>NC_143260.1:73332272-74794772 GCF_984573655.1 Nuphar pumila | reverse complement strand
ATCTTCTTGTAACTGATCATACTCGGGGTATAGTTTGGATTTCACCTTGCAAACTGCCCACCATTCATTTCTATCTGACTTTTTTATACTCGGATATGAAGTATAATAAACTTGTTGAGCTTGCGAGGCTAATATAAATGGTTCATATGTTCCAAACCTGGATTTATGATTCACCTCCACAATGCCTGAAGCTTTGTCGAGTCTTGTTGCAGTTGGATCAAACCAATGACACTTGAATATCGTAACCCAGTTATTCATGCCTAAGTAAGTCAACTCCATTATTTCCTCTATAACACCGTAGTAATCATGTTCATTTTCACCGTAGCTGCTACCCTTGACACACACGCCACTATTTATCGTTGATTTGTTTATACCGTAGTCTTTTGTATGGAATCAATAACCATTTACGATATACCCGTTGTAGCATTGCACAACTTTGGTCGGACCATTTTCTAAATCACATATTCCTTGATCTTTAACATCACCATGGCGAACCTACGCACAGACATAAACAATTATTGTGTCACAATCAATTAAGTAACTTAGTGTTGTTTATAAGTACAAAATTTATGTTAGCTTCTTTACCAACTGTTTCAACCACTCCACAAACTTAGTTTCACGTTCTTTTTGTACTTCTGCATCAGTGAGATGTGAAACTTCGCTTTGCAACTCCAGATCAAATCGTTTGCAAACCACAAATACTTATATTACCGAGCCATGTATCCACATATAGAGCATAAAAGAATTTATAATTGAGTTGCATATACATATACTTACTCGATGTATGGGTCGATCGCTGAGCAATTAAAAAGAATATAGATGTGTGCTGCATCTTGCTCTCGATCTGTCAATAGCCTTGATCGGCAACTACCAAATGCATGCCCAAGTGGTTGAAATATCGACAGCTTGTCAGCTACAATTACTTGTTCTCCATCATCGTTACGGGGCGGGCATGTGTAACGTGTTGGAATATGAGGTTTGAAGTACAGAGATGAGAAATTTGAAATCTCTTCTAAAGTGTACGCCTCACAAATAGAGCCTTCTACTCTTGCTTTATTACGAACCTTTTTTTTTAGGTCGAACATGCATCTGACAAGAATATACATTTCAAATTTTAAATATCTGTCATTAAAGAGACAAATATAAAAAAACATATACCTTTCAAATGGGTACATCCATCGATATTGCACAGGGCCACCAACCCTTAGTTCATATGGCAGATGTATGATAAAATGTTCCATAACATTGAAAAATGCTAGCGGAAATATCTTTTCTAACAGACAAACAGTGGTGATGACAGAGTCCTCGAGATTCTTTACATCTGATACAACGACCTCCGATGCGCACAATGTTCTGAAAAATCCGCTCAACTCAGACAATACCCCCCCCCCCCATATAGGTTTGTCTAACATATCATGGAATGCTAGGGGTATCAATCGTTGCATAAAGATATGACAATCATGGCTCTTCAACCCATATAACTGTCCATCGTCAATCTTCACAGCCCGAGCAATGTTAGAGACATATCCATCTGGAAATCTCAGTTGTCTCAACCATTGACATACATGTTTTATTTGATCAGGTCCGAGCACGTACTTCGCCTTTGGTTTCAGTACTTTGCCATTATACTCTTTGAGTTCCAATTCTGGTCTTTTACATATTAATTTTAAATCCATACGGGCCTTCGGATTATCCTTCATTTTTCCTTTAATATTCATTACTGTATTGAACACATTATCAAACACATTTTTCTCTACATGCATCACATCCAAATTATGTCGTATCAATAGGGTCGGCCAATACGGTAGTTCCCAAAAAATAGATTTTTTCGTCCAATTGTGATCCTTCCCAAATCCATGGAAGGGTGTAGGACTGCGGGCATCTATTAATACATCTGGAAAGTATCGCAATCTTCTTAGAATCTCTATGCAGGACAATCTTGAGGATGGACCTTCCGTTTCAGTTGTGCCTGCTTTAAATGCATTCTTTTGACGTCGGAACGGATGATCGCTGGGTAGAAATCGACGATGGCAATCAAACCAGCAAGGCTTCCTTCCATGCCTCAATCTAAAAGTTTTGGAATCCTCCATGCAGTACGGACAAGCCAACCTCCCATGTGTGCTCCAACCAGATAACATACTATATGCAGGGAAGTCACTGATTGTCCATAGAACAGCGGCCTTCATGTTGAAATTTTGTTTTTTGTGGGCATCATACGTGGTAACACCGTCATCCCACAGTACTTTTAATTCATCAATCAATGGCCTTAGATATACATCAAGATTTTGGCCAGGTGAGGTCGGACCAGGGATCAACAGAGACAAGAAAAGATTTGGACGTTTCATACACAAGCTTGGTGGAAGGTTGTATGGAGTTACAAATACTGGCCAGCATGAGTATGGAGTTGATCTACCCCCAAATGGATTAAATCCATCTGTACATAGACCGAGTCTAACATTTCGCACTTCCATTGCGAAGTTCTGATGAGTACGATCAAAGTGCTTCCAAGCTTCAGCGTCAACAGGATGCGTGATCTTGTTTTCATCGTGTCGAACTTTATTTGCATGCCATCTCATGTGTTTAGCTGTCCTTGAAGACATATACAATCGCTGCAATCTAGGAGTGATAGGAAAGTAGCGGAGCGACTTGTATGAAACTTCCTTTGATCTCGTGCTACCATTGCCTCTTGTCTTTGGCTTGAACCGAGGATGCCCACATGACGGGCATGATATATCGTTTTCCTGCTCCTTGAAATACAACATGCAGTGATTTGGACAAACATCAATCTTTTTGTACATACCTAGAGCGTTGACCATAACTTTCGCACGATAGAAATTTTGTTGCAATTTCTCATCTTTAGGCAACATACTCTTCACAATCATGCACAAACGGTCAAAACATGATTGACTCAAATTATACTCGGACTTCAAATTCATTAGTTGAAGAACTGCAGACAAGATAGTGTGACTCTCACAACCGTTCCAAAGTGGCTCATCAGCATCTCTAAGTAAATCATAAAATCTACTAGCTGCATCGTTTGGTGATTCTTCATCTACGGCAGTTCTTACATCACTAGAACTCATAGCAGAACCCAGTTCTGTTCCTGCGGCATCAAATATCAAATTCGTATATGGATTATCGTGCACCACATTCACCCGTGCATCAAAATCGTTTCTAAATTCTTCTCCATGAAACGTCCAGTTCTGATAATCACTCACAAAACCCTTCCTGTATAGGTGATGTCTAACGCCATGAGGTTCTACAAATCGATTATTCTTACAAATCTTGCAGGGACACCTAATCCGACCTGTGGGATCTACCGTACTGACACTTGCCATTGCAAATTCAATAAAACTATCAACACCATCCATATATTCATGCGATAACTCATTGTCCACTATCCTACAGTACATTCATTCACGGTTTGCAGTCATTCTGTCGTATGATGTTACGAATAGTATCCTAACCAGTTAAAAGAGAACCATCAGAATGCTATGATGAAGAAAATATCAAATTTATCATGCAATATATGATGTCATACAATCACAAGAATTATGATGCATGCATTGATAACTTAATATTTTCATGTGCAAACTATTCATGACACGATACATTCATTTGAAGCATGCTTTTAGTATACAATTTCACATGGAAGACATAATCAAATTGAAAGTAACTACATGTAAGCATGGATACAATCACATCAAACATTGCAATACATCGAAATAATTCATATCAAACAAATGTCAAACATGTACCTGCAGCAAACACACTTCAATATCCCACTAACTACTACCATGCATAGCATGGACTCCGTACTCCAAAAATAAGAACACTTCCATATTCATACATTAAAATCATGCTCAGCATGATCTCCGAACTCCAACAAAGAAGTCCTAGATATCAACAACTAAGTGAGTGTGTGAACAATAAAGTGTTACATTCAATAAATTAAATAACATGTGATGCGCTTGCATCACTTACTCACCACGGGTATTTACCCGATTTGCATTGTTTTTGTCACTTACTTACCACGGGTGGCGGGGCACAAGCGAGTTCCGTTGAGAAATCTGCAAAAAACACTGTGTTAAAATGAATATTGAAGCTAATTAGGGAAACACAAACACTTATGCAATGCAAAAAACAACTAAACTGTTGATGATATATCTGAAATTCCACTAGAGGGGGGGTGAATAGTGAAATATGATAATGATCGATAAAATAAAATAATTAAGCAATAAGGCACAACACATAAAACACATAAGTTATACTGGTTCGGTCAATATCCAGACCTACATCCAGTCCCCAAGCAAACCACTTGAGATTCCACTATAACATCCGAGTTAACGGATAAATAGTACAACACCCTCTTCCCAAGAGGTCTTCTTCTCTCAACAAAGAAGGGGCACACCCTCTTCCCGAGAGGTCTTTTTCTCTCAACAGAGAAGGGCAACACCCTCTTACACAGAGGTCTACTTCTTTAAACAAAGAAGGAATACAGTGAATAACAGAGTTACAATACTTCCTATAGAACCTTCAGAATAATATGAATGCACGAATGAAGGATTCTAAGAATGTTCTATTTGTCACTCAGAGGATACTCTTTGTCAAAGAGCTGGACTTGACTTTTTCTCTTTTCTTCCTTTTTCTTTTTCTCTTTCTTTTTCAAGGCTCTCTTTTCAAATCACGAATAGAACTTTTTCTCTTTGTAAGCTCACACGTCTATTCCATTCCTCTTGTTTGAATAGTTTATGTGTGTGTGTTTATATAGCTTATAAAAAGTAGTCGTTACATTTTGGAATTGTAACTTTTTAAAATGTGAAATGTTATGTCATTTCAAAAATATCTTTTAGAGAAGATCGAGAATGCCTTTTTCCAGAAGAGTAAAATAGAGGGTACACTAGTCGTTGTAGTGTTTTAGGTAATACATATTTTATGTAAAAAGTCTATTTCTTACAATAGTACATTTGAACGTTGGGTTGTAGTTTTGTCTTTATTCTAATTAATGATTTGAGGTACATTAGTACTTCTTTACTTTAAATGAGTGTAAGTACTATGAGTGCTTTGAGATATTTATTTGTACATAGTCATGTCAAGTGTATTCTTTATGTAGTGTATTTCAAAGTCTCCAGAGAGAATGAGGACCAAAAAGAAGGTCGACATTCTTTGGGAAGGATATTTAGAAAGGATTTGTTACAGAAGGCATTTAATGCCTTGTAGAGAGAATGATGACTTCAAGTAAGTCGACATTCTATGGTTATGAGAAAAAGGTAACTAGAGTCCTTAAAAATTTTAATTTATTTTTCTTATGTAGTCGATTTTATGTTTTTGTCTTCTTCCTATATAAAAAACATTTCATTAAAGAAGATGACTAAAGTCTTTTCAAAAACATATTTTATTTGTTTTTCTTATGTAGTCGATTTTATGTTTTTGTCTTCTTCCTATAAAAAACATTTCATTAAAGAAGATGACTAAAGTCTTTTCAAAAACATATTTTATTTGTTTTTCTTATGTAGTCGATTTTATGTTTTTGTCTTCTTCCTATATAAAAAACATTTCATTAAAGAAGATGACTAAAGTCTTTTCAAAAACATATTTTATTTGTTTTTCTTATGTAGCCGATTTTATGTTTTTGTCGTTTTCCTACATTCCTTTTTCACGTTGTCTTGTAAGGTACAATGACAAAATGTCTTTTTCATAAAAGGTTGTAAGAAGGTGCAATTATTATATGACAAAATATCTTTTTCATAAAAGGTTGTAAGAAGGTACACTTATTGGTTTTCAAAAAAGAAGCTTTTTGAAACTATCGTATACTTTTATGATATAGTGTTTATGAATGAGTATGTAATATGCAATATGCAAGTTCTTGAAGGTTCTGTTACATATGACTCTAAAGAAGAAAAAAAAAGTCTTCATCTTGAGGTAGCCGATCTCTTCATTTGAACTTTTAGGAAAGCATGGCTCATCAAGCTTTTTCTTCAAGGAGTATGATTGCACCATAGTTGTACTTGAACAGGAAGTCTCCATCCTTATTGGGTGAGATATCCTTGCATCAAATACTCGTTAGATTTATGGCAAAACATATTCAGTCATAATATAACATTATTTTAAGAGAACATATTATCATATCATATAAAATCAAATGAGACAGTGTATCATATTATGTGACATCAAAACCGAATTTCTCAACAATATCTAATGATGAAATGCGATGAAATAAAGTGTGAAAGTAATGTACTGTAATGAATATTGAAGCTAATTAGGGAAACACAAACACTTATGCAAAGGAAGCAAAAAGACTAAACAAAGAAAAATAGAACAAAGAAAAAATAGGAAATGGATCATAAATTGTTTATCTCTGCTCAACGGACGATCTATAGAAGATCATTCTTATACAAGAGGTGACAAAACCAAAATTTCATAAACCAGTACAGAGAAATACTAAACAACCACTTGCCTAACAGATTATAAAAAAGAGAGACACACTAAGAAACCATTTGCAAAATATACAATAAACTAAACCACAACCAATTAAAAATGGGATAATGATATACTCTCTTTAGGATTTCTCTGTTCCCATTTTCTCAATCAAAATCTTTTATAGAGAATAACAAAGGAGTTAGTCATAATCCAATTATAACTTGACTTAACACACATACACATTAATTCATTCAATTAATGGATTACAAAGATTTCATTATTGTTAGGTTGGTTTTTAACTCTGAATCTTGTTTTTCCAAACTAGTTTGGATGTAAACACATTTGAAAATTATGTAACAAATTTTGCTTCGTTTGTATTTTAGTGAGGATTTTTTGGAAATTGTATAACTTCCGTTTTAATAAGAGAATTCTTGAAATTGATTGAAAGCCCAGACCACATGATCTTTACCATTTCAACTAGTTGATCAATATGAAAATCTTCAAGCATCTTCCTAATAAAAGCATAGCATAATGTGAACAAATATTTAGAAATCACGACTAATATTTGTACTAAAAGACTTCTTGTTCATGATAAAACCAAGAAGTCTTTGTAATCCAATAAAACATAATTATTCACTGAAAATAATCAGCTAGTTACAAAGCCCCATCACCATGCCCAAATCATAAATCTTCAAGCCAAATAAAAAAATTGGAACCCTAAAAAACAGAAAAACCCCCAAAAGCATGTTCTTCATAGATAAATGTTTACTCCATGTTAAGAATTTAAGTTATATAACAGAGAAAAATAGAACAATGAAAAACCCTGTTAAAACGTAGGGGCTAGCCAGCTAGCTTAGTTTCAAACTTTCTAAGATGGAAAATCTAAAACTACCTCAATCTCCCCTTTTACACACAGAGAGAGACACTGCTGCTGTTACCGCCTGAGTGCTTTTGCCAGTCGGAGAGCTGCCGCTGTCGCCTGAGTGCTTTCACCGGTCGGACTCGGAGAGTTGGAGTGGAGGTGCTGGCGGTGAAAAGGGAGGGTTCCAAAGGGATGGGGGCCAAGGAGTGAGGCTGACGTGAGACTAGCTTGAGGGCGGTGGCGGGAGGCTGACGGGGAGCAGCAGCTGGCGAGCGGCGGCTGGCGAGCGGTGGACGGGGAGCGGCGGCTGGCGAGCGGCGGCGGCCGGGCGGTGGCGAGAGCCGACGGGCGGCGGGAGGGAGAGGGCGGCGGGCGGGAGCAAGACAGCGAAACAGGAAAAAGAGAAAGAGGGATGGGATTAGGGATTTACGCGACATTTAGCGACGACTTAGCGACGAAATAATTCCGTCGCTAAGCCGTCGTAAATCAAAATACCAAAAAAGCGACGGAATGTATTCTGTCGCTACGCCGTCGCTAATTAGCGACGGATTAGCGACGACAGAGTTCCCTCTCTAAATCCATCGCTAAAATGGTGTTCTTGTAATAAGAATTAGCGACAAAAAATTGCAGTCGCTAATCCGTCGCTAAGTAGCGACAGATTAGCGATAAAAGTTGTTTCCTCGCTAATCCGTCGTGAATTAGCGACAGATTGTATCTCTCGCTAATCTGTCGCTAATTAGCGACGGAAAAAATCCGTCGCAATTTTCCGTCGCTAATTAACAATTTTCTTGTAGTGGTAGACCCTAAAACCTTAAAAATATTACTTTTTAGACTTGCTGGAACATTAGGATCAAAAGCAAAAACAACTAAAAAATTCACTCAATGATGCAACCAAATTTTAACAATGTAATTTTTTAGTAAATGGGCCAGCTCAAGCTCAAGCTCTAGCTCTAGCTCTAGCTCAGCTTAATAAGTCTATAGTTCAAATCCTATTACTTCCAGCTCTCAAAAATGCATTTTTTTATAAACAAACCAGCTCAAATCTCAGCTTGTTTAGCTCAGGCTTGTCTTTACCTCGATCTTGGCTCTGCTCACCACAAGAACAAGCCATGCTTGGCTCGTTCAGCTCGTTTACTAGACACCATGTACAACTATCTGGTTATTGACTGAAACAAATGACAAAACCAAGACAAGACCTTAGCTACACTTGACAAACAAAACAATGTTGTTTTGTCCTCCAAACTGACTACTTGAAAAGTCACTCTCTCCCCCTTAATCCTTTGCTGCTAAAAAAAATAAAAATTTAGTTCGAGAATATCTTGTTGCTGCCTCCCTTCCCAACCCATCAATTAAAAATAGTGCAACTTGACCATCCATCCCATCATTTTGGCTATTTTTTCTAAAAATATTTAGGGTTAATATTGGCTACTAATGAAGGTACCAAACTAATGGGTAAAAATCACTTTTTTCTTCAAAAACTTTCAGTTCTTTGTAGATCAAATGTTACGTATGTGATCTACATGGTTTGTTTTGTAAGAATCGTGTTTTGAATCATGTGATTATGACAAGTAATTAGGTTTTTAAAGGGGTCAAAAAATCAATGGCTCACAATGTGCCAAAATTTCATAACTCAAAAGATCACATTTTTACATCACAAAAACATGATCCAAGGTTTGATCCTTAGCAAACAAACCATGCTGAACACATCTATGTGGTTAGATTGAGTCAGTACAACTTGCACATATGATTTCTAGCTCATTAGTTTCGTACCTTCATTAGTAGCCAATATTAACCCAAATATTCAGCCCTTTTCTATGGCAAAGTTTCAATATGTTTTGGAGATGATATTTATTTCCTCAAGAGTATAGAAAGCAATTTTGTACCAGCTTATTTGGAATAATATCTCAATATAATTTCTTTAGCATAAAACCTGTATAAAACTGATTAAACCATTTTATTTAATGCACATTTAGCTTGTCCACATCAGCTTTAATAGCCAGAAATAATTAAGAGGGATTAACTCCATGGATCCATTCAACTTATCTCACTCATATGTAACGACCCCAAATCATATCCCTGAAAAAGTGCGAAGATTTTTTTTTTAAATCAATTGCGGAAGTCTTCCCAGAAACCTGGGGCCTTTACAATTTCATTCTCAACTAAATAACTCAACCAACCACAAAGGATCTTACACCCCCATCTTTCAAACCAAACCCAAGCTGAATCAACTTTATTAATTCAAATTAAATAGTCTGAGACAAGTGCAAAATAATATAAAATTAGAGTAAGCCAAAAAGGGTAAGTGAAAGAGTAGAGATATGTTGTCCCTAAGTAATCTGTCCAGTAGTCGTGATGCACTTGTAGCTCTCTTAACCATGTCGCTTCACTGGGTACCTGACGCGGTAAGATATAGGAAAATATGAGTGTCAGAACCAAATAAGATTCTGAGTACAAGTCTCTCTAATGAAACAAATAAACATAAAGAGTACATAAGAGAATTCATATAATAATTTAAAGGGATACTACTGCAATAAGAACACAATTCAGATAAACATTAAAGATATTCAGCATGAAACATGATAAAATATCATGCAGTTAATCATACAGAACAAGTAGAGAAGCAAGTATGCATGATCTAGTGCATAACAGGAAATGCACAAACTCAATGCATATGCATGAATAAATCATTATCAATCAAGTCATCTTTCACATACATGTCCCTATTAGGATGCACACACATTTAAGTTCTACTTTTTATTATCATTGCTCGCGGATACTCAAAACGGGTAAGAATTCTCAAGGTCAAGTGGAGTTTTCAGGATAACTTAACACACAAGTTGTATTTTATTACTGGGTTTCAAACTTAACCCTTGACTGATATCAGGAAACAACACCATCCATCGAAACATTAAAAAATAATATCTAATGTCGAGACACTAGGAAAAATAACATCCACAAGTGTCACTTCTTGGTATACCAAAACAACAGCTGTGTCTACACACTACCCCTGAAAAGTGGCAGAAACTCCCTAAAATTATGGTCAGGAGCAAGAACCTCAATATCGGGTTCAGAGGCAACAACATCACACATGGAATTGTTGTATTCATTCAGTTTCCCCAAAACCGTAACTCAAAGAGTTTTGTACTTTTGATGAGACATCTTAGAAAGTACATTACACTGTTCTTTTTCTTTAAGTTATTATTAATAGTTGTTTCATTAATTTGTAATTCAGCATGCCAAATTAATATTACAAATTCATACTTCCAAATGCGAGGCTCATCACGGGGCTCCAGCCTATGGAAAATGCAAAACAATGCAATTAAAACCACAATAACCAATATGATTTTTGAAATGCATAAACAAGTAAAGTAAGGACCATACCGGCTCGAGGCATTCCACTGCCCATGATGATCCACTTTGATCATCCATGCATTTATACGCAAAAATCATTAGGAACATGCCAATGCATTCATTACATGTCACATGCTTTCCAATGCACAACCATGCATGCCAATGACTATATCCTTAAGCATGTATTCATATTCAGATGTATGCATTCACATAACCATACCTAAAGCATGCTTTCATTCATGAACCAATTCAAGTAAACATGTGAACCAATGCATGTTTTCATTTATCTATCATATAAATTTAACATGTGAACAACCGTGCAATTACATACATGCAAAATATGTTGACTTCATGTATACACATGCACAAGAAAACAACTATGCATTAGTACTGCGGACATACATGATATACTAAACACAAGCATGTGAAAACTTCATTCTATTGCCTTCATAAAGATATATCAGCCCCACTTAGCGAAAATATGAAAACTAAATCACATGACTCTACACATTCTTTTTATGAGTACACGTGCATTTGAACCAATCCTGAAATAACATAATGCTAATGCAGGTCATATTAAGTTAAATCATGTGAATAAAAACATCTCATATTTAGCATGCATTACAATTGAGATACATACACTTAGCAAGGTCTAGAGCTTTTAAAATGCATAACGAAACGTATTTTATATATATGCATATATATGCATATATATATATATATATATATATATATATATATATATATATATATATATATATATATATATATATATATTATAAAAACCTACCTACCTAGTCAAGCCCACTCGATTGGGCCTATGAGACCTGACAGACCTAATAACCAGGCCTGTCAGCACCTAATTGGGTGTTGCCCCGGTCTGGCCAGACCAAGCAGCAAATAATGAAAATTATTTATTTATTTATTTATTATTATTATTATTTTGTCAGTTGGGGTTGGACAAACCCCATTCTGATTCTATTTTCTCAATTTACAATTGAGTTTTTAACAACAATGTACGTGCATCTTTATGTTAAAAGGCAAGCCGGGATTGGCAGACCTCAATCTAATATAATTTAGTCTTTATTTTTAAAGGATCAGTTGGGTTTAGACAGATCCCATCTAATTTTAATCAAGTTCACTTATGGGTTTTAAAACAACATTGTCTTAACACCAGGTGAAATGCACTTGGATATATGCATTTTTATTTTTATATCAGACACACTAGAGTTGGGCCAACTCCAGCCCGTTAATGTTCAAGACACCAAGAGAATGTGAACATGCAACGTCCCAACACAAGGGAACATGTATTAGGTGGCAGACTGGGGATTTACATAGACCCCAACCTGTTATACAACATACCATGAGAAAAGAAAATCCAATACATTTAGACACAGGGCTAGAAAGTATAACTTTCAATCAAAAGGATCCATAAATAGAGCCACTTTACGTTACATAGCTGTATATGTATTTTGGAATCATATTCACGTAAATACATTAACCAGTAAACACACTAGTACATACGCTTATGCAAAGCCCTCTAACAGAGATACAACTTTCACAACAACATCAAAATTTGTAAACAATGAAGGATTAAGTATACAATCCCAAAACCACATTCGATAAATCTACATCTGACATCAGGGTGCAAGTATATAGGATATTCATATTCACATGATTGTCAAAACTTCACTAAAATCATAAATAAATGGATTCAATCAAGAATATTGGTCCACAGTATACATATATACATAGTTGAATAATAAAAGAAATATTCATGGGTCGACGTATGATACGTTCACACCCTTTATTCAATCATGGATATCACATGGTCACCCAATTCAGACCCATGTGCATACTAGTCCGAATTGACCTAACACAATCCCTAGTTTTTTTTTCTCTAAAGTTGTGCTCTTCAAAAATGTTTTTGGTACTTATTCACGGTTTAGGTTTTTTACTCTTTACCATCCATGATTCACATTTATGGCTTCATATATATTTCATAATACTTATTTTTGAAATAAATAGTATTTGTGTGCCACTCAACATGATGTATACACATAGGGCTTATATGTACCTACACATGCTCTTTGGATCATGATAAAAATCTGTTTCAATAAAGAAAAACACGTGTACAAAAAATTTTATGTGAGGAAAGATCAAAAGAATCTCATGAAAATCGATATCCACCAAAGGAAACATCTAAATAAGCATTTCTACTACCAATAAAAATTCTGTTTTAGCATATACAAAATTTTTATTGCATGAAAGAGTAAAAATAATTAAGAACACAACCATGTAGGAATATCTATGCATCATCCTCCATGTGTTTTTACGAAAACATAGATTTAAACACTCTTTTCATGGATTTCCATCAAATTATTGCATTGAAATCCAATCTATATCAATTTCTCACTTGATTCAAGAAAGAAAACCCATACCTTGAATAAAAAATGAAAAAAATATGAGTGAAAGTTGAAAAACGTGGGTGGAGGGTTGGAGCAACTCTCCTCCTTCTCTCCTTCCTCTCTTTTTTTTCTTTCATTCTCTCTTTCTTCCTTTCTTTTTCTCTTTCCTTCCTTTCTTTTTGACTTTATATAGACAAGAGGGAGGGTGAGCCCCCTCTCTTCTTCGACCCTCTTTAGATGGGCCGGAGAAGGAGAGTTTCCTCATAAGAGGACTCTCTTTCACCTTCCTTTCCAAGAATTTTCAAAACTCTATTTTTTTTTACTTTTTCAAAGTTTCCAAATTTCTTTAAAGTCCCTTCTTAAAACCTCTCAAGCCTTTTTAGGCATGAGTAAGGACTCTATTAAGAAGTCCTTTTCAACCCTAAAATACAAATTTCAGAATTAATAAAAATTAATTAATTATTAAATATTAATTAATTAATTATGTAAAGGCTTTCAAAAAAAGCCAAATTAACTTAGGAGACTTCTTAACCTTATTTAACTCCAAATTAAAGTTTTTAGATGAATTTAAAGCTTGAAAATCATTGGGCATGAATTTGGATCTAGATCCAGATCCAAGATCCAATTCCATCTCCAAAAATCCAAATGGATTTTGGACTAGACCAAATCCAGATTAATATGGGTCTTGGATAAAGTCCAGATCTATATTAATAAGGACCAAACCTATTGGATCCAGTCCGATCCAAATCTAGATCCAAACCAACAAACTGCTCTTTTTTTACAAAAACATAATTTTTGGGCCAGCCAAAACTCGAATTCGACAAAGTAACATACCGTTGTGCTCGGTATTTCGAGACGCATCCAAAGACATATTTCACGAATATCAAATTCTGAATTTCGCCCGAAAATAACCTGAATGTCGCTCAAATTTTGCTTGAATTTAAAGGTTAAAAATAAAACTCATTCTCATGTTTCGATTTGCTCATCTCGACCTAGCTGATAAGACCTGAGCCAAGCCCAGACTCAAAAGCATCGGTTTAAGATCAAGGTTCAAATGATTTTTCTTCTATACTTAGCCAAATTTTCGAAAAAACTGAAAATGGCTAAGTATGAAAATACGCAATATTACACATATGTATTAGATAAGCCAGAAATTGATGACTTGGAGTGTACATATAAGTAAACATCTATTTCACATAACTTCTATGCATCATTTTTCAATATATATTCAAGTGTAGATGTTTATATTACAATTTTTTTCAACTATCATGATATAACTTATTGTTGTGCTTAAATTTGGGGTTGCATTTGGGGTAGTGGAGAGAACTAAAGGTAGCAGAAATGAAGCCAACCAGCCAACCATTTGATATATGCTTCCTGATGGTCCATGTCATGTATTCAGTGTAATTTTCCCTCTAATTCCTTGTCTTAAAGTTGAGAGTTAATCAGTACTCCCTCAAAATTCTATAACTTGGTTCTATCAAACACTATTTGGCAAAATCCCCTTAGATCTTAAGACCCTTGTCAAAAACCCTCAATTTCTTAAGTTTAATAATTGGACTGATTGAATTGTTTGTACACTCTCAAAGAAAGGAATAATCCACCTAGTTTTCTTGCTAAATTAGGTCAATTGGCTCCAGATCATATGTTGAAGGATAAACCTCTAGAGTGGTCTTCTAATATTTATCAAATGTAATCGTAGTCCAATAAACTGTTAGGTCTCATAATGCTAGCTTGATGATTTAAAAGAGAGAAAAAATGGACAAATAAAGTCAAACCTGTCTCTAATCAAGGGTTTCTTTCAAATAGGAGCAAACCCTAAAAAACGAAAAGGTGTGTTTGGGTCGTAGGCGTTTGACACTTGTTTAAACAGATGCCAAACACCTAATGCTTCAAAACAAGTTTTCCTTTTTCATGTTTAGGGATCTCAATGATCCACTTTCTTTGGATTTGAATCCATAAATATGGGTTCTCATTCAACTTAATTAATTAATGATGCTTTAGAAAACTTTTCATTTAGATACCTACTTTTTATTGAACTTTTAAATAAGTGATTGTTTAGCAATACTGAAAATAATCGTATTGTACAGTAAAAATGACATGTTTCCCTAAAAACCCTGCAATTTGTGATATTGTCATATCCAAAATCGCAAATAGTCAATGTTGGAATGTTGCCTTTTACCCTTCACATGCACAAAACTGATGAAGTTCACGCGATATATCGCTCCGCTCCTCGAGTGCTGCATACGCCCACTTAAAATGGGGTTCACACATTTTTTTTTTGGACATCATGAAGTTCGCATAAAATTATATGCGAACTTCTTGTTAAACTTAAACAAAATGAGGAAGTTCGCATATATTTTATGCGAACTTTCTCAAGTTTGCATAGAACATATGAGGACTTGAGAAAGTCTGCATATATGCGGACTTCCTCAACTTCCTCAAGTCAGCCTATGTTCGTTGTTTGCATGTTTAGGAGGAATAATCTATCTTCAAGATGACGTTTCTCTCCAACCGCTCATCAGATCAAGGTGATCTTGTTGGTAGTGGGAAGCTAACATCCTAATTTGTCTCTTTACTTTTTTCATTTTTTTTTCAGATTTCTGGTGTAGTATGTCAGAAAATAGCATAGAAACGATGAAAAATGTGCAACCCTAGAGGGTGCAGAGCATGTTTTTATTCCGGTTTTGAAACTTGAAAATGGAAACCCTAGAAGGATTTTCGGTTCTGACTCAAAATATGAAAGTTATAGGCATGTGTCTCAACTTTCCAATATCTATAAAAATACAAGTTTTTGACATCTGATTGGAGAGATATAGATATGAGAACGGAGATTGTTTTGCAAAAAATAATCACATATTTGGGAGGAAGTTTGCATGTGCGAATGGTCAAAAGGTCTTTCTAAATTTAGATATTTGCAATTTTGGATATGGAAAAAATATTAAAAAATATAGAGTTTTTAGAAAAATGCATCAAATTACCCCTGCAGTATGGTCATTTCTCGTTAATAATACTGTTAACTTTAAGGGGTTGTTTGATTGCTTGAAGGAAGATATTTAAATAAATTAACAAAAAAATGATCATAGTGTACGAGTAATTTGACGTGATTCCCTAAAAACCTTATAATTTTTTATATTTTTTTGATGTCCAAAATCGCAAATATCAAACATCGATAGGACACTTTTACCCTTCACAACTGTGAATTCAGGCATTTTGTGATAAATTTGTACTGCCCATTGAATATGTCCAACACCAACTTAAATCCAGAATTACAAGGTTTTTTAAGCAAATTTAGACCTTATGAACTTGCACAAATTGATTTGCGAAATCTCGGTGAAACTGAAACCACCAAAATCGCAAATATCATACTATTTCACATATATTTCATATTTTGCATCAATATATTTGCGAAACTCCTACCACTAGTTTTGCAAATAGATTACTTTTCGCATATATTGAACGCTCTCGCATGAAGTTATTTGTGAATCTTCAGATATCACAAATATCGTACTTATATATTTTTTAGATTATGACAAATATGCAAAAAAAATTAATTTTTATGAATTTCTCGAATCATATATCAACCCATTATGGATTTTTGCATATAACAAACCAAATAATAGTGAATATAAGTGAATAGATATTCAAATCATTTAAACATTCAAATGATTTGAAAACATGTAAACATATAAACAATGACATTATATATAAATCATTCAACAATGCTTTCAGTTTGAACATTCAAATTATTTAAACATTCAACAATGATTTCAGTTTAAACATTCAATAATGGTTTCAATTTTATATTCAAACTATTTAAACATTCAACAATGGTTTTAGTTTTACATTTAAATCATTTAAACATTCAATCAATGACATCATATATAAATGAATGACAAACAAATGACTTTATATAAAAATTCATTCATAGAAACATTCAAATGGCATTGCATACAAATCAATGACAAACTATGTCACAGGGACTTTCCAACTAGGTGCCGCACCCGCACCCGATATGGTCAACCTAACTCTGGGTGCAGTCAACGCACCTAGGGTCATTTATGTCCAACTTTTGGACTTTATATATATATATATATATATATATATATATATATAATTTTTTATATTTTTTCCGTACTCCCGCACCCAAGTTTTTTAAAAGTGTCGCACCCGCACCTGCACCCACACTCTCACCTGCACCCATGTGACATAGATGACAAACAAACAACTTTATATAAAAATTCATTCATAGAAATGTTCAAATGACATTATATACCAATCAATGAGTAAGTTAATGAGTTACAATGTTGATCTTCGAATATATACAAGAAAACAAAAAATAATCAAATGAATTTCTACGGTTGAGGATGTTGTGATTGCCGTGATCGTAGCTCTTCAATGACCTTATTTGTGTTCTCCAGAAGGCCAGCTTGAGTATGTATCATTTCCTCTTGAGTACGTATCATATTCTTCAGCATGCAAATTTCTTCAAGTGCAAGAGTCAACTCTCCTTCTGATCCACTTACGGTCTTTCTCTGCTTCTCTCCAACTTTCTTCTCCCCTTGAAAGGCCCTCTTTGTGATTAAAGAATATTAAACATGCTGGGCGGCTACAAAATCATCATTTGTGACATGTTTCATCGACAAAAAAACCAATGTCTTCACCGCCCTCGTGTCACTCTTGAAGTTCAAAGAGGAATACTATGGGGCAATTCTTTATCTGATCCATCGTGGCATGCGATAGAATATTGCTAACTACGCGACAACAACTAGTTGGTTGTTGAACAAATCCAAACTATCGAATGACTCGACTGGTTATTTGGCGATCAACGTCATTCATGTTGTGCATCTAAATGTCTTTCCTGGTGATGTCCTTTGCCTCCACTACCACATCAGCATTCTCCTCCAACGTGCCTTCATAAGAACACCAGTTTACCTATATTTTCTTTATGGTTAGGCCTACAAACATGCATTTATTTAAAAAATATATGAAATATCAATAATACTTATGTTTGCCTTAGTCAGCTTGCAAAACAATGCAACGCAGTTGGCATGTGACATGCGAGGACCTACCAATCATTGATCATGGCCCTTTTCATTGTATGACCAACTCGATATTGTGGTATATGAAAAATCATGGGCAACGTCACACATCTACGACCTTTCAATGGATATGTGCTCTCATATCCAAACCTACATAACAATAATTAACAAGGATTAATACACAAACAATATGTAAGTATATGAATAGCTATAAATCAAAAGTTTAGGTACAATGAAGGAATAAATATCTCCAACAACACCAATATCCCAACAATGTTTTTTCTTCCACTCCTTGTGCTACTCAAACTTGCACACAGGTGTGTAAGTACGACTTTTCAATTTATATGTGCTCTCATATCCAAACTTGCATAACAATAATTAATATACAATATATATCAAAACATAGTATGGAAGTATAGAAATAACTATAAATCAAAAGTTTAGGTATAATGAAGGAATAAATACCTCAAACAACACCAACATCCTGGCAATGTTTTTTTTTCATTACTCGTGCTACTCAAACTTGCATACAGGTGTGCAAGTGTGGATTTTCAATTGATTGATGTAATCCAGGTCTTCCAACAATTCGATGTATGATGCATGAACTGATTTTTTACTAGTGTCGATGAATAAGCATGAGTCAAAGTATAGCAAGAATGCTCTCACCATTTTGTCCACCCTACTACCGCCCTTTCCCTCAATACATGGTAGTTTTGCCTTTATCATCTTTACCTTACTGGGGTCATAATTGTTGCTAAGTCAAACTTGATCTTATCTACTTTGAACACATTATCATCTGGTTGAAATAAATATCACACAAATTTCTCCACTATTATTCATTAACTGACTCCTCATGGCACTTTAGTTCAGTTATTCATACCACATACTCCAACATGATTGTCATCTCAAGATCTCCGAACTGAAATGTGTTAGTTGCCAGATTCCAAAACTGCACAACGGTCTCTTAGAGTGGGTGACTGATGTTTCATGATGTGATCTCCAAGAATTTGTAAAAATACATTTGATCCCATAACTCCTTCACTTCTTCTATTAGTGTTAAAAACCATTGGTGTGCTTGGTTTCAGTAGAACTGGTGCATGCAGAATATTGTTTGTTCTAACTCAATTGGTTGAGAGTCCTATAATCCAAATTAATTTACTCAAATCAGTCAATTTAAATGAATTTCTACATTTTACACATATACATGACAAACTAATCATTTGCATTCATGTATAATAGCAATATATATATATATAACAACTAACCTAAATTCATTGCAATTGATATATATATATATATCAATTTAATTAATAAAATCAGTCAATTAGAATGAATAGTGGCAATATATATAGTCAATTGCACACATATATGACAAACTAATTAATTGCATTCATGTATAATAGCAATATATATATATATATATATATATATATATATATATATATATTAATTCAATTAGTGAAATCAGACAATTGCAATGAATTTTTACCTGTTCACGAGCACCAAACTTTCTTTCCCGCTGTGACCTCTTCGTCAAAGCATGCACTTTTTCCTGCACATGGAGAACAACATCGAACTCTTGAGCAGTGTTTGCATCCGACCCCGCATGACCCTCACATCTACTTTCTGAGGAGGGTCCAAATTAACCTCAGCCCCTTGGTCAAGTACTTCTGCCCTCTCACCACTACACGACAGGTGGCCGCATCTACAACTTCATTTTTTTTAGAATTGAGGTTAGAAACATGCTTATAGGCAACCAATGGGTCACCCTTCCCCTCCTTAGATGCTTTCAAGATGAGAGACAAGATTGTGCCTACAAATTGCTTAATTTTGTCTACATATTATGCCTTAGATATGGACCACTTTGAAATTTGTAGTTGTTCACTGTACGACAATTCTGTTTTTTTTTTACAGCTCACTGCTTGAACGCAACTATATGTGATTATCTATGTGCATTTTTTTGTAAAAAATGTCAGACACCCACATTTTTGGCAATGAATATGGCTCCCTCTCTCCTTGCTTATGCACACTAAGTCGTACTTCCAAATTACTAGGATGATCCAGTTCATAGTTCTTCATTAGCTTTTGTTGTTATACTTGAAAATTTTCAGATGATGTGGGTGTGGTCCTTTTCGACATAGTCTTCTTCTTATTGGCCATATTATATTAATATATAAATTCAAATTTTACTATAATAACAATACAAGGAATATTGAACAAGCATTGCAAAAAACAAACAACATATTTGTGTTTAAAAAAACATTTAAAAAAACAAAAATAAACATTGTTTCATTTAGTCGTTAAACAAAATGGAACAATGTTTGATTCAACCGTTAAACAAATAGAATGGTGTTTGATTCAGTCGTTAAATAAAATGGAACAATGTTTTATTCAACCGTTAACCAAAATGGCACACTGTTCTTACCGAAAAAACATGTCGTTGATGGTTCGGCGATGAAATGCATCTGATGAATAGTTGTGAGAAATATTTAACGAAAATAGTTGTCGGAAGGGAAGCAAGTTGGGAACCACTAGTTGGGGATAAAAGACAAAAAACAAACCCTAGATTATGCAAAAATAATTAGGTTGGGGACAACAATGGATTTATATATGATTTGAGAAAATATTTCACAACAAATAAGCAGTATCGCATATATGTCATTCTTTTGCAAATAGTTATGTAAGATATTTGTGATATAAGGCAATTCATAAATTACGTTATGCCAGAACATGTAGTATATGCAAATAAGTAAGATATTTGTGAATTTAGTGGAGTTTTGCAAAATGAAACAATGTTATAAAGTTATGCCATATTGTGTAACGACCCCAACTCATACCCTTGAAAAAAGTGTGATTTTTTTTTTAATTAATTGCAGAAAGTTTCCCAGAAACCTGGGGCCTTTACAGTTCCATTTCACATCCACAAAACCACAAGGGATCTTACACACTATCATTCAAACCAATCCCAAACTGAATCAACTTTATTAAATTAAGAAATGACAGAGTCATGAGATAAATAAATAAGAACATCAAAGTGCATAAAAGAAAATAAAAAGAAAGAGTCACGCTGTCCATAGAAGTTTGCCAAGCAGTTGTGTAGTCCCCTCGTAGCTCCTCTTATGAGCAAGTCACCTTACTGGGCATCTGAGGCTGTAAAAACCACCAAAAGTAAGGTGTCAGAATCCAAGGAATTTTGCTTGTGAATCCCTCTATTAAAACAAATAAGCATAAAGAATACATATAAGATTCATGCAATAATTTAAAAGAATACTAATAGAATAATTGCAAAAATTCAAGTAAGCAGTAAGAATAATTCAGCATGCAACAATATGCAATATATTTAATGAATTATGCAAGATAAGTAAATATGCAAGCAAAATGCATGATCTAGTGCATAACAAGAAAATGCATGAATTCAATGCATGAATAATTTATTATCTTTAATCAATTTCTCTTTGAGATGCATGTCCCTATTAGGATGCACACACACACACACACATTTAAGTTTCACTTGTTATTATTACTATTGTCTGCGGATACTCAAAACGGGTAAGAATTTTCAAGGTCAAGTAGGGTTCCCAGGGTAACTTAGCACACAAGTTGTATTTTATTACTGGGTTTCAAACTTAGCCCTTGACTGATATCAGAAAATAACGCAATCCATCGAAATATTAGAAAACATCTAATGTCGAGACACCAGAAAAAACATCCACAAGTATCACTTCCTGATATACCAAAACAACAGTTGTGTTTACACACCACCCCCAGGCAAAGTGGCGAAAACTCCATAAAACCGTGGCCAGGAGAAAGAACCTCAATATCAGGTTTAGGGGCAACAACATCGCATACAAAGTTTTTGTATCTTTTCGGTTTTCTCAAACCGTAACTCCAAGAGTCACGTACTCCCGACGAGACATCTCAGAAAGTATATTACACTGTTTATTTTCTTTGTCTTATTATTAATAGTTATTTCATTAATTTGCAATTCAGCATACCAAATTAATATCATAAATTTGTGTTTCCAAATGTGAAGTTCATCACGAAACTTCAGCCCGTGAAAAAATGCAGAACAATGCAATATAGAGAAAAATATCAAAAATGTGATTTTTGTGATGCATAAAAACAAGTAAATGAGCAAACCAAGCTCAAGGCTCACCATGCCCGCGATGATCCATTGATCATCGATGCATCATATGCAAAAATCGAAACAATAATGTTATAAATGCAATGATGTCTACATGTTTTTAATATGCACACTCATACATATCGAATAACAATGTGCATGCATTAAACATCCATATGCATATGTTCACAATATTTGTGTGCATGTGCTTTCATTAAATCAATACACATACAAGCCTTCATACATGAATCATCTCGATTTGGAACAAGTGAACTATTTATGCACCTATGCACATGTGAAATACACATGAAAAATACATGTGAGTTCACGTATATATATATATATATGAAACAACATTCAAATCACATAATACTTAAGCATATTACATAAATTCAAACACAAGGTAATTCCTCATTCATAGCATGTAGCATAACATAATTTGGACGTTTATATGCATATAGACTCTAAGAATTCCAGATTTACGAAGAACACAAAGTGTTCCATCTTTATATATATAATTTCTTTTCTTTTGTAAAAATAGGTCAGCATCATAGAAATAGAAGCATTCATTTATTTATTTATTTTTGTAACATGAAAAGGCCAGCACCCAGCCGACCCAGTCGGTTGGGCCTGACATGGGTGCCACACGGCTCTGCTAGGCCTGTGCACCTCAAGTCACGACTGCCAAGGTCTGGCAGTCAGTCGAGCTCCACTCGGTTGGCTGCCAGTCAGTTCAACGCGCATTGTTTCAAAGAAAATTTTATTGCTAAAACCCTAACCCTGTTTTTTTTTCTTACAAGATATACTAGCAGCAGCCCTGCACAGGCTGCACCTGTGCAAGCTACCCAAGTTATAACAGGTTAGTCAAGCTGAAATTGCAATGTTGGGCCTGCAACCTGCCACAACCGTGTTCCTAATTTGGGAAAATATATACTCTTTTTTTTTAATGAGTGTAGTCACAACTCACTGCACATAGATGTATGTTGAAACCTTAGATTCATGGCTCTCATAACCGAGACAACGCTATGCTAAAATATCTCACAATAGCATGAAACACTAGTCATATTTATATACACAATTTTCAAATTGTATTAGGACAAATCAATGTACACAACATGAATGATACAACTTACAGTGACATGAGTCTCCTCAATTAGGGCATCACATATATCAATATATGACAAGCATGTTTATGACTTCTTCTTTTTTGATAACCTGCTACCCAACAGGTTTGGCAACATGTTTATTTTTTTTTTTTGATAGCCTGCTGCCTAGCAAGTCTGGCAGCACATTTATTTTTTTCTTTGATTGCCTGCTGCCCAGCAGGTCTGGCAGCATGGTTAATTTTTTCTTTGATAGTCTGCTGCCCAACAGGTCTATGGCAAGGTGGCTCAGTCTGGCAGCACCTTACATGTGCTGTCAGGCTTAGCCAAGCCCACACTATCCTCAACACCATGTCAGACCTGTCAAGAATAAGTCTGCCCATACTTGTCCATTCAGCCAGCATTAGCCAGATTAGAACAGCCCAAATAAAAAGAAAAAAAAATAGATATCTGCTAGAGATATTTCTCTGCTTCCTGCACTTACATATAGGCTTAAAACATTGAGCATGCCTTTAAACATACAAGTATACAAGAATTTAAAAAAAAAAAACTAGTATGCAAGTATGACATCAAGCACTATTAAAGTTGATCAACTACAAACATCAATACACAATTGTTATTGGAAAAATGCATGCACCCGAAACTATTTCATCTCTTTACTTGCATACGTTTAAGAGTCCATAACATGGACCCTCCATAGAAATCAATATTTGTCAAAAACAAGCTTTAAATAAGCACTTATACCATGGATAAAAAAATTGTTTTCACATATACCAAAATTTATTTCATAAAAAGAATAGAAAAATTCAAAAATACAACCATGGAGGAAGATCCATGCATCCTCCTTCATGTGTATTTACAAAAACATGGTTTTAAACACCTTTTCCATGGATTTCCATCATATTATTGCATGAAAATCCAATCTATATCATTTTTTTACTTGATTCAAGAGAGAAAACCCATACCTTGAATAAAAAAATGAAAAAAAATAGGGGTGAAAGTTGAAAAACGTGAGAGGAGGGCTGGGGCAGCTCTCCTCCTCTCCTTTTTTCTTTTTTTTTCTTTCTTCTCTCTTTCTTCCTTTCTCTTTCTCTTTCCTTCTTTTATTTTTTGACTTTATATAGACAAGAGGGAGGGTGAGCGCCCCCCCCCCCCCCCTTCTCCGGCCCTCTTTAGATGGGTTGGAGAGAAAGAGTTTTCTCATAAGAGGACTCTCTCTCTCACCTTCCTTTCCAAGAATTTTCAAAACTCTATTTTTTTTTTTACTTTTTCAAAGTTTTCAATTTTTTTTAAAGTCCCTTTTCAAAACCTCTCAATCCTTTTTAGGCATGAGTAAGGACTCTATTAAGAGGTCCTTCTCAACCCTAAAATACAAATTTTGAAATTAATAAAAATTAATTAATTAATTATTAAATATTAATTAATTAATAATTATGTAAAAGCTTTCAAAAATAGCCAAATTAACTTAGGAGACTTATTAATCTTATTTAACTCCAATTTAAAGCTTTTAGATGAATTTAAAGCTAGAAAAACGTTGGGCATGGGTTTGGATCTGGATCTAAATCTAGATCTAAGATCCAAATCTATTTCTAAAAATCCAAATAAATTTTAGACTGAACTAAATCCAAAATAATATGGGTCTTGAATAGAGTCCAGAGCCATATTAATTTGGATCAAATCCATCAGATTCAGTCTGATCCAACTCCGGATCCAAACTGACAAACTGCTCTTTTTTCAAAAAAATGCAATTTTTGGGCCAACCGAAGCTCAAATTCGACAAAGTAACATACTGTTGCGCTCGGTATTTCAAGACGCATCCAACGACACATTACACGAATATCAAATTTCAAAATTTCCTTGAAAATAACCTGAATGTCGCTCGAATTTTGCTTGAATTTAAAGGTTAAAAATAAAACTCTTTCTTATGCTTCGATTGGCTCGTCTCGACCTTGTTGATGAGAGCATCGGTTAAAAATCAAGGTTGAAATGATTTTTCTCCCAAACTTGGCCAAATTTTTGAAAAACCAAAAAATGACTAAGTAAAAAAATGCGTGGTATTGCATATAGTGCCATATATGTGAATAAGTAAGATATTTGTAAATTGGGTGGTAAGTGGTAAGTACAGTTTCACACAAAAATTTATGTGATTTTGAAAATTATATACGACAAGTAGGATATTTGCAAAATTAGTAGAGTTTCACAAATATATTTATGCCAAATATGAAATATATGTGAAAGAGTGATATTTGCAAATTTAATGGTTTCAGTTTCACCATGATTTTGTAAATAAATTTATGCGAGTTTGTGAGGTCTAAAGTCACATAAAAAACACCTACGATTCTGGATTTAAGTGGGCGTTGGACATATTCAACCGGCGGTATAATTTTATCGCAAAAAATGCCTAAATTCATATTTGCAAAGGGTAAAAGTGTCCTACCGATATATGATATTTGCAATTTTGAATATAAATTGCAGGGTTTTTAGAGAATTGCGTCAAATTACCCTTATAGTACGATCATTTTTCGATAAATAAACCTGTCGAAAAAATAGTGAGCCCACTATTTTTTCTTGGACATACAAACGTAAAGAACCTAAGCATAAGGTCAACCAGATGTTGATTACATGTTTAAGGGCTGTACAAAAATGCTTCCCTGCAAAAACTATACTCCAATGCAAGAAAACTAGCCATGAAACCAAACTGAGGGTGTTCAAGCTCAGCTCATTCTTTTGGTGAGACGAGAGGAACTCAAGTTCATGGTATGCCGCAGTTAAACAAGCTAAGCTCGATCTGGATTGTTTAACCCCCCAAAAAATACTTTTTTTTAATTAAAAATAATAAAAATTTGACTCTAAACCTATTGAGCGAGGCTAAAAATTTGTTCATTTACAAAATAAATACATTGTTCAAAGCTGTGAGCTAGGGATGTTCTCTGGTGGACAATGATGAAGAAAGGTGTTTCTCTCAAGTGCATTGGTATAATTAAAGATATGTATGAAGGAGTAGTAACCAATGTCCGCACTTGTGGAGGGGTGACAACCAATTTTCCTATAACGGTTGGGTTACATCAAGGATCTACTTTAAGCCCTTTCCTATTTGCTATAGTGATGGATGAGCTTACGAGATCAATTCAAAAAAATGTGTCGTGGTGTATGTTGTTTGCTGATGATATTGTTTTGATTGATGAGTCTAGAGCTGGGGTTAATGCTAAGTTAGAATTATGGAGACAGACATTAGAAGCAAGATGTTTTAAGTTGAGTAAGAGTAAGACAGAATACATGGAATGTCGATTTAGTAAGCAACGAAGTAGTGATGGGAGTGTAGTGAAGCTTGGTGAGCAAGAAATACCGGTGGATGATTCTTTCAAATATTTGGGATCTATTATTCAAAAGTATGGTGAAATTGATGGAGATGTAAATCATAGGATAAAGGTTGGGTGGATGAAATGGAAGAGTGCAACTGGAGTGTTGTGCGATCGTAGAATGTCATTGCGGTTGAAGGGAAAGTTTTATAGGATGACTATTAGGCCTGCTTTACTATATAGTACGAAATGTTGAGCTGCCAAGAGACATCATATTCAAAAAATGAGTGTAGCGGAGATGCGTATGCTGAGATGGATGTGTGGAAATACAATAAAAGATAAGATTCGGAACGAGGAGATACGTAAGAAGGTAGGCGTTGCACCCATTGAAAATAAGATGAGAGAGAATCGTTTACGGTGGTTTGGACATATTCGACGAAGGCCTAATGATGCTCCAATTAGAAGGATGGAGAAATGGGACAATATATTAGTTAAAAGAGGTCGGGGTAGGCCTAGGAAGACATGGATGGAGGTGATAGGAAAGGATATGAATGCTTTGAACCTCGCCGAGGACATGGCATTGGATAGAAATGAATGGAGGAGAAGGATTCATGTGGAAGACCCAGAATGATTTTCTTTGTTGGTTCATATCGCCGACCTCAATTGTTTTGGGATGAAGGCGTAGTTGTAGTTGTTGTTGTTGTTCAAAGCTGTGAGCCAAAGGATTTGAACTCTATTGCTTGCAAGTCAAACACTTCAACCATCTAAAGTTTATGACATAAAATATATGCAAGATATATTTATTATTTGTCAACAAGCCGAGCCAAATTGAACACTCGTTCATGTCCGGCTTGTAGAGCCTAGCCTCATTTTACGAGTTTGAATGAGACCTTTATGAGCCGAACATGAGCCACGAACAGCTTGTCTCGCTTCTCAGCCTAACTATGAGTGAGGATCTCTTCTAAATATCAAGACTTGAGGATTTCTTCAAAAACCAAAACTACACATGCATAGTAACCGAACACTGTTTATAGTGAGGTTATGACAACTGGCTTAAAGTGTTCATTGTAAGCAAGGGAGAAACGTTAAGTATGAGTTCTGACACTACGACGTCAACTATTCCCTAGAACAAATGAACATGTTCAATTCCAAGAAACTTGATTGCAACTAGGATCTCAATTGAAGAAAGCACATTGCATCTTTTTAGTATTCCTTGCAAATCCTGACCACCATAAGCTGTAAAACAAGACTAATTGAAAAAAAAAAACTATAAGCACAGTGCAAAGCCCAATTTGGCTGTGACATTTTTATTTTTAATTTATAGCATGATTTGCTATCATATATTATCAACCTGTTCAATGTAGTGAATCTCATGACTGCACTTCTCACAAAACCCCCAAAACCTTTCAGCACATCGCACAAGCTACGCCCCTCGAGTTATAGCATTCAGCCACCATTGCACTCGATAGTGATGTTTATTTGCAGCACTCCCCACGGAGCTGCAGAAAAAGCATCAAAACATGCAGACCACGATCTTGTTCTGTTTTCCTGAGTCCTCATGGTGCTGCAAGAAAAGCTTCAAATAGTTAATACTTTCCTCTTTGACACATAGGAAACAAACCAGCGGCAGTTCAATTTTAATCCCACAGCTTACCGTGCATGAAATTCAAATGGTGATAGCATTGTTACATGAGTTGAGGGAACTGCAACTAGCTCACTATCCAAGATTCGGCTTTGTCAAGAGAACCACAAGCCCTGAAATTATCTTGATCGATGGGCAGTGTAATCATGGTGTCATATCGTAAGAACTCCACGACAAGCAGGATTTTGTTACTCCTGAAGCCTCTGTGCAATTTGAATACACACAGTCATAGGGCAGTTTGTCTTGATTGCATTGGAGGCGATGTGTGACCTGCTTGCAGCATACCCTTCCTGATGTAAGGCACATATAGCAATTTAGCCGTCAGCCATTAAAGATGAAACCTGCATATAGAACTTTCAATCGCAAGATTCAGACTCATGTTCAAGCATTGAAAGCAAATTGCCAAGGGTTCACAACTCTAACATGGATGCTGCTGCTTACATAAGATGCCATATCTATGAATTATCCAATGCGCCAGTAATTTGCATTCTTATACTAGGAAGTGAATCGGGCAGGCTGCATGGGTAGAATGCCTCATAGATTAAAACTAGGGCATGTCAACTTGTGAGCAATTCCAGTTCACCCAGATCTTATAAAAAACCTGGCCGGCTCAATAGGTAGACTAGGTTAGTGGTAATATGCACTTGCAATCATCCAGGACTTCTTTGGCATGAATAATCGCTATGCCCGCTCAAATGAATCATGAATCAACTTGGCAACTCAATAGGTTGAATTATGCGCAGCACATGAAAAAAGATAGCATTAGCAGACCATGGTCACCAGGGTGGCCTGGTCGCTAGAAGATCAGAGTATGCAAGGGCAGCTTCATATATATGCTCTAGAGAGAGAGAGAGAGAGAGGAAGGAGGAGGTGATGGCAACAATATAAGAGAGAGGGAGAGGAACATGGATGAGGAAAAGAGAGAGTCGTATAGTTGCCTGAGGGAGGCAACTGGGGTTGTAGCATGCTTGTGCAGCTGAGAGGAGATGAAGAGGATAACTTGTTTGTGCAGCCAAAAGGTGGGCGGGTGGACAGATTGTGCCCTAACTCCTTTTAATTAGAAAAAGAGGAAAAAGGACTGAGTAACAGTTGACTGAGGCCATAAAATTGGATGAACGGGGTCGGTTGTGCATTGACCACACCTAACCCTGTTTGAGATGAAAAGGTGCCATACTGGCAGACGCATGTCACATGGGTGTGTCAGACCCTTTAAAGCACCCATGTTACAAAGTTCAAAACCCCTGCACAATATGAGGGGGTGTGTCAAGGATGTTGTGGGTTTATATGAGTTTGTATATGCACTTAAGGTACTTTAATCTTTTGTTATGTAGTCCTTAATGTTGATTAACATTGATGTACAAGGGTGTTTTTATAATTCAGGACATAAGATATAATACAAAAGGGGGAAGCCGCTAAGGGCATGTTTGAATGAGCCCAAACAGTCCCGTCAAACTATTTGCCAAATTTGTGGGCCCCTCCCCCACCTTACAAGCAAACATGGAAGTGAAAACCCATGTTTTTTGTAAGGCGGGGGACTATTTTTCCCCAACTTTTTGCACCCAGACCATTTTTCTCAACTTTTTGTCAATGCATTCAAATGCCCTAAGGGAATACAACACAAACCAAGAAATTTATCCATCCATTTTCTATTCCTCTTCTTCTCCTTTATTTTTTGGTTGCAGGGCACAAATCCTAAGGTTACTAAGGACTCAAAACAGTTGAGTAAAGAGTCACCAGATTTTTCAATGACTAAAATACAACAGGAGCAGATGGTTTACAGAAGCAAATTTTTGTCCCTTTATAACTAATGCATGCTTTGCTGCATAAGACCAATTACCAGGTGCATTCTATAAGTTCTAGAACTCTCTACATATTCAAACAAGAGAACAAAAATAATCGAGTTTGCTGTTTGCCACAAGAAGTCCCTGACGCCACATAAATAACTTAGTGTATTTTTTCAATTCTACACTTTTGAGGGGAATATCTGAAGGTTATTATACACTTATAGATTTGGCAGGCTGAAGATAATTTTTGAAGACTGTGACACCTTCTGTCTAACCATATCAGTGAAGTTGCGTGTCTTCAAGAACTCTTTGTTAAAAATTTGTCAATTCTAACACATCTTCCACCTAATTACACCAATGAACCTGTCCATCTTCCAGCATCTCTTTGCTTCTTGACCAAAGGATACAGATTCAGCTTGTTGAAAATAGTATATCTATCATTTTGATTGCCCATAAGGTCTCGTCAAACTTCATTGCTGAGCTATCTGGTAAAAACTGTGAGAACCTGCTCTGGAACCTGTGGAGAAAAGAGAAAGGGAATAGAGGAAGTAAAGGTGGCTGTCACGATTTCTGTAAAAAAGAAATCGTGACCTAAAGTACATATTAATAGGTTTGAGTGTACATTGAGTCCGGGTCTGGTATAATATCCAGACCCGAAATAAAAAAAAAGATATACAAAGTTATACTATGAAAACTGTACATAAATGGACCCGGGTCTGGTATGAGATCCAGACCCTAAACACTCTTTTTCACCCCTTCTCAAGTTGATCATGGTTCTGAACCATGAACAACTTGCCTTTAAGAATCCAAAAACGATCGTTTGTCAAACCCTTGGTAAAAATGTTTGCAACTTGTCTTTCAGTGTTAACAAATTCAGGCTCAATCTCTTTTTCGTCCACCTTTTGTCTCACAAAATGTTGGTCGATCTCAATATGTTTAGCGCGACTGTGGTGTACGAGATTGAATGACATATTGAGAGCACTTTGATTGTCACACATCAAGGTAGATGGAGAGATCGCTTCTCCTACTTCAGTTAGTAACTGTCTGACCCATGTGACTTCAGCAGTAGCAGCAGCCATGGATCTATACTCAGCTTCAGTGCTCGATCAAGAACAACCTTTTGTTTTCTACTACTCCAAGAGACTAAGGTTTCTCCCAATAAAAACACAATATCCTGACGTAGACCTTCGCTCATCAGGATCTCCTGCCCAGTCTGCATCGCAGTATACAATAAGTTCACGCACATTCTTACCAGACGACTGTGGAGAATATATCAACCCATCTCCAATGGTCCCTTTCAGATATCTGAGGATACTCTTAACCGCCTCCATATGTCCAGTACGTGCATAAATTGAGACACTTGATTGACTGAATAAACAATATTAGGTCGAGTAAATGTGAGATACTGCAACATTCCTATTAGGCTGTGGTACCTGGTGGGATCCTCGTACAGGTCTCCATCATGAGCACTTAATTTTTGGTGCACACTAGGAGTTGCTAAAGGTTTGCAGTTTTTCATACCTGACTTGCTGAGAACATCTATCGTATACTTGTGCTGAGTGAGGGTCAAGCCATGAGCCTGGCTATCGACTTCTACGCCAAGAAAATAGCGCAAGGCTCCGAGATCTTTCATTTTGAATCTCTGTCCTAATAGGTTTTTAACTTCTATGATATTATCCACAGAGTTTCCTGTGATAACTATATCATCAACATAAATTAACAATAGAGTGATCACATTCTGACTTCTAAAAATAAATAGTGAGTGATCCAGTAGGGAACGTGAGAACCCATGCCTCTGAATCTCAAGTGAGAAGCTGTCAAACCAAGAGCGAGATGCTTATTTTAGGCCATAGATAGCTCTTTTTAGCCTGCACACATGTGTTTTACAGTTTTGCTCTTGATAACCAGAGGGTTGTCCCATGTAGACTTCCTCCTTCAAATCTCCATGCAAAAACGCATTCTTAACATCAAGCTGACTCAACTTCCATCCATGTTCAACGGCCAGGGAAAGAATAATTTGAATCGTTCCCATTCTCACTACTACAGGACTGAATGTCTCGTCATAGTCTTGTCCTGCTTCTTGAGTGAACCCTTTTGCAACCAGTCTCGCCTTATATTGTTCAATTGTTTCATCTGGTTTATACTTTATTTTGTAGACCCATTTACATCCAACAACATTTTTGTCAGGTAGTCTAGAGACAATTTTCCAGGTACCACATTCATGTAATGCTTGCATTTCATCATTCATGGCTTCTACCCATTTAGTAGAAGTAGCTGCCTGATAATACATGATAGGTTCATCTTCCTTATTTAGAGTAGTTAAGAAGAGCTGAAAGTCCAAGGAGAAGTCGTTATAACTGACCCACCTATCAATGGGGTGTCGCATGCGATTAGATCTTCTGGCCTTAAAAGTATGTAAGGAGGTAGGTGCAGCTGCTGAGATGTGATTTGAAAGATTTGGCGTTGTCGTTCTCTGTCTAGTATAGCAAATGCCCTTGTATCTGCCCGGTACGAGTGGTATTTCTTTCCCATTCTGTAATCCCAAAGTGCCAATGTTCTCAGACATTTCTTCTTCCTGCTGTCCATAATCTGGAGAGCAGACTTCATTGGAACTAGCAAAAAGTTCTGAATTCAGCCAAGGATAATAAAATTCGGTGGTGGTAGAGAACATATCCGATGTGTCAGCTTTGTGATCAAAATTGTGTTCATCAAAGATGACATTTCTTGAGATTCTGATGCGTCTGTTGATAGGATTGTAACACCTATATCCTTTGTAGTCGTCGGCATACCCCACAAATTTGCACTTCTGAGCCTTGTCCTAAAACTTGTTTCTTAGAGATCGATCAATATGCACATAACAAACACATCCAAAGACACACAAATCATAATAACTAGGATGAGCTCCAAAAAGACAGTAATAGGGAGATTTATTTTCTAGAACAACCATAGGCAATCTATTGATCACATGCACGACAGAGTGAAAAGCTTCTATCCACAGATTAATGGGAAGGTTACTATCATGAAGCATACTCATGGCACTTACAACGATGTCTGTGTTTTCGCTCAGCAATCCCATTTTGTTGAGGGGTGTGAGGGCAGGACACCCTTCTTCCTATCCCATTATTTTGAAGAAAAGAAATAAAGTCACTAGATGAGAACTTCCCACCTCCATCACATTGGAAGAATTGGATGGCCTCAGAGAATTGATTTCTTACTAAGGAAAGAAAGTTTTGAAACAAAAGGAAAACTTCCGATTTATTTTTTATGAAGTATATCGAGGTGTATCGAGAGTAGCTATCAACAAAGATTAGGTAGTATCTGCTCCCAGATCCAGAGACAACTGGGGCATGTCCCCATACATCAGAACATATTACCTCAAAAGGCTTTGAAGCTCTCTTATTAATAGAATGGAAAGGCAATACATGACTTTTGCATAAAAAACAACTGGAACACTTCTGGCTTTTCTCATCCACATTGAGACTTTCTTTTGGAATGAGATTATTAGAAACAAGTTTCTCAATAAAATGACTCTCACAATGTCCTAATCGACTATGCCATAAGGAAGGTTTATTACATTCAGAAATACTAAAAACATTTGTTGAAGAAAAAGAACACGACTCTAATGAAGACTTCGAATCCGGATGAATAGGGCGGACAGAATGACATGGAGCTTCTTCAAAGACATACATATTGCCTCGTCTCTTTCCTTCAACGAATGTTTCTCTCGTGCGAAGGTCTTTGACCTGCACAGAGAAGGGAGTAAATTCAACTGAAGCATAATTGTCATCAACAAGCTTAGAAACATAGGCAATATTTTTCTTGATATTTGAAGCATGGAGGACATCAGTAAGTTCAAGAGTAGAACGTGACATGGGAATGACAGATTTTCCAACATAAGAAACAGGATGGGAGGATCCATCTCCAGTGACAATTTTACTTTTGTCAAAATAAGGAATAGGGTTAGAAAGTTTACCTGCACTGCAGGTCACGTGAGTTGCTGCCCCTGAGTCAACGAACCATGTGCCTTGATCATTCTGCTTTAATTTCAATTCCAACAGGGAATCTCTCCATTGCCTTTGATATTAGTGGGTTTTCCTTTTTGTTCTGTCTGTGGAGCCTTTCCTTTATTTTCGGGGTTGTGCCAACAATTCGCCTTGATATGTCCCCTTTTGTTGCAAAGGAAGCAAGTGGGGATGGACCTTTGTCCCTGAGTGATATTTGGAGTGGGAAGCAATCCACATCCTCCGTGTCCATTTCGCCCTTGTCCTCCTCGCCCTCGTCCTCGACCATAAGTCACTCCTGTGACAAGAACTGCTTGGGAATTTGAATGAGCATGTGTTTCTTCAGAAAATCCCTTCAAGGTCATTTCATACTGAATCAATTTAGCTCGCAACTCATCAAAAGTAGGAAGAGTAGGCAGGCACAATAGTGAAGTGACGATCATGTTGTAGTCGTGTCCCAGTCCACTCAGAGTTTGTTGCACCATATCGTTGTCACTCACGACACATCCTATAACCGCAAGTTGGTCTGTGATAGTCTTCATCTTGTTGAGATATTCCATGATGGTCATGGAATCTTTTTTTAGGAGCTGAAATTCCCTCTTGAGAAAAACCATCCTCACCTGTGAAACTTGTGAATATGTCTGAACCAATTTCTCCCAAAGTTGCAGGGTTGTACAATTGTCAGGGATTGCAACAAGAACCTCTTGAGACAAGGTAGAAGTGATGTAAGCAACTACTGATTGATCTTTCCTTTCCCAGTTAAGATATTTTGCATTTTTGACATACACAATTGAACTTGCCCCTTTATCACCTTTTTCTTCTCTTGTAACAAATTCTAGTGGTACTCGAGTGGTTCCATCCAGGTGGCCTAAGAGACCTTGGCTCCTTATAAAAGGTATGATTTGTCTCTTCCAAATCAAGAAGTTTGAGGTGTTTAATTTTTCGGAAACAAGTTGATTAAGAAAGCTCGAAGAGAGACTCGATTGAGAAGAATAAGAATCCATGGAAGAAGGAAATTTAACAAGAGTGTTCACAAAGAGCTCAGTTTTCTGCCAGGGAAGTTTGCGGATCGCCCCCCCTTTTTTTTTTACTAAGAAACCTTAAAGCTGACGATCAGGGGCTCTCAGATTAAAAAAGTGAATCAGACCTAAGTTTTCCCTTACTCTTTTATGAGATTTGAGATTAACGTAATAAAAATGTTAATCTAAAAGTATTTTCAGACAGAGCATTGTGAATATCGACTGTAACAGCAAGAGGACGGCAAGAGGAGACACTTAAAAGGATCAGAGAGATCGTGTCAGAATCAGATATCTCAGATCTGACAGTTGTTACACAGCCAATACGAAAAGCAAAAATAACTTGATATCTCAGATCTGACGTAGAGAGGATGCGAAGAGAGATCGTGGTGAATCAGCTTGTTGTTTCACGTGAATCAAAACTTCCCTTTTTTTTGACATAAAGAGGATGCGATCCCGAGGAAAGAAGAATCGAGGTTTCACGTGAAAAGAATCAGGGTTTCACGTGAATGGGTGAATCGATTTCAGCGATTCACGTGAAACAAAATTTCTTTTTCCCTTTTTTTTTTGAGGTGCACAAATTTCCGTGAAGAATGATTCACGTGAATATCAGACCCACGTGGATATGAATTCACCAGAGAAGAATTAGAAAGAAGATGGAGAAACGAGAGGTAGAAAGAAGTAAAGGAAACTGAGAAAGAGTAGAAGATAAGAGAAAGAGAAGACCTCAAACTTCTGATAGGTCGATCGTACCTTTCGGAAGCCTCTTTAACCCTAGACGGATCTTCGCTCTGATACCATGTGAGAACTTGCTCTGGAACTTGTGGAGAAAAGAGAAAGGGAATAGAGGAAGTAAAGGAGGTGCGGCTGTCACGATTTCTGTAAAAAAGAAATTGTGACCTAAAGTACATATTAATAGGTTTGAGTGTACATTGGGTCCGGGTCTGGTATAATATCCAAACCCGAAATAAAAAAAAATATATACAAAGTTATACTATGAAAACTGTACATAAATGGACCCAGGTCTGGTATGAGATCCAGACCCTAAACACTCTTTTTCAAAAACTAGATGATGCTTGAATTTAATTTAGAAATTGCACACCAATTTTGATTAGGATGATATCTCCTCTAACTTTAAGGTGTTATTTGAGCTTTAATTTCAACCAAGATATTGATCAGGTACACATTGCATCAATAATTTGAGCAAAGATATCAACTGGAAAACAAACAAATGACTAAGCTAATGCCCAAAAAAATGCCTCTTCTCAAACTTTTTGGAAAAAAAAGGTCAAAGAAATGCCAACCAAGTTCAGTGATAATATATGCACCTGGTGCAGTGCATCCATCATGTTCTTGAGAGGAGGAGAGTTCACTTTTGCTCGGCTTGATACCTGAGAATTAAAAGAAATGTACACAGTGATTAAGGTCCATCATAACCATATAAATAGTACATCTTGCAGAAAGGAACAACCTAAACTTAAATAACCATACAGACCTCATCAAGCTTGATGTATCCAAAAGGTAACCGAGGATCACTCTCATCAAGCAATTGCCTTAAAAGTTTATCCAAATTCTTTCCTTCCAAGCCAGCAATTGTCCATCCCCACTGGTCAGCTAAGTTCAACATATCACCAACATGATCTGCACTATGAAGAGGACCAGTCCAAAGGGGGCCCGACACAACCAATGAACGAGAAACCTAAATGTTCCAAATGGAAGAACAGCAGCCATCGAGCATGTCAACAAAATCAACTAGTAAATGAACCCCATTAGAAAACGAACAGTAGAAATCAGGGATAGCTTTGCACATATGGAACTTGATCACTTGTATTTAGTTGCATGGTAGTAAATTGTAAAGGGCAGGTAATATAAGCCTTTAATCATTACAAATAACATTTTCCAAATCTGAAGATTCTAAGTCACGCCATAATTTGAATACAAATTCAACATGAAAGTGAAGAAACATGACCTCATTGTTGCCGCAAAAGCAAAACATTTTCCCCAGATCACCCCATGAAAATTGTTGTGAATTTCCACACTTTGTGCAATAACTGATGAAACCATAGTATCTGAAAAGATAGGAAATGCACAATGAGTAATTTTCTCCTTTTTCAGGTCAGTAAATTAAAGAACAGACCCTGAACTATGGTCATGTGCCTCACCCATTCTCAAGGGGCTTCCCACGACTCACGCGAAGCATGACCCGAAACACCGGTCCATGGTATGAATAATATGAGAAAAGGGGTGATATTCGAAAACCCATTGCAGCAGCTTCCCGGACAGCCCCACCAATAAGCATTCGCAAACCCACCTCATTCGAATATGGCATAGGCCTTACATATGCTCCATATGAAGCTAAAGTGCTAAGATAAAAGGCGACAGGTATTAATCTCATGATAAGAACTACCACATAAGCTTAAATTCTGGAAAAAAAACATAAGCAAAGTTGTTCCAGCATTTGAAAATAAACCAAGAACAACAATAATTTCCCCATGAAACCAGTAAGACAACAGACAACCGGAAAATTTGCTTCCTAGCTCATTCATATTTAGTTAACAATATGAACAAAGTTAAACATAATTGCCAAAAGCAAGAGTATAAGAGTGAAAGGTGGAATGAAACAAGATGTGCACAATCACAATGCCAACAAAGGGCGACACAAGAGCACAAATACAATATGGTCTCTAATGGACAAATAACAATCTCATAAAAGAGAGATAAAAAACACGAATTCCACAAGAGCACAATGGCACAACTTCCACACAATCACAATATAAAAAACTGAAATTTATATATGGGCAAATAAGCTTAGAAAAGCTTAGTATACATTGAGTATTAATGGAACTATTGATGATCTCAATGCCTCTTCACCATGATAAGACGAGAGTGGTTTATTTCAGGGCCTTGAAAGAGTGAGGTTGAAATGTTTAGTAGCCAAAAGAGTGGCCCCTTCTTCATCTTGAGGAAGTTCCTCTATTTTGTATTTTTGTTCTGCATCTGAACAATGCCAGTAGCTGTAAGTTCTAGATGGGACGCATCCATCCAACACATTTAGGCCGTAGTTGCAAGGAGATTCTCTGGCCATGGAAAAAAAATTCTGTGAGCCATATGCATCACAAACCTTAATGATTGACAAAATTTATTTTTAACTCATTTATGAGTGATACTAGCGCTGTTACACAACCATAACTTTGTCCAGATTAGGCATGTTATAGCAAGAGAGGGTCTGAAAGGAGTTCAGTGGAATTATGTTTTATGCCCAGAAACAGTAGAAGTGCCACTTCTTTATGCATTTTTTCCTGTCATTCATGTCAGCTATGTTCTTATCTTTTGCATTCTATTGAAAGAGATATAATGACAAAGCTTGACTATGAAGATTTAATCAATACATTTGCATCATTAAAAGCAAGAAAGGTGGATTTTAGATAATATTTTTTAAACTATTTTATGTTTTTTTGGTGTAGTATGATGAATATATATATATATATATATATATATATATATATATATATATATATATATATATATATATATATATATATATATATATTAACCCAATTAGTAAATATGGAGGATATTAAGAATTTAAGAAAAAAAGGTGCAACCCCTTTAATAAATAATAAAAAATTTATGTACAATGACAAAAAAATTTAGGGCCTCATTTGGAGGCTTTGCCTAGTGCCTCAACTTCTCTTGAGCCGCCCTTGAGTGGGTTACCCATAAAACCCAAGTTTTTTAGAGAAAAAAAATCGGACTCGGGTCGGATCCGACCCAGACCCGTAACCCGTTAGGGTTATAAACCGTTATCGCTAGGGTTTTAAACCCTCGCCTTTTTTTTCTTTTCTCGCCCCCCCCCCCCCCCCTTAGCCGCTTTGTTTCCCTCCTCTCCTTTCTCCCTGGAAAAGGAAACCCCACGCCTCCCCCTGGGCCCTTTAAGAGGCCGTGCAGAGGGGAAAGAGGGCACATGCGCCTCTTTCCTCCTCTCCCTCCTGATCACCCTTTTCTCTCTCTCGCTCTCCCTCGTCTCCCTCAATTCGCCAGAGCTAGCCCGAGTCGCCCTCCCGTCTGGCGTTCCCCGAACACTACCGGCTCCCTGCGGGCGACTGCAACCCCAACGCCATCCCCTCCCTCTCCCGATCGCTGCCGCCACCGACGTCGTGACCTCACAGGTAAAAGCTCCCCTCGATTTCTTTTTTCTTTCCTCTCCCTCTCCTCTATTATCGGCCAGAGGGTCGGCAGGGGGCCGACGGCCCCTGCCGGACCCTCCCTTCCTCTTTGTGGTTGCTGGAGGACCGACAACCTCTGTCGTGCCCTCCCCCTCTTTTGTTTGTTGGTCAGAGAGCCGGTAGGAGGCCGACAACCCCCTGTTGCGCTCTCTCCCTCTCGATCCCGACAGGCAGGGGCTCGCCCCCTACAGCCTCCAGGAGTCCGGCTGACAGGGGCATGGCCCCTGTCGTCTCTCGATCCCGGCAGGCAGGGGCTCGCCCCTGCAGCCTCTGGGAGTCCGGCTGCCAGGGGAATGGCCCATGTTGCCTCTCAATCCCGACAGGCAGGGGCTCGCCCCTACTGCCTCTGGGAATCCGGCTGACAGGGGCATGGCCCCTGTCGCCTTTCGTATCCGGTAGACAGGGGTGAGGCCCTTGTCGCCTCCCTGTTCCGGCCGACAGGCAGGGGCAATGCCCCTGCTTGATTCCCCATGCCAGTGGGACCAAACGGGTCTCCCTGGGTCTTGTTTGGTAAGAGTTATTAGTTCACGTAACCCTGTGTTGGGACATTGTATGTCCAAAGCCCTATGGTGTCGAATCACGGGTTGGGGGCGACCCCCAACTCGGTCAACGCTTGTGGTATGTTAATAATCATGTTTGTTTGTTTGCAGTTTGTACGACGGACCCCGCTCTGGCTTCGTGTCCTGAGCCTTGCATCATCTGCGCTCGTAGACACTCGCAGCGACGCAACCTCTCGAGGTAGGGGAAAGTTGCACAACAAGGGCAGTAGATGAACCAAATTAAGTTGAAATAATTAAAATGGCCATGCTAAATATGCCTAGATTTACTTTATTTTTTCTGTACCTATTGGCTTTGCGTATTTACTTGCCTACGCGCTTATTGGTCGGGGTACGGTTTCGTACCTCGTGCCTTATTTGTACATTTACTTGCTCAGATATTTGATCGATGTACGGTTTTGTACCTTATGCATCTTTCGCTCAATGTGCGATTTCGCACATCGAGTATTGCTTAGTACTTCGCTATCTAGCTATAATGTGCACATGCTCGCAGTTATGGTATACAAGTAAATGCAGTCTTTTATATATCCTATTTTCGCTCATCTTCAAAGGATGCAAGTTGTGCTTGTGCATAACAGTTTTTTTTAAAGGATTCCTTATATGAATCTAGTTTTCAAATGCACCGTTTTGCAAAAGCAAAGATTGAAAGTCTAACAAGATGCAAAAGTGCAATTAAGTTTTCCCAAGTCGGCATTTTCAAAAAGAATGTTTTACAACTATAATTTGATATGAAGGTTTTGGGAGTTTCGATATAACAATCAAGTCTCCCAAATTGATGTGTCTTTGGAAAACGGAAGCAAGATCTGTAGCGATCTCCTGCATGCAATATTGTATTGTCACTCCAAAAGAGAGAATACGACATATGAGCATTTTCTGATTTGCATTAAATCTTAGCGTAATTTTTGTGTTAGGGTTTCTGTTAGGAAACCTATACCCCTTTCGTCGTAACGTACTTGTAGACAAGCTCAGCATGGTAGTACTACGATGATCAGATGAGAGATCCGAGGCGATCACGTATCGTGCCATATGCCATTGTTGTTAATATAATTTAAAAGACTTGATCTAGTCAAAATGAGTAATTATTGTATCACTTCTTTTTTATGAAAGATAAGTGTTAGGGTTTCTTTTGAGAAACCGTTCTCCTTTTTATCATAGTTGTACCTTTTGACAGGTACGTCACGTTGGTGTTACAATGAACGGATGAGAGGTGTGTGACAACCTCAAAACGTGTTTTGGCAGATTATTGTAATCATATAATGTTGTTATTCACCTAACAGGCAAGAGGCTCGTAAGGGTCTAAAGGACCAGAGCATGACAAGTTTTAACTTGAATGGCTACACCATGTATTATTGGCAAAGAAATGTTGTGAGGATTGCCTTTGAGAAATGCATACCCCTCTCATCGTAGTTGTACTTTTGAACAAGTACATTGCATACTACGATGAGTAGGATGAGAGGTCTATGTCTACCTCGAACGTGCAATTGCACGTTTTTGAGACTACAAAATGGTAACGTTTTCACCCTCACAATAAGTTGATCTCTCTTATCGTGGTTGTACTTTTGAACATATACGTTGCATACTGCGATGAGTAGGATGAGAGGTGTGTGGTTGCCTCGAACGTGCACTGGCACATATGAATCACCTAATGGTGATGGTTTTGCCTTCACAGGCAAGATGCACGAGTGAGTCTAGCAGACCAGAGCATGTGGAATGGGGCGGCAGTTAATAAACCTCGGTCGTGCCCATTCGACCCGCTGACTCTCACCAAGAGAGAGGACGGGATGATACAAAACTCTGATGGACAGGCCATTAATGGCTATTTCGATCAAAAGACTCGGCTTACCCAGTCATCAGAGTTAGAGAAAATGGGCTACAAAAAATAGCTTTCAGGCCACTTCTGCAGAAGTTTGGATGCATTCACGGGCCACCTATGCCTTGGGGATTTACTCTCTTGGTCACTGGTCGTCTCCATAGAAGCGGACTCAGTCAGTCATCCGGGTTATCTAAAACACAATAAACACCCGGACTAGTCTCGACTGTTTCTACATTTCGTGCCTTGAGCGTACCCGTCTGACCAGCTAATATCGAAACATAAGTTAACCTATTCACATTATTTGGGATGTGCGTGTTGTGACATGACTTGCTTGTTTACTCAATAGTTCAATATACTACTCGTTGAATTATGTACGCCTGTTGTAGCGTTATACTAGTTTTTTGCTAGTAATAACCAGCTGCTTGAACTAGTTAAATGCTTATGATAATAGCAGTTTGCTAGTTGCAATACGATGCATGTGACTTGCTTTACTACTTGGTTAAACTATTTTTGTTTAATGTAATGTAACACTTGTTGGCTTGAGTCTCTTATGACTAATGTGACTGCTTATAGCTCGTAATCTATGAACTGTTCACTTTTTATGGCTAATGCAATTGCTTGATTGTACAATTGCTTATAGTTTGTAATTTGCACACGGCCTATACCTTGTGATTAGTAGAATTGCTTGCAATGTAATGGCTTACAGTTCGTAATCTACGAATTGTTTACAACTAGGACTAATATAGTTGTTTGTCTTATGAGTTGCTTACAGTCTGTGATTAATATAATTGTTGTCATGTGATTGCCTATCGCGTATAGCTTATAAACTGCTTGTGGTGCAATTGCTCATAGCTTGGGGTTTACGAACTGCATGCGCCTTGTATTATTAAAATTGCTTATGTAATTGTTTGCACCTGCTTGCCGTAAAATTGTATATGTCTTATGTGAAATGAACTCTTACCCTATGATAGTTGATAGCTCACTTGATTTTATATTAAATTGCTCACATTGAAAACCTTTATTTGTTTGCATACTCAATTGTTCATGTTAGAAATACTTATTTATTTGCATAGTCTATTGCGCATGCTTGATATAACTCATCTCTTGTTCTAAATTGCTTATTTCAGTTCTATATTGCCTCACTTGTGCACCTACCAGTTTTTCGTGAAACTGACCCATTTTATCAGCAGGTGATGTTTTTGGACTGCGATGACACGATGGCGTGATGAGATCAAGATGAGACTCTTTTCCTAACGTTTCGCTCCTGAGGACATTTCGATAAATTTGTATAAAAGTTTTCATGAAAATCTCTTATTTGCACAAGTCTTAAACTATTAAAAATTGCATTTTCATAATCTATTAGATTTCTTAAATATACGGTGTTGCAAATCCATTGTGCAAGAGAAAGTTTGCGCTGTAATGCACCCAAGGTCCAATGACTAGCCATTTCAAACACCATTTTCCGCTGAATTATTATTTAAAAACTCTGATAAACAAATTATTACAAAGCTTTCCGCATTTTCATAAAAAGTTTCAAGTCTCGGATTTTTGGGGCGTTACATTACCTATAGTAGAAGACAGTCAATAGCCATCAAGAATTCCTATTCAATCCTCTCTTGAAAAACATGATCAGGAAGGTGAAGCTTCATCTAAGCCAAGCCCCAATGTTCCTCAGCCTGATTTTGAAGAGAAAGCACCTACACCCAATGTTAGCAGTATCGTATTGTATTGTATTGTATCGTATCGTATGATACGATACAGTGTATTGCAATACCGTTGGTCCATGTGATACGATATACCCCTTGAATCTTTAATGCGATATGATACTATATTGAGTTATTTTAAATTGTATGTTATTTTTGTATTATGTGATTGCTATAATTTGTTTACTCGACAATTTTCTTTTGTTTGTTATCTAATGTGACTCTTTAATAGTAAACCTTTTATTTGTTTGTTACAATATTGTTTCACATGTTATAGTAGTACATGTGTATGTTTAATTGTTTATAATGCTTAAATTTGATTTCTTTTTTTTTCTATTTCATTCGATGACATTTTCTTTTTCTTTTTTGAAAAAAAATGAATTTTTTGTAATTTTTAAAATAGGATTTTGTTTTGTATCTTACGATACAATATGATAATGTACGATACACTTGTATCACCAGCCCTTCTGATACAGGTTCTAATACGATAATTACAACATTTCCTATACCTCCTTCCATTCCTCATGTGCATAGAAGTACTCGTCCTTTGGTTCCTCTTGCACGTTTTGTTTATGAGTCTTTTTATGCAACTCATAAAGCATTCTTAGCCATGATTTAGTCTTATTATGAACCTAAATCCTATGTTGAAGTTGTATTGGAGCCTAAGTGACAGAAAGCTATGTGTGAGGAGTTAGAAACACTAGAGAGAATGAAGGCCTAGGAGTTAGTCAAGTTGTAAGATGAAAAGAATATAGTTGGATGCAAATGGGTGTATAAAATCAAAACTAGATCTAATGGATCAATAGAAATATATAAAGCTTGACTTGTAACGAAGGGGTACAATCAACAGTAAGGGATAGACTTTGCTGAATTTTTTTCTCTAGTTACTCATATGACTACTATCAAGACCTTGCTGGCAATGACTGCAGTGAGAAGGTGGGACTTATGGCAATTAGATGTCAAAAATGCTTTCCTAAATAGGGACTTAGAAGAGGAAGTATATATGGAGTTGCCTCAGGGAATTGTTGACAAGGAGAGTCGAGTATCTAAGCTAAAAAGAGTTTTGTATGGCTTGAAGCAAGCCCCTAGAGCTTGGTTTGATAAATTTATTTCAGCAGTAATGAGATTAGGCTTTAAGCAGGGCTTCCATGATCCTACGTTATTTGTGGCTTCTTTTACTCGAGAGCAATGTATACTCTTGTTGCATATAGATGATATGATAATTGTAGGGGATGACAAGGTTATGATTGAGAATGTAAAGTCTCATTTGGTTGAAAGTTTTGAGATGAAAGACTTTGGCAATTCAAAGTACTCTTTTGGAGCTTGAGGTTGCATACTCAAAAAGAGGTCACTTGCTGACTCAACATAAGTATGTAATCTATGTCACATAGATGCGGGTGCGGGTGCGGGTGCGGATGCGGATGCGGATGCGGATGCGGATGCGGATGCGGATGCGGATGCGGATGCGACACTTTAAAATGGGGGTGCGAGAGGGTATATATGTATATAATTTTTAACAGTTTTAAGTTAACATTACGTGTATGTGTGTACATTTATGTATTTATATATATAATATAAATAAAAATGAACTTGATTAGGGTTAACTGAATCTACTTTTGGATAGAAATGGACCTCAATGTGGTTGACTTCACCTAACACAAAGGAAGCTTAGTCCAAGTGTCGCACCCGCCTCGGTGTGGGTGCTACACGAGTGCAGTTCCCTGTTAGAAGAGTCCGTGTTACATAGTATGCAATTGATTTGATTAGCAAAGCAAGGTTAACTGATGACAAGAAACTAGTAGAGACTCCAATGGAAGCCAATTGCAAGTTGAAGCATTTAGATGATGAGCCTCTTGAAGATCCTACTGTGTATAGGCAATTGGTAGGGAGTTTGATATACTTGACTATCTCAAGTCCAAATATTACGTTTGTTGTGCATGTGGTGAGACAGTTCATCAGTGCTCATAAATCCTCTCACTTGGCAGCAGTTTTGAGGATTATCAGATATGTTAAAAGCACAATGCATTATGCCATATTCTTTTCTGCTAAATCTACATTAGAATTGAGAGCCTAATGTAATGCAGATTTTGTAGGGGTATCTCAGGACAAACATTCCACTATCAGGTTTTGTATATTCTTGAAGGATTCTTTGATATCGTGGAAGAGCAAAAAACAGCAAAGAGTTGCTATATCCATGAGTGAGGCAGAATATCGTGATATAGCCTAAGTCACAACACAACAGAGATAACATGGTTGAGATGGTTGCTTAATGATATGCGTGTTACTATTGAGAGTGCTCCTCCTTTGCATTGTGACAATCAGAGTGCAATTCATATAGCTAAAAATCCAGATTCCATGAGAAGACTAAGCATATTGAGATAGATTGTCACTTCACTCGTTGAGCATACTTAGAGGGAGTTATATCGTTGACATATGTTGGGATTGCAACCAGTTAGCAGATTGTTTTACTAAAAGTTTGCCACTGAAGACATTTCAACCATTCCTCTTCAAAATTGAAATGATTGTGTTATAATCATCCCAAGTTTGAGGGTGAGTGTTGAGGAATGTAATATTCAGTTTACTAGAGTGTGTGCTACCATCTTTATTTGTATATATGTTTATCCTAGAGCGAAATTTTTATAACATAGCAACAAGAAGTGTAGTTAACTATTTTTATCTTTTAGTGTAACCAAAGGAGTAGACCCTTATATGTGTATTCTCTCATTCTTTTGAAGTTAATGAAGCAAGTTTCTTTTCTCTCTCTCCTTGTGTCTTCTTTCCTAAGCTTCTTCTTCGAAACTTCATGAAATCTGATGCTTGCAAACAATCACCTCCAATTGGTTAGAACCCAAATAGCTATGACCACTAATAAAAGATTTCATTGAACATCACCGCAAATAATGGTCTTCAAACAGGCATTCTTCTAAACAAGCATATACATCTCAAGGTTTCTTTATGTTATAGCTTTTCAACCATTCAATCTTTCATATGTATCTCAATTAATTCATTGACCTATGTTCTATTCTAGCTTGCCTTATCTGTAATTATACAAATCCAGCTTTAATTTCTCATCCAATTAATAAACCGAGTTTTTTTTTCTCTTCTCAAGAATACCATTTTCACAATATGTCAAAAATGCAGAGCATGTATGAGCAGTAAAAGTTGAATATTCATCACGCATTGATAAGTCTTGTGGATGATAACAACGTGGCCATTGCCAACATGGAGATTCATCAAGGAACCACAAATTTTCAAGAAGAAAAACCACGAAACGGTGCAGAGAACTCACTGTTGAGGCCGGTGTCCGCCTGAAGAGTACCCATCGGTCGAAGTGAGATACAGCAAGCCGTCGAGCTTCAGGGCGGCGAAAGCCGACCTCAGGAACGACGAATCGCTCCCAAAGGAATCGACGTCGATGAGGTCGAAGAACTCGCCGTTGAGGTACCGCTCGACCATCAGCCGGCCGGCGTCGGAATGGGAGACCACCCACCTTCTCCGCCCGTCCAAGACCCTCACCTCCTGGGACAAATTCTCCAGAATCGTCCGCCGGATGTCGTCGTTGGCGTCGTTCGCCCACACGAAATCGGCGCCGGATTGCGAGAGGTAGCGAAGGGCGCGGACGCCGCAGCCGCACATGGCGTCGAGGACGGAGAGGGCGCCACCGGAGCGCTTGTAGAGCGCGGCAGAGAGGACGCCTAGGTCTCTGCCGAGGGCGCTCTCCTGCCTGTAGAAGCAATCGCCCACCACGAAGCTTACCCCTCTGTCGGTTTTGGGGGCTTCCGCGACGGTGGTGGTGTGTTTCTGGTGAAAAGCATCGGTTGGGTGATGGAAAAAGCTCGAGAGTCGAGGTTTAATGGCGGATTTCGGAAGAGGGAGACGAGGGAATGGAGCTCGCAGAGGGTGAACAATTGGGATTCCCAACATGGCGGTTTGTGGCGAGCGGGGAGTTTCGATTATAGGTTGGTCCGAGGGGAAGCAGATCAGGTCATGCTGAACATGAGCGTTTTTGCGCTGACATCGTGGCCATTCGATTTGCATTTTTAAAAGATAAAAAGTCAACAAAACACGTGACATTCATCCAAAATGCAAATAGACGGCCACGATGTCGGCATGAGCAAAAACGCTCATATTCAGCATGACCTGATCTGCTTCTGGTCCGAGGTGGGATATTTTCCCAATATTATATATTTATATTGGGATGGTTGTCAACTTACAGATTTACATGTTTCACTTAGTCGGAATCCGTTTTCGGATCATCTGATTATCAGACGTACGATTAGGGGTATCAACGGGCCGAGTTTACTCGGACCCGACCCTAACAAAACCATATAGGGTCTGGTGATAAATAAGAAGACCTGATTAAGACTCAAGTTCGAACCCAAAAGTTCAATTAATACATGGACTCGAGTATAGTTTGTAAAATTTTATACTAGACCCGGACGGACCCAAGATTGGATTAAGACCCGTGATTTTTCAATGTAAAAATAATAAAAAATATGATTTTATCAGGTCTGGTGCATGCAGTACTTATCGGGTTCGGGTATGGTTTTTCTTACAATGGACCCGATTAGACCCGAGTTTGAACCCGATACCATACCCGAAAATCGCATCCAAGTCTGATTCCACCTAGGTCTGAACCAAACCCGACCCATTGACAACCCTACGTATGATTATCAAGATTTTATAAGGCTTCAAAAATCTAAAGCCTACAATGTGTGATAGTTTCTCATATCATAAAATTGTATTTTTCATGACCCAAATGTCGGTTTTTATTATTTTGAGCACGTTGAATCTATTCATAAGTTTAGATTGGATCTACACAACTTGCCTAGAGTTGTTTGTAGGTAATGATGTCATTAGAGAAGGCACCAAAGGGGTTTGGCGTAGTGGGATGGAGTATAGGCCGCTAGGCAAGCGGTCTAGGTTCAAATCCCATGGGCATCACCCCTTGCGCACGCCAAAGCATGGCGAAATTATAATGGTCATGAAGTTTTATGCTGCCAAGATAGGACAATGATCATAAGTACAACAAGCAGAACTAGCATGGCTAGGTCTCTAATCCTGGGAACAATTTATCTGTGTAAATATTAAAAAAAGGCAATGATGTTGTTACCACATGTTATTTCATTATATTGGGGTTAATGTAAACTTTCTAGTAAAAGCCTATAGTATTTTTTAGAGTATTTTTTTGTCCATCTCGTTATTTCTCCAAATGGGTGATACCAACTGAATGAACTCCTTTTTTTATTTTTACTCAGAGAAATTGCCACAAGCACAAAGACTAGCCACGCTGGCTTAGCCTATCATACTTATGGTTGATGTCCTATTAGCATAAAACTCTGAGAGCTTACCCCTAAACCCCAAGGAATTACCAAGCTTCGGCTTACTCATAGTGGTGACACTCATGAGATTTGAACCTAGATTGTCCATCAAACGGTCTAGGCGCCATCCCACTAAGCCAAACCCTTGGGTCTAGATGTATCACAATTGTTTATTATATAACATTTAGAAAGATTCAAAACCAGAATTGAACTCATTCATATATGGGCGAGGCAACATGAAAGAAATTATCAAAGACTATTTACCGTAACGTGGTTCTTGATGAGTCTCGAAAGTGATAATCTTATTTTTCTCTTAACTCACAGAAACTAACTACTTAATGTTATTGTTCATAGCAAATGAATGACAATCTTGATGGGCGATTCAGGGCTTGTTCTTTCTTTAAGAGCTATAACTTGTGGTATCCTTTTATAGAATGTGACAAGGTATCTATCATAGTGTATTAGTTCTTTGTTATAGTACATACTTATATTTACATTTACAGAGCATATGATGTATGGTTATGTCTTTAACTTGATTTATATTACAGATTTTAATTCATTAACACTAGGTACTTTGAGAGATGAATATGAAAGCAAAGGAGTTCCTTATAATTTCACTGGCACCATGCATGAAGATAAGGACATTGCAAATCTAATATGAATTGTTAACTTATTTAATAACAACTTTAATTTGCTCTCATATTATGTTGGATTAATTTTGGGTTTTAGGTTTATTTTTTTGCAAGGTAGTTTGGTTACGATGTTTATAAAGATTAACAAGTTTGTCTCATGTAATGGATTCATCAACAAAATAGCAAGTAATTATATATAATTATTAACTCAATATGTACATGTATATGTTTTTGACAATGCAATTATTACAAGTATGGTTGTAGTGTATTTGTACTAGCGTATATGAAGTACTTAGATAAGAAGATGCAACTCCAATTCACATAGGTGCATTGTCATGTATAATTTTTCTAGGTGTTTGGAATGTAAGTTAATTAGTTATTTGTTAATAACCTTTTCATGATGATGTAAAATACATAAGGATGTCTATGGTTAAATACTATAAGTAACTAAAAATGAAGAATGTGATGCAAGAAGAAGCAAAAAAAATGTTGAGACAACCATAACAGTGACTCCATAGGTAAAAAAAGGGAAGGCAACCATGATAGTGACTCTAAGCTTCTCAGGATAAGCTAGAGGCTTATGATAATTAAGTTGCTCATAAATAAATGTGAAACAATATGAGATGAATTCTTGTATACTTTAATTCTTAAAAAAATATAAAATGATTTGTAAATAACATACCTTTTTTATAATGTTGTAATTCTTTATAATTTGTTTACAGAAACATGAAAATTTATAGGGATAATAAGATTTTTATAATATGTTTAGATATATGGATGTATATATTGTGTTTAAATGCATGAATGTATTGGTAAGATTTAAAGGAGTAAATGTTTATACTCTATTTGAATGTATGAATGTATTGGCATAAATAATATTACAAAATTGAAGGAATCAATGTATTGTCAAGATTAGAGTGTATTTAAATAAAAATATGAGATTATATATAATTAACAAGTTTTTAATACTATATTTGAATGCATGAAAACATGATAATTTTTTATAATCATTGAATTTTTATATAAATAACAGGTGTTTTATACTATATTAGAATTATGATGTTCAGCTGTGTGAACATCAAGACATTCATGAGTTGTTTAACCTCTTAATTCAAAGATATCTGCACATCAGAGTATACGAACATAAAGAATTACAATATTCATAAATAATATTAACCATAATATAAAAAGGTATGTTATTTATAAAATATTTCATATTTTTTTAAAACTTAAGGATCAAATAGCAAAGAAATCTATGGGTTGCAACTCCAGTGGATGTTGATCTTGTACACATGCTCTAAGGTCATAAAGCTCCATATCCCAGGCTTGTAGAAGCTTATCCTTTGTAGTGAGCACTACTTCTTGAGCCTGCAAAAGCTTCTCCTTTGTAGCGAGCAGCTCTTTCTAAGCATATAGAAGCTTCTTCTTAGTCATAAGAAGTTCATACACTTGAGAGTTTTCACCCTTTGCAACTGCTATTCTGCCTTTGTATCTATCCGATCAGTTGTAACTCCCACTCCACTTAAATTCTTCCTATAATTCAAACTCCTAGCCCGAATTTGCTCGACCCTTGCATTTGTAATCATAGTATATATAAGTTTGATACTGAAATTATGAAGATCAATTGCATGATGCAATAAAAGTATGCAATTTACATTATCATCTCGATGCCCCTCTTGGTATTGAAACTGTTAGGCAACTGTTTGTTGTTTGCATCTATATTCTCCAAGAAAATACGTACAACAAAGTAGTATGCAATGTTATCGCCATCGTTGGGCCAATTTTATAGTTTGTTGAGGAATATTGTGGGATACTTAAAGTTTCCAAACCTTTGTGCATTTACTAGCTCCTCGTGGCACTTTAATTCTGTAATGCTTGTCACGTCTTCCAAGGTGATAGTCAACTCAATTTTGGAAGAACTGAAAAGTATTCAATACAGAATTCCAAAACTACATTATGAAATTTATGAGACTATAACCAAAAGTTCATGGTGCAACCTCTAGGAATTGTCAAAATTGCCTTTGATCAAGTTAGTCCTTTTGCTTTTAGATATCATCATGAACCACTTGTGGGCTTGAAACCAATAAAATCGATGTGACAAACATTGTGGATCCTTTGCTATTTATGGTTGTGAATCTTGCAATGAAAATAAAATTTGCATAAAATCAATCATATATCATATATCAATAATTGAATATAAGACTAAAATTGATTCATTTTAGTAGACTAATTATAACTGCACACGTTAATAAGAATTTGAATAGAATCAATCACATATCATAATTTAATCATTGCGTATAATATTAAAATTAATTACATTTAAGTTTACTAGTTACAGTTGCAAATCATCAACAAAATATTAAACCACTATTGCATGCATATCAATAATTGAATACATGATCATAAATTATAATATTCAAATGGTTATCTTATAAGCATGCTTCAAACACACTTACATATCACAAATGAATCAATGAATATAACATTAAAATTGATTATATTTAATTTTACTAGTTACAATTACATACATTAACAAAATATCGATCCACTATTGCATACATATCAATCATTGAATACGTAGTCATAAATTATAATATTTAAACTGGTTATCTTTCAAACATACTTTACATACACACTCACATATCACAAATGAATAATTGAATATAACATTAAAATTGATTACATTTAAGTTTACTAGTTACAACTGCACACTTCAACAAAATATTGATCCAATATTGCATACACATCAATCATTGAATATATGATCATGAATTATAATATTCAAATTGTTATCTTACAAACATGCTTAACACATGCTCACATGTCATAATTTAATCATTAAGTATAATATTAAAATTAATTATATTTAAGTTTACTATTTACAACTTCACACATCAGCAAAATAATGATCCACTATTGCATACACATCAATTATTAAATACATGATCATGAATTACAATATTCAATCTGATTATCTTACAAACATGTTTCACACACAGTCACATATCATAATTTAATAATTAAATATAATATTGAAATTGATTACATTTAAGTTTACTGGTTATAACTATACATATTAACAAAATATTGATCTACTATTACATACACATCAATCATTCAATACATGATTATGAATTATAATATTCAAACTGACTATCTTACAAACATGTTTTACACACACTCACATATGACAATTTAATCATTAAATATAACATTAAAATTGATTACATTTAAGTTTATTAGTTACAATTGCACATAGCAACAAAATACTGACTCATTATTACATTCACATCAATCGTTAAATATATAATCATGAATTACAATATTTAAATTGGTTATCTTACAAACGTATTTTATACACTCATATATCATAATTTAACCATTAAATATAACATTAAAATTGATTGCAAACATCTTATAAATATGTTTCACTATTGCATACATATCAACAGATTTAAAAAGTACCTATTCATGAGTACTGGACCTTGTGATTCACTGTAACCTCTTCGTGAGAGCATGCACTTCTTCCTCCATGGGATGATCTTCTCCCTCCTTCTCCACCCTCTTCTCACTGTCATCATCCACTCAGCTTCCTCCCTTTACTAAGGATCCCCTCTATCCTCTCACCAACTACAACCTCACTTTCCTTATCAGCCTTTGCCTCCTCCTTTTGTTGAGGTTCCTCCTCTGCCCTCTCACCACCAACAACCTCAATCTTCACCTTAACATTGGCCAACCTCAGCCTTGGTATCCTCTCATTGTTGAGGTTCCTCCTCTACCCTCTCCATCATCATGTTGTCCATCCTCTTCCTCTCTATCTCATCATTATCATTGTAGCTGGCTACGTCTTCTACTTCTTCTAACTAGGCTCGTAAATTAACAATTATTGAAAAATACAGTCAATGGCTCCTTATACTTTTTAACCATTAACTATGCACTAACATCCCTCTCTTTATAAGCTTCCTGGATGAGAGATATGATTGTGGACACAAACACATCAACCTTTTTTGCAGTAAGATATTTTCTTACTGAAGTCTCCTTTTTTAGTGAATATGATTGAGGCTTATTATTTGATCGCAACAATGACCTCATCTTACTAATGTTGCATTTTTTGTGAATTATATCGTAAGCCCATCATCTTGGCCATGGAACAGGTTCTTTTTTATTCACGTATCAATCTTCTTTTATACCTTATAGTATGAATCAACTAGTGGGTAATGTTTATGAACAAAATATTTTTAAGAGAGAAAAACTTCAGTATAATACACAAGGTTTATGGTAGAGAGCAAATTAAAACCACTTTTTTGTAGCGTGCACATATCCTACCTCTTACTACGATCTATCAGTAGGTTTTGGTGCCTCCATGATAATTTCTTCACTCATCATCTTTATAATAAATTATGAACAATTTTTCACACAATCAAATTTGAGGATGGAGTTAAATAGGCGGGTAAAGAAGACTCACGTGAAATCAAATTACAAAAAAATATATAATAGATTATTGAAAATTGCAAAAATAACTTAAAAATCATGTCATTATTCTCTAGTCATCTTTATAATACAAGATAAACAACTAAATTTGAAGTTAAAGGCATACTAAATAAATAAAAAAAGTGGGAAAGGAGACTCACATGAAATTGAAAAAATATAATAGGCTATTAAATATGAAAAATTAACTTGAGAATTATGTTATTGTTTCATAAAATAACTGATTCATGTCGTTGTTTAAAAAAATAATTGATTCAACCATTACAAGAAGTGAAACTTGTGCTTACCAAAATATCTCAACACCGATGATGTGCCGAACACTAAAAAATTTGCCCGATGTGCCATCATGCGAAGGAGATAAGACAAGAAAAATGACACATCATCGAAAAAACTTGCTGGGGAAAACAGGTTGAGAACCACAAAAACCCTCCGTAAGAACCTTAATTTTATGTAAAAATGGTCCTCATATGCAAAACAAAGTTTTCATACATACAAAAGCATTACATTTAATGCTCATACAAAGGTTCACAAAAATGTCATAAGAATATTTGTGAATCACATGTTGAATATGAAAATGTTCATAATGTCCGTAATTGAGGTAAGAAGTTTCACATATACTGAAGATAATCACGAGTCTTCTCGCGAACATCAAGAGGTCATCTACAAATATATAGAGGACATTCGCATGCGAAGGTAAGAACATTCACATCTTAATTATATTTGTTTTGCATTAACATGAGTCTCACATATAACGCTTGTGAATGTGAGACTTTTATAAATATTTAACTTTTGCATATGTATGTTCAGACTTTATGCGAGTTTAGTTAAAGGAGGTTTGCATGTTACGTGAGTAAAGGTTGTGGAGTCAACAAATGTGTAACGTGAACCTTCAATAAGAAAATATGTGAAGGAAAGGACATTCGTAACATATGTTTGTGAAAGTCAAGACACATATTTGAGGACGTACATCCAGACTTTATGAGATTTTAGTTAAAGAAGGTTTGCATGTTATGTGTGTGAAGGTCATGACATCTGCAAATATGCAAATATATGACGTGAATCTGTTAAGCTTGAAAAAGAAAATATGCAAAGTTTAGGGACATTCACAACACATTTACGAAGGTCGGACATATATTTGTGGATGTACGTCTCAACTTTAAGCGAGTCTTTAGTTAAAAGAGGTTTGCATGACGTCTGCACGAATATCAGGACTGCCATAAATGTATGGAGTGAACCTGATAAGCTAGAAGTTTTCAATTCTAAAAGGTTCGCATAGGACTTGCTAACCTCAAAAGATGCATGAATTCGATATGCAAAACTAATTTGTTGGGATTGAACTTAGCCAAATTCGAAAATTCTTTTATGTGAATTTCATCAAGTTTGTGAAATGTTCATGTGAATATCATTTTTATTGAGATGTTGCAACCTTCAAGCAACATACATATCTGCGTAAAGGTTAAAAACATTCTAAAAAAGTTGAGAATTGAATTTATTTTGGGCATAAAGACGATTTCAACAATTGTGAGGCATTTCAAAGATCACACCATTTTAAAAGGACAATACAATCATTTTCCAAAATTATAACTAGGTCTTCTTTTCTGACCCTAATCCAGTAAAACAGATTCCTGTCTGTTGAATACCCAACATAGATCAGAGGAATCTTCAGCTCATTTATCAGCCAAAAATGCATGGCCAGTCAACTGTTAATACCAGCGTGAGAGCATCAATTCAAAGGATAATAGCAGAAAGGGTCAAACAGAGTTCTTTCTGGTTGGATGAACCCAGTTACCCAGAAAATGCAAGTTCATACCACATTTCCAGATAAATTGGTGAACCAAAACGCCTTCTTAACCATTGTCGCAGTTTAGCAGAAAATTTGAGGAAGTTGCACCTCATGCTATGCTCCAATTTTCCACTTTTTTTCTTTTCTTTTCTTGCCTAGGGCTGGGAAGCGAAACGAATAACTCGTGGCTCAGCTTCTGTTCAGCTAGTAAACAGCACGTTTGAACTCATGAAATGGGCTCCAAACACAAACATCAGGTGCGGCTCGTAACTAGTAATAAACATATTCATATATTTTATAACATAGTGTGGAAGTATTTGGCTTGCAAGCAATACGCTTAGGGTTAAAATCTTATTGTTTACAACTTTAAAATAATACAGTTATTCCGTAAATTAGCCAGTTTGAGCTTGGTCCAATAGGTCTAGACTCTAAATTCTATTTTATTTTATTTTCAAAGTACCAGCTCAATCTCGGCTCAAATTGCCACAAAAAATGATTGCCACAAAAAATGAGCCAAGCTTGAACACCCTGTTCTGTTCATTCAGCTTGTTTACCAGCCCTAATGCCCGTTAAAGTTCAGTCAGATAGAATGTGCTAGCAGCAAAATAAGTGGGTCCAGAAATCAACAGCAAATTTTACCCACTTTTCTAGAATTTTGTATTCAGGCATTTGATTATCTAAGATATCAGACCTCAAATCAGTTGGGAAAGATAACTCTGGTAACAAATGCTAAGCCCAAGGGTTGGTGATCCAATTGGTAACAGGTCCCAGTTACAAGCAGGTTAGGAAATATAACCGTCTTTGAAAGTCATACAATAAACATATGAAAGGGTGGAATTTTGAGCCATTTGAGGATCAAGGATACATCACCATATCCAGATACAGGGAATAAGCTGAGGAATTGCATTGCATCTTCACCTATCCATCACTCTTGGGTACAATCAGGTTAGGAGGAAGAACCATCCAAACTCCCCATCTTAAAGGAGTGTCTGGATAAGCTACTCTGGATAGACAAGATAAGCTCAGATATTGCACTATGGAGCACAATGAAATATCCAGGCTAGTTCATTGTTATGAATAAGGAGTATCCAAGAAGATGTTTAGATAGGAAGTTTGGCTAGTCCTATGAAACTTTTGTTTTGTATACAGTCCATGATCTAACCACAAAGTAAAGCAGTAAAAATGGCTAATTGATCACATCCATCTTGAAATTTAAAGTCTATTACACATGCCGGTTGTATAATGCTGCTGGGGAAAAAATGCTTCGTGCAAATACCACTCAAAAGCAGGATTACGCAAAAACGCTTTTGTTTCCAATTGAAAGGCTGTTACTAATATGCTTGTCCTCCACAGGACACAGTTGCAGTCTCAACCAAGCCGAAGAAAGGGTCAGAATCGTTAAGCAAATTTAGTGACCATTAAAATAAAAAATGATGTTGTTTCACCGGCAGTTTCCTGATTTCACTAACCTTCAACGAACTTAAAATAGAAGACCAAGATATGAACAAAAAGCTCGGTCTGTTGCACGGACACTTATAGAGCATGATACCAGTGGTAAAGTATCTTTGTGTAACCATAAAGGGAATTACTCAACCTTTGCCTCTTCCCCAGGAACACTACTTTCAGCAACAGTCTCCCTCACAAACCTGAAGATTAAAGGATGTTAAGGACCATTCTTGGTTGAGTAGGAACTATATTCATGAACATTTTTTATGGTGAGGAATAGAGCAATAAGAAATCCAAAATAAATGGACCTTACAGAAACCAGGGCAAGAGCATACCTTGCTAGTTTGTCCTGTGAGGATTGCAACACATAGATGGCAAGAATAAATGATAATACAACCCCTGTAAACACGAGAGATTGTAAAGGATCCTACTTAGAACACCGTGTGTGTGTGTGTGTGTGTGTGTGTGTGTGTGTGTGTGTGTGTGTGTGTGTGTGTGTGATTTACCTGAACTAAACAATACATAGAAACCACCAGAGACATCTATCTCTGACTTCTCCTCCCTGAAAGAAAATTCCAGAAAAAATCATAGCTTATAGTATGTTTCATTTGAAAAGAAAGAAACAGATAAATGATAAACGACCAACTGGAAAAAAATGCCATGATAAGAACAATCTCTTTTGCGTAGAAATGTAAAAAAATTGTTAAAAAAAGGGAAAAGAAAAACCCATTCCATAAAATGCCATGATAAGAACAATCTCTTTTGCGTAGAAATGTAAAAAAATTGTTAAAAAAAGGGAAAAGAAAAACCCATTCCATTCATCAGAAAAATGCATGATTCTAGCAACTGCCTTTTTCTTGTCAGATGTTGAGAACACTATAACAAAGGAAATCCTGAAAATGGGGATTCATCTCAACCAGTTCAATCAATATCACAAGTCTGCTTTTCAGGTTTGATCCATGAAAACTCTTCAGGTTTTGTGAATGCTGAATGAGGCCTAGGTTTATCAATACCATCTTGTAGCTCCTTGCAACTGGTTACCATGCTTTGACCTGTGTTGACAATGACTATATATCCCCTTTTACAACAATAAAATGACAACAGTAAACTAAATGAAAGGAGATGGAAAAGGCTTTGGTAGATGGAAAAAACCTATGATATGCTACTAGAAAATCTTTAACACGAACATTACAGGTGTTAAGAAGAGGCAAAACATCATTTCAATGTATGGTTAACATTTTTCTAGTCAGGTAATTAATAAAAAAACTCAATGGTATAGGTATCATTTAACTATGAACAAAGTAAACTCTATTAGCATCTACTCAAAGGGCCCAAAGTAAACAAAAGAGATTTAAAACCAATGTAATGCATAAGAGCAAGAGAAAATCATAACAAACAATAAACAGAAACACCAATATCGGTTCTTTCAAAAACCTCTCTTATGGTGTCCTAGAGAACCTTATTTATAAACATACTACTACTAAAATTAAATAACATGCTTCTTAGGGTTGAATTTTGGATAGAAACTTGGAACTGCTTCAAACTCAAAATTTGCATCCAAATATAGATGTTTTGTCTCATTTTTTCTCATGTGCATCAATCCCCAATACTGGAAAAAGAGCATCCCTCAAATTTGGATCATTTCTTTGTTCTCTGCGCAAGGCCACAACATGGGACACCAACTCCCCCAACCTCCTCCATATTTAAACAGCACACATGAAAATTTTGCATTGGATATCATCAATATGTTTGGTCTCCATGGGCTTTAAGAAAGTTGACTAAAGGATGGTTAAACCACTCAAACCCCCCTTGGACAGCCAATGTAACTCCTCAAAAGGTCCAATAGGATCAAACAGATCCAGCTTGGGATGGGTTAAATGTTCTTATTTGCTTGCCAAACAAGGTTCGACCAAGAAGAGAGTCAAATCCTGCTAGCTGAGAGTGGAGGACACAAAAATAGTTACTTTATGAAAAAGTTTCATGCTAAAGCTACTTTAATATATAAAAACTAAAAAAGTTAACTACAAAAAGTTGCTTCTAGGAAGCAAAGAAAATAATAAACAAAGCTTAATTTACCTTCTCAACTTTGGGCATAACCCTTGGTAACATGAAACAGCCCTTATTTATTATTAAAATCTCAACAAAGCATCAAAAACTTATTCCCGAAAAAAAAAAGCAACAAATAGGAAGCTTAAACATAGTACAACTTTATGAAGACTTGAAATAGTGGTTTCTACTATAACTAAGTCTCAGAAGACATAAAAACCAGACACTTCTTATTTGGGATACTGGATACTGGAATCAAAACTTGCTTGAACTGTAGATCTGCAACCCACAGGCCCTTCACATTATTGTTGAAACTTGAAAAGTTGTCATCAGGGATTTCAGTCAATTTTTTGTAAGTCAAGACCAGACACACTGTTCCTAACATGAGAAAGTTGAGAGGACGATTTCCTCGTCTAAGAACCACCATTCAGAAACGAACATGGAGAGAATGTCTATTCTGTCCAAGAAAAGGGGAAATGCACTTGTTTGAAACAGTTCCCAAGTCACTGTTCAAGCCCGGATCAACCCTTTGATTAATTCCCAATGAAAATCTAATTGTTACAAGTAACATGTCAAGGTCATCTCATGTTCTTCTGTGTGATCACCATTTTCGGCTTGATTACAATCCTTGGTATTAATGATATTAATATCAGTATCCTCAGTGGTAGGTCGGGCTGCCATATTTTCTTCCATTTGGATACTTATGCTCCTAATGTTTTGGGGCATTCCAACAATTTTACACCTGCTAAGCTGATGCCCACTCCAGCTCATATTGTGCCAGAATAGTATTTCCTACCAATCCATGGCATTCTTCACAGTACCAGATAATAAATGAAGACCTTAAGGAGATAAAAAAATTGCATATCCATATGATACCCAATTTTTATATGGATGTTAGTACAATTTCCAATCCTTAACCTATTCATATCCTACCTTTTTCAGGCCTTACCTGGTTGGGACCATAGTAAACAATAAAGGGCAAATTTTCATTAAATGATAAATACATTGGGACCATAGTTAACAATAAAGGGCAAAATTTCATTAAATAATAAATACACGAACAAAGGTGTTTGGACTCATAGATACAAAAGAAAAAAAATAGATTAAAAAAGGAAAATAACATATATGGGTTCAATCCCGTTTTACTTTTCTAAAAAGGAGGTAAATAAATGCCGTGAGATTTGTCTGAACACCAAGTACATGGACTGTTATCTCAACTTGCTAAAACAATCAAGAAATCTTCAGTTGTTCAAACAAACAGGTGGTGATCATGAACAAACACTGGTGCAAATATCAGAGACAAGTGAAAATCCGCAAAACATAGCGAGTCTAAACAACAACCACATGTTCGCCAGCCCTCTTTCCATGATTGCTACAAGCCTGTAAATTTAATCTAATCTCAATTGGTAAGTGCAATCCAGTGCACACCTCAAATCCACCTAAATCTGGTCAACTAATGCAAGCAGGTCAAATACACCAACTCAAATGAGTTCTAGCTGCCTAGGCATTCAATGTTTGGATCTTGCTAACTAGGCAAGGAGAACTTAACCACACTAAACTTGAAAGATTAAATGTTACTGGTCCTACTCAATCCCATCTCTTGCATGGTGAGTTAAATCCATCAAACTAATGACAGCTTAATCGCCTCATTGCATCAACAGATGGTGTTTGTGAAAAATGGTGAAAACAATAAAAGGAGTCTTTGGCATTCATCAAATTGAGCAGGTTTCCTACAAGTAGCCTAAAGGTTTGGGGGAATTTACAAAATTTCCCTTTTGAAAATGGTCTTTGCCCCTTTTCATACTTCAAAAGAAAAAGAACATGTGTCTTCCTTTTGAAAAGGAAAATTCATCTTCAAAATATCAGAGATATTTTTCTTTCATGATGCAAGAGTTCTAACCTATAAAAACTAAGATAACAGAAACCCATCAAATTGGTGAAAAATGGTGAAAAACAATAAAAGGAGTCTTTGGCATTCATCAAATTGAGCAGGTTTCCTACAAGTAGCCTAAAGGTTTGGGGGAATTTACAAAATTTCCCTTTTGAAAATGGTCTTTGCCCCTTTTCATACTTCAAAAGAAAAAGAACATGTGTCTTCCTTTTGAAAAGGAAAATTCATCTTCAAAATATCAGAGATATTTTTCTTTCATGATGCAAGAGTTCTAACCTATAAAAACTAAGATAACAGAAACCCATCACATACATGATACAACTGTCCACACTTGCATAAAAAGCACAAAAGAAGATTCTATACTTCTAGAAGTCTGAAGCATATCTTCAAAATCAAATCATCCAGCACTGTTAAACGAATCCAAAAGAGTGGATCAGATGCACAAGACTCAGATATTAAAGATGCAAAGAGAAATGGTACCTAGGGCATGGGCTGTTCAATATTCAGATCATGCTTTTGAGATGAATTCATGCTTGAGCGCAAATAAGCTTGAAATGCTCCATTCTTGTTAGAAGTGTATGAGCTTTCCAACAAGATCATAATAGAACGTCACAAACCAGTGACATAGCAAGAGGCTGGATAATGTTAGAGAAATACTGAAATACGGCAACCTATAACATGGACACTTTTAAAAGGGCAACACGGTCGACACTTGGACATGGCTTCCTTTGTGTTAGGTGAAGTCAACCGCAATGAGGTCCATTTCTATCTGAAAGTGGATTTGGTTAACCCTAATCAAGTCCTATTTTATCTATACTACGCACACACACACACACACACACACACACACACACACACACACACATATATATATATATATATATATCCGCAACCCCGCACTCAAGTTTTTTAAAATTGCCGTGTTGCACCGTTCACACCCACACCTATGTGACATAGATGGCAACTCTTTTTTGCCTGATGCTCCAAGGGTAAATGCTGGATGTTGTTTTGTTCCTTAAGGGAAAAATCAAAGCATGAGATACTTTTCTTTTTCAAAGGAACAAGGCATTAGAAACTTGTCAGGTATATCCAACATATGAAAAATTGAAAAGTAAGTAATCATTTACGTGAAAGCCTTATGTGATAAATTAGTTACAGAGGAATTGCCAAATATCTGCAATATATAGTTTCAAAAAACCTTAAGTTCACATGTTCTTTCAGAGTTCTGCTATTTAATAACTCTTGCACAGTGAATAGGAAACTTGCAAATTTATGAATAAATGAAGAAGTCATAAGTGAAGAAAAAAAAAAGATAATAAACAACACTATAATGTCCAAGAAAAGGTGCCTTGCATTATTTTTCACCACATTAGCACACTTAAAATCATAGAATAGCACAAGCCTACATATTCAAGAGCAAGTTAGATCTTCTAACCATGTATATCTGACAAGGATATGCTTTGGCCAATGTTCAGGATCCCAGAATTGCTTCTGTATGTCTTGGTGAAGTTCAATATCTGTTCAAGAATAACATTGTTAAAGACCAACTCACACTTGAAAGTTGGCCAACCTTAATGACTACAACAAAAACATAACTACAAGTCCAGCAGATAAACACATGCAGTTCATCAAGCTTATAAGATAATTCACTTATAATTGTTTTTTAGTTCATACTTCAATTTATTTTTGCAACTGCCTACAGGGGAATCATTGTTTTTTAGTTCACGCTTCAATTTATTTTTATAACTGCCTAAAGGCAAATCAGGTGACTAGAAAGAATTATCAAAAACCCAGTAATTTGTCTAAGTCTCAATATTCTATCTGAAAAGGAGTCGTCATTCATGACTGGGTTTGGATCTCGAATCCAGACCCAACTACTCGAGTTCATTCAGTCACATGTTCATTAATGGCCTATTGTAATTTTGCTTGTTGTGTAATGAGTATTTTTGTACCCTAATATTTGTACCAGCCTATACATAATGATAAGCCAGATACCGCATACCCTAATTGGGGGTTTCTGCAGCCACCACGTTCTCTCTCTCTATTCTTTATTCGTTCTTATGATTGAATGACAGAACCCATGATTTCTAACATGGTATCAAAGCAGAAGATCCAATCTTGAAGATTGTATCCTTCTTATGAGCCTCAAGCCGAGTTTTTTTGTCTCTTTCTAAGGTATCTCTCAATCCGATTTCATCTATTCTCCATTTTATTCACTTGTTCTTAAACCCAATCTTAAATCTATTCAAGTTAACGTGTTTCCTTCTAAAATCCGAGTTTTAGATTTGTTCACGTTGACTTTTCTTTTCATCTATTTATTTTCTCTGCTTTTCTATTCTTCTTTTCTCATTGATGAACACTATCTTCCCCAATAGCAGTTTCGATAATCACGCAAGATGACATTTGATCTTTGCATGATTTTAAGAGTTGAAATCATGTCAATCTTGTTTTCTCATCGTTTTCAAATTAACGTCAAATCAGATTCTGATCTCAACGTAAACTCAAATCTGTTTTTAATTGATTGATATTATCTTTGAATCTTTTTCGGATCAGATTCACCCTTTGGAACTTCTGTCTCTTTCCTTGCTATTCCAAAAACGAAAACACGTTATTTTCAATAGCGTGCCTCTTATTGGTTAACTTCATTCAAAACATATTTTACTGCATCGCCTGATTTTCTGCCTCGGATCTACAGATCGTTAAAAAAAAAGGGCAAATCGATACGCGATTTAAGGTGTTCTTTAGCAAATCGCTACGCGGTTTTGACTTTTTCTTCCTTTTAGTTTTCTCTTGTTTATTGTTTTCGTCTTCAATCGACTATGGATTTATTTTTCTCCTCTCAATCTGGTCTTTCTTTCAACTTTCTTAGTCAACTTGTATCTAAGAAACTGAACAATTTTAATTTCCTAACCTGGAAGAGACAAATAATCTCATTCATAAGAACTTAGGATCTTTCTGGACATCTGGATGGCTCTATTCTTGTTCCTCCAGAATTCATATCACAAGAAGGAAAGAATGGGGAGGGTGACACTTCTATTACCTTTGTTAGAAATCCAGAGTACATATCCTGGATGAAGCGAGATCAGGCTTTGGTTGCCTACATCACTTCCACTCTGTCACAGGAGGTGCTTGTGGCAATCCCAAATGACTGCTCAGCCATGCAATTATGGCACTGGCTTGTTCAAACGTATTCTCAAGTTTCTTAGGCCAGAGTTTTATTTTTAAAGAAAGACTTTCAAATGCTGAGAAAGGATTCCATGACTATCATGGAGTACTTCAACAAAATGAAGACTATCACAGATCAGTTGGCCATCATGGGTTGTGCGGTCAGTGACAAAGATATGGTGCAACAAACTTTGAGCGGGTTGGGACCCAATTATCATATGATGGTTATTTCCTTATTGTATTTACTAGACTTACCTGCTTTTGAAGATCTTTGTGCTGAACTCTTACAGTATGAAATGACTTTGAAGGGATTCTCTGAAGATACTCACACTCACATTAGAGTACAAGACGTTCTTGCCGCAGGAGTTGCTTATGGTCGAGGACGTGGCAGGTATGAATCTTGGGAAAGAAGCGATCAAGAGAGGAACGAACAAGGAACTTGTGGAATATTGCCTACACCCAATAGTCCTCCTAATTTGCAGAGGCAAAAGACAATACCCACTTGCTTTCTATGTAACAAAAAGGGGCACATCAAAGCTAACTGTTGGTTTAATCCTCAAAATAGAAGAAAGCAATCAAAGACAAAAAAGTGAACAAATAAATTGAAGAATAGTGGAGAAGTCAAAGAGTTGTTATTATCTGCTTTGGCTGACTTGAATATAAAACAAAATGATCAAGGCACTTGGTATGTTGATTCCGGAACAGCTACTCATGTTACTGGTGATGCTGATAAGCTCCTAAATCTTGTTCCTTATTTTAGTAGAAATAGTATAGTTACTAGAGATGGATCTCATCACCATATTTCTCACATTGGAAACTCTGTTATCCCTATGTCCAACTCTTCACTCGCTCTTTCAAATGTCATTCATGCCCCTAATATAAAAAAAAATATTGTTTCTGTCTCTAAGCTTGTAGATAATATTAATGCTTCAGTTGAGTTTACTCCCTTTTCTGTTCGTGTCAAGGATCTTCACACGAGGGAAACGTTCGCTGGAAAAAAACGTCAAGGGAATATGCACTTGTTCCAAGAAAATCCTTCCACTCGTGTTCAGCCTGTTGCTCCCACCTTGAAGCTCACATCTTCTTCAGTTCCACCTGAGAGTATTTTTAATCTTTCTGAATGTATTGAGCCGAATATTTGGCATGGTCGTCTGGATCATTGTAGTAGTCGTTTTATTGAAAAGCTTGTTTCAAGCAGTCTTATTCCTAACTCAAGTCTAAGTTTAAGTGTTAATGATAAAAAATGTTCTAGTTGTCTTCAGTGTAAGAGTCATGTTCTTCTTTTTCATTCTATTAATAAAAGAGCTTCAAGACCGCTTGAAATTATCTGTTTTGATGTTTGGGGTCCGGCTCCGGTTCCTTTCATGCATGACATTCGATATTATCTTATCTTTGTTGATAGCTACTCTCGGTATACATGGATCTTCTTTATGAAATATAAATCTGAAACCTTCAAGTTATTTCAGAATTTTCATTCTTTTGTTCAAAATCAATTCTCTGATAATATCCTTTGTTTCCAATGTGATGGAGGGGGTGAATTATCTTCAAATGACTTTATTAATTTTTTCTAGACTAATGAAATAAGTAGGTGGGTGTCTTGCCCTCATACACCTCAACAGAATGGGATTGTTGAACGAAAGCATCACCATATTGTCGAGAGTGCAATGAGCATGATACATGATAGTAACCTTCTAGTTACTTTCTGAGTAGAGGCTTTCCATTCAACGGTCCATATCATAAACCGATTGCCCATGAATATCTTGGAAAACAAATCACCCTATTTTTCTTTGCATGGTGCTCATCCAAGTTATCATGATTTGCATGTATTCGGGTGTGTATGTTATGTTCATGTTGACAGTTCAATGCGGCACAACTTTCAGGATAAGGCCTTGAAGTGTAGATTTGTGGGGTACGCTAATGATTATAAAGGATACAGATGTTGTGATCCCGTGAGTAAGCGTATCAAAATATTCAGGAATATTGTATTTAATGAATTGAATTTTGACCACAATGCTAACACTTCTCCTGAATTTGAAGTTTATCACCCCTGGTTGAATTTTGATCTCTTTTCTAGCGTTGATGATGTTTGTCCTTCAAAATATAATCAAAGAGATGAGGGAAACATGTCTGATGCTGCCCAAAAGACTCAGGACAGTGTGATTTCAGAACTACTCTTGGCCCCCGAAAGGTATAAAGGCATTGTTTACTCTCGACGTGAGAAAGAAACAATCCCCAACTCTGATCATGAGATGAATTCTTCTTTTGTTGATTCCTTTGCTCCCAGAAGATCTACTCGCTCTCGACATCCTATTGATAGGTGGGTTAGTTATGAGAATTTCTCGATGGATTTCCAACTCTTTTTAACCTCTTTATGTAAGGAAGATCAACCCACAACATTTTATCAAGCAGCAAATTCTAAGGGATGGATTGAAGCTATGAATGAAGAAATGGAGGCCCTCATGAATGTGGCACTTGGGATATTGTTCCCAGACCACATGATCGAAATGTGGTTGGGTTAAAGTGGGTGTATAAAATAAAGTATAAGCTGGATGGTACTATTGAGCGATATAAGGCTAGACTGGTTGCCAAGGGCTTCACACAGGAGCAAGGACAAGACTACGATGAGACCTTCAGCCCGGTTGTGAAAATGGGAACTATCTGCATCATACTATCATTGGCTATTGAGCATCAGTGAACTATCAGTCAACCGGATGTGAAAAATGCATTTTTTTCATGAAACTCTAAAGGAAGAAGTGTACATGGAGCAGCCCACTGGGCACGCGGAAGGGAACTCCAAAGAATATGTGTGCAGGTTAAAGAGAGCTATATATGGTTTCAAGCAGGCATCTCGATCTTGGTTTGACAATTTTTCTCTTGAAGTAGAGAAATATGACTTTAATCGGTCTCTTCTTGATCATTCTCCTTTCATATTCAAATGCAAAGATACAGTTACCCTGTTATTGATATATGTAGATGACATTATCATTACAGGTAACTCTAATGAACATATTGAGCAGGTCAAATAACTCCTGAACCACAGGTTCAAGATGAAGAATCTTGGTAAATTACGATATTTTCTTTAACTAAAAGTCGACAAGACTACTGAAGGCAAGACCCTCACCCAACATAAGTATACCATTGATGTTCTCAGCAAGGCAGGTATGAAAGATTGCAAGCCTCTAAGCACACCCAGTGTACTTCATAAGAAACTCAACTTCCAAGATTGAGATTTGTATGAGGATCCTATAGGGTATCGTAGGATAGTAGGGATGCTTCAATATCTCACCTTCACTCGCCCTGATATTGTCTATTCAGTCAATCAGGTATCTCAGTTCATGCATGAACCGCATATTGGGCATATGAAAGTTGTTAAACACATTCTTCGATATTTGAAGGGAACTATTGGGGATGGTCTTCTATACAAAAAAGAGTATGAATGGGCATCATATGCATGAACTTCTTGTTTACACAGATGCAGACTGGGCATGAGATCCAGATGAGTGCAGGTCAGTCTCAGGATACTGTGCTTTCATTGGCCTAAATCTTGTCTCATGGAGCAGTAGGAAACAGAGGGTTATTGTCAGGTCCAGCACAGAAGTTGAATATAGATCAATGGCAGCTGCTACAGCCGAATTAACATGGATTAGACACCTGTTGACAAAAGTAGGAGAATCCATATCTAGATGTATTCTCTTATGTGACAATCAATATCTACCACAGTCGTGCCAAGCATATTGAAATTGACCAACATTTTGTAAGACAAAAAGTCGAAGAGAAAGAAATTGAACCCGAATTCGTTCAGATTGTTGATCAAGTTGTTGACTTGTTTATAAAAGGGCTTATCAAGGACCGATTTTGGATGTTAAAAGGCAAGTTGTTCATGGTTCAAAACCATATACAACTTGAGGGAGGATAAAAATGAGTCGTCATTCATGACTAAGTTTGGATCTCGGATCCATACCCAACTACTCGAGTTTATTTAGTCACATGTTCATTAATGGCCTATTGTAATTTTGCTTGTTGTGTAATGGGTATTTTCGTACCCTAATATTTGTATCAGCCTATATATAATTATAAGCCAAATACCGTAGACCCTAATTGGGGTTTTCTGCATCCAACACATTCTCTCCCTCTATTCTTTATTCGTTCTTGTGATTGAATGATAGAACCCATGATTTCTAACACTATCAACTATTTTCTTAGGTTCCAATATGTTACAACACCTACTAAACCAATCCATATTTTCTGTCCAAACTGGTGTTGTTTAGGAACCTGTCAGAGCAATCTAAATTTTTCTATCCCACCTGAAGCGAAAGACTGAGATGCCATCATGTCTTGATGGACATCCAGAAGCTGCCAACAGCCAAAAAACTTCCCCATGTGACATGTAGGTACGGGGTACAACATGGGTATGACGGGTATTGCACATGAATTTCTAACAGTATAGGTATGAAGGTGTGGCTATATATATATATATATATATATATATATATATATATATATATATATATTCTATTGTGGTACTGAACCACTATAAATTTATGGTTGTACACACTTGATTTATTATCTCTTATCAAATATGCTAATTCCCACTGAGAGGAATTTTAGTTTGATAAATTTCTTCAACCAACAAATTTGAATGACTCAATGTTTATCCTTCTGACAACAATAACTTCACAACTAATTAACTCCCTAACACCAGATAACCCAAAGTAGCATCAAACATGCTCCTTGACCATCCCTTCATGCTATCACCCTCCAAAGAGTTGGAATTTACAGAATTCCATTACATCTATCTTTTTGATCAAGGTTGTGAAAGTTAACCAACATCATTAACCACAACTACAATCAGAATGGCGACAGTGACATGAAGCAACATGATTCAAAAGTGAAAATCCACTTACCAGACCATTCCTTGCAACTTTTTCAGTCACTAGATGAAACCAAATTCTTCATCAACCAGAGTCAATGAGCTCTTGTTTTAAAGAAAATAAGCACCTCATGAGATGGTCATGATTCAGCTTGTAAAATTGGACTCTCTTGGAACCTTTGTAAATTTAAAACCCATGATAAAGAGTATGATCCAAGCTTGTTTTCTTATTAGTTTATCCTTCCTATAATATTTTTCCTTCTTCTGGTATCACAAATTATATGTTAAACATGCTTATTGAAGACCCTAAGTTTTCCTCTTCCCTAGTATTCTTAATTAAAGCTACTTATTGCACTTACCTACCAATATAAGAGAAGTTGTTGCTTCTTGCTTGTGAAGCCAAGAAAACTATAATCCAAGACATGAAAGAAAATCTTAAGCAAACTAGTATAAACATACACCGGTGTTACACCAACTATTGACCAACCCTTTCTCAAATTTGAGTGTTTTCACCCTAATCACCTTAACAAGATAAAAATTAGTACCTGGCAAATGTAAGTTCAGTTACTATCTGGCAATATGTAGTAAGCTTATAAAAATAGCAAAAGTTCTGAATGTGCAAGTGCTAAAGGCCATGACATGAGATCATTCAAATAAAAAACATCCAACAAGGAAACACAAATTAGTAACTCAAGTAAATTACTCAGAGGAGGAGCCAATATTTCTCACAAACTTTATGCTGCTGTGCATTAGTTCTTTATAGGATATGAACTACGTTCGACCAATAAATATGTATATTACTTGGTAAAAGAGAAGCATACTTTAGCAAAACAGCCAGACAGTGTGAAGTACCAAGTCATCTTTTACCATTCAAAATTTCCAATGCACCATTAGATATGTCCCTCCCACTGTAGAAAATACTTAAGAGACAATGAAGGAATACAGAAAATAGTAGCCACAAAAAAAGAAATTTCTCATTTATGTTACAAACTCAAAGCAGAGATCATCCATGTTAACATGAAATTTAAATCCATGACCATAAAACAGAGTATTGGATTCTGATAAACAAAATTCTAGACAAATTTTCTACTAAATGAGAAATTTTCATTAAAAAAAAAGAATTAAGCGCAAATGCAAACAAAAACTAGAGAAATGAAAGCTGAAACAGAATGCATAGTTGTGAAGTTCACATACAGTGGTGAGGCATATCAATAACTTTAGCGATAACACCATGTATATCACTTCCTGAATACCTCTGCAAGAATCCAACTTAAAAAATAAGACTTAGTTTCACATAACGATCAACTATACCTATAACCGCAACTTTCCCAAATGAAGCATATTCCTCTAAGTATTTTATTGCTGGAAGAGTCTCACCAAGTGTACATCAATCATAGGAACTGCACTGCTCTTGCGATTAATCACAAATAGCCATGGGATAAGATATTTCTCCCTTCCGACTTGGAATGAGCTGCATGATATGTTGGATTCTAATCAGCCATTTATGCCAAAGCACAAATTGAAGGAAAGGAGGGAGTTGCCTGTCTTTAGAACATAACCCTCAACGGCAGAAAATATTGGCTAGAAAAGAAAAATTCTGTCAAACAGAATCGCCAATTGGAACAAATGATGCAGGAGGGCCAAAAAACAATAATAAGAGAAAACTCTGATTTCCTCGACATATAACAAAGAACCAGAGGAAGTATCTTTTACCATGCAAATTGCAAACCAATTTTAATTACAAGTGAAATTTTGCGAACCCAAAGAACTTACACAGTGACCAATTATAGTACAAATACATATTGAATTACCCGCATCTAATCCAGGCACTTGGAACGCCACCATAATATTATCATGGGCTTCTTCCAACTCAAAACCGAATAAAACGGCAAGCTCATTGAACTTTCAACTAAAAATCAAGTTTGACCACTATAAATAAATTCGTCAAAAGGCTAAGAAAAATTTAGAAACAACACCTGATCTGATCCAAAACACACAGAGAATCATCTACATCTTAAAGTCACATCACACCCAAAAAAAATACTCGTACATAAGAATTTCCCCACATAAATCAAACGGGATTGCGCACGGCCTCGTGCAAACATCAACAGATAGAAACCCTAGAAACCCAAAAAATAACAAGGAAAAAAAGGTGCTAAAAGATGAGAGAAATTTAGGCCCAAGAAATGCTCACATTTTATAAGGATCAGTACCAGTGTAACCCGTGGGTTTGGCTATGGGCATCAAAACCTGTCCCCGAAACAAAGAAAAGAAACCAAAATATTAGCCCAATTCCAAAACCCTAACCCTAATTTTCCACCAAAACCGATCAGGGAAGCCCCAAAATCGAGTACCTCGCGATTGACATTGAAGATGGGGCAGTGTTTACCGACCACATCGTGCCAAGGAGTACGCATCTGAGCTTCAGAAGAACACCAACAAAAATTCAACCGAAAATTCTTAGTAAAAAGTTCTCCAAAGATCGAAAGAAATAAAGAGGGTGGTGGGGTGAGGGATTGGAGTCTGTTACAGCGTGGTATTGTCCCATCTTGCTCATGGGGACGATATCTCCGGGACTGTAAGAAGCAGATGATGGCCTCAAGGAGAAGATGAGGAAGAAGAAGATGACCATCTGCAGAGAGCTCGGCGTCTTCTTCGCCATCGGCGTTACTGCGTCCTCGCTGAGAGAGAGAGGGAGGTATTTTTTCATATTACGAGAAAATCAGGCCCCTAATTCAATTGACGCTTCAGAGGTCAGCGCAGCAGCGCAGTTGGGCTGCGAACGGATCGGATACGGGCCGGATTATACCAGATCCGAATACGAGGACGCAACAAAAATAAATCTGGATCAACAAGTAAGGTTGAATCTGGATTTGAAATACATGTGAGTAAACTGGATCTGGTAAAAAAGCGGCATAAAGTCATAGTTATAAATATCGGCCATTTTTTAAAATCTCGCGATTTTACCATGAGATTTTCAAAAAGCGATATAGTTCTAGCAATCGTGATATTTTGAAAATAGTGCGTGTTTGTTGTGACATTATCATGTTATTGACACGATATTTATGTATTTATGTTTTTATTATATTTGTATGCACCTCCTACGTATTCGTAAAAACTAAATACAATGATATTTTCCCAAGATTTTCTTGAGACAAACAAAAGTTTTTTTTTAATTTACTATGTGATTTTTCTTTTCGGAGAAACTCCCAATAGAGAGATTTGTGATTATGATGAAAATGATTTTTTTTTTGCTTGTAAAAAATAATATAGGCGCTCTCTTCTCACACATCTCTCTCTCTCAACCTTTTCTAAAGTCCAATAAATTTGCATTGTTGATCTGCATGCTTCCTTTGGAGAGGGTAAGGCCCACTCTCAATCAAGAGGCATGATCTATAAAAATCATGATTTTTTTTTTATTTATACAGAGAAACCACCCGGATCAGAGACCTACTTGCGCCGGCTTTGCCTGCCATACTTACTATTGCTGTCCTGACTGTGTAAAACTTGGTGGGCTTACCCCTTGCCCCCAGGAAGTCACCACGCTTCGGCTTGCTCAAGGGGTGACGCCCATGGGATTTGAACCTAGACCAACTGCCTAGTGGCCTAGGTCCCATCTCATATTTTATAGGCAGATCATAAAGCTAAAAACAATGAGTTTTGTGACCTCCTGATGGGTTCAGGTTCAGATCTGACCCCATTAGGTCATATTAGAGTATTGGTCTGATGTCTACTTTGATCCATATACCATTCTGCCGTTAACTAAAAAAAAATGTGACATTTATGTTTTTATCGGCTATTTATCATAGAAAACCCATGGTTTTTTACATATATTTATTTATTTATTTACATATATTTATGTTTTATTTTTTTATATTTTAAATTTATTTTTATTGCTGAGATTTGCCAAAACTGTGATATTTACAAAAAAAAAATTATTTTTCTTGAGTTTTTGGATGCCAAGATTTTATCATTTTTGTACTTGTCACTATGATTGGATCTGACTTTCCATGAGCGGCTTCAGCTTTGTATTCCATGGCAGAATTTCTGATATGGAAGTGATCCAACCCTGATGAGTTGTGATATCCATCTATCAAAACCATGGTCTACATGACTACATGGAGACAATGAGGTGTGTGTTCTCCCCTGTTTGCTATAGTGCGTGTTTAGGGGTCAGAATGAGCACCACATATATAAGTACGTGGGGCTCGTATTCCCGTATGTGTCAGCATCACTTAGCATCGGAGTCTGGTGCAGTTGCAAAGACTTAAGTACCCTTTTCTGCTATTCTCGTCATGAAACGATGGTTCGAGAAAAGAACAAAAATGTCCTCCATCTAGAAAAATGAAACAATGGTTCGAGAAAAAGATAAAAATGTTCTCTATCCAGAAAGTCGAGGATGATGTTAACTCTTCAAAGTCCAAACATTCTGTTTGCACCATCTGCTGTAACAGAAGCTCACTTTGACGATGCACTCTTTACCGTCGTCTACTATCGTCAAAGCACCCTTTGCCGTCATCTCGAGTCCAGGTTCTCGCCTTGGTTTTCAGCTTATGTTACAACACATTGTCGCCTTCTTGTTCCTGCCTTGTGTTACAAAATATTCTCGGGTTCGTTCCTACCTCGTGGAGATAACTATAAATCGATTGTCTGGTTCGATCATTAGTGGGCGTCATAGGGGCATTTGTCGGCCATCTCTTTTTACAATCTTCTCTTCTTCTTCGTTTTCGTTAGGCAGTATGAAAAAAAGCAATGACGCACAAACATTCCAACACGTGCCATTAAGGCGTCGTGAGTACCTTTCCATGTCATCATGCTATTGTTGAAGAACGTATGTCATCATGAGTGCCATTAAGGCGTTGTTTTATTATTGCAAGTGGATCCTGTTTTTTCAATGGTTAAAAAATAAAAGATATTTGTACGCTGGGACCTGTTGACAAGAATGCTTGTTTACAGATGCGAGGAAGGGCCTCTACCACATCCGGTATCATCCATTCACTCAGTATATGCAATGTATCGCAAATCGCAGTTGTAGTAACATACTGCCAATTTGTGAGATATTGTTTTGTTTGTTAATATCGATTTATAAGCTATTATGCTGAATTTTCGTATCGATTTGTAATATATTTTGCGATATGTATATCGATTTGTATTATGTGTTTTGTAGTGTCGATTTGTAAGCTATTATACTGAATTTTTGTATCAATTTATAATATAATTTGCGATATGTATATTGATTTGTAAGATATTATGTGTTTTGTAGTGTCGATTTGTAAGCTATTATGCTAAATTTTTGTATCGATTTATAATATAATTTGCGATATGTATATCGATTTGTAAGATATTATGTGTTTTGTAGTGTTGATTTGTAAGCTATTATGCTGAATTTGCATATCAATTTGTAATATATTATGCGATATGCATATCGATTTGTAAGATATTATGTGTTTTCTAGTATTGATTTATAAGATATTTGTAGAAAGAATTTTAAAATGTGTGCGTGCGGAAATACATTGTTGCGTGCTTGCGATGGCGATTTTCATATTCAAATCGCTACACATTTAGCGATTTCTATTGAAATCGCTTCACAACGTCGTAGATATAATTAAATCGCTGTCACGTGAATCACTATCGTCAACACACATATACGACAAATCATTTCTTTTATTGGCATGGTAAGTAACAACTCGATGCATAGTATAAGTGGTTGGTCTTTTTGTAATGATATTTTTAAAACATATTTTTCAATAAAAAGCTTTGGAAAATCAACAACCAAATAAATAAAAACTGACTTTCCACTTTCATGGCGAGTACAGGTCTGATCCTCAGGGAACAGGATAATATTCTAATTAAATCTAAAAATTTCAATTTATTAATATAATAAATGTTTACAATAAAACAAAATAACTACAAACTAAGTCACACACTAATAAACAAATAAAATGGACTAAAGTAAATTCTAAATGTGCTTGCTTCAGCTTCCTCCAGATCGCAGGGGAATTTTCATCTTTTCACCACATGTGAATTCACACTCTAAACATGAATACACCTTTGACCTGTCATAAGTTTATCAACCTAAAATATCAGAAAATAAAAAGTCCGTAATGGAAATAACTATAAATAATTTAAAAATTACAACTAATTCTAATTCTAAACTTGATGAATAACTAAATTGCAATTAAAATAAAAATAAACAAAAATGGAGATTCTAATTAAACTAACTAAGGTATGCTAGACTAACTAACTACACTACTGTAATTAAATGGACTATTATACAGAAAATTAAGAAAAATTACAGAAAACTAACGAATTTGTGAAATATCTGTTTTGCCCTCACGTTAGTGCACGGATCACTTTCTAATAGGGTTTTGAAAATAGAGTGTTTGAAAGCCCAAACAGAGTCCAAATCAGATGATTTTTATTTTGTTGGATTCTTGACACGTGTAGGAATCTGTTAGATTTTACGGATCTCAAAAACACATCCAGGAGCTCTGGATACAAGCATTTCAAAACCAATAAAATTCTGAAACAAATCTGTCCCGAAATTTAAAATCCCGAAAAACCTATTTTTAAAAAATGCTTTAAACCTCGACCAAATCAACTCTGATTGAGATGATTTTTGGTCTGCAGGCAGTCAACACATCAATGAAGAGAATAGATCTGGTTTTTCAGAAAAACTTTAAAAAAGTTCATATGAAATAATGACTGCCAAAAACAGCAGATTAGCCTTTCAAACTTCAATTCATGTCAATTCAAAGGCATGTGATTCACACACTATTGAACTTAGGCTTTTACAAAACAGACCTAACATACCTACTACCAAGCTAGATAACAGTAAATAAAAATTAAATAAACTAAAGAAATTAAATCTATAATTAAAACCTAAATTACTTTCTAGAACTACGAATTAAGTCTAAAACAACAAGTAAAATACTAAATGAACTACAATGATAATCTAATGCTAATGTAACTAACTTAAGATAAGTAACTAACTTAACTTAAATTTATAACTAATTTAACTTAAAGCTAAGAAAGAAATTAAAACTAAATAATCTTACTTAGACAAATTAAAGCTACTTAAAATTAACTAAATCTAATTACGGCATAGAGAGGGTGGTTTATGAATGGGATTCAGTTTAGGTGCTCACGCCCCTAAGTGGGCCCCACTAAGGCTAATTCAACTTACTTAAAACAAAAGCTATCAATTTAAACTAAAGTTAAAGAATCAATTCAACAAATACTAAAATTAAATCACCTGATAATAAAGAAAGGCATTTAAACTTAGAATTGAAAGAAAGACCTAAACGTCCAACTTAATTAACACTTTCCTAACTTAACACTCCTACACAAATTTGAGAAATCCTATTCACTAACTTTAATTAATACTAATCAAATAAAATATAAAAAAAATATGAAATTCAACTACCAAATCTAGCCTAAGAATTAAAAACAGAAATTACACTAAGGCCTAATAACTAGACTGACTTTGAGAAAATCAATTAAAATTAGGAAATTAATGCTAAGCAATTCAAAATGGATCTATTTTAAGACTAAAGAATGGAAACTGAATTAATCTAAGGGAAAGAAAACACTTCACTTGCCTAACATAGCACCTCATGAATTTTAAAAATCTAATGCAAAATTAATGCTTACTAAAAATGAAATGTATAACTACCCCAATTACTAAGACGTATCTACCAAAGAAAGTTAAACTTCCTAAAAATTGAAACAAGGAATCATCATTTACTGACTAACCTATCACTTCAAAATATAAATGTTATTTAAGACCAAAGGAAGCAACTAATTAAAGTTTCCTAAATTGCATCACACGAACTTCCTAAAACCTTAGCTAAAAGTCAAATTTTACTAAAAAAATAAAATACACTGCTTTATAGACCCACCTAATTAGGCTAATCAAATCAAGTATGGAAAAGATCCTTACAATTCAAATCCTAAACTAACTTACATAGCACTCCACATGAATTTTAAAATGACCCTAAACAAAAATCTACATTTACTAAAAAAAATAAATGACATGCAAAAATTACCTATTCTAACTACCAAAAGTTATTATTTACCACAATTAACACACATATTCAAAAGCTACTAGTTAACATAATAATTCACATAGGAAATTTACCTAAAATAAATAAAGCAATTCAAAAGTCTACCTAAAACATCTACACGGTTTTTCAAAATACCCATGAAAAGTCAACACCTACTAAATAAAATGAATGACAAAGAATGAAATGCTAACCTAATTGAATCTATCAAGTAAAGTCTAGAACATATTCAAATTATGAAATATTACCTAAACCAACCAAAACAAATAAGGACCTACCTAAAATGTGATTCACGATTTCTTTAAAATCCTAAGCAAAGGTCAATTCTTGCTAAAATAATACAATGCAATGAAGATGGACAACATTACCTATTCTAACTACCAAAATTGACACAAGGCTAAAAAAAAACTAATGTACCTAAAGGCTGAACCAAGAAATCAACGACTACCTAAAATGCAATTCACGCTTTTGAAAGTCATTTCTACGAAGTCACAACTTGCTAGAAAAATTTGAAGGCAACGAAATCTGAAAGGCTAACCTAATAATGCAATGGCTTAACATAAATGTCGACCTAATAACTAGTTACACTAACATACATTAACCTAATAATATTAAATAAAATATGAATGACAAAAAATTATAAAGAGACTATGCTACTTGGCTATATCTAAGCTAATGAATATAAATTAGCACATTAAGTCATTAGTCATAATTAGTTCAAATGATTACACACAAATGAAATTTAATTAGTCTACTGTTATACAACTGCTAAAACAGAATTATGAAAGTAAAACTAAAGTTAATATCGAATGAAAAAATTAAAGCTAACCTAATCTAACCCAATTAACTCTAACCGGTGACTGCGAAAATACAACATTGATCGAACCAGCTGAAGCTAGATCCGATCAGACTGTCAAACACGACTGTACAAACATAAATTAATTAATGGAAAATAAAAATAAAAATTATAAACAACTTATATACACGATTCGACCGATTGCAATTAAAAGAGCAAAAGCGGGAGCTTCAATCAGCTGAATCTAAGATGTAACCACAAAATCGATTCTTGTACATGCAAGAATCAAATCAAAATAGTGTTTCATACTGTAAAACATGTGGAATTGGACTGACGCAAATAGAATAAGGACTGACTCACGACTGACCCTAAGAACCGACACGACCTGACTCGATGCTAGCTAGAAGAACAAGGGAGAGAAGACGCACCTTTCGGCTCGTCCGATGAAAGAGGGAGAACACGAGTGATCTTTGGCATTGAAGAGCATGCCCAACACGTCCTTGGATTGTCTGCACTTTAGTTCCAGCTTTTACAATCTACCAAGAACCGAGTTGCGAAGAGGAAGGATGGTGTTGGAAGCAAAGAAGGAGGCCCGGTTGAAGAGAGAACACAGTCAGATACTCTGTGATGGTAGACGACACACCGAATCCGATTATGAAGCTCTCAGAATATATTTACAGTACATGAAAAATAAAATACAACACACTCAAGAAAAGACACAAAATAGAGTGGAGGAAAGAAAGGAGGAAGAAGAGAAAAAGAAGAAAAGAAAAACTAAAATGATGAAGGGGTGAGAGAGTGGAAGGGGGAGAGAGAAGAGATTCAAGGGGGGAGGCGTTTTTCTCCAAGAGCCAAAAACATCCTCTCTTCTTTTTCTAAACCTTTTATACTCCCTAAGTTAAGCTAAATTCTAAAAAACTACCTACTTAAAAAGTATATTTTAATAAAAATCCTAAACTACTTGTTATTTACACTACGCTACCAAAATGAGTTAGAAAGAGGGGGTTTTCAGAAAATATTTATTAAAACCACTTTAGATCATGTGGGTTTGGGAAAATATATGATTTGGATCTAGTCCAAGATCCAAATTGAAGCTCTTGGGTCAGAACTGGATCCAGTCTACCTCAAAATCTGATCCAAAACCCTAAAAAATGCGATATTTTTCTCGTTTTAACTTCGATTCGAGTGAAATTCAAACTGTGACCTCTTTATATCTAATTACATCAATACATGGGTTCTAAACCTTTAAAACACATGAAAATGCATGAATATTATATTAATATGATGTGCATTTCATGAATCATTAATAAGCAAATAACAAATCATTGTTGCTTTTATACTATGATTCATCGAATCGTTTCTTTGACTTGCTTAACCTTATCAGTATCCATTATTATATGCATCTTGAATAAATTATAGTAAACATATGCGCTAGCTAATGCAAAATGATATCTTGTTTATGATAGTGGTGAACATATCATCTAGTTGCAATGAATATGATCTATCTTAATCATTGGAAAGTTATGGAGAAGTGAACATCTGTACTAATGACTCACCTGAAGAAGTGAACATGTGCACTAATGATGCACATGATAACAAGGGTGCATGCATTGGATTCACTATTGACTTGAATGTTCTAGCAGAAGAAATGCAATTCGATAATGAGGTAGACGATCATGACAATACACTTGATAAAGGTGCAGGCACTGGGAATGTACATGATAGTGCACTTGACTCTATTCCCGTAGAAGGAATGCAGTTTAATAATGAGAAAGCTGCATACAAATTTTATAATTGATTATGCCTTAAAACTTGGCTTCAGTGTTAGAAGGTATTTTTGGTTAAAAAATACACAGGGTGTCGTGGTGAGAAAGACATATGTTTGTTCTAAGGAAGGTTGAAAGAAGTCAAGTGGAAATTCAACAAGGAGCAAGCCAGATTCAAGATGTGGATGTCCAGCAAAAATGGTGTTAAGAAGACTTCCAAATGAGAAATATGTAGTTCATAATTTAATCAATGATCATAACCATGATTTAGCAGCTTCATTTATGACTCCTATGTTAAGGTCACATCGTAAAGTAACTGAAGCACATGCTGCAATTGCTGAAATAGCTGATAGCGTCGGCATTGCATCAAGGAAAACATACAATTTGTGTGCGCACATAGATAGTGGTCGTGAGAATGTGCCATTCACACCTATGGATCTAAGAAACCACTTGAGAATGAAGAGGACAGATAATATAAAGAATGAAGAAATATGTTCTTTGGTTGATTACTTACAAAAGAAATCAAGCATTGGCCCTAGTTTCTTTAGTGCAATGCAACTGGATGAAGATGAATATGCTACCAATATATTTTGAGCAGATTCAAAGTCAAGAGTAGGTTATGAATACTTCAATGATGTGCTTATTTTTGATACGACAGTGAAGATTAATACTGAATAGTGGCCATTTGTGCAGTTTGTCAGAGTAAACTATCACTCACAGAGTTGTATATTAGGTGGCGCTTTTTTGTATGACCAGACCAAGGAAAGCTTTGAGTGTTTGTTCAGAGTATTTACACAGGCAATGAATGAGAAGCAACTTGAAGCTATACTTATAGATGATGAACACACAATTACGGCGACAATGTCTCATGTATGGCTAGATGATATCATCGCCTATGTTTGTGACATATTTTTCAAAATACAACAAAAAACATAGGACACATATTTAATCAGAAGACAAAGTTTGACAAAAAGTTTACAAGGTGTGTACTTGAGAGCATAGACGAGGTCACCTTTATGTCTGATTGGGAGGCAATGATTCCGATATACGACCTTGAAGACTGTCTGTGGTTACAAAATTTATATGCAGAAAAAGAGAACTGTGCATTGGCATATGGAAGACAATACTTTTGTGCATGTATGATAAGCACACAAAGAGATGAATCTATGCATGCCACACTGAAGAAAACCCTGTATTCATGTTTAACAATGTTTCGCTTCATAAAACAATATGAATTATTTATAGACGGTCTTAGATAGAATGAACTTAAACAAGATGTGAAATGCTTTAATACACACCCTGTAACTTTGGGCATAAAAATATTGATGCAACCTGCAGATCTGTATATACTAACTGTATTTGAATGGATTAAGAAGGAGGTTATACAAGTCATGAATTGTAACATAGAAGGATATGTGCAAACCGAAAATATGCACAAATACCATATTGTATAAGAGGGTGAAGAGCATCTGAAAAGACAAAAAATACATGTCACGTACAATGTTGACAACATAACAATTGAATATACGTGCAAAATGTATGAATTCGAACATATTTTATGTCGTCACGCATTAAAGACACTTAATCAAGAGAAAATACAAGAAATACCAGAGTCATATTTAATGCAAAGATGGACGAGACAAACAAAGATTAAACTGCTGGATAAAGATAATGTCAGTCAATCTGGTGTTGATGTGAAGTACCACATATCCTCCCATTACCAAAAACTATACAGGTCACTTATGCATGTTGCAGATTTGACATTGAAAAGTGAAGAAGCCTATGTATGCATGAGAAAAGTGTCAAGGAAGTTACTTAAAAACATGCAGTTAATTCATCATCAGTCTATTTCAGCTCAGAAAGACTAGTCAAAGAAAATGGGAGCGAATAATGGAGGTGAAAATCATGCTTCCCTTGACACTCATAAAAAATTGTGCCGAAGTGTAAACATCATCTTCAACAAGTCAGGTGTGAACATTGTAGATTATGATGAAAAAATTTACCTAGCGAAGGGTATTAAAAGAAAACCTGCCTTTGATCGCAGTCATCGGAGGACAAAGGGTGCACTAGAATTGGTTGGCAAAAAAAAGTTTAAAAAACAACAAACCTCTAAGCAAAAGCAACCAAGCCCTTCGCATGAACAGGTATGTAATACATTATATTGCTTTCCATGTAAATTGTATTACGTGCAACTTATCAATATCTAACTTATATAATTTTTAACATGCAGCAATACCCTACAGACGTGTACTACAACGTTGTAACCTTCAATCCACCCGACCAATTTTTTCAGAACGATAGCTTCAGTTTTACTAGTCTTTTGGTATGTAATCAATGTTGGGAGGATGTTTGCGTTTCTTGTAAAACTTAATATAGTGTCTTATATTGTTCTGTTTCATGATAGGCTCAGATCAATTTGAAAGCGAGCTATGGAACACAAGAATCGCATGTGAATTCTGTTTAAGTCTTACCATAAAGTTAGTTGTTATGCCTCTTTGCATGACCAAAATTTCACATTGTTAGATTTGTTAAGAGTTTAACAAAACAGAAGTTGAATATGTTTATACACTGGATGGTCTTATTAAGAAAGAGTTTTTGGATGAAGCCATTTTCATGAATCGTGAGCCACAAAAATAGAATTGTTAATATTTCTGTGGATCACCGTTCATGAAAATGACTTCATCCAAAAAGCTATGAAACACAGGAATATCATGTGAATCTTGTTTAAAAATGTATCTTTCACATGTATAAATCGTTGTAATATGTATTATTCACATGTATAAATCATTGTCTCATCTAGCCTAAAGAGCTACAATTTTGATACTGTAGGTAAATCGCCATTGCTTAGTGCTTATACAATTAGTGAAAATCGTTGTCTCATCTAGCCTTCACATATACAAATCGTTATACATATACTGTAGTCGAATCGTTGTGCAAAAACCATACTTAGTAGTTGAAAAAATATCTGCCAAATCTTCGATATACTTTATGACAAATATGCTACAGTCATGCGACCTGTTGACAAGAATGCTTGTTTACAGATGCGAGGAAGGGTTTCTACTCCATCCGGTATCGTCCATTCACTCAGTATATGCAATGTATCATAAATCGCAGTTGTAGTAACATATTACAAATTTGTAAGATATTGTTTTGTTTGTTAATATCGATTTGTAAGCTATTGTGCTAAATTTCTGTATCGATTTGTAATATATTTTGCTATATGTATATCGATTTGTAAGATATTATGTGTTTTGTAGTGTCAATTTGTAAGCTATTATGCTGAATTTTCGTATCGATTTATAATATAATTTACGATATATATATATATCGATTTGTAAGATATTATGTATTTTATAGTGTTGATTTGTAAGATATTATACCATGTAGTGTCCTATCACGATCTACACAATGACGTCTATGTTGACCACAACTGGATGAAAATTGTAATGTGCATGAGTACAAATCACGATAAAAGTGCATGAACAAATCGTTGTCTCATCTAGCCTTCAAATATACACATCATTATACATCCCAATCCAATCACTCCCCCACCTAAACCCATAATTACAAATCAACATGAAATTCAATGACAAAAATTAAGGTTAATTCATTTACAACATGATACTGATTTACATTTTATACAGAATCAATATTTTAGTAACAATTGCAAATCGATGAGTAACTTTAAAACTACAAATCGATGTGATTTACAACCGCAATCATTTACGAAAAAACCTAATCTTTTTTTACATGACCATCATCATAAAAAAATAGATATAATCACCAGTAGGTAATTATCAGGATGTCTAATTGTATTTATGAAGTAACTGCGACAACGATATGTCTTTGTTTGTCTATGTGAACGATATCGATATGTAATAGCACGATTTACTCACAACGATTTGCAACTGTTAAATCGATTTATACTTTACTAAGTCTAAACATCATGTCTATTTGTGTACATGTGCGTAAAACCCTAATATAGATCTATATATAAAACCCTACCCTACCCTACCCGACCCGTTGTCCAAGTCTAAAACCCTAATTTATTTAACCTCTCTTCCTCTTTTCTGCGATAGCGCAACTTCTTCTTCTTCTTCTTTTTTCTCCTCCGCCTTCATCTTCTTTTTCTCTTTCTTGTATTTTTCTTTCTTCTTTGTTCTTCTGTGTTCCTTCTACCTGTGCTTGATAAATGGGGTTTGATGCTGATAACGTAGTTGTTTCACGCTGTGAAAAAAGATTTGTATAATCTTCGATAATAATTATGGTGGTTATCTTATGTGTATACATTGATATATTTATGACACCATAATCATCTTCAATCGTTGCGGCCATATCGAAGCAAGCACAAATATTTTGCATGATAGACAGGGGTGATGCTGATATCCATCTATTTGATTTATTCCTACTATCGAATCCAACACTGTTCGCAAACCATACTTCACAGTTGCAAAAATATTTTCCTAATCTTTGATATACTTCATGACAAATATGTAAAAGAGATTTATCATGTAGCCCATCGGCTTCTTCAAGGGGACAGTGCCTGAGCTGAGGTTTGTGAAGCATATTCACAAAAGTGTACCATTGCTAGAGTCTCTAAGAATCAGCCTCAGTTCAAGAAAAATTGTGTAGTAGGCTGCCATTACTAAGGAGCTCATTTTCTTGGAGAGGATGTATCCTCAGCTACACATAGAATCGCTTTACAACAGAAAATGAACTCAATGATGAACGATATGGATGTTTTGGTGATCTCTTCTGTAAAAATGAGTCGCTAAAAGATAGATATGTGTTTGATGAAAATGTCCTCCCATAAATAGCTTTCCACATTCCCGCATCTGGATTGCATTAGAAGCACATCACTATTTTGGACGTGGGTTTTATACTGGTGATGATATCTGTTTTCTTCGATGATGATGGTCATGTATTGTATCTAAGCCAAACCATTGGTCATGATGTATTGTAACTAAATACTAATATTTTTTGTATATGAATGTGGTTGTAAATCATGTGGATTTGTAGTTACAAAGTTACAACGAGAATAATATATCTTTGTTTGTCTTTGTGAACAAAATTGATTTGTATTTAAGAAGTTAACTCAATTTGTATCGTTGAAGTAAAACCCAAAATCCTTAAACCTGAAATCTAAACCCCAAACCCCAAACCCCAAACCCCAAAACCTAAACCCTAAACCCTAAACCCTAAACCCTCAACCCTCAACCCTCAACCCCAATCACCCGTAAAAGCGATTAGAAAATATCGTTGACATAGACATAGCCCATAAAAGCAAATTGCGATAGCACATAGCCTTCATACATCATTGTGTAAATCGTGATGGTATATGTCATTCACTTAGACAAAGCTCATTGTCTAAAAGACATACATCATTGTGTAAATCATGATGGTATAACGATTTACACAATGATGTCTATGTCGGCCATAACTGGATGAAAATCGTACTATGCACGAGTACAAATCGCTGTAAAAGTGCATGATTAATGTTTCTGCAAATTGTTTCAGCCGTTTATCAATGTTTGTGCAAATCATTTCAGCCTTATATAAATGCTTGTTTAATTTTAATTTACAAAGGCCAATCATTACAATGATTTGTTCAGTGACATTTGTGTGCTACACTAATTAAAATAGATTTATACACTCAGAGAATGTCACGTTATAGAAAATAACTCATTTTCACTGTATAAAACGCTAATCACTTTTATAATTTTCATTTACGAAGGGCGGACATAACAACGATTTGCCTTTAGTACAAATAACAGTCCAACTTATTGGCATGTTTAGTAAATTTGAAATTTTATTTATTTCAACCCAGAGAGATTTACATAATTTGTATACACGATCTTACAAAATTTGTATATAAAATTTGGTTGTACAATCTATAAAATCTGTTAGAAGTTTGTGCATATCATATTACTCCTGGAGGGGTTGCGTCATTCATTGCCTTCTAGGTATTCTTGTCGGTTGAATTTTTTTCTCTTCCGTAATTAAAAACTCCATCAATTTTTTGCATAGTTCTGTGCAAAATCTAGGTATATCATCTTGCAACAAAAATGCAATGTGATACCAATATATAAATTGAGTCCCCAATAATAGAGGATAATAAAGAGCATACAACATCGAAATCAGGTTCTCATCTATTGTATATTGCTTCAATATACTTTATTACAAATACGCCACAATCGACACCATTATTTTGTAAAGGAGCATCGTGTGCTGAGAGAAACCTTCACTCGCCAATGTCGACACCCAAAACATCTTTGACGAATCCCACCTGTGGTTAATGTAGAAGCAAGTAAATTTCTGGCCACCGTACATGATATGATACCCTTATAGATGGAAACTCACCAAATGCAAAATGTCACGATGTACACTAGTGTGAAAGTCCAATGAGTTGTAGCACCATATTCATTTTTTCTGTAAATCCATCACGTATAAGACCCAATGCTGAGCATTTTGCCAGAGTAGGAATCAATATCTGCAAATCGATAAAATATCTTATAAATCGATAGTATAAATCGTGTTAGGACTGTTATACCTAAACCTTGGACAAGAGGTTTCTTTACTTACCTTCTCACTTGACCAAAAGTCTTTGTAGTGATCATCATTACCCCAGTATGGTAGTCCATCTTGAAATCCAATGGAGTATGGCAATCGACAGACAAAACTCTATTAAACGAAACAGTGATATTAGTAAGGTTAAAACACGAAGCAACAAGAGTAAATCAAAAAAGAAAATAAACATATAAGAGAACTGATATACCATGAAATAAGAAGTGACGATGCGTCTAGTATTGGTTGTTGCGTTGCTTTAAATATACATGACAAAATCAGATATACTCTGTTTGCAATAAATATGCATATGTTAACATACATACCCATGGCATACATAATATATAACTGATAGTGATTTCATATGTACACAATTACTGATAGTGTTTCCTTCTGCAAATTCATTTTGCAGCCGTTTGGTGTTATCTTAGAGCTCTTTGTTGAGTTTTTGGGCACCGTTTTTTGTGGATGTTCTACTGACATTAGCAAAATATTCAAGAAATGATATTGAAATTCCTTTTTACAGTACACAACACAAATCAAATATACACCATAAAAGAGACAAAATTTGAAAAAACTCATCATGAGCTTTAGACAATATATGCCTGATTCGCCATTGTTGGTCATGTAGCTGTCGCCTTCTCCTTCCTCATCTCCTCTCTCGACATCGATACCCCCTTTGCGATAAAGCAGGTTATATATTTGATTCACGAACACGTCGTTTATAAAGGAAACGTCGGTTTATCTGTTCCTTGTTCACGAAGCAAAGCGAAGCGATACCATCTTGAACCGTCATATATAAAAAAAATGTCATTTCCCATACAGCCAATTTTTAAAAAATATTGCCAGTTTTCAAAAAATACTGAGCAAATAAATTGCATTGCGCATTAATTAAATTAAAAAATGTCATTTCATCGACCTTTTACAAAACTAGTCAACGCGATAGGATGTATCAAGCAAATCGCGATAGCACGTATCGTTACAGTGAAATCGATTTGCAACTAAGTCTTGATTTGTAGTTTACTAAGTCTAAACATCGTGTCGATTTATTTACTATTTTTATTGACATATCATTCATATTGACAAAGCTCGTAACAACAAATTGTGATAGGATAAATTGTTCACATTACCAATAAACATCATGTCGATTTGTTTTTTCATCCTCTTTTTTGTCTTTTAGCAATCATTGTGTAAATCGCGATAGGAAAATCATTAACATAGACAAAGCTCATTAAAGCAAATCGTGATAGGATAAATCGTTATAGTGAAATCGATTTGCAACTGTGACTTAAATCGGTATCAAGTTGTAAATTGATTTGTATTTAAGAAGTAACCTCGTTTTTTACTTTATCTATTCTAAACATCATCTCGATTTTTTATTGTTTTAGTTTTCTGCCTTTTATTAATCAGTCATTGTGTCAATCATGATAGGATATATCGTTCACATAGACAAAGCTCGTCGACCCTAAACCCTAAACCCTAAACCCTAAACCCTAAACACTAAACCCCAATCCCTAAACCCCAAAACCCAAAAACCTAAAACACAAAGCTCAGTAATCACGATATTATATATCAATATCGTTCATAAAGACAAACAAAGATATATCGTTGTCACGGTAACTTCTTAAATACAAATCAACGTTATTTACAACCACATTCATTTATCAAAACTATTAATATTTAGTTATAATACATGACTGATTAATAAATGGCTAAAAAGAAAAACAATAAACAAAACTACACGATGTATAGACGTAGTAAAGTACAAATCAAGATAATTCAATGATACAAATTGAGGTAACTTTATAAATACAAATCAATTTCATTCACAAAGACTAACAAAGACATATCATTGTCACGGTAACTTCCTAAACCCTAAACCCTAAACCCTAAATCCTAAACCCTAAACCATACACCCTAAACCCTAAACCCCAATCCCTAAAACATAAAACTCAAAACCCTAAACCCTAAACCCTAAACCCTAAACCCCTAAACCCTAAACCCTAAACCCCGAAAACCCTAAACCTAAACCCTAAACCCTAAACCCTAAACCCTAAACCCTAAACCCTAAACCCCTAAAACCCTACAACCTAAACGCTAAACCCTAAACCTTAAACCCGAATCCCTAAACCCCAATCCTTAAAACATAAAACCCTAAACCCTAAACCCTAAACCCTAAACCCCAATCCCTATAACATAAAACCCAAAAACCTAAACCCTAAACCCTAAACCCTAAACCCTAAACCCTAAACCGCAAACCCTAAATCCTAAACCATAAATCCTAAACCCTTAAAATCCTAAACTATAAATACTAAACCCTAATCACGATTGGGCATATGATGATATCTGTTTTCTTTGATGATGATGGTTATGTATTGTATCTAAGCCAAACCATTGGTCATGATGTATTGTAACTAAATACTCATATATTTTGTAAATGAATGTGGTTGTAAATCACGTTGATTTGTAGTTATAAAGTTATTGCAACAACAATATGTCTTTGTGAACGATGTCGATTTGTATTTATGAAGTTACATCAATTTATATTTATGAAGTTACCTCGATTTATAGTTTACTAAGTCTAAACATCGTGTCGATTTGTTTATGAATCAGCCATTATGTAAATCACGATACGACATATCGTTCATGTAGAAAATGCTCATAAAAGCAAATCATAATAAGATAACAAACCCTAATCCCGATTCTTACTAATATAGAATTATTGTGTAAATCATGATTTTTATTTATGAGTGCTAAATGTGAGATGACAATTTATAATAACGGGTTCTTACTATTATAGCATTGTGTAAATCACAATAGAACATCATTCACATAGACAAAGCTCGTAAACTCAAATCACAATAGGACAAATCATTTCCGCTTTATGTCTGTTGCTGTACAGATTGTGATAGAACACCTTCTATAAAAAAGTGATAGCGATTTGCAACTTTTACTTAAATATTTATATCAATAAATTGATTTGTACTTTACTAAGTCTAAACGTCGTGTCGATTTGTGTACACATGGGTAAAACCCTATTCTATGTAAAACCCTACCCAACCCGACTCATTGTCCACGTTTAAAACCCTAATCTATTTAACCTCTCTTCCCCTTTTCTATGGCAGCGCAACTTCTTCTTCTTCTTTTCTCCTCCGCCTCCGTCTTCTTCTTCTTCTCCTTCCTTGTATTTTTCTTTCTTCTTTGTTCTTCTGTGTTCCTTATACCTATGCTTGATAGATGGGGTTTGATGCTAATGATGCAGTTGTTTCACGCCATGAGGAAAGATCTGTATAATCTTCGATGATGATTATGGTTGTTATCTTTTGTGTATACATCAATATATTCATGACACATATGACTGTGACATATTTGTCGTGAAGTATATTGAAGCTTATGCAGAATATAACGACCATAATCATCATCAATCGTTGCTGCCATACTGGAGCAAGCATAAATATTCTGCATGATAGACAGGGGGTGATACTGATGTCCATCTATTTGATCTATTCTTACTGGCGGTACCTCCATTGTTCGCAAACCATACTTCGCAGTTAAAAAAATATCTGCCTAATCTTTGATATACTTCATGACAAAATGGTGCAGTGAGAGTATCCTCAGCTGCACATAGAATCATTTTGAGCTCATTTTCTTAGAGAGGATATCCTCAGTTGCACATAGAATCATTTTGAGCTCATTTTCTTGGAGAGGATGTATCCGCAATTGCATATAGAATTATTTTGCAGCAGGAAATGAACTCGATGATGAACGATATGGATGTTTTGGTGATCTCTTCTGTAAAAATGGGAGTCTCTAAAAGATAGATATGCGTTTAACAAAAATGTCCTCCCATAAATAGCTTTTCATGATGTATTGTAACTAAATACTCATTTGTTTCGATTGTTCTATGTGGGGTTCTATCTGGTATGAGAATTTGAGAACTTTTGGAATCATTTGATTGAGTGTTGAATCTCCCCCTGGCTAGTGGTAAATGCAGGACCTGAAAGACCATTTGCTTTTGAGTACACTCCTCCAGCCATTGCAAGGCGTATCAAGTTAGATAAATGTGCTAATGTCACCTTAAACAGCTAAAGATGGTGCCATGTTTCTCAAGAATGGTTGGCCAACATTTTTCGCATGTCATTCCTTGCAATTTAGAGAATTTTTGGTGTTCAAGTATAATGGTAATTTGGATTTTGATGTGAAGATATTTGGTAGAAGTGGATGTCAAAGGGCAGATGCATATTTTGGTAAAAGTCTATGCATGAGAAAAGTCAAGCAACTCTTATACGTTAGGAGGAACACAAGAGGTACAAATGTGCTGCAAAAAAAACTTACAAAGAGATAAAGACCTCCATTAGTAGATAGATTTGCCTTCTATCATTCGCAGTGACTAGTGAAGGTCATGTATTGTAACTAAATACTCATATATTTTGTAAATGAATGTGGTTGTAATGTATCGTTAAAGTTAACTCGATTTATAGTTTACTAAGTCTAAACATCGTGTCAATTTGTTCATTATTTTTTCTTTCTACCTTTTATGAATCGGTCATTGTGTAAATCGCGGTAGGACATGTTGTTCACATATACAAAGCTCATAAAATTAATTCGCGAGAGGATAATCAGTATCAAGCAAACCGCTATAGCAAGTATCATTATAGTGAAATCAATTTGCTACTATTTCAGAATTTGTAGTTTACTAAGTCTAAACATCGTGTCGATTTGTTTATTATTTTTCTTTTCTGCCTTTTATGAATCAGTCATTGTGTAAATCGCGATGGACATATTGTTCACATAGACATAACTCATAAAAGCAAATTGCTAGAGAAAAAATATTATTATATTATGATACTTAAAGAATTGTGGTTCTAAGTAGATTTGTATTTATTCACCTTTTATCAGTTAATATAAATCGCGATAAGACAAATCGTTGTACATATAATTGTATTTGAATCGTTATACCATATATTGTTCTATCACGATTTACACAATGACGTCTGTATCTTTGAAGTTAACTTGATTTGTTCTTTATTAAGTCTAAACATCATGTTAATTTATGTAAATCATGATGGAACGTATCGTTCGCTTAGACAAAGCTCGTAAAGGCAAATCACAATAGGATATTCAAACAAATTTGGTTCGATTATTTGATGGGTTTTGGTGGCATGGTATGAACACCCCAAATTTTTCAAAAAATCCAAAATTCCCCCCTTTTTCCCTTGAGCCCATCTTCTGAGTAATCGGGTCAATTTTTAACCAAAAATTTCATTCATTCCTTGGATTCGCTAGAATTCGGACTCAAAGTCTTATCTCTAACCCAGTTTTGATCCGAATCAGATCCAAACCCCTTTTCCGAGAAAAGTTTCAAAAATAAAAGCCCGAATTCTGAGAAAACCCCTTTTTGTAAGTATTTCTCAAAAAAATCCAAAAATAGTTTTGAATCTCTCATTTTCCCTAGTTTTAAAGTCTTTTTGTCAAAAATACAAAAATCAGAAAACACATAGAAAATACAAAAAAAAAGAAGCTCTTAGAACCACCTTTTGAAAAATCATCTTTTTAAATCTATCTTTTTTGAAAAAATCTTATAAAAGAGCTTCGTTTTGGAAATTTTTATAAAGTTGTAGGACGTACTAGAAAAAAAAAACCTAATTCATTTTTTTTTTAAAAAGATGGGGTCGCTCTCTCTCGGCCTTCCTTCACAAACCCTCTAGAAGCTTCTTCCTCACTCTCGCTCTCCATCGGCTCCTTCGGCAGATCACCGTCCTCCCGTTCATCTTCAATGAACTCCCCCTCTCGAGCCTTCCATCCCCTCTTTAAGAAGAGACATCCAAGCCTATTCTCAACCACCCGTCTTCACCCCTCCACTTGCTCTTCGCGACTCTCCTTCTCCAGGTCCGGTCCCCATTACCTTCTACTTCCCCTTTCCTCCTCTTCTTCCCCTTCTGTCTTCTCTTATCTCGATCATCTCTCAATCGATTAAAGAGGAAGGTTGTCCTCACACTACAACGGTGCCTAGGAGTCATTTCTCCTTCTTCGGTCGAAGCCCAACAATCAGGATTAAGGAAATTAAGTTTCTAAAAGCGACTACAGGAGCTCGATCGACTCCAACCCACTTTGGTTTAAACCTCAGCAACAAAGGCACAGTAAGTAATCCCCTTCTTTTCCTCTTTTGTCTTAGATCTTTTTGATTTGGTTTCTTCTCGTTTGTTTCCCCAATAAAAGCACTGTTAGTGGTGTCGATCTGCTTATAGCAAGACCGACCCACATACGTGCGATAGCAAAAGGGAATCCCCGATTCCAATATTTTATTTTATTTTATTTTATTTTTTGCTTTGCTTTTGACGATTAATTTTGTTTAGCTCTAATCTGCATTTGTTTCCTATGTGATTCACGGTGTAGCATTTGTTCTCCTATCTTTTACATGTTATTCTCAGTGTGCTATGCATTTTCTCCTTAATTCTAAGTTCGATATGCCTTGGGATGCTGCCGGTTGTTCAGGAATAGTCGAAACACCATTCAATAGCTCACTTTTTATCACATTAATCCACCAATTCAGCATGGTGTTGTTTGATTTTATGATGTTTTCATCCATTTTCTAAAACACATATCGTAAATCCCCCTCCCTTCTCTTCGCAATCTGCAGATTGCATCTGGATGGAAACCACCAAAAGGGGCCTCGAATGGCAAAGTGCTAAGGATTATCGATCACACTACGTTTTGGGCATAGTATAACAGGCCAGATCATGTTTCCTAAGGGGTTCAAGAGTCAGAGTTATGATGGTAGATCATCCCACTGAGGTCTCCGTACCTGCATTCTCAAGATGGGATACATGAGAAGATGAATCAAGGGGTTACTAAACAATATAATATGGCTAAAGTAAAGCCCATGTCGGTTGATGGATCTAAAGTGTTTTGGCTCTCATTACCATCATCGTTGAAAATTTCTGATTGATTCGACATCAAGGAATAGGTATGGGTGAAACATTCTTTTCAATTAGAATATCAATGTCAAGAACTTTGCATGAATGTCCAATTGATTTTGCTGTTGCAGGTTTGATGTCCAGTACATTTTTCTATATTGCATTTCATCAGATGTCATGGAGTTAATGTTTTCCTCTTTTTTCTGAAAATTTTATGAGTTGTTTCATCATTCATATATAGATTCTTGGCCTCATTTCATTGTACATCTTCCCTCATTTCCTTGTATAATGCCATTTACCTATGGCACCACCTCTATCATCGTCACTATATACACCTCATACATTGCGTCACTTCCTGTATGATGCCCCTTCACCCCCGACCTGCAGCATGCATCATGTCCCCATCGTCATTATTCACGCTGAGGATTTGAAATCGAAAGGCACCAAAGAAATTTACCTCATCAGTGTTAATGACCCATTCGTGATGGAGGCTGGGGCTCAGATATATTCCCACAACAAGCACATGAAATAAATTTTTTTTTTTGCTGATGAATCTGCAATTTATACCCATGTCCTTGGTCTTGAGCATGGTCTCTCTGAGAAAGGGGCTTGATGTCCACTCCCGCAGGCTTGCGAAGGGGATTTTCATATTCAAATCGCTACACATTTAGCGATTTCTATTGAAATCGCTTCACAACGTCGTAGATATAATTAAATCGCTGTCACGTGAATCACTATCGTCAACACACATATACGACAAATCATTTCTTTTATTGGCATGGTAAGTAACAACTCGATGCATAGTATAAGTGGTTGGTCTTTTTGTAATGATATTTTTAAAACATATTTTTCAATAAAAAGCTTTGGAAAATCAACAACCAAATAAATAAAAACTGACTTTCCACTTTCATGGCGAGTACAGGTCTAATCCTCAGGGAACAGGATAATATTCTAATTAAATCTAAAAATTTCAATTTATTAATATAATAAATGTTTACAATAAAACAAAATAACTACAAACTAAGTCACACACTAATAAACAAATAAAATGGACTAAAGTACATTCTAAATGTGCTTGCTTCAGCTTCCTCCAGATCGCAGGGGCATTTTCATCTTTTCAACACATGTGAATTCACACTCCAAACATGAATACACCTTTGACCTGTCATAAGTTTATCAACCTAAAATATCAGAAAATAAAAATTCCGTAATGGAAATAACTATAAATAATTTAAAAATTACAACTAATTCTAATTCTAAACTTGATGAATAACTAAATTGCAATTAAAATAAAAATAAACAAAAATGGAGATTCTAATTAAACTAACTAAGGTATGCTAGACTAACTAACTACACTACTGTAATTAAATGGACTATTATACAGAAAATTAAGAAAAATTACAGAAAACTAACGAATTTGTGAAATATCTGTTTTGCCCTCACGTTAGTGCACGGATCACTTTCTAATAGGGTTTTGAAAATAGAGTGTTTGAAAGCCCAAACAGAGTCCAAATCAGATGATTTTTATTTTGTTGGATTCTTGACACGTGTAGGAATCTGTTAGATTTTACGGATCTCAAAAACACATCCAGGAGCTCTGGATACAAGCATTTCAAAACCAATAAAATTCTGAAACAAATCTGTCCCGAAATTTAAAATCCCGAAAAACCTATTTTTAAAAAATGCTTTAAACCTCGACCAAATCAACTCTGATTGAGATGATTTTTGGTCTGCAGGCAGTCAACACATCAATGAAGAGAATAGATCTGGTTTTTCAGAAAAACTTTAAAAAAGTTCATATGAAATAATTACTGCCAAAAACAGCAGATTAGCATTTCAAACTTCAATTCATGTCAATTCAAAGGCATGTGATTCACACACTATTGAACTTAGGCTTTTACAAAACATACCTAACATACCTACTACCAAGCTAGATAACAGTAAATAAAAATTAAATAAACTAAAGAAATTAAATCTATAATTAAAACCTAAATTACTTTCTAGAACTACGAATTAAGTCTAAAACAACAAGTAAAATACTAAATGAACTACAATGATAATCTAATGCTAATGTAACTAACTTAAGATAAGTAACTAACTTAACTTAAATTTATAACTAATTTAACTTAAAGCTAAGAAAGAAATTAAAACTAAATAATCTTACTTAGACAAATTAAAGCTACTTAAAATTAACTAAATCTAATTACGGCATAGAGAGGGTGGTTTATGAATGGGATTCAGTTTAGGTGCTCACGCCCCTAAGTGGGCCCCACTAAGGCTAATTCAACTTACTTAAAACAAAAGCTATCAATTTAAACTAAAGTTAAAGAATCAATTCAACAAATACTAAAATTAAATCACCTGATAATAAAGAAAGGCATTTAAACTTAGAATTGAAAGAAAGACCTAAACGTCCAACTTAATTAACACTTTCCTAACTTAACACTCCTACACAAATTTGAGAAATCCTATTCACTAACTTTAATTAATACTAATCAAATAAAATATAAAAAAAATATGAAATTCAACTACCAAATCTAGCCTAAGAATTAAAAACAGAAATTACACTAAGGCCTAATAACTAGACTGACTTTGAGAAAATCAATTAAAATTAGGAAATTAATGCTAAGCAATTCAAAATGGATCTATTTTAAGACTAAAGAATGGAAACTGAATTAATCTAAGGGAAAGAAAACACTTCACTTGCCTAACATAGCACCTCATGAATTTTAAAAATCTAATGCAAAATTAATGCTTACTAAAAATGAAATGTATAACTACCCCAATTACTAAGACGTATCTACCAAAGAAAGTTAAACTTCCTAAAAATTGAAACAAGGAATCATCATTTACTGACTAACCTATCACTTCAAAATATAAATGTTATTTAAGACCAAAGGAAGCAACTAATTAAAGTTTCCTAAATTGCATCACACGAACTTCCTAAAACCTTAGCTAAAAGTCAAATTTTACTAAAAAAATAAAATACACTGCTTTATAGACCCACCTAATTAGGCTAATCAAATCAAGTATGGAAAAGATCCTTACAATTCAAATCCTAAACTAACTTACATAGCACTCCACATGAATTTTAAAATGACCCTAAACAAAAATCTACATTTACTAAAAAAAATAAATGACATGCAAAAATTACCTATTCTAACTACCAAAAGTTATTATTTACCACAATTAACACACATATTCAAAAGCTACTAGTTAACATAATAATTCACATAGGAAATTTACCTAAAATAAATAAAGCAATTCAAAAGTCTACCTAAAACATCTACACGGTTTTTCAAAATACCCATGAAAAGTCAACACCTACTAAATAAAATGAATGACAAAGAATGAAATGCTAACCTAATTGAATCTATCAAGTAAAGTCTGGAACATATTCAAATTATGAAATATTACCTAAACCAACCAAAACAAACAAGGACCTACCTAAAATGTGATTCACGATTTCTTTAAAATCCTAAGCAAAGGTCAATTCTTGCTAAAATAATACAATGCAATGAAGATGGACAACATTACCTATTCTAACTACCAAAATTGACACAAGGCTAAAAAAAAACTAATGTACCTAAAGGCTGAACCAAGAAATCAACGACTACCTAAAATGCAATTCACGCTTTTGAAAGTCATTTCTACGAAGTCACAACTTGCTAGAAAAATTTGAAGGCAACGAAATCTGAAAGGCTAACCTAATAATGCAATGGCTTAACATAAATGTCGACCTAATAACTAGTTACACTAACATACATTAACCTAATAATATTAAATAAAATATGAATGACAAAAAATTATAAAGAGACTATGCTACTTGGCTATATCTAAGCTAATGAATATAAATTAGCACATTAAGTCATTAGTCATAATTAGTTCAAATGATTACACACAAATGAAATTTAATTAGTCTACTGTTATACAACTGCTAAAACAGAATTATGAAAGTAAAACTAAAGTTAATATCGAATGAAAAAATTAAAGCTAACCTAATCTAACCCAATTAACTCTAACCGGTGACTGCGAAAATACAACATTGATCGAACCAGCTGAAGCTAGATCCGATCAGACTGTCAAACACGACTGTACAAACATAAATTAATTAATGGAAAATAAAAATAAAAATTATAAACAACTTATATACACGATTCGACCGATTGCAATTAAAAGAGCAAAAGCGGGAGCTTCAATCAGCTGAATCTAAGATGTAACCACAAAATCGATTCTTGTACATGCAAGAATCAAATCAAAATAGTGTTTCATACTGTAAAACATGTGGAATTGGACTGACGCAAATAGAATAAGGACTGACTCACGACTGACCCTAAGAACCGACACGACCTGACTCGATGCTAGCTAGAAGAACAAGGGAGAGAAGACGCACCTTTCGGCTCGTCCGATGAAAGAGGGAGAACACGAGTGATCTTTGGCATTGAAGAGCATGCCCAACACGTCCTTGGATTGTCTGCACTTTAGTTCCAGCTTTTACAATCTACCAAGAACCGAGTTGCGAAGAGGAAGGATGGTGTTGGAAGCAAAGAAGGAGGCCCGGTTGAAGAGAGAACACAGTCAGATACTCTGTGATGGTAGACGGCACACCGAATCCGATTATGAAGCTCTCAGAATAGATTTACAGTACATGAAAAATAAAACATAACACACACAAGAAAAGACACAAAATAGAGTGGAGGAAAGAAAGGAGGAAGAAGAGAAAAAGAAGAAAAGAAAAACTAAAATGATGAAGGGGTGAGAGAGTAGAAGGGGGAGAGAGAAGAGATTCAAGGGGGGAGGCGTTTTTCTCCAAGAGCCAAAAACATCCTCTCTTCCTTTTCTAAACCTTTTATACTCCCTAAGTTAAGCTAAATTCTAAAAAACTACCTACTTAAAAAGTATATTTTAATAAAAATCCTAAACTACTTGTTATTTGCACTACGCTACCAAAATGAGTTAGAAAGAGGGGGTTTTCAGAAAATATTTATTAAAACCACTTTAGATCATGTGGGTTTGGGAAAATATATGATTTGGATCTAGTCCAAGATCCAAATTGAAGCTCTTGGGTCAGAACTGGATTCAGTCTACCCCAAAATCTGATCCAAAACCCTAAAAAATGCGATATTTTTCTCGTTTTAACTTCGATTCGAGTGAAATTCAAACTGTGACCTCTTTATATCTAATTACATCAATACATGGGTTCTAAACCTTTAAAACACATGAAAATGCATGAATATTATATTAATATGATGTGCATTTCATGAATCATTAATAAGCAAATAACAAATCGTTGTTGCTTTTATACTATGATTCATCGAATCGTTTCTTTGACTTGCTTAACCTTATCAGCATCCATTGTTATATGCATCTTGAATAAATTCTAGTAAACATATGCGCTAGCTAACGCAAAATGATATCTTGCTTATGATAGTGGTGAACATATCATCTAGTTGCAATGAAGATGATCTATCTTAATCATTGGAAAGTTATGGAGAAGTGAACATCTGTACTAATGACGCACCTGAAGAAGTGAACATGTGCACTAATGATGCACATGATAACAAGGGTGCATGCATTGGATTCACTATTGACTTGAATGTTCTAGCAGAAGAAATGCAATTCGATAATGAGGTAGACGATCATGACAATACACTTGATAAAGGTGCAGGCACTGAGAATGTACATGATAGTGCACTTGACTCTATTCCCGTAGAAGGAATGCAGTTTAATAATGAGAAAGCTGCATACAAATTTTATAATTGATTATGCCTTAAAACTTGGCTTCAGTGTTAGAAGGTATTTTTGGTTAAAAAATACACAGGGTGTCGTGGTGAGAAAGACATATGTTTGTTCTAAGGAAGGTTGAAAGAAGTCAAGTGGAAATTCAACAAGGAGCAAGCCAGATTCAAGATGTGGATGTCCAGCAAGAATGGTGTTAAGAAGACTTCCAAATGAGAAATATGTAGTTCATAATTTAATCAATGATCATAACCATGATTTAGCAGCTTCATTTATGACTCCTATGTTAAGGTCACATCGTAAAGTAACTGAAGCACATGCTGCAATTGCTGAAATAGCTGATAGCGTCGGCATTGCACCAAGGAAAACATACAATTTGTGTGCGCACATAGATAGTGGTCGTGAGAATGTGCCATTCACACCTATGGATCTAAGAAACCACTTGAGAATGAAGATGACAGATAATATAAAGAATGAAGAAATATGTTCTTTGGTTGATTACTTACAAAAGAAATCAAGCATTGGCCCTAGTTTCTTTAGTGCAATGCAACTGGATGAAGATGAATATGCTACCAATATATTTTGAGCAGATTCAAAGTCAAGAGTAGGTTATGAATGCTTCAATGATGTGCTTATTTTTGATACGACAGTGAAGATTAATACTGAATAGTGGCCATTTGTGCAGTTTGTCAGAGTAAACTATCACTCACAGAGTTGTATATTAGGTGGCACTTTTTTGTATGACCAGACCAAGGAAAGCTTTGAGTGTTTGTTCAGAGTATTTACACAGGCAATGAATGAGAAGCAACTTGAAGCTATACTTATAGATGATGATCACACAATTACGGCGACAATGTCTCATGTATGGCTAGATGCATATCATCGCCTATGTTTGTGACATATCTTTCAAAATACAACAAAAAACATAGGACACATATTTAATCAAAAGACAAAGTTTGACAAAAAGTTTACAAGGTGTGTACTTGAGAGCATAGACGAGGTCACCTTTATGTCTGATTGGGTGGCAATGATTCCGATATACGACCTTGAAGACTGTCTGTGGTTACAAAATTTATATGCAGAAAAAGAGAACTGGGCATTGGCATATGAAAGACAATACTTTTGTGCATGTATGATAAGCACACAAAGAGATGAATCTATGCATGCCACACTGAAGAAAACCCTGTATTCATGTTTAACAATGTTTCGCTTCATAAAACAATATAAATTATTTATAGACGGTCTTAGATAGAATGAACTTAAACAAGATGTGAAATGCTTTAATACACACCCTGTAACTTTGGGCATAAAAATATTGATGCAACCTGCAGATCTGTATATACTAACTGTATTTGAATGGATTAAGAAGGAGGTTATACAAGTCATGAATTGTAACATAGAAGGATATGTGCAAACCGAAAATATGCACAAATACCATATTATATAAGAGGGTGAAGAGCATCTGAAAAGACAAAAAATACATGTCACGTACAATGTTGACAACAGAACAATTGAATATACGTGCAAAATGTATGAATTCGAACATATTTTATGTCGTCACGCATTAAAGACACTTAATCAAGAGAAAATACAAGAAATACCAGAGTCATATTTAATGCAAAGATGGACGAGACAAGCAAAGATTAAACTGCTGGATAAAGATAATGTCAGTCAATCTGGTGTTGATGTGAAGTACCACATATCCTCCCATTACCAAAAACTATACAGGTCACTTATGCATGTTGCAGATTTGACATTGAAAAGTGAAGAAGCCTATGTATGCATGAGAAAAGTGTCAAGGAAGTTACTTAAAAACATGCAGTTAATTCATCATCAGTCTATTTCAGCTCAGAAAGACTAGTCAAAGAAAATGGGAGCGAATAATGGAGGTGAAAATCATGCTTCCCTTGACACTCATAAAAAATTGTGCCGAAGTGTAAACATCATCTTCAACAAGTCAGGTGTGAACATTGTAGATTATGATGAAAAAATTTACCTAGCGAAGGGTATTAAAAGAAAACCTGCCTTTGATCGCAGTCATCGGAGGACAAAGGGTGCACTAGAATTGGTTGGCAAAAAAAAGTTTAAAAAACAACAAACCTCTAAGCAAAAGCAACCAAGCCCTTCGCATGAACAGGTATGTAATACATTATATTGCTTTCCATGTAAATTGTATTACGTGCAACTTATCAATATCTAACTTATATAATTTTTAACATGCAGCAATACCCTACAGACGTGTACTACAACGTTGTAACCTTCAATCCACCTGACCAATTTTTTCAGAACGATAGCTTCAGTTTTACTAGTCTTTTGGTATGTAATCAATGTTGGGAGGATGTTTGCGTTTCTTGTAAAACTTAATATAGTGTCTTATATTGTTCTGTTTCATGATAGGCTCAGATCAATTTGAAAGCGAGCTATGGAACACAAGAATCGCATGTGAATTCTGTTTAAGTCTTACCATAAAGTTAGTTGTTATGCCTCTTTGCATGACCAAAATTTCACATTGTTAGATTTGTTAAGAGTTTAACAAAACAGAAGTTGAATATGTTTATACACTGGATGGTCTTATTAAGAAAGAGTTTTTGGATGAAGCCATTTTCATGAATCGTGAGCCACAAAAATAGAATTGTTAATATTTCTGTGGATCACCGTTCATGAAAATGACTTCATCCAAAAAGCTATGAAACACAGGAATATCATGTGAATCTTGTTTAAAAATGTATCTTTCACATGTATAAATCGTTGTAATATGTATTATTCACATGTATAAATCATTGTCTCATCTAGCCTAAAGAGCTACAATTTTGATACTGTAGGTAAATCGCCATTGCTTAGTGCTTATACAATTAGTGAAAATCGTTGTCTCATCTAGCCTTCACATATACAAATCGTTATACATATACTGTAGTCGAATCGTTGTGCAAAAACCATACTTAGTAGTTGAAAAAATATCTGCCAAATCTTCGATATACTTTATGACAAATATGCTACAGTCATGCGACCTGTTGACAAGAATGCTTGTTTACAGATGCGAGGAAGGGTTTCTACTCCATCCGGTATCATCCATTCACTCAGTATATGCAATGTATCATAAATCGCAGTTGTAGTAACATATTACAAATTTGTAAGATATTGTTTTGTTTGTTAATATCGATTTGTAAGCTATTGTGCTAAATTTCTGTATCAATTTGTAATATATTTTGCTATATGTATATCGATTTGTAAGATATTATGTGTTTTGTAGTGTCAATTTGTAAGCTATTATGCTGAATTTCCGTATCGATTTATAATATAATTTACGATATATATATATATATATATCGATTTGTAAGATATTATGTATTTTATAGTGTTGATTTGTAAGATATTATACCATGTAGTGTCCTATCACGATCTACACAATGACGTCTATGTTGACCACAACTGGATGAAAATTGTAATGTGCATGAGTACAAATCACGATAAAAGTGCATGAACAAATCGTTGTCTCATCTAGCCTTCAAATATACACATCATTATACATCCCAATCCAATCACTCCCCCACCTAAACCCATAATTACAAATCAACATGAATTTCAATGACAAAAATTGAGGTTAATTCATTTACAACATGATACCGATTTACATTTTATACAGAATCAATATTTTAGTAACAATTGCAAATCGATGAGTAACTTTAAAACTACAAATCGATGTGATTTACAACCGCAATCATTTACGAAAAAACCTAATCTTTTTTTACATGACCATCATCATAAAAAAATAGATATAATCACCAGTAGGTAATTATCAGGATGTCTAATTGTATTTATGAAGTAACTGCGACAACGATATGTCTTTGTTTGTCTATGTGAACGATATCGATATGTAATAGCACGATTTACTCACAACGATTTGCAACTGTTAAATCGATTTATACTTTACTAAGTCTAAACATCATGTCTATTTGTGTACATGTGCGTAAAACCCTAATATAGATCTATATATAAAACCCTACCCTACCCTACCCGACCCGTTGTCCAAGTCTAAAACCCTAATTTATTTAACCTCTCTTCCTCTTTTCTGCGATAGCGCAACTTCTTCTTCTTCTTCTTTTTTCTCCTCCGCCTTCATCTTCTTTTTCTCTTTCTTGTATTTTTCTTTCTTCTTTGTTCTTCTGTGTTCCTTCTACCTGTGCTTGATAAATGGGGTTTGATGCTGATAACGTAGTTGTTTCACGCTGTGAAAAAAGATTTGTATAATCTTCGATAATAATTATGGTGGTTATCTTATGTGTATACATTGATATATTTATGACACCATAATCATCTTCAATCGTTGCGGCCATATCGAAGCAAGCACAAATATTTTGCATGATAGACAGGGGTGATGCTGATATCCATCTATTTGATTTATTCCTACTATCGAATCCAACACTGTTCGCAAACCATACTTCACAGTTGCAAAAATATTTTCCTAATCTTTGATATACTTCATGACAAATATGTAAAAGAGATTTATCATGTAGCCCATCGGCTTCTTCAAGGGGACAGTGCCTGAGCTGAGGTTTGTGAAGCATATTCACAAAAGTGTACCATTGCTAGAGTCTCTAAGAATCAGCCTCAGTTTAAGAAAAATTGTGTAGTAGGCTGCCATTACTAAGGAGCTCATTTTCTTGGAGAGGATGTATCCTCAGCTACACATAGAATCGCTTTACAACAGAAAATGAACTCAATGATGAACGATATGGATGTTTTGGTGATCTCTTCTGTAAAAATGAGTCTCTAAAAGATAGATATGTGTTTGATGAAAATGTCCTCCCATAAATAGCTTTCCACATTCCCGCATCTGGATTGCATTAGAAGCACATCACTATTTTGGACGTGGGTTTTATACTGGTGATGATATCTGTTTTCTTCGATGATGATGGTCATGTATTGTATCTAAGCCAAACCATTGGTCATGATGTATTGTAACTAAATACTAATATTTTTTGTATATGAATGTGGTTGTAAATCATGTGGATTTGTAGTTACAAAGTTACAACGAGAATAATATATCTTTGTTTGTCTTTGTGAACAAAATTGATTTGTATTTAAGAAGTTAACTCAATTTGTATCGTTGAAGTAAAACCCAAAATCCTTAAACCTGAAATCTAAACCCCAAACCCCAAACCCCAAAACCTAAACCCTAAACCCTAAACCCTAAACCCTCAACCCCAATCACCCGTAAAAGCGATTAGAAAATATCGTTGACATAGACATAGCCCATAAAAGCAAATTGCGATAGCACATAGCCTTCATACATCATTGTGTAAATCGCGATGGTATATGTCATTCACTTAGACAAAGCTCATTGTCTAAAAGACATACATCATTGTGTAAATCATGATGGTATAACGATTTACACAATGATGTCTATGTCGGCCATAACTGGATGAAAATCGTACTATGCACGAGTACAAATCGCTGTAAAAGTGCATGATTAATGTTTCTGCAAATTGTTTCAGCCGTTTATCAATGTTTATACAAATCATTTCAGCCTTATATAAATGCTTGTTTAATTTTAATTTACAAAGGCCAATCATTACAATGATTTGTTCAGTGACATTTGTGTGCTACACTAATTAAAATAGATTTATACACTCAGAGAATGTCACGTTACAGAAAATAACTCATTTTCACTGTACAAAACGCTAATCACTTTTATAATTTTCATTTACGAAGGGCGGACATAACAACGATTTGCCTTTAGTACAAATAACAGTCCAACTTATTGGCATGTTTAGTAAATTTGAAATTTTATTTATTTCAACCCAGAGAGATTTACATAATTTGTATACACGATCTTACAAAATTTGTATATAAAATTTGGTTGTACAATCTATAAAATCTGTTAGAAGTCTGTGCATATCATATTACTCCTGGAGGGGTTGCGTCATTCATTGCCTTCTAGGTATTCTTGTCGGTTGAATTTTTTTCTCTTCCGTAATTAAAAACTCCATCAATTTTTTGCATAGTTCTGTGCAAAATCTAGGTATATCATCTTGCAACAAAAATGCAATGTGATACCAATATATAAATTGAGTCCCCAATAATAGAGGATAATAAAGAGCATACAACATCGAAATCAGGTTCTCATCTATTGTATATTGCTTCAATATACTTTATTACAAATACGCCACAATCGACACCATTATTTTGTAAAGGAGCATCGTGTGCTGAGAGAAACCTTCACTCGCCAATGTCGACACCCAAAACATCTTTGACGAATTCCACCTGTGGTTAATGCAGAAGCAAGTAAATTTCTGGCCACCGTACATGATATGATACCCTTATAGATGGAAACTCACCAAATGCAAAATGTCACGATGTACACTAGTGTGAAAGTCCAATGAGTTGTAGCACCATATTCATTTTTTCTGTAAATCCATCACGTATAAGACCCAATGCTGAGCATTTTGCCAGAGTAGGAATCAATATCTGCAAATCGATAAAATATCTTATAAATCGATAGTATAAATCGTGTTAGGACTGTTATACCTAAACCTTGGACAAGAGGTTTCTTTACTTACCTTCTCACTTGACCAAAAGTCTTTGCAGTGATCATCATTACCCCAGTATGGTAGTCCATCTTGAAATCCAATGGAGTATGGCAATCGGCAGACAAAACTCTATTAAACGAAACTGTGATAATAGTAAGGTTAAAACACGAAGCAACAAGAGTAAATCAAAAAAGAAAATAAACATATAAGAGAACTGATATACCATGAAATAAGAAGTGACGATGCGTCTAGTATTGGTTGTTGCGTAGCTTTGAATATACATGACAAAATCAGATATACTCAGTTTGCACTAAATATGCATATGTTAACATACATACCCATGGCATACATAATATATAACTGATAGTGATTTCATATGTACACAATTACTGATAGTGTTTCCTTCTGCAAATTCATTTTGCAGCCGTTTGGTGTTATCTTAGAGCTCTTTGTTGAGTTTTTGGGCACCATTTTTTGTGGATGTTCTACTGACATTAGCAAAATATTCAAGAAATGATATTGAAATTCCTTTTTACAGTACACAACACAAATCAAATATACACCATAAAAGAGACAAAATTTGAAAAAACTCATCATGAGGTTTAGACAATATACGCCTGATTCGCCATTGTTGGTCATGTAGCTGTCGCCTTCTCCTTCCTCATCTCCTCTCTCGACATCGATACCCCCTTTGCGATGAAGCAGGTTATATATTTGATTCACGAACACGTCGTTTATAAAGGAAACGTCGGTTTATCTGTTCCTTGTTCACGAAGCAAAGCGAAGCGATACCGTCTTGAACCGTCATATATAAAAAAAATGTCATTTCCCATACAACCAATTTTTAAAAAATATTGCCAGTTTTCAAAAAATACTGAGCAAATAAATTGCATTGCGCATTAATTAAATTAAAAAATGTCATTTCATTGACCTTTTACAAAACTAGTCAACGCGATAGGATGTATCAAGCAAATCGCAATAGCACGTATCGTTACAGTGAAATCGATTTGCAACTAAGTCTTGATTTGTAGTTTACTAAGTCTAAACATCGTGTCAATTTATTTACTATTTTTATTGACATATCGTTCATATTGACAAAGCTCGTAACAACAAATTGCGATAGGATAAATTGTTCACATTACTAATAAACATCATGTCGATTTGTTTTTTCATCCTCTTTTTCGTCTTTTAGCAATCATTGTGTAAATCGCGATAGGAAAATCATTAACATAGACAAAGCTCATTAAAGCAAATCGTGATAGGATAAATCGTTATAGTGAAATCGATTTGCAACTGTGACTTAAATCGGTATCAAGTTGTAAATCGATTTGTATTTAAGAAGTAACCTCGTTTTTTACTTAATCTATTCTAAACATCATCTCGATTTTTTATTGTTTTAGTTTTCTGCCTTTTATTAATCAGTCATTGTGTCAATCATGATAGGATATATCGTTCACATAGACAAAACTCGTTGACCCTAAACCCTAAACCCTAAACACTAAACCCCAATCCCTAAACCCCAAAACCCTAAAACCTAAAACACAAAGCTCAGCAATCACGATATTATATATCAATATCGTTCATAAAGACAAACAAAGATATATCGTTGTCACAGTAGCTTCTTAAATACAAATCGATGTTATTTACAACCACATTCATTTATCAAAACTATTAATATTTAGTTATAATACATGACTGATTAATAAATGGCTAAAAAGAAAAACAATAAACAAAACTACACGATGTATAGACTTAGTAAAGTACAAATCAAGATAATTCAATGATACAAATTGAGGTAACTTTATAAATACAAATCAATTTCATTCACAAAGACTAACAAAGACATATCATTGTCACGGTAACTTCCTAAACCCTAAACCCTAAACCATACACCCTAAACCCTAAACCCCAATCCCTAAAACATAAAACTCAAAACCCTAAACCCTAAACCCTAAACCCCTAAACCCTAAACCCTAAACCCTAAACCCTAAACCCCGAAAACCCAAAACCTAAACCCTAAACCCTAAACCCTAAACCCTAAACCCTAAACCCTAAACCCTAAACCCCTAAAACCCTACAACCTAAACGCTAAACCCTAAACCTTAAACCCGATTCCCTAAACCCCAATCCTTAAAACATAAAACCCTAAACCCTAAACCCTAAACCCTAAACCCTAAACCCTAAACCGCAAACCCTGAATCCTAAACCATAAATCCTAAACCCTTAAAATCCTAAACTATAAATCCTAAACCCTAATCACGATTGGGCATATGATGATATCTGTTTTCTTTGATGATGATGGTTATGTATTGTATCTAGGCCAAACCATTGGTCATGATGTATTGTAACTAAATACTCATATATTTTGTAAATGAATGTGGTTGTAAATCACGTTGATTTGTAGTTATAAAGTTATTGCAACAACAATATGTCTTTGTGAGCGATGTCGATTTGTATTTATGAAGTTACATCAATTTATATTTATGAAGTTACCTCGATTTATAGTTTACTAAGTCTAAACATCGTGTCGATTTGTTTATGAATCAGCCATTATGTAAATCACGATACGACATATCGTTCATGTAGAAAATGCTCATAAAAGCAAATCATGATAAGATAACAAACCTTAATCCCGATTCTTACTAATATAGAATTATTGTGTAAATCATGATTTTTATTTATGAGTGCTAAATGTGAGATGACAATTTATAATAACGGGTTCTTACTATTATAGCATTGTGTAAATCACAATAGAACATCATTCACATAGACAAAGCTCGTAAACTCAAATCACAATAGGACAAATCATTTCCGCTTTATGTCTGTTGCTGTATAGATCGTGATAGAACACCTTCTATAAAAAAGTGATAGCGATTTGCAACTTTTACTTAAATATTTATATCAATAAATTGATTTGTACTTTACTAAGTCTAAACGTCGTGTCGATTTGTGTACACGTGGGTAAAACCCTATTCTATGTAAAACCCTACCCAACCCGACTCATTGTCCACGTTTAAAACCCTAATCTATTTAACCTCTCTTCCCCTTTTCTATGGCAGCGCAACTTCTTCTTCTTCTTTTCTCCTCCGCCTCCGTCTTCTTCTTCTTCTCCTTCCTTGTATTTTTCTTTCTTCTTTGTTCTTCTGTGTTCCTTATACCTATGCTTGATAGATGGGGTTTGATGCTAATGATGCAGTTGTTTCACGCCATGAGGAAAGATCTGTATAATCTTCGATGATGATTATGGTTGTTATCTTTTGTGTATACATCAATATATTAATGACACATATGACTGTGACATATTTGTCGTGAAGTATATTGAAGCTTATGCAGAATATAACGACCATAATCATCATCAATCGTTGCTGCCATACTGAAGCAAGCATAAATATTCTGCATGATAGACAGGGGGTGATACTGATGTCCATCTATTTGATCTATTCTTACTGGCGGTACCTCCATTGTTCGCAAACCATACTTCGCAGTTAAAAAAATATCTGCCTAATCTTTGATATACTTCATGACAAAATAGTGCAGTGAGAGTATCCTCAGCTGCACATAGAATCATTTTGAGCTCATTTTCTTAGAGAGGATATCCTTAGTTGCACATAGAATCATTTTGAGCTCATTTTCTTGGAGAGGATGTATCCGCAATTGCATATAGAATTATTTTGCAGCAGGAAATGAACTCGATGATGAACGATATGGATGTTTTGGTGATCTCTTCTGTAAAAATGGGAGTCTCTAAAAGATAGATATGCGTTTAACAAAAATGTCCTCCCATAAATAGCTTTTCATGATGTATTGTAACTAAATACTCATTTGTTTCGATTGTTCTATGTGGGGTTCTATCTGGTATGAGAATTTGAGAACTTTTGGAATCATTTGATTGAGTGTTGAATCTCCCCCTGGCTAGTGGTAAATGCAGGACCTGAAAGACCATTTGCTTTTGAGTACACTCCTCCAGCCATTGCAAGGCGTATCAAGTTAGATAAATGTGCTAATGTCACCTTAAACAGCTAAAGATGGTGCCATGTTTCTCAAGAATGGTTGGCCAACATTTTTCGCATGTCATTCCTTGCAATTTAGAGAATTTTTGGTGTTCAAGTATAATGGTAATTTGGATTTTGATGTGAAGATATTTGGTAGAAGTGGATGTCAAAGGGCAGATGCATATTTTGGTAAAAGTCTATGCATGAGAAAAGTCAAGCAACTCTTATACGTTAGGAGGAACACAAGAGGTACAAATGTGCTGCAAAAAAACTTGCAAAGAGATAAAGACCTCCATTAGTAGATAGATTTGCCTTCTATCATTCACAGTGACTAGCGAAGGTCATGTATTGTAACTAAATACTCATATATTTTGTAAATGAATGTGGTTGTAATGTATCGTTAAAGTTAACTCGATTTATAGTTTACTAAGTCTAAACATCGTGTCAATTTGTTCATTATTTTTTCTTTCTACCTTTTATGAATCGGTCATTGTGTAAATCGTGGTAGGACATGTTGTTCACATATACAAAGCTCATAAAATTAATTCGCGAGAGGATAATCAGTATCAAGCAAACCGCTATAGCAAGTATCATTATAGTGAAATCAATTTGCTACTATTTCAGAATTTGTAGTTTACTAAGTCTAAACATCGTGTCGATTTGTTTATTATTTTTCTTTTCTGCCTTTTATGAATCAGTCATTGTGTAAATCGCGATGGACATATTGTTCACATAGACATAACTCATAAAAGCAAATTGCTAGAGAAAAAATATTATTATATTATGATACTTAAAGAATTGTGGTTCTAAGTAGATTTGTATTTATTCACCTTTTATCAGTTAATATAAATCGCGATAAGACAAATCGTTGTACATATAATTGTATTTGAATCGTTATACCATATATTGTTCTATCACGATTTACACAATGACGTCTGTATCTTTGAAGTTAACTTGATTTGTTCTTTATTAAGTCTAAACATCATGTTAATTTATGTAAATCATGATGGAACGTATCGTTCGCTTAGACAAAGCTCGTAAAGGCAAATCACAATAGGATATTCAAACAAATTTGGTTCGATTATTTGATGGGTTTTGGTGGCATGGTATGAACACCCCAAATTTTCCAAAAAATCCAAAATTCCCCCCTTTTTCCCTTGAGCCCATCTTCTGAGTAATCGGGTCAATTTTTAACCAAAAATTTCATTCATTCCTTGGATTCGCTAGAATTCGGACTCAAAATCTTATCTCTAACCCAGTTTTGATCCGAATCAGATCCAAACCCCTTTTCCGAGAAAAGTTTCAAAAATAAAAGCCTGAATTCTGAGAAAACCCCTTTTTGTAAGTATTTCTCAAAAAAATCCAAAAATAGTTTTGAATCTCTCATTTTCCCTAGTTTTAAAGTCTTTTTGTCAAAAATACAAAAATCAGAAAACACAAAGAAAATACAAAAAAAAGAAGCTCTTAGAACTACCTTTTGAAAAATCGTCTTTTTAAATCTATCTTTTTTGAAAAAATCTTATAAAAGAGCTTCGTTTTGGAAATTTTTATAAAGTTGTAGGACGTACTAGAAAAAAAACCTAATTCGTTTTTTTTTTAAAAAGATGGGGTCGCTCTCTCTCGGCCTTCCTTCACAAACCCTCTGGAAGCTTCTTCCTCACTCTCGCTCTCCATTGGCTCCTTCGGCAGATCACCGTCCTCCCGTTCATATTCAATGAACTCCCCCTCTCAAGCATTCCATCCCCTCTTTAAGAAGAGGCATCCAAGCCTCTTCTCAACCACCCGTCTTCACCCCTCCACTTTCTCTTCGCGACTCTCCTTCTCCAGGTCCGGTCCCCTGTAACACCCCAAATTTTCCTCATCCATTCTCAAACAACCCTCCTCGTGCAGTGCCAACCCTGTTAGGTCAGTGTAGGAGTCAAACCCCGAGTTAGTTTCAGAAAATCACCATTTTATCAACTTTCATTAGGAAAATTACCATTTTACCCCTAGGTCATCCCGGACCTCAGTCAGTCGGAGTCAACAAAGCTCACTGGTCAATTCAGAACATTTAGAATATCAGTCATTCCAAGCACATCTGAGCTTACAGTGAGAAGACCATTTTTATTTCTGACAATTCCTGCCAAAATGGGATCATTTCTTCAGAAATGAGCTCATTTCTCGCTCAAATCCAAGCCAATTGTCTCCGAGTCAGTCATTCATAGTTAGTCGTATTCCCCAGAGTCTAACTTGAGCTCAACACGAGTTCAAGTGCTTCTGTTTCAGTTCAAACCCATTTCTAAGTGTTCAGGAGCCCATTTTAGTCCATTTTCGCTCTTTCAGCTGAAATTGAGCCGAGTTCAGTTAGTTGAGCTAGTGTTTGAGACTTGATTTTAGTTTATCTCAGTATTACTGACCTTTGTTTTAGCTCAAAGCCAGTTTAGGTTCGTAATTCACTTCGCTCCAGTGACCATTCCGTATCATTTCTTTAAAAATGGCAGTTTTTTTTGAAAATTCAGTCGGAAAGGTCAGTTGAGTCAGTGTCTAGTCAGTTCATTTGAGTTCTGAAACTCTAGAACCCAGCTCAATCTAGTTTATCTCAGTTCAATCCAGCTCGAACCCCAATTTTCAGTGTCACTCTAACCCAGTAGAGTCCCGAAAACCATTTCTTCCACCATTTCGCAAATTTTATTAGTTTTTATGCTTTTTGAAACTGGTACAGCTGCCAATCAGGGTTTAAAATCCAAAATTCTTTATTCAAGGTTAGCATTTCGCATAGCATTTCATGTCATTTCTCATCATTTCATATAATTTCTCAGCATTTCATAACATTTCATCACATTTCATTTCATTTTCGAAGTCCAGAACTCCAATTTTATAAAATTCAATCCAGATTGAGTTTTAAAAGTTTTCAGAAATCAATTTCAAATCTCGGGTTTCCAAAATTGACATTTTCACCCCAAGAGTCTAAATTTGGAAATATTTTCTCAAGAAAAATAATCTGGATTTCTTTTAAAATCAAATTTTCAAATTTTACACTGGATTTGCTTTGCAATGAGCTATTGAACTTCAAAATCTGAGCTCGTTTCAAAAACTGCCAAAAATAGCTTGTTTCGTTTTAAAAATATTTTTTTTAGAAAAACAATCTGGATTTATTTCAAACACAAATTTTTGAATTCTACACTGGATTTGCTTCGCAATGGGGTATTGAACTTCAAAATTCGAGCTTATTTCAAAAACTACCAAAAATAGCTCGTTTTGTCTAAAAATAGATTTGGAAGCATTTTCTCGAGAAAAAAAATCTGGATTTCTTTCAAAATCATATTTTTAAATTCTACATTGGATTTGCTTTGCAACGGGGTATTGAACTTCAAAATCCGAGCTCGTTTCAAAAACTGCCAAAAATAGCTCGTTTCGTTTGAATTTTTTTTTGAAAAGACTATTTTACCCCTCAAATCGTCAAAATGAATTTCAAAAGTGGGATTTGGACCCTCTCTGAGATGGCCCATTCATTTACATTTCTATTTTATTAAAAAGAAAAAAAAATGTTTCTTTTTATTTATTTTTTTTCATTTTTATTGATATTTATTTATTTTATTTTAGAGAGGTGGGACCCACAAGGTGGTCACCCAAATCTCCAGCCCCACTTTCCATTTTTTTCCCATGTTTTTCTTTCCCTTTTCCTTTTTCCCTCCTTTTCTTCCTTTTCTTTTCTTTTTCTTTTTCTTCCTTTTCTTTTTCTTCCCTTTCTTTCCTTCTTCCCTTTCTCCCTTCCTTCCTCCCTCTTGCCCAGCCATTCACGTAAAGGCTGTTTCCCTTTCCTTCCCTAATTAAAGCTAAGAGCTTAGGGAAAGATATAATCTTCCCTAAGTTAAGAAAACCAAAAAAAAAGAAAAAGAGAGTTACGGCTGCTATCTCTCCCCATGGAACGTCTCTCTCTCTCTCTCTTTAGCTCTCCCCATTGCTGCTCCAGCCCTACCACAGCAGCTTTCCCCTTGGCTGCAACCTACCAGCCGGTTCACTTCATTACACAGCCAGCCTTCATCTCTCTCCTCCAGCAAAAGCACAGCAGCCACAGTTGCTGCCATCTCCTCCAAAGCTCCTTCAAGCATAACTCCAAGCTGTACCAAGGTGGTATCGTTGCTTCAGCATCCATCCAGCCGGCGCCATTACTCCAACAAAAAAGCAAGCTGCTGCCGCCCCTCCTTGCTTCCCTTTTGTGGCTACAGCCACACCACGGCTCCGGCTCCAACATCTCATATCCACCTTCAGCCGCAGCACCATTCTAGCGGCATCCTCCTCCAAGCCACAACACCTCCTTATCCATTGCTGCCAACTCCTTCGCCTCTTTGCTTCAGTCATACCAAAGCAACTGATCCAAGGCAAGGCTTCTCGTTTCACTTGGTCTTCTTTTTGTTGTTTGGAAAAAAAAAAGTTAAATAGAATGAAATAAGAAGATGCATGTTTATTACATGCGTGGGCTAAGAGAACGATAGATCCATCCATTCAATGGATTGGATCTATCATTGTGAGAGCCAATATCAAGATGATTCATACTCCCCTGTATTTTCTTTTTATTTATTTACTTCAAGCATTCTTCTTATGTTTAATTAGTTTTTTTTTTTAGTTTGTAGACTGATTTACTAGCTTCTTTAGTTTTTGCTTGAAAGTCTACCAGTTTTGATTTGCATAGGAAGTCTATTTATTATTTTATGTAAATTTGCTTTTTAATAAATCCTGATAAATTCATGATAAATTTTATTATATGTTATTAATGTTCTTCCCAAAATTTGAGTTCATTTGGGTTTCTGAACCCCAGCAAATAAATCAAATCCCAAACTGGGATTTCCCATTTCCAGAACTTTCAATTTCTGCTTTAGCAGAAAAGAACCTCCGACACCACCCTTGTGGGAGATTCGGATTGCTCTCCAAAAATCACAGTGGATTTATGGTTAAATCTACTAATGATCTGGAAATTTTGAGTTTTTTCCAAGTAGTTTTGACCTCTGTCAAAAATCGTATTTATCAGACCTTTGGGAAAATATCGATTTTCTTTCGTCAGGGTATAGACAGACCCTAATGCACCGAATCCATCCAATCTGTAACCTTTCTGCGAACACTTTCAACATAAAAGTTGTTCCCAACATATTTTCCTATCATTTTCCAAAAGTTGGGGATTTTTGGATCTGTTTCATTATTTTTCTTGGATTTTCTCTTTCTGTCTAACAGATTCCAATGTCCAGAAATTTCAGAGATTTAGGTCTCTGATAACAGTGTGGCCTTTTCCAAACCGTAACCCGAATCTCAATAGTGTAAAAATATCAAATCTTACTCTGTTTGTCAGAGACATTTTCCCATAATTTCAGCCATTTTTCCATCTGTCGGTTAATTTTCCCATATTTTCTACCGAAACCTGTCTGTTTCCTTCATTTACTAGAGTCGCCGGATTCCGATCCGACTTGCCGGAGTGATACAACTCCGACCATAGGTCAAAACCAGAAAATGTAAAAGGAAAAAATCCTTGACCTACTGTCCTCTGTCCGCCCATAAAATGTGGGAAATTTTTATGGAAATTTGATATCCTAAATTCCCTTTAGAATCAATATTTTAGGCAAAAATCATAAAATTTAGGGTTTTTATTTGAATTTTCATATTTAAAAATACAAAAAAATAGATTTTCGAGTTCCATTCTGTTTTTAGGGTTATTTTAGGTGTCCATGCCAAATTTGGTTTAATTCCAAGTTCATTTGCTCCATGTGTTAGTTTATCTTTAAATTCAGAAGCGAAAATCAGGTTAAATTCGATATTTTATGATATTTTCGCCATTTTAGGGTTTTTATCATGTACATAAGCATGCAGAATCATATTAGGGTTAATTTCAATCTCCTTTGCATTTCATATTTTTCAATTTTGCAAAATTTATTTCAGAAAACCCTGGTCTCAAGGCCATAGTCTTGTTATCGGGGGTATTTTGGTCATTTTGACCTAAATTACTTCTAATTCTCCAAAATTTCATGCATATCATCATATTATGTTTGATTTATTTTATTTGATTTTCAAAATTCTAAAATTTACAAAGATTCTTTTAGAAAACCCTGATTTCAAGGTCATCAGGGGTATTTTGGTCATTTTGACCACAATTTCGAATTTTCAAGTTTATTTTCAAAATTTATTCATTATTTATTATGTTTATATCAAAGGGGGTATGATTCTGGGTTTATATCTGAATAATATCCGATAATTTTCCATATTTTCGGATAAATTCAGAAAAACTGACATTTTTGTGCTAACTTTATTTTCCAGTTTTGCAGGAATATTCAAGAAGAAGACTTAGCCATTTTATTTCTTTTATTTCAATTCAATGTAAAAATCAATGTAATATTTGGAATAAGAGTTACATTTCTGTTTAAAATAGGGCTGCATTGCATATAGTTTAATTTATGCATATTTCAATATGTGATGTATGATTCATGCACATTATTTCAAATTCACTATGGTTTACACGAATGGCACGTGCACAAGCTCTTATGGAGTTTATAAACTCGGTGGGATTCATATTTATGACCATAGTCAGAATACGAAGAAAACCAAGATTTATGATCTTCGTATTTCCCACATTCAGCCTACACTCTTAGGCTAACTTCAAAAATGCACTGCATTTCTCAAAGTTTCAAAAGGATTTCCCAATTCCTTAATAAAATTCCCTTTTTCAAATTCATATTCATTCATTCATATCATTCAAATTGCATTATTTTAAAACTCATTTTCCAATTTCAAATTCAAAAAAATTCAGTTTTCTCAAGAATTTCCAAGTTTTTCTCAAAATCCTAAGTTTTCAAAAGAGATTTCAAGGCATTTTCTAAGTTCAACCAAAATTTTCCAATGTTTTAAAATTCTCAACTTTCAAAGTCTCAAGTTTTAAAAAAAAAAATCAATTTTCTCAGATTTCCCACTTTCCTGAGAACCCAGTTTCCTGAGAATCCATTTTTCATTTCAAAAGTCATTTCCAAAGAATTTCTTAGATTTCCTCAGAATTCTCAAATCCATTTTCTTAGAAAAGAAATTCCAAATTTCAAAAATTGATTTTCCCCAAGATTCAAGTTTTACTAAGAATTCATTTTCCAATCAAATTTCTGATTTCCAATGAAATTCAATGATTTTCCCAGGGATTCCATTTCCAACACTTTTCCAATCATTTTCCAGCATATTTCAATTTCCCAAAGCAAACATCATGTTTATCAAACTTGCATTATTTTCAAAATTTCATAGCACAAGCCTGATTCTTTGTGCATTCTAGGAAAAATAGAGCATAATTTAGATATTTGAGTCAAGTTAAAGCACATAATTGATCCTTGGTTCAATTACCCCTGGTAAAGGTGCCAGGAACGGTTGAATCTCGTACCGACAGGCGGATCCCATTCTATGGAATTTTCCCGCAGATTTTCAAAACGGAGGCAAGTAATTTTCAAAACCAATTTCAAAACTTTGGTCGAGTTTGACTCGCAAAATTCGTTTCTCTCTCGCAAGGGAGGGGAAAAATTTTGCGATGATAACAGGTTTGGCGACCGTGGTGGGACCTGTCTTCGCCTGATCAAGTATGTGCCTTAACTTAGCTCAATTATCAAAATTAGGCTCTATGGAATGTCAACTTTTAATTTCTGATATCATGTGAACCTAGGAGCCTAGACTTGAACCCAGCTGACATGGATTGCATGTAGACTAGGCATGGTTTGGTAGGACCATATTGAGGAGAATTATGCATGCTCACATAGACTTAGGTCTGAAATACAACACTCCTCAATCTAGGACTGGTATGAAAACAATGTTTGCTTCTTCAAAAGTTTTCAAAATTCTATCTCTTTAGGACTTAGAGCCCTCTGTTTGCCTGCATGTGATCATATTTCAAAAACCACCCCACCTATGTCTACCCGGTCTTCACGTTGCTGGGCTCTCTTCCAGAACCATAGTTCGGGACAGAGCCTCACAACTGGGCCACTTATTTGGGCTAACGCCCCCCTGCCACGTACCAAGGGCCATAGTCCAACGTATATCGGCAGGCGCTCAAGGATGTTGGGAAAACACAAGCCTAGATCCGGAGATGAGTTTTATGCCACGTACATCGAGCCTCGGCTCGAGTATATCGACATAGCATGATTGAACACAGTTGATCTAAGCCTAGAGTCAGGATTAGGGTCCTAAAGCTCTTTCAAAATCAATGCATTTAGAGTCAGCTTCTTAAGGATTGCTGTGTGTGCATAATTGTTTGTAATTGAATGTATGATATTCATTTTCGCCTTATTTTCTCATATTTTTCCCAATTTTTCCAAACTACCGAATAATTTTTCAAAATACCTCATTTTTTTTTTATCTTTTATGAAATGTCTTTTTTTTTTCTCAAAAACCCTGGATGATTTTTCTAAATTATCCACCTTTCCCTTCAAAACTCCAGGAGATTTTCCATTCTTTCGTTCCTCTGGACTTCGAATTTCCAGCTTTCATTTTATCCTGCCTGCAATTTTCAAAATTCTTGTATTTTTTCAAAGTCTAATTCCAGTCTTCTTGTCTTTCAGTCCAATGGCATCTAGTCAGCTCGATTCTGTTTTTCCTGAGGGTCACATCTCCTACGAGGTGCGACAAAGTCTTCCTGAGCATCGATCTCTTAGCACCAGACCCTTCTTCCTCCGGTGGTACTATGTCTGGTTCAAAAACTTCTCTCGTATGTTTCCAGACCACTTGAGCGATTGCGGTTTGGAATTGGCATCTGCAGTGGGAAAGTTGACAGTCAACGGCAATCTGATTCATGCACTGGCAGAGCGGTGGAATCCGCGCACTTGCACGTTCTGGTTCCCGTGGGGCGAGATGACATTACTGATGGATAAATTTTCAGAGATTATGGGACTGCTCGAGCCAGCCGGTCATCCTGGAGATCCATTAGAGCAGCAATTTCTAATCAATGTCAAGGGTCTGGATCCCAAAGATGTCGTGGCTCGCATGACAGGGCGTAAGTCTTGGCCATTGATTGAAGAAAACGGGAATGAGTATGTGAGCCTGATCGAGATCTACCGACAGTATGGAGAATTCGCAGAAGTCAGCTCGCTGTCCAGAATAGCTCGAGAGAGAATTCAGCATGCGATGGTTTTGTGCACTGTGGGACTTGCTTTCTTTCTAGACAAACAAAATTATGTGGATGCCAGAATAGCACAACTTCTAAGAAGATGGGGAAGTCGACAGACCAACCGTCTTTCGATAGCCATGGCCGCGCTTGCTTTTCTATACAGAGGACTGACCCGCTTCACGCTTGGAGAGTCCATCTTAGGCGAGGGATGTACCTATGCTCTTCAGTCTTTGTTCTTTCAGCATGTGCCGACCAGAGCTAGTTCGTTCAGATACAACGGCAAGGAACTTCTTTCAGTTGCGCGCTACCGATTCATGATCAATTATCTGTAGGAAGAAGAAGAGGTGTGGGACTATTTTGATCGAGAATTATCACCTCCCAGATACACCTATGCATATGGCAAGAGATTCAAGCTGCTTGGTCCATTCTTTTGTGTCTACTATCATCCAGAGCGGTGTGTTCGACAGTTTTCTCAGAGACAGAAGCACATAGAGATGCGGCTGCTATAAGGAGTCGTGCCAGAGTTCAACCTTGCATCAGCGCAGTGGTCCAGAACATACCATTCTGCCAGATATGACTGAGATTCTTTCATCATTCTCACTCTTTTCCTCGATCCACGTGTCTCTACTGATCATTGAGAGTAGTGGTAGACTGTCTATATGCTCTCTCTTTCTCAAGTCCACTATTGATGCAATCATATTTTTTTCTTCAATAAAAAAAAAAATTCCTTCAACTTTCATTCTATCATGGTTTGACGACCTCGCCTAGGTGACAAGGCATATTTGCAGTTGTTCGTTCTCTTTGCAAAGAATGACAACACAATTGTCGTGACTCCAGCGGCGACCCAATCCCTAGTAATGGGATGTTCTTTTAATTATCTACCAAATTCTCATCAAATATTCTTCTTATATTCATTTCTATCATGAATCTTCATCATCAAAATTTGATTATCCATCTTATTATGTAGAGAGCATCAGTATTCCCAAGTGGTTCAGATCAGATCAAGCAAAAAGACACCACTGTATCAGGGCATCAGTGATTTTAGAAGCAGGCAAGAAGAAATGGATTCTCCAAGATCTACCAGAAGACAGAGTCTGAATAATAGGGATGACATTGATCCTGCTACATATCAGATGTTCAAGAAAATGATGATTAGGATGATGTCTGAGCAAGCTGAAGACAGTCTCAGAAAGGCTCCCATCAAGAAGACATCAGTCTCCTTCTCTCAGAGTATCATTGGTAAGAGCAACGAGCGATTCAGTGCATGTCTGCTCGATATTTTATTCTCGCCGATGTCCTCTATCATCGTGGATTCAGTTCTGAATATTCCAAATGCCTAGACAAAGATGAAGCCAAAGAAGTTATGTAGGAGGTACACGAAGGCATTTGCGGTGGTCACGTCTACTACCAAACTCCTATCAAGCAAATCATCTGGGCGGAATATTATTGGAAGACTATGCTACAAGATTGCTACCATTTTGTGAAGAAGTGTGCTCTATTCCAGATACATGCACCTTTCGTTCATGCGTCAGCAATATATTTGCAATCTGTTATCTCTCCATGGCCATTTTCTATGTGGATCTTTGATGTTGTGGGCCCGATCACTCCTGCTTTAAACGACTACAAATATTTTCTTGCCGCAACAGAATATTTTACTAAATGGGTCAAAGCTATCATTTTGCGTACAGTAGAAGGTCGACACGTGGTCTCGTTCATCCACAAGAATATCCTTTGTCGTTTCGGCATACCGCACGATATCGTGTCAGACAATGAGAGTCATTTCAAGAATGAGAGAATGAGGACATTTGACTTAAAGTTCAAAATTCAGCATTGTTTCTCCGCCCCCTATTATCCTCAAAGGAATGGTCAGGCAGAGGCCACCAATAAAATTCTGATTAGAATCTTGGAGCGAACTTTGGAAACAAGCTACAATTGGCATGAGAACCATGATGCATTGTGAGCATACAAAACCACCATTCGAACTCCAATTAATGATACTCCGTCAGAACTTGTCTACGGAACTGAAGTAGTGCTGCCTCTACATGTTCAGAAACCTGCCTTGAAGTTCGCATCACTGCTGGAGTTATCGCTTGATCAGTATTAGCAGCAGCGACTGGTACAACTTGATTTGCTCAATGAAAGAAGACTCAGAGCAGCAGAGCACGCTCAATCATATCGTCAGAGGATAGCCAGACAATATGCAAAATTTGTCATTCAAAGGAAATCTTGAGTCAATGATCTAGTGCTCAGATCAACGACCTATCTCAAGCACCGTCTGGGTGGCAAATGGTCGCCGAATTGGGAAGGTCCCTATGTTGTTGAGGAAGCATTACTCTGTAATTCATATCTGCTCATCAATGCCGATGGTGTGGAATTATTAGACCCCATCAATGATCAACATTTGAAAATTTTCTATACTTAAATCCTCTATTCCATCCTTTGTAATTCCTCAATATATTTTCCTCAATAATGGTCAAATCCTTCTTTCCCAGTTACACTGGGGCATTATTTTAAAATTTGTCTTCAAAACATTCTGTATGCAGGCAAGATCAAACAAATCTCTCATTTTGCATGCATGTGCATCATTTCGCATTCATTTGCATACATTCGCATTCATCTGCATCAATTTGCATTTGCATCGAATTTCCCCTTCAGGTTAAGGGATAAACCTGAACCACCCATTCAGGATAAGGGATAAATCCTGAGACCCCGACAGTTGTTTAAGTCATTGTGAGAATGAAGACTGAAAATCTCTCATCAGAATCAGTTGGGTAAAATTTTCTAAATCCAGTGTTCGTGCTGGTAAGATTTTCAAAATTCAGTGTTCGTGCTGGTAAAATTTTCTAAATCCAGTGTTTGTGCTGGTAAGATTTTTAAAATCCAGTGTTCGTGCTAGTAAGATTTTCTAAATCCAGTGTTCGTGCTGGTAAATCTTCAAAATCCAGTGTTTGTGCTGGTAATTCTTCCAAAAGCAGTATTCGTACTGATCCATTTTCAAAATCCAGTACTTATACTGGTTCATTTCCAAAATCCGGTATTCACACTGGTACATCTTTCAAAATCTAATTGTTATTGGTCGGACTTTCAAAATCCAATTTTTATTGGTCAAACTTTCTAAATCTAGTTTTACTGGTTAATGTTTTCAAACCTAATCCATGTTGATCTAGTCTTCTTGCGGGATTCGAGTTCTGACTCGAATTTTCTTTCCTCTGGGATTCGAGTTTCAACTCGAATTTCTTTCCCTTCTGAATTGGTCTAGAAGATTAGAGTTCCGACTCGAATCTTCTTTCAAATCCAATTCAAATGTCCTAGAATTGGTCTAGAAGATTAGAGTTCTGACTCGAATCCTCTTCCAAATCCAATTTCAAATATCAAATTTCAAATTTCAAAGTTCCAAATTCTAATTTCGGCCCTCGGGCCACCCAATTTCCAAATTTCCAATTTTGACCTTCGGGTCAATCAATTTCTCAATTTCCAAGTTTCAAATTCCAAATTTCCAATTTCGACTTTCGGGTCAATCAACTTCAATTTCGACTTTCGGGTCAATCAATTTCAAAATTTCCAATTTCCAATTTCCAATTCCAAAATTTCTAATTTCCAATTTTGACATCCGGGTCACCCAATTCTCTATTTCAACCTTCGGGTCACTCAATTTCTAATTTTGACCTTCGGGTCATTCAAATCCTCAATTTCGACCTTTGGGTTATTCAATCCTTCAATCTCAACCTTTGATTTCCCATTTCGACCCCTTGTGTCATTCGACTCCCAATTTCGACCTTCGGGTCATGTAATTCTCAAATCTTGACCTTCGGGTCATCCAATTTGATCAATCAGGCCTCTGGGCCGTCCACTCTATCAGATTCTCAATTCAAGCCTTCGGGTTACGATCTTACCAACATCAATCATTCTCCTGCCTTCGGTTTACAACTTTGTCAATATCTATCACTTTCCAAGCCTTCGGGTTACAATTTCATTAATGTCAATCATTTTTAAATCAACAAAATCCTGCTTTCTAGCTGGTCGGTCAACAAATCCTGCTTTCGAGCTGGTCGGTCAACAAATCCTGCTTTCGAGCTGGTCGGTCAACAAATCCTGCTTTCTAGCTGGTCGGTCAACAAATCCTGCTTTCGAGCTGGTCGGTCAACAAATCCTGCTTTCGAGCTGGTCAGTCAACAAATCCTGCTTTCGAGCTGGTCGGTCAACAAATCCTGCTTTCGAGCTGGTCGGTCAACAAATTCTGCTTTCGAGCTGGTCGGTCAACAAATCCTGCTTTCGAGCTGGTCGGTCAACAAATCCTGCTTTCGAGCTGGTCGGTCAACAAATCCTGCTTTCGAGCTGGTCGGTCAACAAATCCTGCTTTCGAGCTGGTAGTTTAACAAATCCTGCTTTCGAGCTGGTCGGTCAACAAATCCTGCTTTCGAGCTGGTAGGTCAACAAATCCTGCTTTCGAGCTGGTAGTTCAACAAATCCTGCTTTCGAGCCGGTCGGTCAATAAATCCTGCTTTCGAGCTGGTTAGTCAAAACAAAACCCAACTTTCAAGTTGATCTTTCACTGAGTCTTCTTTCATCAAGGATTTCAAGAACATTTTGCCAATTTGCCATTAAATATTTGTTGATTTCAAAATTTTTATTGCACAAAAACATTACCTCAGAATACCTTCAATATTATTTTCGAAAGGTCAAAGCTTTTGTGAAAAAGGATTCAAAATTCAAATTCTTTCTATTGGCCAACCAAAAGGATGAAGAATAAATCCTCGATATGGCCAGCAAAAGGAAATTCAATGTTGTTGCAAAGCCATAAGTGATCGGTATTGATCGCAGTCAATGGCACATTTTTAAAGATCATTCTTGGAAAATAAAGCAGTCGAAATATCCTGGGTGATACAGAAAAATCTATTAAATCCCTATATCTCTTCAATCACCTAAGCTGCAATTAAATATCTGCAAAAGGGATTTCTCAATTGTCGTCAAGATGAAGGCAAATTAGGCGAGTAGACCCCCGGGGCCAAAGAAGATTTGAATCATCTCCAAGATGACGGAGTTTGTGACGGATCCTTCCAGGGAAAGTTCAGAGCACCGTCAAGATGAAGGCGAATGTGATGAGCCTCCCGAAAAACCCTAAAGGATATTTAATTTCCGCTATCATCAAGAGATTTCCAACCAATGAGCCAATAACCGTCGATATAATCCCTGAGAGAAAAAGAAGGATCGGAACATCTCCAAGATGAAGGAGTTTGTGATGTACCCTTCCAAAAAAAAAAAAGAGAGAAAAGTCAGGACATCTCCAAAATGAAGGATGATGTAATAAAATCCCCAAAAACCTAAGAGAGCTCTAATTCTGCCAAAAAAGAAAAAAAAGTAGGCAGAAAGATCATCATGAGGAAAGAATCCCAGGATATCAGACTGCCAAATTTATCAAAGAATCTTCTTTAATTTTGTGAAATTCTATTATCACTATTCTTTCACCAATTGCTCTCACAATATCAAGAATACTCTCTTTTCTGCTCATATCAAGGAAATTGATAGCTTCCTTGAAAAAAAAGCCAATTGCAAGCAATTTGAATTCGAATCTTGATTCTATAGAGTTAAGACCAGTCAGAGGTAATACTTCAGGTAGAAAAGAGGAAAGATTTTCATACCAATATACATCAATTTCAAGCATTTTGAATCAACAAACAATTTTTAACATTTTGGCAATATTTTTTTACTATCTTGACATGAAGTGAAGAGCTCGATGTCCATCTTGACACATCCTGATATCACCTTTTACCTCCTTGAGAGAGTAACCTTCATCATCTTTCGCGTTGTTGAAAGATTAGCCTTTTCTGTGAAAGGATCGCCTTTGTTATCTTTCGCGTGTTGAAAGAATTCATCTTTTGCGTTGTCAAAAAAATCGCCTTGCTCCTTTGGATCGCCTTATCATCTTTCGCGTTGTTGAAAGAATCGCCTTGTTCCTTTGGATCACCTTTTTCCGTCTTTCGCGTTGTCGAAAGAATTCATCTTTTGCGTTGTCAAAAGAATCGCCTTGCTCCTTTGGATCGCCTTGTCATCTTTCGCGTTGTTGAAAGAATCGCCTTGTTCCTTTGGATCGCCTTTCCCATCTTTCGCGTTGTCGAAAGAATTCATCTTTTGCATTGTCAAAAGAATCTCCTTGCTCCTCTGGATCGCCTTGTCATCTTTTGCATTGTTGAAAGAATCGCCTTGTTCCTTTGGATCGCCTTGTTATCTTTCGCGTTGTCGAAAGAATTCATCTTTCGTGTTGTTGAAAGAGTCACCTTATTCCTCTTCAAGAAAATTGTCTTATTCACCATCCAACTTACCATTTTCATTTCCCGGTCAGGTTAAGGGTCAAACCTGAGCCTCATTTTGATGAGGTATTTCATTTCCCGGTCCGGTTAAGGGTTAAACCTGAGCCTCATTTTGATGAAGTATTTCGTTTCCCAATCAGGATAAGGGTACAAACCTGAGCCTTCTTTCATGAGGTATTTCATTTTCCGCCCAATCAGGATAAGGGTATAAACCTGAGCCTCCTTTCATGAGGTATTTCATTTTCCGCCCAATCAGGATAAGGGTACAAACCTGAGCCTCCTTTGATGAGGTATTTCATTTTTTGCCCAATCAGGATAAGGGTACAAACCTGAGCCTCCTTTGATGAGGTATTTCATTTTCCGCCCAATCAGGATAAGGGTACAAACCTGAGCCTCCTTTGATGAGGTATTTCATTTTCCGCCCAATCAGGATAAGGGTACAAACCTGAGCCTCCTTTGATGAGGTATTTCATTTTCTGCCCAATCAGGATAAGGGTACAAACCTGAGCCTCCTTTGATAAGGTATTTCATTTTCCGCCCAATCAAGATAAGGGTACAAACCTGAGCCTCCTTTGATGAGGTATTTCATTTTCCGCCCAATCAGGATAAGGGTACAAACCTGAGCCTCCTTTGATGAGGTATTTCATTTTCCGCCCAATCAGGATAAGGGTACAAACCTGAGCCTCCTTTGATGAGGTATTTCATTTTCCGTCCAATCAGGATAAGGGTACAAACCTGAGCCTCCTTTGATGAGGTATTTCATTTTCCGCCCAATCAGGATAAGGGTACAAACCTGAGCCTCCTTTGATGAGGTATTTCATTTTCCGCCCAATCAGGATAAGGGTACAAACCTGAGCCTCCTTTGATGAAGTATTTCATTTCCCGGTCAGGTTAAGGGTACAAACCTGAGCCTCATTCTGATGAGGTATTTCATTTCCCGGTCAGGTTAAGGGTACAAACCTGAGCCTCATTCTGATGAGGTATTTCATTCTCCGGTCAGGTTAAGGGTCAAACTTGAGCTTCGTTTCTATGCGAAGTATTTCCCGTCCCATCCAGGTTAAGGGCAAAACCTGAATCTCACTTCTTTTGAAGTAAATTTTTCTTCTTCATTCTCCATTTCATATCTACCATTTTCATCAGGTCTAATTTCTTCATGCCGAGTCAGATCCTTCTAATTGGGGCATTTTTATAGCCAAAATTTGGTGTGTTTTTCTTTGCCACTAAGCTCGTCTTCAAGTCGGCTTAGTAGCAAAGAGGGGCATCTGTAAACACCCCAAATTTTTCTCATCCATTCTCAAACAACCCTCCTCGTGCAGTGCCAACCCTGTTAGGTCAGTGTAGGAGTCAAACCCCGAGTTAGTTTCAGAAAATCACCATTTTACCAACTTTCATTAGGAAAATTACCATTTTACCCCTAGGTCATCCCGGACCTCAGTCAGTCGGAGTCAACAAAGCTCACTGGTCAATTCAGAACATTTAGAATATCAGTCATTCCAAGCACATCTGAGCTTACAGTGAGAAGACCATTTTCATTTCTGACAATTCCTGCCAAAATGGGATCATTTCTTCAGAAATGAGCTCATTTCTCGCTCAAATCCAAGCCAATTGTCTCTGAGTCAGTCATTCATAGTTAGTCGTATTCCCCAGAGTCTAACTTGAGATCAACACGAGTTCGAGTGCTTCTGTTTCAGTTCAAACCCATTTCTAAGTGTTCAGGAGCCCATTTTAGTCCATTTCCGCTCTTTCAGCTGAAATTGAGCCGAGTTCAGTTAGTTGAGCTAGTGTTTGAGACTTGATTTTAGTTCATCTCAGTATTACTGACCTTTGTTTTAGCTCAAAGCCAGTTCAGGTTCGTAATTCACTTCGCTCCAGTGACCATTCCGTATCATTTCTTTAAAAATGGCAGCTTTTTTTGAAAATTCAGTCGGAAAGGTCAGTTGAGTCAGTGTCTAGTCAGTTCATTTGAGTTCTGAAACTCTAGAACCCAGCTCAATCTAGTTTATCTCAGTTCAATCCAGCTCGAACCCCAATTTTCAGTGTCACTCTAACCCAGTAGAGTCCCGAAAACCATTTCTTCCACCATTTCGCAAATTTTATTAGTTTTTATGCTTTTTGAAACTGGTACAGCTGCCAATCAGGGTTTAAAATCCAAAATTCTTCATTCAGGGTTAGCATTTCGCATAGCATTTCATGTCATTTCTCATCATTTCATATAATTTCTCTGCATTTCATAACATTTCATCACATTTCATTTCATTTTCGAAGTCCAGAACTCCAATTTTATAAAATTCAATCCAGATTGAGTTTTAAAAGTTTTCAGAAATCAATTTCAAATCTCGGGTTTCCAAAATTGACATTTTCACCCCGAGAGTCTAAATTTGGAAATATTTTCTCAAGAAAAATAATCTGGATTTCTTTCAAAATTAAATTTTCAAATTTTACACTGGATTTGCTTTGCAATGAGCTATTGAACTTCAAAATCTGAGCTCGTTTCAAAAACTGCCAAAAATAGCTTGTTTCGTTTTAAAAATATTTTTTTGAGAAAAACAATCTGGATTTATTTCAAACACAAATTTTTGAATTCTACACTGGATTTGCTTCGCAATGGGGTATTGATCTTCAAAATTCGAGCTTATTTCAAAAACTACCAAAAATAGCTCGTTTTGTCTAAAAATAGATTTGGAAGCATTTTCTCGAGAAAAACAATCTGGATTTCTTTCAAAATCATATTTTTAAATTCTACATTGGATTTGCTTTGCAACGGGGTATTGAACTTCAAAATCCGAGCTCGTTTCAAAAACTGCCAAAAATAGCTCGTTTCGTTTGAATTTTTTTTTGAAAAGACTATTTTACCCCTCAAATCGTCAAAATGAATTTCAAAAGTGGGATTTGGACCCTCTCTGAGATGGCCCATTCATTTACATTTCTATTTTATTAAAAAGAAAAAAAAATGTTTCTTTTTATTTATTTTTTTTCGTTTTTATTGATATTTATTTATTTTATTTTAGAGAGGTGGGACCCACAAGGTGGTCACCCAAATCTCCAGCCCCACTTTCCATTTTTTTCCCATGTTTTTCTTTCCCTTTTCCTTTTTCCCTCCTTTTCTTCCTTTTCTTTTCTTTTTCTTTTTCTTCCTTTTCTTTTTCTTCCCTTTCTTTCCTTCTTCCCTTTCTCCCTTCCTTCCTCCCTCTTGCCCAGCCATTCACGTAAAGGCTGTTTCCCTTTCCTTCCCTAATTAAAGCTAAGAGCTTAGGGAAAGATATAATCTTCCCTAAGTTAAGAAAACCAAAAAAAAAGAAAAAGAGAGTTACGGCTGCTATCTCTCCCCATGGAACGTCTCTCTCTCTCTCTCTTTAGCTCTCCCCATTGCTGCTCCAGCCCTACCACAGCAGCTTTCCCCTTGGCTGCAACCTACCAGCCGGTTCACTTCATTACACAGCCAGCCTTCATCTCTCTCCTCCAGCAAAAGCACAGCAGCCACAGTTGCTGCCATCTCCTCCAAAGCTCCTTCAAGCATAACTCCAAGCTGTACCAAGGTGGTATCGTTGCTTCAGCATCCATCCAGCCGGCGCCATTACTCCAACAAAAAAGCAAGCTGCTGCCGCCCCTCCTTGCTTCCCTTTTGTGGCTACAGCCACACCACGGCTCCGGCTCCAACATCTCATATCCACCTTCAGCCGCAGCACCATTCTAGCGGCATCCTCCTCCAAGCCACAACACCTCCTTATCCATTGCTGCCAACTCCTTCGCCTCTTTGCTTCAGTCATACCAAAGCAACTGATCCAAGGCAAGGCTTCTCGTTTCACTTGGTCTTCTTTTTGTTGTTTGGAAAAAAAAAAGTTAAATAGAATGAAATAAGAAGATGCATGTTTATTACATGCGTGGGCTAAGAGAACGATAGATCCATCCATTCAATGGATTGGATCTATCATTGTGAGAGCCAATATCAAGATGATTCATACTCCCCTGTATTTTCTTTTTATTTATTTACTTCAAGCATTCTTCTTATGTTTAATTAGTTTTTTTTTTTAGTTTGTAGACTGATTTACTAGCTTCTTTAGTTTTTGCTTGAAAGTCTACCAGTTTTGATTTGCATAGGAAGTCTATTTATTATTTTATGTAAATTTGCTTTTTAATAAATCCTGATAAATTCATGATAAATTTTATTATATGTTATTAATGTTCTTCCCAAAATTTGAGTTCATTTGGGTTTCTGAACCCCAGCAAATAAATCAAATCCCAAACTGGGATTTCCCATTTCCAGAACTTTCAATTTCTGCTTTAGCAGAAAAGAACCTCCAACACCACCCTTGTGGGAGATTCGGATTGCTCTCCAAAAATCACAGTGGATTTATGGTTAAATCTACTAATGATCTGGAAATTTTGAGGTTTTTCCAAGTAGTTTTGACCTCTGTCAAAAATCGTATTTATCAGACCTCTGGGAAAATCTCGATTTTCTTTTGTCAGGGTATAGACAGACCCTAATGCACCGAATCCATCCAATCTGTAACCTTTCTGCGAACACTTTCAACATAAAAGTTGTTCCCAACATATTTTCCTATCATTTTCCAAAAGTTGGGGATTTTTGGATCTGTTTCATTATTTTTCCCGGATTTTCTCTTTCTGTCTAACAGATTCCAATGTCCAGAAATTTCAGAGATTTAGGTCTCTGATAACAGTGTGGCCTTTTCCAAACCGTAACCCGAATCTCAATGGTGTAAAAATATCAAATCTTACTCTGTTTGTCAGAAACATTTTCCCACAATTTCAGCCATTTTTCCATCTTTCGGTTAATTTTCCCATATTTTCTACCGAAACCTGTCTGTTTCCTTCATTTACTAGAGTCGCCGGATTCTGATCCGACTTGCCGGAGTGATACAGCTCCGACCATAGGTCAAAACCAGAAAGTATAAAAGGAAAAAATCCTTGACCTACTGTCCTCTGTCCGCCCATAAAATGTGGGAAATTTTTATGGAAATTTGATATCCTAAATTCCCTTTAGAATCAATATTTTAGGCAAAAATCATAAAATTTAGGGTTTTATTTGAATTTTCATATTTAAAAATACAAAAAAATAGATTTTCGAGCTCCATTCTGTTTTTAGGGTTATTTTAGGTGTCCATGCCAAATTTGGTTTAATTCCAAGTTCATTTGCTCCATGTGTTAGTTTATCTTTAAATTCAGAAGCAAAAATCAGGTTAAATTCGATATTTTATGATATTTTCGCCATTTTAGGGTTTTTATCATGTACATAAGCATGCAGAATCATATTAGGGTTAATTTCAATCTCCTTTGCATTTCATATTTTTCAATTTTGCAAAATTTATTTCAGAAAACCCTGGTCTCAAGGCCATAGTCTTGTTATCGGGGGTATTTTGGTCATTTTGACCTAAATTTCGAAATTTTAACTTCTAATTCTCCAAAATTTCATGCATATCATCATATTTCATCATATTATGTTTGATTTATTTCATTTGATTTTCAAAATTCCAAAATTTACAAAGATTCTTTTAGAAAACCCTGATTTCAAGGTCATCAGGGGTATTTTGGTCATTTTGACCACAATTTCGAATTTTCAAGTTTATTTTCAAAATTTATTCATTATTTATTATGTTTATATCAAAGGGGGTATGATTCTGGGTTTATATCTGAATAATATCCGATAATTTTCCATATTTTTGGATAAATTCAGAAAAACCAACATTTTTGTGCTAACTTTATTTTCCAGTTTTGCAGGAATATTCAAGAAGAAGACTTAGCCATTTTATTTCTTTTATTTCAATTCAATGTAAAAATCAATGTAATATTTGGAATAAGAGTTACATTTCTGCTTAGAATAGGGTTGCATTGCATATAGTTTAATTTATGCATATTTCAATATGTGATGTATGATTCATGCACATTATTTCAAATTCACTATGGTTTACACGAATGGCACGTGCACAAGCTCTTATGGAGTTTATAAACTCGGTGGGATTCATATTTATGGCCATAGTCAGAATACGAAGAAAACCAAGATTTATGATCTTCGTATTAGCCACATTCAGCCTACACTCTTAGGCTAACTTCAAAAATGCACTGCATTTCTCAAAGTTTCAAAAGGATTTCCCAATTCCTTAATGAAATTCCCTTTTTCAAATTCATATTCATTCATTCATATCATTCAAATTGCATTATTTTAAAACTCATTTTCCAATTTCAATTTCAAAAAAATTCAGTTTTCTCAAGAATTTCCAAGTTTTTATCAAAATCCTAAGTTTTCAAAAGAGATTTCAAGGCATTTTCTAAGTTCAACCAAAATTTTCCAATGTTTTAAAATTCTCAACTTTCAAAGTCTCAAGTTTAAAAAAAAAATCAATTTTCTCAGATTTCCCACTTTCCTGAGAACCCAGTTTCCTGAGAATCCATTTTTCATTTCAAAAGTCATTTCCAATGAATTTCTTAGATTTCCTCAGAATTCTCAAATCCATTTTCTTAGAAAAGAAATTCCAAATTTCAAAAATTGATTTTCCCCAAGATTCAAGTTTTACTAAGAATTCATTTTCCAATCAAATTTCTGATTTCCAATGAAATTCAATGATTTTCCCAGGGATTCCATTTCCAACACTTTTCCAATCATTTTCCAGCACATTTCAATTTCCCAAAGCAAACATCATGTTTCTCAAACTTGCATTATTTTCAAAATTTCATAGCACAAGCCTGATTCTTTGTGCATTCTAGAAAAAATAGAGCATAATTTAGATATTTGAGTCAAGTTAAAGCACATAATTGATCCTTGGTTCAATTACCCCTGATAAAGGTGCCAGGAACGGTTGAATCTCGTACCGACAGGCAGATCTCATTCTATGGAATTTTCCTGCAGATTTTCAAAACGGAGGTGAGTAATTTTCAAAACCAATTTCAAAACTTTGGTCGAGTTTGACTCGCAAAATTCGTTTCTCTCTCGCAAGGGAGGGGAAAAATTTTGCGATGATAACATCCCCATTACCTTCTACTTCCCCTTTCCTCCTCTTCTTCCCCTTCTGTCTTCTCTTATCTCGATCATCTCTCAATCGATTAAAGAGGAAGGTTGTCCTCACACTACAACGGTGCCTAGGAGTCATTTCTCCTTCTTCGGTCGAAGCCCAACAATCAGGATTAAGGAAATTAAGTTTCTAAAAGCGACTACAGGAGCTCGATTGACTCCAACCCACTTTGGTTTAAACCTCAGCAACAAAGGCACAATAAGTAATCCCCTTCTTTTCCTCTTTTGTCTTCGATCTTTTTGATTTGGTTTCTTCTCGTTTGTTTCCCCAAAATAAGCACTGTTAGTGGTGTCGATTTGCTTATAGCAAGACCGACCCACATACGTGCGATAGCAAAAGGGAATCCCCGATTCCAATATTTTATTTTATTTTTTTTATTTTTTTTTTGCTTTGCTTTTGACGATTAATTTTGTTTAGCTTTAATCTTCATTTGTTTCGTATGTGATTCACGGTGTAGCATTTGTTCTCCTATCTTTTACATGTTATTCTCAGTGTGCTATGCATTTTCTCCTTAATTCTAAGTTCGATATGCCTTGGGATGCTGCCGGTTGTTCAGGAATAGTCGAAACACCATTCAATAGCTCGCTTTTTATCACATTAATCCACCAATTCAGCATGGTGTTGTTTGATTTCATGATGTTTTCATCCATTTTCTAAAACACATATCGTAAATCCCCCTCCCTTCTCTTCGCAATCTACAGATTGCATCTGATGGAAACCACCAAAAGGGGCCTCGAATGGCAAAATGCTAAGGATTATCGATCACACTACGTTTTGGGCATAGTATAACAGGCCAGATGATGTTTCCAAAGGGGTTCAAGAGTCAGAGTTATGATGGTAGATCATCCCACTGAGGTCTCCGTACCTGCATTCTCAAGATGGGATACATGAGAAGATGAATCAAGGGGTTACTAAACAATATAATATGGCTAAAGTAAAGCCCATGTCGGTTGATGGATCTAAAGTGTTTTGGCTCTCATTACCATCATCGTTGAAAATTTCTGATTGATTCGACATCAAGGAATAGGTATGGGTGAAACATTCTTTTCAATTAGAATATCAATGTCAAGAACTTTGCATGAATGTCCAATTGATTTTGCTGTTGCAGGTTTGATGTCCAGTACATTTTTCTATATTGCATTTCATCAGATGTCATGGAGTTAATGTTTTCCTCTTTTTTCTGAAAATTTTATGAGTTGTTTCACCATTCATATATAGATTCTTGGCCTCATTTCATTGTACATCTTAACCTCATTTCCTTGTATAATGCCATTTACCTATGGCACCACCTCTATCATCGTCACTATATACACCTCATACATTGCGTCACTTCCTGTATGATGCCCCTTCACCCCCGACCTGCAGCATGCATCATGTCCCCATCGTCATTAATGACGCTGAGGATTTGAAATCGAAAGGCACCAAAGAAATTTACCTCATCAGTGTTAATGACCCATTCGTGATGGAGGCTGGGGCTCAGATATATTCCCACAACAAGCACGTGAAATAATTTTTTTTTTTGCTGATGAATCTGCAGTTTATACCCATGTCCTTGGTCTTGAGCATGGTCTCTCTGAGAAAGGGGCTTGATGTCCACTCCCGCAGGTTTGCATTTGTTGACAACCTGCAAGTGAAACTTGCCAACATTGAAGAAGGTGGTGCCTTCACCATCAATAGTGCCAGCGACATCCTCAAGGCTCTACAGTGTTATCTATGCAACGTTCTCTCTTGTTTCCTCTTAAGTTGTATGCTGATTCTCATTTCATCATTTTTTTCTGCTGCATCTATATCCTTTTAGCTGAATAAATCTTGTTGTTTTGCTAGTGAATGTTGGCTCTTGGAGCTATGACCCAACTCTTTGGTGATACAGGACTAGGACTATGCTGAATCCAATTCTACGTTTTATAAAAAATAAAAATAAAAATAAAAATAAAAATCAGATCAGGTGATCATCTGAATTTAACCAGAAATGGGAATCAAAATCTTCGGGTCAAATCCAGGTTTATAAGGTATGTATGACTCTCGCTGAATATCTGAGAGTCCACTTGCTGAATTGCTGAAAAATCAACGAGTAAAGGCTTCATTGACCACCTCTAAATATCAGAATATCTGTAAACTCGTTTTCTTGGCTTATGAATGTTTTGAGAATTTTAAATTGAAAGTCTAGTGAGTGGAATTGCTTAATGATATCTAAATTGTCTTTGTTTACTTCTGCTAGATGTTTACGGATTATCGAAATCTGGTGAAATTACTAATTGTTACTGTAAATTCTAGCGATTATTGTGTGTTACTAACATTGAAGTTGGTCATCTGAATCGGTAAAAATTCTGTTTACAACCCTGCTGCAAAATATACTGATATTAGTCAATAGGGTTTTGCTATAAAACCATGCCCTGAGGATCTTATAAGCCAATATGATTCTAAAGCAAGTGGCGCTTGGGCTTTTGATACTGCCTAAAATCCTGTCGAGCATCCTCTCAATAGGGATTCATCCGATGTGTTTCCAACCTCTGATCATTCCCCAAATGCCAAATTCACAGATGACTCTGGCATTGCCCCTTGCCAAGTATCCATGGGATTCAAGGGAAATTCTTACATGGATCTAGAATCAGACCAAGCAAGTTTATAACATAGGGCTTGACCTCGTTTTATGAAGTGTGCGAGAAGTCTTTGTTAAAAGTACATCAGAAAGTCACAGGCTGCTGCTTTGGTAGATTTAGGATCTGGGTCGGGCAGCCTGTTGGAAGTTTTCCAGCATTGTCATTTTCACCTATAACGTCATCTTATTTCATATTATACATCACTCACCGGCTGTCACCAACAACTTACAACATCTCTCATACCGTCTTCCACTTATCACAGTCATTTGCTCACACCAACTTGCATAACATCTACTATAACTTTATGCAAGCATGCATCAGTGCTTAGGCACTGCTGTAATTTCCTTAGGGGCATTAGTAGAGGCGCTAATCACCTTCAGCATGTTGTAGCACCTTACATATAACCCCCCCCCCCCCCCATATTCGCAAAACCCACGCATATCCCATACTTTCACCTAAATCCCCTGCAGCATCATCTTGCTGCACCTCCTGCTGTAACAGCCCCAACAGCATGATACCCACCTTCAATACCCCTCAACGTCTAGCATCATCCTCATCATGCTACTATAGCACATCTGTGTATTCAGCATAGTCACCATTTACACTTGATCATCATCCACACAACCAACTCCCACTTCACTAGCCATCACAAAAAGCAACACCTCATCACTGTCAACACCCGTAGCAGCCCCTATAACTGCTATACCCTACCTGTTACACAAAAGTCACCAATACCTATAGCATTATACCTTCTTTCGTGTAGCACAGCCTTAGCTACTGCCATAACTCATGCCTATTACATTCACCCATTATGCATATTCCACAATATATATTCTACCACATGTATTACAATAGGCATTCTTCATTAATATATATGTATCCTAGAATCTATAGTTAGTTTAGGATTTGTATGTGCACTCAATATCTATTATCACTATTGGCTTAGGACATTGTATATACATGTTTGCATTCATTTTTCTCTGTAGCTTATTATGTCACTCCAACATATATTTTCTCATCACCATAAATGGCCTATGCATCTTCAGGTATACTTTTCTCATTAGCATTTAGGCATCATCATGCACATTCTAGCTTCTTAATTTCTTCTCATATTTCATATTTTACCTCATGCTAACCCTATTTTGCAGAAAATACATAGAGAAGTGTTATTTGTTTTTCTTAGAGTAGGATTTTAATTTCCATTAAATGATGTAATGGCTAGATTATAATGAGAATTTACATTTCCTGCATTAGATTAGAATGTATGAGCATGTATATCATTTAGAAGTGCCTGTTTCATATCATTTTATCTTTATTTTACAAAATTTCACAAATGGGGACACGAATGACACGTGCACCATTTTATAAAAGGTGATTAAATCCTAAGTTTACGATTTGCATCAATGGCCATAGTCAGGGTGTGAACAAGACTTAGGATTTTCATCTTTTATGAAAGAACACTGAATCCGCACTGGATCTCTTTTAAAAAAATCATCATATTTTTTAATATTTTCTTTTTTTATCAGAGTTTAACTTAAAATTCACTCAAAATATATATCAATGGCCATAGTCAAGGTATATTGAGAGTTAATTTCATTTTAAACTCTATAAAAACACCAAAATATATTTTATTCTTTACCTGAATTTAAATATAGATTTTTATATAATGCATTCAATGACCATAGTCAGGAATGTATTATATTCTCAATCTTATTTTAATTCACTTAAAGAATCAAATATACTTTTCAAAAACCAAAAATTTCAAACTCTTTTCATTCATTTCATCATTTAGGATAGAACTATATCACATTTTCAAATTCTTTTTCAAAATCCAAGTAATTTTGAGATAATTCTTCAAATACCTTCTTCATTTCTTAAATCAATTCTCATTTATAAATTCAAATTACTTTTCTCAATTCTATCTTAATTTAAAATTCAAGATTCAATTTCAAAGTCCAATTTGACTTTGAAATTTCAAAATTCATTTTTACATTAAAAAAAAATTCAATTTCCCATTTCAAATCAAAATTCAAAGTTCAATTTAACTTTGAAATTCCCAGATTCATCTCCTGATTTCAAAACTCAAATTCAAAATCAAGTTTATTCTTTATTTTTCGAGATCTCCAAAGTTTTATCCCGAAATTGAGTCTTGATTCTCAATTCAAAATCGAAGTTTTTGAGATTGATTCTAAATCTCAAAAATCCGATTTTTCATAAAAATTAAATCCCACTTTTTAATTCCAAATTGAATTTCCAAAATCCAGATCCATCTTCAAAGTTCCATTTGGACTTTCAAAATCCAATACTAGATTTAGAACCCAATTCAACTCAGGATCCGAATTTCCAAAATCCCAATTCCATCTTGGATCTCAGACTTCGGATCCAAATTCCATTTAGATCTCTTGATCTTGGATCCAATTCTACTTTTCAAATCCTATCTAGATTCCTCAAATCCACTCCCATTTTCAATTTCTCGAACCCAACTCAAAATCCAATGCCATCTTGAAGGTCCGATTTCAAATTCAATTTCATTCTCAAAATCCTTTTAGATAATTCCATTTCTAAATCCCATAAGGATTTCCAATCCAGATTTAAAATCCCAATTCAAGTTCAAATCCGTATTTCAAAGAAACTGATCCCATTTAGATTTCTTAAATATTATCCACCTTCCATTCTGATTTCAAACTTTAAATCTAGAATTCCACTTCATTTTCCAAAATTCTATCTTGACTTTTCAATCCATTTTTGAAGTCTATATTTCTTCTTCAAATTCAGGTTCATCTCAATCTTTGATTATTTCAAAACTCAAGATCTATTCTAAATCTTAAGTTAGAAGATCTAACTTCTCCAAGTCAGTCTTCAAACTTTCAAAAACCATTTCTTCATCATATTCTTCATAAATTACTTGGATAAAATTTCTAAATTCTTCTCAAAAGTGCATACATCTTTTCCTTTTACACAAGCATGATTCTTTGTGCATTCTTAGACTTAGAATAAATTCTTAAACAATATTAAGGCAAAGTAAAAAGGCATAAATTCGATCCTTGGTTCGATTACCCCTGGTAAAGGCGCTAGAAACGGTCGAACCTCGTACCGACGAACAAGCCCCGTCTCCCAATTTTCTCGCAAATATTTAAAAAACGGAGGTGAGTAATCTTTTAAAATCTTTTTCAAAATTAAGGTCAAGTGAGACATTCGCAAAAGAGTTTCTCTCTTTTCTTTCTTTTCTCTTCTCTCTTCTTTTTCTGCCTTTTATTTTTCCCCCATTTAAGAAGGGGAAGAAATAGAGGCCAGAAAGGAAAATAGAAAGGAAGAGAGAATACCAAGAGAGGAAAAATTTTGCGATGATCACAGTTTTGGCGACCGTGATGGGACCCGTCTTCGTCCGGTCGAATTTGTGCCTTTTTGCTTTGCTTTTGATATTATCTAAGTCTTTATTTATAAATGTCAGTTTCATTTCCATGCAAACCTTAGGACCTAGACTTTGTGCTAGCTGACATAATGCATATAGGATTTAAGTATGGTTTGGTAGGACCATATTGAGGAGATTATTCCATGTTCACATTAGACTTAAGTCTGAAATACAACTCTCCTCAATTCTAGAGATTGAATGCAAACAATGTGTGCAAGTGTATGCTTCTATTTCATTTAAATTCTATCTCTTTAGGACTTGCATTAGAGCCATCTGGTTTTATTGCATGTTGAACATGTTTTTGAATACATCCCTACCTATATTGTCCTGGTCTTCACATTGCTGGGCTGTCTCACTGAACCATAGTTCGAGAGAGAGCCTCACAACTGGACCACTTATTTGGGTTAGCGCCCCCTTACCACATACCTAAGGGCCATAGTCTGAGGTATATCAGTAGGTGCTCAAGGATGTTGGGAAGCCATTACCTTAGAACCAGAGAAATATTCTTACGCCACGTACTTCGAGCCTCGGCTTGGGTATATCGGCGTATCTTGATTGGAATCAGATGATCTGAACCTTAGAGTTAGGATTAAGGTCCTACGAGACTTTTCAAATATTGCATTTAGAGTCAGCTTCTAGGGAGTGCTATTCTACGCATCATTTCTTGTATAATTTGATTCTTTTGTAGATATTATCTTGAAAATTCTTATTTTTCAAAACCCTGGATGTTTATTTCATAAAAATTCTTTTATTTTCTCAAATCCAGGATTGTATATTTCTCATTTCTTTATTCTTTCATTTCTTAAACCCTGGACATGTCTTTTAAGTTTTTCCTATCTTTCAAAAAGTCCAGGCGTATTTCTTTCTTTTCTTCTAATTTATTTAATTTCTTTTGATCCTGCCTGCAATTTTTCAAAATATTTAGGTCTTGTCATCCATCGTCAAATATGTCTTCAAAAATTTCTATTTTCTCATCCAAGATCTCCTTTTATCGAGAGATCTCTCTTCAAATCTTTTAGTATCTCTTTCTTAGTCTCTCTTTTTCCCAAAAACTTCTCGACTTTTAATCCTTCCTTTATTCTTCAGAAAACATCGACATTTCATCATGGTTCAAACGAGAGCAGGAAGGAGGGCAACTCAGCAACACGATGACAGTGAGATGGAAGAAGTGAACTCTCCCAGATTATCCCGGAAACATGATTCAGATGAGGATGATGTCGATCCAGCAATGTATAAAATATTTCAAAAGATTATGGCAAAAATGATGTCCGAACAAGCGGGGGCAGGTTCAAAGAAAGCATCCTCTAAGAACAAGATTAAGAGAAAGCCAATGAAGAAACATGTCAGAATCCGCAAGAAGAAAGTTCAACAGGACAACACCTCTAAAGGTACATAATCGGCAGAGGAAGATTCCGAAGAAGAACAGTTTGTGTTCGTCCCAAGACATTTGCGACAGCCCTAAAAGGTGACAGAAGAGCCTGAATCAGTCAACGAGCCTAAAGATGGGGTCCCGACAGAAGATTCAATTTAAGTATTGACTAAGATGGTCAAAAATCTGCAGATTCGAGATAAGGGAAAGAAAGTGTATACCAAGCAAGACTTCTACCTTGGTCTAGATGGGGACAACAGCTTGGAAGACCTCCCTAGAAAATTCATTAAATTTGATGGATCCGACAACCCAAAGGCTCATCTTGCAATGTTCTTCGCAGAATGTGCTAGATTCAGTGAAGACAACCGTGCTCTTTTCTTGTGCTTCCCTCGCAGTTTAGAAGGCGTGGCAGCAAAGTGATATGCAGAACACATTAACCCTATTAAACTACGCGATTTTGATAAAGTTGTTAACCTATTTGTGGAGCGATTTATGTTCAACACCGAGGCACTGCCAACCCTTAATCATTTATACAATCTGAAACAAGAGGACAAAGAAAAAGCCATAGATTTCATTCGCAGATGAAGAGACACATGCAACAAAATGAGAACCCCGATCTCAGAAGAGCACGCACTCCAAGTCATCTTGAACAATTTCTCTCAACATCTCAGGAGCCTTATTTCTACCTACCCATCAAAATCATTCATAGAACTTATTGAACGAGCTGAGTGGCTCGAGATGGGGATGTACAATGGGATGTATGAGGGCATCACTCTCATCAAGAGTAGTCAAGACCCTAAAAAGAAGGCAAATTATACCTTCTCGACCACCTCTGGCGGCAGTAGCAACAAGGATAGCAAGAACAAGCAGACAGGTCAGCGAGAGGAACCCTTCAAGCAGAATGACAAGCCAGTTCCTGCCAAGCAGAAGGAGAAGATAAAACGTGAAGGTTGGGGTTATGACCGCCAATTCACTGCTCTGGAACAGTCCCTCGAGCAGGTTCTGGAGTATATGTTGAGCAAAGATATGATTAAACTTCCGAGAGTTGCTGATCTCCCGGTCCCCCTGGGAAAATGGAAGGACAAATTCTGCAAGTTTCACCGAGCAGTGGGGCACGATACCAAGCACTGCTTCATCCTAAAGAACATCATCGAGGATTGCATTGATAAAAATCTTCTGATAGAGGACGAAGATGAAGAGCAGCCCACTGTCCTGACCAAGCCTTTGCCGAACCACTCAAAGAACTGATAATGCCAAATTTTTCCTGGCTTTCCTCTTTTCTTTTACCAGTCATTTTGTAGGGACAAGTCAGCCCCAGTCTTTTATGATCTTTTGCTTGTAAATACTCAAGTTTTGTTTTTCAGTTTTTTGCTTGTCAATGAGAATGTCCATTTCCTTCTATATCTTTTTGTTCAAATTCTTACTTCCTTCACCATATTGGGGCACCTTTTTCACACTTCGAAATTTTTTCTTTTTGCCATCAAATTCCTATTCTTTTCAGGATGAGGGACGATCCCGACATCATCCATGAGAGAAATGATATTACCTATGAGGGTTTTTCAAAATCATAAAAATTTGAAAAAATTTCTGCAAAGTCTTCGTCATGATCACCAAAAGTTCAAAATTTTGATCCAATCTTTTTCAAAATCAACCAGCGCATTGATCCTCCTTTTTAAAATCAATTTTTAACCACTATTTTCAAAGAATCAACCCTCATGATGATCTCTCTTCAAAAGTCAATCCTCGTGTTGATTCTTCTTCAAAAATCAGCTTTCATATTGATCATTCTTCAAAATCAACCTCACAGTTGATCCTCTTTCCAAAAAATGGTTTTCTCATGAATATTCTCCTCTCACTTTAAAGATCCCACGTACAGGCAGGATCAAACAAACCTTTTCCTCAATTTCATCAATTTTTCATTCGTCAGTCTTTATCAGTCTTATCAATTTTATCAAGCTTATCGATTTGTCATCAAATTTATCAATTTTTCTTGTCAAAATCTTATGTCAATTACCCTTTCAGGTTAAGGGATAAACCTGATGCCTCTTTCCCATGAGGTATTCCTTTTTCCTTCTATTTCCTACTCAGATTAAGGGATAAACCTGAATTTCCCTCTCAGGTTAAGGGATAAACCTGAACCTTGTCCTGCGAGGTCCTTCTTCCTTCAAGATAAAGGATAATCCTGAAGCCTTTCTTCCAAGTATTCTCAATTTTTTCTACCAAAATTTACCAATTGTCATCAGACCTTTGTCAATTCTTTATCAATTTTATCATTTTTTATTGATTCTTTATCAATGTTTATCAATTCTTTTGATTCTTTATCAACTTTTATCAATTTTGTTGATTTTGTCAAATGTTTTTTCTTTTTCCCATTCAGGATAAGGGATAATCCTGAGACCCCTCATAGGAGCAACAATGCTACCTGTGAAAATTCTTTTACAAGACAACTTTAATCAAATTTCTTTGATTTTTCTATTCATTTTTTTCAAATCTTCCATCAATTTCTATCTCTTTTCATCAGTCATTCTCAAATTTTATTCTTCCCCATTTAGGATAAGGGGTTAATCCTAAAAATCAGACCACATACAATTAACTATGATGGTCTTCTTCATTGCAAGTCAACTAATTCAGTCCTCGAACTGGTCATTCTCGATCCTTGATCCGGTCCTCGCACTCGCAATTTTTTCAAAATTTAATCTTGTGATTAAAACTTTTTGTCAAAAACCCGAGTTACGACTCAGGCTTCCTATTTGGATCCAATGCTCGTGTTGGGAGCCAATCGTTTCTTCAAAAAATTCAAGTTTTCAAACTCAGGTTTTCTCTTTTCTCTTTTATTTTGAAGATCCAAGTTCCGACTTGGGTTTTCCCCTTTTTCTTTCGTTTGAAGTTCCGAGTTCCGACTCAGACTTCCTTTTGGATCCAATGCTCGTGTTGGAACCAATCGTTGTGTCAAAAATTCGAGTTTTTGAACTCAATTTTCTCTTTTATCTTTTATCTTTTATCTTGAAGATTCGAGTTCTGACTCAGGTTTTCCCCTTTTTCTTTCGTTTGAAGTTCCGAGTTCCAACTCAGACTTCCTTTTGGATCCAATGCTCGTGTTGGAACCAATCGTTGCGTCAAAAATTTGAGTTTTCAAACTCAATTTTCTCTTTTATCTTGAAGATTCAGGTTCTGACTCGGGTTTTCCCCTTTATATATTCCATCTTCCTTTTTAAATATTCAAGTTCTGACTCAAGCTCTTTTCTTTTTAAAAAACCCAACCCTCAGGTTGGTCTATTCATCTTTTTAAATATCCGAGTTCCGACTTGAACTTTCTTCTTTTTCAAAAAACCCAACTGCCTGATGGGACCTTCTTCCAAAATCCAGCCTTCCGGCTAATCCATTCCAAATTTCAAGCTTCAGGTTTATTCTCTTTAAAATTCCTTCCTTCCCCTTCAGGTTAAGCGTTAAACCTGAGTTTCCCGTTCAGGATAAGGGATAATCCTGAAACCATTGGTAAAAGCAGCGCAACCTTCTATAATGATCCTTTCAAATCCAGTCTAACACTGGTCCTTCATCAAATCCAATTCTCACATTGATCCTTCATCAAATCCAATTCTCACATTGGTCCTTCCAAAATTCCAATTTTCTCAAATTGGTCCTTCAAAATTCCAGTTTTACACTGATCCTTCAAATTCCAATTGGTCCTTCATCAAAATTCCAATGTTTTCATTGGTCCTTCTAAATTCCAATTTCTCAAATTGGTCCTTCAAAATTTTAGTTATACATTGCTCCTTCCAAGATCCCAATTTTCTCAAATTGGCCCTTCAAATTCCAGTTTTATACTAGTCTTTCAAAATTCCAACGTGTACATTGGTCCTTCCAAATTCCAATTTTCTTAAATTGGTCTTTCAAAATCCAGTTTTACACTGGTCCTTCAAATTTCAATTGGTCCTTCATCAAAATTCCAATATTTTCATTGGTCCTTCCAAATTCCAATTTCTCAAATTAGTCCTTCAAAATTTTAGTTTTACATTGCTCCTTCAAGATCCCAATTTTTACAAATTGATCCTTCAAACTTCAGTCCTTCAAAATTTCAATATGTATATTGGTCCTTCGAAATTCCAATTTTCTCAAAATTGATCCTTCAAATTTCTATTTTTTCTCAAATTCGTCCTTCAAATTCCAGTTTAACACTGGTCCTTTACCAAAATCTTTTATCAAAAATCCTTTTCCAAACCCTTTTTACCCAAATCCATTTTAGTTGGTCCTGCCAAATCCAGTTTTTACTGGTCGAGTTTTTCAAAGTCTAAAGCCTTACATTATTTCTCCCAAATTTCAGCTAAAGGACTTATCAAAATCTATATGGAGTGATTATTTCACAAAGGATTCTCAAAAACTTTGTCAATCTGCTAAATATGTGTTGATTCCAATATTGTATTGCATAAAAGAATCACCTGAGATTACCTCTAGTATTCTTTTCAAAAGGGTGAAACTTTTTGCGAAAAGGGGTAAAATTCAAATTTTCTCTCTTTTGGACAACCAAAAGGATGTAAGAAATATCCTTGATATGATTAGCGAAAGAGATACTCAATGATGTTGAAAAGCCAGAAGCGAATTAATATTGATCATAGCTATGACGTATGTTTAAAGACGATTTTCTGGCAATCAGGCAGTGGAAATATCCTGAGCAATAAAAGAATCCACTTAATCCATATCTCCTCATTCATATAAGCTACAATCAAATATCCGCAAAGGGGATCTCTCAATTGTCGTCAAGATGAAGACGAATATGCGAGTTCTACCCGGGGGCCAAAGAAGATTTGTATCATCTTCGAGATGAAGGAGTTTGTGACGGATCATTCTAGGGAACGTTCAGATCACCGTCAAGATGAAGGCGACTGCGCTGAGCTTCCCGACAAACCCTAAAAGATATTTAATTGCTGCTATCATCAAGAGATTTTTAACCAATGAGCCAATATCCCAAGTATAATTCCTGAGAAAAAAAGGATTAGAGCATCTCCAAGATGAAGAAGTTTGTGACGTACCCTTCCCCGAAGAAAAAGAGAAAAACTAAGACATCTCCAAAATGAAGGATGATGTAACAAACTTCCCCCCCAAGAAAAACCCAAGAAAGCTCAATATCTCAAAAAGAATGCCAGAAAGATCATTATGAGAAAAGTTCCAGGATATCAAACTCCCAAGATTGCCAGTAATAATCTTTTCTCATGCAAAATCCTTTCATCAATATCTTTTCGCTACTTGCTTTTATGAAATGAAGAGTATTTCTTCTCTATTCATGTCAAGGAAATGAATAGCTTCCTTGAAGAGACTTAACAACTTTAAAATTTGAATCTGACTGTGGAATCCGGGGAGTTAACCTCATTAGAGGAAATACTCTAGGTAAAAGAGGAAATATCTTTTGCACATACGTGCACATCTTTCAAGCATTTGTATCAACTACAATTTCATTTTATTAGCAAAATTTTTTGGTTATCCAAAATAAAATAAATGCTCAATATCTATTTTGGTACAACCTAGCGTTGTTTATATTTTTCAAAGAGAATTGCTTCATTCTGAAGAGGTGTTTATCCCAGTTCCATCATGGTTTTCCCCATCAAGGAATCCATGCTTTGTATATCCATTCAAAAAAAAAAGATTATACTTGGACCTCGTCTCACAAGGTATTTTTCAAAAATGTCCCATCGTGGGTTTTTTTCAAAATATCTTTGTCCCATCCAGGTTAAGGGCTAAACCTGTGTCTTTTCAAAAAATTCTTATTTTTGTCTCGGCCACGAGACTTCTTCAAAATCTCTCCTTTTTACCATTTCAGGATATTCATCCAAAAGTCCCAACATGATTCCCTCATTTTTCTTCTATCCAAATTACTTTCTTCTCGAGGATTTCGTTTCTTCCCAAAAACCTTTCAGGATAAGGTATCAAACCTGAGAATAATGCTTTACAAAAATAATTCTTCCACACCCAATTCAGACCCTCTGACTGGGGCATTTTTAAAAGAAAATTTGGCGTGTCTTCTTTGCCGCTAAGCTCGGCTTACAACCGGCTTAGCAACAAAGAGGGGCATCTGTGAACACCCCAAATTTTCCAAAAAATCCAAAATTTTCCCCTTTTGCCCTTGATCCCATCTTCTGAGTAATCGAGTCAATTATTAACAAAAAAATTCATTTATTCCTTGGATTCGCTAGAATTCAGACTCAAAGTCTTATCTCTGACCCAGTTTTGATCTGAATCAGATCCAAACCCCTTTTCCAAAAAAAGTTTCAAAATTAAAAGGCCGAATTCTCAGAAAACCCCTCTTTTGTAATTATTTCTCAAAAAAATCCCAAAATAGTTTTTAATCTCTCATTTTCCCTAGTTTTAAAGTCTTTTTGTCAAAAATACAAAAATCAGAAAACACAAAGAAAATACAAAAAAAAAGCTCTTAGAACCACCTTTTGAAAAATCATCTTTTTAAATCTATCTTTTTTGAAAAAATCTTATAAAAGAGCCTCATTTTAGAAATTTTTATAAAGTTGTAGGACGTACTAGAAAAAAAAAACCTAATTCGTTTTTTTTTTTTTAAAAATGGGGTCGCTCTCTCTCGGCCTTCCTTCACAAACCCTCTGGAAGCTTCTTCCTCACTCTCGCTCTCCATCGGCTCTTTCGGCAGATCGCCGTCCTCCTGTCCATCTTCAATGAACTCCCCCTCTCGAGCCTTCCATCCCCTCTTTAAGAAGAGGCATCCAAGCCTCTTCTCAACCACCCGTCTTCACCCCTCCACTTGCTCTTCGCGACTCTCCTTTTCTAGGTCTGGTCCCCATTACCTTCTACTTCCCCTTTCCTGCTCTTCTTCCCCTTCTGTCTTCTCTTATCTCGATCATCTCTCAATTGATTAAAGAGGAAGGTTGTCCTCACACTACAACGGTGCCTAGGAGTCATTGCTCCTTCTTCGACCGAAGCCCAACAATCAGGATTAAGGAAATTAAGTTTCTAAAAGCGACTACAGGAGCTCGATCGACTCCAGCCCTCTTTGGTTTAAACCTCAGCAACAAAGACACAGTAAGTAATCCCCTTCTTTTCCTATTTTGTCTTCGATCTTTTCGATTTGGTTTCTTCTCGTTCGTTTCCCCAATAAAAGCACTGTTAGTGGTGTCGATCTGCTTATAGCAAGACCGACCCACATACGTGCGATAGCAAAAGGGAATCCCCGATTCCAATATTTTATTTTATTTTATTTTATTTTATTTTATTTTATTTTATTTTTTGCTTTGCTTTTGACGATTAATTTTGTTTAGCTCTAATCTGCATTTGTTTCCTATGTGATTCACGGTGTAGCATTTGTTCTCCTATCTTTTACATGTTATTCTCAGTGTGCTATGCAATTTCTCCTTAATTCTAAGTTCGATATGCCTTGGGATGCTGCCGGTTGTTCAGGAATAGTCGAAACACCATTCAATAGCTCACTTTTTATCACATTAATTGAAAAGAAGAAAAAATACAGAATTTAATCCACTGAATCTAGATCAAAATTTTTGATCAGATCAGCAACTTATTCATCAGAACAAGTATTCCGGCAGAATACATGTTGATTGCCGAATTCCTGCACAGATTTTTTTCTTTTTATGTTTTCTTCTTTTTTTTCTTTTTATGTTTTCTTTTTTTTTTCTTTTTTATTTATTTTCCAAATTGAAATTCAAACATTATGATTCAGAAAGAATTAAAACAAAGAAGAAGAAGAAGAAGAAGAAGAAGAAGAAGAAGAAGAAGAAGAAGAAGAAGAAGAAGAAGAAGAAGAAGAAGAAGAAGAAGAAGAAGAAGAAGAAGAAGTAGACGACTTACCGGAAATTGAAGCAAGAGGTGGCTTCCACCTCATGCGCCGCCACCGATTGAAGAAGCTCCTTGCCACCGGATGAAGAAGCTCAGCTGCTAGAAGAAGAAGAAGAAGAAGAAGAAGAAGAAGAAGAAGAAGAAGAAGAAGAAGAAGAAGAAGATGTAAGAATCCGGTAACTGGGAAAAGAGAACAAAGGGCGAAAAATCAGAGAGGGAAGGAAAAAATTTTGGTGCACAAAAATGAAGCACCGATCGATTCTGTTTTTGGGTTTTTAAAAGGGGGCAAACCGGTTGGAACCGGTTTGTAACAACAATTATTCATTTTCAAAACTTCCAAACCGGTTCCAGCCGGTTTGGTTTTCAATTTTCTTCTTTTTAGAAATACAAACCGGTTCCAACCGGTTTGTATTATTATTTATATATATTTTTTCTTTTTTTTTTCAGTTTTCCATTAATTTCAAAAATTACAAACCACAAAATGGTTTGTTTTTATTATTATTATTTTTTTCAAAAGTAAAGAAAACCGTATGAATCGGTTAATTATGAAAATTTTCAAAAACAAAACTATTTATAAAAGAAACTTCAAAAACTAATCTACTATATTTTTTTTTCTTTTCTAAAAAAACACAACACTTAAAATGAATATAAAACTATTTTTCTCCAATTTTTTTATTTTTTTCTTTTAATAAAAACTAAAACCAACTACAAAAACTACAATAGGCATAAGAATGTAAAATAAAACTATTTTTCATGCATTTTCTAATTTTAAATCATTTAAGCACATTTACTCAAAAACTAACATAAAATTGGGTTTTTGAAACATTATTTTATAAAATCATGCATATTTAAATGTTAATAAACCCTGAATTATATGCATGATCAAATACCCCCATGCTTATGTTTTGCTAGTCCTCGAGCAAACTAGAAAAATGCAAGAAATCAAACTATCACCTAACTCACTTTCGTAGGAATCACGGTTGCATTTAGCTCATGCAACAAGCCCTTTCAACCCCTGGGTTACGCCAGTGGACGAGTAAGGTCTCGTGAGGGTTTGCAGTGATGCTACCCACAAACATCTCTGTCATGTATGCATAATATTACACATCCTCATAAGCAGTAGGTAATTAAAGACTTTGTTTTCACAAATATTTCCTATTATTTCAAAATCGAAATATAATTAGAGTCTTTTATGCACTACCACAGAAAAAGAATTTCTTTCACTTTTCTAAATATCACAATTATTTATGTTTTATTCTTAGAAAATCCAATAAAAACATATTATTATTTACTTATCCTCACTCATATGTTTTCTGCACAGGTTTTCTCAATCACACTTCTAAGCATTGAACTTTTCTTTCTTTTTAAGCTCTTTTCTCTCTCTTTTTTTTTCTTTTCACGCTTTTTCTTTTTGCGCACTTATTTTTCTCATATAGCTTGCGTGTGGTCTGCTTTTATGCCTTGTGCAATGTCAATATCTTATATACTTTTTCAATGCATACCAAAAGATATCAACTAAGACATAAAAGTGCTTCCTTCATTCACCCTTATAACGTGAGAGTCAAACATTTCAACTTGTATCTGTTCTCAGTTACTTAGGATCACGAAGTTTTCCACTCTCCTTTTCGAAAATGGAATTAAAAGTTTCAACTTATATCTAAGTTCCATCTACTAAGGATTGTGGAATTATCCAAACAACCTAACACATGCTATATTTTTCTTTTGAGCTCATTTTTATGCTTTTTGCTCATTTACTTAGTTTTTCAAAAATAGAACTGTGCATATTCATATTTATGATTCAAAATAAATTCTAACATGTATCTATCATCATTTCCTCGAAATCCGCACAAACAACCATAATTTTTAGATCTATGTCAGAAAATTTTTTTTCGTGGGGCTTAAAAATCCTCTAAAAACATCAGATTTGCAATAACATTCATATAAGTTCAAACTTCTTTCTTTAAAAATCTACTTTTCATGAGAAATGTGTAAACATGTGCAAGAACGTAGACAAAAATATTCTGGTGAGCTACTACACCCTCCCCCATGCTTGAATTACACTGTCCCAGTGGCATTCCCCCATGCTTATGTGAAACTAAGTGAATGCACATGAGATAAAATCAATGAGGAAAAGAAAGTAAACTCAATGAAATCTAAAATGTGAAAATATGCCTACCCTGATCATGGTCTATGAATTATGCACATGAACTATATGAAAGTACTCTTAAAAAATTGTTTTTCTATGAATATTTACAAAATTTTAAAATATATACAAACATGTGTGAGTCCTAAACTTCTAAAAGATCAACATCCTCAATGTCTTGTCCTGTCACAGTATCTGAGATATAAGGCTTCAGCCATTGCCCATTTACTTTAAAAATAGCACCCGTACGAGGGTCAAAAAGATCTATCGCTCCATATGGAAACACCCTATGCACAACAAATGGACCATTCCATCTTGACTTCAACTTGCCTGGAAAAAGATGAAGACGCGAATGATAAAGCCATACCTTTTGCCCAAGCTCGAACTATTTCCTAACAATATATCGATCATGAAAATGCTTAGTTCGAGCTTTGTAAATCTTTGCACTCTCATAGGCCTCATTACGCAATTCCTCTAACTCACTCAACTGTAATTTTCTCTCAACTCCAGCTTGGGTCATATTGAAATTGATTTTTTTTATAGCCCAATATGCTCTATGTTCTAACTCAATAGGAAGATGGCAAGGTTTCCCGAAAACTAATCGAAATGGTGACATACCAATCGGGGTCTTAAAAGCAGTCCTATAAGCCCACAAAGCATCATCAAGGCGCTGAGACCAATCCTTGCGGTCTGGTCTGACTGTCTTTTCAAGAATCCTCTTTATCTCCCTGTTAGAGACTTCAACTTGGCCACTGGTTTGTGGGTGGTAAGGTGTAGCAATCCGGTGATGCACAGAATATTTCCTAAGTAAGGAAGCTACCTGCACATTACGAAAGTGCGTACCACCATCACTGATGATCGCTCTAGGAACTCCGAACCGACTAAAAATGTTGTGCTTGATAAATCGAAGCACCTCTTTATGATCATTGGTCCGGGTGGCCACAGCCTCGACCCATTTTGAAACATAATCAACCGCCACTAAAATATATGTAAATCCAAATGATGGCGGAAAAGGACCCATGAAATCAATGCCCAAACATCAAAAATCTCCACAATCAGAATAGGTAAAAGAGGCATCATGTCGCGCTTGGTAATGCGACCTGTTTGCTGACATCGCAAACACTTCCTACAAAATTCGTGAGCATCTCTATGAAGTGTGGGCCACCAAAATCCAGACTGAAGGACCTTTGCAGCGGTCTTTCGACTAGAAAAATGACCTCCACAAGCTGAAGAATGACAAAAGGATAAAATGGAATGATACTCTTCTTCGGGCACACATCTCCGAATCATCTGGTCCGGGCATGATCTAAATAATTCTGGTTCCTCCCAAAAATAATGCTTCACTTGCGCAAAAAATCTATCTTTCTCATTCTGGTTCCAGTGCGCAGGATACTCTCTAGTAACCAGAAAATTTACGATATCCGCGAACCAGGGTAAACGCTTGACATGAAATAACTGCTCATCCGAAAAAGAATCAACAATCTGTCCTTGATCAATAGATGAATCTATAGTCAGTCTAGACAGATGATCTGCTACAAGATTCTTACATCCACTCTTATCTCGAATCTCAATATCAAATTCTTGTAACAGAAGAATCCAACGAATGAGACGCGGTTTAGCATCCTTTTTACTCATCAAATATCTCAATGCAGCATGATCTGAGTAAATGATAACTTTGGAGCCTAACAAATAAGATCGAAACTTCTCAAGTGCAAATACAACGGCTAGTAACTCCTTTTCTGTGGTGGTATAATGCATTTGTGTGTCAGAAAGAGTCCTACTAGCATAGTGAATAACATGAGATCGTTTCTCAATCTTCTGTCCTAAAATTGCTCCAACCGCATAATCTGAAGCGTCACACATAATCTCAAAGGGCACTGACCACTCAGGAGATCTGAGAATAGGAGCAGTGGTCAGTGCTTCCTTTAGGGCTAAGAATGCCTTCAGACAGGCATCATCAAACATAAACGACTGATCTTTCGACAACAGGTTACACAATGGTCTAGAAATCTGACTAAAATCCTTAATGAACCGTCTATAGAAACCTGCATGCCCTAAAAATGAGCGCACTTGCCTCACAGAAGTCGGTGGAGCTAATTTGACAATGGTCTCCACTTTGGCCTTATCGACCTCAATACCTTTCTCAGACACAATATGTCCAAGAACAATCCCCTGCTGTACCATGAAATGACTCTTTTCCCAACTCAACACTAGATTTGTCTCCCTACAGCGCTGAAGTACACGAGATAACTTTTGGAGACAATCGTCAAAAGAAGAGCCATAAACCGAGAAATCGTCCATGAAAATCTCAAGGACATCATCCATCATGTCAGAGAAAATCGCCATCATACATCTCTGAAATGTAGCCGGGGCATTACAAAGCCCAAACGGCATCCTCCTATACGCAAATGTACCATAGGGACAGGTAAATGTCGTCTTATCCTGATCCTCGGGATGAACGGCCACCTGGTTATATCCGGAATATCCATCTAAAAAACAATAATATTGCTGGCCTGCAAGTCTTTCTAAAATCTGGTCGATGAACGGTAACGGGAAATGATCCTTCCTAGTTGCACTGTTCAACTTCCTATAGTCAATACATACTCGCCATCCCGTAGTAATCCTCATGAGAATGCTCTCTCCTTTCTCATTCTTCTCCACAGTGAGCCCAGACTTTTTAGGAACAACCTGGGTAGGACTCACCCACTGACTATCGGAGATGGGATAAATAATCCCAGCATCTAACAATTTAACTACTTCCTTCTTCACCACTTCTTTCATGTGAGGATTTAATCTCCTTTGTGATTCTCTTGAGGGTTTAGCTCCCTCATCCATAATGATCCGATGCATACAAAAGGAGGGGTCAATCCCCTTTAAATCCGCAACAGACCATCCAATAGCTTCCTTGTGCTCATGCAAAACCTGTAACAACTGATGCTCCCGTGAATCTGTCAGGTTTGCAGAAATAATAACTGGGAGAGTCTGCTCTTTTCCTAAAAAGACATACTTGAGTGAAGCTGGTAAAGGCTTCAACTCCAACTCTGGGGGACTCTCTATCGATGACTTTGCGGGCTTCTTAGCTAACTCTAGAAGTGGTTCAGAATGCCAAATCCCACTGACATTATCTGCCTCACTATCTATCATATCAAGGCGATCCTCTTTGAATGATTCATCAACCTCCTCTTGAGATGGATCACTCAACAATCAATCATGTTCAGCTTCTATAATATCCTGAATGATATCAACCTCAAAAGAAGCTTCTTCAGTATCAGACTCCATCGATGCACAAAAAATGTTCATCCTCATTTTCCTATTTCCAAATGAAACATCCATCTCACCAGTGCGGCAATTAATACATGCATTTGCAGTAGCTAGGAAAGGGCGACCAAGAATAATAGGAGTCTGTCTGATGCTATCAACTCCCTCCATATCTAATATCACGAAGTCGACAGGGAAATAACAATCCTCCACCTTGACTAAAACATCTTCAAGTATCCCTCTCGGGACCTTAATCGATCTATCCGCTAATTGAAGCGTCATAGGTGTAGATTTCATCTCTTTCAATCTAAATTTGTCATAGAAGAAACCCGGCAAAATGTTAACACTTGCCCCAAGGTCAAGCAAAGCATGCTCAACAGTGATATTTCCTATGACACATGAGATGATAGGGGTCCCTGGGTCCTTAAGTTTGGGTGGAGTCTGGTGTTGCAATACTGCACTTATCTGCTCAGTCAAATATATTTTCTTCTGCGCATGGGACCTCAACTTCCTTTTCTGCGTACAAAGCTCTTTGAGGAACTTTGCATATGCAGGGACTTGCTGGATGGCATCTAGTAAGGGAAGGTTTATATGGACGTGCTTGAATATCTCAAGCATCTCTTGCATGTTTACTCCCGACTTACCTAATGCTCTCGGTTTCTCTAACGCCTCAGGAAAAGGGGCTTTAGGAATATGGGTTGTGGAAGGCTCAAATGGAAGAACCCTCTCGCTTTCCTGAGGTAAAACATTAGGGACATGCTGCTTCTTACTTATCTTCTCTCTTTCTTCTGCAGCCTCCCTCGAATGGTACTGCTTCCCACTTCTAAGGGTTACTACTGCCTGAGCTTGCTCTTGATGTGTATCTGTCATATGCAAACTCTGCAGAGGTTCTTTACCCCTAGGGTTAACTATAGACTGACTAGGCAATGCTCCCTCACTTCTCCTGCTAAGTGCTTCAGCGAGCTGCCCCATTTGAGTTTCTAATTTTGCAATCGACTAGGTATGTGAGCTCAAAGCTTGCAAAATCTTATCCTCAAAAGATTGACTAGGTGAAGGCTCCTGAAAATGGGGTTGAGTATAAGCAGGTTGGGCTGGAGGATCATTGGATCTGTGAAATCCAGGTGTATAACCACCTTGCCTGGATTGATTCTGGGAAGGGTTAGGGACTTGGGACTGTGAGTTACGCCATGAGAAATTTGGATGGTTTCGCCAGCCCGGGTTGTAAGTATTGACAAATAGATTGGGTGCGGGCCTAGCGAAGTTTTGAGCCATCTGAGCTTGCTCTTGGACAAACTCAGGATACTGTGACGCAGCTGGACACTGGAGAACATGATGTGCAGGACTCGCACACAACGCACACACCTGCATGGCAGGAGAAGGACCCAACAACAATTGATCTAATTTCTGGGACAGTTGGTCTACCTTGTTGCTCAACTCAAGGTTCATCCCTATTTCGAAAATACCTGCCTTCTTAGCGCTATCCTGTACAGGTGCAACTCTATCAGACCGTGAAGCTGTCGCGTGGTGCATCGAATTCTCGCTTAATGTCTCAAAGAGCAACCACGCTTCATCCTCACTTTTGAGCATGAAAGTGCCCCCACATGCGGCATCAACCATTTGACGATTCTTCTCAGTAAGATCGTCATAGAAATATTGCACCAGTTGCCATCGAGGCACCTGGTGGTGGGGACACTTGCGGAGAAGATCCTTCATCCTCTCCCAAGTCTCATGGAACAGTTCCCCCTCTATTTGCGAAAAACTGGTGATGGCCTTTCGATACTGATTCGTCTTACCGATTGGGAAATATTTTTTTAAAAATTCTCTTTGCAACATGTGAAAATTTGATGTCTTCTTTTAAATCGTTGTAATTTTGAAAAGATTTTTAAATGTAAAACATGTGAAAAGCAGACATCAAATAATAAAAACCGGTTCTCACTAGTGGATGAGACCGGGTCGAACTCAGGGAACGGGAATATATCGTATTCAAGTACACAAATCTAACCTATTCTTTATTGCCAAATTATTTGAAATGTAAAATGTTCAAGAAGAGTAAAAACAACTAACTATTACAACAAATGAATACCCTTCGCAGAGGGCGTAAAGTGCAATATTTACAAACCCAATTAAAATTCTAATTCTAAATTTAAAAGTAAAAATCTTCTAATCTTGCATCTCGTGTGTCATGTAGTCACTTCTGCTCCTCTTCTGTACGATCCTGCACAAGTCAAAAGGACACGAGCAGTACAAGAGAGAAATATAGAAACTAAAACTATACTAAACTAGCTAAATGCTAATTACAAAAGCAATTACGCAAGAAATCTAAATAACAATGCTAATTATTTCAAATGAACTAATTACCTAATAATGGAACAGTAATTAAATCTAATATCAAAATACTAAAGTCATCTAACTTACAAAGATGCTAATTAAATCTAACTACTAAGTAACTAAATCATCTAATTATAATGCAAATCACCACTAACTAACTGCTAAGCTAATACCTAACAGCTTACTAAACTAACAGCATTACATCAAGTTCATTGTTAAGCAAGTTCAGTGGGTAATGCATCAATTTTAGACAGAACATTCAACAACCTTGAAATCCTATATAGCTTTATCCAATTAATCTCTTGTATTAGGCAAATCCACACTCAATCAATCAACAAATTTAGTCATCCAATATGCTCCATCAAACAATTAATACAATTCTTTGTATTAAAAGATTAACAGAAAATTGCAGCAAAAATCAAAGACAGTCTTCAACCGGCTATCAGGAACCACTCCCCTCACTTGAAATCAATGAAAATAAGCTGCTGAGATCTAATTGCTTTTATCAGAAAACATTATTTTTCTGATTAAAAAAAAATCAGTGCCTCTCAATATCTACATCGGATTCAGCCATTCGATTGAATATTTTTTTTTCAAAAATTAATACTGGAATTTCAAAGAACAACAGATATCTACTGGAACTTTCAAACAGCTGCTGGAATAATCAGAACTCAGGAATCCAAACATTCATATAGAAAAATTTAAACATTTGATCGATCTTTGATAAAATCAATTTATCCCTTAATAAAATTTCAACACTCAGTCAATGCAAACAGTAATAGATTCAAAGTCATTCACGAGTTCGATCATTGATCGGAAACATTAAACCGTGAACTGAATTCCACGGTGGTTCAGGAATGAAAAATGCTTGTTTCCGGCAGCTGAAGAGAAGTTCCGGCGGCTGAAGCAGATCTAGAATCTCACGGCAACTGAAGAGAAGTTCCGGCGGCTGAAGCAGATCTAGAATCTCACGGCAACTGAAGAGAAGTTCCGGCGGCTGAAGCAGATCTAGAATTTCACAGCAACTGAAGAGAAGTTCCGGCGGCTGAAGGCTGAAGACAAGTTCGAATGTATCCAGATGATTCTGACCGACTGGATTTCAATCAAGCCTCTTCAAATTGGAAGGGTTAGAAGAGAAGTGGAATCCTCCTATATGCCATTACCGTAGCTGGATGCCTCCACCGGATTGAGGAAGAAGAGAGATCAAGGGAGAAGGAGAAGAAGAAGGCAAGAAACAAGGTGAAGGGGAAGGGTTAGAAAAGAGGGCAAAAGCATAAAAGAGAAGACAAGCCTCTCTTCCCCCTACGTATGGTATTTATAATTTTGAAAGTTTTTCCATAAGTCCATCTTATTTCAAAGAATTCTATTTCAAAACCTCTCTTCAAAAAGTTATTTACAAAACAACTCAAAATGACTATTTTTTAGAAAATACAAACTAAGTCTATTTTAACTTTAATTTTTTTTTATGATTTTCAAAAACTAAACTACTACAATTATGTCAAACACTAAAATAGGCATTAAAATGTAAAATAAAACTATTTTTCATGCATTTTCTATTTTTAAATCATTTTAGCACATTTACTCGAAACTAACATAAAATTGGGTTTTTAAATCATTTTCTCATGAAATCATGCATATTTTATATGAAAAATCCCTAAAATATATGCATGATCAAATACCCCCATGCTTATGTTTTGCTAGTCCTCGAGCAAACTAGAAAAATGCACGAAATCAAACTATCACCTAACTCACTTTCGTAGGAATCACGGTTGCATTTAGCTCATGCAACAAGCCCTTTCAACCACTGGGTTACCCCAGTGGACGAGTAAGGTCTCGTGAGAGTTTGCAGTGATGATACCCACAAACATATCTGTCATGTATGCATAATATTATACATCCTCACAATCAGTAGGTAATCAAAGACTTTATTTTCACAAATATTTCCTGTTATTTCAAAATCAAAACATAATTTAGAGTCTTCTATATACCACCACAGAAAAAAAATTTCTTTCACTTTTCTAACTATCACAATTATTTATGTTTTATTCTTAGAAAATCCAATAAAAACATATTATTATTTACTTATCCTCACTCATATGTTTTCTGCACAGGTTTTCTCAATCGCACTTCTAAGCACTGAACTTTTCTTTCTTTTTAAGCTCTTTTCTCTCTTTTTTTCCTTTTCACATTTTTTTTTCTTTTTGCGTACTTATTTTTCTCTTATAGCTTGCGTGTGGTCTGCTTTTATGCCTTGTGCGATGTTAATATTTTCTATACTTTTTCAATGTATACCAAAAGATATCAACTAAGACATAAAAGTGACTTCCTTCATTCACCTTTATAACGTGAGAGTCAAACATTTCAACTTGTATCTGTTCTCAGTTACTTAGGATCACGAAGTTTTCCACTCTCCTTTTCGAAAATGGAATTAAAAGTTTCAACTTACATCTAAGTTCCATCTACTAAGGATTGTGAAATTATCCAAACAACCTAACGCATGCTTTTTCTCACTTTTGGAGCTCATTTTTACGTTTTTGTTCATTTGCTTAGTTTTTCAAAAATAGCACTGTGCATATTCATATTTATGATTCAAAATAAATTCTAACATGTATCTATCATCATTTCTTTGAAATCCGCATAAACAACCATGATTTTTAGATCTATGTCAGAAATTTTTTTTGTGGGGCTTAAAAATCCTCTAAAAACATCAGATTTGAAATAACATTCATATAAGTTCAAACTCTTTCTTTAAAAATCTACTTTTCATGAGAGATGTGTAAACATGTGCAAGAACTTAAACAGAAATATCAAGGTGTGCACTCTACACCCTCCCCCATGCTTGAATGACACTGTCCCAGTGGCACTCCCCCATGCTTGAATGAAACTACGTGAATGCACATGAGAGTAAATAAATGAGGGAAAAGAGTAAAATTACCTGACATGAATTAAAATTACACGTTCTTTGAATGTAATAAATGCAATGTATACATGACAAAACATGAAACTCATACAAAAAGATAGAAAACGAAAAATAAAACCAAATGAAATCTACAAATCCTAACAACAAATATAAAACAGTACAAAATATGGGTTGCCTCCCATAAAGCGCTAAGTTTCACGTCCCCAGCCAGACGGATCCCTGGAAAACCCTTCATCGTCCATGAGATCAATGGACATGAAGTCAGACTCAACCGGGCTCTATGTAGAAAAGAGTGTCATCTGTGACACTACGCACTGTGTTTCCATCCCTTCTACCTCTAACTGTAGTATCAAAACTCTCTCGATGTGAAGAACAGAGATTAGTCTCATCTGAGAGACTGGTCAAGAATTGAGAGTCTAGGACCGACCGAGTATCAATGAATGCTACTTCAGACAAGTGGTGAATATGATCAGGCTTGACTTGGTCAAGCACCTTCTGCATCTGCACCTCTTGCTTACTCAAAACGATTGGTGATCCTAAAGGCTGAGAAAATGGGGCTCTATATGATGAGAATGCATGCTGTAGGTTTGGCCCCTTCTGCTGAGGTATCATGGAGATCGACTCGTCAGTAGAAATGATATGAGGTTCATGAGTCGATTCCTGAGTGGAGTGACACGCCTTCCCATACTGAAGGGATGTAACAGATTTGACTGGCTCATGATGTGAAGTAGGTTGCAAGTCAAATGACATGGAATCCTCTCCCTTGGATGTGACAACAGACTGACTAGATGAGTTCCCCTCGCTTTGCCTACTGAAGGTCTCAACCAACTGTCCCATTTGAGTCTCTAGCTTGGCTATTGACTGCGTATGGGAGCTCAAAACTTGTAATATCCTATCTTGGAAGGATTGACTAAATGAAGGCTCATGAGGATGGGGTTGAGTATAAGCATGTTGGGCTGGGGGATGAACCTGTGGAAAAATGGGGTGCGAGTAACCTTGTGAAGGGTTACTGGGTCTATACTGTGTCTGGGAGGGCTGATGGGTTGGAAAAATAGACTGGTTTCGCCAACCTGGGTTATATGAAGATGTAAATGAATCAAGTATGGGTTTAGCGAAACCTTGGGCAACATTCACCTGCTCCTGAACGAATTCAGGATATAATGGCGCTGCCGGACAATCTGAAACACAGTGTGCAGGGCTAGCACATAGCTCGCACACTCTTTCTACTGGACTTCTCGAAGAATTGGCTAGGAATTGATCTAACTTCCTAGTCAACTGGTCAACCTTGGTACGCAATTCTAATTCAGACCCAACTTCAGAAATCCCTATTTTCCTAGGACCACTAGACAGAGATGTAGTCCTATCGAGTCGTGAAGACAAAGCATGATGCATCGTGTTTTCACTCAAGGTCTCGAATAGAGACCACGCCTCGTCCTCACTCTTGAGCATAAAAGTGCCCCCACAAGACGAATCAACCATTTGACGATGCTTCTCAGTAAGCCCGTCATAAAAATACTGCACCAACTGCCAACGAGGCACCTGGTGATGGGGACACTTGTGGAGAAGATCTTTCAATCTCTCCCAAGACTCGTGAAATTGTTCTCCCTCAATTTGAGAAAAACTGGTTATAGCTTTACGAAACTGGTTCGTCTTACCAATTGGGAAATATTTTTTTAAAAATTCTTTTTGCATTCCTTCCCAAGTAGTAATACAAACCGTCTCAAGAGATTTTAGCCAGTGCTTGGCTTTATCTTTGAGAGAGAACGGAAATAAAGTTAACCTCATAGCATCATCTCCAAAGTTATTGATTCGCACAGTCGAGCAAATCTCAAGGAATTCGTCGAGATGACGATATGGGTCTTCATTGCTAAGGCCATAAAACGATGGTAACATTTGAAACACACTGGCCTTAATCTCAAAATGGCTCGCTCCTACATCAGGTCTCGTGATGCAGGAGGCGGGAGTATACGTATTTGGCATGAAGTACTCCCTCAAAGGACGGATCAAATGATGATCGTCAGCCATTGCGTACACCTTGGAGTAGACCGGTGTAGCACACGTCCTAACTTTGGGTTTTCTACCTAACTAACGCACTAAGCGGCCAAACCACGCAAACCACAAAGCGAGTAAACTAAAAACAACAAAAACTAAACAAACACCACACAGTTACACATAACAGAGATTATGCATACGAAATATGAAATCTATGTGTACGGTACCAATCGTAAACAATCACCTCTAAGGGGATCCTAATAGGTGGGCTGTGCAGAAAAGTAAGGTCGTCTCTAAGATATGCACATACGTGGTTCTAAACCTAAATGCAACACAAACACTAGGCAATAAAGCGAATACTAATATTACGCCATTCCCCGGCAACGGCGCCAAAAATTTGATGTCTTCTTTTAAATCGTTGTAATTTTGAAAAGATTTTTATATGAAAAACATGTGAAAACCAGACATCAAATAATAAAAACCGGTTCTCACTAGTGGATGAGACCGGGTCGAACTCAGGGAACGAGAATATGTTGTATTCAAACACACAAGTCTAAACTAATCTTTATTGCCGAATTATTGAAATGTAAAATGTTTAGAAAAGTAAAAACAACTAGCTATTACAACAAATGAATACCCTTCGCAGAGGGCGTAAAGTGCAATATTTACAAACCCAATTAAAATTCTAATTCTAAACTGAAAAGTAAAAAAATCTTCTATCTTAGTACTTCGTGTCACTTAATCGCTTCAACTCCACTCCTTCGTTATCCTGCACAAATTCAATGAACACGAGCAGTACCAGAGATAGAAATAGAAATCTATATTGAATTAGCTAATCCTTAAAAACACTGAAGGATATTAACAAAAGACTTCAATGACAATTAAAACTACATTAATTAACACAATTAACTAAATTTCAATTTACTCAAACTAAACTTTATGGAATCTATTCATTTCAATTAACAAACAGTGAAAACAATTAGTCACTAACACTTTATTAACAAACTATACACTTACACTATTGAAAGAAAAAAAAAATACAAATATCAAAATTTAAAGCATTAAAATCAAGAAATGTAAACATCAAGGAATGCCTAATGAAAAACAAACTGGAAACTTACACAGAAATAACAAAAGAAACAAATTTGTAACAGCTATTGAATGAAGCAAAACAGGAAAAATCCTTGATTGAAAAAAACAGCAAATCGACCTATGTCAACTAAAAATATAGAAAATAAAATGTAAAACAAAAACAGGATGTTGCAAAACAGAAAATATGAATTTACTAAAAAAAACAGGATTTCATCAAAATGAAAAGAAAAGGAATTTAAAAGAAAAACTGAACTGAATGAAAAAGAAGAAAACATAAATGATCTAATTGAGAACAGAAAAAAAAACAGAAATTCAAAGAAATTCAAGTAGTTATTCAATATCTTTCAGAATGAAAATTCACAATACATTTGATCGGATTCCTAAAGAATTCAGTCATTTATTTCAGAAATCCAGTATTCATTTGCTGGATTTTAGTTTCTCATGCATCAGATGTAATGAAGCAGCTTAATCTTCTTTTCTTCAGATGGATATCAAATTGCTTTCTGATGGACTGTAGCAGAATATTTCAGAACAAGCAAGAGTTTTCGGCAATAAAAAGTAACTCAGGCCATTTCACCATGATCAATTTTTTTTTACAGAAGATCACGATTCTTCAATTTGTACACAGCATTCCAGCAACTAGTTGCTGGATCAAAGCTTCCTCAGTCCTTAACAGATATGAATTGGAACAGTCTTCATTTCATTGATCAAAGGATAATGCACCAGAAATCTTTGATGGCTGCTAGAGATTTCAAAACACAAATTTCACCGGATAACACTGTGATCGATCTTAGAACAGAATTTTTTCTTTATTTTTTCTTCTTTTCAATATACAGAATTTAATCCACTGAATCTAGATCAAAATTTTTGATCAGATCAGCAACTTATTCATCAGAACAAGTATTCCGGCAGAATACATGTTGATTGCCGGATTCCTGCACAGATTTTTTTCTTTTTATGTTTTCTTCTTTTTTTTCTTTTTATGTTTTCTTTTTTATTTATTTTCCAAATTGAAATTCAAACATTATGATTCAGAAAGAATTAAAACGAAGAAGAAGAAGAAGAAGAAGAAGAAGAAGAAGAAGAAGAAGAAGAAGTAGACGACTTACCGGAAATTGAAGGAAGAGGTGGCTTCCACCTCATGCGCCGCCACCGATTGAAGAAGCTCCTTGCCACCGGATGAAGAAGCTCAGCTGCTGAAAGAAGAAGAAGAAGAAGAAGAAGAAGAAGAAGGAGATGTAAGAATCCGGTAACTGGGAAAAGAGAACAAAGGGCGAAAAATCAGAGAGGGAAGGAAAAAATTTTGGCGCACAAAAATGAAGCACCGATCGATTCTGTTTTTGGGTTTTTAAAAGGGGGCAAACCGGTTGGAACCGGTTTGTAACAACAATTATTCATTTTCAAAACTTCCAAACCGGTTCCAGCCGGTTTGGTTTTCAATTTTCTTCTTTTTAGAAATACAAACCGGTTCCAACCGGTTTGTATTATTATTTATATATATTTTTCCTTTTTTTTCAGTTTTCCATTAATTTCAAAAATTACAAACCACAAAATGGTTTGTTTTTATTATTATTATTTTTTTCAAAAGTAAAGAAAACCGTATGAATCGGTTAATTATGAAAATTTTCAAAAACAAAACTATTTATAAAAGAAACTTCAAAAACTAATCTACTATATTTTTTTTCTTTTCTAAAAAAACACAACACTTAAAATGAATATAAAACTATTTTTCTCCAATTTTTTTATTTTTTTCTTTTAATAAAAACTAAAACCAACTACAAAAACTACAATAGGCATAAGAATGTAAAATAAAACTATTTTTCATGCATTTTCTAATTTTAAATCATTTAAGCACATTTACTCAAAAACTAACATAAAATTGGGTTTTTGAAACATTATTTTATAAAATCATGCATATTTAAATGTTAATAAACCCTGAATTATATGCATGATCATTAATCCACCAATTCAGCATGGTGTTGTTTGATTTCGCGATGTTTTCATCCATTTTCTGAAACACATATTGTAAATCTCCCTCCCTTCTCTTCGCGATCTGCAAATTACATCCGGATGGAAACCACCAAAAGGGGCCTCGAATTGCAAAGTGGTAAGGATTATCGATCATACTGCATTTTGGGCATAGTATAACAGGCCAGATGATGTTTCCAAAGGGGTTCAAGAGTCAGAGTTATGATGGCAGATTATCCCACTGAGGTCTCAGTACCTGCATTCTCAAGATGGGATACGTGAGAAGATGAATCAAGGGGTTACTAAAAAATATAATCTGGCTAATGTAAAGCCCATGTTGGTTGATGGATCTACAATGTTTTGGCTCTCATTACCATCATCGTTGAAAATTTCTGATTGATTCGACATCAAGGAATAGGTATGGGTGAAACATTCTTTTCAATTAGAATATCAATGTCAAGAACTTTGCATGAATGTCCAATTGATTTTGCTGTTGCAGGTTTGATGTCCAGTATGTTTTTCTATATTGCATTTCATCAAATGTCATGGAGTTAATGTTTTCCTCTTTTTTCTGAAAATTTTATGAGTTGTTTCATCATTTATATATAGATTCTTGGCCTCATTTCATTGTACATCTTCCCTCATTTCCTTGTATAATGCCATTTACCTATGGCACCACCTCTGTCATCATCACTATATACGCCTCATACATTGCGTCACTTCCTGTATGATGCCCCTTCACCCCCACCTGCATCATGCATCCTGTCCCCAGCGTCATTAATCACGCTGAGGATTTGAAATCGAAAGGCACCGAAGAAATTTACCTCATTACTGTTAATGACCCATTCGTGATGGAGGCTGGGGCTCAAATATATTCCCACAACAAGCACGTGAAATATTTTTTTTTTTGCTGATGAATCTGCAGTTTAAACCCATGCCCTTGGTCTTGAGCATGGTCTCTCTGAGAAAGGGGCTTGATGTCCACTCCCGCAGGTTTACATTTTTTGACAACATGCAAGTGAAACTTGCCAACATTGAAGAAGGTGGTGCCTTCACCGTCAATAGTGCCAACGACATCCTCAAGGCTCTACAGTGTTATCTATGCAACATTCTCTCTTGTTTCCTCTTAAGTTGTATGCTGATTCTCATTTCATCATTTTTTCTGCTGCATCTATATCCTTTTAGCTGAATAAATCTTGTTGTTTTGCTAGTGAATGTTGGCTCTTGGAGTTGTGACCCAACTCTTTGGTGATACTGGACTAGGACTATGCTGAATCCAATTCTACGTTTTATAAAAAAAAAAAGAAGAAGAAATAAAATAAAAATCAGATCAGGTGATCATCTGAATTTAATCAGGAATGGGAATCAAAATCTTTGGGTCAAATCCAGGTTTATAAGGTATGTATGACTCTCGCTGAATATCTGGGAGTCCACTTGCTGAATTGCTGAAAAATCTACGAGTAAAGGCTTCATTGACCACCTCTGAATATCAGAATACTTGTAAACTTGTTTTCTTGGATTATGAATGTTTTGAGAATTTTAAATTGAAAGTCTAGTGAGTGGAATTGCTTAATGATATCTGAATTGTCTTTGTTTACTTCTGCTAGATGTTTACGGATTATCGAAATCTGGTGAAATTACTAAATGTTACTGTAAATTCTAGCGATTATTGTGTGTTACTAACATTTAAGTTGGTCATCTGAATCGGTAAAAATTCTGTTTACAACCATGCTGCAAAATATACTGATATTAGTCAATAGGGTTTTGCTGTAAAACCATGCCCTGAGGCTCTTATAAGCCAATATGATTCTATGGGAAGTGGCGCTTGGGCTTTTGATACTGCCTAAAATCCTGTCGAGCATTCTCTCAATAGGGATTCATCCGATGTGTTTCCAACCTCTGATCATTCCCCAAATGCCAAATTCACAGATGACTCTGGCATTGCCCCTTGCCAAGTATCCATGGGATTCAAGGGAAATTCTAACATGGATCCAGAATCAGACGAAGCAAGTTTACAACATAGGGCTTGACCTCGTTTTATGAAGTGTACGAGAAGTCTTTGTTAAAAATACATCAGAAAGTCACAGACTGTTGCTTTGCTTGATTTAGGATCTGGGTTGGGCAACCTGTTGGAAGTTTTCCAGCATTGTCATTTTCACCTATAACGTCATCTTATTTCATATTATACATCACTCACTGGCTGTCACCAACAACTTACAACATCTCTCGTACCGTCATCCACTTATCACAGTCATTTGCTCACACCAACTTGCACAACATCTACTATAACTTTCTGCAAGCATGTATCAGTGCTTAGGCACTGCTGTAATTTCCTTAGGGGCATTAGCAGAGGCGCTAATCACCTTCAGCATGTTGTAGCACCTTACATATAACCCCCCCCCCCCCCCATATTTGCAAAACCCACGCATATCCCATACTTTCACCTAAATCCCCTACAACATCATCTTGCTGCACCTCCTGCTGTAACAGCCCCAGCAGCATGATACCCACCTTCAATACCCCTCAACGTCAAGCACCATCCTCATCATGCTACTATAGCACATCTGTATATTCATCATAGTCACCATTTACACTTGATCATCATCCACACAGCCAACTCCCACTTCACCAGCCATCACAAAAAGCAACACCTCATCACTGTCAACACCTGTAGCAGCCCCTATAACTGCTATACCCTACCTGTTACACAAAAGTCACCAATACCTATAGCATTATACCTTCTTTCCTATAGCACAGCCTTAGCTACTGCCATCACTCATGCCTATCACATTCACCCATTATGAATAGAAATGAAACGGGAGATAGAATAATGCTTGATTTCCAAGCAAAAACCAATCTTCAATAGAGAATGAGGTGGAATGAGGGGTTGGAAAGGGGATGGAGTTAGAGTCACAGTAGGAGGCGTCAATCCCAATGCCAAATACGCCTAGGGTTTGCTGAAAACTCTAATTTATACTTTTGGTGTTTTTCAAAAACAGTGTTATAATAAAAGTTTTTACCCTGCGCCACTTTCTGGGGGGTTTTCTGCAAAATGTTTTTTAAATGGGTATGGATATGCGTGTGGGTTGGATTTGGGCTTTCTAAAGGTTGATCCAAGATCCAAAGCAGTCTAATTGGGTTGGATATGGATCCGATCCACCTCGAAATCCATGCTCAAACACTAAAATAGCCATAACTCTCTCATTTTAAATCCGATTTCTCTGAAATTCGAACCACAACCCCTTACTATCAAAATGCATCTAAACATGGGTTTTAAACCTTAATATCACCATAAAATGGATGAATAACTCGTTAACATGATGTGCATTTCATGCATCATCAAGGCGCCAGGAACGATCGAGCCTCATACCGACGTGCGAGCCCCATCTCCCAATTTTCCAGCAAATATTTCAAAAACGGAGGCGAGTAATCTTTTAAAATCTTTTTCAAAATTAAGGTCAAGTGAGACCTTTGCAAAAGAGTTCCTCTCTCTTCTTTCTTTTCTTTTATCTTCTCTCTTCTTTTTCTGCCTTTTATTTTTCCCCCCTTTAAAAAGGGGAAGAAATAGAGGGTAAAAAGAAAAAGAGAAAGGAAGAGAGAATAGCAAGAGAGGAAAATTTTTGCGATGATCACACATGGCTATACAGATCATGATGTAGCAAATTGTGATAGTACATAGTCTTTATACATACAAATTGTTTCATCCTTTTATCAATGTTTGTATAAATCGCGATATAAAGATAACTTGTAAAAGTAATTCATAATTTGTGCAGTACACAACGCTAAACGCTTCTTTGATTTTTTTTATGAAGGCCAAACATTACAACGATTTGTTCAGTGGCACTTATGTGTTACGCTTATTAAAAAAAAAATTATACATTTATAGAATGTCACTTTATAAAAAAGAATTATAGAATTACAACAAAGAATTATAGAATTACAACAAATAAATATCAGGATAAAAAAAATCATATAATGTTTATTCAGTGGCACTTGACGACTCAGATGGACTTTGACATGCAAATCATCTCTTTCTTTTTCTTGGTGGACTCTCTTTCCTCGGTGGCTTATTGGTTCCCGCAATCTTATTAAAACCACTGGTAATCAACTCTACCAGTGACCACATTTGTCTCCCCAAATTCCTCACCTATTTTCGTAACTCCTTATTCTCCCTCTCCAGCATCTCAAACCTTATGGCAGATACTACCTTCTTTTTTTGTGAGTTGTGTTCGCTCCTCATCATGTACTGCAACTGAGAGAATCGTTGTTATAGTTGGAGGGACACGATGGATGTGTTTTCTATGCTGGGAGATGACATAATGAGGGACAGGAGGGATGCATGGGTTCCCAACATTTTCATGTTGCTTATTCCCAATATCCAAATTTCGACGCATGGGTTCCCAATATTTTTTGAAATAGTTGGGGTCATATTGTCGTTCTTTATAATCATACGCTATGGCACAAGCACCTCCTTTGTTCCTGCTATCTAATTGTTCCCTGAAGCAATCATGCCAATTCACGTTCCTGGCCCCACCACTTTTCATCTTCCTTCTCACTTCCACAGGCTGCTTTGGGGCAGACTGTCCCAAGCCAGCTTGTAAGAGAACTCGACTACCATGTTGCAACTCGACTTCATAATTGCTAAACAGCCAAATATCGCAGGCAGATAGTCTTGCAGCCTGAGCAATAATCTCTAGGTCCTTGTCCTCCTCATCTCCATACGATCTCCACACAACCTGTACATTAGAGATTATGATTTAGGTATAGACATAATTATTCATGCTAATCAATGCTAAATATTAAAATGATTTATAATAACGAGTGCTAAATATATTACGACTGTTACTAATGAGAGCTTTGTATTAAAATGATTTACACTAATAAATGCTACATATTACAACGATTTACAATAACGAATGCTAAATGCTAAAAAGATAACACTTTGTACTAATAAAGAAATAATCCTGCAATGATCATTACTTAAGAAAGCTAACGATTACAACGATTTAATTGCGATAACGATTTATACTAAGGAATACAAAATCTTGCAACGATCATTACTTAAGAATGCTAACGATTACAACGATTTACACTAATGAAAGTTAAATGCTAAGCGATAACGATTTGTACTAAGGAATATAAAATCCTGCAATGATCATTACTTAAGAATGCTAACGATTACAATGATTTACACTAACGAAAGTTAAATGCTAAAGCGATAACGATTTGTACTAAGGAATACAAAATCTTGCAATGATCATTACTTAAGAATGCTAACGATTACAACAATTTACACTAACGAAAGTTTATTGCTAAAGCAACAACGATTTGTATTAAGGAATACAAAATCCTGCAATGATCATTACTTAAGAATGCTAACGATTACAATAATTTATACTAACGAAAGTTAAATGCTAAAGTGATAACGATTTGTACTAAGGAATACAAAATCCTGCAATGATCATTACTTAAGAATGTTAAACATTAGAACGATTTGTACTAACGAAGTGAAAATCCTGCAATGGTGATTACTTAAGAATGCTAAACATTTCAATAATTTATACTAATGAATGATAAATGCTGAAACAATTGTAAACGATTTTAAACCATTTACCTCATTTAATTGCAGACCATCTAAAATAAACTTAGCATTATCTTGCTTTACATTTATTCTAGCCCACCGACTGATCTTTGGAAAACCATAAATCGCAGGGCCACACTGAGGATGCAAGGTGACAATATGCTCTCACAACCAGGCCTACAAAATAGTATATATTAGTAAGACTATAACCTTCAACTATCTTAGTCTACAAAAGTAAGACCCACGAATTTTCTCAGAAAATTCAATACAAAATAAAATTTTGTAATGCAATTACCTATGTATTTGTATTTATACATATATAGATGTATATGCATATGCATGCGTGCACATTCGTGTATATACATATATATGTCAGAAACCCTAGAATGGATGTATATATATAAACATATATGTGTACATCATATGGATATTACATAGAGTCCCTACATTTTATTCAAAATACATAGAATTACTTGAATTGCTCCATCGAGAATTTTTAAATGCCCAAGTTCTAGGTATTCTAAGAAATCATGTCAAGAATGTGGTTTTAAAGAAAGTTTTAAGGTTTACCAGAAATTAAAAATATGAATTTTAGAAACCCTAAGTATAACTTTCAATAAACAAATATTTTCCTCACAAGAGGCTTGTGGGGCAGTTTGGTGATTTTAGCAAACCCTAGCTAGGGCTCACTGGGTGCAACTTGCATGGTTGGGACCTAGCTGGGCGTGTTGGGGCCAGTTGGGTGGTAGCCCAGTGGCAAATTCGTGAGCTTTTCAAAGAAAAAAATGGGCATTTTATCCATAAAGGGTGGCAACCCTGTGGCATTATTGAAAGCATTCTCAGAAAATTTCAAATAACATAACGTGAGTGGGCCTTGGGGCGACTTTGGTGCATATTTACAGACATGCCACCGCCTAAAAGGGTGTGAAATCCCTTCTAGCTGTTGATCTTGGCCATTTAATCTCAGCTCTCCATTGTAAACCCTAGACTATTAAACCTTTTGAGAAGGGAAGAGAGAGAAAAAAGGGGCATTTTGAGCTCTCTCTCTCTCTCTCCCTCCTTTCTATTCCCTCTCTCCAAACCGTGGACCCTAGAGATCCACTTTGAGCTTCAACCGTACCTCCATTGCTTCTTCCTTGAGCTTGGGTGTATAGTAGAGGGTACCGTGCTAGAGGGACTCTCTCCTACACGGCAAGCCTTTGAAGACCCATTTGTATTCCCCCATCTCCGGATTTCCAAGATAGCAAAGTGAGTTTTTCCATGGCTTCCATTTGTTTTTGAAAGAAATTTTGGACTGTAGCATGAAGTTGTACTCCTCTTCTTGAATTTTATGGAATACATGGGAATGGGCAAATTAGAATGTTTATTTGGGTGTTTTCTTGTTTTTCTACTTTGTTTCACTCTTGTGCACACACACACATCACATTGTGCATTTTTCTTTGTTTCATTTTTTTTCCCGTTGAGCTTGGGTTTCCACGTTTCCTCCATGGCCGTGTGGAGCTCTAGCAAGGGGAAAAATGGCGTGGGTGGTTGGAACACACCCTTGCTGGGATTGCGGTTCTGGTACCCCCACTCCCCTCTCATTTTCATTTTTTTTTGGTTTTTCTGTCTTGGCGTGAGGGTTGCTGCCTGCCAGAGCAGGGTTGGGTCTGTGCCTTGCTGACAGGTCATGCCTGCAACCAAAGCTAGTCTGGTTGGCACCCTCTGCTGTTGTCCTGGACTCAGGTGGTGCTAGCTAGCCCCGTCCAGCACCCCCCCCTCCTGTTGTGTTGAGACCGGACTGCATGCACCGAAGGTGCAGAAGCAGTCCCTATCCCAGTTGCACCTTCATAGCGTAAGGGTGGTGTGCTGCTGGGTCCAGGACTTGCAACCAAGTGCACTCTGCACTCAGTTGTAGGCTGGGTCGAACCTGGACCGAATGTGGCCCTGGTTTGTTGCCTGGATGGCCTGCACCAGACTGAGTGTGCTCAGTCCGTTGCATCTCGTCCAACTGCAGCGTGCATGCTGCAGAGCCATGCAACAACGTTGTAGGATGCTGTATGCCATTGCGGGTGCCTTAGCATCGTCCTCTCCTGGTCTAAACCTTTCTAGTTCAGACCAAGGTCTGCACTTCAGCTGGGTCAGGTCCCATATAGACCAGACCAGGCTCAAGCCTGTTCAGTTTTTGGGTGCCCGAACTGTTGAAGTCCTGGGTAGCCTGTCGCGGCCTTCAAGGTCGCGACATGCCTGCCTTGCACCCGTGACCCGTGGCTTTGGCTGGCGACTGTAGCAGGCCCATTCCCTACTGATGGGCATCCCAGTCTGTGTGCAGGGCTGCGGCCTTTTCCGTGCCGACAGCTTGGGTGCTGCGTTGTTTTGCAGTACCATGAGCTGCTGTTGTAGGCAGCTCAAGGCAGCAGGATGCAGACTGTCTTGGCATCCGTTTCCCTGCCATATTGGCAGTGGGTCGTGAGTGTTCAACGGTAGTTGAGCGCTGCCCCGTTATTTCCCAGATTCGTGCACTATGACATTTTTGTTTTCGTGGCATTCCTTTGCACGCAAGTACGACAAGCGAGGCCTTCGTTAAGTTTAGTTTTGGGTGCTTGTCATGGCACAATCCAGCTTGTATGACTTATGGGATTCACAATTTTGTTGTGTATCACTAGTGCACTAGCACATCTTGACACGTGTATGCCAACATTGCAATAAATGCGTTCACTATGAGTTTTCCTTGTATGCCTTATATTGTCAAATGCAAACCTAAAAGACATGCAATGTGAGTCACGAATGTAATGCTTGCTACGAAGCAATCACACAAAAAAAGTAATATGTAATAAATTGACATTGTCATGTGCATTGAATTATATAGCCAAGTTGCTTATTCTCACTTGCAAATATTAACACAATTGCGAGATAGAATGCATGCAATATACGTAGTTGTTGTTAATTACATCTTATCATGTGCGTAAAGGAATAATCGAAGATTATTGTGTAAATTAGAGGTCTTTACACACACTTGGGCACACCATGTCAATAGACTCAACTATTGCTTGCTTATCATCACATAGCGTAGTGTGTTCTTGTGTGCTATTCATGTTTGTCTAATGTGTTACACGTGGATAATGCACTGAAACATGTCGCATAGTACGCACTTGATGTGTCCTGACAAAGGGTTGGGATCAGACACTATGTTTGGGTATTGGCACACTTTCTAAATTGTCATTGTGAACCCCAAGGAGTTGTGTTGGGCAATGCGCCTTCGTCCGTGGGTGATCTCTATGTACACTATCGAATGTTAAAATGGTGTTATGTCATCTTCACCGGTGAAGGGCTCTTCTTAGCTTGTTGGTGCTAGAGCATGTGAATGGGCATGTGTGAACACTCCAAATTTTTCAAAATCTTTTAAATATTTACTTCTTGCCCCCTAAATTCATTTTTTGAGCAAATGGGTCATTTCAAATCTAAAATCCAGTTCATTTCTCAAGTCTTATTGAAATCAAATTCATTTCATATGTTTAAATTGATTTCGGATCTGGATCCATTGTTCAGATCCAAATCTGAGTCTCCTTGTTCAAATTTTAAATTAAAATTATAGAAAATACCAAAAATAGTCTTTAAATAGCTCGGACAGTCCCTCCGACATCCGTTTGGATCAATCATGTTGTATTTCTCGATTCGAGTTTCAAAACTCGAACACTTTCTCAAAACTTGGGTCCAAACCCATTTTCTAAAGAAATTTTGTCAAAATAACCTGGATTTTTTTTATATAAATATTTTGAAATTTTGTAAAATTAGTTTAAAATTCTTAGTTTTAGAGTTTTGTTTTCAAAAATATCATAAAATGTATATAAAGTGAAGAAAAAAAAATAATAATAAAAAAATATAGAAAATAAACAAAATTCAGACTTTTGAAAAACTCTTTTGAAAAACAATCTTTTAAACTAAAAACAGGTTTGGCAAAAGCTTTTGAAAAAGAGTAGGCCATTTGAAAATCTTTAAAACAGAAGGGTTTTTATGAAAAAAAAGAAAAAATCGCATTTTCTTTAAGGTTACAAAGCTTTTTTTTCTCTCTCTCACAGAAAACCTCTCTCCTTCTCTCGCAGGCTACCTTCGAGAAGGGTCTTCCCCATCGGACGACTTCACTCCTTCCCCCTTTCTCAACCATGGATCTGCAACAAACCTTCGTTCTCTTCCATCCATCGGCAACCAAACTCTCCTCCCTCCTCTTTAAAAGAGGCACAAAGGGGAAGGGTTGAGGATCGCCTCTTCACCCCCGCACCCCTCTTCCTCCGGCATCAGCCGCTCTTCACCTTCGCACCCTCCTTCTTCTCGAGGATCCATCATTTTCCCTGGCTTTATTCTCGTGTTTGAAGGAGTCGGATCCAGCCAGCATTCAGAAAAAAACAAGACTCTTCTTGCACGGCTTCATCGAGCCTCTCTTCTCTCGACTTCTCCCAAACAGCTGAAGAAAGATGACCCTCCCTGCAGCATCCAGAAGGAATGTCCCCTATTCCTCTCAATCCTTTTTTTTTTAGTTCTCTTTTCTTCGTTTTGGGTTCTAAAGAAAACCCTACAGCAGCTCCCCTCCTATTGCCTTCTTTCCTCTCCCTGTACCCATATCTTCTCCGACCTTCTTCCCAAAGTCGACTAAAGGGTATGAATCGGTAAGGATTTCGTCTGCTCTTTTTTTTTTTTTCTTTTGTTTGTTTTCCTCTCTGAAGTTATTCCTTTTTTTCTTTCTGTTTCCTTTTTTTAGGCCTCTCTATAATGTCGACCTATCTATAATAGAATCGGCTTATAGATGGCGAAATTAACAGAATACATATATTCCAACAGATCCTCTCATTTTTTTTTCTTCATTTTTAGTTACTATTTGTTTTTTGTTTTTTTTTATATTGCAATCTCATAGGTCATTTTAAATTTTAAGTCGATCATGGTACCGCATTCATTGATTATTCTTCTTAATTTTATGAAGCTTTCTGATATTTATTTGTTGCTATCTAATGCTTATTTCAATAGTCGGCTTTGACTACATCTCCGTCGCAGCATCACAGATGTATCTGGCGATACTTTTTCGTTTTCGTTTACTGTTCGATTCATTTTATCTGAATTTCTTTACTGATTTTCCCTTTTTCTTTGGTTGTATTCCAATGTCTTAATCGGATTATGTTCTGATCTTCGATCCTCTGTTTATGTTCCGATTTAAATTCCTGTGGTTTTCTTGCGGCTTTTCTACTGATCAGAATTATTTGTGGGATTTCAATGTCATAATTTACTTCATTAATCCTATACATTGTGAGCCCATACCCTGGTGTTTTGATCTTACGTAGCGTCATGTGGCATATTATCACTTCATTTACACCCTTCTGTGGTTGTGATTGTCATCCACACGGCATGAAAGGGGGTGAACTCTCTGATATTCATGAGAATCTGATTACGCTGGAGAAAGATTATGAAGGGCTGAAACCAAGGGAGAAGATAATGTTAAAGGGGGATGAACCTTGTCTTGTGTTTGTTGATCCTATTGCTGATGTCTGGGTTACCATTTGGAGAAATGGAGTGATCCATCATAATGCTTCAAAGGCACTGGTATCCCATCGAAAACAAAAAAAAAGAAAGAAAGAAGAAATTGCGGGATTACAGAAGGTGACAAAGTGTTGCATGGTAGAAGTAATCGCTTCGATGGTCAAATCATAACTCTGCTTACAGATCGAAACTTACAGGAAAGGTTTTAGGTAACTGTTCTAATGACAGGTTCAGGAGTGAGGTTCATTTTATGCATATTATCTCACCCAGAGATGCTATGACTGTTTGATTTACTATCAATAAGTTATGAAGTTGGATTGCAGTTAATCGATGGGCATTCTTTCTCTTTATGTGCATATTTTATCATCAAGGTTTTTTTTTTTCGTAATCAACAGGTTGATTCAAAAGATTGAATCATGATGAGATTTATCGGTTTTATAATTCTATGACATTTTTTTATATATATATTTGCCTCATTAATCTGATTTTGTGAATGCTGGAAGGAGACGCCCCAATCCCCAGGATGTATTACTCCAATAATAACATTGGCCTATAGAGAGCAGCAAGATGACATCATGAAAACATGGTGTCACGTTCAGAGTTAGCCTTGAAGCCGTATTAACTATATGCAGAAGTTCTAACCATGTCGCGTCTAGGCAAGCTGGTTTGTTATCACATATTTCCAATGTGTACAGAGTTGCGCGAGCAAGAAGATATCATGGCTGATCATCCTCGTTTGCTTATAGTGCTAGCTGGATTTATGTTTGGATTTCCTGTGTCACTTGCTAAAATTAAGCACCTGCTGGAGGAACTATTAAACTTAATGATTTTTAGAGAATTCTATGCAAATCCACTGTAAGTTGGCGCTTGTAAAAAAAAAGAAAATCCTTCTCTGGTAATGTATCTTATAGACGATCCATGTTCTCAGAATAGTTCGCTTGAGCTGTTAGGATTCCACTTATTGAAAGATCTATTTTTGCAGTCACTGTCAAGACATCTTCTGCGTTGGGCATTCCAGCAGCTATTGCTTGAGTTCGGCATCTCAACTTGGTATGTGAGCTCCTTGGAATAAATCTCTTTATGTTTATTTCACTTGTTACAGCTTGCTGTAAATTGTTAAATGACAACTGAGTGTCGTGGGGACCTTCAATGTTGGTAGCTAATCCCCATCCGATAGCTAACCTCCAGCTGGATGTTATTTGATTTGACTGAGATACTTCTCCACTTGATACTCATGAATTATGAAATTAACCAAGCTTTTACAGTGGAATCCTATGGCAATTCACTACTCAAGAGCTGTGTGAAAATCCGTCAGATGTGGGCAGGACATCTGAATTCTTCAAACTACTGGGTTTGGTCACTATTAGTTCGTTCTCTTGAATAAAAGTGATCCTAAGATGTACATCATCAACTTGAAGCATATTCAATATCGATCCTAAGATCTGGATTTCTGCATCCTTGCGAGCTCCATCAGACATGAGCAGAATCTACATGTAATGGTGGGCAGTCCATTTCATATTGCTCCAGAAATTTTTACCAAAGGCTACAATCAGGTAATAAATATGTGGAATGTTGGTGTGATTCTGTACATGCCTCTCAGTAAAATTCCTCTGTTCTGGGAGGAAGCTAAGGCAAAATTTTCTTTTTGGTAAAGTCAAGTTAATCTCATTCAAAATTCCAGCAACCTTTCGTTGATCTCTTTTAGTTGATGATAAGCTTGTAAATTCTGTTTCTGAATCTGTTCTCAGCCCTTCTCTTAATATTTGCAACTACATGATGTCGGTTCATGTGAGTTTTTGTTCAGTTTACCTCATCCATGGCTTGATGTCATTTAACATTGTACATTTTGCTTTCACCCTGTGTCATTTGCTATTTAGTTGATTTTATAATACATCGATGATCCCATTCCATCTTTAGAGTTGTTTGCCACACTTTATAAATACCAGTAAGAGGATTTTATTAGTTACGAGTACAGTAGTTTCAATGCAAAGGTACGTGTTTGATGGAGAAGTAACAAAGATTGGCATGGAGACCAGGAACATTGCTGCATACACCAGACTTCCTTGCAGAACAAAAGCTGGTTGTAGTGTTGGTGCCGATATAGTTTTGCTATTCTTTGGAATCAGCTGGTTGCTTCATGATCTCTGTTTGAGCCAACAATATATATGCCTTAGCAACATCCGTTACGATACATTTTCTTTTTCCCCTTTCTTTTTCTTTTCATTATAATATCCCTTAGTTCTGTCTACAGTCCAGTGTTTTCTTTACTACTTATCTCTTCTATTGCTCTAAATAAGATTATGTGCAAACCTTCAGTTTGTATCAATGTTAGTGTTGGTTGATAAAGAAAGATAATTAAGAGGCTGAAAAGGTCGCATCTACGAAACAATGATTGGTGTCAATTTGGATTGCCATCTCTGTTGGAACTGCTTGAAATCAACAAGAAGGGAATATTTTGCAGCTGTTTTTCTGTGTTTTTTATGTTTATTATCAATTTTGGTTCTCATTGACATTTTGTTTTTAATACTGTAAATTTGTTTTCACTTCTGGAAGATTCTGCTTATCCTGAAATTTGGAATGTGCAATATCATAGCGTACATTTTGGCCAATCAAGGTATTGGTATGATGGTTTATAGGAATCTTGGATATATTCTCCTCACCACTCCTTCAACATCACTCTCAACACACCGCGATATTACCTTCAGCCACCCTATTTCTACACTTTCACCATGATCAGTATGTGATCACAAACACTTCACCTCCCACATTCTTTCTAACACCAGCACATGTCTGGAGTTGAATGATGTTTGAAACTTATTTGAAATAAGATGTGGAGATCATTTCTCTCTTACCCCTGTAAACTTTTTCATTGTTGTGAGCCTGAATGTTTTGTGGGTTTGGAAACTTGGTCATCATTGATAAGAGCCGGATTGTATTTCGGTGTTGGTCATCACATGATTACTTGATCAAACCCACTTCAGTATAGCATCAAAAGCACCATTTCGGGTTCCTACCAAGTTATGTACAAGATTGGGTCAAACGCAAACGTCACCGAAAATGAAGTGGAGTGACAACAGTTATCATCCAGTCGTGATGTGAAGACGGCCAGCATGTTGCCTGATGAAAACCTCACTGCAAAGATGACGGGTCTTGGGGCTGTCAAAAGCTGAGCAAACACTTGATCAAACCCGCTTCAGCACAGCATTGAAAGCACCATTTCGGTATGTATTCTCATAGCTCCTCATATACATTTCCATTGCATCTCGCATGCCAACCCTTATATGTATCTTTTTCTTGATTATGAAATACCCATTTAGGTATATCTATCTCATTATTGACACCCTTAGATTCCATGTAAATATCCTGCCATTTCCATTTCCCTCTCACTTTATACTAACCAAGTGTTTTGCAGGAAATATTCAGAAATTGTTGAGATGTCTTTAGATTTAGGATTTCATTATCTCTTTATATTTCCAAACTTGTAAATAACTAGATATAATGAAAATATTCACATTTGCAATCTTAGATAGAATGAATGAGCATTATAGATATCATAAAGTACTTGTTCTCATATTTTCTCTTTTATTTTCTTAAAATTCTCACAATGGTGAAACACGAATGGCACGTGCACCATTTCGTAAGAGGTAAATTAATCCTAAGTTGATGATTTACATCAACGGCCATAGTCGGGATGTAAACAAGACTTAGGATTTTTATCTTGTACGAAATAACACCGGATCCACACTGGATCCGTTTTCAAAATTCATCATATTTTCCTTAAATATTTTCTTCTTTTATTAGAATTTAACTTAAAATTAACTCAAATTATATACCAATGGCCATAGTCAGGGTATATTGAGAGTTAATTTCATTTTAAATTCTATAAAAGCACCAAATGTGTTTCATTTTTCATCTGAATTTAAATATAGATTATTATATAATACATTCAATGACCATAGTCAAGAATGTATTATATCTTCAATCTTGTTTTAATTCATTTAAAGAATGGAATAGCTTTTCAAAATCCAATTTCAAAAATTTAAATTCATTCATCATTTAGGATAAAATTGCATCATATTTTCAAAATTCTTTTTTTTTTCAAAAACTCTAAGTGACGTAAATATCTTCCTCAATCTATCTTCAATTCTTATCATTTTTAAATTCAATGTCATTTTTCAATCTCAAAGTTCAATTTAACTTTGAGATTTCAAATTCATTTTATATTCAAATTCAAAACAGATTTCGAAGTTCAATTTGACTTTGAAATTCCAAATTCATTTATATTCAAATACTCCAAATCAAATCCAAAGTTCAATTTAACTTTTTGATTCCCTTCATCTTCTAAATTTGAAATTCAAACTTCAAAAATTCAAGGTCTAATTTGACTTTGAAATTCATTTGTATATTCAAGATTCAAATTTTAAATTTCAATTTTCAAGTTCGATTCAAAACTTGGAAGTTCTTAAATTCAACAATTCCAAATCCATTTTAGGATCCAGAATACGACTTTCACTTTGGATCTTAGACTTCAGATCCAATTCCTCTTTAGGATCCAGAATCCAATTTCACATGTTGGATCTCAGACTTCTGATCCAAATCCATCTTAGGATCCAGAATCCAACTCTACATTGGATCATAGACTTCAGATCCAACACCCATCTTAGGATCAAGAACCCAATTCTACCTTGGGATCTCAGACTTCAGATCCAAATCCATCTTAGAATCCAGAACTCAATTTTACATCGGATCTCAGATCCCGGATCTTAAGTCCATTTTGAGATCCAATTCAATTTCAAAATCTAGATTTCAAATCCAAGTCAATTTCCAGATCTCATCTGAACTCCCTAAATCCATTTTCTATTCTTAAATGCCATTTGATTTTCTCAGTCCATTCCAATTTCAAACTTCAAAATCTAAATTCAATTCCATCTCAAGTATTCATTTCCTTTTCTTTTCTAAATTCAAAATCCAAATTCAAAGTCGATTTTGACTTTGAAACTTCATTTTATTTCAAAGCTTCAAGTCATTCTTTTTCATTTATTCTTTCAAATCCTGATTTATTTCAAAAACTTAGAACTTCTCAGATCTATCTCAAGTTCTAAAAGTTAGATTCAAACATTTCTTCACTCCCTTACCAAGTTCATCTCAGAATACTTGGAAATTTTCTAAATCAATTTTCAAAAGAGCATACATCCCTGCATTGCACAAGTATGATTCTTTGTGCATTTAGATCTTCTAGAGTTAGAATAAATTCTTCGATTATATTTAGACAAAGCAAAAGGCATAGATTCGATCCTTGGTTCGATTACCCTTGGTAAAGGCGCCAGGAACGGTCGAACCTCGTACCGACGAGCGAATCCCGTCTCTCCATTTTTCCCGCAATATTTTCAAAACGGCGGCGAGTGATTTTCTAAATATTTTTCAAATCAAGGTCAAGTGAGACCGCGCAAAATAGTTCCTCTTCTCTTCTCTTTTTCTTTTCTCTTCTCTTCTCTTTTTCTTTTCTCTTCTCTTCTCTCTTTCTTTTCTTTCTTTTATTTTTTCTCTCTTCAAAAAGGAGGAGAATAGAGGTTAGAAAAGGGAAAGAGAAGGAAGAGAGAGAAATACACAAGAGAGGAAAAATTTTGCGATGATCACAGCATGCTAGATCTTTGTACGTTGTTCATGTTGCTCTGCGGGGAACACAAGGCCAAATGAACCTAAGTACCTCAGAATGAGGGAAGGTTGCTATAAGTCTCATTGCCCGGTAGTCTATTTCACAAAATGGTTCATTTTGAAGAGTGTAGTTTGTAATCCATTACCTATGTGAGTTTCCTTCGTGTACCTGAAGGAGTAATCAGGACAAAACACCTAAGTGAATATGCTAACTATTGACTTAAGAGTTTGATGTTTATGTCATAGTTCGTTTCTTAATTGTCTAATTGCTTACTTGCATAATCGCTTAATTGCATTTGATTATGGTTTTAAAAGCATGCTGAATACTTGATGTTGTAGCGCTCTCCTTAGTTGTGATTCTTAATTGCATGTATGTTACAAGAATGCTTACTGGTTGGACTTTTGTGAATGATAATCAGAATATAATCGCCGTTCCCCGGCAACGACACCAAAATTTGGTTAGACTTTTGTGAATAATATTTTTAAAACATTATTTTCAATAAAAACAATTAGAAAATCGTCAACCAAAGATAATAAAAACCAACTTTCCACAAAAGTGGCGAGTACGGGTCGAATCCACAGGGAACATGATATATTCTGAATAAAATCTAAAAGAACAATTTATTAATATCACAGAATTTTACAACTATGTTAATATTACAATTCTAATTAAATAACAATCTAAAAATATGAAAATGAACTAAAGCAGGTAGCTGAGTCTTCTTCAAATTGCCAGGGGTAAATCTGTCTTTTCACCACATGTGCAATTGCACTTTGCATTGTGAATACACTTGTAAATTTGTTTCTAACTTATCAACCTACAACAATGAAAAGAAAAAGTTAGTACAAATCAATAATTAAATCTAAACTACACTCTAATTATTTCTAAACTAATAATTGAATTAAACTACATCTAAACAACTACAGAAAACTAAAAATACAATTTCTAACTAAACTAACTTAAACAAATCAATCCTAATTAGTCTAACTACAGTTAATTCACTAACTACATGCTAGGAAATACTATAAAGTATGTTAAATCAAACAATTAACTAAATGGCTGTTTTAACCCTAAGCAGTGCAAAAGTGGATTATGACAGCTTTTTGCAAACAGATGATTTGAAGGGGCAAACGAATTCCAAATTTCACGAAATCACTTCTGTTCTATTCCGACAGATTTAAGAATCTTACAAACTTTACGGTTTTGAAAAATTCATTCTGTAACTCCAGATATAAGCGTTTCAAATTCAGAGAAAATCTAAAAATCGCATATCCCGAAACTGAAAAACCCGAAAAGGCTATTTTTGGAAAACGCTTAAAAATCAGACAAAATCAACATGAAATGAGCTGATTTTTGGTCTGTAGACAGTGAACACATAGATGAAGGGAATAGAAGAATAAGTTCTAGAAAACTCTAAAAATATTTACATAAAATGATGAGTGCAAGATAGGGTAAAAATCGGTTTCTTGAATCAGTGCACTATTCATTCTCATGAATCCACTTATGACACCATAGCATTAAATTACATGGAAACAACCATAAACTAATCTAAACTACTGTTACACTACAGAAAATAGCAAAACTAGATCACTTACACAAACATCTAATTGAATGGAACAAAAGATGGTAAATCTAATCTAAATAAACACTAACTTTAATCTAACATAAACTAATATGGATCTCTACTTAGAAATATGTATGAATGAAACTAATAAACCCTAATGTACTCTATCTAATATAACTAACTACTCAATGATTAATTCTAAAACCTACTTGAAATATGAACACAATCTAAGATTAGTTTAACTAAGGTTATTAACTAACTAGAGTTAGCTAGGGTGAATTAACCACCTAGGGTTAGTGACTAACTAGTGTTAGTTAGGGTGCGGTTTAGAATAAAGCATTGACTATTGTTTACGCCACCCTAGAGGATTAACTAGGCTAACTAAGGTTAAAAATTAACTACAATAAAAACCTAACAAATTAAGACTCTTACCTAAAATCGATATTTGAAAGAATTAAAGCTAGAACGTAATACATTTAATTTAGACAGCTAACTATAATATAAACTAACACTAATGAAAATATAGCACACTTAATGGAATTTCCTAAAACCTACTACACGATTTTGCCAAACCTAACCTAATTTAATACATACTAAATTAATGCTATCCTATCTAGGCTATGTCAGAAAAGCAAGTTAATAAAAAAGGCTATAAAGGCTCAAACATGAATTTGGAAAGGAATGATCCTCCATCTATCCATTCTTAGATTAATCACCCCATTTGGAAAGCTTACAATTGTGAAACCATCCAGCTAATGGTCCCACACGATTTTGGGTTGGCATTGCAATAAAATAGCGCATTTAATCTCTTTCCCAAAATCGTGTAACCAGTTTTAGAAAGGGTTTTGAAATTCAAAGCAAGAGATCCTTTTGGAAAACCTTTCCCAAAACCTTATACACGTTTTTAGAATAGGGTTTAAAACTCAAATTTATTTCCAAACGTGTAGAAGAAAATAATCTTTCTCTCTTGGCTGGAGTACACAAGTCAACACTTTCCTTCAATGAACTCCACGAATTTGGATGAGATATCATCCTTACCAAACTCGATTTTCAACCACAATGACTCTACTACCCCTCTTGAAATTCAAAAATACTTAATTATATAATATACTCTAAAGTTAACTTAGCTAAATTAACCTAGGTACACCTAACTCAAAGGATAAGAATGGTCAATAAAATATAACTTGGAATGAGCTAACTATGTTAATTACTAAATGAAAGTCGACCTAGCTAAATTAATTCTAACATGACTAAAACGACATTCAACGAATCTAGACATCCTAATTACACATGATTACATCTATTCTAGCCTACAACAAATATTAATCTAACATATTGCTAAATACAAAATTTGAATAAAATTAGAATTAACCAGGACATTACATTGAATCTAAAAGAAAATACCAACTAAACTAAATGTAACTAACAACATAAATCTAACCAAGAACCTAAATTACACTACACAATACATGATTATCTATGGACTTTTAGAATAAGAAACATAACTACTAATCTAACGAATATGCTAGAAATTAAACCAAAGCAGAAAACACATTCTAGCTATTTACACTACAATCGTCTAATCAAAACCCAAAACAGAAATTATAGGAATCATCTAAATTGAATACAATGCTAACAAAACCTAAATCTACACAACAATTTGACTAAAGCAAATAATCTATCAAAATAATAATATATAGAAAACGCTACCTAGATAGAATTAGACTAACCGATTTATACACATCTACAAAAAACAATTTTCAACGATTAATCAATAAATCAAAAGACAAACTAAAAGATAATTTCAAGATTTAAAACATATAATCAACCTAATGTAAACACTTTATATTCTATGCTGGACGATAAACAGAAATTTGACACATTAAATCTATCAAATCTGAAAACGCCTATAGCAAATCAATTTTATCTAGACCCTAATGTGCTAGTTTCGGCACATACATATCTATGCTAAGGTTTAGAACATAAAAAACGCACATACCGAAAATAAGATAAAAGAACACCACACGCACAAACTGGGTTTTATCTAGAAGACGAGGAAGAAGATCTTACCTCAAGGGCGATCCGACGAGTGGAGGGATGGAAAGAGCAGACTTTTCCATGGCTTCGTGTCTCGAAGGACCTCGGTGGTGCTGTGCTGCTCTACTTTGTTGTTAGATGCTGGAAAATGGCTGGCTGAAATGCCCCGAAGATGGCGTGCTTTAATAAAGAACAGAGCCGTCGGGAGAAGGGACGACTTGCTATGGAGGGGCAGACGACACCCACCACGGCTGGTTCACTCCACCTGCAGCCATTTCCTGCAAAAACAACATGAACCTACAGTTACAGCAAGGTGGTTAGAAAGACAAGGTATGGAAGAAAGAGATGGAAGAAAAGTAATGGCTTCTCTAGGGACTGCTGCAGTTTTGGCAACTCCATGGATGTTGAAGAAGGTGGATGCATGGGCGGCTAGGGAATAAGATGGTGGAACAAGATTCGTGCCCCTAGGGCACGAAAACCTAGGCAAAGACAGTTTCTCCATTGGGCGTCACTTGCTATTTAAACAATTAGGTCTCTTTTATGGATTTTCCAGAAAAGAGATTAAAAACAAACTTTTCTCTGGGCGCGTCTTGTGAGAGAGGGTTTTTAGAAAACCTTTTATAAAAACGTGAATGGGCTGGGCTGGAGTGGATTTATATGCGTTTTGGCCCAGATCCAAGGCCCAAATGGACGTTTTGGATCTAAAATAACCATATTTGCTTCGAGGTTTGACCCATTCCACTGTAAATGCAATAACTTCTTTGTTTTAAGTCTGATTTGGACGAAATTCGAACTGTAGCTCCATAACATCAATATGCACCTAAGTATGGGTTCTAAACCTATAGATGATGCATTTATGCAGTGAAAATATATTAAAATTATGTATAATTTATGTATCATCAAATACCCCCATGCTAGAATAATTGCTAGTCCCTAGCAATATACTCTACTGAAGATATGGACTACCCAAATAACATGCAAGCTCTTATTTAAATAACTAACTCACTTTCGTAGGAATCACGGTTGCATTTAGCTCATGCAACAAGCCCTTTAAACCCCTGGGTTACCCCAGTGGACGAGTAAGGTCTCGTGAGGGTTTGCAGAGATACTACCCACAAACATCAATGTCATGCAGAAATCCTTTTTCAGAAATACTAGGCAATTAAGAACTCATTGTAAACAAATACTTCATGTAATCTACATTCTCATAACAGATTTAGAATTTTTATGCCACCACAGTAAAAACCTTTTTCTTTCACTTTTCTAAAAGTCAAGTATCATCATGTTTCATTTATCCTCACCTATATATTTTTTGCACAGTAATTCACAATTATTCTTAAGCAATGAAATTTTTCTCATTAAGCTCATCTTTTTCTTTTGATTTTCAATTTTTCATCATTTTTCAATTCTTTCTCTTGAGCATTCTTCTAACTTGAACACTATTTCAAATATCCAGTTTTGTGACCCGTGTAACGAGCTTTGGGTCAGTGACTCCCAGGCCAGACAACCTTAGGACACCAGATACAGAGTATCCCTCGGACTTAATTGCTCGAGTCACTCGACCTTCTATTCTAATAGTTTACGTATAGTCTTCTTCTTATCATGTGCAATGTCTCTATCTCTTAGGCTTTCTATGAAGTTCATGTAACAAGCTTTCGAATCAGTGGCTCCCAAACCAGATGGCTTTAGGGCACCAGGTGTAAAACACCCTTCAGAATCTACTTACTCAAACCACATAGGTCACAGATATCAACTAGACAAGAAGATGATCTCCTTCGTTATCCTCTTCGTAAAGAGACTTCAAACACTTCAACTTGTGTCTGAGTTCCACTACTACGAATCACGAAGACATCAACAACTAAACATAGCTCTATTTCTATTAAGCTCATATTTCTAAACATCTTTCAATTGCTTAGTTTTTCCACAAAACATACTATGCATACTTATACTTAAGTGATTCAAAACTTTCTAACATTCAAATACTATCTTTTCTTTATTTTTTCTCATAAATAACTACTCTATTTGGATCAAATCAGAAAAATTTTCACATGGGGCTTAAAAAAATTTCTAAATTGTCAGATCATGCAAACAAACATTCATATATGCGACAAACTTGTTCTTAAAGACCTGTTTTTATGAGTTTTTAACTACCAGACATAATAATAATAAAAAAATTTTGTGTGCATCAAAACCATCCCCCCATGCTTGAATGACACTGTCCCTAGTGGCATACAAAATATGCAAATATGCAATGCAGATGCACACTACAGAACAATAAAAGAACTACGAGAGAAAGGATAGATACAACCTGGTATGCTCGAGCCTCTGAAGCTGGCGATTGACTGGACTTTGCACCACCACTATGCATGTACGAATGCATAGTTTTCTGCTAATCTGGTCAATGTCTACTTCTGAAGGCTTATATTTGGTGTTTGGTAACTTGGACTCATTCGTTGAAGCACCACATGATACAGTATACATGCATGACAATCAACACAATCCGAAACAAAAATTAAAACAAACACATAAACAAATAACTATTTTATTTCATATGATACAGAGAGAAAAACAATAAATAAAATAAAACTCTAATACATTAAACATCTAAACTATATCAGAATTATGCTATGAAAATCAATCTACATCTAAATAAGCAAGTTTAGCAAATACTCTATCTTACTCTATGTCAGAACAATCTAATTACTTTCTGAAATAAAAGACAATTCTACACTAAATCCCAAAATCAATAAATACAGAAAATCACCACTATGTTCACTAAGACTCACCTATCTAATTGCTCATTGAATCATGAAATTCAGAGAATCCTAGGAAAAATAGCACGTGAATCCTATATTTTCTAACTATGTTAATCCTACTCACTAAAACAACTAAAACAACTAAAACAACTAACTAAACACATATTAATAAACTGAAATCTCAGAAATAATCAGAATATAATCGCCGTTCCCCGGCAACGACACCAAAATTTGGTTAGACTTTTGTGAATAATATTTTTAAAACATTATTTTCAATAAAAACAATTAGAAAATCGTCAACCAAAGATAATAAAAACCAACTTTCCACAAAAGTGGCGAGTACGGGTCGAATCCACAGGGAACATGATATATTCTGAATAAAATCTAAAAGAACAATTTATTAATATCACAGAATTTTACAACTATGTTAATATTACAATTCTAATTAAATAACAATCTAAAAATATGAAAATGAACTAAAGCAGGTAGCTGAGTCTTCTTCAAATTACCAGGGGTAAATCTGTCTTTTCACCACATGTGCAATTGCACTTTGCATTGTGAATACACTTGTAAATCTGTTTCTAACTTATCAACCTACAACAATGAAAAGAAAAAGTTAGTACAAATCAATAATTAAATCTAAACTACACTCTAATTATTTCTAAACTAATAATTGAATTAAACTACATCTAAACAACTACAGAAAACTAAAAATACAATTTCTAACTAAACTAACTTAAACAAATCAATCCTAATTAGTCTAACTACAGTTAATTCACTAACTACATGCTAGGAAATACTATAAAGTATGTTAAATCAAACAATTAACTAAATGGCTGTTTTAACCCTAAGCAGTGCAAAAGTGGATTCTGATAGCTTTTCGCAAACAGATGATTTGAAGGAGCAAACGAATTCCAAATTTCACAAAATTACTTCAGTTCTATTTCCGACAGATTTAAAAATCTTACAAATTTTACGGTTTTGAAAAATTCATTCTGTAACTCCAGATATAAGCGTTTCAAATTCAGAGAAAATCTAAAAATCGCATATCCCGAAACTGAAAAACCCGAAAAGGCTATTTTTGGAAAACGCTTAAAAATCAGACCAAATCAACTTAAAATGAGCTGATTTTTGGTCTGTAGACAGTGAACACATAGATGGAGAGAATAGAAAAAGAATTTCTAGAAAACTCCAAAAATATTCACATAAAATGATGAGTGCAAGATAGGGTAAAAATCAGTTTCTTGAATCAGTGCACTATTCATTCTCATGAATCCACTTATGACACCATAACATTAAATTACATGGAAACAGTCATAAACTAATCTAAACTACTGTTACACTACAGAAAATAACAAAACTAGATCACTTACACAAACATCTAATTGAATGGAACAAAGGATGGTAAATCTAATCTAAATAAACACTAACTTTAATCTAACATAAACTAATATGGATCTCTACTTAGAAATATATATGAATGAAACTAATTAACCCTAATGTACTCTATCTAATATAACTAACTACTCAATGATTAATTCTAAAACCTACTTGAAATATGAACACAATCTAAGATTAGTTTAACTAAGGTTATTAACTAACTAGAGTTAGCTAGGGTGAATTAACTACCTAGGGTTAGTGTCTAACTAGTGTTAGTTAGGGTGCGGTTTAGAATAAAGCATTGACTATTGTTCACGCCACCCTAGAGGATTAACTAGGCTAACTAAGGTTAAAAATTAACTACAATAAAAACCTAACAAATTAAGACTCTTACCTAAAATCGATATTTGAAAGAATTAAAGCTAGAACGTAATACATTTAATTTAGACAGCTAACTATAATATAAACTAACACTAATGAAAATATAGCACACTTAATGGAATTTCCTAAAACCTACTACACGATTTTGCCAAACCTAACCTAATTTAATACATACTAAATTAATGCTATCCTATCTAGGTTATGTCAGAAAAGCAAGTTAATAAAAAGGGCTATAAAGGCTCAAACACGAATTTGGAAAGGAATGATCCTCCATCTATCCATTCTTAGATTAATCACCCCATGTGGAAAGCTGACAATTGCGAAACCATCCAGCTAATGGTCCCACACGATTTTGGGTTGGCATTGCAATAAAATAGCACATTTAATCTCTTTCCCAAAATCGTGTAACCAGTTTTAGAAAGGGTTTTGAAATTCAAAGCAAGAGATCCTTTTGGAAAACCTTTCCCAAAACCTTATACACGTTTTTAGAATAGGATTTAAAACTCAAATTTATTTCCAAACGTGTAGAAGAAAACAATCTTTCTCTCTTGGCTGGAGTACACAAGTCAACACTTTCCTTCAATGGACTCCACGAATTTGGATGAGATATCATCCTTACCAAACTCGATTTTCAACCACAATGACTCTACTACCCCTCTTGAAATTCAAAAATATTTAATTATATAATATACTCTAAGGTTAACTTAGCTAAATTAACCTAGGTACACCTAACTCAAAGGATAAGAATGGTCAATAAAATATAACTTGGAATGAGCTAACTATGTTAATTACTATATGAAAGTCGACCTAGCTAAATTAATTCTAACATGACTAAAACGACATTCAATGAATCTAGACATCCTAATTACACATGATTACATCTATTCTAGCCTACAACAAATATTAATCTAACATATTGCTAAATACAAAATTTGAATAAAATTAGAATTAACCAGGACATTACATTGAATCTAAAAGAAAATACCAACTAAACTAAATGTAACTAACAACATAAATCTAACCAAGAACCTAAATTACACTACACTAATACATGATTATCTATGGACTTTTAGAATAAGAAACACAACTACTAATCTAACGAATATGCTGGAAATTAAACCAAAACAGAAAACACATTCTAGCTATTTACACTACAATCGTCTAATCAAAACCCAAAACAGAAATTACAGCAATCATCTAAATTGAATACAATGCTAACAAAACCTAAATCTACACAACAAGTTGACTAAAGCAAATAATCTATCAAAATAATAATATGTAGAAAACGCTACCTAGATAGAATTAGACTAACCGATTTATACACATCTACAAAAAAGAATTTTCAACAATTAATCAATAAATCAAAAGACAAACTAAAAGATAATTTCAAGATTTAAAACATATAATCAACCTAATGTAAACACTTTATATTCTATGCTGGACGATAAACAAAAAACTGAAAACAGAAATTTGACACATTAAATCTATCAAATCTGAAAACGCCTATAGCAAATCAATTTTATCTAGACCCTAATGTGCTGGTTTCGGCACATACATATCTATGCTAAGGTTTAGAACATCAAAAACGCACATACCAAAAATAAGATAAAAGAACACCACACTCACAAACTGGGTTTTATCTAGAAGACGGGGAAGAAGAAGATCTTACCTCAAGGGGGATCCGATGAGTGGAGGGATGGAAAGAGCAGACTTTGCCATGGCTTCGTGTCTCGAAGGACCTCGGTGGTGATGTGTTGCTCTACTTTGTTGTTAGATGCTGGAAAATGGCTGGATGAAATGCTCCGAAGATGGCGTGCTTTAATGGAGAAGAGAGTTGTCGGGGGAAGGGACGACTTGCTATGGAGGGGCAGACGACACCCCTACCATGGCTGGTTCACTCCACCTACAGCCATTTCCTGCAAAATCTTCATGAACCTACAGTTACAACAAGGTGGTTAGAAAGACAAGGTATGGAAGAAAGAGATGGAAGAAAAGTAATGGCTTCTCCAGGGACTGCTGCTGTTTTGGCAACTCCATGGATGTTGAAGAAGGTGGATGCATGGGCGGCTAGGGAAGAAGATGGTGGAACAAGATTCGTGCCCCTAGGGCATGAAAACCTAGGCAAAGACAATTTCTCCATTGGGCGTCACTTGCTATTTAAACGATTAGGTCTCTTTTCTGGATTTTCCAGAAAAGAGATTAAAAACAAACTTTTCTCTGGGTGCCTCTTGTGAGAGGGGTTTTTTAGAAAACCTTTTATAAAAACATGAATGGGCTGGGCTGGAGTAGATTTATATGCGTTTTGGCCCAGATACCAGGCCCAAATGGATGTTTTGGATCCAAAATAACCAGATTTGCTTCGAGGTTTGACCCATTACACTGTAAGTGCAATAACTTCTTCGTTTTAAGTTCGATTTGGACTAAATTCGAACCGTAGCTCCATAACATCAATATCCACCTAAGTGTGGGTTCTAAACCTATAGATGATGCATTTATGCAGTAAAAATGTATTAAAATTATGTATAATTTATGCATTATCACTTACTTACCTAGTTTTTGTGTTTGAAGCTTGCTATTACTTGTTGTTATCACTTATTGCTCAACATTCATTCTGCTTATTGCCTATGTATTTTCTCATAGTTATAATTGCTGAAATGTCCACTATCGTAATTGAATGTTAATTATCAGTCACATAAGCATGATAGTCACTTGATAATGTTCTTACTGCTTATCTTTGCTCATGCTGCTGAAGTTATATTATTCTTGTTTACTGTTTCTTGCTTATAGTTTCACTTGTTTAGCTATCTATTTAATGTTATATACATCCTATTGATATTCAGTTATTGCAGTATCTTACCTTAGCACCTTTTTGAGTTTGATTAGGATACATATGCTCCATTGTGAATAGAATTACATAGTTCTGTAACTGGTTGTTTCTAATCGTCTCATCATAATAGTGGTACTTATCCTTCCATAAATGGTTAGCTATATTGATAAATGCTATCATGTTAGTTGCTCTTTTTTTACATAAAATGGTACGTTGTGGATTGTTTCTCACCAACTGGCAAGAGTATTGACCCCGTTTTATGGGATGTTGGTGATGACTGCTAGTAGTGCGATGACGATCGATGCACGACAGAGAATTGAACCCGCACTTTAGATCTTTACAATCTTGGCCGTTGGTTTTGGGAAAATCCCTTGATTTGGGAGACTTTATGTAAAGCATAATGATGTATATTTACTTCTGTCTCATTTTATAAAATTAAAGTAATGAAATGTTTCTTCTTGTTGTTCACCCTATAACCCACTCAAAATTTCCAACTGTTTTTCCCTTATGGTTTTTTCGCTTGCCCAATGTTTTCAAATTTTTTTTTACTGTCAAAATTTAAGGATTTTCCAAGTTCGAATTTTGGGGCGTTACAAATCTTGGAATCAGAGCAGTGTTTTAGATGTTTGGTTCAAGACTCTGCACACATCGACCATCGCACTGTAAGTATACCTGACTTAGTAGATTGTGTTGTTTGTTGCTTTAATTACTGTCTCTTGCATGATTAGATAAATATTTATGTTTTATCGGTTGTCATCGGATGCGAGACACGACCTGATGCTTAAAGCCTTATATGATTAAACTCAAGGCATCGAGAGCCCAAACCCAAGCAGTTCAGACTATCATGCGAAGCGTGTAAGTGTTTGTGAATCAAGCACTTCCTTGTGCCAGATGTAAGATAGAACATGTGGGGTGAATCTGTCCCCATGAACTGAGTGTATGGCCTAAGAGGATACTTAGAAATTAAGTGTCACTTGAAGTTTGGTGTAGAATTCAGGAAAGGATTACGCTGCTACGCTTGAGGATGTGGTTTCCCCGAGCTAGTCCATGCCAACTTCTGTGAGAGTTGAAGTTCTTGATCTAAAACCAAAGACTATTTGTGTATTTCATTGATTTCTCCTTAGAACACAACTTCACCTCCTTGTTCCATATTACCTAAGCGGAGATGATTGATGAATCGTAACGACTATCAAAACTATTACACCAATCGTATTTAAAAGGATGTTGTGTTAAGAATTGTTTGATGAGACTCTAAGTTAGTGTTTCCTTTTGTTTTTCAACTACGTTGGATATGTTTGTAACCCTGTCATTGATGAAGGGTATATTTTTGGATGTGACCTTTCAGGCCGATTGCTAGAGCCTTGACTGTGCCCATTGAACCTTGGAATTTCTCGTTGGAGGAAATTATAGACTCCTAGTTGTTTTTGGTGATGAGAACGTAAATAAAGATATGCGCTTAGCAAATTGCTTATGAGTTGCCTCGAGTGGTAGTCAACACCTAGGAGGGTAGTTGACGGGGATAACATAATACCAAAACTTCATGGTATTATTTTTGAGAAAGCGTTGTGGGAGTTCTTGTCCCCAACCACAGTCGTGGGGGATCGTGGTATGATAAGCAAGGTTGGCTCGGGTGGTGATTCTTGATGATGCTAATGATGCTGTTAGAGTGGTGATTCTCTAATGATGCCATTAGGGTATTGATTCTCTAATGAAGGTTGTTGAAGTGGTGATTCTTCAACAATGCCGTTAGAGTGGTGATTCTCTAACGATGCTATAAGAGTGGTGATTCTCTGACAATGCTGTCAGGGTGGTGATTCTCTAACGATGCCATTAGGGTGGTGATTCTCTAGTGAAGGTTGTTGAAGTGATGATTCTTCAATAATGCCGTCAGAGTGGTGATTCTCTAACAATGCTGTTAGAGTGATGCTCTGACATTGCTGTTAGGGTGGTGATTCTCTAATGAATGTTGTTGAAGTGGTGATTCTTCAACAATGCCATCAGAGTGGTGATTCTCTAATGATGTTGTTAGAGTGGTGATTCTCGTACAATGTCGTTAAGGTGGTGATTCTCTAACGATGTCATTAAGTTGGTGATTCTCTAATGAAGCTGTTGAAATGGTGATTCTTCAGTAATGCTGTTAAAGTGGTGATTCTCTAACAATGTCATTAGGGTGGTGATTCTCTAATGATGCTGTTGAAGTGGTGATTCTTCAACAATACCGTTAGGGTGGTGATTCTCTAACGATGTCATTTGGGGTGATGATGCCCTAATAAAGTGGCTGGAGTGGTAATTCTTTAGCAATGCCATTAGGACGGTGATCTCCTAACGATGTCATTCTAGTGGTGGCTCTTTATTTATGATATCAGAGTGGTGATTCTCCGGATAGTGTGTTAGAGTGGCAATTCTCTAACAATCATCGTCTAGAAGGCTGATTTTCTGACGATAGCGGCCTTAAGTAGAGTCGCTTGGGGTCATTCAAAGAATATATTAAGATTGCATAAATAAATTGTATTATGGCACTGTTTGAGTTGTGCATCGTGCCCTCAAGAATTTTGAAAGATTGTCAGAGCATATCGCTAAGTTTGGCCCGAGGAAGTCTACTCGAGACTTAGTTATACTGATTAGGCTCCATTGAAAGAGAATACATGACAATGAATGAGAGACCTGTCGAGATCATTGATTATCGAGATCAAGTTTTGCGTGCCAAGACCATTCTGTTAGTCAAAGTGTGTTGGCAACACCATGGCATCAAATAATACACATGGGAGCCCAAAGCGAGTATGACGAAAAAATATCCCAACCTTTTTGTTGTTTGATGTTTGTGATTTTGCGGACGAAATCCTTTTTAAGGAGGGTAGGTTGTACGACCCATGAATTTTTTGAGAAAATTCAATACAAGATGAAATTTTGTAATGCTATCACCTATGTATTTGTATTTATACATATATACATGTATATGCATATGCATGTGTGCACATTCGTGTATATACATATATATGTCGGAAACCCTAGAATAGATGTATATATATATATATGTACATCATATGGATATTACATGGAGTCCCAACATTTTATTCAAAATACATAGAATTACTTGAATTGCTCCATCGAGAATTTTTAAATGCCTAAGTTCTAGGTATTCTAAGAAATCATGACAAGAATGTGGTTTTAAAGAAATTTTTAAGGTTCACCAGAAATTAGAAAGATGAATTTTAGAAACCCTAAGTATAATTTTCAATAAATGAATGCTTTCCTCACAAGAGGCTGTTATCATTGCAAAATTTTACTTTTGCAAGTCAAACTGACCTTTGAAAAGATTTTGAAAATAACTCACCTCCGTTTTAAAATGCAGGATAATTTCAAAGAATGAGACTTGCTTGTCAGTACGAGGTTCAATCGTTCCTGTGGCGCCCCAAACCCCGACCTTAGAAAAACCTTGGATTTTCTATGATTTTTTTTCTTTGAAAGGTGTTACTAAAAACAACGAAAAACAAGGTGAAAGAAAGGTGGCAAGGCCGCGAGTTTGGATGGCCACAGGAGAGTACAACTAAAGTAACTAACAATGTAAACAAAAGTACAACCACAAATATAAAGAGGGTACACAACCCGACAGTTTAAAAGTTTACAAAATGTAATAGTACAAACTCTCAAAAACAGGGAATATATCCCAACCAAAACTCAAAACCACTAGGACAGAATCTGCAACTAAGTGTTGGTCCCCAAGCCTCTACCGTGTGCCGTCGCATCAGCACTGCACCTATTCGTCACCTACATCCCCATAAAATGGGGTCAGTCCTCTTGCGAGGTGGTGAAGAAACAACCACAATATATATATATATATATATATATATATATATATATATATATATATATATATATATATATATATATATATATATATATATATATATATATATATAACAGGAAGCATAACCAATAATTAACAAGTGTATGTGTCTGTGTCAGGTAAGTGCATACGTGACAAGCGAAACAAGTAACATAACTGAAGTAACTGTAAAACAAGTAACTAAGAGCAGTAATAGAACTGTAACAAGTACTGAACAAGTAACTGAAGTAACTACTGAACAAGTAAAGTAGCAACTACAGTAAGTCAACTGTGATTGGTTAGTCTTTAAGTTCTTTTTGTTACTCCTTCGGGTACGCGAAGGAACCTCACATTCTGTGAGACATGCACCGTCTGTTATTCAAATTCTAGTGTGGCAACCGGGGATGCTACAGACCGAGTAAACCTCATGCGAGCAACACGCAGCTGAGAGAAACTCTCCCATAGGCAAGGATTGCAATCCATACTACTGCAGTAGTGAGGTCCTAAAAAGGTAACCTCGACCTCTCTGACTCTGAGTAACTGGAGGCCAAAGGGCGCTACAACTCCTGTCAAAACACGTGTCGTAGTAACGACCTGTCACTCAAGGTTGTACCATCCACCCTCTCCAAGGTGAACCATTTTGTGAATGGGGCGAAGTAGGTTTGTCTTTCTTAGAATCATTGTTTAGTCATTGTTATCGTCGCGAAATTTTCCCGTCTTCCCTTCCTTGCGGAAGAGAGAGGAAAATGCTTTCGCGATTCAAACTTGACCGAATTTTGGAAATTGTTTTTGAAATACTCACCTCCGTTTTGAAAATTGCGGGAAAATCTACTGGATGGGGCTCGACCTGTCGGTACGAGGTTCGACCGTTCCTGCCGCCTTTAACAGGGGTAATCGAACCAAGGACCAAAATTATGCTTAACTTAGTAAAATCATCGAAATTGTATTCTATCCTAAATGCACAGAGAATTCAGGCATGTGCTATGAGAATTTTGGAAAATGTACATTGGAAAATATGATGTATGCTTAGAAAACATTTAGAGTTGAAAAGCATTTCTCAGGAAAATATGGAAATCAATCTCTCAGAAAAACTCAGATGAAGAAGGTTTGAAATCTCGGGAAAGTTTATAAAGACTTAGAAATTTTTGAAGAAGTGAGAATCTCGAGAAAATCTTGAGAAAGCTTAGAGAAGACTTGGAAAACCATGAGGAAATAAGAATCTCAGGAAAATTTTAAGAAAGTTTAGAAAGACTTGGAAAACCATGAGGAAATAAGAATCTCAGGAAAATTTTAAGAAAGTTTAGAAAGACTTGGAAAACCATGAAGAAATGAGAATCTCAGGAAAATTTTAAGAAAATTTAGAAAGACTTGGAAACCATGAAGAAATGAGAATCTTAGAAAAATTTTAAGAAAGTTTAGAAAGACTTGGAAAACCATGAAGAAATGAGAATCTTAGAAAAATGAAGGAATTCTTGAGAAAAGATGATCATTTGAAAAGAAAAACACTTATCAGGAAAACTTGGATTTTGAGAATTTTCTTTAAGAAAAGGATAGAAAATTTATAGGAAAGATTCATTGGAGAAGAAAATTTAGGAAATTGAATTCCTGAGAATCTTGTCTTTTGAAATGTTGAAAATCAACTTGGATTCTTGAGAAAATGAGAAATTCCTTTGAAAAGAATCTTAAGGAAATAACTTTTTAAGGAAGATCACAGGAAAACATTTAATTTGGGAAATCCAACTCCGAATATCATCATAGTTTCTTGAGAAAATCGATTCCATGAAGTGAAAATCTTTTGAAAAAATCATGAGAAAAACAAATGATGCAGATGATGTGAATGAATGAATGCACTTTTGAAAAGATTTCTGAAAATTTTATTGGAAAAATGTGGATTAAGCCAAAGTAAATCCTTCATATATTCTGACTGTGGCCATGAATATATTCAGAGTTTATTTGAGTTAATTCACAATATTTTGAAAACATTGGAAATATGAGGTGCATTTTCAAGATAGCCTAAGAGTGTAGGCTCAATGTGACTGGTAGAGAGATGATGGATCTGGGTCTCGTTCATATTTCGACTAGGGCCGTAAATATGGACTCCACCGAGTTCATCAACTCTCTAAGAGTTGGTGCACGTGCCATTCGTGTTCATCCACAGTGAATTTTGAAAATTTGAGATTTATGCATCATATAATCAGGATATTACTGAAATCAACTATATGAGATGCGGTCTAATCTAAGCGGTAAAAGTAAATCTTATTCCAAGGTTTACATTGGATTGTTACATTGCATAACATAAAGTAAAAAAAAATGAAATGGAACCAAGGAATCAACATCTTCTAGATTTTCCTGCAAAATGAGAGTTAGTACAAAATAACCAAGGAAATGGACATATATACTATATACAACAAAGATATATGTGTAGACATAGAAATATTTGAATTTATGCTAAATGATATATGATAATGAAGATATATTTACAAAAGTAAGAGAAAAGATAAATATATGCAATAATAAATACACATTAAGGGATATATATATAAGTATATATAACAAAGAGATGTATATCAAAATTTGCTAAAATTGATGTTAAATGATATGTAACAATGGAGGTGTATTTATATGAGAAAATATATACATGAATGCTCATATATGGAAATAAGGACACATGAAGGGATATATATATATATATAAGTATATATCTATGTATATATATATACATATATATATATATATATACATATATACGTATACATATAGGTAGATATACCTAGATATACATATATATATAGAAATAAAATGAGAAAATATATGCATTAATGGAAATTCTACAAAATGGGTAAAATCAGAAAATATGGGTATACACAGTTTCTGTAGGTAACTTTACATAGCCGTATTTCCCAAATTACAAGATATATTTCAACAAAAATGGGTATGGAGCTTCCCTATATATAAATAACAAAGCCTGTAAAAGGTGGTCAAGAGATCATGAATGGATATAAAAATATCCATTCATGAACATGGTCGATTATCCAAACTGCACTCCTGCAGAAAATCCTGTTTATGGCATAAGATCGAATTGGTTTACAGGTTGAGTGCCTTATAGGCACTTCCACAAGCTCCACCTTCTAATTCTATACTGACTTTATACTTTTTTTATCACTTTAGTTCTACAGCCTCCATTGGCAGTACCTCACTGAACTTCTAATTGAATACCTACACAGGTCATGCTAATACCAAGCATTGTCTTTTGCTTGAACTCTGAAAATTGCAACTTCTCTAAACAGGGGCACAAAATAAAACCGTTCTGGAAAAACCCACTTTTGATGATATGAGTGGTTAAATGTCACCCAAAACATGATCTGCACTCATGGATACAGCTCTTATCAACTGGATTAAACTGATATCACCTGTAAACAACTAGGTTAATTTGCAAAATCTTAAGCATAGTTGTTGTAGGTAACCGAAAAAAAAAAAAATCCAAGACTAATGACCATCAGCTTCATTAACCTTCAATACCACCAAATGTCAATTAACCGGTGTACCCAACATTTCAATGAGCAGCTATCCTGTACAGGTTTTACTATGTTCATTATTATTAGTTTAGCATATATACACTAAATTAGATGTTTATAGCCATGGAAACAATGCAGAGATGGTTATTTGGTTCAAAGATGTTATTCCAAATGAAGTATGACATCCTGCCACAACCACGTTTCTGAAAATCGATGGAGATCAAAACAATACCCAATAATATCTAGGAGTTAAAGGGGGTCCAAACAGAATGCTTTTTATTTTCTTATTCTTGGGTGGAATGCACAGCCGGATTATCAGACCTTGATTATCCATCACATGGAACCAAGTCATGCATCTATACTCTTTCAAAAACAAAAAAAGAAACTCACCCAACAGTTCATCCTTTCCTAAAAAAAAATATACGTGATGGTGGTCACTCACCCAAGATAGCAGAAAAATCAGTGCTCTCTTGTTGATCCCCTGCGGCAATCAAACTGCAGGAAACAATAAAGAGGTTGATCCTCTTCTATTTGGCTAAGGGAAATAGGTAGACAGCTTTGTGGATTTTCTGCATCAAATGAGCTTTGTAGGCAGCAGCTTTTTGCAAAGCCTCTGCTGATGGAGCTGAAGAAGACGCAGATGGTGATAAATGATGGCTGGACTGCAGAGGATGAAGGTGTTGGATGCTGTTTCTATTGCTGGGCTGACATGGGTGGGGAAAACATTGATGGAGGTCCACGCTGGATGCAAGAATCGCCGGCTGGGTCTCTTGCTTGCTGGTGGGTTGAAGGAAATGAGGGGCAGCAGTCGCTGGATTTCTTGTGGCTGGGCTGCAAGAAAGATGCAGAGGCTTCACGCTGGATTTCTTGTTGGGATGAAGAAGATGATGCTGGTGGTGGAAGACCCTGCAAAACCGAAAACAAAACCTTCCCTTCAATCGGCTACCCCCCCTATCGTGAATGCCCTGCCCCTTTTTTAAAAACTTTCCCCTCTTTTAAAAAAAACGCAGATTTCCCTTCCGTTACATTTTTTTTTTTGAAAGTTTTTGAAAATTTTGTAACCGAATTTTGAAAACTCGCCATTTTGAAGGTGGACGAAATCTTAGGTTTTTAAAACCATTTTGGGTTCATTTACCTAAGTTTTAGGTAAAAATGAATATTTTTTGGAAAGTTTGGTTGTGGCGCCGTTTTGCGGCTGTTTCTTTAAAAAAAAATGAATAGTAAATAAAAAGAATAAAATTAAATGGGAGATGTCACCTCAGCCAATTTTTTTAAAATTCTTTTTGAAAATAAAGTTTTATTTTGTTTTAGCAAATCTTTCATTTTCAAGTGGAGTGCCGCAAGTGTGTGGGCCCACTATTTTAGAACATAACAAAAAAAAAATAAAATAAAAATAAGAAAATAAAAAGAAGAGGAATTTACAAAATTGGTGCCATCTCCGGGTGGGTCCCGCTTGAAAGTAAGAAACTTACCTGGGAATCTGAGTATGATGCTAGTTCAAAGGCGGGTCCCGCTCCATTTATTTAAAAATACAAGATAAAATATTATTTGTTTTTCAAGAATTTGGAAAATTGGTTTTCAGGGCAAAAATATGGATAAATGTAAAAACAAAATTTGTAAAGAGATTTAAAATCCTTTTTGCAAAAAGTTTTGAGATAAAATCTTTAAAATCAATATCCAAATATCCAGATTGTTTTTCTTCAGAAAATTTTTGTAATTCAAAGTCCTGGGGGTAAAATGGGAAAATTTGGTAATTTTGAATACCCAGGGTTTTAAAAATCAATTCGAAAAAGTTTAAAATTCAAATCTGGATGGACAATTTTGAAAATCAGGAGTTCTGGATCTCAAAGTGACATGCTATGCAGTGAAATGATGCAAAGTGTTCATGCAATGCGATGCAAAGACATGTTTCAGTGAAATGTCACTCTGAGCTTAGACTCGGAAATTCTAACTTTTTGTCCAGAAAGAGGATTTTGAAATTTTGCAATTTGAAGATGTCTCTGAACCTAAATATAGAAATTTTGAGGCTCAAGAGTGAAATTTAGAACTTTTTGCAAGGTCTAACTCAGAAAATAACCATTTTGCCCTTCATTGATTCCGGAGAATGGAAATGTGGTGATTGAGGGCGATATCAAGAAGGTGAGTGAAAATTTGGGGTGTTTACAGTCATACCTCTCAACGAGGATTTTGCCTCATGGTCCCCGTGAGGTACGCAAAACGAGGACTTGGCCTGCCCATCCACGTGCTCAGCCTCATGCGGCCAACAAGAGCACACCGCTTGTGAAATCGATCACAACACCATATTATTTTCTTTCTAATTTAGGGTATAGTCACATGTGAGTCCACTCACGACAAAAAGGCCATAGCCCAGAGACTCCAACTGAGTCCAAAACAATCATATTCATTCATACCCTATGGTGTTTAAATTCAGTCTTTCATTTCTTGAAGTAAGTGCACCTTGTGCACTCACCAATGTCTCAAGCAATGTACCAGTAGAGGTACACACTACTCAGTACAAGTGTTAGGATGTGCCACGTGCAAAGTCTAATAATACCACATGCTTTCTATCTTTTTGCACAACAAAATAAATAGAGGCATTATATGATTTCATTTTCTGAGAGACAAAGAAACATGCAAGCAAGTCTACAGTTTCATGCACATGAATTTTCATCACTCAAGTAGTTGTCTCTAAATCATTAACATTGACACGTTGCATAACATGAAATTATTCTCGTAGGAAAAATTCATGATTTGGCGTACTTATGTGTTGAAATTGCATTTAACAGTAATTTCACACGTATGGGAATTACATTCGCATTCCAAGGTAGATCGTCGCTCTTGCAGAATGAAAGATTCAATTTGCAACACGAAGGACCATCATACTTGATTTAACACACTTACGTGTTACAGAGGAATCAGGGATATTCCCGACTTATGAGAATAACATTAGCATTTCCACGGTGTGGGGTGCCGCACCAGCGGACCCGATGCAAAAATACTGAACAATACTTGTGATTTGAAACCAACGTAGACTCTAAGTGCGTGGAGTTGCAATAGTGCTCATCCGCTTACTTCACTAGTCCGTCGAACGAAAACCAAGGCGTGAGTATTTTCCTTACGCAGTACGACACACGTACGTGTCAAAAGCGAAATATGGAGTTAACCCATCTAATGGGGATTACATTGGCTTTCCACGGTTCGGGGTGTGAAAATGACTGTGGAAACACTTGGATGGGACACGAGAGTATCACGTGTCCATTCGGTCGCACCGAATCACTCAATTATGTGCATCAACTTGTATATAAATATATGTATATATATATATATATATATATATATATATATATATATATATATATATATATATATATATATATATATTATGAAGCTCACCTTTATCGACATATATATATTTACATATTTACAAGTACATTCAATGTTGCATGCCTCTTATATATATATATATATATATATATATATATATATATATATATATATATATATATATATATATATATATATATATATATATATATATATATATATATATACATGATTACCCAAAACCGGTGCATCCCAAGGCATGTACACGCATGCCAACACCCTAACCGAAGTGCGAAAGGGTGCGGGGCAAGACAACCCACGAGTTTGGACCTACTAAGGTTCAACTAGAAGTATGGTTTTCGTGCTGGTTGTTATTGTCGCAAAATTTTCTTCCCTTCCCTTCCCTGCGGGAGAGAGAAGAAAATGCTTTCGCGAGTCAAACTTGACCTGAATTTTGGAATTTGTTTTAAAATACTCACCTCCATTTTTGAAAATAGCGAGAAAATCCATGGGATGGGGCTCGACCTGTCGGTACGAGGTTCGACCGTTCCTGCCGCCTTTAACAGGGGTAATCGAACCAAGGACCAAAAATGTGCTTGACTTAGTTAAATCATCGAAATCATGTTCTATCCTAAATGCACAGAGAATTCATGCATGTGCTATGAGATTTTGTAAAATGTAAGTTGGAAAAATATGATGTATACTTAGAAAACATTTGGAGTTAAAAAGCATTTCTCAGAAAAAGATGGAAATCAATCTCCCAGGAAACTCAGATGAAAGGATTTGGAAATCACCAGAAAGTTTATGAGGATGTGAGAAAATCCTTAGAAAGTGGAGAGAATTCTTGAGAAAAGATGAACATTTGAAAAAGAAAATATTTGTCAGGGAAACTCCAATTTTGAAAGTTTTCTTTGGAAAATGATTGGAAATTCATAGGAAAATTCTTTGAAGAAGGAAAATCAAAACTTAGGAAATTGAAATCCTGAGAATATTGTCCTTGAAATATCTGAAAATCGATTTTGATTCTTGAGAAAGATGAGAAATTCTTTTTGAAAATGAATCTTAAGAAAATAACATTTTCCAGGGAAAATCATTGGAAAAACTTGACTTGGGAAATCTAGCTTTAAATTTTTTTTGAATTTCTTGAGGAATCGATTTCCATGGATTAAACTTTTCTTGAGAAAAGCAGATGATGGCATGATGCAGATGATTTGATGTATGAATGCACTTTGGAAAAGATATCCGGAAAGATTTTCTGAGAAATTTGTTGAAAAAAAAATGTGTATTAAGCCAAAGTAAATTCTTCACATATTCTGACTGTGGTCATGAATATGTTCAGAGTTTAATTGAGTTAATTCACAATACTTTGCAAAATTAGAAATATAATGTGCATTTTTTTTAAGATAGCCTAAGAGTGTAGGCTCAATGTGACTGGTAGAAAGATGATGAATCTGGGTCTCGTCCATATTCCGATTAGGGCCGTAAATATGGACTCCACCGAGTTCATCAACTCTCTAAGAGTTGGTGCACGTTCGTGTCCATTCAAAGTGATTTTCAAAATAAAATGCATGAATCACATATTCAGGATATTGCAGAAACTCAAACTATATGAAATGCATCTTAATCTAAGCAGAAAAATAAATATCATTCCAAAGTTTACATTTGATTGTTACATTGTTGACATAAAGCAAAAAAAAAAAAAATGGAGCTAGAAAGAGCCACATCTCCCAACTGTCCTGCAAACGTGAGAATTGGTACAAAAGACACAATATACAAAGGAGAGATTGAAAATTTTAGACTAATGATGGTGCGCCGGTGGCAACACTTGGATTGTAATGCCCAAAATATAAACAGAACATATATGAGAAAATTCTAAATGCCATATTTTAAGCTAAATAGAGAAGGTACATATGGATATGTCTAAATGAAAAACCTAGATACAATACTCAGTTTGAATGAAAAGTGTAAAGTATATATATGTACCTGGATGCTTAGGCTCACATTAGACGAAAATTGCATCTAGGAGAATACAACTATCTAAATGCATGATATAGGATATATACTTAAATGTAGTATTTAAGCTAAATGATAAAGATGTATACACAATGCACTTTGATACAATATTACAGATAATAGGAAAACACATATACAGTAAATGATGATATTAGATAATGATGTGATACAAAATATTAATATATGGGCATAACAGAGACTATATAATAATGGACCATATATACAATGATATATAAACACTGAAGTTGTAACAAGATGCCGAAATTGGTAAATAATGAATGCTGTTATATTATAGCTATTGGATGTACAAGAATGAATCTCATGATACACCTATATTGGAGGGCCTGTCATGATACTTAGTAACAAATCTTACTTCCTGAAATTCATGCAACATAAGCTTATAAAGCCATCCTTACCTTAAGCTGGATCCAACTACAAACATCTGGAACATATTAAATCTGTAAGCAAACTTTTAATAAGGAGTTTTGGAAAACACAATATATGGTTGACGCAATAATCAGAAGATGTATCAAAGAAATAACTACTTAACTGTAGTTAGAACACAGTGATAAACACCTAGTGTATAGATATAACTATGGGTATATTACAATCAAAATGTACAGGGGATAGAAAGGCTATACTAGAGATGACGATGCAAATATGGAGAGTGCTGGAGGTATATAATGATGAAAACATAAGCTACTGTGGAGTGCTTAAGTGACTGGTGAACACCACTCGAATGGACTGTTGACCACCTATTTTTTCCTACAAACTAATTGTCTTTATCTCCTGTGGCCTATCTATACAATAAACAAAACCATAGGATGTCATATTTACATGACTTATATAACATAGCAGATATAGGAAGCAAGCCATACAACAGGAAATGTGTGCAGAGGAAAGGCATAAAATGCCAATGCAGGTGAGTCTAAAGCAAATGTAAAAGTAACAATAGACTAAATTATAGAAAATCTGCAATAGCAGTTTCTGGAACAGTTAAAACCATATGTTGTTTCACATTATTTGAGTTACAACAACTCAAACTTACATGATAAATCAAGGCTATTAGCTATGGATGCTGAAAATAATGTTAATAAAACTCTTCACCTACACCTAGAATGAATGCAGATAAGATATCTGCATCTTGAAACTTATTAGATATTCAAAACAAAGACCATAGGCAATCATATATAGAGTAATCAACATTAAGAACCAAGTTACAGGAAACATACAGAGGCAAATACTTCTCATGCTGAATACTCTGGATTGGTGAATGTGGGCATACACACACAACGTGTGATAATGAGGTTATCAAACTTATAAGATGAAATCAATAGATAGACTTCATCTTACGTTGATTCCAGCTTGTGGATCTCTTGCTATTACACAACCAGCCAAGAAGAGAATGGCTTGGAGCTCTACGATCTGGATGGAAGGGAAGGATTCCCAAAAGGGGAAAAACCCCACGGCAGAGAGGAGTGCTTCCTTGTGGATTCCCTGCACCAAACGACTTGTAGGCAACAAAAAAAGGGCGATTCTCAACTGCTGGGCTGAAGGAAGATGAGGAACACGCTGGATGGAGGAGAGGGAATCCTCCAGGGGCAAGACTCCACCGCCCAACAGAGGGTACCTCACGGCAGAGGAGCTCCTGCAATCTGGATGGAAGAGGTAGAATCCCCAAAGGGGAAAGACTCCACGGCAGAGGAGAGGGCACACAGATTGGCCTTCTGCTAGAAGAGGGGAAAAGAGCTCCACGCTGCTGAGAGGAAGGTCCCTGCGAAAACCAAAAAAGGGAAAAAAATCAATCGGGCCCCCTGTTTTCAACTGAATGCCCTCTTTTAAAGGTTTTTGTACCCCTTCCTAAAAAAATCGCAGTTTTCCCTTCTGGGGTTCCGTTATCAATTTTGAAAAATCGTGAAACCGATGCCTCATTGATTTTGAAAATTTGTTGTTTTTAAAAGAGGACGGTTTCCTAGCTTTTAAGAAAATTTCGTTCATTTACCTAAAGTCTAGGTACAATGAACGCATCTTCTTCTTTTTAGGAATGTTTGGCCGTGGCACCAATTAAGGCTGCTTCTTAAAAACAAAAAAATGAATAGTGAAAAAAATAAATGGGAGATGCCACCTCAGCCAACTTTAAAATTCTTTTTGAAAATAAAGTTTTAGTTTGTTTTGGCAAATCTTTTATTTTCAAGTGGAGCGCCATATGTGTGTGGGCCCACTAGCTATTTTATGACATAAAAAAAATTACGAAGAGAAATTTACAAAATTGGTGCCATCTCCGGGTGGATCCCGCTTGAAATTAAGAGACATACCTGAGAGTCTGAGTGTGATGCTAGTTCAAGGCGGGTCCCACACCTTTTATTTGAAAATAAAAAGTAAAAGAAATAACCTCTTTTTAGAATTTTTTATAATACGAAATAAACTTGGTTTGTTTTCAAGAATTTGGAAGAAAAATGGTTTTTCAAGACAAAAATATGGATAAAGAAAATACAAAAAATTTTGTAAAGAGATTTAAAGTCTTTTTGCAAAAAAAAGTTTTTGAGATAAAATCTTCTAAATATAAAATTGTGTCTCCTGACGAAATTTGAAAATCCATATTAAAATACAGATTGTTTTCCTGAGAAAAACTTTTTGTAATTCAGAGTTACAGGGGTAAAATGGGAAGAATTGGCAATTTAGAACACCCAGGGTTTTGAAAAAAAATTTAAAACTCAAATCTGGATTAACAATTTTGAAAATCAGGAGTTCTGGATCTCAAAATGACCTGCTGTGCAATGAAATGCTCATGCAATGCTATGCAAAGACATGTTTCAAGAAATACTACTCTAAATCAGGAATTGGCAATTCTAGCTTTTTGTTAAGAGTAGGATTTTGAAATTTTGCAGTTGAAGATATTTCTGAGCCTAAATAGAGAGATTTTGAGACTCGGAAATGAACTTTTTGGCTTTCTGCAAGGTTCAATCTCAGAAATGACCATTTTGCCCTTTATTGCTTCCGGAGAGCTGAAATATGATAATTAGTGGAGATGTCAAGAAGATGAGTGAAAATTTGGGGTGTTTACAGATGCCGCTCTTTGCTACTAAGCCGGCTTGTGGTCGAGCTTAGTGGCAAAGAAAAACACACCAAATTTGGGCTATATAACTAACTGCCCCAGTTGGAAGGATCTGACTGGGTATGAGAAATTTAGCCCGGGGAAGATGGTAGATATGAAATGGAGAATAAAGGGGAAAGATTCATTCTGTGGCGGTGACGTTCAGGTTTTTTCTCTTAACCTGGATGGGACAGAAAATACTTCGTATGGAACAAAGCTCAGGTTTGACCCTTGACCTGATTGGGGAATAAAATACCTCATCAAAATGAGGCTCAAGTTTGTACCCTTAACCTGGGCGGAAAATGAAATACCTCTTTAAATGAAGCTCAGGTTTATACCCTTATCCTGATTGGGCGAAAAATGAAACACCTCTTTGAATGAGGCTCAGGTTTGTACCCTTATCCTGATCGGGCGAAAAATGAAATATTGGAAGGTGAATAAGATAACTTTTCTCGAAGAGGCACGAGGCGATGGAAGTGGGATTGTAAGAGGCAATCTTGGAAGATGATCAAGACAATTCAGTGAATTTTTCATCAGTGTGAAATATGAATAAGGTAAAAAGTAAGATGACTCTTTCGACAATGCGAAAGATGGACATGGCAATCTTCTGACGAGAATAAGGTAACTCTTTCGGCAACGCGAAAGACAGACAAGTCAAACTCTTTCAGAGAGGAGTAAAGCAACTCTTTTGACAACGCAAAAGATGAATAAGGCAATCTTTTCAACAAGGAATAAGGCAACTCTTTCGGCAATGCAAAAGATGAATTCTTTCGACAACGCGAAAGATGGCAAAGGCGATCCAAAGGAACAAGGCGATTCTTTCAGCAACGCGAAAGGTGCCAAAGGCAATCCAAATGAGCAAGGCAATTTTTTCGATAACGCGAAAGATGGATTCTTTCGACAACGTGAAAGATGACACAAGCTATCTTTTCAGAGAGAAGGTTAATCTTTCAACAATGCGAAAGATGATAAAGGCTATCCTTTCAGAGAGAAGGCTAATCTTTCAACAACACGAAAGATGATAAAGGCTATCCTTTCGGAGAGAAGGCTAATCTTTCAACAACGCGAAAGATGATAAAGGCTATCCTTTCGGAGAGAAGGCTAATCTTTCAACAACGCGAAAGATGATAAAGGCTATCTTTTCGGAGATAAGGCTAATCTTTCAGCAACGCAAAAGATGATAAAAGCTATCCTTTCGGAAAGAAGGATAATCTTTCAACAACGCGAAAGATGATAAAGGCTATCCTTTCGGAGAGAAGGCTAATCTTTCAACAACGTGAAAGATGATAAAGGCTATCCTTTCGAAGAGAAGGCTAATCTTTCAACAACGTGAAAGATGATAAAGGCTATCCTTTCGAAGATAAGGCTAATCTTTCAACAATGTGAAAGTTGACACAGGAAAATCTTTCAAAGGGGTCAAGATGCATCAATATGGACATCAAGCTCTCACTTAACGTCAGGATAGCTAGAAAATATTGTCAAAATGTTGAAAATTTATTGTTGATTCAAAGTAATTGAAAATGATGCTCATTGTTGTTAAAATATTCCTTCTTTTCTACCTAAAGTATTACCTCCAAACAGAATTGACTTCATAGAATCAAGATTTGGAATCCAAATTGCTCGCGATTGACCTTCTTCAAAGAAGTTATCAATTTCCTTGATATGAACAAGAAAGTGAGAATTTAATATTATGAAAGCAATTGATGAAAGAATATTGATAATATAATTTCACAAATTTAAAGAAGATTCTTAATAAATTTGGCAGTTTGATATCCTGGGAGCTTCTCTCATGATAATTTTTCTGCACTCTTTTTGGGCTCTTTTGGGCTTCAGTTACATTCTCCTTCATTTTGGAGATGTCTTGACTTTTATTTCTTTCTTTTCCTCTCTCTCTCTCTCTTTTTGAAAAGGGTACGTCACAAACTCCGTCAACTTGGAGATGTTTCGGTCCTTCTTTGCCTCCAGGGTCATGTTGATGATATTGGCTCATTGGCTTAAGATCTTTGGATGATAGCTGAAATTAAATATCTTTTAGGGATTGTCGGGAGGTTCATCGCATCTGCCTTCATCTCGACAGTGCTTTGAACTTTCCTTGGAAGGATCCGTCACAAACTCCGTCATCTTGGAGATGTTTCAAATCTTCTTTGGCCCCGGGGGTCTACTCGCTTAATTTGCCTTCATCTTGACGACAATTGAGAGATCCCTTTTGCGAATATTTAATTGTAGCTTAGGTGATTTTGAGGAGACAGGGCTGGGTAAATTTTCTCTTTTCTAGCGCTCAGGATATTTTCACTGTCTCATTTTTACAAGAATGGTCTTTAAAGATGTGCCATTGACTGCGATCATTATCAATCATTTATGGCTTTGCAACAACATTGAATCTTCTTTTCTGGCCATATCGTGGATTTATTCTTCATCCTTTTGGTTGGCCAATAAAAAGAATTTGAATTTTGAATCTCTTTTCGCAAAAGCTTCACTCTTTTGGAAGTAATGCTAAAGGTAAACTGAGGTAAAGATTTGTATAATAAAGTTTTTGAAATCAACAAGTAATTTGATTGACAAATTGACAACATATTCTTGAAATCCTTGGTAAAAGAAATCGCTTGACATCCGAGTTGACACATCCTCGGGATGGTGCTCAATCTTGAAGGTGAATCCAATACGAAGTTGGAATTTTGAAGGTAAGTCCTGGCATAATGCTGGACTTTGAAGGTAAACCTAACTAAGAAGTTTGGTTTTGAAAGAACATCCGAATCAGAGCTTTCAAAGGAAAGCTAGGAAGTTTTGTTCTTAAGGAAAGAACATTCAGGTTGAAACCCAAATCTTCAAAAGAAAATTAGATCAACTCGAATTTTGAAGGAAAGAAAATTCGAGTCGAAACTCAAATCTTCAAAGGAAAGTTGGGAGGTTCGAGTCGGGGCTCGAATCTCGAAGGAAAATTGGAAAGCTTCAGATTTTAAAGGAAAGAAAACTCGAGTTAAAAATCAAATCTTCAAAGGAAGGATGAAAAGTTCGAGTCAGAGCTTGAATCTTAAAGGAAAATATTTAATCAGAAGATTGAATTTTGAAAATCGATAGTGCGAGGACTGGGATTGAAAGTTTTGAGAATGGTCAGTTTGAGGACTGGCTTATTTGACTTGCAATGAAAAAGACCATCATATTTAGATGTATGTGGTTTGATTTTCAGGATTAACCCCTTATCCTGAACGGGGATATGAATAGAAATTTAAGAATTTTGGGGAAATCATGGAAAATGATTCAGGTTTATCCCTTAACCTGAAGGGGAAGAAAATGGAGGCAGAATTAATGCAAAATGAAATGCAAATGCACATGAGATGTAAATGAATGCAAAATTAATGCAAACGGGTGCATATACATGCAAAATGAGAGATTGGTTTATCCTGCCTGCATACAAGATGTTTTGAGGTAAAGATAGATTTTCAAAAAAAATGCCCCAGTGTAACCAGGGAGGAAGATTTTGAATACAAAGAAGGATAATCGAGGAATAACGTGACAAGCTTCTTGATTGAGAGACGTCCTCAAGATCATTCCTCACAAGTGACATATCGTGCAAAGGAAAGAGACACAAATAAAATGGTGCCAAACTATTGGTAAATTTAATAATTTTATTGATGCTTAAAAATCGAGGAAAGGAAACAGAATTATATTATCCCTTTGAAATGATAAAAGCAAAATGAGAAGTGAGAAAGTGCTTGCATATGGGATCTTTAAAGTAGAAGGAGAATGTTATTTTGAAAGTGAGAAATCATTTTGGGAAGAAAATCAACTGCAAAGTTAATTTTGAAGAATGATCAGCATGAGAGCTGATCTTTTGAAATGGATTCTCAACACGAGGGTTGATTTTGAAGAGAGATCATCATGATGGTTGATTTTGAAAACGAATTGGTTTAACAATAATTTTGGAAAAGAAAATCAACACAAGGGTTGATTTTAAAGATAATGGTTCGAAACCAATTTAAGAAAAGAAGATCACCGCGATGGTTGATTTTTGAAAAAGATTGGACCGAAACATTAAACTTTTGGGTGATCATAACAAAGATGTTTGTAGAAATTTTTAAAATTTCATGATTTTTGAAAAACCCTCATAGGTAATTTCATTTATCTCATGAATGCTGTTGGGATTGCCCCTCATCTTGAAAAAAAATGGGAATTTAATGTGGCTTAATAGAAGCTGATGGTAAAGAAGATTCTTTAAAACGAAAATGTTATATTTATTTATTTTTTCTTTTTTTTTTTTTGTGAAAAAGGTGCCCTAATGGGGCAAAAGAAAGAAGTATTGGATGAAGAAAATTGACATTTTATTGATAAGCAGAACTGATAACAAAAAGACTGCATATTTATAAGCACTCGACCAAAAGGTTGCAAAAACTAGGCGGACTTGCCCCTACGAGGTGACTAGCAAAACGAAAGAAAGAAAGCAGGAAACTTTGGCACCATCAACTTTCTGAATAATCTGGGAAAGGCTTGGTCAGGATGGCCAGCTCGTCTTCTTCTTCAGTTTCACAAGGAGGCTCTTGCCAATGCAATCCTGAACAATAGTTTTGAAGACAAAACAATGATCGATGTTATGCCCTACTGCCCGATGGAACTTGCAAAACTGATTCATGAACCTTCCCATGATGGTGGGAGGAGTTGTGGCCTTTGGGAGCTTCACTAATCCCTTGGTCAGCATGAATTCAAGGGCTTCTTCGAGTGTTTGTTTGAGAGGAGTGAACACACGATCATTACTCCAACCTTCATGTTTTATTTTTTCCTTTTGTGGAAAGTTGGGCTGAGATAGCTTGCTATTCTGTTTTTCCTCTTGATTCGCATGGTTACCCTTACTACTTTTGTTATCATTGTGACTGATGTTGGCGGAGGAGGTGAAATTGCCTTTTTCTTTGAATTTAGATTGTTCTTGACGAGGGTGATACCATCGTAGACACCGTTCTCCAAACCCATCTCGAGTCACTCGGCTCGTTCAGTAAGCTCTATGAAAGACTTGGAAGGCGAGGTGAAGATGAGACTTCTCAAAGGTTGTGAGAAGTTGTTCAGGATCAGTGATAAAGCATGCCTCTCTGATATAGGATCCCTCATTTTGTTGAAGGTCTCTCTCCATCTGCGAATGAAGTCCTTGGCTTTTTCACTGTCTCCCTGTTTCAGATTACAGAGGTGATTTAACGTTGGTGGCGCTTCAGTATATGAATAGGTTGACCACTTTATCGAACTCTCGCAGTTCGATTGGATTGATATGTTCAGCATACCATTTGCCTGCGGCTCCTTCCACGCTGCGGGGAAAACATAAGAACAATGCTCTGTTGTCCCTCTTGAATTTGGAACATTCGGCGAAGAACATGGCGAGGTGGGCTTTGGGATCACCATAATCGTCGAACTTGATGAATTTACAGGGCAAATTCTCCAGATTTTCATCCCCTTCTAAACCGTCATAAAAATCCTCACTGGTAAAGACTTTCTTGCCCTTGTCGCGGGCTTGCAGATCTTTTACCACTCTAGCCATTTCTTTGAACTGCGCTTGAAAAGGATTTGTCACTGCTTGAACTTTTGTCTTGCGAGTGATTTCTGGAATGATCTCGCATTCTTCCTCGGTATCATCTTCATCTGAAGTATCTTGAACATTCTTCTCAGAGGACTTGGTTGCTTTCTTGGCCCCACGATCTCTAATTCTCTGACTGAAAGGATCTTTGTCTGAGCTGGTGCCAGCCTGCTCACTCATCATTTTGGTCATCATTTTCTGGAACATGGCATACATCTGTGGATCTATGCCATTGTCCTCTTGCTGCTGATCTTGACTTCTGGGGGGATCCATTTCTCCTTCTGAGGCTGAGGAGTACTGAGGTGATGTTGTTTTTCTACCTGATCTTGTCCGAACCATCAAATGCTGCGGATGCTCTCTGCAGGATAAAGTCTTGATTAGACTGTGAGGAAATTTTGGATTAGGAGGAAAAGGATTATGGCCGATATGGTAGACAATTGGAAGAATATCCCATTACTAGGGATGGAATTGCCGTTGAAATCACGATAATTGTGTTGTTATTTTTTGTAAGAGAAATAAACAATAGAAAATGTGCCTTGTTTCTAGGCGAGGTCGTCAACCACAAGGAAAACATCATTTTTGAAGGAAAGACATATCTCTTGGAAAAACAATCCACAAACGAATTTAGAATAAGGAGGAGGCAAGTGGGTAAACAATTTCCACCGCAATAATCAAGGTATGCACGAGAAAAATAAGGTGAAGAATTTTGCAAATAGACAAAAGGATTGAAAATCCAATGAGAGAACATATGATTTTGGAAAATTGCAGACAAGATAAAAATGCAGTTGAAAATTCGAGATCCAGTAGAACGGAAGAATGAAAAATCACCTGGAATTTTTGAGAGAAATTAGATGTTTGGGAAAATCATCCAGGGTTTGAGAAAATAAAATAAAAGAAAAAGATGCGAATCGGATATTTGAATTTTTTTTTTTTTGGGAAACATGAGAGGAATACAAATAGTCACATCCTGCACAAACATTTATGAACATACAACACTCTCTAAAAGGATGATTCTAGATGCATCATTTTGAAAATAGCTGTAGGACTCTAATCCTAACTCTAGGTTCAGATCATCTTTGTCCAATCTAGTTATGCCATTATACCCGAACCGAAATCCAAGGTACATGGCATATAATTTCAACTCCGGTTCTAAGGTAAGGTTTTTCAACATCCTTGAGCGCCTACCGATATACTTCAGACTGTGGCCAGCGGTACGTGGTAGGGGGGTGCTAACCCAAATAAGTGGCCCAATTGTGAGGCTCTGTCCCGAACTAGGGTTCTAGAAGAGAGCCCAGCAACGTGAAGACCGGGTAATGATAGATAAGTGATGTTTGAAAAAAAATGATCACATGCAAGAAATAGAGAGCTCTAAGTCCTAAAGAGATAGATTTTTGAAAATCTTTAAAGAAGCATACATTGTTTGCATTCAGATCCTAAATTGAGGAGAGTTGTATTTAGACCTAAGTCTATGTGAGCATGAAAATATCTCCTCAATCTGGTCCTACCAAACCATGCCTAGTCTATATGCAGTCAATGTCAGCTAGGTCAGAATCTAGGCTCCTAGTGTAAGACCCGCAATTTTTCAGAAAATATCTGAATAAAATTCCTGAGGCATTTTTCGATAAAAATAACATTTTTCTTAGAATGCGAAACGAATCAATTCCTGCGAGCCAGTTATACTTAGGATATTCGTCAAATCACGAATATATGCTCAAACACACTGGAAGCCATAGCTTCCTAGCTGATCGAAATCAAAGGATTTCCTCGAGCCAACTTTCTTAGTTGCATAAATACGAAGAGCCTACTCAGAAATTTTTGAAAAAAAATGCCGAAAACTCAACTTTTTTGCGGGACCCGCGAAAATATTGGTGGGACCCATAGAAATATTTCTCAAAAAACATTCTAGAATATTCTAGAATATTCTAGGACCTTCCAGGGAATATTCCATGGAATATTCCTTCTGGATAAGATCGAACAGTCAGATGGATAAGATCAAGCTGGATTTCTGAAAAGCCAAAAGGCAAAAGGGTCAAATGGGTTGCTTAGCCCCTAAGCAACCTCCCCTATAAATAGAGGAGCCCCCCCCTTTAGAAAAAATCGCCAACCCCCCCTTTGCCTTCTCTCTCTCCTCCTTTTCCCAAACCTCCCCTACCTAGCCTAGCCCACTTGACCTGGTCTGAGCCTGCTTGACTTAGCCTGAGCCTGCCTGACCTGGTCCTAACCCACCTGACCTAGATTTGAACCTACTTGACTAAGTCCAAACCCAGTTGACTTGACTTGAACCTGGTTTGGTTCAAAGTCAAAGTCCAAGTCCTTTTTCATCCGAAGTTCGAAGTTGATCCTTTTCGGAGTCAAGCCTCGTTCGAAGCAGTAAAGCATTCCAGAGTCGTTTCTTCAACGAATTGAAGTAAGTTCGCTTCATTAATCCATCTCTCTCAAGTATTTGATTGTTTGTATATAGCATATACTTTCTGAAGTAGTATCTTGCTTTAGTTCTTGATTGAGCCCTTTTTGGACACTTCGGTGTTCACCCGCTCGTCTCGTAACTATCGTCGAATATATATGTTCAAATACGCGGTATATGCGTTCTTTAAAATGGTATCTCGCTTTAGTTCTTGGTTGAGCCCTTTAGAACACTTCGGTGTTCACCCGCTCGCCTCGTAACTATCGTTGGATGCGGATCTAGCTGTATATCTACTGATTCTGCCGACGCGTCCTATATCGCATAGGCTATGTAATTTACCTTTGCCGTCGCGTCGTATGATGCCAAGGCTCCATGCTTTCTGCAATTTCCAATTATTGTACTTCCAATTATGCATTTACTTACGCCGTCGTGTTGAATGGTACCAAGGCTCCTACTTTCTGCAAATATATATGTAGAATATTTTGTTCAGTTACACACCCTGAACAATAGTATATGCATTTCTTTACGCCGCCACTGTATAAAGTATAGGCTTCTGCTTATACTACATATATGGCGCGTAAATGAGCGTTCAAACGGAGAACAACTCCAAATCGCCAATGCGATTCCCTTACCGCTCCTCGTTCAAGATTCTGCTTGAAGAATGAAGCCCCTATTGAAAAGGCTTCGCTTTTTGGCAAAATGCTCTTTACGTAAAGACTAAGTCAATTACGTATGGCCTGGCTATGGCCCAGGGTTCCTGCAACCTTGATGGATGCAAAGTACGCACAACGGTGCGCATCCATTTCTCGAGTTAAAGCTTAGCGATTTCCCACCAAAGAGGGGAGATGCCGCTGAAATGGATAAAAGAAAACACACACTTTTTCCGTTAAAGAGAAGAAGTGCTGCTGAAATTCCTGAAGGAGCTAAGAATAGCTCAGAAAGAACATAGCAGGAGTGCTACCCAGTTCATGGAACACCTTCTACAATGTAGAAAGGTTCGTCACACCACTGTCGGTAGAGCAGAGGAGGTGCTGACAGAATGGTTGGCAAAAGAGCTGCCAAAACCAGTTAAGTGGCACAACGATGCCCTTTGTTGGAACAATGTCAGAATGACTCGTCTCCTTGATACCTGTAAGGGCACCGTACTTGTAAGAGCCATTGCGCCGAAGTAGTGGTAGCGCCTTGACAAGGTACTGAGCTCGTTGCGTAAAAATACGCCGAGTAGCCGATCCGTAGAGATCGAGTCATGTGCATGCTCATTGAGAATTATCAGACAACCAGACTCGTAAGGGCCGCTGAGCCGAAGTGTGTTGTTTCCACTGAAAGAGGTGAAGTGCTCGTCAAGGCCGATGTGCCGAGAGCAGAGTTAAGCATGCATATGAATAAAACCTTTGTTCCACAGTGAAAGTCGTGTGGTTGATTGGGGTCGGGTACACACTTCTCAAAGGCTGCCCTATAGGCATGCAATGTTCGTCAAGTAATTGTAAGACCGGCAGACCCCTTTCAGAATTTCTCACTGAGGAAGACGGTGATGGTGCAACCTTGAGTGACATATATTTCACCCGAACCTGATAGAGTTCATTGATGGCCTCCGTCACTCAGAGGTATGGAGGTCGTGGTTATCCTTAAATATCTAAGGATTGAACCCAACTACTGCAGTGGCTGAATGCATTCAAATACCTAGTAAGGATCTCTTCTGGTATGCTGTACCGTCCTACTAGGGGGATGGGGTCAACAGGCCTCTGGGGTATCTAAAATACATAGAATAATCACCCCCCAGATCGTCGCGTTGTCGCCCAGATATGAGTCCCCTAAGCCCAGGGGGAGGTGCAATTATCGAAACAAAGCATTAGCTTAGGTACAATGATACTTTGAATGTATGCGTGTATGAACGTTGTTGAGTCAGTTCTGCATAACCTTTATGAAGGTGTCATGATCGGTATACTACTTGACCGATTGGGAAAAACCCAAATGATATCCATACGACTAAGCGAAGCTCGGAGAGCTGTTATTAGATTCGTAGGATACGAATGTGCCAAGCATAAAGGCTTGAGCTAGACATCCATTCGAGACCCTGAAGAGGTCAAGGCTAAGTCGTTGAGACTTGAGCGGTTATTCCAACTCACAGCCTTGAAGAGGCTTATGAGAAGTCATGAGGACTTACGTGGATGTTCAACTCATAGTCATGAGGGGACTCCTACGATATACGCTAAGTCGTGGAGACTAGAGCGTCGTTATTATGAATTACGACCTTGAGTGGTCATCGTATATACTTAAGTTGAATGAATGTGTGATTGCTTGCTTACCAGACCATCAGTGGTTCTGACCCCGTTTAATGGGGATTTCAGGTGTTGGACCTGCGTGGCGATATGCGGAGCAAGGCGGCATCGAGTTCCAGGGTTTCTCTAGACAGAGTTGTACTGCTTCCTTTTATTGAACCTATACTCCGTTTGTAAGCAGTGATGTTATAATAAACATTGGTTTTCGATAAAATGGAACACTTTGGTGGTCAATGAGTTGCTTAGCCACATACCTACAACGTGCTCGGAGTTTTCTAAAACCGACGACTCATTATCGTCTGATTCCACTGCTAAAAGCTTTTTAAAGTTCCTCTGCAAAGAAAAAAAAAAGAAATTCATGAAAATTTTAACTTAGCTTTGTTTTGGAAATCCGAGGCATTACACCTAGGGTCGCATGATATCAAAAGAAAAAAGAGCTGACATTTTGTGAACACAGTTTTAATAATTGAACTAAGTCAAGCACACTTTTGATCAGACAAGGACAGGTCCCATCACGGTCGCCAAACCTGTTATCGTCGCAAAATTTTCTTCCCTTCCCTTCCTTGCGGGAGAGAGAAGAAAATGCTTTCGCGAGTCAAACTTGACCAGAATTTTGGAATTTGTTTTGAAATACTCGCCTCCATTTTTGAAAATAGCGGGAAAATCCATGGGATGGGGCTCGACCTGTCGGTACGAGGTTCGACCCTTCCTGCCGCCTTTAACAGGGGTAATCAAACCAAGGACCAAAAATGTGCTTGACTTAGTTAAATCATCGAAATCGTGTTCTATCCTAAATGCACAGAGAATTCAGGCATGTGCTATGAGATTTTGTAAAATGTAAGTTGGAAAAATATGATGTATGCTTAGAAAACATTTGGAGTTAAAAAGCATTTCTCAAGAAAAAGATGAAAATCAATCTCCCAGGAAACTTAGATGAAAGGATTTGGAAATCACCAGAAAGTTTATGAGGATGTGAGAAAATCCTGAGAAAGTGGAGAGAATTCTTGAGAAAAGATGAACATTTGAAAAGGAAAATATTTGTCAGGGAAACTCCAATTTTGAAAGCTTTCTTTGAAAAATGATTGGAAATTCAAAGGAAAATTCTTTGGAGAAGGAAAATCAAAACTTAGGAAATTGAAATCCTGAGAATATTGTCCTTGAAATATCTGAAAATCGATTTTGATTCTTGAGAAAGATGAGAAATTCTTTTTGAAAATGAATCTTAAGAAAATAACATTTTCCAGGGAAAATCATTGGAAAAACTTGACTTGGGAAATCTAGCTTTAAATTTTTTTTGAATTTCTTGAGGAATCGATTTCCATGGATTAAACTTTTCTTGAGAAAATCATGAGAAAAGCAGATGATGGCATGATGCAGATGATTTGATGTATGAATGCACTTTGGAAAAGATATCCGGAAAGATTTTCTGAGAAATTTGTTGAAAAAAAAATGTGTATTAAGCCAAAGTAAATTCTTCACATATTCTGACTATGGTCATGAATACATTCAGAGTTTAATTGAGTTAATTCACAATATTTTGCAAAATTGGAAATATGATGTGCACTTTTTTTTTAAGATAGCCTAAGAGTGTAGGCTCAATGTGACTGGTAGAAAGATGATGAATCTGGGTCTCGTCCATATTCCGACTAGGGCCGTAAATATGGACTCCACCGAGTTCATCAACTATCTAAGAGTTGGTGCACATGCCATTCGTGTCCATCCAAAGTGATTTTCAAAATAAAATGCATAAATCACATATTCAGGATATTGCAGAAACTCAAACTATATGAAATGCATCTTAATCTAAGCAGAAAAATAAATATTATTCCAAAGTTTACATTTGATTGTTACATTGTTGACATAAAGCAAAAAAAAAAATGGAGCTAGAAAGAGCCACATCTCCCAACTGTCATGCAAGCGTGAGAATTGGTACAGAAGACACAATATACAAAGGAGAGATTGAAAATTTTACACTAATGATGGTGCGCCAGTGGCAACACTTGAATTGTAATGCCCAAAATATAAACAGAACATATATGAGAAAATTCTAAATGCCACATTTTAAGCTAAATAGGGAAGGTACATATGGATATGTCTAAATGAAAAACCTAGATACAATACTCAGTTTGAATGAAAAGTGTAAAGTATATATATGTACCTGGATGCTTAGGATCACATTAGACGAAAATTGCATCTAGGACAATACAACTATCTAAATGCATGATATAGGATATATACTTAAATGTAGTATTTAAGTTAAATGATAAAGATGTATACACAATGCACTTTGATACAATATTACAGATAATAGGAAAACACATATACAGTAAATGATGATATTAGATAATGATGTGATACAAAATATTAATATATGGGCATAACTGAGACTATATAATAATGGACCATATATACAATGATATATAAACACTGAAGTTGTAACAAGATGCCAAAAATGGTAAATAATGAATGTTGATATATTATAGCTATTGGATGTATAGGAATGAATCTGATGATACACCTATATTGGAGGGCCTGTCATGATACTTAGTAACAAATCTTACTTCCTAAAATTCATGCAACATAAGCTTATAAAGCCATCCTTACCTTAAGCTGGATCCAATTACAAACAACTGGAACATATTAAATCTGTAAGCAAACTTTTAATAAGGAGTTTTGTAAAACACAATATATGGCTGATGCAATAATCAGAAGATGTATCAAAGAAATAACTACTTAACTGTAGTTAGAACACAGTGATAAACACCTGGTGTATAGATACAACTATGGGTATATTACAGTCAAAATGTACAGGGGATAGAAAGGCTATACTAGAGATGACGATGCAAATATGGAGAGTGCTGGAGGTATATAATGATGAAAACATAAGCTACTGTGGAGTGCTTAAGTGACTGGTGAACACCACTGAAATGGACTGTTGACCACCTATTCTTTCCTGCAAACTAATTGCCTTTATCTCCTGTGGCCTATCTATACAATAAACAAAACCATAGGATGTCATATTTACATGACTTATATAACATAGCAGATATAGGAAGCAAGCCATACAACAGGAAATGTGTGCAGAGGAAAGGCATAAAATGCCAATGCAGGTGAGTCTAAAGCAAATGTAAAAGTTACAACAGATTAAATTACATAAAATCTGTAATAGCAGTTTCTGGAACAGTTAAAACCATATGTTGTTTCACATTATTTGAGTTACAACAACTCAAATTTACATGATAAATCAAGGCTATTAGCTATGGATGCTGAAAACAATGTTAATAAAACTCTTCACCTACACCTAGAATGAATGCAGATAAGATATCTGCATCTTGAAACTTATTAGATATTCAAAACAAAGACCATAGGCAATCATCTATAGAGTAATCAACATTAAGAACCAAGTTACAGGAAACATACAGAGGCAAATACTTCTCATGCTGAATACTCTGGATCGGTGAATGTGGGCATACACACACAGCGTTGTAAACACCCCAAATTTTCGTCCTTATTCAGTATTCATCGATTTCATGTGTCATTGCTTATCATTGCATGAATTCAGCATATCATTGCATGTCATTGCATAGCATTGCATGACATTGCATCTCATTTTCGAGATCCAGCACTCCTATTTCAAAACATTCAATCCAGATTTGAATTTTAAAGCTTTTATTCCAAAATCAATTTCAAAACCTGGGTTTTTATTCAATACTCTGTCATTTTCCAACCCCAGGACTTTATATTTCGAAATATTTTCTCAAGGAAACAATCTGGATTCATTTCAAATTCAAATTTTAATCGATTTCAATTCGCAGATGAGACCCATTGAGGTGGTGTCGCTTCTGAATTCCTCTATTCATCAAATTTCTCAAAATTTTGAAAGTTTCAGTCCGATCAGGACTCTGTCTCAGAGACATGATCCGGTCAGGAGTCTGTTTTGAAGTCTGTTTTACTTCCATTTTTAATCTTTTTCGTTTGTTTTCGAAATTTAGGTCATTTTACAGAGTCCAGTTAGTTCAGGATTCTATTTTAGAGTTCGGTCGAGTTGAGAGTCTAACCCTGACTGTGTTTTCTGACTTATTTCATCATTTCTTGATAAAATCTTTTGAAAATTCTTTCATTTAGATTTTAAAATCTAAAAACTCAGAGTCCTAAGGGTTCAAGACTCTAACCCGGAGTTCCAGTTCGCTTGAGACCCTATTTTCAAAGATCTTGAATTTCAAATGTCAATTTTAACCCCTTTTCAAAGCCATTTTCAGTGTTTATTTCAAAAATGTTCAAAAGTCGATGTGGGCCCACTCAGTTGGCATCATATCTAGAGGAATTCTAACTCAGTTAGGACCTTATGCCATTTCGAAAATCCTAATTTTAAGTTTACTTTTGAAAATCTTTTGAAAACTCCTTCAATTTCAAGTTTTAAAATCACTTTTTGAAAAACTCAAGTAGGGCCCACTCGGGGTGGCGCCATATTCGAGTAAGTCAGGGCTAGACTAGGGTTAGTTGATGTCTTGGTTAGTGTTAGAGGTTTAGAAGAGTCAAAACCATTTTGAAAACTCATTTTGAAAATTAGTTTTTAAAACTAGTGTTTTTAAATGTTTTTAAAGGTGTTTTAAAAACCCAAATGTGAAAGATGCCAAGTGGCATCACATTTGGGGGTTTTCTAGGTTTAGTTAGGGGCTAATTAGGGATTAATTAGAGTCCCACCTAGGTTAGAAAACCACAAAAAATCGTTGCCTTTAGTGGATTTATTAGAAAGAGTCCTAAAAAAATGAAAAACCTCTTAATTAACCCTAATTAAGTGACTTTTTGAAAAACTATAAAAAGGGACCTAAGGGGGGCCAAAAGGAGGGCTCTTTTCTCTCAAATTTTCGTGGCCTCTCTCTCCTCTCCAGCACCTCCACCTTCCTCCATTGCAGCTGCAAGCACCAAGGTAATATTTTTTAGTTTTATTTAATACTTTTTCATGTTTTAAATCAATTTTAGCCATTGGTGTCATCCCCTTCATGGATTAAACCATGGATTCAACCTCAAGAATCAGCAAGAACACTACAAGAAGGTGATCCAACCCTGTTTTGGATGATTTACAGAGATTTTAATCCATTAGGATTGATTTTAACATGATTCTTTGCATTATTAACCAATAAAATATATGATTTACCCTTTTTAATGGGTTAAATCTATGTTTTAAAGGTGATATCAAATTACAGCCATTGATTCCCTGTTTTTAATTTATTTTCATGGTTTATTCATGTTTGTTTTACGTTCTATAGCATAGAAATAAGTTTTATTTACTGTTTTATGGTTTATTTTATTTATTTACATTAGTTAATGCATGGTTTTTCAAGTTTCTTAAATTTCTGTGTGTTCTAGGTTTAGAACAGTAAAGATGATGTTATTTCGGATTGAAGCACTCGTTGTTTATTTCTGATTTTTTTATATGTGATGCATGCATGAGTTATTGAGTTAATGTAGAAAAATCAGAGGTTTTGGATCTCGGAAACCCTGTCAAAAAAATCAGACATCAAATCGGGTTTTTAAAGCTTTAAAATCGTGGTTAAAATAAAAAAGGTAACTTGCTGTTATGATATTTCTCTCATCTTATATCCGATTTTAGATCTGTAAAGTGCTATGGATTCACATTGAGTAGATATGTCTTCTGTGAAATTTTTGGAGTTTTTGATCATTGTTTAGTATTTTTCCTCTTTTAGAGAATCTGTTTTTAAATTTAAAGCTCGTTAGGGTTTACCAAAACCCTAATCAGACTTGCGTTAGTCATAAATCCCAAACCACAGATCCGATTTTAGATATGTAAAAAGTGAGTATTGTTATTTTTCTGTATAATATTCACCACTAAAATTTTAGAATTTTTTTTTAGGAGTGCTATTTATTCCTGTATTTTCAATCTGTAATAGCTGTTTTAATCCCTGTTAAAAGTGATATATTTTAGCTCAGATTGCCGGAAGGGTTTCTCCCTAACCGGAGATGATTTTTCCGATCTGTAAATTAGGAAATCTCTGTTTTTCTTCCTAGTTAGTCTCTGTAAAATTTCATAAATTTCCATGGAGATTTGACCCCTGATTCAGGTCTTGGATTGAAACTGGTTGGTGAATTAGGTCAAAAATAGCATATTTTTAGGGTTTAATGCAATTTTCGGATTAATTTAATGTCAAAAAATTATTTTTATAATTATAATTCGACATTAGGGTTATAAAAAGTGCAGGTACCAATTTTTATGGATTTTGGAAACCATTTGATGGCTGAATCAAGCAAATTGCAAAACCGGGTTCCTGAAAGATCCAAAAACACTGCTAAAATCACAGTTTTTGTGATATTATTGGATTTTCGTGCATAAGCATATATTTTTAGGGTTTTATTATGTTCATAAGCATCTTAGGATACTTTAGGTTTAATTTTGTGCTCATTTGATTTTATTTAGTGCATAAAACCTAAGTTTTTACCAAAATCTCTTTTTAAAAACCCTGATTTCAAGGCCATAGTCTTGCTATCGGGGGCAATTTGGTCATTTGACCTAAATTTCGAAATCCCTAACCCTAATTTCATATTTTTAATCATGTCATAGCATATTTGGTTTGGGTTTATTCCATTCAAATTTCAAAATTTGCATTTTATCAAAATATCTTTCTAAAAACCCTAATTTCAAGGCCATAGTCTTGTTATTAGGGGTATTTTGGTCATTTTGACCCCAATTTCGAAATTCCATATCTTCTCTTTCATATTTATTCAATTTTATTTCATACTTTATCATTTTTATTTAAGAGAATCAAGGAAGAGGCTTATATCTAGCAAAATCCAACAATTTCCTGATATTGTTGGATAAATCTAGAAAAGACAACATATATTCATTAACCAAGTTTTCTAGTTTTGCAGGTACATTGAAGACTTTATTTTTCATGTATTTAAATTTCAATAGTGATGTAATTTGTAATTAAACTTTGGAATAAGAATTTACATTTCCTGTTTAGCTTAGGTTGCATTGCATATAGTTTATTTTCTTTTGTAATGTTAATGTGTGCTGGATGATGATTCATGCATATTCAAACTCACTATGGTCTACACGAATGGCACATGCACTAGCTTCTATGAAGTTTATAAACTTGGTGGAATTCGTATTTATGGCCATAGTCAGAATATGAATGATACTCAGATTTATGATCTTCACATTAGCCACATTCAGCCTACACTCTTAGGCTAACTTCAAAAATGCACTGCATTTCTCAAAAATACAAAAAGTATTTCTCAATTCCTCAAAATCATATTCATTCATTTCATGCATTTGCCAATTCCAATTCCAATCTTAATTCAAAGAAGTTCATTTTCTCAAAATCTCCTAAGTCTGATAGCAAAATCGATTTTCCCAAAGACATTGAATTTCAAAGGATATTTCAAGTATTTCCCAAGTTCCAAATTCAAATTTTCTAAGTTAGAATTTCAATTTCAAAGTTTGAATTCAGAGAAACCAAGTCTCTCAGAATCGATTTTCACCAAATGTCAAGGATTCCTCAAAATCGATTTTATTTCTCTCAGAAGTATATTTCAAATCCCAATTCACGATTTACATTTTCTAAATATTTCAATCATTCAAAGCAAACATCATGTTTTCAAAATGTGCATTTTCTAAAAATTCATAGCACATGCCTGATTCTATGTGCATTTAGAAATTAGAATATGATTTAGACAAGTTGAATAGAGTAGAGCATAAGATTGATCCTTGGTTCAATTACCCCTGTTAAAGGTGGCAGGAACGGTTGAACCTCGTACTGACAGGCGAGTCCCATTCTACGGAATTTTCCCGCATTTTAAAAATGGAGGCAAGTTATTTTCAAAAATCTTTTTCAAAGGTCAGTTTGATTCGCAAAAGTTAAAATTTTTGCGATGATAACAGGTTTGGCGACCGTGATGGGACCTGTCTTCGCCTGATCAATCTAATGCTCTACTTAGTTCAAATTGTCAAAATCGATTTCCATGGAATGTCAGCTTTACTTTATGATATCATGTGAACCTAGGAGCCTAGACTTGAACCCAACTGACATGGAATGCATATAGACTAGGTATGGTTTGGTAGGACCATATTGAGGAGAATTATTCATGCTCACATAGACTTAGGTCTAATACAACACTCCTCAATTTAGGAATTGTATGAAAACAATGTTTGCTTCTTCAAATATTTCAAAATTCTCTCTCTTTAGGACTTAGAGCCTTCTGTTTGATTGCATGTGCTCATGTTTTTCAAAAACCACCCCCACCTATATTGTCCCGGTCTTCACGTTGCTGGGCTCTCTTCCAGAACCATAGTTCGGGACAGAGCCTCACAACTGGACCACCTATTTGGGTGAAAACCCCCCCTGCCACGTACCAAGGGCCATAGTCCAACGTATATCGGCAGGTGCTCAAGGATGTTGGAAAACTTGAACCTAGAACCAGAGAAATTGATTTTATGCCACGTACATTGAGCCTTGGCTTGAGTATATAGGCATAACTGGATTGGATACAGTTGATCTGAACCTTAGAGTTAGGATTAAGGTCCTACAGTCATTTCAAAATTTGTGCATCTAGAGTCAGCTTTTAGGGAATGCTGTATGTGCATGCTTGTTTATGCAGATTTTGATTGAATATGTTATTTCCTTTTATTTTCCATATTTTCCTCAATTTTCTAAAGTACTGGACGATTTTCTCAAAATTCCCCAATCTATGTCCATGTACTGTCCATGTTTTAAACCTTGGACGATTTTTTCAAATACTTCATTTTCTATTTATTTCTTCATATTTCATCAAACCCTGGACGATTTTCCAAATTTCCCTTAATTTCCTTCAAAACTCCAGGTGATTTCCCATCTTTCCTGTCTTCTGGATCTCGAATTTCCTACTTTATTTTTATCCTGCCTGCATTTTCCTCAAATTTCCTGTATTTCCCCAAGTCTTATTCCAATCTTCCATGTTTTCCAGTTTGATGACATCCAGTCAGCTTGATTCAGTCTTCCCTGAGGGTCACATCTCCTACGAGGTGCGACAACGTCTTCCCGAACATCGAGTCCTCAGCACCGGATCCTTCTTTCCCCGGTGGTATTATTCATGGTTCAAAAACTTCTCTCGTATGTTTCCGGACCATCTGGATGAGTGTGGATTGGAACTGGCGTCTGCAGTGGGAAAGCAGACAGTCAACGGCAATTTGATCCATGCACTAGCAGAGCGGTGGAATCCGAGCACTTCTACCTTCTGGTTCCCGTGGGGCGAGATGACAGTACTGATAGATGAATTTTCAGAGATTATGGGATTGCCCGAGCCAGCCGGTCAGCCTGGAGATCCATTAGAGAAACAGTTTTTGATCAATGTCAAGGGTCTGGATCCCCGAGATGCTTTAGCTCGCATGACAGGACACAAGTCTTGGCCTCTGATTGAAGAAGATGGAAATGAATATGTGAATCTGCTCGAAATCTACAGACAACATGGGGCATTTGTGAAAGTCAGTTCATTGTCCAGGACAGCTCGAGAGAGAGTTCAGCACGTGATGGTTCTATGCACGGTGGGATTAGCTTTCTTTCCCGATGGACGGAATTACATGGACATCAGAATAGTTCAGCTTCTAAGGAGATGGGGAAGTCGACAGACCAGCTGCCTCTCAATAGCCATGGCCGCACTCGCCTTTCTATACCGAGGGTTGACTCATTTCGCACTCGGAGAATCGATTCTAGTCGAAGGATGCACCTATGCCTTGCAGTCGTGGTTCCTCCGGCATGTGCCAGTCCAAGCCAGTTCATTCATATACAATGGAGAGAAGCTTCTTCCAGTTGCGCGATACCGGTTCTTGATCGACAACCTTCAGGAGGAAGAAGTCGTATGGGACTACTTTGATCGTCAGGAATCACCTCCCAGATACACTTATACTTATGGCAAGCGATTCAGACTACTTGGCCCATTCTTCTGCGCATACTATCATCCCGAGCGGTGGTGTGTCAGGCAGTTCTCTCAGAGGCAGAAGCGCGTAGAGATTCGTCCACTAGCGGGGGTTCTGCCAGAATTCGATCTCGCATCAGATCAGTGGTCCGGAGCATACCATTCTGCCAGACATGGCTGGGATTCCTTTGTCAGTCTTACTATTTTTCCTGGTCCTCGTGTGTCTTCTGATTTTGTAGAGTGGTGGAAAATTAGAGCACCAACAACATCCAAGAGAACATTTGCAATACTCGATGGTCAATACAAGATCCATAAAGAAAACCACATCAGTTGAAGGTGTCGCATATTCAGTAGCTTCAGAAGAAGAGATGGACTCACCTCGATCAATCCAGAGTCAGGGTCAGCAGGCAGATGATGGCATCGATCCCCAAATGTATATCATGTTCAAAAAGATGATGACCAAGATGCTGGCAGAGCAAGCTGAGGCCAGTACTGAGCAAATTCAAACTAAACAAAAAGATAAGGGTCAGGCCGTCAAGAATGTGAAGATCAGTAAAAGGCAGAATCGTCATGAGGAGATGTCTGATGAGTCAGAATCAGCAGATGATACTGACAAAGAGTATGAAAACAAGCAAGAATTCAAAAGGTTGACTCAGGGGCAGGGGTCGGCCTACAAATCCAAGAATCAGTCTGTTGACGCCCTTACACAGTCACAACTCAAAGATGTGATGAAAATAGTTAAGGATCTTCAAACTCGTGACAAGGGCAAAAGAGTCTTTACAAGTGAAGACTTCTATGATGGACTGGATGGGGATGATGATCTTGATAATCTCCCCAAGAAATTTATCAAGTTTGATGGTTCGGGTGACCCAAAAGCACATCTCGCCCTATTCTTCGCAGAATGTTCCAGGTTCAAGAGGAACAATCGTGCCTTATTTCTCTGCTTCCCTCGCAGCTTGGAGGGTATTGCGGCAAAGTGGTATTCAGAGCATATCAACCCGATAGAGCTGAAAGAGTTCGATAAAGTGGTCAATTTATTTATTGAGCGCTTTCTATTCAATGCTGAAGCACTCCCGACTCTCAGTCATCTTTGCGGCCTCAAGCAGAAAGAAAACGAGAAGGCCCAAGATTTTATCCACCGATGGAGGTCAGCTTGCAATAAGATGAGAGACCCGATATCAGAAGGGCATGCATTGTCACTAATCTTGAATAATTTTTCACAACCCTTGAAAGGTCTCATTTCCACGGCACCGTAAAAAACCTTCATCGAACTGACAGAACGAGCCGAGTGGCTCGAGCTAAGCATGGAAAATGAAGTTTATGAAGGCTTCATCTTTACACAAGGTAACAATCAGAGTGAGCAGAAGAAGAAGGCTCACTTCACTCTTTCTGCCAATGATAGCAAAAGCAACAAGAAAAATCATGATCACTATTCAGAGGGATCCAAGGGCCAAAAAGGAAAGTTCTCCAACAATGATAAGCCTCTTCAATCTAGTCCTCAGCATAAAGAGAAAGATCAAGAAAAGCCAAAGCGCAAGGATTGGAGTACGGATCGAAAGTTCACCCCTCTGGACCAAACACTAGAGAGTGTTCTGGAATACATGCTTGCAAAAGATATGATCTGTTTACCTAAAGCAGCTGATCCCGCAACAATCATGGGTAGATTCAAAGAAAGATTTTGCAAATTTCATCGGGCAGTAGGGCATGACACTGAGAATTGTTTCGTCCTGAAAAATATCATTCAAGATTGCATCGACAAGAATATCCTTATTGAAGATGAGGAAAATACCAGTCAACCATCCTGAGCAAGTTTTCTAAAAATTGACAATGTCGAGACTATGTCACTTTCATCATTTTGTCATTTTGAAGCAACAATGTAGTCTCAGTTCTTCTATCAATTTGTTATTTCCTTCTTCAATGCATTAATAAATTTGTCAATCTTCCTTATGGCCTGGCGTCATCTTTTATATTCTTCATTTGCAAATGTTTAAATGTATTCTTATAAGGGGTAACCTTTTTCAAAGTGCCTCTCTGATCAACCAAGAAGCTCATTGTCAGTTTTACCTCGTTATCCTCAGAGAATTCTCATCAAATATCAATTACTTATCCTTTCTTATTCCCCTATTACACTGAGGCATTACTTTGGAAATTGTCTTCAAAACATCCTGTATGCAGGCAGGATCAAACAAATCTCTCATTTTGCACGCATGTGCATCCATTTATATCATTTTACATACATTTGCATTCATTTGCATTTGCAGGCATTCATTCGCATTCATCTGCATTTGCATCAAGCTTCCTCGCTCAGGAGAAGGGGTTAATCCTAAAAACAGGCTTTGAAAAGCTAACTATGATGGTCCATTGTTATCGTCGCAAAATTTTTCCCCCGCCTTCCCTTCCTTGCGGAAGAGAAAAAGAGAGAAACGCTTTCGCGATTCAAACTTTGACCGGATTTTGGAAATTGTTTTGAAATACTCACCTCCGTTTTTGAAAATTGCGGGAAAATCCATGGGATGGGGCTCGACCTGTCGGTACGAGGTTCGACCGTTCCTGCCGCCTTTAACAGAGGTAATCGAACCAAGGACCAAAACTATGCTTGACTTAGTTAAATTATCGAAGTTATGTTCTATCCTAAATGCACAAAGAATTCAGGCATGTGCTATGAGATTTTGGAAAATGCAAGTTTGGAAAAACATGATGTATGCTTGGAAAATATTTGGAGTTGAAAAGATTCTCTCAGGAAAAAGCTGAAAGTCAATTTCTCAGGAAACTCAGATGGAAAAGATTTGAAATCTCAGGAAAGTTCATAAAGACTTGGGAAAATTATGAATGGTTGAAAATCCTGGGAAAATGGAAGTGATTCTTGAGAAAAGATGAACCTTTTGAAAAGGGAAACACTTCTTATGAAAACTTGGACTTTGAGAGTTTTCTTAGGAAAATGATGGAAGATTTATAGGAAAACTCATTGGAGAAGGAAATTCAAAACTTGGGGAATCGAAATCCTGGGAATTTTACCTTTTGAAATACTTGAAAATCGATTTTGGATCTTGGAGAAAGATTGGAAAACTCTTTTGAATCTCTTAAGAAAACATCATTTTCCAGGGAAAACTGTGAAAAAAACTTGTCTTTGGAAAACCGATTTTGAAAAATCCTTAGAATTTCTTGAGAAATCGATTTCTTGAGAATGAAGTTTTCTTGAGAAAATCTTGAGAAGATCAATGATTTCATGATGTAAATGTCATGAGTGAATGAATGCACTTTGAAAAGATTTTCTAAGAGATTTGTTGGAAAAATATGCATTAAGTCAAGATAAATCCTTCACATATTCTGACTGTGGCCATGAATATGTTCAGAATTTAGTTGATTTGATGCACATGATTTTGAAAACTTTGGAAATATGATGTGCATTTTAAGATAACCTAAGAGTGTAGGCTCAATGTGACTAGTAGAAAGATGACGGATCTGGGTCTCGTCCATATTCCGACTAGGGCCGTAAATATGGATCCCACCGAGTCCATCAACTCCCTAAGAGTTGGTGCACGTGCCATTCGTGAACATCCATAGTGCTTTTGAAATAAAATGCATGAATCATATAATCAGGATATTGCATAAACTCAAACTATATGACATGCATCCTAGTCTAAGCAGGAAATTAAATCTCTTATTCCAAAATTTACATTATTACATCACTAAATAAAGGAAATAAAAGAAATTTGCAGACTTCAGCTCCTTCTTTGGAATGTCCCTGCCAAGCTTGAAATAAAGTTAGCTCAAATATGTGGGTTTTTCCAAGATTTTCCAATAATATTATGAAATTATTGGACTTAATTGGATATAAACCCTATTCTCATGCTTCCTTGATATTTGAAATGATGAAAATGCAAGAAATTCAGTAGAAAACAGTTTGAAATTCGGAATTGTGGTCAAAATGACCAAAATACCCCTAATTATAAAGTTATACCTTTAAAATCAGGGTTTTTTGAAGGAAAACTTGGTAAAATTGAGATTTCAAAATTCAAATTGACTCAAATGATGATGAGATGCAGTAAGGGATATGATGACATGCTGCTAGACACATTAAGACTGTAAAATCAGAATTTGGTATTTTGCAATTTATCAAAAATAACGATTTTCGCTTGTTTTTCGCTTGGATCCGGGTCCTGCGGGACCCTGTTTTGGTATTGTGGATAATCCGAACCTCAAATGGATTCCAAATTGCACCAAATTCGGTATGAAGCATCTACTTACTTTGATAAACAACCTAGAATGCTAAAAATCATGAAATGATATGATTTAAATGCCAAAATTCAAAGAAAGTCCTAAAAATGATGGATTTTGCCTATGGATCCGAACCAAATGCAATGCCTAATATGATAATGCAAGATTTACACCATGGAAACTTCTGATATTTTGCAGACTGCTAAAAGGCCCGAAATGAAACATTTTTGGTTTTTATAGTCTCGAGATTTGAGCCATGGTGAGTTCAGAAACAGGGATTTAATTCTTACAGAGGTAAAAATCACACTAATCTGATGAAAAATGCTAAAAAAATACAAAAGGGCCATGGAAATTTATTAAATTAATCAGAGTTATGAACGACACCTACATGAACAACTTTCATGTTTATGACTTTGGCATTTGATCAACATAAACACCGATAAAAATATAACTATTCCTGCCTAAACTAACAGAACAGACAAATGTAGCAAAACAGAGGGCTGACAAGAAAAATCTGAAGCAGGGGTCAACACTGTTCTAAAAATTACAGGCTTTCAGATTCAAACAGAGGACATCTCGGACACCACTTTCACTTTTTACAGTTTCTGATTTGGAGCAACACAAAAAGAGAAACCATAGCCCTAAGTCGATCCAAGATCTCAGAGGCCCAAATTAGGCTCTGACACGTGTACCGACATCTCGGATTTTTGTCAGACATAAACAAAAATCATAAAAATCTTATAAAATCATATTAAAAACTAGACATTCTCCCAAGTTCAAAACATCTTTCGGATCGAAAATCGGATCTCCCATGAGGGATATCTCGATTTTACAAGTCGGAAAATGATTTTCAAAATGTATCCCGGGTAACAAAACCCGACTTGCCATTTTGAATGTTTACCGCAGTAAACAAATTCAAATGCCTCCGAATTTTTGGAAAAATTTCAGGGACACCTAAGGGCGCATTCCGTGATTTTTTTGGGATTTTTAATAAAAAAAAAATGCATGAAATGACATGTGGACTAACTGACAAAAACAGAGACCTATTGAAAATAAGCAGAATTGAAATAAAGGCTAAATTAATCCTAATTAATTCATGAAATGTACTAAATGAATAAAATAAAATACAAATTAAACCTAGCTAACTATATGAATGTTAAAAATCATCAAAGAAGCATAATGAAACATTTTTATGTATGTCGTTTTATGAGAATAGCTCAATCCATCCCTCGGATGAGCTCTTTCTTCAAACGACTCCCGATTCGGATTATATAATCACATCAAGGGGAAAAGAAGTGCACCTTGCTTCGTTACGCAGCGTAGGAGCTCTTGAAAGGGGCAGCTATCACGAGCTTCCTTCGTCCTTCGCTCCGAGCTTCGGATGGTCCGCCAAAATCGACCTCTGTTGGAATTGAATTGGCCACAACACGAGCTCTACTCCACCTTCTTCAATGCGCCAAACGGGGCACAATTTCCAAGGTTCAAAATCAGATGGTAGGAAGGCTAGGTCGGATTTTCCAAGTTCACCAGAGCTAAAAAAAATGATCTCCTTTTAGGCTGGGCGTGAACCCTTGTTTTTATAACTTTTCTGAAAAATTTTAAAATTCAAACAGGCTGGATCTCAGCCCTCCATGTGGCGCCATCTCAGGGGGTGTCATCTGAGGGGTTTGAAATTCTAATTTGTCTTCTGCAGGGAGCCCTCAGGTGGCGCCACCTCAAAAGGTATTTTAATTTTTGAGAAAAATAAAAAATGGAAATTTTGTGGGTGAGACACCTCAGCAGGGGGAATTTGGAATTTTTCAAAAGTTTGCCTGATTCTCTCTGCAGGGAGCTCCCAGAAGGCGCCACCTCAGAGGGTGCTCTCTTGGAATTTGAAATTCAAATTCACTTTTTGTAGGGAGTCCTCAGGTGGCGCCACCTCATGGTGGGCTACCTTTATTAAAAATAAAATAAAAAATAAAAAATGGAGCCAAGTGGAGTCCTGGAATGGTGCCACCTCAAAAGGTGTTTGACACATGTCAGGAGGACAGAGCAGTGGGCTCAGAAGGCGCCACCTCAGAGGAATTTGAATTTTGCTTTTTCTGGTGAAAGGAGATCTGGACATGTGGCAGTCCAGGATGGTTCCAAGTGTCAGCCTGCTGGAGGAGGTTCTTCAGATGGCGCCACCTCAGAGGAGAAGTTTGAAATTCAAATGGAGGTTGGCCCTGGAGGAATGGAGGGTGGACATGTGGTGCCACCTCAGGGTGGCTCCTACAATGCCATGTGGCAAGAGGAAGGAAAAAGAGGGCAGTGACATGTGTCTCCTACTTTTCTGAAAAAAGTAGGGAGAGGACATGTGTCCTCTACTTTTTCTGAAAGAAGCAGAGAATGACACGTGGCAGAGGGGAGAGAAGGTGGGCCAAGCCATGTGGCGCCATCTCAGACAGGATGAAAAAGGTAGGAGTTCTTGATTTTCGCCACCTATGAGGAGATTTGAACTTTTGAATTCTAGTTTTTCTGAAGAAAGCAGGAAATGACACATGGCACTTGCTTTTTCTGAGGAAATGAGAGCTTGCCATGTGTCCTCTGCAGGAGACACTCCAGAGGGCGCCACCTCAGAGGAGACAAGCCTACCTTTTTTGTAGGAATTTAGGAGTGACACATGTCTCCTACTTTTCTGAGAAAAGTAGGAAGAGGACATGTGTCAGGCTACTTTTCTAGAAGGAAGGAGGGGTTGACACGTGTCCTCTGCAGGAGACACACTTCAAGTGGCGCCACCTCAGAGGAGACAAACTCCACTTTTTCTAGACAGGACAACCTATGACACTTGGCATCTCCTGGTAGTCTTTGAAATGACACATGGCGCAGGATGGATAGGGTGACACATGGCAGATAAAATGGGATGACATGTGGCGGCTTCTTAGGGTAGCCCCACATTGACACTTGGCATGGAAATGGGGGGAGAGAGAAAGGACAAGTGGCACCAATCCAGGGGACAAGGCTCCTATATTTTTGGGTTTTTCAAAATTCAAATTTTCAAAAGGAAAGCTTGTGTGACACCACCTCAGTGTGGGTCCCACATTGCTTCTTTATTGAAATAAGGATAAAACCACAACTTCTTTTTGGAATTTTCATAAAATCTGGACTAATGGGCAAAACAGGAATTTTGGAAAGAGTTGGCCCTTGTGGGGCGATTTTGTAAAAAGGAGATATTTGAAATTGTCAAAAAGGGCAAAATCTGAGGTGAAGTGACTGAAATCCATATTGAAAACTATCCAGATGGTTTTCCTGAGGAAATATTTTAAAATTCAGAGTCCTGGGGGTAAAATGGGAAAATTTGATAATTTTGAAGACCCAGGGTTTTGAAATCAATTTTGAAAAGAGTTGAAATTCTAATCTGGATTGAAAATTTTGAAATCAAGAGTTCTGGACCTCGAAATGACATGCTGTGCAGTGCAGTGATTTGAAATGCTCATGCAATGATATGCAATGTCATGTCTTATGAAATGCAATCTTGAATCAAGACTTGGAGATGTCTGTTTCCTGTCAGGAGTAAAATTTTGAACATCTGAGCTAAAAATAGAGAAATTTTGAGAGTTGCAGATGAAAATTAGACTTTTGCAAGGTCCGAGCTCAGAAAATGACCATTTTGCCCTCCAGCGATTTCAGAGGCTGGATGTTGATGCTTGGTGAAAATGTCAGGGAGGTGAGTGAAAATTTGGGGTGTTTACATCCATTCAAATCATGAACCAAGAATTTTTATTTTCCAAATTCAAAACCCATAAGTTGAACCCTTCCTTCTTAAATTGTGATCCTTAGGTTAAATCCCTATGAAATTGATAGTTTGTAGGTCGAACCCCTGCAGAGTCAATGTGATTTGTAGGTTGAACGCCTGTCAAACCAATACGGCTCATAGGTTGAACCCCTTTCGAACCAATCTCGTTCTCAAAAATTTCGATCTGTAGGTTGAAGTCCTCCTGATCCAATATTCTTTACAGTCCTTAGGTCGAACTCCTTTTGGATTGGTATTTTTTAGATATATGATTTGTAGGTTGAAATCCTCCTGATCCACGTTCTTAGGCTGAATCCCTATTGAACCCATGTCGTTCCCAGTGAACCAATGTTGTTCTTAATTGAACTCATGTTGTTCCCAGTGAACCAATGTCGTTCTTAATTGAATCAATGTCGTTCGTAGGCTGAATACCTATCGAACCCATGTCGTTCCTAGTGAACCAATGCCGTTCTCAATTGAACCAATGTCGTTCTTAGGCTGAATCCCTATTGAACCCATGTCGTTCCCAGTGAACCAATGTCGTTCCCAGTGAACCAATGTCGTTCTTAGGCTGAATTCCTACAGAACCCATGTCGTTCCCAGTGAACCAATGTCGTTCTCAATTGAACCAATGTCGTTCTTAGGTTGAATTCCTACAGACCCCATGTCGTTCCCAGTGAACCAATGTCGTTCTCAATTGAACCAATGTCGTTCTTAGGATGAATCCCTACAGAACCCATGTCGCTTCCAGTAGACCAAATCACAATTTTGATCTCCAGGTCATCCAATATCCTATTTCCAATTTCCGAGTCTCTCCTTTGGGGAAAGGAGAGGAGAATCTAGCCACGGATGTGTCATTTAGATCTCAAGTGATTTCTTTCACCAAGGATTTCAGGAATATTTTGCCAATTTGTCATGAAAAATAGTTGTCGATCTCAAAATCTTTACTGCATAAAATTGTACCTCAGAATACCTTTAGTATTACTTTCGAAAGGACAAAGCTTTTGTGAAAAAAGATTCAAAATTCAAAATCTTTCTATTGGCCAACCAAAAGGATGAAGAATAAATCCGCGATATGGCCAGCAAAGAAAATTCAATGTTGTTGCAAAGCCAGAAGTGATTGATATTGATCGCAGTCAATGGCATATTTTTAAAGACCATTCTTGGAAAATAAGCAGTCAAAATATCCTGGGTGATACAGAAAAATCCACTCAATCTCCATATCTCCTCAATCACCTAAGCTGCAATTAAATATCTGCAAAAGGGATCTCTCAACTGTCGTCAAGATGAAGGCGAATTAGACGAGTCGACCTCCGGGGCTAAAGAAGATTTGGATTATCTATAAGATGACGGAGTTTGTGACGGATCCTTCCAGGGAAAGTTCAGATCACCGTCGAGATGAAGGCGAGTGTGATGAGCCTACCGACAAACCCTAAAAGATATTTAATTTCTGCTATCATAAAGAGATTCCCAACCAATGAGCTAATAACCGTCAATATAATCCCTGAGAGAGAAGAAGGATCGGAACATCTCTGAGATGAAGGAGTTTGTGACGTACCCTTCCAAAAAAAATAAAGAGAGAAAATCCAGGACATCTCCAAAATGAAGGATGATGTAATTCCCAAAAAATCCAAGAGAGCTCCAATTCTGTCAAAAAAGAGTGCAGAAAGATCATCATGAGAAAAGAATCCCAGGATATCAGACTGCCGAATCTATCAAGAATCTTCTTTAATTTTGTGAAATTCTTTTATCAATATCCTTTCGCTAATAGCTCTCGCAATATCAAGAATACATTCTTTTCCGTCCATATCAATGAAATTGATAGCCTCCTTGAAGGAAAGTCAATTGCAAGTAATTTGAATTCGAATCTTGATTCTACGGAGTTAAGCCCAGTCGGAGGTAATACTTCAGGTAGAAAAGAGGGAATATTTTTCATAAATATATGTGCTTATCATTCTTGAATTAACTACAATTTTTTTTTATCTTATTGGCAATCTTTTTAAATTATCCTGACATGAAGTGAGAACTTGATGTTTATTTTGATGTATCCAGGTGTTGTTGTTATCCCTTTTAGGATCGGATGATGAGAGTTGTCCAAGATCCTTCCCTTCTTGTTTTGATCTGAGTGCCTGGGCTCTCAGATTCGCACACTTCCCTGTGCTTCCCACTGTCCCACCATAGACAGTTCCCGTTCAGGTTAAGGGTTAAACCTGAATTTTCCGCAAAAGGTCATCTGTCTTAAAAGCCATTCAGTCTTAGCAATGAGACGTCCAAGATCAATCCCTTTTCAAGCTTTAGGGAACCCAATTTCCTTCCTTTTGCAAAACCCCTATCGGATTCATTGTGCGGAAATCCGAAGGTTCCATCACGGTCTCTTCTTTCGAGGATTCCGTCCATTTTCTGCCCAATCAGGTTAAGGGTACAAACCTGAGCCTCCTTTGATGAGGTATTCCATTTTCTGCCCAATCAGGATAAGGGTACAAACCTGAGCCTCCTTTGATGAGGTATTCCATTTTCTGCCCAATCAGGATAAGGGTACAAACCTGAGCCTCCTTTGATGAGGTATTCCATTTTTTAATCCAATCAGGTTAAGGGTACAAACCTGAGCCTCCTTTGAAGAGGTATTTTATTTTCAACCTAATCAGGATAAGGGTACAAACCTGAGCCTCCTTTGATGAGGTATTCCATTTTCATTTTCCGGTCAGGTTAAGGGTCAAACCTGAGCTTTGTTTCTACACGAGGTATTTTCTGTCCCATCCAGGTTAAGGGCAAAACCTGAATCTCACTTCTTTTTGAAGCAAAATTTTCTCCTTATTCTTCATTTCATATCTATCATCATCACTTGAACTAATTCTTTCATACCCAGTCAGATTCATCTAACTGGGGCATTTTTATGATCCAAATTTGGTGTGTTTTCTTTGCCACTAAGCTCGGCTTTCAACCGGCTTAGCAGCAAAGAGGGGCATCTGTAAACACCCCAAATTTTCCTCCTCATTCAGTATTCATCGATTTCATGTGTCATTGCTTATCATTGCATGAATTCAGCATATCATTGCATGTCATTGCATAGCATTGCATGACATTGCATCTCATTTTCGAGATCCAGCACTCCTATTTCAAAACATTCAATCCAGATTTGAATTTTAAAGCTTTTATTCCAAAATCAATTTCAAAACCTGGGCTTTTATTCCAAAACATTGCATCTCATTTTTATATTTCGAAATATTTTCTCAAGGAAACAATCTGGATTCATTTCAAATTCAAATTTTAATCGATTTCAATTCGCAGATGAGACCCATTGAGGTGGTGTCGCTTCTGAATTCCTCTATTCATCAAATTTCTCAAAATTTTGAAAGTTTCAGTCCGATCAGGACTCTGTCTCAGAGACATGATCCGGTCAGGAGTCTGTTTTGAAGTCTGTTTTACTTCCATTTTTAATCTTTTTCGTTTGTTTTCGAAATTTAGGTCATTTTACAGAGTCCAGTTAGTTCAGGATTCTATTTTAGAGTTCGGTCGAGTTGAGAGTCTAACCCTGACTGTGTTTTCTGACTTATTTCATCATTTCTTGATAAAATCTTTTGAAAATTCTTTCATTTAGATTTTAAAATCTAAAAACTCAGAGTCCTAAGGGTTCAAGACTCTAACCCGGAGTTCCAGTTCGCTTGAGACCCTATTTTCAAAGATCTTGAATTTCAAATGTCAATTTTAACCCCTTTTCAAAGCCATTTTCAGTGTTTATTTCAAAAATGTTCAAAAGTCGATGTGGGCCCACTCAGTTGGCATCATATCTAGAGGAATTCTAACTCAGTTAGGACCTTATGCCATTTCGAAAATCCTAATTTTAAGTTTACTTTTGAAAATCTTTTGAAAACTCCTTCAATTTCAAGTTTTAAAATCACTTTTTGAAAAACTCAAGTAGGGCCCACTCGGGGTGGCGCCATATTCGAGTAAGTCAGGGCTAGACTAGGGTTAGTTGATGTCTTGGTTAGTGTTAGAGGTTTAGAAGAGTCAAAACCATTTTGAAAACTCATTTTGAAAATTAGTTTTTAAAACTAGTGTTTTTAAATGTTTTTAAAGGTGTTTTAAAAACCCAAATGTGAAAGATGCCAAGTGGCATCACATTTGGGGGTTTTCTAGGTTTAGTTAGGGGCTAATTAGGGATTAATTAGAGTCCCACCTAGGTTAGAAAACCACAAAAAATCGTTGCCTTTAGTGGATTTATTAGAAAGAGTCCTAAAAAAATGAAAAACCTCTTAATTAACCCTAATTAAGTGACTTTTTGAAAAACTATAAAAAGGGACCTAAGGGGGGCCAAAAGGAGGGCTCTTTTCTCTCAAATTTTCGTGGCCTCTCTCTCCTCTCCAGCACCTCCACCTTCCTCCATTGCAGCTGCAAGCACCAAGGTAATATTTTTTAGTTTTATTTAATACTTTTTCATGTTTTAAATCAATTTTAGCCATTGGTGTCATCCCCTTCATGGATTAAACCATGGATTCAACCTCAAGAACCATCAAGAATCAGCAAGAACACTCCAAGAAGGTGATACAACCCTGTTTTGGATGATTTACAGAGATTTTAATCCATTAGGATTGATTTTAACATGATTCTTTGCATTATTAACCAATAAAATATATGATTTACCCTTTTTAATGGGTTAAATCTATGTTTTAAAGGTGATATCAAATTACAGCCATTGATTCCCTGTTTTTAATTTATTTTCATGGTTTATTCATGTTTGTTTTACGTTCTATAGCATAGAAATAAGTTTTATTTACTGTTTTATGGTTTATTTTATTTATTTACATTAGTTAATGCATGGTTTTTCAAGTTTCTTAAATTTCTGTGTGTTCTAGGTTTAGAACAGTAAAGATGATGTTATTTCGGATTAAAGCACTCATTGTTTATTTCTGATTTTTTTATATGTGATGCATGCATGAGTTATTGAGTTAATGTAGAAAAATCAGAGGTTTTGGATCTCGGGAACCCTGTCAAAAAAATCAGACATCAAATCGGGTTTTTAAAGCTTTAAAATCGTGGTTAAAATAAAAAAGGTAACTTGCTGTTATGATATTTCTCTCATCTTATATCTGATTTTAGATCTGTAAAGTGCTATGGATTCACATTGAGTAGATATGTCTTCTGTGAAATTTTCGGAGTTTTTGATCATTGTTTAGTATTTTTCCCCTTTTAGAGAATCTGTTTTTAAATTTAAAGCTCGTTAGGGTTTACCAAAACCCTAATCAGACTTGTGTTAGTCATAAATCCCAAACCACAGATCCGATTTTAGATATGTAAAAAGTGAGTATTATTATTTTTCTGTCTAATGTTCACCACTAACATTTTAGAAATTTTTGTTTAGGAGTGCTATTTATTCCTGTATTTTCAATCTGTAATAGCTGTTTTAATCCCTGTTAAAAGTGATATATTTTAGCTCAGATTGCCGGAAGGGTTTCTCCCTAACCGGAGATGATTTTTCCGATCTGTAAATTAGGAAATCTCTGTTTTTAATCCTAGTTAATCTCTGTAAAATTTCATAAATTTCCATGGAGATTTGCCCCTGATTCAGGTCTTGGATTGAAACTGGTTGGTGAATTAGGTCAAAAATAGCATATTTTTAGGGTTTAATGCAATTTTCGGATTAATTTAATGTCAAAAAATTATTTTTATAATTCCAATTCGACATTAGGGTTATAAAAAGTGCAGGTACCAATTTTTATGGATTTTGGAATCCATTTGATGGCTGAATCAAGCAAATTGCAAAATCGGGTTCCTGAAAGATCCAAAAACACTGCTAAAATCACAGTTTTTGTGATATTATTGGATTTTCGTGCATAAGCATATATTTTTAGGGTTTTATTATGTTCATAAGCATCTTAGGATACTTTAGGTTTAATTTTGTGCTCATTTGATTTCATTTAGTGCATAAAACCTAAGTTTTTACCAAAATCTCTTTTTAAAAACCCTGATTTCAAGGCCATAGTCTTGCTATCGGGGGCAATTTGGTCATTTGACCTAAATTTCGAAATCCCTAACCCTAATTTCATATTTTTAATCATGTCATAGCATATTTGGTTTGGGTTTATTCCATTCAAATTTCAAAATTTGCATTTTATCAAAATATCTTTCTAAAAACCCTAATTTCAAGGCCATAGTCTTGTTATTAAGGGTATTTTGGTCATTTTGACCCCAATTTCGAAATTCCATATCTTCTCTTTCATATTTATTCAATTTTATTTCATACTTTATCATTTTTATTTAAGGGAATCAAGGAAGAGGCTTATATCTAGCAAAATCCAACAATTTTCTGATATTGTTGGATAAATCTAGAAAAGACAACATATATTCATTAACCAAGTTTTCTAGTTTTGCAGGTACATTGAAGACTTTATTTTTCATGTATTTAAATTTCAATAGTGATGTAATTTGTAATTAAACTTTGGAATAAGAATTTACATTTCCTGTTTAGCTTAGGTTGCATTGCATATAGTTTATTTTCTTTTGTAATGTTAATGTGTGCTGGATGATGATTCATGCATATTCAAACTCACTATGGTCTACACGAATGGCACATGCACTAGCTTCTATGAAGTTTATAAACTTGGTGGAATTCGTATTTATGGCCATAGTCAGAATATGAATGATACTCAGATTTATGATCTTCACATTAGCCACATTCTCAATTCCTCAAAATCATATTCATTCATTTCATGCATTTGCCAATTCCAATTCCAATCTTAATTCAAAGAAGTTCATTTTCTCAAAATCTCCTAAGTCTTATAGCAAAATCGATTTTCCCAAAGACATTGAATTTCAAAGGATATTTCAAGTATTTCCCAAGTTCCAAATTCAAATTTTCTAAGTTAGAATTTCAATTTCAAAGTTTGAATTCAGAGAAACCAAGTCTCTCAGAATCGATTTTCACCAAATGTCAAGGATTCCTCAAAATCGATTTTATTTCTCTCAGAAGTATATTTCAAATCCCAATTCACGATTTACATTTTCTAAATATTTCAATCATTCAAAGCAAACATCATGTTTTCAAAATGTGCATTTTCTAAAAATTCATAGCACATGCCTGATTCTATGTGCATTTAGAAATTAGAATATGATTTAGACAAGTTGAATAGAGTAGAGCATAAGATTGATCCTTGGTTCAATTACCCCTGTTAAAGGTGGCAGGAATGGTTGAACCTCGTACCGACAGGCGAGTCCCATTCTACGAAATTTTCCTGGATTTTAAAAATGGAGGCGAGTTATTTTCAAAAATCTTTTTCAAAGGTCAGTTTGATTCGCAAAAGTTAAAAATTTTGCGATGATAACAAGCGTGTGATAATGAGGTTATCAAACTTATAAGATGAAATCAATAGATAGACTTCATCTCACGTTGATTCCAGCTTGTGGATCTTCTGCTATTACACAACCAGCCAAGAAGAGAATGGCTTGGAGCTCTACGATCTGGATGGAAGGGAAGGATTCCCAAAAGGGGAAAAACCCCACGGCAGAGAGGAGTGCTTTTTTGTGGATTCCTTGCACCAAACGACTTGTAGGCAGCAGAAAAAGGGTGATTCTCAGCTGCTGGGCTGAAGGAAGATGAGGAACACGCTGGATGGAGGAAAAGGAATCCTCCAGAGGCAAGACTCCACCGCCCAGCAGAGGGTACCTCACGGCAGAGGAGCTCCTGCAATCTGGATGGAAGATGTAGAATCCTCAAAGGGGAAAGACTCCACGGCAGAGGAGAGGGCACACAGATTGGCCTTCTGCTAGAAGAGGGGAAAAGAGCTCCACGCTGCTGAGAGGAAGGTCCCTGCGAAAACCAAAAAAGGGGAAAAAAATCAATCGGGCCCCCCTGTTTTCAACTGAATGCCCTCTTTTAAAGGTTTTTGAACCCTATCCTAAAAAAATCACAGTTTTCCCTTCTGGGGTTCCGTTATCAATTTTGAAAAATCGTGAAACCGATGCCTTATTGATTTTGAAAATTTGTTGTTTTTAAAAGAGGACGGTTTCCTAGCTTTTAAGAAAATTTCGTTCATTTACCTAAAGTCTAGGTACAATGAACGCATCTTCTTCTTTTTAGGAATGTTTGGCCGTGGCACCATTTAAGGCTGCTTCTTAAAAACAAAAAAAAATGAATAGTGAAAAAAATAAATGGGAGATGCCACCTTAGCCAACTTTAAAATTCTTTTTGAAAATAAAGTTTTATTTTGTTTTGGCAAATCTTTTATTTTCAAGTGGGGCGCTGTGATCATCGCAAAATTTTTCCTCTCTTGTGGTTTCTCTCTCTTCCTTCTCTTTTCCTTTTCTAACCTCTATTTTCCTCCTTTTTGAAGGGAGAAGAATAAAAGAAAGAAAAGAGAAAGAGAAAAGAAAAGAAAGAAACAGAGAAGAGGAACTCTTTTGCGCGGTCTCACTTGACCTTAATTTGAAAAATATTTAGAAATTTAACTCGCCTCCGTTTTTGAAATGTTTTGCGGGAAAAATGGAGAGACGGGATTCGCTCGTCGGTACGAGGTTCGACCGTTCCTGGCACCTTTACCAAGGGTAATCGAACCAAGGATCAAACCTATGCCTTTTGCTTTGCCTAAACATTTTCTAAGAATTTATCCTAAAGACCTAAATGCATAAAGAATCATGCTTGTGCAATGCAAGGATGTATGCTCTTTTCGAAAAATTTGATTTGGAAATTTCCAAGTATTCTGAGATGAAATTGGTAAAGGAGTGAAGAAATGATTGAATCTAACTTAGAACTTGAGATAGATCAGAGAAGTTCTAAGTTTTTTAAGTAAATCAGAGTTGGGAAAGTAAATCTTTGATTTTGAAAAAGAATGATTTGAAGGTGAGATAAAAGAAAAAGAAAGAAAATTTCAAAGTCTGAAATGGACTTTGAATTTTGGACTTGGATTTAGGAAGGATAAATATGTGGAAAGAGGAATTTAGAATTGAGACTTTCAAAGTCATAATGGACTTTTTTGAATTAGAATCAATTTTCAAGGGTCGATTTTGAATTCAATATAGGAATTTGAATTTTGAATTTAGACTTGAGAAATAATATTGGCTTTTGAGAATAGAAGATGAATTTAGATTTGAAATGGAATCTTGATCTAATATCTAAGATGAAACTGGATCTGGGATTTGAAATAGAATTTGGATGTAAAATTTGTGATCCAGGATTGAATTCTGGATCCTAAAGGGAATTTGGATCTGAAGTCTGAGATCCAAGGTAGAACTGGGTTCTGGATCCCAAAATGGATTTTGGATATGGAATCTAAGATCCAAAGTGGTATCGGATTCTGGATCCTAAAATAGAATTGGATCTAGAATCTGAGATCCAATGTAGAGTTGGACTCTGGATCCTAAGATGGATTTGGATCTAAAGTCTGAGATTCAAGGTAGAACTGGGTTCTGGATCCCAAAATGGATTTTGGATATGGAATCTAAGATCCAAAGTGGTATTGGATTCTGGATCCTAAAATAGAATTGGATCTAGAGTCTGAGATCCAATGTAAAGTTGGGCTCTGGATCCTAAGATGGATTTGGATCTGAAGTCTGAGATCCAATGTGAAATTGGATTCTGGATCCTAAAGAGGAATTGGATCTGAAGTCTGAGATTCAATATGAGTGTTGAATCCCGGATGGATTTGGAGTTAAATTCAGAAGATGAATCAAGAATCTCAAAGTTAGTTTGAACTTTGATTTTGATGGGAGTTTTGAATATAAAATGAATTTGGAATTTCAAAGTTAAATTGAACTTTGAAATCTGATTTGAATTTGAATATAAAAATGACTTTGAAATCTCAAAGTTAAATTGAACTTTGAGATTGAAAATGAAATTGAATTCGAAATGAAAATGATGAATTGGGTTTTATAAGAATTGAAGATAGATTAAGGAAGATATTTACATCACTTGGAGTTTTTTTGAAAAAAGGAATTTTGAAAATATGATGCAGTTCTATCCTAAATGATGAATGAATTTAAAGAATTTTGAAATTGGATTTTGAAAAGCTATTTCATTCTTTGGATGAATTAAAATAAGATTGAAGATATAATACATCCTTGACTATGGTCATTGAATGTATTATATAATAATCTATATTTAGATTCAAGAGAAGAATTAAATACATTTGGTGCTTTTATAGAATTTAAAATGAAATAAACTCTCAATATACCCTGACTATGGCCATTGGTATATATTTTGAGTTAATTTTAAGTTAAATTCTGATAAAAAGGAAAAATATTTAAGGAAAATATGATGAATTTTGAAAACGGATCCAGTGTGGATCTAGTGTTATTTTGTAAAAGATAAAAATACTAAGTCTTGTTTACACTCCGACTATGACCGTTGATGTAAATCATTGACTTAGGATTAATTACCTCTTACGAAATGGTGCACGTGCCATTCGTGTTGCCATTTGTGAGAATTTTGAAATGAAAGGTAAAATGAGAACAAGCAATTTCTAAGTATATACATGCTCATGCATTCTAATCTATGATTGGAAATGTACACTTTCCATTTATAATCTAGTTATTACAACACTTGGAAAATAATATTATCTTCTATATACTTCCTGCAAAAGATGGAGTTAACCATAAAGCAAACTACATGAATATAGATAATGATGAAAGGTACCAAGTAAGTTCCAAAATACCAGGGTTAAGTTGCATGAGGAATGGACATATGAACATAGTTATTCAAACATATGCGAAGATGTCATAGAAATGCAGGGTGCTGTGCAATGGGCAACAACTGTGTGTTGTTGAGATGCCTAAGAATGCTGGTAGAAAAGAAAAATGATGGATATGATGCTATTTGTGCAATATAATGAAAATATACACAGTGAGGAAACGTCAGATATCAATATACCCAAGCACATGATATACTCATGAGTACCTCTAATGGTAGGCTGTATGCTGCAACTCAATGGAGTTACTGTTTTACAGTCTATCCAACCAAACTAGTTTTCATAGCGATGCAATCATCAAAATGAAGACCCTTCTCCCCCCCCCTTTTTGGATGCAATCATCTCAGCTTTTACCAGGACCGATGACATGGTCATAGACTGACGGAAGACCCCAATGATTTAGTGTCAATATTGGTGACAATTTCAGAACGTCACTCTCCAGCAGGACTCTCGTGAATTGGATCCACATCACAGAATTTCTTGATTTGGTTTTAATGTAACTACTGTTTGAAAAGAAATTTTGTATTTCTGTATCGAAGCATTCAGCTACTAGCTCCTTGTGAATTGATTATACCCAACAGATGTCATAGAGTCAAGCCAACTAATTTCATCAACATAGCACTGATCTATACAGATTTGAAATTTTGCAGGATGGTCTACGCAAATTATAAGAACACAAGTACAATTTCGCAGGATGACTGAGTTTGACTAAAAAAAAATGCTAAAATACTCCTCGACTGTGGATCGAAGGTATGCACATATAGGCGCAAGAACGCCCTGTTGGACAAGTCAGATATTCATCTAGAAATTAAACAGGGAAAGTAAACAAGTTACAAAAAAAAAAAAAATCACCATGGAGAGGAGATTATGAACATTTGCCAATGATTTCGCAGAGACCCCAAAAAAGGAAGAAATGGAAATGCAGAGAACTCACGCTAAATGCTGCGATGAATATAATGTGCTCGGCAAATCATGGTGAATTCTAAGTAAAGCCTTACGACAATTTCTAAACAGAAATTAGGTCAAGAAATTAACAACAAAGAGAAGAATGGACACTGGAAAGGAAATTTTCAAACCTGTTGTAGGCTGATATTGTTTGTGAGTCACTGATAACCTGCCATGAATAGACATTCACCCGATCAGAAATCAATTTGCAGTAGTATTAGCAAGATGGATTTCAATGATATTAACAGATAAGTCTTAGTACTGTGAAGGCATGCTATGAGCTATGACCAAGAACCGAATGGACTGGTTCTGTAGGCTCTGAAGCTTGACTATCGTCATGGCCGAATGGGGACTATCATTATTTTTGACATTTTCGTCCATCCCTTACCTAAGCAGAGCTGATACCTTCCCGGTTCAGAGGCTGTTGAGATATCATTGATCTATCGACAACCGAACCAATTCCCACAGATCGACTCAAGACAGCAAGAGGTTCCACAAGACCATCAGGGGAGTGCGTCAGTCACTCTAAAGCTTCTGTGGTATATCATATCCGATCTTGGGAGGCTGGTCCAGTAAAGTGATTTTAAAAAAAAATGTCGACAGCCAAAGGAGTCATGGGACTGGTATATTGGTGCTAGAGAGAATAAAGTGGAAGTGAAACTAAAAGAAACAGATGAATAATACTGTATGCAGCAGCTTGAAATGTGCATACCATGATACCCAGGGCACAATATAATGATAAAAAAAAATGGAAAGTGAATATGTATCAGTGGCAATGTAAGAGATACTCAAAACATCGAACACGAGCGTTCAATTTCATCATCATAATAGCCTGGTTAGGATCGTTTACTCAGACATCTTCATGAAATTTAAGCATCTTCATAGAGCAGAGGCATTTACTTAACCCCTTTCATGGAATTTTGACAGAACATCCATTTGAATATCTTCAATAGCGACTCCATTTCAAGCATCCCCATGGCGTGTCAACAGAAGCTCTTACTCAAACATCCTTATGAAATCGAGACATGACTTAAGCGTCTCCCATGGTATCCAAAAAAAAATACTGTTCTAAACAATTTAGCGGAGAAGGAAAAGATACTCGGGATGAGATAGATGCAAGGGAATCTACTACTCGTAGAAGAACTTTACATTGAATCTGCAGAGCTGAAATCATAAATAACCCAAATTCAATAAGCAGATGAAGCAAAACATGATCAAAATAAGCCATATGTAATGAATGGAATGGTCGATGATACAAGTGTATATGATAATGTTACATAAATTCACAAAGAAGGCAAGTCGTAATGGTGTTGAACATTAGTGCGACCTACAATCGTTGATGCCTGCTGCTGGAGATCGAAAAAGGACAAAATACATAACAACAATCTTAGTGAGAATAACAACATTATCAAAAATATGAAAGAAAATGAGGGGTCACAACAGAGTCAAAAAAACGATCTGACGCCAGATCAGATAGGGTGTTACTCGCAGAGGCCATCTTTTATCTTGAGACGATCGGTGTTAAAGTAGCTATATAATGGAGGAAATATAATGAACAATCAATTTTATGCCATATAGCAGAAAAGACATCAAAGAAGACATAACCCAAGCGTTAAAACCAGAGACAAAATTATATAATGTAGCCTCACAATGCAGTGAGCATTGAAACAAAGGCAGTGTTGTTGTTGCAGTGGGCATCCACGAGTCTGCGATAGGCAGGTCGGCGATACCAGTCTGCCTTTTAGTGAGCAGTGAAAATGAAAAAAAAAAGAAAAAAGAAAAGAAAAGAGGAGACACGATGGAAGAAAATGAAGAAGGTAACAATAAAGACAAACAGGGAAGAAGATAGGATGCTCACCCTTATTCCCGTCACTGGGGTTGAAGGGTTTTTTTCTCTTCCTCTTTTTTTTTTTATCGGAGGAGGATCGATGGAAGCTCACCGGATGGAGATTGCTAGATACCTAGTGTTGATCCTCCCAAAAAGGTAGGCAATCGGGAGATCAGAACTGAATACAGGGGCTCGATTGGGGCTTTTCTTCTCAAGTGTCTGGGAGCGTCAGGTGGTAGAGATACTTCTTAGGCCAACGAGAGACGCCTTAGTTCAATGAGTGATGATCGATCAAGAGGGATGTGGGGAACACGTCAATCACCGATGCGAGAATGATGGATGAGAAGAATAACTCCAGCAGAAAGGCCGATGAAAGTGGATTGTAATGGATGCCAATGGGTTAATCCTTGATCCCCTTCTCCACTCCCCTGGCTCTGTTTATATAGGGAGGGAAGAAGCATCGAGAGAGAGGGGAGGTTAGGGATCGATGGACCATCCGTGGGGAGGATGATCCGAGGGTTTGAAGGAAGGGGGTTCCAGCCATCGGAGGGTGGAGGAGCTCGGGAGGTGGACGCGCCGTTGCAGCTGAAGGGCGGGAGGAAGATATGCTGGGGAACCTCCTTCTGGATGGAGGGCGGCGAAAGAAAAAGGGGAGAAGCTTCTGGAGGGTGTGCGAGAGGGCCCGCTGTTTTCCTCATTTGAAACCCTAAAGAGAAGATCGACAATGCGCCTCCTTCATTTTTCGAGATTTTACAAAGAGGGTTTTTAACAAAATTTTGCCAAAAGAGTGTTTTTCATAAGATTCAAAAGGGGTTTTTAGAAAAGGGTATTTTCAAAAAGAGGTTTTCAAGAACCGATTTTTGCTTCTTTTCTATATTTTTATTTATTTTTGTTCTTTTCTTCATTTTCTGATTTTTTTGATATATATATATATATATATATATATATATATATATATATATATATATATATATATATATATATATATATATATATATTTGAAAATAAGATTCTAAAACCTAAGCGGTATGAGAGATGAAAATAATTTTTTTTTTTTTGCATTTTTGAGAAATATTTACAAAAGAGGGTTTTCAAGGCTATCTTGGGAAAATTTCTTCAGAAAATGGGTTTGGACTCGAGTTTTGAGGAAATATTCGAGTTTCAAGCCTCGAATCGAGAAATACAACTCAATGGATTCCAACGGATATCGGACAAAGTGTCTGAGCTTTTCAAAAGGTTATTTTGGTAATTTTGAGAATATGATTTAAAATTAGATGATGAAGCTCAGATTTGGGTTTTTATCTGGATCCGGATCCAGAATTGAGTCAGATATGTAAAATGAACTTAATTTCAACAAAATTTGAGAAATAAAATGGATTTCAGATTTAACACTGACTCAATTACCCAGAAAATGGGGTCAAAGGGCAAAAAGGGGATATTTACAACATTTTGAAAAATTTGGGGTGTTCAGAGATGCCCCTCTTTGCTACTAAGCCGGTTGAAAGCCGAGCTTAGTGGCAAAGAAACACTCCAAATTTTGAAAAATGCCCGAGTCAGCAGATCTGAGCTGGGCATGGAAGAATTATTTCGAAACATGGCTTTTTAGGCTTGCCTTATCCTGAATGGTCCTGAGGGGATGAAATCCTCGACAATGATATGATTGAATAATAGAAATGAGGAAATCGTGATGGGACTTTAGGTGAAGATCCCAAAATGGTGGAAAATAAGGATTTTGATCAAGTCTCATGGGTGAGACGAGATCTACCTTTGGAATGACTGAGGTTTAGCCCTTAACCTGGATGGGACGAAGATAGATCAAGATAATTGGATGGGGAAAGGAATATAAGCAGACCTCGATGGGACATATTTGAGAGAAATGCCTTGCGAGATGAAATCTAAGCATGATCCTTTTCTGGATGGATGTACAAAGAGCATGAATTCCTTTGTGGGGAAAACCATGATGGGACGGGGGGAAAACACCTTGTCGAAACAAGACTTAGGTTTAACCCAAACCTGAGAAAGGAAAAATACCTCTAGGCACGAGGTTCAGGCTTAACCCTTATCCTGAAAGGGATGACCATACAGAATCCTCGAAAGAGGAAGCCGTGATGGGACAACAAATGCATCGCGAAAGCGAGATTCAGGTTTAACCCTTAACCTGAGTGGGGGGAAATCGCACGAATTTCTCAAATGAAGAAACCGTGGAAGGACTAGAAAGGATATCTAGTCGAAAATGAGACTCAAGTTTAACCCTAACCTGAACAGAAAAATACCTCGTGGAACGGGGCTCAGGCTTAACCCTTAACCTGAAAGGGGCAACCATACAGAATCCTTGGATGAAGAAACCATGATGGGACCTTCGGAATTTGGACGAACAAATCCAGAAGGGGTTTGCGAGAAGAGAAAAACAAGGGATTCCCTAAAGCTTGGAAAAGGGATGATCTTGGGCGCCTCATTGTTGAGACTAAAATCAGCTTTCTAAAGATAGACGACCTCTTGCAGAAGGTTTGGGTGATACCTCAAGGAGCGAGGTAACATGTTTAATCCTTAGCCTGAGTGGATACAGAATCCTCGAGGAGCGAGGAAAACTGTGATGGGCCTCTAGACTTTGCACAACAAGTCCAAGAGGGGTTTTTGCAAAAGGATGCGGATGGGGTTCCCTAAAGCTTGAAAAGGGGTTGTTCTTGGGCGCCTCATTGCTGAGACTGAAAATAGCTTTTGACAATAACAGATCTTTTGCAAAAGAAAAAAGTTCAGGGTTTAACCCTTATCCTGAGCGGGAACTGTCCATGGTGGGACAGTGGGGAACACAGGGAAGTGTGCGAATCTGAGAGCGCTCAGATTAGACGGAAGGAAAGGATTTTTCAGTCCTAAGGAGGGATGACGTCAGGATACGTCAAAACGAACATCAAGTTCCCACTTCATTTTGGGATAATGAGAAAGTATTGCCAATAAGATGTCAGAAATTGTAGTTGATAAAAAAATGATTGAAGTGAGCATGAAAATATCACCTCTTTCTACCTAGAACATTAGCTCCAATTGGGCTAACTCTGTAGAATCAAGAGTCAAATTCAAATTTGTTGTTGTTGAGCTTCTTTAAGGAAGATATCAATTTCCTTGATATGAAAAGAGAGGGAATATTCTTAGCTTCATAAAAGCAATTGAGTGAAAAGATATTGATAAAAGAATTTTACATAGAAAAAGATGATTCTTGGCAATTTCAGGCAATCTGATATCCTGGGCATTTCCCATGATGATCTCTTTGCACTCTCTTGAGTCATGGAGCTTTCTTGGGTTTTTACATCATCCTTCATTTTGGAGATGTCCTGACATTTTCTCTCTTTTTCAGGGGAAGGGTACGTCACAAACTCCTTCATCTTGGAGATGTTCCGATCCTTGTTTTCCTCAGGAGTTAGGCTTGATGATATAGGTTCATTGGTCAAAATTCTCTAGATGATAGCAGAAATCAAATATCTTTTAGGGTTTGTCGGTAGGTCCATCACACTCGCCTTCATCTCGACGGTGATCTAAACTTTCCCTGGAAGGATCCTTCACAAACTCCTTCATCTCGGAGATGATCCAAATCTTCTTTGGCCCCGGAGATCTGGCTCGCATAATTCGTCTTCATCTTGACGACAATTGAGAGATCCCTTTTGCGGATATTTGATTTACAACTCAAATGACTGAGGAGATATGGATTGGGTAGCTTCTTTTTTTTTTTTACTGCCCAGGATATTTCCACTGTCTTACTGCCAAAGAATGGTCTTTAAGAATGTGTCATAGCTATGATCAATATCAATTCGCTCATGGCTTTTCAACATCATTGAATTTTCCTTTGCCGGTCATATCGAAGATTTTTCTTCATCCTCTTGGTTGACCAACAGAAAAAGCTTGAATTAAGTTCTTATTTCGCAAAAGTCTTGCTCCTTTGGAAATAATACTAAAGGTAGTTTGAGGTAGTTCTTTATATGATGAAAATTTTGAGATCAACAATGACTTGATAACAAATCGGCAAAATATTCTTAAAATCCTTGATGAAAGAGATCGCTTGATATCGAATCGACACGTCTGTGACAAAATTCTCCTCTCTTTTTCCCCAAAAAGGGAGACTCAGGCTTAGCCCTTACCTGAACGGGAAGTTGGAAATACTCCTCTCTTCCCTGAAAGAGGAGGTGTTTGCAAAACGGAACTTTCGAAGAGAAATTAAGTTTTCGTCAAAACTCTCTATCTCTAGGCTTCTCTTATGGAAAGGCGGCCGAAAAACAAAGTTGAGAAAGTATCACAGAGGAACGAGTCCATCACACTCTCCCTAGCAGAGGGTTCTCTGTGAAGGGTTTGGCCAAAGATGAAAAAAATGGGGGTCACAAAAAAAAAAATGAGCCTCCGTCGAAGCTCTCCCTAAAAGAAGGATTCTTTTGTGTAAAGTTGGTTGTTGTTTTGCAAACTGTTCGCAAAGAAAACGAGTCCCTTCAAACTCTCCCTGAAAGAGGGTTCTTGCGAACGAAAGATGGTTGCATGCGAAAGGAACGAGCTCCCTCGAACTCTCCCTGAAGAGGGTCCTTCGCAAGAGAAAAAGATTTGAATCTTTGACAAAATGATAACCCGAAGGTTGAAATTTTAGAATTTAGAACTTGAATGATGATGTTTGGTTAGTACGAAGACTGAACCGGGAGGGCTAACTGATCAGTCAGCCAGACACTAGCACGAGTGCTAGATGTACCAGCACGAGCACTGGATTTCAAAAAAAATGCCCTAGTACGAGCGCTGGGTTTTCGAAATGCACACCAGCACGAGCACTAGGTTTTTCAAAAAGGAGAATTGAAAAATGAGGCCGACATTCAAAGATACTTGAGAATGATTGTCGGTGCTTCAGGATTATCCCTCATCCTGAAGGGGAAATTCAAGGAGAACTCCGATTTAAATGCGAGCATTAGATTGACAAGGAGATTCAAGTCAGAATTTTGAAAAAAATGAGGATGTACAAAAGCGAAAAATCCAAGTCGGGACTCAGTTTTTCAAATATAAGAAATGATTGAGAATTGAGTTTGAAAAACTCGAACTCTCAACACGACAATTTATCCAAAACGAGCATTGGAAAAAGGAAGTTCAAGTCAGAACCTGAGACTTCAAAAATAAGAATATACAAAAAGGAAAATCCGAGTCGGAACCCGATTTTTAAATATAAGGAAATAAAATGAGAATTGAGTTTGAAAACTCGAATTTCTCAAAACAATGATTTTGTCCAACACGAGCATTGGATTCAAAAAGAAGTTCAAGTCGGAACTTGAGCCTTCGAAAATAAGAACATACAAACGGAAAATCCGAGTCGGAACCCGATTTTTAAATATAAGGAAATGAAATGAGAATTGAGTTTGAGAGCTCGAATTCTCAACACAAAATTTGTCCAATACGGGTATTGGATTTAAAAGAAAGTTTAAGTCGGAACTTGAGACTTCAAAAATAAGAATATACAAAAGGAAAATCTGAGTCGGAACTCGTTTTTTTTTTTTTAAACACAAGAAAAATGAGTGAGAATCGAGTTTGAAAACTCGAATTCTCAAAACAACGATTTGTCCAACACGAGCATTGGATTCAAAAGGAAGTTCAATTCGGAACTTGAGCCTTCAAAAATAAGAATATACAAAAGGAAAATTCGAGTCGGAACCCAGTTTTTTTAAATATAAGGAAATGAAATGAGAATTGAGTTTGAAAACTCGAATTCTCAAAACAACGATTTGTCCAACACGAGCATTAGATTCAAAAGGAAGTTCAAGTCGGAACTTGAGACTTCAAAAATAAGAAAATAAAAAAGGAAAATCCGAGTCGGAACTCGGTTTTTAAATATAAGGAAATGAAATGAGAATTGAGCTTGAAAACTCGAATTCTCAAAACAACGATTTGTCCAACATGGGCGTTGGATTCAAAAGGAAGTTCAAGTCGGAACTTGAGCCTTCAAAAATAAGAATATACACAAGGAAAATCCGAGTCGGAACTCAGATGGGAAGGAAATGATTCTAACCCGAGAGTCGAAACTTGAAAGATTGACAAAAACATGAATAGATTTTGATGATGAAGATGAGAGATTCATTCAAGATCCTTGACCCAAGGTGGCCTAAGTTCCGAATTTATTTATGATGGCTTCAGGATCTTCCCCTATCCTGAGGGAACATAGAACAAAATTTGAGGTGAATTGAAGAATTTATGGAAAATAATTCAGGTTTATCCCTTAACCTGAAGAAGAATAAAATTTATAAAGATGGAGAAGAATTTACTGAAAATTTATTTTTGAAAAGGAATTTTCACGGGTAGCAGTGATGCTCCCATGAGGGGTATCAGGATTATCCCTTATCCTGAATGGGAACACCTCGGACAACGAGGGTCAAGTTTTTCCCTTATCCTGAGGGAAAAAATAAAAGAATACCTCATTGTAAACACCCCAAATTTTCACCCTCATCCAGTGTCATTACAGATCATTGCATGTCATTGCATGTATTCTGCATAGCATTGCATGTCATTGCATAGCATTGCATGTCATCGCATCTCATTTTCGAGATCCAGCACTCCTATTTCAAAACATTCAATCCAGATTTGAATTTTAAAGCTTTATTTCAAAATCAATTTCAAAACCTGGGTTTTTATTCAATACTCTGTCATTTTCCAACCCCAGGACTTTATATTTTGAAATATTTTCTTAGAAAACAATCTGGATTCATTTCAAATTCAAATTTTAATCGATTTCAATTCACAGATGAGAACCATTGAGGTGGTGTCGCTTCTGAATTCCTCTATTCATCAAATTTCTCAAATCTTTGAAGTTTCAGTCCGATCAGGACTCTGTCTCAGAGTCCTAATCCGGTCAGGAGTCTGGTTTTTAAGTCTGTTTTACTTCCATTTTCAGTCTTTTTCGATTATTTTCAAAATTTAGGTAATTTTACATAGTCCAGTTAGTTCAGGATTCTATTTTAGAGTTCGGTTGAGTTAGGAGTCTAACCCTGACTGTGTTTTCTGACTTATTTCATCATTTCTTGATAAAATCTTTTGAAAATTCTTTCATTTGGCTTTTAAAATCTAAAATCTCAGAGTCCTAAGAGTTCAGGACTCTAACCCGGAGTTTCAGTTCGCTTGAGACCCTATTTTCAAAGATCTTGAATTTCAAATATCGATTTTAACCCCTTTTCAAAGCCATTTTCAGTGTTTATTTCAAAATTTCTAAAACTCGATGTGGGCCCACTCAGTTGGCACCATATCCAGAGGAATTCTAATTCAGTTAGAACCCTATGCCATTTCAAAAATCCTAATTTTAAGATTACTTTTGAAAATCCTTTTGAAAACTCCTTCAATTTCAAGTTTTAAAATCGCTTTTTGAAAAACTCAAGTAGGGCCCACTCGGGGTGGCACCATATTCGAGTCAGTCAGGGCTAGACTAGGGTTAGTTGATGTCTTGGTTAGTGTTAGAGGTTTAGAAGAGTCAAAACCATTTTGAAAAACTCATTTTTAAAAGTTAGTTTTTAAAACTAGTGTTTTTAAAGGTTTTTAAAGGTGTTTTAAAAACCCAATGTGAGAAAATGCCAAGTGGCACCACATTTGGGGATTTTCTAGGTTTAGCTAGGGGCTAATTAGGATAATCTAGGCTAGGGTTAGTTAGGTAAACTCACACCAAAATCGCCCCCCTTAGAGAGTCCAAGATTTTCAAAAGTGTTAAAATTTAAACCTAATTTTTTTATTATAAATAGATGCATAAGGGGGGTCGATTTTTCCCATCTCTCTCCTATTGGATTCTTGGAGCTTCTCTCTCCTCTTCAGCCCTTCCTCCATTGCAGCAACCTCAAGATAATTATTTTCTTTAATTTTTAGCTTTTATTTAATATTTTTCATTGTTTTAAGCATGATTTAGCCATTGGCACCATCACCTTCATGGATTAAACCATGGATTCAACCTCAAGAACCATCAAGAATCAGCAAGAACGATCCAAGAAGGTGATTTAACCCTGTTTTTGATGATTTACAGGGATTTTAATCCATTAGAATTGATTTTAATATGATTCTTTACATTATTAACCAATAAAATATATGATTTACCCTTTTTAATGGGTTAAATCTATGTTTTAAAGGTGATATCAAATTCCAGCCATTGATTCCCTGTTTTTATTTTATTTTCAAGGTTTATTCATGTTTGTTTTACGTTCTATAGCATAGAAATAAGTTTTATTTACTGTTTTATGATTTATTTTATTTATTTACATTAGTTAATGCATGGTTTTCCAAGTTTCTTAAATTTCTGTGTGTTTTAGGTTTAGAACAGTAAAGATAATGTTATTTTGGATTGAAGTTCTCATTATTTATTTCTGATTTTTTTATATGTGATGAATGAATGAGTTATTGAGTTACTGTAGAAAAATCAGAGGTTTTGGACCTCGGAAACCCTGTCAAAAAAATCAGACATCAAATCGGGTTTTTAAAGCTTTAAAATCGTGGTTAAAATCAAGAAGGTAACTTGCTGTTATGATATTTCTCTCATCTTATATCCGATTTTAGATCCGTAAAGGGATATGGATTTACATTGAGTAGATCTGTCTGATGCAAAATTTTCGGATTTTTTGATCACTGTTTATTATTTTTCCCCTTTCAGAGAATCTATTTTTAAATTTAAAACTCGGTAGGGTTTACCAAAACCCTAATCAGACTTGTGTTAATCATAAATCCCAAACCACAGATCCGATTCATGATCTGTAAAAAGTAAATATTGCTATTTTTCTGTATACTGTTCACCACTAAAATTTCAGAGATTTTTGTTTAGGATTGCTATTTATGTCTGTATTTTCAATCTGAAGTAGCCGTTTTAATCCCTGTTAAAAGTGATATATTTTAGCTCAGATTGCCGGAAGAGTTTCTCTCTAACCGGAGATGCTTTTTCCGATCTGTAAATTGGGAAATCTTTATTTTTTTCTTAGTTAGTCTCTATAAAATTTCATAAATTTCCATGGAGATTTGACCCCTGGTTCAGGTCTTGGATTGAGACTGGTTGGTGAATTAGGTCAAAAGTAGCATATTTTAGGGTTTAATGCAATTTTCGGATTAATTTAATGTCAAAAAATTATTTTTATAATTTCAATTTGACATTAGGGTTATAAAAAGTGCAGGTACCAATTTTTATGGATTTTGGAATCCATTTGATGGCTGAATTAAGCAAATTGCAAAACCGGGTTCCTGAAAGATCCAAAAACACTGCTAAAATCACAGTTTTTGTGATATTATTGGATTTTCCTGCATAAGCATATATTTTTAGGGTTTAATCATGTTCATAATCATATTAGGATGCTTTAGGTTTAATTTTGTGCTCATTTGATTTCATTTACTGCATAAAACCTAAGTTTTTACCAAAATCTATTTCTAAAAACCCTGATTTCAAGGCCATAGTCTTGCTATCGGGGGCAATTTGGTCATTTGACCTAAATTTAGAAATCCCTAACCCTAATTTCATATTTTTAATCATGTCATAGCATATTTGGTTTGAGTTTATTCCATTCAAATTTCAAAACTTGCATTTTATCAAAATATCTTTCTAAAAACCCTAATTTCAAGGCCATAGTCTTGTTATTAGGGGTATTTTGGTTATTTTGACCCCAATTTCGAAATTTCATATCTTATCTTCCTTATTTATTCAATTTTATTTCATACTTTATCATTTTTATTTAAGAGAATCATGGAAAAGGCTTATATCTAGCAAAATCCAACAATTTCCTGATATTGTTGGATAAATCTAGAAAAGCCAACATATTTTCATTAACAAAGTTTTCTAGTTTTGCAGGTACATTGAAGACTTTATTTTTTTCATGTATTTAAATTTCAATAGTGATGTAACTTGTAATTAAACTTTGGAATAAGAATTTACATTTCCTGCTTAGCTTAGGCAGCATTGCATATAGTTTATTTTTATAATGTTAATGTGTGATGGATGATGATTCATGCATATTTTTACAAATTCACCATGGTCTACACGAATGGCACATACACTAGCTTTTATGAAGTTTATAAACTTGGTGGAATTCGTATTTATGGCCATAGTCAGAATATGAATGATACCCAGATTTATGATCTTCACATTAGCCACATTCAGCCTACACTCTTAGGCTAACTTCAAAATGCACTGCATTTCTCAAAATACAAAAAAGTATTTCTCAATTCCTCGAATCCATATTCATTCATTTCATGCATTTGCCAATTCCAATTCAAATTCTAAGTCAAGGAAATTGAATTCCTCAAAATCTCCTAAGTCTTATAGCAAAATCGATTTTCCCAAAAGCATTGAATTTCAAAGAATATTTCAAGTATTTCCCAAGTTCCAAATTCAAATTTTCTAAGTTAGAATTTCAATTTCAAAGTTTGAATTCAGAGAAACCAAGTCTCTCAGAATCGATTTTCACTAAATGTCAAGGATTTCTCAAAATCGATTTTTATTTCTCTCAGAAGTATATTTCAAATCCCATTTCACGATTTCTCATGTGATATCATTTCCAAGATTTACATTTTCTAAATATTTCAATCATTCAAAGCAAACATCATGTTTTCAAATGTGCATTTTCTGAAAATTCGTAGCACATGCCTGATTCTATGTGCATTTAGAAATTAGAATATGATTTAGACAAGTTGAATAGAGTAGAGCATAAGATTGATCCTTGGTTCAATTACCCCTGTTAAAGGTGGCAGGAACGGTTGAACCTCGTACCGACAGGCGAGTCCCATTCTTCGGAATAATCCCGCATTTTAAAAACGGAGGCGAGTTATTTTCAAAAACTTTTTCAAAGGTCAGTTTGACTTGCAAAAGTAAAATTTTGCGATGATAACACTCATGGGAAAGAGGCATCAGGTTTATCCCTTAACCTGAAGGGGTTAGTTTTTAAAGATAAAGAAATGATATTTAGTAAAATTTGATAAAACTTAATGAAACTTGACAGTTTGATAAAAATCGACAATAAATTAAAATTTGATTAGATAAAAATAAAATGAAATGAATGCAATTCAATGAAGATGATTAAGTTAACAAAGAGTTGGTAAGAATTTAGAAAAGGATTCGTCTGATCCTGCCTGCATTATGATGAAGGAAGATAAGTATAGATTAAAAATAAAATGCCCCAGTATCAGGGAAGGATGTGAGGACTTAACAGAAGATTAATGCTTTATTGAAGGAGACTTTTGAAGAGTACAAAGGCTATGATGAACAATTCAAGTGTAAAATCTTTTCAAATGTAAAGCGTTAATAGGATCTGGCAGTTCCACTCCATCTGCGTTGATCAGACGATAGGAATTGCGAGGCAACGCTTCTTTAACTACATAAGGGCCTTCCCAATTGGGTGACCACTTTCCCTTCAGCCGATGCTTGAGATGAGCTGTCAATCTGAGCACAAGATCATTGACTCGGAATCTTCTCTCAATAACTGATTTGGCATAGTGCCGAGCTATCCTCTGACGATAGGCCTGAGCGTGTTCCGCTCCCATGAGCCTTTTCTCATCTAATAGATCAAGCTGTATCAACCTCTGCTGCTGATACTGATCGAGCGGAAGTTCGACGAGCGACGCAAACTTGAGTGCGGGCTTCTGAACATGGAGAGGTAGTACTACCTCGGTCCAGTAGACGAGCTCTGAAGGAGTAGCATTGGTTGGAGTCCGAATGGTGGTTCGGTATGCCCAAAGTGCATCGTGCATTTTCTCGTGCCAATCGCGACCTGTTTCCACTGTTCTTTCCAGAATGCGGATCAAAATTTTATTGGTGGCTTCTGCCTGTCCATTTCCTTGAGGATAATAAGGAGCTGAGAAGTGGTGATGAATCCTGAACTTCGAGCAGAAAGTTTTCATCTTCTCATTCTTGAAATGGCTGCCATTGTCTGACACAATATCATGCGGGACGCTGGTTGATATTTTGAAATGATCTTTTTAAAACAATTATTTTCAATAAAACTTTGGAAAATCGTCAACCAAAAATATAAAAACCGACTTTCCACAAAGTGGTAAGTACGAGTCGAATCCTCAGGGAACAGGAATTAATCACAATATTTCTAGAAAATTCAATTTATTAATGACAAATGTCAATCTACAATTATAAAGTTAATCCAACTACAAATAATCACTAAAAGGAAAATAAACAAGCACTCAGTCTTCTGTTCCACACCAAGGGTCTTTCCGTCTTTTCGCCAATTAGAGAATCTTTGCACTTGGACAATAACCCTGGAAACTAAATATGCTTTTCACCTAAAAATGCAGAAAATACAAAATTAGTATTCTATTCTAACAATGCAAACAATAACTAAAACTAGTTCTAATTTTACAAAAATAATAAAATAAATGCTACTTTTCAAACAAAAATTAAATAAAATACTAAATTAATTCTAAAATTAACCAAATTACTTCTACTAATGCTGTATGATGATTATGCAACTCCTAAAATGCAGAAACTACTGAAAACAAGCCTAAAATGCCGAAACTAAGAAAATTACGAAACTGCCCCTAACTAGTGTAAAATAGCTTTCTGACAGTTTATCGAAAAACCACTGTTTGACAAAGCAAACGAGGTCTGATTTTCTCGAAATTTGTTCTGTTCTGCAACTGACAGATTAAACAAACTGAAAGTTTTTACAGAATTGAAAAACAGTATCTAGAACTCCAGATATAAGCGTTTCAAATCTGGGAAAAATCAGGTTATCGCAAGTCCTGTAATTTGAAATCCAGAAAAAGCGGTTTTCGCAAAACGCTTAAAAATCAGACCAAATCAACTCCGAATGAGCTGAAATTTGGTCTGCAGTCAAATAACACGTCAGAAAAGTGAATAGAATAATTTTTTTTGGAAAACACAGAATTTTTGCACAGAAAATAATGCTGGTGCGACAGGGCAAAAATCTGGTTTTTATTTGAGTGTACTATTCACTTTATGAATCTATTTTAACACTCTAAAAGACAAATCAAACCTAATGCAATCTAAATGACACTGTATAACAGTGTATATGCAGATGACTATTATGAATACGCTAAATGCACGACGAACAAAACACGATAAGCAAATTATGACTAGAACTACGTTAACTAACAATGCAAATGCACTTATGCTAAACAATAAAATGCAATCCGACTACTAAATTAAACAATATCTAATTACCAATTCAAACAATCATAAACACATTTCACACATATGAAACAAATACGATATCCGCACACACACTTCTCCACTAAAACTAACTTAGATAAATAAACTAATTAGTATAAAAATCAACATAAATAATACTAAATGAAATTAGTTCACTAAAGAACAAAGGCTAAGGTTAGGGTTCACTCGGTTAACTCAACTAGGCTCGGTTTTGACTTAGATAGGTTCGGGTTGGTTTGGGAGAACTCGGGTTGGATTAGGTAGGCTCGAGCTATGTTTGACTCGACTCGGGCTAGTATGGACTTGGTTTAGGTTTGACCTAACTAGTTGGGTTCGGTTTTGAGTTGACTTAGTTAACTAGGTTCGGTTGACTTAAGTGGACTCGGTTTGCCTTGGATAGGGTTGGGTTAACTTGGCTAAGGTTGACTCAACTTGGTTTAACCTAGGTTAGGTTTGACTTAGACTAGGGTTGACTCGACCTAGGCTCGGTTTGGACTCACCCTGGGTTAGACTAAAACGTGACTCGAGTTAGGTCTTGGTCTTTGACTTAGGCTTATTAAGACTAGGTTGAACTCGGTTTAGGGTTGACTTCGTCAACTAAGCTCGGTTTGAGTTAGGTAGGTTGGGATAGGCTCGAATGGGATAAGGTAAGCTCGGTTGACTCAACTTGGTTTAGACTAAGGTTTGACTCGAGTTAGGTCTAGGTCTTTGACTAGGCTCGAGTTGTGTTTGACTTGGGCTAGGGTTCAAGTTGACTTGGACACAAGACACACCTAACTAAGTCAACTAGGTTAACTCGGTTAGGGTAGGTTTCAATAGGTGGACTAAGCTTGACTAGGGTTAACTTAGTCAACTGAGGTCGGTTAGAAGGATAGGCACCCAATAAAAATTCAAAGATAATTTTGGAAATGGAGAAGTCCCAAAATCGTCCTTCTAATGGGGAGTTACAATCTTAATGAGCTTTTAAATCCAATTGGGAAACATGGATCAATGCAATTTCCAAAACCAAGGTGAGGGAAAGCCTTTAATTGCAATTAATTCCTTTTTGAGAAGCCAAACCGTCCAACCTAGATAGTCACACGATTTTGGCTTTCCAACCAAGAATTTAATTGCAATTATTTCTTTCTTGAACTCATAAACACCTACTTTGGAAATTTAATTGATTTTCAAATTGGCTTTTCAAATCTCAATTTGTAACTCCCTATTAATAGGCAATCAAGAATTAAATCCTTCTTTAAATACCCCACACGATTTTTGAAACTTAACTTTTTCCAAAAACTTTCCACATTTCAATGCATTAATTGCCTCTCTTCTCAAAAATCGTCAACTCTAAATTGGCTCTACTTGCTAAAAAGAATTAAATCTACCTAGGGAATAAAAGGAATTAAATGAAAAAAAACAATTTCCTAGGAGTTAATGCTAACCTAATTCCCAAAACCTACTTATTTAACCCCTAAAAACGGCTAGAAAAGAAAACCCTAATACATTGAACCTAGACACCTTCCTAACTCAATTAAAGACAATTAAGACTTGCTAAAAAATTCGACCAAGAGCTCAAGGGGAGCTCTAATGGCTGCCACCCCACCTTGGGGAAGAAGAAGATCCACACGAAAAATAAAAAATAAAAAATAAAATATAAATTAACAAAAAGCAATAAAACTAAATAACCACTATTTTGATAAAACTAAATTAGAAAATAATAAAAAGGACTCCTAATTACACAAATGCTAACAAGAACAGCACTATGATGGAATTAAAAACATGAAGAAAAGAAAACTTGATTTTTGTAATTTTCTTCACTAGACTCAAAACACAAAAACCGAAAATGACTAAAACAATTAGTTAAATCAATCCTAAAATAATGCAATGACTAACACAAGTTTATGCAACTGTTAACATACTAAACACACAGTAAACCACACGACTTACAAATCTAAACACACTTTTTACAAAAATGCAAAGATCTGCTAGAATATCTCTAGCCGATTTTTTTTTCTTTTTCAAAAGTAAAATCAAAACAAGACACAAGCACAACCCACGAATAAAATGAACTCAAATGAACTTTTTCTAGTGGGATTTTCAGCAAAACAACATAATCCACATGCTGAACAAAAAAAAAAAATCAAAACAAAGAAAAATATTTTTGTAAAAATTAAGAATCGGCTAGAAATAGTCTAGCCGATTTTTAGATTTTTGCTTTTCAAATGAAATCAAAAGCACAACTCACCACTCACCGACTAAGATGAATAAAAATGGATTATTTTCTAAATGGAGTTTCAGTAGAACAGACCCAAGAACACCTATGAGAAGTTTGAAGGATCGGCTAGATGAAGATCTAGCCGATTTTAATGAAAAGAATGAAAAATCTAAAAAAAAATCGATTTCAATGAATCAAACAAACACATAAACCTAATCTAACGTGCTGGACTATGCACGAAGTCTAATCTAAGGTTGAAATAAAAAGAAAACTAAGAAACACACAGAAAATAAAATAAAAAGAAAACCAACACCCAATTCGGTTTTATCTAGAAGAGAAGGAAGAAGAAGACCTACCTTTTGGAAGATCCGACGACCGGGGGGATGAAGAAGAGCGGACCGTGGCTGGAGATGGACGTCCTACGCAGTTCGAGAATGCTGTACTTTCACCAAAAAATGGAACCTTTGCAGCTGCTACACGTTGGAGATCCACCGACGATGGAATGTGAGTCGATTCTCGATCGGAGGGTGTAGAAAGCCGGATGGAGGTAGGGCCGGCTCACCTTGGTGGTGTGTTTCGCACTCCCGCCCAAGGTTAATGGTCTCCACCTCTGCTACACCTGCAAAAATACAGAAAAGTGGTGAAAAGACAGCAAGGAACAAGAAAGAAATGAAAAGAAAACACAAAGGGGATCGAAATATGCTTGGAAACCAAGCATAGGCCGGTCTTCAATGGCCAAAACGTGGAGGGCTGGAGGGGAAGAAGCTGCTGGAGTTAGATTCACTGCAAGGGACATCCAAACAAAGCCAAAGATAGGGCTGGAATGGGTGCCCCTCTCCTTTTAGACGATTTTGGCTCTTTTGGCCAATTTACAAAAACAGTGTTAAAATAAAAATATTTACTGGGTGCCTCTTTCTGCAGGGGGTTTTTAGAAAAAGTTTTTACAAAACTTAAGTGGGCTGGAGTTGGGTTAAATCCATACAATTTGGTCCAAATCCAAAGTCCAAATGGGCGTCTGGATCCAAATCTCTCAAATCGGATCCGATATTTGACCCGTTACACTGTAAATGCCATAATTCCTTCGTTTTAAGTCTGATTTTAGTGAAATTCAAACCCAAGCTCTATAATCATATTATGCACCTAAGTGTATGCTTTAAACCTATAGATGATGCATTTATGCAGTGAAAACATGTTAAGAACATGTGATATTGATGCATCATCAAATACCCCCATGCTAGAATAATTGCTAGTCCCTAGCAATACACTCTACCATGCTATAAAAATATGGACTACCCATTTAACATGAAAGCTCTTATTAAATACAATAAAATAAATAATAAAAAAAAACTAACTCACTTTCGTAGGAATCACGGTTGCATTTAGCGTATGCAACAAGCCCTTTAAACCCCTAGCTTACACTAGTGGACGAGTAAGGTCTCGTGCGGGTTTGCAGAGATGCTACCCACAAACATCAATGAAATGCTAAGATGATTTTTCAAAAATATGAGGCTCTTAAGAATGCAAATGGAACAAATATTTCATGTAATTGACATTCTCAAATCAAGTTTAAAAATCTCATGCCGCCACAATAAAAATTCTTTTCCTTCACTTTTCTAATATTATAGCTAGTTCATGATTTTTCTCTGAAAGTCAAGTATTCTCATGTTTTACTCATTTATTCTCACTTGTATATTTTCTGCACAGTAATACACATATAAGTCTAAGCAATGAAAATTTTCTCATTCAGCACATTCTTTTTCTTTCATTTTCACTCTTTTTTTTTTTCAACTTTTGATCTCTTGCGCATTCTTCTCATATGAGCACTATTTTGAATAGTCAGTTTTCGTGACCCTTGTAGCGAGCTTTGGGTCAGTGACTCCCAGACTGGCCAACCTTAGGGCACTAGATACAAAGTATCCCTCAGACTTAATTGCTCGAGTCACTAGACCTTCTATTCTAATAGTTTACGTATAGTCTGCCTCTCGTCATGTGTAATGTCTCTATCTCTTAGGCTTTCTATGCAGTCCATGTAACAAGCTTTCGAACCGGTGGCTCCCAAACCAGCTGGCTTTGGGGCACCAGGTGTAAAACACCCTTCAGATTCTACTTACTTGAACTACAAAGGCCACATATATCGACTTAGACAAGAAGATGATCTCCTTCGTTATCCTTTTCGTTAAGATACTCAAACACTTCATCTCGTGTCTGAGTTCCACTACTAGGATTCACGAAGACATCAACAACTAAACGTAGCTCTATTCTTTTAAACTCATTTTTCAAACACATCTTTCCATTGCTTATTTCTTTCAGAAAACATACTGTGCATACTTATACTAAAGTGATTCAAAATTTTCTAACAATCAAATACTATCGTTTCTTTGAATTTTCTCATAAACAACTACTCTATTTGACTCAGTTCAGAAAATAAATTTTTTTTTATGGGGCTTAAAAATTTATAAACTGTTAGATTATGCCAAAAACAATCATATATGCTACACTTTGTTCTCAAATGCCTACTTTGATTACCAGTCATACAAAAAATTTTGAAATTTTTGTGTGCCTGCATCTAAACCACCCCCCCATGCTTGAATGACACTGTCCCTAGTGGCATACAACATAAGTAAAAATGTAATGCACATGCACACTAAAAGACACTAACAAAACTATGGGAGAAAGGATAGATACAACCTGATTTGCTCTGAGCTTCTGAATTTGAATTTCATCTGATCTTTGAATTCTTTGAAAGCTCTTCTCTGTACCTGGTAATTGATACACTAAATGTTAAATTCATCCTGCATACATCAAAACACAAGTTAGCACATGTGAAATGAAATACTGAATAAAGAAAAACACTGCAATGAAAAATAATTTAATGTACATATGATACATCCCTCTGGTCGAATCCTCATGCCTTCGTGAGATGCACTATCTCACACTCACCATCCTGCAAGGCATCTGAAATGAAGGGCTTCAGTCTTTGCCCATTTACCTTGAATGTACCTTGGGTCATAGGATCGAATAATGTCACTGCTCCATGGGGAAATACTTATTTCACAATGTACGGGCCTGTCCATCTCGATCTCCACTTCCCTGGGAATAAATGCAAGCGAGAATTGTATAGCCACACTTTCTGATCTGGCTCAAACACTTTTCTGACAATATGCTTATCATGAAATGCTTTTGTGCGAGCTTTGTATAATTTGGCATTCTCATATGCATCATTCCTGAATTCCTCTAATTCTGAGAGCTGCAGTGCTCTCTCTTTGCCAGCCTGGGTGAGGTCAAAATTCAATTTCTTGATAGCCCAATACGCTCTATGCTCTAGCTCGACAGGAAGATGCCATGCTTTCCCGAATACAAGGCGATACGGGGACATACCAATGGGAGTCTTAAATGTCGTTCTATATGCCCAAAGTGCATCATCTAAGCGCTGAGACCAATCCTTGCGGTCCGGACGAACTGTCTTTTCTAAAATTCGCTTAATCTCCCTATTGGACACTTCAACCTGTCCACTAGTCTTCGGATGATATGGAGTGGTGAATCTATGATTGACAGATTATCTTCTCAGAAGAGAAGCTATCTGTACATTCCTAAAATGCTTGCCACCATCGCTAATCATCGCTCGTGGCACCCCAAAACGACTGAAAATGTTTTGCTTAATGAACTTAAGCACTACTCTGTGATCATTGGTCTTGGTTGCCACAACCTCGACCCACTTGGACACATAATCAACCACCACCCGAATGTATAAATTTCCGAATGAAGGCAAATGGTCCCATGAAATCAATGCCCCAAACATCAAAAATCTCGACTATCAAAATCGGAAGCAAGGGCATCATGTCCCTCTTGGACATGTTTCCAATCTGCTGACATCGGAGGCATCGCCTACAGAACTCATGAGCGTCCCTGTGGAGTGTGGGCCAATAAAATCCTGACTGCAAAACCTTTGCAGCCGTCTTCCTACTACTAAAATGCCCTCCACAGGCTAATTAATGGGAAAAATTCAGAATGGACTGGTACTCCTCCTCCGGAATAGATCTCCTAATGATCTGGTCTGCACAGTATTTGAACAACTCCGGTTCATCCCAATAATAGTGCCTCACCTGAGATAGGAATCTCTCACGCTCATTCTTGTTCCAATGCTCAGGTATCTGCCTCGAAACCAGATAGTTCACAATATCTGCAAACCAGGGTAACTGCGATGTACTGACTGACATGATCTGCTCATCGGGGAAAGAATCACTGATCGGCCTCTGATCATGCATGGTCTCCACGATCAGTCTGGAAAGATGGTCTGCTACTACATTTTCGCTTCCCTTCTTATCTCAAATCTCGAGATCAAACTCTTATAGTAGTAGGACCCAACGAATCAATCTTGGTTTGGTGTCTTTCTTATTCAACAAATATTTCAATGCAGAATGGTCAGAATAGACAACCACCTTTGAACCGAGTAAATAGGACCTGAATTTATCCAATGCAAAAACTACCGCAAGTAGCTCCTTCTCTGTCGTAGTATAATTCATCTGGGCATCAGACAGAGTTCTACTCGCATAGTAGATCACATAGGGTTTCCTATCAATGCGTTGTCCTAAAATGGCCCCCATAGCGTAATCAGATGCATCACACATAATCTCAAATGGAAGAGTCCAATCTGGAGGTCTCAAAATAGGTGCAGTAATCAAGGCCTCTTTGAGAATCTCAAAGGCCTTCATACAATCCTCACCGAAAACAAAGGGCTGGTCTTTCTCCAATAAAGTGCAGAGCGGTCGAGAGATTTTGCTGAAATCTTTTATGAACCGCCTGTAAAATCCCGCATGCCCTAAAATTGATCGAATCTGCCTCACAGAGGTGGGTGGAGTCAAACGGGAAATGGATTCCACCTTCGCTCTGTCAACCTCAATACCACGCTTGGACACAATGTGTCCTAGCACAATCCCCTCCTAAACCATAAAATGGCTCTTTTCCCAACTCAGGACGAGATTGGTCTCCGCACACCTACTCAGTACTCGAGCAAGTTTTTGGAGGCAATCTTCAAAAGAAGAGCCATACACTGAAAAGTCGTCCATAAAAACTTCCATCACATCATCAATCATGTCCGAGAAGATAGCAAGCATGCACCTCTGAAAAGTAGCCGGGGCATTACAGAGCCCAAACGACATACGTCTAAACGCGAAGGTGCCATAAGGACATGTAAATGTGGTCTTCTCCTAGTCATCAGGATGGACAACTACCTGATTGTATCCTGAATATCCATCTAGAAAGCAGTAGTAGCTCTGCCCTGCGAGTCTTTCTAAGATCTGATCAATGAATGGCAATGGGAAATGATCTTTCCTAGTTGCCACATTCAGCTTCCTATAATCGATGCAGACTCGCCATCCTGTAGTGGTCCTCATCGGAATTCTCTCACCCTTCTCGTTCTCAACCACAGCGAGTCCTGACTTCTTCGGCACAACCTGAATTGGACTGACCCACTGGCTATCAGAAATAGGGTAAATGATTCTGGCATCCAACCACTTCACCACCTCTTTCTTCACCACTTCCTTCATGTTGGGATTTAGCCTTCTCTGCATATCCCTAAATGGCTTGACTTCCTCATCACAATGGATTCTATGCATGCAGAATGAAGGATCAATCCCCTTCAGATCAGCAACTCCCCAGCCAATCGCTGCCTTGTGCTCTCGAAGAATAGTCAGCAATCTCTGTTCCTGCTCCTCAGTGAGCAAGGACGAGATGATCACATGCAGAGTCTCATCATCTCTGAGATAAGCATACTTGAGTGAATCTGGTAAGGGCTTCAGCTCAAGTTTCGGAGGTGACTCGATCGACAATTTGGCGGGGGTCTCCGCAAGTGGTGGAAGAGGCTCCCTGATTGCTCCCCAAGGTGGTCTCTCTGACGACACCCTAGCCACATCTACACTCTCTACACTACTATTCTTCTCTATATGGTACAGATCTAAAGAATCCTCAGTAATGTACAACTCGGGCTGCTCCTCCACTAACTCATGAGCAATATCTACATGAAAGCAGTCCATGTCTCCTGCTGAACCCATCGCGGCATTGAAAATATTCAACTTGACTTTCCGATTGCCGAACGAGAGATCCATGGCTCCGGTTCTACAATTGATGCACGCATTGGCAGTCGCCAAGAATGGTCTGCCTAAAATGATCAGAGTCTGGTGCTGGCTATCTACTCCTTCCATATCAAGAATAATGAAATCGACTGGAAAATAAAAGTCATCCACCTTAACTAGCACGTCCTCCAAGACACCTCTCGGTACCTTGACGGAACGATCTGCCAGTTGAAGTGTAATCGGAGTCGATCTCATCTCTCCTAGCCCGAAAGAATCAAAGAAATACCCGGGTAGAATGTTCATGCTTGCTCCAAGATCGAGCAATGCGCGTTCTATCCGGATATTCCCTATGGTACACGCAATGATAGGGGCTCCAGGGTCCTTGAGCTTTGGTGGTGTCTGATGCTGAAGTACTGAACTCACCTGCTCAGTCAAATGGACCCTGTTAGGAACTCTCTCTCTAGATTTACGCTTTTGCGTACATAGTTCCTTCAGGAATTTGGCATATGCCGGTACCTGCTGAATCGCATCGAGCAAAGGTAGGTTGATCTACACATGCTTGAAGATGTCAAGCATGTCCTGGATCTTCGCACCTTGCTTCCCTCTATAACCAGGAGACTCTAATGCTTTGGGATAAGGTGGTGGGGGAATATACTCTGTTGGCTCCTCCTCTTTGTGAGAAGGCTCACTCCTATCCTTCTTCTTCTCTGAGGATAAAGATATAGATGATGATGAAGATGATGATGGGGATGGGGATGATGGCTGAGCCGACGTAGGTGAAACAATGGTCTCTGGCTCCTCTATCCTCTCTCTACTCTCTCGCTCTCTGCTCTCGACGTGATACTCACGTCCACTCCTCAAGGCCATAACTGATTTAGCCTGCTGCTGTGTCTCGGTATGAAATAGGCCTCCAGTCATCTGGTCTTTACCCTTCGGGTTCATGACAGCCTGACTCGGCAATGTACCCTCGGGTCTCCTACTAATAGCCTCAGCTAACTGTCCCATTTGCGATTCTAACTTCGCAATGGACTGCGTATGCGAGCTCAAAATCTGGCTACACTTCTCGAAGGCGTTCTGATTAGAGGTTTTCACCTCTTGGAATGTCTGGAGAAGTCTCTCCTCAAAAGATGTCTGTGGGGCAGACTCCTGCGGAATTGGGGGAGTGACAGAAGAAGAAGAAGACTGAGAATAGTTTGGTCTTTGAAATGACTGAGTAAAAGATGGCTGCCGAACTGGCTGAGAGGATGTAGGCATCTGTGTGGAAGACTGTGGATTCTTCCATGAAAAATTGGGATGATTACGCCAACCCGGATTATTTGTCGATGAAAATGGGTTATTCGGCGGTCTGACGTAACCCTGAGCTGCCTGAACTTGTTCTTGAACAAATTCAGGGTACTGAGCTGCCGAAGGGCACTCAGTGATCTCGTGTGCCGGACTGGCACAAAGAGTACACACTTGTTGTGTAGTGGATGGTCCTGAGAGAAGCTGGTCCAGCTTCTGAGCAATCATGTCTACCTTGCACTGTAATGCAGTAGATGGACCAATCTCAAGAACACCAGCTTTCTTCTGAATGCTGGGTGTGGCTCTATCCGAATGAGAACTCGAAGCATGGTGGAGTGAATTCTCGGCTAATGTATCAAATAGCCTCCATGCTTCGTCCTCGCTTTTCAGCATGAATGTCCCTCCACACGAAGAGTCGATCATCTGACGATTCTTGTCAGACAATCCATCGTAGAAGCTCTGCACCAGTTGCCATTTCGGCACCTGATGATGGGGACATTTCCTGAGGAGATCCTTCATTCTCTCCCAGGTCTCATGAAAGCGCTCACCATCTAGCTCTGAAAAGCTAGTGATGGCTCTACGATATTGGTTCGTACGACCAATGGGAAAATATTTCCGAAGAAACTCATGTTGCAATTGATCCCATGACTCTATTTCTACAGAATCTAAGGACTTTAGCCAATACTTGGCTTTGTCCTTCAATGAGAAAGGGAATAGAGTCAATCTCAAAGAATCATCATCGAAATTCTGTATCTTTACTGTAGAACAGATTTCGAGGAATTCATCTAAATGCCGGTAGGGATCCTCATGACTAAGGCCATAAAAGGATGGAAGCATCTGAATAATGCTGGCCTTAATATCATAATGCGGCGCTCCTACATCGGGTCTCCGAATGCAGGATGCCTGAACATAATCTGTGGGAATGAAGTATTCCCGCAGAGGACGTGAATGAACTGGGGGTGGAGGTGGAGGATCCATGTCAGCCATTGTTGCCGAACTCCGATGAGAATGTAAAATTCTCTCTGGGTTGTCAACAAATGGGTGTAATGGGGTTCCTAGACCTTGTCGCCCCTGCATACACTGGTACTAAGACCAGATGTAAGCAAACGACCTAAATCTAAAAATAAAAATAAACTAACACAGGTACTAAAATGTAAATAACACAAAATAGACAACTACTAAACAAATATGCTATACTAATTATGTCAGAATGATCTAACTAAGTAAATGAAATAACAAATTAAACTACTCTAAAGTACTGAAAAGATAAATACAGGAAATCACAAACTAAGTTTTTCTAAAACCCACCTGTCTAATCGCTCCTTGCAGAATGAATTTCAAGTGAATCCTAGAAAGAACAGAACATGAATCCTATATTTACTAACTATGTTAATCCTATATTCACTTACTAATCCTACTAACTAAAAATAAAACAACTAATTAACTAACTAAAACAAATTAATAAATCAAACTCTAAGAAATAAAGTAATTAATTCGCCGTTCCCCGACAACGGCGCCAAAATTTGGTTGATATTTTGAAATGATCTTTTTAAAACAATTATTTTCAATAAAACTTTGAAAAATCGTCAACCAAAAATATAAAAACCGACTTTCCACAAAGTGGTAAGTACGAGTCGAATCCTCAGGGAATAGGAATTAATCATAATATTTCTAGAAAATTCAATTTATTAATGACAAATGTCAATCTACAATTATAAAGTTAATCCAACTACAATTAATCACTAAAAGGAAAATAAACAAGCACTCAGTCTTCTGCTCCACACCAAGGGTCTTTCCGTCTTTTCGCCAATTAGAGAGTCTTTGCACTTGGACAATAACCCTGGAAACTAAATATGCTTTTCACCTAAAAATGCAGAAAATACAAAATTAGTATTCTATTCTAACAATGCAAACAATAACTAAAACTAGTTCTAATTTTACAAAAATAATAAAATAAATGCTACTTTTCAAACAAAAATTAAATAAAATACTAAATTAATTCTAAAATTAACCAAATTACTTCTACTAATGCTGTATGATGATTATGCAACTCCTAAAATGCAGAAACTACTGAAAACAAGCCTAAAATGCCGAAACTAAGAAAATTACGAAACTGCCGCTAAATAGTGTAAAATAGCTTTCTGACAGGTTATCGGAAAACCACTGTTTGATAGGGCAAACGAGGTCTGATTTTCCCGAAATTTGTTCTGTTCTGCAACTGACAGATTAAACAAACTGACAGTTTTTACAGAATTTAAAAACAGTATCTGGAACTCCAGATATAAGCGTTTCAAATCTGGGAAAAATCAGGTTATCGCAAGTCCTGTAATTTGAAATCCAGAAAAAGCGGTTTTCGCAAAACGCTTAAAAATCAGACCAAATCAACTCCGAATGAGCTGAAATTTGGTCTGCAGTCAAATAACACGTCAGAAAAGTGAATAGAATAATTTTTTTTGGAAAACACAGAATTTTTGCACAGAAAATAATGCTGGTGCGACAGGGCAAAAATCTGGTTTTTATTTGAGTGTACTATTCACTTTATGAATCTATTTTAACACTCTAAAAGACAAATCAAACCTAATGCAATCTAAATGACACTGTATAACAGTGTATATGTAGATGACTATTATGAATACGCTAAATGCACGACGAACAAAACACGATAAGCAAATTATGACTAGAACTACGTTAACTAACAATGCAAATGCACTTATGCTAAACAATAAAATGCAATCCGACTACTAAGTTAAAGAATATCTAATTACCAATTCAAACAATCATAAACACATTTCACACATATGAAACAAATACGATATCCGCACACACACTTCTCCACTAAAACTAACTTAGATAAATAAACTAATTAGTATAAGAATCAACATAAATAATACTAAATGAAATTAGTTCACTAAAGAACAAAGGCTAAGGTTAGGGTTCACTCGGTTAACTCAACTAGGCTCGGTTTTGACTTAGATAGGTTCGGGTTGGTTTGGGAGAACTCGGGTTGGATTAGGTAGGCTCGAGCTATGTTTGACTCGACTCGGGCTAGTATGGACTTGGTTTAGGTTTGACCTAACTAGTTGGGTTCGGTTTTGAGTTGACTTAGTTAACTAGGTTCGGTTGACTTAAGTGGACTCGGTTTGCCTTGGATAAGGTTGGGTTAACTTGGCTAAGGTTGACTCAACTTGGTTTAACCTAGGTTAGGTTTGACTTAGACTAGGGTTGACTCGACCTAGGCTCGATTTGGACTCACCCTGGGTTAGACTAAAACGTGACTCGGGTTAGGTCTTGGTCTTTGACTTAGGCTTATTAAGACTAGGTTGAACTCGGTTTAGGGTTGACTTCATCAACTAAGCTCGGTTTGAGTTAGGTAGGTTGGGATAGGCTCGAATGGGATAAGGTAAGCTCGGTTGACTCAACTTGGTTTAGACTAAGGTTTGACTCGAGTTAGGTCTAGGTCTTTGACTAGGCTCGAGTTGTGTTTGACTTGGGCTAGGGTTCAAGTTGACTTGGACACAAGACACACCTAACTAAGTCAACTAGGTTAACTCAGTTAGGGTAGGTTTCAATAGGTGGACTAAGCTTGACTAGGGTTAACTTAGTCAACTGAGGTCGGTTAGAAGGATAGGCACCCAATAAAAATTCAAAGATAATTTTGGAAATGGAGAAGTCTCAAAATCGTCCTTCTAATGGGGAGTTACAATCTTAATGAGCTTTTAAATCCAATTGGGAAACATGGATCAATGCAATTTCCAAAACCAAGGTGAGGGAAAGCCTTTAATTGCAATTAATTCCTTTTTGAGAAGCAAAACCGTCCAACCTAGATAGTCACACGATTTTGGCTTTCCAACCAAGAATTTAATTGCAATTATTTCTTTCTTGAACTCATAAACACCTACTTTGGAAATTTAATTGATTTTCAAATTGGCTTTTCAAATCTCAATTTGTAACTCCCTATTAATAGGCAATCAAGAATTAAATCCTTCTTTAAATACCCCACATGATTTTTGAAACTTAACTTTTTCCAAAAACTTTCCACATTTCAAAGCATTAATTGCCTCTCTTCTCAAAAATCGTCAACTCTAAATTGGCTCTACTTGCTAAAAAGAATTAAATCTACCTAGGGAATAAAAGGAATTAAATGAAAAAAAACAATTTCCTAGGAGTTAATGCTAACCTAATTCCCAAAACCTACTTAATTAACCCCTAAAAACGGCTAGAAAAGAAAACCCTAATACATTGAACCTAGACACCTTCCTAACTCAATTAATGACAATTAAGACTTGCTAAAAAAATTGACCAAGAGCTCAAGGGGAGCTCTAATGGCTGCCGCCCCACCTTGGGGAAGAAGAAGATCCACACGAAAAATAAAAAATAAAAAATAAAATATAAATTAACAAAAAGCAATAAAACTAAATAACCACTATTTTGATAAAACTAAAATAGAAAATAATAAAAAGGACTCCTAATTACACAAATGCTAACAAGAAAAATACTATGCTGGAATTAAAAACATGAAGAAAAGAAAACTTGATTTTTGTAATTTTCTTCACTAGACTCAAAACACAAAAACCGAAAATGACTAAAACAATTAGTTAAATCAATCCTAAAATAATGCAATGACTAACACAAGTTTATGCTACTGTTAACATACTAAACACACAGTAAACCACACGACTTACCAATCTAAACACACTTTTTACAAAAATGCAAAGATCGGCTAGAATATCTCTAGCCGATTTTTTTTTTCTTTTTCAAAAGTAAAATCAAAACAAGACACAAGCACAACCCACGAATAAAATGAACTCAAATGAACTTTTTCTAGTGGGATTTTCAGCAAAACAACATAATCCACATGCTGAACAAAAAAAAAAATCAAAACAAAGAAAAATATTTTTGTAAAAATCAAGAATCGGCTAGAAATAGTCTAGCCGATTTTTAGATTTTTGCTTTTCAAGTGAAATCAAAAGCACAACTCACCACTCACCGACTAAGATGAATAAAAATGGATTATTTTCTAAATGGAGTTTCAGTAGAACAGACCCAAGAACACCTATGAGAAGTTTGAAGGATCGGCTAGATGAAGATCTAGCCGATTTTAATGAAAAGAATGAAAAATCTAAAAAAAAATCGATTTCAATGAATCAAACAAACACATAAACCTAATCTAACGTGCTGGACTATGCACGAAGTCTAATATAAGGTTGAAACAAAAAGAAAACTAAGAAACACACAGAAAATAAAATAAAAAGAAAACCAACACCCAATTCGGTTTTATCTAGAAGAGAAGGAAGAAGAAGACCTACCTTTTGGAAGATCCGACGACCGGGGGGATGAAGAAGAGCGGACCGTGGCTGGAGATGGACGTCCTACGCAGTTCGAGAATGCTGTACTTTCACCAAAAAACGGAACCTTTGCAGCTTCTACACGTTGGAGATCCACCGACGATGGAATGTGAGCCGATTCTCGATCGGAGGGTGTAGAAAGCCGGATGGAGGTAGGGCCGGCTCACCTTGGTGGTGTGTTTCGCACTCCTGACCAAGGTTAATGGTCTCCACCTCTGCTACACCTGCAAAAATACAGAAAAGTGGTGAAAAGACAGCAAGGAACAAGAAAGAAATGAAAAGAAAACACAAAGGGGATCGAAATATGCTTGGAAACCAAGCATAGGCCGGTCTTCAATGGCCAAAACGTGGAGGGCTGGAGGGGAAGAAGCTTCTGGAGTTAGATTCACTGCAAGGGACGTCCAAACAAAGCCAAAGACAGGGCTGGAATGGGCGCCCCTCTCCTTTTAGACGATTTTGGCTCTTTTGGCCAATTTACAAAAATAGTGTTAAAATAAAAATATTTACTGGGCGCCTCTTTCTGCAGGGGGTTTTTAGAAAACGTTTTTACAAAACTTAAGTGGGCTGGAGTTGGGTTAAATCCATGCAATTTGGTCCAAATCCAAAGTCCAAATGGGCGTCTGGATCCAAATCTCTCAAATCGGATCCGATATTTGACCCGTTACACTGTAAATGCCATAATTCCTTCGTTTTAAGTCCGATTTCAGTGAAAATCAAACCCAAGCTCAATAATCATATTATGCACCTAAGTGTATGCTTTAAACCTATAGATGATGCATTTATGCAGTGAAAACATGTTAAGAACATGTGATATTGATGCATCATCAGACGCCAAAACGGCAAAGAAGATTCTTATGAATAAACGAAACCACATGTCGGCCTTCTACTGTTCGCAGAGTGACAACTTTGACCCATTTGGTGAAGTATTCTGTAGCTGCGAGGAAGTATCGGTGGCCATTGGAAGCCGAAGGAGTGATTGGACCAACTACGTCGAAGGCCCACATCGAAAAGGGCCAGGGAGAGACCACGGATTGCAAGTATGCGGCTGGCGCATGAATGGAAGGTGCGTGCATTTGACACTTGATGCATTTCCTTACAAATTGATGGCAATCTTGCTGCATGGTTTTCCAGTAGTATCTCGCCCGAATAATCTGCTTGACGAGCGTTTGGTAGCCGACGTGACCACCACAAATTCCCTCATGTGCCTCTCGAACAACTTCCATGACTTCATCTTTATCTAAGCATCTGGCGTACTCAGAACTGAGTCCACGACGATAAAAAGTATCGGCAAGGATGAAATAACAGGCTGACATGCGCTGAACCGCGTGTTGCTCCTTTCTTGGCATTTCCGTTGGGAATTCACCAGTTTCAATAAAGCTTTTGATATCTTGGTACCAAGGCTTTTCTTTCTGAGTGGCTTGGTTCACTTGCTCAGCTGGAATGTAGGCAGGTTGATTAAGTCTGTCGATCTCGAAGGAGTGACAAGAATCACTGTCCTTAAAAGATAGAATAGAGCCTAAACAGGCTAGGCCATCTGCTATGTGATTGTATTCTCTCTTGACATGGTTGAGCTGAAATTCTTCAAAATCGCCTATGAGAGCTAAGGCAATCTTTTGATAAGGGATTAACTTTGAATCCTTGACTTGCCATTCAGCATTAACTTGACTGACAACAAGTAATGAGTCGCCGAAGGCGTGTACTCTCATGACACCAAAGTCTTGCAAAATCTTGAGGCCTTGTATTAGAGCTTCATACTCGGCCATATTATGAGTACATTGGAAGTCGAGTTTGAGGGAATAAGGGAGCATCTCCTTTTCAGGAGTGATTAGCAGGATCCCAATTCCTATACCAGACATGTTTCGGGCTCCATCAAAGAATAGAGTCCAAATCGGGGATTCTTGAACACTGCAAATGCGATCATCAGGGAAATCATCTTCCGCTTTGATCTCTTCTGTCAATGGGAAATCTGCCAACTGATCTGCGATGGATTGACCTTTAATTGACTTTTGAGCAACATATTCTAAATCGTACTGCATCAGTAGGACTTGCCATTTTGCAATCCGTCCAGTAAGGAAAGGCTGCTCAAGGATGTACTTGAGAGGGTTAAGTCTTGACAGAATTTTGATCTCTGAGGCCATCAGATAATGTCTCAGCTTCTGACACATCCACACTAAGGCTAGACATGTCTTTCCATCTGAGAATATCTCTTCTCATAATCGATGAAAGTCTTGCTGATGTAGTAGATGGCATGCTCTATCCGGCTGCCTTCCTTGTACTGTGCAAGAAATCCGCCACAAGCATTATGGTTGACGAAAATATACAAGAGAAGCGGCTTTCCAAGTTCTGGTGGCTTCAGAACTGGTGGATTGAGAAGATACTGCTTGATGCGCTCAAATGAGAGCTGACATTCTGGTCCCCACTCAAACTTCACTTCTTTTCTCAGCAAGTGATTGAAGGGCTCGCATCTCATGGCCAAATTGGAGATGAAGCGTCGAATTGACTGAATGCGGCCTTGAAGGCTTCGCAGCTCTTTAAGATTAGTGGGAGGCGGCATATCAATGATCTCCTTTGCCTTGGCAGGATCTACTTCTATGCCTTTCTTGCTGATCATGTAGCCAAGCAGCTTGCCTGACTCTACCCCGAAGACGCATTTTTGTGGATTGAGTCTCAGCTTGTAGAGAATAAGTCTTTCGAAGACTTGGCCAAGAGCATCAAGATGATCTTCTCCTTCTTTTGATTTGACCAGGATGTCATCCACATAAGCATCCATGTTCTTGTGCATCTGGTCATGAAAGATAACTGCCATTGCTCTCTGATAGGTTGCCCCAGCATTCTTGAGCCCAAACGACATGACTGTATAGCAAAAGGTACCCCAAGGCGTGGTAAAGGAAGTTTTGGATTGGTCACGAGCGGCCAATTTGATCTGATTATAGCCTGAATATCCATCCATAAAGGAGAACATGGCATGACCTGCCGTGCTATCGATCAGAAGATCGATGTTGGGGAGTGGGTAATCATCCTTTGGGGTTGCTTTGTTTAGATCTCTAAAATCAATACAAATCCGGACTTTTCCATTCTTTTTGGGAACTGCCATAATGTTTGCCAAACAGTCTGGATATTCAATGGTCCGAATGAATCCTGCCTTTAACAACTCTTCAAGTCCTTCTTTGACTTGCGGTGCCACCCGAGGATCCATTTTTCTGAGTTTCTGCTTGATTGGCTTGCAATCTGGCTTTAATACAAGAAGATGCTCGACTAACTTGGAGTCTAAGCCTGGCATATCCTCGTAAATCCAAGCAAAGACTTCCTGATGCTTTTTGAGAAAATGGACGAGCCTTTCCTTCTCATCCGAATTCAGACTGGAACCAATTTTGAGGATTTTCGGATCATCTTCCGAACCGATGTTGACATCCTCCGTCGGATCTTGAACCAATGGTGATGGTTCGTCCTGCTTCTGAATACTAGCGAATTCTGGCAAATCTTGAATCGCTGAGTCGAAATCTGCCAACTCTTCAATCTGCTCTGTCATTCTGCTCCTGCCTTTGCCTTGCAGATTCTGGCTGGTTTGGATTTGTTTTGAGAAAGATTGGTATTGATAACGAGCTTTTTGAGCGATTTAGGAGCCATGATTCCGGCAATCCTGTAAGCGCAAAGAAGGTTTTTGAGAAAAGGGTAAAAATGTTCGAAAACAGCCTTTTGTACAGAAACAAAGATTGACAACATAGAAAAGTATATAAGTAAGGAATTCGTGTGCACCAAGATGAACAGAGAAAACAAACTTTTCATTGATTAAGTAAACTTTGACATTTACAAGTGATTGTTGAAGAAAAGAAAGAAACTGGGGCGGATCTTGCCCTGACATAACGCAAGAAAACAGAAAACACTGGCATTGTCTTTATCACTGGGCTCCCTTGACGAAGATAGTGCGCTTGCCAGATAACTGACCCGTGAAACCCAAGCCGGTACTGGTGACATGCTGAGAGGGGATGATTGGCTCCAGAACGCCGTCTTCATTTCTGCCCAAACCCCTGAAGGGATGATAACCGTGCTTCATTAGAAGGTCAAATCCTTTCTTTGTTTTTGAGAATTGAGGAAAAAGAGGATGATCCTGAAAGGAGGTGCAGTCGAGGTGCCCACCTAACTTGAAGAAATGGGGTCCCTGCCACTGGGTTACTGCCGTTACGCTTTCTGTCGGTTGAACTTTTTTTAATTTCAGCATATCCAGGGTTTCACTTAGATTGATCTCGTCGACTTCCCTGATGCTCGGGATGTCAGCAGTGAAAGTAGGACGGGGGATCATTGGCTGTGGGAGTCGCTGATGATGCGTAAATTACACGTAAATATAATATAATATTATTACATAAATGCATCATTTAGAGGTTTATAACCCACACTTAAGTGCATATAGATGTCATGGAGCTGCGGTTCGAATTTCGTTCGAATCAGAATTAAAGCGAGAGAGATATCACATTTTTAGTGAAGCGGGTTGGACCTCGGGGCAAACCGGGACATTTCGGATCCAAAAGGGCCATTTGGGCCTCGGATCTGGGCCAAAACGTACCCATTTCAACCCATATTAACCCCAAACTCGAGTTTTGAAAATATTTACTAAAACCCCCGTCAAAAAGGGCGCCTAGCAATATATTTGTTTTTAATCCTTCTTTTGGAAATACCCAAAAGATGGGGTTTTGCCTATAAAAACTAATTTTAAAACCCTACCTCACGTCTTTTGCCTCTGGAAACTGCACCCTCAGCCCGATTCTTCTTCCTCCAGACGTCTTCCTCAGCCCCAAGCCGCCACACCTTCTTCACGTTGGGTTGCCAAGCTTTGCCAAGCACCCATGGCCGCCATCTTCTTCCTCCTTCATTCGTTTTCTTTCCCATATGTTCCTTCTCTTCTCCTCCTTGCTGAAACTCACCTTCTTTGCTGTATTTTGCAGGTTGCAGCAGTAATGGTGGTGGTCCAGCTGTGCAAGGGGTGCTGTCTACCCCTTCACAGCCAACCGGCTCTACCATCATCCGGCTCTCTACCCCATCCGCGCAATCGGAGCTTCACGCCACCATCGGAACGCCACCAGCCGCGGTTTCTAGCAGATTGCAGCAACAGCAAAGGGGACAACATCATTGAGGGTTTTGGTGCACAACCTGGGCGAAATTCCACCTCTTCCCTACCATCCCACTCCTCGGATTGCCGGAATAGGCCACCGGTAAGCTTCTCATCCCCTTCTTCTAGGTAAAAACCCCTTATGCGTGTGATTGTTTTTCTTTTTTTTTATTTCTGCGTTTTTCCCTGTTTTCTCAGCCATAGTTAGGCCTGTTGATGCTTGAACCAGCATCTAGATTCCTTATTTAGTTTAATTTGTTGCATTTTTGGTGTTGTTGAACCAAGTTGAATCGTTTTCCCCCTTTCTCATGCTAAACCGGTTAGATTAATTATGGTCGGCTGTAATATTTCAGTTTAGGATATTAGTTTAATAGCTTAGTATAATTTAATTGAGCTGATGTGCATGTTTAATTAGTTTTTTATGTTGTGTTAGAATTAGAAACTGTTCAAATCCATTTTGCTTTTAGGTACACGTTATGACCAAAATCGGGTAGAGTGATTCTACCCGATTTCTATGTTTGTGATTTAGGTAACTTAGAAGAGGTATGTTTAATTTTCTGTGTTAACAGCAATTAGGTAGTTTTTAATTTTAATTAGTGGTTGATTAGGTGGCGTGTGCATTGTATTAAATCTCGCTTTAGCTTTGTCTTATTGTAGTTTTCATGTTAGGTGTTTTTTTTAGATGCTATTGGGATTAAGTATCATATTATGGGTGTAGCTCTGTTCTAGCATTAATTTTTAATAGCTCTACCTGCGAATTAACCTATGGATTAGGTATTAGCTGAGATTGATTTAACATATGGCATGTGCACATTAGGTTGTAGTTTTCATAAGTTGCATAGGTAGGTAATTTAGGTTTATTTTCTAAGAATGATTAGTTTTATTTACTAACATTTAGTTAGTTTTAGAACTGTAAATGACTGTATATACAAGTGCTTTAAGAAATAGTGCAAGCATCACATTCATTGAAGTGAATAGTGCATTCAAGAAAACACCTGATTTTTGCACCAACTTGCAATTCTCATTTTATTCGCAGTTTTCTGAGTTTTCTCAAAATTATTGTTCTATGCTATTCATTAGGGTGTTAACTGCGTGTAAACCAAAAATCAACTCGTTCAGAGTTGATTTGGTTTGCCTTTTAAGCATTCTGCAAGATTAGGTTTTACGCGATTTTAGATTTCGGGTCAAACGGTTCTATAATTTTTATCGAACTTGAAACGCTTATATCCGGAGTTCCCGGATGAGTTTTTCAATTCCGTAAAGTACGTCAGACTCTTGAGTCTGTCATAAAGAGAACAGAAGAGAAATATTTAGAATCGTACTTAGTTTGACCCTTCACAATTCCTGTTTGCGAAAACCTATTAAAAGTCGATTTTGCACTGTTCAGGGATAAAACAGTCATTTGCTTACTTAGTTGATTTTAGGTAGTTTTTCATGTTTTCTAGCAGATAGTTAGTGAATTAACACTAGTTAGGCTAGTTAGAGTGTGTTTACTTTGTTAGTTTAGTTAGAAATTATAATTTTAGTTTTCTTTATTTGTAATAGTAGTTTAATTCAATAATTAGTTCAGAAATAGTTATAGATATAACTTAGAATTAATTCTTGATTCCATACTGACTCTTTATTTTCGTGTTTTAGGTTGATAAGTTAGAAACATATCTACAGGTGTAGTTACAATGCGAAGTGCAGATGCATGTGTGACGAAAAGACAAAATTACCCCTGGCGATCTGGAGAAGACTTAACAACTTGTTTTAGTTCATTTTCATTTTTAGATTGTTATTTAATTAGAATTGTAATATTAACATAGTTGTAAATGATTGTGATATCAATAAATTGATATTTTAGATTTAATTCAAAATGTATCCCGTTCCCTGTGGATTCAACCCGTACTCGCCACATTCGTGGAAAGTCAGTTTTTATTATCTTTGGTTGACGATTTTCCAAATGCTTTTATTGAAAATAATGTGTTAAAAATGTCACTTCCAAAAGTGCAACCAAATTTTGGCGCCGTTGCCGGGGAACGACGATTATATTCTGTTATTTCTGAGATTTCAGTTTATTAATATGTGTTTAGTTAGTTGTTTTTATTTGTTTTAGTCAGTAGGATTTAACATAGTTAGCAGATATAAGATTCATATGTTGTTTCCTATGATTCACTGAATTTCAGGATTCAAAGAGCGATTAGGCAGGTGAGTTTAGAGAATATAGCTTGTGATTCTCTATATTTGCTAAATTTACTGATTTAGATTTAGATTTAGGTTTTCTATTTTCGTCATATAGAGTAATTCTGACATAGTTTAGTTGCTTTATGTATTAGTGTTTTTATTTTTATTAACTGTTAGTTAAGGGGTATCATATGTATACTAGAAATAAAATAGTTAATTGGTTATGTGTTTTGTTCTAACTTTTGTTTTGGATTTCATTGTTGTCATGCATGAACATTGTTCCATCTGATGCCTCAATGCATGAGTCCAAGTTGCCAGACATAGAGCACGCCTTCAGGAGCAGACCATTGACCAGATCAGCAGAAAACTATGCATTCGTATATGCATAGTGGTGGTGCGAAATCAAGTCAATCATCAGCTTCAGAGGCTCGATCACACCAGGTTGTATCTATCCTTTCTCCTGTATCTGAATTATTGTTTTAGTGTGCATCTACATTACAATTTTATATCTCTGCATGCCACTAGGGACAGTGTCATTCAAGCATGGGGGGATGGTTCAATAGATACACACTATTTTATCCTGTTTATCATGTTTTGGTAACTAAAACTCATAAATTAGGCGTTTCAGAATTTTTTTTTAGCATATATGAATGTTGTTGACATAATTAGACATGTTAGAAACTTTTAGAAGCCCCATGAGGAAATTTTTTTCTGAACAAAGCTAAAAAGAGTGAGTATTTATGTGAAGTTTAAAGAAAATACTGTATCTGAAGGCGAAAAGTTAATTTTGAATCACAAAGTATAAGTAAACACAGTTTGAAATAAACTACTAAGTAAATGAAAAATATTAGAAAAAGCCCGAGCTTAAAAGAAAAGAGTCTGCGTTAGGTTGTTTGGATGATTTCACAATCCCGACTAAGATGAGTGCAGAAGCTAGTTAAAGTGTTTGCATTCCACCCGAAAAGGAGAAGGAAAGTTTTGTGAGCCTCAGAAGCTGAGACCAGATACAAGTTGAAGTGTCTGAATCTCGTGTCGAAAAGGTAAATGAAGGAAGTCACTTTTGTGTCTAGTTAGTGTCTTTAGCATACAGATAGTGGTATAAGAAGGCATTAACATTGCACAGGGCACAAAAGCAGACCACACGCAGGCAAATGAAAAGAAAAGAAAAGAAAAGAAAAGAAAAGAATTGAAAAAGTGGAAAAATTGAAAATTCAATGAAAAAGAAAATAAGAGCTTAAATGAAAAGAAAAAGTCATTACTTAGAAGTAGAATGAAAGACTGTGCAGAAAAATACACAATTGATGAAAAATGAACAATAGCATGATAATACATGATTTTCTAAGAAACGATCATAAATAACGGCGATTTTTAGAAGAGTGAAAGGAAAATTTTACCATGGAGGCATAAAATCTCTAATTATGTTCTGAGAAGTGAAAAATTACATGAAATGTCTGCTAAAATTGATTTCTAGAATTGCCTAGCATTTTAGAAGAAAATTTTAAATGTCTGCATGATTTCTGATGTTTGTGGGTAGCATCTCTACAAACCCTCACGAGACCTTGCTCGTCCACTGGGGTAACCCAGGGGTTTAAAGGGCTTGTTGCATGTGCTAAATGCAACCATGATTCCTACGAAAGTGAGTTAGTTGTTTAATAAAGTTGCATGTTATTCGGGCAGTCCATATCTTCATCGCGAGGGTAGGGTATATTGCTAGGGATTAGCAATTATTCTAGCATGGGGGTATTTGATGATGCGTAAATTACACGTAAATATAATATAATATTATTACATAAATGCATCATTTAGAGGTTTAGAACCCACACTTAGGTGCATATAGATGTCATGGAGCTACGGTTCGAATTTCGTTCGAATCCGACTTAAAACGAGAGAGATATCACATTTTTAGTGAAGCGGGTCGGACCTCGGGGCAAACCGGGACATTTCGGATCCAAAAGGGCCATTTGGGCCTCGGATCTGGGCCAAAACGTACCCATTTCAACCCATATTAACCCCAAACTCGAGTTTTGAAAATATTTACTAAAACCCCCCTCAAAAAGGGCGCCTAGCAATATATTTGTTTTTAATCCTTCTTTTGGAAATACCCAAAAGATGGGGTTTTGCCTATAAAAACTAATTTTAAAACCCTACCTCACGTCTTTTGCCTCTGGAAACTGCACCCTCAGCCCGATTCTTCTTCCTCCAGACGTCTTCCTCAGCCCCAAGCTGCCACACCTTCTTCACGTTGGGTTGCCAAGCTTTGCCAAGCACCCATGGCCGCCATCTTCTTCCTCCTTCATTCGTTTTCTTTCCCATATGTTCCTTCTCTTCTCCTCCTTGCTGAAACTCACCTTCTTTGCTGTATTTTGCAGGTTACAGCAGTAATGGTGGTGGTCCAGCTGTGCAAGGGGTGCTGTCTACCCCTTCACAGCCAACCGGCTCTACCATCATCCGGCTCTCTACCCCATCCGCGCAATCGGAGCTTCACGCCACCATCGGAACGCCACCAGCCGCGGTTTCCAGCAGATTGCAGCAACAGCAAAGGGGACAACATCATTGAGGGTTTTGGTGCACAACCTGGGCGAAATTCCACCTCTTCCCTACCATCCCACTCCTCGGATTGCCGGAATAGGCCACCGGTAAGCTTCTCATCCCCTTCTTCTAGGTAAAAACCCCTTATGCGTGTGATTGTTTTTCTTTTTTTTTATTTCTGCGTTTTTCCCTATTTTCTCAGCCATAGTTAGGCCTGTTGATGCTTGAACCAGCATCTAGATTCCTTATTTAGTTTAATTTGTTGCATTTTTGGTGTTGTTGAACCAAGTTGAATCGTTTTCCCCCTTTCTCATGCTAAACCGGTTAGATTAATTATGGTCGGCTGTAATATTTCAGTTTAGGATATTAGTTTAATAGCTTAGTATAATTTAATTGAGCTGATGTGCATGTTTAATTAGTTTTTTATGTTGTGTTAGAATTAGAAACTGTTCAAATCCATTTTGCTTTTAGGTACACGTTATGACCAAAATCGGGTAGAGTGATTCTACCCGATTTCTATGTTTGTGATTTAGGTAACTTAGAAGAGGTATGTTTAATTTTCTGTGTTAACAGCAATTAGGTAGTTTTTAATTTTAATTAGTGGTTGATTAGGTAGCGTGTGCATTGTATTAAATCTCGCTTTAGCTTTGTCTTATTGTAGTTTTCATGTTAGGTGTTTTTTTTAGATGCTATTGGGATTAAGTATCATATTATGGGTGTAGCTCTGTTCTAGCATTAATTTTTAATAGCTCTACCTGCGAATTAACCTATGGATTAGGTATTAGCTGAGATTGATTTAACATATGGCATGTGCACATTAGGTTGTAGTTTTCATAAGTTGCATAGGTAGGTAATTTAGGTTTATTTTCTAAGAATGATTAGTTTTATTTACTAACATTTAGTTAGTTTTAGAACTGTAAATGACTGTATATACAAGTGCTTTAAGAAATAGTGCAAGCATCACATTCATTGAAGTGAATAGTGCATTCAAGAAAACACTTGATTTTTGCACCAACTTGCAATTCTCATTTTATTCGCAGTTTTCTGAGTTTTCTCAAAATTATTGTTCTATGCTATTCATTAGGGTGTTAACTGCGTGTAAACCAAAAATCAACTCGTTCAGAGTTGATTTGGTTTGCCTTTTAAGCATTCTGCAAGATTAGGTTTTACGCGATTTTAGATTTCGGGTCAAACGGTTCTATAATTTTTATCGAACTTGAAACGCTTATATCCGGAGTTCCCGGATGAGTTTTTCAATTCCGTAAAGTACGTCAGACTCTTGAGTCTGTCATAAAGAGAACAGAAGAGAAATATTTAGAATCATACTTAGTTTGACCCTTCACACTTCCTGTTTGCGAAAACCTATTAAAAGTCGATTTTGCACTGTTCAGGGATAAAACAGTCATTTGCTTACTTAGTTGATTTTAGGTAGTTTTTCATGTTTTCTAGCAGATAGTTAGTGAATTAACACTAGTTAGGCTAGTTAGAGTGTGTTTACTTTGTTAGTTTAGTTAGAAATTATAATTTTAGTTTTCTTTATTTGTAATAGTAGTTTAATTCAATAATTAGTTCAGAAATAGTTATAGATATAACTTAGAATTAATTCTTGATTCCATACTGACTCTTTATTTTCGTGTTTTAGGTTGATAAGTTAGAAACATATCTACAGGTGTAGTTACAATGCGAAGTGCAGATGCATGTGTGACGAAAAGACAGAATTACCCCTGGCGATCTGGAGAAGACTTAACAATTTGTTTTAGTTCATTTTCATTTTTAGATTGTTATTTAATTAGAATTGTAATATTAACATAGTTGTAAATGATTGTGATATCAATAAATTGATATTTTAGATTTAATTCAGAATGTATCCCGTTCCCTATGGATTCGACCCGTACTCGCCACATTCGTGGAAAGTCGGTTTTTATTATCTTTGGTTGACAATTTTCCAAATGCTTTTATTGAAAATAATGTGTTAAAAATGTCACTTTCAAAAGTGCAACCAGTCGCTCTTCCGGGTCCTCTCCTAGTACCGTAGTGATCATGCCTCCCTTCGACCATTTGATGCATTGGTGCAGGGTTGATGGAACAACATTGGCATTGTGAATCCAAGTGCGTCCAAGCAACATATTGTATGTGGGCGGCACATTGACCACGTGGAAGAGTATAGTATGCACCGAATAGTTGATGAAGATTTCGAGAAATACCTTTCTTTTGGCTATCTGCCCATGGTTATCAAAACCGTAGATCGTGATCGAATCTGGGGTATATTCCTCTTCTTTTAAGCCCAATGCCTTGGTTGTCATCTCCGGACAGATATTGAGGTTGCTGCCCCCATCAACGAGCACATGAGGGACTGTCTTGCCCCTGGTTCGCACTACTATGTAAAGTGCGTTGTGGTGGAATGAATGAGGTTTCGGCAGATCCTCATCCGAAAAGGTGATTGGTGCATTTGTCATTGCTTGATTGACGATCTGAGCCATATCCTGCGGAGTGGTGCTAGGCTTGACCTTGATCTTTCTGAGCAGGTCTTCTAACACTTGCTGATGCTCAGGTGAAGCGTGGGTCAGGTCCAAGATAGAAATGTTGGATAAAGCAGTAATCGACTTCTGAACTGACCCTGGAGCCTCTTCTTTCTTTGAAGCTGCCTTGATAAAGCGCTTCAGGATTCTGGGGATTATTTTGGCAATTTCTGCCGTTGTTTTTGTTGGTTTTTTGGAGAATGCAGTGATATCCACCCTTTTGGCGGAAGACTGCGCTTGGCGGAGGACGAGGACCTGATGCTGATCCTGAATGTCTTGGCTGGAACATGGTCGAATGCTACCTTGCAGAGAAAATGTTTGCTCTGTGATGACTGAAGCTGAATGCTTGGGAAATGGTTTGGACAAGATTTCTGGCTGTTCTTCTTCATCCTCTATTAACAGGTTCTTGTCGATGCAATCCTGGATGATGTTCTTTAGGACAAAACAGTGCTCTGTGTCATGTCCCACAGTCTGGTGAAACTTGCAGAATTTATCCGTCCATTTTCCCATAGTAACGGAAGGATCTGCTACGTTGAGGAGTTTTATCATTCCCTTCGACATCATATATTCCAGGATGTCTTCGCGGGACTGTTCCAGAGCTGTGAACTCTCGGTCGTAACTCCAACCCTCGTGCTTCGGCTTTTCTGACTGCTTTGCTTCTGGATTAGGTGCTAACTGAGCAGGCTGTTGCTTGACAAATTTCCCCTTCTGGGCTGCATAGTTTGTCCTTTCGACCTTGGAGTGTCCTGAGTTCTTGTTGCGATTTTTCTTGCTTTTCTTGTTGTTGGAGCTGCCACTGCCCTGGTCTGAAAATTCTGTAGCATAGGAGACGTGCACCTTCTTCTTTTGGTCAGGATTCCCTCTGACAAAAGGATATCCTTCGTAAAGTCCGTTGTCTAAGCCAGTCTCGAGCCATTCAGCTCTCTCAATTAGCTTGATGAACGATTTGGCGGGCGAAGTAGAAATGAGGTTCCTCAGAGGCTGAGCAAAATTATTCAGAATAATCTGTAGGGCGTGCTCCTCTGGGATGGGAACCTTCATTCTGTTACAGGTGCTTCTCCATCTGTGGATGAATTCGCTGGCTTTCTCATTCTCCATCTATTTTAAATTGTACAGATGATTGAGGGTTGGTGAGGCTTCGACATTGAACATGAAGCGCTCAATGAACAAGTTCACCACCTTATCGAACTCTCTTAGTTCGATAGGATTAATGTGGTTTGCATACCACCTGACCGCTACCCCTTCTAAGCTGCGAGGAAAGCAAATGAATAACGCCCAATTGTCTTTCCTGAAACGGGCGCATTCGGCATAAAAGGTGGCCAAATGAGCCTTAGGGTTGCTTGTTCCGTCAAATTTAAGGAACTTGCGAGGGAGATTTTCCAGATTGTCATCCCCGTCCAGACCATGATAAAAATCTTCGCCAGAGTAGGTCTGCTTGCCTTTGCTTTTGGCCTGGATATCTTTGATGGCCCGATTCATTTCTTTCATCTGCTCTTGCATCGGGTCATTAACCGGAATGGGCTTGTTGATTGATTCGGGCTCCGCAGCGGTCTTTACAAACTGCGGCGGAGGATTCTGATGATAAACAAACTGCTCTTCCTCTTCTGATTCCTCTTCTACTGACTCTGTTTCTTCAGAAGTGGTGTCGGGCTGTACTTTCTTTCTAACAATCCTGACTGGTTTCTTTACAGCCTTCTTCTTTGGCTTGCTTTTCGGAGCAACCTCCTTCTGACTGGCCTCAGCCTGTTCTGACATCATTTTGGTCATCATTCTTTTGAACAAGTTGTACATGGCGGGGTCTATATCATCGGCCTGATTCTGATTCTGCCCCCTGACTGACTTAGGAGAGCTGACGGCCTCAACTTCACTGTCACTGTGCTGAGGAGCAGTCTCTTTTCCAGCTCTGGTTTGCACCATTTTTGGCAATGCCAGATGATTTCTGAAGAAGTAAAAGAACGGTTAGAGCTCGGAGGAATTTTTGAAAATGCGATTTTTGAGGAAAAGACATAAAAGAAGGAATTGATAGACAAGATAAGTTATCCCATCACCAGGGATTAGGTCATCACAAATTTTTGCAATGATTGTGTCACCCTTTTGTGGCAACAAAATGCGCCTTATGACCTAGGCGAGGTCGTCCATCATGACGAGAGATAATCAAAGAAATAATATATAAAATGGGTCTCATCACTGGGGATGAATTCGTAACCATATGAAACAAAAATAAGATTTGGCCATAAAAAGCTTTTTATCAGAACAAAAGTTTGCATTTTCATAAATGACAAAATTTAAATACAAAGAGAAGGTGGGCAGACAGTTTGCCACCATTCTCGATACTCTGATGATACATTAGGACCAGGAAATATAGACAAAGGAATAAAAGAGTCCCAAGTGTATTTGGCGACGTGGTATGCTCCAGACCACTGATCCGACAGTAGATCGAACTCTGGCATGCGGCCCGTCGGAAAGCGGGTGTTGACACAAATCTGCCGCTGCGAGAACTGTCGGAGACACCTCTCTGGCTGATAATCGACGCAGAAGAAAGGGCCGAACAATTTGTAGCGCTTGTCACGAGCATAGGTGTATCGAGGAACAGTTTCTCTTCTGTCGAAGAAATCCCAAACGATCTCCTCCGGATGCAGTTTCTCGATCAAAGCTCGGCACTGAATGGCTGACTTTGGCTGCTTACTGCTGAATCTGAAAGAACTGGCTTTCGACGACACATGTCGCAGGAACCACGATTGTAAGGCATATGTGCATCCTTCCACCAAAATGGTCTCTCCGAAGGCGAAACGAGCTAAACCTCTGTAGAGAAAGGCTAGAGCTGCCATGGACACCGAAAGCTGACGGGTCTGCTTGCTTCCCCATCTTCGAAAGAGTTGGGCGACTCTGACATCGATGAAATTCTGACCATTCTGAAAGAACGCTAGTCCCACTGTGCATAGGACCATGGCATGTTGGATTCTTTCTTTTGCTGCTCGAGACAAGGTATCGACTTTTTCGTAGGCCCCATACTTGTGATAGAGTTCGAACAGATCGATGAACTGACTTCCGTTGATCTCCGTGAGAGGCCAAGATCTGCTCCCTGTGGCTCTGGCCAATGCTTCTCGAACATCTATTCTTTTGACAATGATCAAGAACTGCTGCTCGACCGGGTCGTCTGGCTGACCAGCTGGCTCTGGCAATCCCATGATGTCACTGAACTCATCCATTAGTAAAGTCATCTCTCCCCAGAGAAACCAAAACGTGCAGGTACGCGGATTCCATCGTTCTGCCATAGCTTGAATTAGACTGTCGTTGATGGTTCGCTTGCCAACTGCCAATACCATCTCCAATCCACAATCATCCAAGTGGTCTGGGAACATACGCAAGAAGGCGGCGAACCAAGAATAGTACCACTGAGGGAAGAAGGTACGAGACTGGATGACTCGATGATCTGGGGTTTCATCCTTTATTTGATAAAAGACATGATCCCAGAGAAAGATAGCATTGGGAGATTCGGACGCCATCAGAATGATACTGAGGCACAAGAAGAGAATTAGATAGAATGCAGGACTTACGGATAGACTTTGATGAAAGAAGAGGATAGACACAAATCCTGGAAATTTCTGAAAGATCAATGGACTTGAAAAAAAAGACTTTCCAGGGCTTTTAAGAAAATCTTTGACATACAAAAGAGAAAAGAATGTAGGTAAAGAAAAAAATGTGCACCTGGGGTTTTTGAACATAGAGGGAAATTTCGAATAGTACACCCAGGGTTGTGAAAAAGGTTCGATATATATATAGGAGAATACAAGGTAAACATCGTACAATCAGAGCTGCATGAACAAGGATGCGCACACAGCACTCCCTAAAGGCTGACTCTAAATGCAATATTCGAAATAGCTTGTAGGACCTTAATCCTAACTCTATGGTTCAGATCATCTGATTCCAATCAAGGTACGCCGATATACTCAAGCTGAAGCTCGAAGTACGTGGCATATTAGATATTTCTCCGGTTCTAAGGTAATGGCTTCCCAACATCCTTGAGCACCTACCGATATACCTCGGACTATGGCCCTTAGGTACGTGGTAGGGGGGCGCGAGCCCAAATAAGTGGTCCAGTTGTGAGGCTCTCTCCCGAACTATGGTTCAGTGAGACAGCCCAGCAACGTGAAGACCGGGACAATATAAGTAGGGATGTTTTCAAAATATGATCAACATGCAATAAAATCAGAAGGCTCTAATGCAAGTTCTAAAGAGATAGATTTTAATAAAGAGAATCATGCACTTGCATACATTGTTTTGCATTCAATCCCTAAAATTGAGGAGAGTTGTATTTAAGACATAAGTCTAATGTGAGCATGGATAATCTCCTCAATATGGTGTTCTCATCGCGAAATTTTTCCCCGTCTTCCCTTCCTTGCAGAAGAGAGAGAGAGGGAAACACTTTCGCGATTCAAACTTGACCGGATTTTGGAAATTGTTTTGAAATACTCGCCTCCGTTTTTTAAAATTGCGGGAAAATCCATGGGATGGGGCTCGACCTGTCGGTACGAGGTTCGACCGTTCCTGCCGCCTTTAACAGGGGTAATCGAACCAAGGACCAAAATTGTGCTTGACTTAGTTAAATCATTAAAATCATGTTCTATCCTAAATGCACAGAGAATTCAGGCATGTGCTTATGAGATTTTTGGAAAATGTAAATTGGAAAATATGATGTATGCTTAGAAAATATTTGAAGTTGAAAAGTATTTCTCAGGAAAAAGATGAAAATCAATCTCTCAGTAAACTCAGACGAAGAAGGTTTGAAAATCTCGGGAAAGTTTATAAAGACTTAGAAAATCTTGAAGAGATGAGAATTTCAAGAAAATCTTGAGAAAGTTGAGAATCTCGGGAAAATCTTGAGAAAGTTTATAAAGACTTAGAAAATGAGAATCTCAGGAAAATTTTGAGAAATGTTATAAAGACTTGGAAAACTATGAAGAAATAAGAATCTCAGGAAAATTTTGAGAAAGTTATAAAACTTGGAAAACTTACGAAAAAATGATAATCTCGGGGAAAATGGAAGGAATTCTTGAGAAAAGATGAACTTTTCAAAACGGAAAGCACTTGTTGGAAAAACTCAGACTTTGAGAATTTTCTTAAGAAAAGGATAGAAAATTTATAGGAAAGGTTCATTGGAGAATGAAACTTAGAACTTAGGAAATTGAAATCCTGAGAATCTTGTCTTTGAAATGTCTGAAAATCAACTTTGATTCTTGAGAAAGATGAGAAATTCCTTTTGAAAAGAATCTTAAGAAAATAACATTTCCAAGGAAAATCATAGAAAACTTTGATTTGGAAAATCCAACTCCGAATATCATCATAGTTTCTTGAGAAAATCGATTCCATGTAGTGAAAATCTTTTGAGAAAATCATGAGAAAAACAAATGATGCAGATGATGTGAATGAATGAATGCACTTTTGAAAAGATTTCTGAAAATTTTATTGGAAAAATGTGGATTAAGCCAAAGTAAATCCTTCATATATTCTGACTGTGGCCATGAATATATTTAGGGTTTATTTGAGTTAATTCACAATATTTTGAAAACATTGGAAATATGAGGTGCCTTTTTCAAGATATCCTAAGAGTGTAGGCTCAATGTGACTGGTAGAAAGATGATGGATCTGGGTCTCGTCCATATTCCGACTAGGGCAGTAAATATGGACTCCACCGAGTTCATCAACTCTCTAAGATTTGGTGCACGTGCCATTCGTGTTCATCCACGATGAATTTTGAAAATTGAGATATATGCATCATAAAATCAGGATATTGCTGGAATCAAACTATATGAGATGCAGCCTAATCTAAGCAGTAAAAGTAAATATTATTCCAAATTGAATTATTACATCTCTGACATAAAAGAAAAATGAATAAAAGAAATACAAAATTAAAATAGTCAGCATCCTCCAGATTTTCCTGCAAAGGTGGATTAGTGCAAAGAATGGAAATACAAGAGGTACAAAAGAAAAAAAGGAAAAAAAAAATTTACATTTTGAACTAACTACGTGATTGGACTCATGCTAATATCTAAAGTTCATACCTATGCTAAGTGAAGGATGTCTAAAATTAGGCTTAAGTGTATTACTAAATGAGAAACGGATATGATGGAATGGAGCAAGAAATGCCCAGAATATGTTTGATTGGAAAATGTATGTAATACATGTAAGTTGAAAAATGTTTGTGACTTGGGTGATGACAGGGGATATGAAAACACATGGATGACACCCTTGTGAATGGGAATGGTGGGGAAGAGCCCAAAAGCCAATAAACGTCTAGCATTAAAACATATACATGGTGACAGAACAAAGAAAAAGAAAATTTTGCAGCACCTAAGGTACAAATGATATCGATATATGGCATATACCATCTGTGACATAAAAGAAAATGATTATAAAACAAATGCCTATAGTAAATAGAAGGAGATAAGAGGAATCAGGACATATATTCAGTAAATGGAGTGCCCTGTTATATTGAAAACTGAAATGATAAAAAAAAATATGGGATATACAAGGATTAAACTAATGACATATATATATTAAATGGCTTGCCACAGTGCAGTAAAAAAAAACTATCACATACACCTGCAAATCAGTCTTACTTAACTAGATCACATTATACACCATCGAAACCTGCTAAGTTTATCAACAAACTTTTATAAAGAGCTTTTGCAGAACGCACGATATGGCTGATGCAATAATAAGGAGGAGCTACTTGAACACACACAGGAGACTACATACGACAAGCCAATGTACAAGAATGGAACACACTGTTTAATATTCATGAATCCCTGTTAATTGAACATTAACACACAAGCAATTTGTTTACTGCACAAATCAAATTAAAAAGAAAAAAAAATTAAACATCTAAGACGCAGAGATGAACCGGGTGCTAGTATGGGGGAAATATTATAACTGAAAAGGTAAGTATTTCTGTTATCTTGCCAGACAAACATAACAGAAATGCTAAGGGGACTTAATGATGGACGCTTGGAGAGGAATTCGAGATAGGTAGGCCATGATCAGAGTATGCCGATCTGAGGATGCACTGCAAATAGCTCGCAGGTGTCAGTCGAGACCTGTGATAGGTCGGTCTGATGGACAGAACAAAACCACAATTTTGCAGCAAATTAGATTTGATGCTCCCACCCTCAAACCATAGGCATGAGCAGGGCAGATCGATGATGCTCAATGGCCGACCCAGGGGAATATGAATGATGACGCTTGGATAATCTACGAAACACCTCAAGTTTAACCAAATGTGCAGAGTCATAACATCATGCTGTTAAATAACCACTGAATGAAGAACAAGGCTGCCGATAAATGGGTAAAAGAAAAGAAAAAAAAATGATGGAGGGGATGTAGCCAGCAAAAGGGGCTAAAGTTTCTATCGCATGATGCATATCAATACTGCTGCCTGCAGGTTGATAATGCATATAATGCTTTTATGACATTATAAGGCAACAAGAGGAAAGTAATGGCACCTTGGGCGATTTTGGGTTGCACAGGAAGGGTCCTTCCTTTGTCTTTTGCTCCCAACTAGATCGGATTCCCTGAATGCTTCGCTGAGAGAGGCTGGCAGCAGGTAACTGTGAGGGGAACGAGGACTAATGGAGAGAGAGCAGAAGGATTCCAGAGATAAGGGGGAGCAGAGGGTCTCCCTTTCCTGGGTCTTTCGTTGAAAGGTGCTGGAGGCAAGAAACCGCAGAAGGGGAGAGAAGAAGAGGTCTGAGAGATGGGGGAAATGGAAACTGGAAGAAGGGGGGAAAATGAAAGAAGAAGGGGCGATCTTCGGTTGGCTGGGCTGAAATGGAAGTGAAGACGGCTCTGGTGGTAGCTCTTCTGCGGCTGAACTGAAATGGATGAAGCTGGTGGTGATGGTGGAAGACCTGCGGCTGCTGGAATGGATGAAGCCGGTGGTGATGGTGGAAGTAATGTCCTGCTAACTGAGAGGGAAGGTGGTGAAAAGGGGGAGCGAAGAGGTAGATTTCAAACCAAGATCCCCTTTTCGTTATCCCTCTTCCCTTCTTAATAGCCAGCCCCCCTGGTTTTTCCCCAAAATCCGCCCCTTTTGCTAATCCTTGAGAACCGATTTTTGAAATTTTTTGAAAATCTCGCCATTTGAGTGGGGGCGGCTCCTTTTTTTTTTTTTTGAAAAACTTAGGTAAAAATGAGACTTTGGGTAGGGTTTTCACGGTGGCTCTATTTGGGGTTGAAAAGTAATAAAGATAAAGTAAGAAAAAGATGAGTAAAAAAATGGGTTTTGTTTTGGTGATGCCACCTCAACTGAATTTGAAAATTTTGTGAGATAAAAAAAAAAATAAAACAAAATTTTGCTTTTCTTGGCAAGGAGCCTTAGTGGGGCGTCACCTACGTGGGCCCACTAATTATTTCATTAAATCAAATAAAAGAATTCCACTTCCGGATGAGCACTGCTTTGAAAAATAAAAGAAATATTTGAAAATTCTAGTATGACACCACATTGGGGCGGGTCCCACGTCACTTATATGAAATAAGAGCCAAGTGGAATTTTTGGAATTTTCATAATAGTAGGTTAGTTTTGGAAAAACACGAAGCAAAATTTGGCTTGATTTCAAAAACTTGGAAGAAGATGGTTATTCAGGGCGAAATTTTGAAAGAAGTAGGGAAATTCGGAGCCTTTTTGTAAAAATTTGAAATAAGGTTTTATGAATTTGAAATTGTGTCCCCCTCTTTTTAACATGGCAAAATTTTTGAAATATCGAAACCATCCATATTGTTTTCTTGAGGAAAACTTTTGTAATTCCAAGTCCTCGGGGTAAAATGGGAAAGATTGGCAAATTTGAAAAACCCAGGGTTTTGAAATCAATTTTGAAAAGTTTAAAATCAAATCTGGATTGACAATTTTGAAAATCAGGAGTTCTGGATCTCAAAATGACATGCTGTGCAGTGAAATGATGCAATGCTATGCAAAGACCTGTTCTATGAAATATCACTCTGAGCTTGGACTTGGAAATTCTAACTTTTTGTCTAAAAAGAGGATTTTGAAATTTTGCAATTTGAAGATGTCTTTGAACCTAAATATAGAAATTTTGAGGCTCAAGAATGAAATTTTGGACTTTCTGCAAGGTTCAATATCAGAAAATGACAATTTTGCCCTTTATTGCTTCTAAAGAACTGAAATGTGCCGATTGAGGGCGATGTCAAGAAGGTGAGTGAAAATTTGGGGTGTTTACAGATGCCCCTCTTTGCTACTAAGCCGGCTCATGGCCGAGCTTAGTGGCAAAGAAAAACACACCAAATTTGGGCTATACATAAAAAAAATGCCTCAGTTAGAAGGATCTGACTAGGTATGAAGAATTTAGCTCGAGGAAGATGGTAGATATGAAGCGAAGAATGGAGAGAAAAGACTCACTCTGTGAGAGTGAAATTCAGGTTTTATGCCCTTAACCTGGATGGGACAGAAATACCTCGTATGGAACGAAGCTCAGGTTTGGCCCTTAACCTGATTGGGGATGGAATATCTCATAACATGAGACTCAGGTTTGTACCCTTAACCTGATCGGGCGGAAAATGAAATACCTCTTTGATTGAGGCTCAGGTTTGTACCCTTATCCTGATCGGGCGGAAAATGAAATACCTCTTTGAATGAGGCTCAGGTTTGTACCCTTATCCTGATCGGGCAGAAAATGAAATACCTCTTTGAATGAGGCTCAGGTTTGTACCCTTATCCTGATCGGGCGGAAAATGAAATATACCTCTTTGAATGAGGCTCAGGTTTGTACCCTTATCCTGATCGGGCGAAAAATGAAATAGTATGATGGAACCTTCGGATTTTGCACAATAAATCCAACAGAGGTTTTGCAAAAGGAAGGAAAATGGGGTCCCTAAAGCTTTGAAAAGGGATTGATCTTGGGCGTCTAATTGTTGAGACTAAAATCAGCTTTTGAAATTGCCTTTTGCGGGAAATGATTGGTGGTTCGACCTCGAACCGAAACGGGACTGTCTATGGTGGGACAGTGGGGACACAGGGAAGTGTGCAAATCTGAGAGTTTATGCTCTCAAAGAAGGGAAGGAATCAAGTCCTTAAGAGGGATTTAAAATTGGTGTCAGGATGTATCAAAAACGGATATCAAGCTCTCACTTCATGTCAGGATAACTAGAAAATATTGTCAAAATATTGAGAATTCTGTTGTTGATTCAAAGTTTTTGAAAATGTTGCACATTGTTACAAAGATATTCTTTCTTTTCTACCCAAAACATTACCTCCAAACAAGGTTCACTTCGTAGAATCGAGACTTGAAATCCAAATTGCTTGCAATTGACCTTCTTCAAAGAAGCTATCAATTTCCTTGATATGAACAGGAAAGAAAATTTGATATTATGAAAGCCATTGATGAAAGAGGATTGATAATATAATTTCATAAATTTAAAGAAGATTCTTGATAGATCTGGCAGTTTGATATCCTGGGAGCTTCTCTCATGATAATCTTTCTACACTCTTTTGGCTCTCTTGGGTTTTGGCTACATTCTCCTTCATTTTGGAGATGTTTCGACTTTTTTTCTCTCTTTCTTTCTCCTCTCTTTCTCTCTTTTGGGAGGGTACGTCACAAGCTCCTTCATCTTGGAGATGTTTCGATCCTTTTTTTTGACGATATTGGCTCATGGGTCAGAGATTTTTTGGACGATAGCTAAAATTAAATATCTTTTAGGGATTGTCGAGAGGTTCATCGCATCTGCCTTCATCTCGACAGTGCTTTGGACTTTCCCTGGAAGGACCCGTCACAAACTCCGTCATCTTGGAGATGTTTCGAATCTTCTTTGGCCCCGGGGTCTACTCGCTTAATTCGCCTTCATCTTGACGACAAGTGAGAGATCCCTTTTGCGGATACTTAATTGCAGCTTAGGTGATTCTGAGGAGACAGGGTTTTGATGAATACTCTCTTTTTCTAGCGCTCAGGATATTTTCACTGCCTCGTCTTTTCAAGAATAGTCTTTAAAGATGTGTCATTGACTACGATCAATATCAATCATTTATGGCTTTGCAATAACACTGAATCTTCTTTGCTGGCCATATCGAGGACTTATCCTTCATCCTTTTGGTTGGCCAATAGAAATAATTTGAAGTTTGAATCTCTTTTCGCAAAAGCTTTATTCTTTTGGAAGTAATGCTGAAGGTAAATTGAGATAGAGATTTGTGCAATAAAGATTTTGAAATCAACAATTAATTGATTGACAAATTGACAAAATTTTCTTGAAATCCCTAGTGAAAGTGAGTATTTGCAATCTAGCTCAACACATCCGTGACGAAAATTCTCCTCTCTTTTTCCCCAAAAAGAGAGACTCAGGCTTAGCCCTTACCTGAATGGGAAATGGGAAATACTCCTTTCTTCCCTGAAGAGGAGGTGTTTGCAAAACGAACTTTCGAAGAGAAATTGAGCTTTCGTCAAAGCTCCCTAATATTAGGCTTCTCTTATGGAAAGGGGGCCGATAATAGTGAGGTCTGAAAATTGGGTCATGAAAGGAACGAGTCCATCACACTCTCCCTGCAAAGAGGGTCCTTCATGATGAAGATGGCCTAGTATGAAATTGGGGGGTCACAAGAAAAATGAGTCTCCGTCGAGCCTCTCCCTTAAAAAGGGTTCCTCGTGTGAAATTGGAAATTGTTTTGCAAACGGTTCACAAAGACGCGAGTCCCTTCAAACTCTCCCTGAAAAGGGGCTAAGTGAACGAATTGGATAGCATGCGAAAAGAACGAGCTCCCTCGAACTCTCCCTAAAAAGGGTCTCTCACAAGAGAAAATGATTGAAATTGGATATTGAGATTGATTGACCCAAAGGTCGAAATTGGAAATTGAAAAATTGGTTGCTGGAAATTGAATGACCCAAAGGTCGAAATTGAGAATTGGTTGACCGAAAGGTCGAAATTGTGTGAATCAAAGCTCAAAATTGGGCATTGAGTGACCTAAAGGTCGAAATAGAGAATTTGAGCGACCCAAAGGTCCAAATTTGGAAATTGAGTGACCCAAAGGTCAAAGATTGGAAATTGATTGACCCCAAGGTCGAAAATTGGAAATTGATTGACCCGAAGGTCGAAAATTGGAAATTGATTGACCCGAAGGTCGAAAATTGGAAATTGATTGACCCGAAGGTCGAAATTTGGAAATTGATAATTGAAATTGAGAATTGAAAATTGGGTGACCCAGAGGTCGAAATTGGAGAATTTCCTGATTTGAAGATTTAAATTGGAATTTGGAGGGCAAAATATCAAATTTGAGCAATTGACAGACTTTGATGATTGAAATGACTTGGATCAACAGAGGAGAATGATGAGTTCGAGTCAAAGCTCGAATAAAATACAGAGATCACGAGTCGGAACCCGGATCAACAAAGGAAAATGAAGAGCTCGAATCTGAGCTCGAATGAATAGAGAGATCTCGAGTCGGAACCCGAATCAACAAAAGAAAATGAAGAGCTCGAATCTGAGCTCGAATGATGTAATGCGATCATGAGTCGGACCCGAATCAACAGAGAAAAATGAAGAGCTCGAATCTGAGCTCGAATGAAGATAAAGAGATCACGAGTCGGAACCCGGATCAACAAATGAAAATGAAGAGCTCGCATCTGAGCTCGAAAGAATAAAGAGATCTCGAGTTGGAACCCGGATCAACAAAAAAAAATAAAAAAATGAAGAGCTCGAATCTGAGCTCGAATGATGTAGAGAGATCACGAGTCGGAACCCGGATCAACAAAAGAGAATGAAGAGCTCACATCTGAGCTCAAATAAATAGAGAGATCTTGAGTCGGAACCCGGATCAACAAAAGAAAATGAAGAGCTCGAATCTGAGCTCGAATGATGTAATGAGATCACGAGTCGGAACCCAAATCAACAGAGAAAAATGAAGAGCTCGAATCTGAGCTCGAATGAAGATAAAGAGATCATGAGTCGGAACCCGGATCAACAAAAAAAAAATGAAGAGCTCGAATCTGAGCTCGAATGATGTAGAGAGATCACGAGTCGGAACCCGGATCAACAAAAGAGAATGAAGAGCTCGCATCTGAGCTCAAATAAATAGAGAGATCTCGAGTCGGAACCCGGATCAACAAATGAAAATGAAGAGCTCGAATAAAGTAAAGAGATCTCGAGTCAGAACCCGGATTAACAAAAGACAATGAAGAGCTTAAATCAGAGCTCAAATAAGATAATGAGATCACGAGTCGGAACCCGGATCAACAAAGAAAAATGAAGTGCTTGAATTAAAGCTTGAATAAGAGAAAGAGATCTCGAGTCAGAACCCGGATCAACAAAAGAAAATGAAGAACTCGATTCAGGGTTCGAGTAGGGTAATGAGATCACGAATCGGAACCCGGATCAACAAAAGAGAATGACAAGCTCAAAGAGATCTCGAGTCGGAACCCAGATCAACAAATGAAAATGAAATGCTCGAGTCTGGGCTCGAATAAGGTAATGAGATCACGAGTCGGAACTCGGATCAACAAAGGAAAATAAAGAGCTCGAATCAGAGCTCGAATGAATAATGAGATCACGAGTCGGAACCCGGATCAACAGATGAAAATGAAGAGCTCGCATCTGAGCTCGAATGAAGTAATGAGATCACAAGTCGGAACCCGGATCAACAAAAGAGAATGAAGAGCTCGAGTCAGGGCTCAAGCAAGATAATGAGATCACGAGTCGGAACTCGGATCAACAAAGGAAAAAAAAATAATAAATAAATAAAAAACTCGAGTCAAGGCTTGAACAAGGTATAGAGATCACGAGTCGGAACTCGGATCAACAAAGAAAGATGTTTTGAATAAAACCCGAGTCGAAACTCAGTTTTCCAAAAAGTTGGATCTTGAAAATGTGCCAGTTTGAACACTGGATTTTGAAATAATACCAGTTCGAGCGCTGGGTTTTGGTTCAGTATTGGCGATGATCTTTCCATTTTGAATCATTAGGAATTGTGATGGGACTAATTGTTGAAATCCCAATACTGACCAGATTGTTGTTCATGCAGTTGAATGCAAATGAATATGAATTGATGCATATGAATGCACAAGTGCATGAAATGAGGAATTTGTTTATCCTGCCTGCATATAGAATGTTTGAAAACAAATTTTCAAAAAGATGCCCCAGTGTAATGGGAGAGAGATAATAATAAAACAGAACAACCAAAAGAAGAATGTCATAATTAAATGAGAAAAGTTGATGATTTTATTGATGCCTAAAAAGGGATGACAACTTGAAAAAGGAAAACAACTAGGACTATATCGTCCTGACAAAAATATGATAAAATCAGAGGGCATTGGTATTGACATTGTCATTCTTCAGAGTGATCTAGGAAAGGCTTAGTCAGGACTGCAACTCGTCCCTCTCTTTCTTCTGGCACCAAAAGCTTTTTATCGATGTAGTCCTGTATAATATTTTTGAGAACGAAGCAGCGTTCAGTATCGTGCCCCATTGCCCGATGGAACTTGCAGGAACAATCTTTCCATTTCCCCATGGTGACGGGAGGATCTACAATCCTTGGAAGTTTGATCATATTCTTCGCGAGCAGATATCCAAGAATTTCTTCGATTGGCTGACCTAAAGGAGTAAACTCACGATCATAACTCCAACCATCATGCTTTATCTTCTTCAGATTGCTGGATTTCTGTTGAATGCTGACTTCTTTGACTTCTTTCTGGGAATCGGACTGAACTTGCTTGGTTAGGGCTACTGGATGTTCTTCTTCTCTGCTTTCAACAAAGAGGTTCTTATCAATATAGTCTTGCACAATGTTTTTGAAGACAAAACATCAATCAGTGTCATGCCCTACTGCCCGATGGAATTTGCAAAACTGGTTCGAGAATCTTCCCATGATGGTGGGAGGATCTGTGGCTTTTGGGAGCCTGACTAATCCCTTAACCAACATGTATTCAAGGACTTTGTCGAGTGGCTCGTCTATAGGAGTGAAATCTCGATCGCCGCTCCAGTTTTCGCGCTTTGGTTTTCCTTGATTTTTTTCCTTTTGCTGAGGGCTGGATTGAAAAGGTCTATTCTGGATTCTAGAATACTTCCCTTTCAGATCTTTAGACTCTTCTAACTTGCTGCTTTGACTGCCTCTATTTTTGTTGTTGCTGGGTTTAGCACTGGTTGCACTGTTGTGGTCTCCAATGATGCTCATAGGGATGGTGATGGATGCCTCTTCTCTAACAGGAACTTTTCTGAAATTGACTTCAGCTTGCTCGGATAATATCTCAATCATCATTCTTTTGAACAACCGATATATAGCGGGATCAATCTCCTCCTTGATGGTCTGAGCTCCCTCTTTGACAGACTTTATGGAATCCATTTCTCACTCACTGTCTGTAACTAATGTGCTGAAGTAGCGCGGTCTCTGATCTCGTCTGGATCACACAACTATGCCAATGCCCTCTGCAGAACCACATGGTATGTTTAGCATGAAAAAAAGGAATTTTGAAAGCAACAATCTTGAGAGGAAAACAAATGATGGGATCAGGTAATCTTGGAAGGAAATGACAAACAAAATTTTGGACAAAATTTGGAAGATATACCGAAAACAAGGTTCTTGAAGATATGAGCAAAATTTGAAAATTTGAAAATTTGCAGGCAGGATCGGAATAAGGCTGGAAATCCGAGATCCAGTAGAATGGGAGAATGGAAAATCGCCTGGAGTTTTGAAAGAAATTGGATATTTGAGAAAATCATCCAGGGTTTGAGAAAATAAAGAGAAAAGATGAGAATTTGAAAATATTTTGGGGAAAATATGAGGGAAATAAAAGTAGCATACAATCACATCCTGCACAAACCTTTATGCACATACAACACTCTCTAAAAGGTTGACTCTAGATGCATCATTTTGAAAAACAGCTGTAGGGCCCTAACCCTAACTCTAGGTTCAGATCATCTTTGTCCAATCCAGTTATGCCGATATACCCGAATCGAAATTCGAGGTACGTGGCATATAATCTCAACTCCGGTTCTAAGGAAAGGTTTTCCAACATCCTTGAGCGCCTACCGATATACTTCGGACTGTGGCCCGCGGTACGTGGTAGGGGGGTGTTAACCCAAACAGTTGGCCCAGTTGTGAGGCTCTGTCCCGAACTAGGGTTCTGGAAGAGAGCCCAGCAACGTGAAGACCGGGTAATGATAGGTAATTGGGGTTTTGAAAAAATGATCACATGCAAGAAATAGAGGGCTCTAAATCCTAGAGAGATAGCTTTTGAAAACTTTGAAGAAGCATACATTGTTTGCATTCAGATCCTAAATTGAGGAGAGTTGTGTTTAGACCTAAGTCTATGTGAGCATGAAAATTTCTCCTCAATATGGTCCTACCAAACCATGCCTAAGCTATATGCAATCAATGTCAGCTGGGTCAGAATCTAGGCTCTTAGGCTCACATGATATTGAAAGTAAAAGAGCTGACATTTTGTGAACATAATTTCGATAATTGAACTAAGTCAAGCATAATTTTAATCAGACAAGGACAGGTCCCATCTCGGTCGCCAAAACTGTTCTCGTCGCGAAATTTTTCCTCGTCTTCCCTTGCTTGCGGAAGAGAGAGAGAGGGAAACGCTTTCGCGATTCAAACTTGACCGGATTTTGGAAATTGTTTTGAAATACTCGCCTCCGTTTTTGAAAATTGCGGGAAAATCCATGGGATGGGGCTCGACCTGTCGGTACGAGGTTCGACCGTTTCTGCCGCCTTTAACAGGGGTAATCGAACCAAGGACCAAAATTGTGCTTGACTTAGTTAAATCATTAAAATCATGTTCTATCCTAAATGCACAGAGAATTCAGGCATGTGCTTATGAGATTTTTGGAAAATGTAAATGGGAAAATATGATGTATGCTTAGAAAATATTTGAAGTTGAAAAGTATTTCTCAGGAAAAAGATGGAAATCAATCTCTCAGTAAACTCAGACGAAGAAGGTTTGAAAATCTCGGGAAAGTTTATAAAGACTTAGAAAATCTTGAAGAGATGAGAATTTCAAGAAAATCTTGAGAAAGTTGAGAATCTCGGGAAAATCTTGAGAAAGTTTATAAAGACTTAGAAAATGAGAATCTCAGGAAAATTTTGAGAAATGTTATAAAGACTTGGAAAACTATGAAGAAATAAGAATCTCAGGAAAATTTTGAGAAAGTTATAAAACTTGGAAAACTTACGAAAAAATGATAATCTCGGGGAAAATGGAAGGAATTCTTGAGAAAAGATGAACTTTTCGAAACGGAAAGCACTTGTTGGAAAAACTCAGACTTTGAGAATTTTCTTAAGAAAAGGATAGAAAATTTATAGGAAAGGTTCATTGGAGAATGAAACTTAGAACTTAGGAAATTGAAATCCTGAGAATCTTGTCTTTGAAATGTCTGAAAATCAACTTTGATTCTTGAGAAAGATGAGAAATTCCTTTTGAAAAGAATCTTAAGAAAATAACATTTCCAAGGAAAATCATAGAAAACTTTGATTTGGAAAATCCAACTCCGAATATCATCATAGTTTCTTGAGAAAATCGATTCCATGTAGTGAAAATCTTTTGAGAAAATCATGAGAAAAACAAATGATGCAGATGATGTGAATGAATGAATGCACTTTTGAAAAGATTTCTGAAAAATTTATTGGAAAAATGTGGATTAAGCCAAAGTAAATCCTTCATATATTCTGACTGTGGCCATGAATATATTCAGGGTTTATTTGAGTTAATTCACAATATTTTGAAAACATTGGAAATATGAGGTGCCTTTTTCAAGATATCCTAAGAGTGTAGGCTCAATGTGACTGGTAGAGAGATGATGGATCTGGGTCTCGTCCATATTCCGACTAGGGCCGTAAATATGGACTCCACCGAGTTCATCAACTCTCTAAGAGTTGGTGCACGTGCCATTCGTGTTCATCCACGGTGAATTTTGAAAATTGAGATATATGCATCATAAAATCAGGATATTGCTGGAATCAAACTATATGAGATGCAGCCTAATCTAAGCAGTAAAAGTAAATATTATTCCAAATTGAATTATTACATCTCTGACATAAAAGAAAAATGAATAAAAGAAATACAAAATTAAAATAGTCAGCATCCTCCAGATTTTCCTGCAAAGGTGGATTAGTGCAAAGAATGGAAATACAAGAGGTACAAAAGAAAAAAAGGAAAAAAAAAAATTTACATTTTGAACTAACTACGTGATTGGACTCATGCTAATATCTATAGTTCATACCTATGCTAAGTGAAGGATGTCTAAAATTAGGCTTAAGTGTATTACTAAATGAGAAACGGATATGATGGAATGGAGCAAGAAATGCCCAGAATATGTTTGATTGGAAAATGTATGTAATACATGTAAGTTGAAAAATGTTTGTGACTTGGGTGATGACAGGGGATATGAAAACACATGGATGACACCCTTGTGAATGGGAATGGTGGGGAAGAGCCCAAAAGCCAATAAACGTCTAGCATTAAAACATATACATGGTGACAGAACAAAGAAAAAGAAAATTTTGCAGCACCTAAGGTACAAATGATATCGATATATGGCATATACCATCTGTGACATAAAAGAAAATGATTATAAAACAAATGCCTATAGTAAATAGAAGGAGATAAGAGGAATCAGGACATATATTCAGTAAATGGAGTGCCCTGTTATATTGAAAACTGAAATGATAAAAAAAAAATGGGATATACAAGGATTAAACTAATGACATATATATATTAAATGGCCTGCCACAGTGCAGTAAAAAAAAGCTATCACATACACCTGCAAATCAGTCTTACTTAACTAGATCACATTATACACCATCGAAACCTGCTAAGTTTATCAACAAACTTTTATAAAGAGCTTTTGCTGAACACACTATATGGCTGATGCAATAATAAGGAGGAGCTACTTGAACACACACAGGAGACTACATACGACAAGCCAATGTACAAGAATGGAACACACTGTTTAATATTCATGAATCCCTGTTAATTGAACATTAACACACAAGCAATCTGTTTACTGCACAAATCAAATTAAAAAGAAAAAAAAATTAAACATCTAAGACGCAAAGATGAATCGGGTGCTAGTATGGGGGAAATATTATAACTGAAAAGGTAAGTATTTCTGTTATCTTGCCAGACAAACATAACAGAAATGCTAAGGGGACTTAATGATGGACGCTTGGAGAGGAATTCGAGATAGGTAGGCCATGATCAGAGTATGCCGATCTGAGGATGCACTGCAAATGGCTCGCAGGCGTCAGTCGAGACCTGTGATTGGTCGGTTTGATGGACAGAACAAAACCACAATTTTGCACCAAATTAGATTTGATGCTCCCACCCTCAAACCATAGGCATGAGCAGGGCAGATCGATGATGCTCAATGGCCGACCCATGGGAATATGAATGATGACGCTTGGATAATCTACGAAACACCTCAAGTTTAACCAAATGTGCAGAGTCATAACATCATGCTGTTAAATAACCACCGAATGAAGAATAAGGTTGCCAATAAATGGGTAAAAGAAAAGAAAAAAAAAAAACGATGGAGGGGATGTAGCCAGCAAAAGGGGCTAAAGTTTCTATCGCATGATGCATATCAATACTGTTGCCTGCAGGTTGATAATGCATATAATGCTTTTATGACATTATAAGGCGACAGGAGGAAAGTAATGGCACCTTGGGCGAGTTTGGGTTGCACAGGAAGGGTCCTTCCTTTGTCTTTTGCTCCCAACTAGATCGGATTCCCTGAATGCTTCGCTGAGAGAGGCTGGCAGCAGGTAACTGTGAGGGGAACGAGGACTAATGGAGAGAGAGCAGAAGGATTCCAGAGATAAGGGGGAGCAGAGGGTCTCCCTTTCCTGGGTCTTTCGTTGAAAGGTGCTGGAGGCAAGAAACCGCAGAAGGGGAGAGAAGAAGAGGTCTGAGAGATGGGGGAAATGGAAACTGGAAGAAGGGGGAAAAATGAAAGAAGAAGGGGAGATCTTCGGTTGGCTGGGCTGAAATGGAAGTGAAGACGGCTCTGGTGGTAGCTCTTCTGCGGCTGAGCTGAAATGGATGAAGCTGGTGGTGATGGTGGAAGACCTGCGGCTGCTGGAATGGATGAAGCCGGTGGTGATGGTGGAAGTAATGTCCTGCTAACTGAGAGGGAAGGTGGTGAAAAGGGGGAGCGAAGAGGTAGATTTCAAACCAAGATCCCCTTTTCGTTATCCCTCTTCCCTTCTTAATAGCCAGCCCCCCTGGTTTTTCCCCAAAATCCGCCCCTTTTGCTAATCCTTGAGAACCGATTTTTGAAATTTTTTGAAAATCTCGCCATTTGAGAGGGGGCGGCTCCTTTTTTTTTTTTTGAAAAACTTAGGTAAAAATGAGACTTTGGGTAGGGTTTTCATGGTGGCTCTATTTGGGGTTGAAAAGTAATAAAGATAAAGTAATAAAAAGATGAGTAAAAAAATGGGTTTTGTTTTGGTGATGCCACCTCAACTGAATTTGAAAATTTTGTGAGATAAAAAAAAAATAAAACAAAATTTTGCTTTTCTTGGCAAGGAGCCTTAGTGGGGCGTCACCTACGTGGGCCCACTAATTATTTCATTAAATCAAATAAAAGAATTCCACTTCCGGATGAGCACTGCTTTGAAAAATAAAAGAAATATTTGAAAATTCTAGTATGACACCACATTGGGGCGGGTCCCACGTCACTTATATGAAATAAGAGCCAAGTGGAATTTTTGGAATTTTCATAATAGTAGGTTAGTTTTGGAAAAACACGAAGCAAAATTTGGCTTGATTTCAAAAACTTGGAAGAAGATGGTTATTCAGGGCGAAATTTTGAAAGAAGTAGGGAAATTCGGAGCCTTTTTGTAAAAATTTGAAATAAGGTTTTATGAATTTGAAATTGTGTCCCCCTCTTTTTAACATGGCAAAATTTTTGAAATATCGAAACCATCCATATTGTTTTCTTGAGGAAAACTTTTGTAATTCCAAGTCCTCGGGGTAAAATGGGAAAGATTGGCAAATTTGAAAAACCCAGGGTTTTGAAATCAATTTTGAAAAGTTTAAAATCAAATCTGGATTGACAATTTTGAAAATCAGGAGTTTTGGATCTCAAAATGACATGATGTGCAGTGAAATGATGCAATGCTATGCAAAGACCTGTTCTATGAAATATCACTCTGAGCTTGGACTTGGAAATTCTAACTTTTTGTCTAAAAAGAGGATTTGGAAATTTCGCAATTTGAAGATGTCTCTGAACCTAAATATAGAAATTTTGAGGCTCAAGAATGAAATTTTGGACTTTCTGCAAGGTTCAATCTCAAAAAATGACCATTTTGCCCTTTATTGCTTCTGAAGAACTGAAATGTGCCGATTGAGGGCGATGTCAAGAAGGTGAGTGAAAATTTGGGGTGTTTACATATGGTCCTACCAAACCATACTTAGATCCTATATGAAAATAATGTCAGCTTAGGATAGAGTCTAGGCTCCTAAGGTTTGCATGAAAATGAAGCTGACATTTATAAAATAAAGACTTAGAAAACATTAAAGCAAAGCAAAGGCATAATTCGACCAGACGGAGACGGGTCCCATCTCGGTCGCCAAACCTGTGATCATCGCAAAATTTTTCCTCCCTTGTGGTTTCTCTCTCTTTCTTCTCTTTTCCTTTTCTAACCTCTATTTTCCTCCTTTTTGAAGGGAGAAGAATAAAAGAAAGAAAAGAAAAGAAAAGAAAAGAAAGAAACAGAGAAGAGGAACTCTTTTGCGCGGTCTCACTTGACCTTAATTTGAAAAATATTTAGAAATTTAACTCGCCTCCGTTTTTGAAATGTTTTGCGGGAAAAATGGAGAGACGGGATTCGCTCGTCGGTACGAGGTTCGACCGTTCCTGGCGCCTTTACCAGGGGTAATCGAACCAAGGATCGAACCTATGCCTTTTGCTTTGCCTAAACATTATCTAAGAATTTATCCTAAAGACCTAAATGCACAAAGAATCATGCTTGTGCAATGCAAGGATGTATGCTCTTTTCGAAAAATTTGATTTGGAAATTTCCAAGTATTCTGAGATGAAATTGGTAAAGGAGTGAAGAAATGATTGAATCTAACTTAGAACTTGAGATAGATCAGAGAAGTTCTAAGTTTTTGAAGTAAATCAGAGTTGGGAAAGTAAATCTTTGATTTTGAAAAAGAATGATTTGAAGGTGAGATAAAAGAAAAAGAAAGGAAATTTCAAAGTCTGAAATGGACTTTGAATTTTGGACTTGGATTTAGGAGGGATAAATATGTGGAAAGAGGAATTTAGAATTGAGACTTTCAAAGTCATAATGGACTTTTTTGAATTAGAATCAATTTTCAAGGGTCGATTTTGAATTCAATATAGGAATTTGAATTTTGAATTTAGACTTGAGAAATAATATTGGCTTTTGAGAATAGAAGATGAATTTAGATTTGAAATGGAATCTTGATCTAATATCTGAGATGAAACTGGATCTGGGATTTGAAATAGAATTTGGATGTAAAATTTGTGATCCAGGATTGAATTCTGGATCCTAAAGGGAATTTGGATCTGAAGTCTGAGATCTAAGGTAGAACTGGGTTCTGGATCCCAAAATGGATTTTGGATATGGAATCTAAGATCCAAAGTGGTATCGGATTCTGGATCCTAAAATAGAATTAGATCTAGAATCTGAGATCCAATGTAGAGTTGGACTCTGGATCCTAAGATGGATTTGGATCTAAAGTCTGAGATCCAAGGTAGAACTGGGTTCTGGATCCCAAAATAGATTTTGGATATGGAATCTAAGATCCAAAGTGGTATTGGATTCTGGATCCTAAAATAGAATTGGATCTAGAGTCTGAGATCCAATGTAAAGTTGGGCTCTGGATTCTAAGATGGATTTGGATCTAAAGTCTGAGATCCAATGTGAAATTGGATTCTGGATCCTAAAGAGGAATTGGATCTGAAGTCTGAGATTCAATATGAGTGTTGAATCCCGGATGGATTTGGAGTTAAATTCAGAAGATGAATCAAGAATCTCAAAGTTAGTTTGAACTTTGATTTTGATGGGAGTTTTGAATATAAAATGAATTTGGAATTTCAAAGTTAAATTGAACTTTGAAATCTGATTTGAATTTGAATATAAAAATGACTTTGAAATCTCAAAGTTAAATTGAACTATGAGATTGAAAATGAAATTGAATTCGAAATGAAAAGGATGAATTGGGTTTTATAAGAATTGAAGATAGATTCAGGAAGATATTTACATCACTTGGAGTTTTTTTGAAAAAAGGAATTTTGAAAATATGATGCAGTTCTATCCTAAATGATGAATGAATTTAAAGAATTTTGAAATTGGATTTTGAAAAGCTATTTCATTCTTTGGATGAATTAAAATAAGATTGAAGATATAATACATCCTTGACTATGGTCATTGAATGTATTATATAATAATCTATATTTAGATTCAAGAGAAGAATGAAATACATTTGATGCTTTTATAGAATTTAAAATGAAATGAACTCTCAATATACCCTGACTATGGCCATTGGTATATATTTTGAGTTAATTTTAAGTTAAATTCTGATAAAAAGGAAAAATATTTAAGGAAAATATGATGAATTTTGAAAACGGATCCAGTGTGGATCCAGTGTTATTTTGTAAAAGATAAAAATACTAAGTCTTGTTTACCCGACTATGGCCGTTGATGTAAATCATTGACTTAGGATTAATTACCTCTTACGAAATGGTGCACGTTCCATTCGTGTCGCCATTTGTGAGAATTTTGAAATGAAAGGTAAAATGAGAACAAGCAATTTCTAAGTATATACATGCTCATGCATTCTAATCTATGATTGGAAATGTACACTTTCCATTTATAATCTAGTTATTACAACACTTGGAAAATAATATTATCTTCTATATACTTCCTGCAAAAGATGGAGTTAACCATAAAGCAAACTACATGAATATAGATAATGATGAAAGGTACCAAGTAAGTTCCAAAATACCAGGGTTAAGTTGCATGAGGAATGGACATATGAACATAGTTATCCAAACATATGCGAAGATGTCATAGGAATGCAGGGTGCTGTGCAATGGGCAACAACTGGGTGTTGTTGAGATGCCTAAGAATGCTGGTAGAAAAGAAAAATGATGGATATGATGCTATTTGTGCAATATAATGAAAATATACACAGTGAGGAAACGTCGGATATCAATATACCCAAGCACATGATATACTCATGAGTACCTCTAATGGTAGGCGGTATGCTGCAACTCAATGGAGTTACTGTTTTACAGTCTATCCAACCAAACTAGTTTTCATAGCGATGCAATCATCAAAATGAAGACCCTTCTCCCCCCCTTTTTGGATGCAATCATCTCAGCTTTTACCAGGACCGATGGCATGGTCATAGACTGACGGAAGACCCCGATGATTTAGTGTCAATATTGGTGACAATTTCAGAACGTCACTCTCCAGCAGGACTCTCGTGAATTGGATCCACATCATAGAATTTCTTGATTTGGTTTTAATGTAACTACTGTTTGAAAAGAAATTTTGTATTTCTGTATCGAAGCATTCGGCTACTAGCTCCTTGTGAATTGATTATACCCAACAGATGTCATAGAGTCAAGCCAACTAATTTCATCAACATAGCACTGATCTATACAGATTTGAAATTTTGCAGGATGGTCTACGCAAATTATAAGAACACAAGTCCAGTTTCGCAGGATGACTGAGTTTGACTAAAAAAAAATGCTAAAATACTCCTCGACTGTGGATCGAAGGTATGCACATATAGGCGCAAGAACGCCCTATTAGACAAGTAAGATATTCATCTAGAAATTAAACAGGGAAAGTAAACAAGTAACAAAAAAAAACAAAAACAAAAATCACCATGGAGAGAAGATTATGAACATTTGCCAATGATTTCGCAGAGACCCCAAAAAAGGAAGAAATGGAAATGCAGAGAACTCACGCTAAATGCTGCGATGAATATAATGTGCCCGGCAAATCATGGTGAATTCTAAGTAAAGCCTTATGACAATTTCTAAACAGAAATTAGGTCAAGAAATTAACAACAAAGAGAAGAATGGACACTGGAAAGGAAATTTTCAAACCTGTTGTAGGCTGATATTGTTTGTGAGTCACTGATAACCTGCCATGAATAGACATTCACCCGATCAGAAATCAATTTGCAGTAGTATTAGCAAGATGGATTTCAATGATATTAACAGATAAGTCTTAGTACTGTGAAGGCATGCTGTGAGCTATGACCAAGAACCGAATGGACTGGTTCTGTAGGCTCTGAAGCTTGACTATCGTCACGGCCGAATGGGGACTATCATTATTTTTGACATTTTCGTCCATCCCTTACCTGAGCAGAACTGATACCTTCCCGGTTCAGAGGCTGTTGAGATATCATTGATCTATCGACAACCGAACCAATTCCCACAGATCGACTCAAGACAGCAAGAGGTTCCACAAGACCATCAGGGGAGTGCGTCAGTCACTCTAAAGCTTCTGTGGTATATCATATCCGATCTTGGGAGGCTGGTCCAGTAAAGTGATTTTAAAAAAAAATGTCGACAGCCAAAGGAGTCATGGGACTGGTATATTGGTGCTAGAGAGAATAAAGTGGAAGTGAAACTAAAAGAAACAGATGAATAATACTGTCTGCAGCAGCTTGAAATGTGCATACCATGATACCCAGGGCACAATATAATGATAAAAAAAAAATGGAAAGTGAATATGTATCAGTGGCAATGTAAGAGATACTCAAAACATCAAACACGAGCATAGCCTGGTTAGGATCGTTTACTCAGACATCTTCATAGAGCAGAGGCATTTACTTAACCCCTTTCATGGAATTTTGACAGAACATCCATTTGAATATCTTCAATAGAGACTCCATTTCAAGCATCCCCATGGTGTGTCAACAGAAGCTCTTACTCAAACATCCTTATGAAATCGATACATGACTTAAGCGTCTCCCATGGTATCCAAAAAAAAATACTGTTCTAAACAATTTAGCGGAGAAGGAAAAGATACTCGGGATGAGATAGATGCAAGGGAATCTACTACTCGTAGAAGAACTTTACATTGAATCTGCAGAGCTGAAATCATAAATAACCCAAATTCAATAAGCAGATGAAGCAAAACATGATCAAAATAAACCATATGTAATGAATGGAATGGTCGATGATACAAATGTATATGATAAAGTTACAAAAATTCACAAAGAAGGCAAGCCGTAATGGTGTTGAACATTAGTGTGACCTACAATCGTTGATGCCTACTGCTGGAGATCGAAAAAGGACAAAATACATAACAACAATCTTAGTGAGAATAACAGCATTATCAAAAATATGAAAGAAAATGAGGGGTCACAACAGAGTAAAAAAAAAACGATCTGACGCCGGATCAGATAGGGTGTTACTCGCAGAGGCCATCTTTTATCTTTAGACGATCGGTGTTAAAGTAGCTATATGATGGAGGAAATATAATGAACAATAAATTTTATGCCATATAGCAGAAAAGACATCAAAGAAGACATAACCCAAGCATTAAAATCAGAGACAAAATTATATAATGTAGACTCACAATGCAGTGAGCATTGAAACTGAGGCAATGTTGTTGTTGCAGTGGGCATCCACGAGTCTGCGATAGGCAGGTCGGCGATACCAGTCTGCCTTTTAGTGAGCAGTGAAAATGAAAAACAAAAGAAAAAAAGAAAAAGAAAAGAGGAGACGCGATGGAAGAAAATGAAGAAGGTAACAATAAAGACAAACAGGGAAGAAGATAGGATGCTCACCCCTGATTCCCGTCACTGGGGTTTAAGGGTTTTTTTCTCTTCCTCTTTTTTTTTTATCGGAGGAGGATCGATGGAAGCTCACCGGATGGAGATTGCTAGATACCTAGTGTTGATCCTCCCAAAAAGGTAGGCAATCGGGAGATCAGAACTGAATACAGGGGCCTGATTGGGGCTTTTCTTCTCAGGTGTCTGGGAGCGTCAGGTGGTAGAGATACTTCTTAGGCCAACGAGAGACGCCTTAGTTCAACGAGTGATGATCGATCAAGAGGGATGTGGGGAACACGTCAATCACCGATGCGAGAATGATGGATTAGAAGAATAACTCCAGCAGAAAGGCCGATGAAAGTGGATTGTAACGGATGCCAATGGGTTAATCCTTGATCCCCTTCTCCACTCCCCTGGCTCTGTTTATATAGGGAGGGAAGAAGCATCGAGAAAGAGGGGAGGTTAGGGATCGACGGACCATCCGTGGGAGGATGATCCGAGGGTTTGAAGGAAGGGGGTTCCAGCCATCGGAGGGTGGAGGAGCTCGAGAGGTGGACGCGCCGTTGCAGATGAAGGGCGGGAGGAAGATATGCTGGGGAACCTCCTTCTGGATGGAAGGCGGCGAAAGAAAAGGGGAGAAGATTCTGGAGGGTGTGCGAGAGGGCCCGTTGTTTTCCTCATTTGAAACCCTAAAGAGAAGATCGGCAATGCGCCCCCTTCATTTTTCGAGATTTTACAAAGAGGGTTTTTACCAAAATTTTGCCAAAAGGGTGTTTTTCATAAGATTCAAAAGGGTTTTTTAGAAAAGGGTATTTTCAAAAAGAGGTTTTCAAGAACCGATTTTTGCTTCTTTTCTATATTTTTATTTTTTTTTGTTCTTTTCTTCATTTTCTGATTTTTTTGATATATATATATATATATATATATTTTTTTTTTTTTTTTGAAAATAAGACTCTAAAACCTAAGCGGTATGAGAGATGAAAATAAATTTTTTTTTTGCATTTTTGAGAAATATTTACAAAAGAGGGTTTTCAAGGCTATCTTGTGAAAATTTCTTCAGAAAATGGGTTTGGACCCGAGTTTTGAGGAAATATTCGAGTTTCAAGCCTCGAATCGAGAAATACAACTCGATGGATTCCAACGGATACCGGACGAAGTGTCTGAGCTTTTCAAAAGGTTATTTTGGTAATTTTGAGAATATGATTTAAAATTGGATGATGAAGCTCAGATTTGGGTGTTTATCTGGATCCGGATCCGGATCCGGATCCGGAATTGAGTCAGATATGTAAAATGAACTTAATTTCAACAAAATTTGAGAAATAAAATGGATTTCAGATTTAACACTGACTCAATTACCTAGAAAATGGGGTCAAAGGGCAAAAAGAGGATATTTACAACATTTTGAAAAATTTGGGGTGTTCACAGGTGCCACATGTGTGTGGGCCCACTAGCTATTTTATAACATAAAAAAAAATTTACGAAGAGAAATTTACAAAATTGGTGCCATCTCCGGGTGGATCCCCGCTTGAAATTAAGAGACATACCTGAGAGTCTGAGTGTGATGCTAGTTCAAGGCGGGTCCCACACCTTTTATTTGAAAATAAAAAGTAAAAGAAATAACCGCTTTTTGGAATTTTTTATAATACGAAATAAAACTTGGTTTGTTTTTAAGAATTTGGAAGAAAAATGGTTTTTCAGGGCAAAAATATGGATAAAGAAAATACAAAAAAATTTGTAAAGAGATTTAAAGTCTTTTTGCAAAAAAAGTTTTTGAGATAAAATCTTCTAAATATAAAATTGTGTCTTCTGACGAAATTTAAAAATCCATATTAAAATATCGAGATTGTTTTCCTGAGAAAAAACTTTTTGTAATTCAGAGTTACGGTGGTAAAATGGGAAGAATTTGCAATTTAGAAAACCCAGGGTTTTGAAAAAAAAAATTAAAACTCAAATCTAGATTGACAATTTGGAAAATCAGGAGTTCTGGATCTCAAAATGACCTGTTGTGCAATGAAATGATATGAAATGCTCATGCAATGCTATGCCAAGACATGTTTCAAGAAATACTACTCTGAATCAGGAATTGACAATTCTAGCTTTTTGTTAAGAGTAGAATTTTGAAATTTTGCAGTTGAAGATATTTCTGAGCCTAAATAGAGAGATTTTGAGACTCAGGAATGTACTTTTTGGCTTTCTGCATGGTTCAATCTCAGAAAATGACCATTTTGCCCTTTATTGCTTCCAGAGAGCTGAAATGTGATACATGGTGGAGATGTCAGAAAGTTTAGTGAAAATTTGGGGTGTTTACACTGGTCCTAAAAATAAAAGTCACTTTTGGGGTCAGCCAATTAAACGAAGTAGCTAGGTGCGTAGGTTTCTGGCAAAAAGGGGTCGTGCACCCGCTGCCTATGTGGTCCTACCTGAAACTGCAGGTCTGGTCCCTCGGACCAGACTGACGAGTCCACTAGGAGAATCTGGTCCGACTCACAGTTCGGACCAAACCACGAAAGTGGCTCGGTAGGGGCTGAAACAAGCTGCCAATGGTGACAACCGCGTGTAACCCTGCGGGTCTGGGTGCCAAAGGGACTGGACAGGGGTCTGGTCCATGGGACCGGACCGCTGTCAAGCACACACATAGGTCTGAACTTGTAGTTCAGACCTGAACCAAAATGGCTGAGCCTAAGGATGGCCTGGGTGCCCAGCACCATACGGCTGGCACCCGACTCCAACAAAGGGGAAACCGGGCTGGCACCAAGTGCCAAGCCCGGGCTGGGACTAGGCTCACGAACCAGCCGGCCCAAACTGGTTGTAGTATTGGTCTGAACCCATGGTTCAGATCGGTACTCCAACCCAAGACGAGTTTCTAAAAAAAGAACATTGAACTAGAGAGAAAATTTCTGGATGACTTGGGCTGAGGCGCCCAACTCCAAATGTAGGGTAAGTAGGTTGGCTGAAGGGTCTGGTCTGCTGGACTAGACTGTGTGGCTATCCACAGTCACGAGCTGGAGCCTAAGGCTCAAACAGCTGTAGCAAGGTGGGTTGGGCGCCTGTCATAGGCTGGCCCCAACCTGCTAAAATCGTTCGGTTGACCCAAATGCGCCCACCATGCTGAACCAAAAAAAAGAAAATAAAATAAAAGACATAACGCTGGGGGCCAGGGGCTTTCCACTACTAATGGGGCCTGGTCACACGTGACCCAAGCCAACACATGGCTGCAACACCAGTCCCAAACGTGTTGGGACTGGGTTGAACCCAACGCGCCAAAGAAGCTCTAGGAGGGTGTTGATGGCTGCAGCGCACCAGCCGCTGCTGGCATGCACCTCAAGTGAGTGCCAATGGGCTGGGTGCATGCTGGATGATCCCAGCTCGGTCCAGTGCACTCCAGCAAGATCACACGCCCAGCAGCAAGAGAGGTAGGGCAGCACAAAGAAAAACGAAACTTCAGAAAAACAAAAGAAAGGAAAAACAGCGAGAAGGGACATGCTATTAGAAGAATGGAAGACTGAAAACAAAATGCACATGAATGCAACAACCCACAAACTTGCACAAGGATAAATCAATGTCGAAATACTGAAAAGGAAGAGCTTAAACAACTAAATCCACCGATGGAGCATGCATACATGGATGCATCGGCTCCTCGGTTTCATGATGTATCGAAACCATGTGCAAAGCAAGTTGAACCTTCACCTTGGTGCTTTGGAAACGGAGGTGGTGCAGCTGCTCTTCACGCCAATGGTGGAACACTCCCCACGGCTGGGAGGAAGTAGAAATGAGAGAGGAGAGTGTAAGGGAGAGAGAGAGAGAGAGAGAGAGGTTTTAGAAAAATCACCCCTCTAATGGGGGCTCAACTTTTTCAAAGGCTTTAAATGTGGCTGGGTTGAGATGGAGGGTGGAGAATCACCCTCCAAGATGTAGGGCTGGGGTGGATCACGGTTTTCCACCGCCGCCCAGCTCCTCCAAACATTTTATGAGATTCAAATTTACCTTTTAAAAATTACAGGATTGCCATGGGGCTGCCGCCCCATGCATCCAATGAGTTTTAGTCTAACTAATGATGACGCTTCCCTCTTGAGAAGAACCCTTGGGATCTCTTGAATCCCAAGGCAGAAGTTCTCAAGACTCCACACAAAACCCAAGAGGGAAAGACGCCCCTCTAAGCCAAAACGTCCTCTCTTTTATGCTACTTTATTAAATTCTTTTTTTCTTACTTTTTTTTTGAATGATTTGTGTAGGGCCAATTGTGGACCTCCCTTTTGGAGATATTAAAGTCTCTTATGAGACTGCCACTAACCCAGCTGGTCAACGTGACCAGCTGGTTTCATGGCCATGGTCGTCCCAACGCCATCCAGAGAGGACGGTCATGGCCTTGCTCGACCTTGACCAATGAAAGAAAGGGTAATTTCTTATATCGATTTTGTTTTTAAGTGAATTCCAATTATTTTTCCATGATATGCAATAATTTTATTTTATGTTATCATTGTAAATGACATTACAAGGCTACTCAAGCAAAGAAATCATCGTTTCGAACGAATTAGGTCTCCTTTAGGCCTTCACTAAATTTCTAAGTGATCTTCCGTAATTCACATGCACTGACGGGTTTTTTTCGTCGTTCGGACCTATTATAAACTTGCTCAAAAAATTTTGGAGGTTAATTCGCTCTAGATTTCCCTAAATTACCTTTTTACGTAAAAATACACGATTTGACTCGTATCTCGGTGTAGGCTAAATTGCAAAAATCACTAAATCAACAAAATTTCATCGTTCTCAACACAATTTGCATAATATCATCACAAAATAAACCATGGACCTTACATCCTTCCCTCAAAAGGATTTCATCCACAAAATCACCCATAGGAGGTTATAAAAAGTTCTTGATATTTCTCTCTCATGCTCGCTTTTGGTTCCCATGTGCATTCTTCGATGCCATGGTGTTGCCAACGTACCTTAACTAGTGGAATAGTCTTGGTATGCAAAACCTGATCTCGTCGATCAACTATCTCGATAGGCCGTTCTGTCAAAGTCAGATCTTCCTGCACTTCCACATCTTCGTAACAAATGATGTGCGATGGGTCAGGAATGTACTTTCTTAGCATCAACACATGAAAAACATTGTGAATATGGGCATACTGTTGAGGTAACTCGACACGATATGCCACTTCATCGATCCTTGCCAAAATCTCAAACGGTCCAACGTATCTCGGACTCAACTTCCCTTTCTTATCGAAACAGAACACACTCTTGGTTGGTGAAACTCTGACAAAAACCAAGTCACCAACTTCAAAAGACAACTCACGTCGCCTCTTATCTGCATAACTTTTCTGTCTATCTTGCGTTGCCTTCAAACGTTCTTGAATCTTCTGCACCTGCTGAGTGTAGTGCAGAAGAACAATCGACGATTCTCTCGATCTGTCGCTGATATCATCCCAATAAGATGATGATCGGCAAGGTCTCCCATACAATGCTTCGTACGGGGCCATCCCGATACTAGCATGGTAACTGTTATTGTATGCGAACTCAACCAGACATAGGTGTGAATCCCATTCACCCTTCCAGTCGAGCATACAGGCTCTCAACATGTCTTCTAGCGTCCGAATAGTCCGTTCGAATTGTCCATCCGTCTGAGGATGAAAAGCCGTACTGAACTTCAACTTCATCCCCAAAGCAGACTGCAACTGACCCCACAATCGTGATGTAAACCGGGGATCACGATCAGAAATAATCGATCTCGGCACACCATGCACTCACATAATCTCTCTGACATACAGGTCAACTAGACTCTCGAGAGATTGACTGATCTCGATAGGCAAGAAATGGGCATACTTGGTGAGTCTGTCCACGACTACCCAAATTGCATCATGCTTACGTCTCGTTTGCGGTAATCCTACCACAAAATCCATCATAACATCTTCCCACTTCCATTGAGGAATCTCGATTCTCTGCATGGAACCACCAGGACGCTAGTGTTCCGCCTTGACCTGCTGACAAGTCAAGCATCTCGCAACATACGCTGCTATCTCGCGCTTCATACCATTCCACCAATACTTTCGATGCAAGTCCTTAAACATCTTTATTCTGCCTGGATGAATCGTATATCTCGACATATGCGCTTAATCAAGAATCTCTTTCTTCAGCTCAGGGTCGCTCGGAACCCAAAGTCGATCTCTCATACGAATGCTGCCATCATCTGACACACTATAGAAAGTATCTGTTTGTCCTGCCAAGGCTAGATACTTACCATACTGGTCGTCAAGCTTCTGAGCCTCCATGATTCTCGGCAAAAACTCTGATCGAATGGTCGGACCAGACAATCTGATTGATCCGCCTCCAACAGAAAAAAACTTTCAAACTACGAAATCCTCAATCAGCTTCTGGCTCCACACGAGACTAGCCATAACACCACTCGATTTACGACTAAGCACATCTGCCACAACGTTCGCCTTACCAGGGTGGTAAGACAACGTGAAGTCATAATCCTTGATGAATTCGAGTCAACGTCGCTGTCTTAAATTCAACTCCTTTTGGAAGAATAAATATTTGAGACTCTTGTGGTCTGAGAAGACCTCAAACGATTCTCCATACAGATAATGTCGCCACGATTTCAGAGCAAACACAACTGCTGCTAGCTCCAAATCGTGTGTCGGGTAATTTCTCTCATGGGTCTTCAACTGTCTAGAAGCATAGGCAATCACCCTACCGTGCTACATTAGCACGCAACCCAATCGGGTACCATAGGCATCCTTGTACACCACAAAACCACCTCTGCCTGAAGGTAAAGCTAACACCGGCGAGGTCGTCAGCTTTGACTTCAAGATCTAGAAATTGTCTTCACAAGCACTGTTCCACTCAAACTTGATGCCTTTACGCAAAAGTTTCGTCAACGGTAAGGCAATCCTTGAAAAGTCTTGGATGAATCGTCGGTAATAACCTGCCAATCCGAGAAAACTACGAATCTCTAACACATTCTGAGGCTGCTTCCAGCCTAGAACTGCTTCAACCTTAGCTGGATCGACTGACACTCCTTCCTTGGATACCACGTCACCAAGAAACATAACTCGCTCGAGCCAAAATTCGCACTTGGAGAACTTGGCAAACAACTGATGCTCATGGAGAGTACTCAAAAAAATACGCAAGTGTTCTCAATGTTGCTCAGGACTCTTTGAGTAGACCAAGATGTCGTCAATGAACACGATCACGAACGTATCCACAAACGGACGAAAAATCCAGTTCATCAGATCCATGAATACAGTTGGTGCATTCGTGAGGCCAAAAGGCATCACCACGAACTCGTACAAACCATACCTCGTTCAAAAAGTTGTCTTCAAAATGTCTTCTGCTCGGATACGAAGCTGATGGTAACCTGACCTGAGGTCAATCTTCGAGAAAATCTTTGCCCTCTGCAACTGATCGAAAAGATCTTCGATCCTAGGCAATGAATATTTGTACTTGAACATCGCTTGGTTGAGCATCCAATAGTCGATGCACAACCTCAAGGATCCATCCTTCTTCACGAACAACACTGGTGCTCCCCACGGAGAAGCACTGGGTCAAATAAAACCCTAATCTAAGAGTTCTTCCAACAATCGCTTCAATTCCTCAAGCTCTGCCGGAGCCATACAGTAAGGTGCCTTGGAAATAGGAGTAGTTCTAGGCAACAACTCGATATAAAATTCGATTTCTCACTTTAGAGGTAAACCCAGCAATTCCTCTGGAAACATATCGGAAAATTTTCGGACCACGTCCAAGTCATCAATCGAAAACATCTCATGTTCGACCGGGGCAATACTGACCAAAAATGCAGTACCCTCGTTCCGCAAATACTTCTGGGCCTTGAAGGAAGAGATCATACGACTATCACGCAAGGATCGAGGAAGCTTGATCTCCAAGACAGGACGATCAGGATGAAAAAGAACAACCTTGCCTTTTCGACAGAAAACTTGAGCGTGATACTCAAAAAGCCAATCCATGCCTAGAATGACATCGAACTCAGTCATGTCTAGTAGGATTACATCAGCTGACAGGTTCTGCCTTGCCACTGACACCTCGATGCTCGTAATGTACGAATCACAAAAAGACTGATCACCAGTCGGAGTGCGGACCTCCAACAAGTAATTCAAGGACTCAATGGTCAAAGGTAAAGTACTGGCAAATCTAGCAGCTATGAAAGAATGCGAAGCACCATAATCAAATAATGTAAAGGCTGCATGTCCTGCGACTGAAGTAGTACCTTGGATCAATTCTCCCTTGGTCACTTGCTCCATAGTTGCCGTGTAAGCACGTCCGGCAATGACCTTCTGGTTGGTCTGCTTCGGCTGATGTTGTTGTTGTTGCTGATACTACTGAGGCTGCCTCGGCTGCGCCTGTTGAGAAGTCCCTGGCATGTTTCTTCGCTGATCATCTGCTTGCTTCTTTCTGCACTCCCTGATATAATGGCCCATCTTGCCACAATAAAGGCATCCGCCCATGTCACGTGGGTAGGATCGTCCTGGATTATCGGTGATGCACTTTGGACAACCTACCGCTGTGACCTGCCTCTGCGGCTGCTGGTATTGGCGCTGTTGTTGCTGATGTTGGGGCCATCGGTTTTGGTATTGTTGTTGGTTGGTGTTGTTGTTGTTGCCTCTATTCTTCTTTGACGGGGGATGAAACTTCCTTCCACCATGATTCCTCTGAAACTATCGCTTCCTAGGCCAACTCTTTTGGCCTGGATGATGTTGTTGCTGTCCTCGAGATGCTGGAGCCTTCTAGGATTCTGTTCAATCGTGCTCTAAGAGGGAGGCTATCTCCAAAGCCTCGTCCACTGTCGTCGGTGCACGCGTATACACCTTCGTTCACAAAACCGACTTCAGACCTGAAGCAAACTTCAGTGCTCGCTCCTTCTCGGTGGTATACAAGTTCGGGCAATATCTTTCCAAACTGCGGAAACGAGTGACGTACTCCGTGAGTGACGAACTCCCTTGCTGTAGATCGAGAAACTCTTGCATCTTCCTGCTCCTCTCGTGAGCCGAAAAGTATGCAGCGTAGAAGGCTTCAACAAACTGCTCCCATTCGATTGGCTGGTTGTCGAACTTAATCTCCTAGGTGGTAGCCCACCACCTTTCAGCATCCTTTCGGAGACGATAAGTCCTGAAGTCAACCTTGCGATCGTCACCAACCTGAAGAACACGAAAAATCCACTCCATCTCTCGTACCCAATCCTCAGCTGCCTTTGGTGTCGCCTTTCCGTCGAATGATGGAGGATTCATGCTCATGAACTGTTTATACGGTACTGCTGCTGCTGGAACTTGGGTAGGAGTTCCCTGACCCTAGGCGGCCTGCTGAATGTGCTCGCCCATGTTCCGCATCATCTCTGCCTAGCGTCCAACTACCTCCGTAAGGTTGTTAAGCGTTTCCATGAGATCATCGCATCACGTACGCCACGCCATCTAAATAAGTAAAATTACGCATAAGCAACTGGGCAAGTACTCAAATGTAGGAAATTCATTTCATTAATAGGAAAATTGCATGCATTACAGAAACACTCTTTGTCCAGATAGGGTTAAACAAACACTGCTAACAACTTAAGCAAAATTAAAAAACGAAACACTGACTCAGTGTTTCTCACAACATAACACAATATTCTCAAGACTGGCTAGTGTAAAAATCTTGGTAGTCCTTCCGACTTCCACAGAGTCGCATCCTAACACGAAGAGGAGAAACAGGAGTCCTCAACGGCGTATCTAATATCTCCTGGACTTCCATCAGTACTAGCGGTACAAGAGGTTCTGGCACATATTCCGATGAAACAACATAAGGATACGATTCAGGAGAATACTGGGGAGAATCTAACGCTCCACGCCTTTCTCTATCCTGACTATCAACTTCGACGACTAAGGGTCCAGTGACCGAAGATACATCATTGATGTCGTCAGCATTGCTCCTCCAGAGCTCATCCCGCAACTTCGTCTGACATTCTTCCTTGACATGACCCCGAAGACTGCAATACGGGCAATCCGACAACTCACGGGGACAAATTTGTCCCGCGTGATCAACCAAACACCTGGCACAAGGAGGTTCCAACATATGCACACTACGTGCTAAGTGCTGCACAACTCCACTGAAGATCTCCTCGCCTCGAGCCAAGTTCTGGAGAGCTTCCAAAATCTTCCCGTAACTCGGGTTTGTCGCCATCTAACCCACACACAGAACCAAGCACACAATACTAACTAAGAAGTAAGAAACAAAGAAATAAATAAAGTTTTACCACACTTACAGTGCGATGGACGATGCATGATGAAGCTTGGACCACACTTAAACACTGCTCTGATACCAATATCTGTGGCGCCCTAAACCCCGACCTTGGAAAAACATTGGATTTTCTATGATTTTTTTTTCTTTGAAAGGTTTTGCTGAAAACAACGGAAAACAAGGTGAAAAAAAGGTGACAAGGCCACGAGTCTAGACGGCCACAGAAGAGTACAACTAAAGTAACTAATAGTGTAAACAAAAGTACAACCACAAATATAAAGAGGGTACACAACCCGAGAGTTCAAAAGTTTACAAAATGTAATAGTACAAACTCTCAAAAACAGGGAATATGTCCCAACCAAAACCCAAAACCACTGGGACAGGATCTGCAGCTAAGTGTGGGTCACCAAGCCTCCACCGTGTGTCGTCGCATCAACACTACACCTGTTTGTCACCTACATCCCCATAAAACGGAGTCAGTCCTCTTGCGAGTTGGTGAAGAAACAACCACAATATATATATATATATATATATATATATATATATATATATATATATATATATATATATATATATATATCAATCTAACAGGAAGCAGAACCAAGAACTAACAAGTGTATGTGTCTGTGTCAGGTAAGTGCCTACGTGACAAGCGAAACAAGTAACATAACTGAAGTAACTGTAAAAGAAGTAACTAAGATCAGTAACAGAACTGTAACAAGTACTGAACAAGTAAGTAACTGAAGTAACTACTGAACAAGTAAAGTAGCAACTACAGTAAGTCAGTTGTGATTGGTTAGTCTTTAAGTTCTTCTTGTTACTCCTTCAGGTACGCGAAGGAACCTCACATTCTGTGAGACATGCACCCGGCGTCTGTTATTCAAATTCTAGTGTGGTAACCGGGGATGCTACAGACCGAGTAAACCTCATGCGAGCATCACGCAGCTGAGAGAAACTCTCGCATAGGCACGGATTGCAATCCATACTAATGCAGTAGTGAGGTACTGAAAAGGAAACCTCGACCTCCCTGACTCTGAGTGACTAGAGGCCAAAGGGCGCTACAACTCCTGTCAAAACACATGTCGTAGTAACGACCTGTCACTCAGAGTTGTACCATCCACCCTCTCCAAGGTGAAGCATTTTGTGAATGGGGCAAAGCAGGTTTATCTTTCTTAGGCTCATTGTTTAGTCATACCTCTCAACGAGGATTTTGCCTCGTGGTCCCTGTAGGGTACACAAAATGAGGACTTGGCCTGCCCATCCGCGTACTCAGCCTCACGCGGCCAACAAGAGCACATCGCTCGTGAAAGCGATCACAACACCATATTATTTTCTTTCTAATTTAGGATATAGTCACATGTGATCCTGTAAACACCCCAAATTTTTATCCACCTTCATGAACATCTCCATCAATCATCACATTTCGGTTCTCCGAGATCAGTGAAGGGAAAAATGGTCATTTTCTGAGATTGAACCTTGCAGAAAGTCCTAATTTTCATTCCCAAGTCTCAAAATTTCTCTATTTAGACTCAGAAATATCTTCAAACTACAAATTTTCAAAATCCTATTCTTAACAAAAAGCTAGAATTCTCAATTCTTGTTTCAGAGTGGCAGTTCATGGGACATGTCTTTGCATAGCATTGCATGAACATTTCACATCATTTCACTGCAGAGCATGTCATTTTGAGATCCAGAACTCCTGATTTTCAAAATTATCAATCCAGATTCGAGTTTTAAATATTTCAAAATAGATTTCAAATCCCTGGGCTTTTCAAAATAGTTAGTTTCCCTGAAAGTGCAGTAGGATCGAGGCAATGAGCACTAGAGGGGGGGTGAATAGTGCCTTTAAAAATTGTCTGCGAAATATTAACGGATTTTGCAATTTAAAAAGCAATCACACAAAGAACACAATAATTTATCTTGGTTCGGTCTTTCCCGACCTACATCCAGTCCCCAAGCAAAACCCGCTTGAGATTTCCACTATCAACCTTGTGTAGCTACAAGATCATACAAACCAAATCCGGTCCCACTTCCAGTAACACACCTACTGAAAGCAAACAACTCCTTTAAACCAAGGAGTCCTTCCTTTTACAGAAAATTGAAACAAGTAACAACTTACAATACAACCTATGAGCCCTTCTTTTGAATGCAAATGAGATGCAATTGGCTTTTGAGATTGTTGAAATACTCTACTCATGAATTCACTATTTCTCAAAGGAATTTGAGTGAAAAACTGAAGTGAAAAATATCATGTGAGTGAGAAAATAAATACTTGAATGAATAGGAGTGAAAAGCAAGAAGTAATTCAATTGGATTTTATGTATTTGAGTGTAGAATGCACTCATATTTATAGTTGAAAGTTTCCATACGTTGAGGGTATGAAAGGGTGTCAAAACAGTCCATTTTGAACGATCAAAACGTTTGAAAAATGAAAAGACATGCCTTTTTGAAGTTTTAGGAAAAACAGCAAAATTAGTCGACTGAAACAGTAGTTAGTCGACTAATAGTTAGTTATTAGTAGACTGACAGTTATCGTCGGTCGACTGATCTGTTAATCGAGCCGTTTGAAAATCTGAACTTTTGAAACTTAGTCGACTAGAAATAAAATTAATCGACTGATAATATCATCAGTAGACTGAAAAACCTTTCAGTCGACTGCTGCTAAAATTTTCTGAAAAACAAACATTCTGTCTGGTCGATTGATAAAAACATTAGTCGACTGCTGCTAAATTTTTAGAAAATACATGTTCTGTCCAGTCGACTGATACAACCATTAGTCGACTGCTGCTAATTTTCCAGAAAACAGACATTCTATCCAGTCGACTGATAAAACCTTCGGTCGACTAATTTGACAAAAATGATTTTTTTTAGAAAATATGGCGCAAAAGGATTAGTCGACTGGTGAGTCTATTGGTCGACTAATAAACACGAAAATTTAATAAAAGAGTTTTCTAAAAAGATTTTCATGAGGGGTTCTTTTAGAAAAGTTTTTCTAAAGACTTTTTAGGTGAAATGCAATCTAAATATGCACTCTAAGTAAGGCTCTTACAAGAATCTAAGACTTTTAATGAATTAAACATTTGCACACTAGTCTTTAAAGATTCTTCATCAAATTTTTCAATGTCTTCATTGCCTTAGCTGAAATGCAGTTGATTTCACTTGCTCATCATCAAAACCTTGTACTTGAAGTATCATGTACGGCTTCATTGTCGTAACAATCGCCCCCTTTTTCATGATGACAAACTTAATCAAAGATGAAGCATTTAGATGCATAGATGGAGATTTTACTCCCCCTATCAATATGCTGCAAAACATTAAAAGTTAGCACATTTAAAGCACATATATCACATATTGATTGGTTTGCATTTCCATTCATCATTACTTCATGCATTTAATTTTTTTTTTCATAAATGCAATTTTCAATGCTTTCTTTTTCTCTTAATTTCGCATTTCTCATGCAAGATCTCCTGCAATTTTAATGTAATGCTATCTTTTATCTTTTTCTCCCCCTTTGTCATAATAAAAAAGAATAAGGGCAGAAATAGCATAAGCAAAATAGAGATATAAGTTTAAAATATTACAACTCATAAAGTATCAAAGTTTAGTAAAGACAGAACATAAAGATCAGAAAAGTGAGTTGAGCAAGTCCTTGATTGAAGTAATCTCTTTCTGAATCGAACATAGTTGTTGAGTCATATCTTCACGAAAAGTGCGTTGATGCAGCTCCAATGCTTCCAATCGCTGCAAAACTTCATCATTGTCTTGACTTGTAGAAAATTTCTTTCTTTTTGCTTGAGATGAAGGCGTCACAGAAGATGGTGAAGGTTCAGAAATTGATGGTTCAGTAGGATCAGATGGTTCAGTTTGATCAACATTTAAAGGAGGCAGATATTTAATTTTCATTCTTTTAAAAATTGTTTGATCAAAGAACTCCTTTTGCTCAATATATTTTTCATTTGTTAAAGGAACTTTGAAATGTCTGAAAATACGAGTTAGAAGACAACCATAAGGAAGAAATGGTTTTTGTTTCCACAAATTAGTAAAATACACATTGGCCCAATTTACAGAAATATTTCCAAATAAAACATAAAGAGCCGTAGATAGATCTGTGGAATAATAATCAAAAGAACCAGTTTTAGGTAGAACATTGTGGGCAAAGATTCGTCCAGCAATGTGTGCACGAGTTTGAAGATTAGTATTTTTGAAAGGAGGGCAATGAGGTGCACTTGGAAGAAGAATTTGTTCAAAAATTCTTTCATCATTTAGTTCAACAGTGTTGAAAAGAGTGTCTGAAGATGGAATTTCTAGGATTTCTCCAAGTAGTTTAGAATCAAACTCGATTTCAACATCACGAACAAGAGAGGACAAAACTCCAATTTCATGATCAAAATGTAAATTCGTATAAAACTAGTGAATCAGAAAAGGATAATGAAGGGTATCTGCACAGGCATAAAAAAGATGTGAAATTCCTAGAAATAATTCTCTTATTTTGTAACGAGAAAACAGGTGAAACAATACATTTCGGCCTGGTAAAATAGGTAGTGCAGAAATCGATCTAAAAGTATCATATAAAAGAGGATTTCAGAGTAATCTGAGTGAAAATCCATGTCTTGAAGAAGGTGTAGGAGGAAGAGAACCTAAACCTTTTGCAGATGCAGACTTCGAATGAGGCATGGTTAAAAATAGATTTACCAAAAAATAGTTGCAGAGAATGATGTTGACTTCCAAATGGCGTTCGGCGGGAGGAGGATGTTGTCGTGCGTCATGCAACAGAAATAGAGGAGGATACGGTGGCTGACGGCGGGTGAGAAGGCTACCACAAGAGGATTCCGGCAATGGCTGAAGATGCACCGTCACGACAAGAGGGTTCTGGCATGGATAGGATCGAACGACACTCCGAGCGTTTTTCAGAAGAGAGAGAGGAAAGAGAGAGAAAGAGGGTTTTCGTTTTTCAAAGGGTTTTGTTTTTAAGAAAAATGAAAAGGTGTGAAAATAAAATGAAACAATGCCCTTAAAAAAAAATGGGTGTTAAAAAATCCAAGGGGTATCGGGTCCCTTCAATTAAAATTAATTTTTTTTTTAGTCGACTAAAACTTTATCGGTTGACTAAGAATGTGCGACTCATTCTAAAAATTTTAAAACATCAGTCGACTAGAAATATATCGGTCGACTAATATGGTGCAATTTATTCTAAAATTTTAAAGCATCAGTCGACTAAAACTTTATCAGTCGACTAATATAGTGCGATTTTGAGATTTTGTTCAAAAATCAGCATTTTTATGAATCCAAAAATGAGCAAATACCTAGTTCTCTCCTAATTCTCATAAAATCTTCATTTTTAAGAGGTTTAGTGAAGATATCGGCATGTTGTTCTTTAGTGGAAATAAAATTTAACGAAATATCTCCTTTTAACACATGATCTCTTAAGAAATGATGTCTAACTTCAATTTGCTTAGTTCTTGAGTGCTGAACAGGATTTTTAGAAAGATTTATAGCACTAGTGTTATCACAATAAATAGTTGTTGTGGAGTAATTCAAACCAAAATCTTTTAAGGTCTGTTTCATCCATAGTACTTGTGAACACGCTAAACTAGCCGCTATATATTCTGCTTCAGTTGTTGAGAGTGACACTGAATTTTGCTTTTTACTAAACCAAGAGACTAAGGAATTTCCTAAGAAATGACAAGTTCCACTAGTACTTTTGCAATCAAATTTACTTCCTGCAAAATCTACATCACTATATGAAACTAAATCAAGGGAAGATGATTTTGGGTAAAACAAACTGAAATCTGAAGTATCTTTCAAATAACGAATAATTTGTTTTACTGCAGTTAAATGAGATTCCTTTGGATTAGCTTGAAATCTTGCACACATACAAACACTAAACATAATATCAGGTCGACTAGCAGTTAAGTATAATAGAGATCCGATCATACCTCTGTAGAGCTTAGTATCTACACTTTTACCATTTTCATCTTTATCAAGAGAAGTAGTTGTACTCATAGGATTCCTTTTTGATTTCGATGAGTCCATCCCAAATCTCTTGAGAAGTTTTTTTGTATACTTAGCCTGATTGATGAAGATTCATTTTTCAGTTTGCTTTATTTGAAGTCTAAGGAATTAGTTTAATTCGCCCACCAAGCTCATTTCAAATTCTTCCTGCATAGCTTTAGCAAATTCTTTACAAAGAGAATCATTAGTAGAACCAAATATTATGTCATCAACATAAATTTGCACAATAAGAATATCTGAATTAAGATTTTTAATAAATAGAGTGGAATCTACCCGACCAATGGAAAAACCAGATTGTTCTAGAAAATTTCGTAGTCTTTCATACCACGCTCTTGGTGCTTGTTTAAGTCCGTACAAAGCTCTTTTTAATTTGTAGACTTTTTTCTAGATATTTCTCATTTTCAAAGCCTGGAGGTTGCTCTACATAAACTTCTTCATTGATGTGTCCATTTAAGAATGCACTCTTAACATCAATTTGATATAACTTGAAGTTCATGTAACTAGCAAAAGCAAGCATCATTCGAATTGACTCCAATCGAGCCACTGGTGCATAGGTTTCATCAAAATCTATGCCTTCTTCTTGATTATAGCCTTGTGCTACTAGCCTTGCTTTGTTTCAAATGACTTCACCATTTTCGTCCAGCTTAATTCGGAAGAACCATCTTGTTCCAATTACCGGATGATCCTTTTGGTCTATCAACTAGATCCCAAACATCATTCCTAGTAAATTGGTTAAGTTCTTCAGACATGGCCAAAAGCCAAAATTCATCATCACAAGCTTCATTGATATTCTTTGGTTCTATTTTAGTTATGAAAGCAACATTTGAAATATATTTTTCTAATTGCCTTCTAGTTTGGACACCACTCTTCATCTCTCCAATAATTTGTTCATGTGGATGATTGGGAACTTCTTTCCAAACCGGTTGAAGAGGAATATTTTTTTGAGAAGTATTCTCTATCAAGGGTTCTTCTTGAGGTATTACTTCTTCTCCTTCGCTTAGAGGTATAACCTGCTCACAATTCTCATCAAATGCAACATGTAAAGATTCTTCGATGCAAGATGTTCTTTTATTGAAAATACAATAAGCTTTACTTCTAGAAGAATATCCAAGAAATATTGATTCATCTGATTTTGAATCAAACTTATCAAGATTATCTTTGGTATTTAACAAGAAGCATTTACTACCAAAAATTTTGAAATATGAGATCTTTGGTGTATGATCATAATACAATTCAAAACATGTTTTATGTAAAATTGGTCGAATAAGAACACGGTTTAAAACATAACATGCTATATTTATTGCTTCAGCCCAAAAGTATTTTGGTAAATTTTTATCTTGAAGCATGGTTCTAGCACATTCTTGCAAAGTTCTATTCTTTCTTTCAACAACTCCATTTTGTGGAGCCGCTCTAGGAAAAGCAAAGTTGTGAGATATACCATGTAGATCACAAAACTTTAGAAAAGATTCATTTTCAAATTCACCACCATGATCACTACGAATTTTAATTATAGTTGTAGATTTTTCATTTGTAATTCTTCTACAAAGTTTAGAAAATTCTGAAAAAGCATCATTTTTGCTTTTTAGAAAAATCACCCATGTAAATCGAGAATAATCATCTACTATAACAAAAACATACTTGCTACCATTCAAACTTTGAATTCTAGATGGTCCAAATAGATCTAAATGTAAAAGTTCAAGAGGACATTTTGTTGAAACTATATCTTTTGCTTTAAAAGAACTCTTGATTTGTTTACCCCTTTGGCAAGCATCACATAAGTGATCTTTATTATATGGTATTCTAGGTAGGCCTCTTACAAGATCATTCTTGGATAACTTGGAAATAATTTTAAAGTTAACATGTCCAAGTCTCTTGTACCATAACCATTGAATTTCATTTGAAACAATAAGACATTTTTCATTAAAAGTGGGTAACTCATCTAGATATAGTTCATACACATTGTTCCTTCTTTTACCTTTAAAAATGATCTTTTTAGATTGAAAATCAGAAATTAAGCATAAATCATTTTCAAAAGAAACATGAAAACCTTTATCACATAATTGACTAATAAATAATAAATTATGCATTAAACCATCTACTAAAAGAACATTTTCTATCAAGGGAAATTTTGGATTACCAATACCTATTACTTTTCCCTTATTATTGTCACCAAAGGTGACAGTTCCTCCATCCTTACTTTGGAGGGTGGAAAATAACTTCGGCCTTCCAGTCATATGTTTGGAACAACCGCTGTCCAATATCCATTTGCTCCTTATTTTGTGTACCTACAACAAAATTAGAAGACAAAACATTTTACCCCTTTCTATTTTTGGGTCCATGAGAGTTAGTCTTAGGAATCCATATCCATTTGGATTTTGGTTTCCTTTGATAATAAATATTCTTTCTATAAAAAGATTTAGCATTTCTAGAATAATCATGTCTAGGCTTATAAGCATTATAAGTTCCATGATTAGATGCATTTCTATTAGAACTAGAAAGTTTAGTTCTATGAACAAATGGTTGAGAATAATGTCTTTGATTCTTCACCATATAGTTTGGTCTATTTTGAGTATCAAAGAAGCTATATCCCAATCCAGTTTTATTAACCGAGCATCTTTGAGAACCAAGAAGTCTTTCTAGATTCTCTTGACCATTTGTGAATTTGGTCACTATAGAAAGAAGATCATTTGATTTTTCTTTTAGACTAGTTATTTCTTTTTGTAAGAGATTGGTACTAACTCCAATTTCTTTTATCTCAAATGCTTGGCAAGAGTTTTCCTTCTTGAGATCTTCTATCTCTTGAAGTAACACTTTATTTTGAGAGTCAAGAGTTAAATTTTCAGTTTTCAACTCTTTGTTTTTAGAACTTAGACTCTTAAATTTAACATATAAATCATTAAATGCTTCTAATAACTCATCATAGTCAAATTGACTTACCGAATCTTCTTGTGCTACAAAACACATGTTGGCGACTTCTTCATTTGATTCTTCATCGAAAGAGAAGTCACTATCATCCCAACATGCTTGAAATGTCTTTTTCTTCTTGAATTGGTCCTTGGGCTTGATTTTGAGAAGAGGACAATCTTTTTTGATATGTCCAGCCTTTTTGCAATTAAAACACTTGACTTCAATGGGATTGGAAGAATCTGCTTTCTTTACCTTTCTTTGAAATCTTCCCTTTTTGATGAATCTTCTGAATTGCCTTGTAATGAGGGCAATACCTTCATCTTCATCTTCTTCTGAATTTTCTGAGTTAGAAGTAGCCTTAAAAGCAAGAGATTTCTTCTTGGGTTCTTCTTTTTGTCTGTCTTAAAGTTGGACTTCATATGCCATTAGGTTACCAACCAAATCTTCAAGAGTGAAAGTGTTTAAATCATTTGCCTCTTCAATAGCAGTGGTTTTTCTCTCCCATTCAGGAGTTAAACACCTTAGGATCTTTCTGACTAAATCCACTTGTGAATATTCTTTTCCAAGGGATTTCAGAGTGTTAGTTATATCGGTCATTTTTGTTACCATGTCCGATATAGATTCATTTTGCTTCATTTTAAACAATTCAAATTTATGAACCAAAAAAGCAATTTTGGATTCATTTACCTTTGACGTACCTTCGTGAGTCACGAGAAGAGTATGCAAGATTTCATTTGCTGTAGAGCATTGAGAAATGCGATTGAACTCTACCTTGTCAACGACACAATATAATGCATTCATCGCCTTGGCATTCAGTGAAGCGGTTTTCTTTTCTTCATCGGTCCATTGGCTGAAATCAGTTGATGGAGTTTGGTATTTTTTTGAAACAACTCTCCAAATATCGAGATCCATGGATTGCAAGAATATTGTCATTCTCACTTTTCAGTATCCATAGTTTGTTCCGTCGAAGAGAGGAGGACGAACAGAGGAGCTTCCTTCTTTGTGCTGAGATGTTGTAGTTGCCATGATAGATGATGATCAAATCAAAATAATAGCAAACCCGCTCTGATACCAAATGAAAGTGCAGTAGGATCGAGGCAACGAGCACTAGAGGGGGGGTGAATAGTGCCTTTAAAAATTGTCTGCAGAATATTAACGGATTTTGCAATTTGAAAAGCAATCACACAAAGAACACAGTAATTTATCCTGGTTCGGTCTTTCCCGACCTACATTCAGTCCCCAAGCAAAACCCGCTTGAGATTTCCACTATCAACCTTGTGTAGCTACAAGATCATACAGACCAAATCCGGTCCCACTTCCAGTAACACACCTACTGAAAGCAAACAACTTCTTTAAACCAAGGAGTCCTTCCTTTTACAGAAAATTGAAACAAGTAACAACTTACAATACAACCTATGAGCCCTTCTTTTGAATGCAAATGAGATGCAATTGGCTTTTGAGGTTGTTGAAATACTCTACTCATGAATTCACTATCTCTTAAAAGAATTTGAGTGAAAAACTGAAGTGAAAAATATCACGTGAGTGAGAAAATAAATACTTGAATGAATAGGAGTGAAAAGCAAGAAGTAATTCAATTGGATTTTATGTATTTGAGTGTAGAATGCACTCATATTTATAGTTGAAAGTTTTCATACGTTAAGGGTATGAAAGGGTGTCAAAATAGTCCATTTTAAACAATCAAAATGTTTGAAAAATGAAAAGACACGCCTTTTTGAAGTTTTAGGCAAAATGACAAAATTAGTCGACTGAAACAGTAGTTAGTCGACTAATAGTTAGTTATTAGTAGACTGACAGTTATCGTCGATCGACTGATCTGTTAATCGAGCCGTTTGAAAATATAAACTTTTGAAACTTAGTCGACTAGAGATAAAATTAGTCGACTGATAATATCATCAGTAGACTGAAAAACCTTTCAGTCGACTGCTGCTAAAATCTTCTGAAAAACAAACATTTTGTCCGGTCGACTGATAAAAGCATTAGTCGACTGCTGCTAAATTTTCAGAAAACACAAGTTTTGTCCACTCGACTGATACAACCATTAGTCGACTGCTGCTAATTTTCCAGAAAACAGACATTCTGTCCAGTCGACTGATAAAACCTTCGGTCGACTAATTTGACAAAAATGATTTTTTTTAGAAAATATGTCGCGAAAGGATTAGTCGACTGGTGAGTCTATTGGTCGACTAATAAACACAAAAATTTAAGAAAAGAGTTTTCTAAAAAGATTTTCATGAGGGGTTCTTTTAGAAAAGTTTTTCTAAAGACTTTTTAGGTGAAATGCAATCTAAATATGCACTCTAAGTAAGGCTCTTACAAGAATCTAAGACTTTTAATGAATTTAACATTTGCACACTAGTCTTCAATGATTCTTCATCGAATTCTTCAATGTCTTCATTGCCTTAGCTGGAATGCAGTTGATTTCACTTGCTCATCATCAAAACCTTGTACTTGAAGTATCATGTACGGCTTCATTATCGTAACATTCCCTTGTCGTAACCCCCAGGATTCCGAATCACAAAAGTTTTCTCAGAAAAAAAATCTGGATAGTTTTGATATTGATTTTCAAATTTCGTCAGTTGGAAAGAAGGGGACACAATTTTAAAGACTTTATTTCAAACTTTTGCAAAAGGGGTCTGAATTTCTTTATAAAATCTTTTTATCTTTTTAAATTTTGCCCCGAAGGACCCTTTCTTTCAGAAATTCTGAAACCAAACCAATTTTTACTTCGTATTTTCTAAACTAGCCAACCATTATAAAATCCCCAAAAGAATTTATTTTGCTTTTATTTCAAATAAATGACGTGGGACTGTGAACACCCCAAATTTTCAAAATCTTTTAAATATCCTCTTTTTGCCCCTAATTACATGTTCTGAGTAATTGAGTCACTTTTTAATCTGAATTCCATTTTGTTTCTCAGGTTTTACTAAAATTAAATCATTTTGTATATCTGACCCAATTTCGGATCCGGATCTAGATAAAAGATCCAAATCTGAGCTTTGTTGTCCAATTTTTAATCAAATTCTCAAAATTACCAAAATAGCCTTTTTGAAAGGCTCAGACAGTTTGTCTGGTATCCGTTTGGATCCATCGCGTTTTATTCCTCAATTCGAGTTTCAAAACTTGAATATCTTCCCAAAAACTGGATCCAAACCCATCTTTTGAAGAAATTCTCCAAACTATAAACTCAAATTCTCAATAAAGCCTTCTTTGGTAAATATTCGTAAAGTTTTGTAAATAGTTTAGAAATCCCATAGTTTTAGAGTTTTATTTTCAAAAAATACAAAAAAAAATAAAAATACCGAGAAAAGAACAAAAAAATTCAAAAATAAATGAAGGAAATTGCAAAAAGTGTTTTTTTTGGAAACCCGTTTTAGAAAAAACTTTTTAAAGAGGCCCTTTTATGGAAAACCTTATTTTCAATGTTTAAAAGTCGAGTTAGGGTTTTGAAAACCCTAACTCTTGCCTTCTCCCCTCCAGAAGCTTCTTCCTTCTCCTCCATCGCCCTCCCGAAGCTCCTTTCCCCATTCTCAACCCCTCATCACCAACAAACCCTCCATCTCCTGTTCATCCCCCAACCGCATCCTCCTTCCCTCCCTTTAAGAGAAGCCCGTAGGGGACTTCAACAGGACCGCCTCTCACCCCCGCATCCCTCTTTCATGAAGCTTTCTCGAGATCTCTTGCCTTCATTTAGAGTCCTGAAGAAAAACCTACAACACGATTACTCTCTTCTTCTTATTGCTCTCCTCTGATTTTCCCCACCGCGGAAGGGAACGACCCGTCTTCGCCCCGCCACGTTCTTCATCTCCTTCACATTTTCGTTTTAGCTCTTCCCCAACCGCTTGAAGAGAGTAGATCGATCTCCAAAAGTTACAGGTAAGTAATCACCTCCTTCTTCTTTGATTCTTTGCAAAAAAAAAAAATTCTTCCTTCTTTCATAGCATCCCTTTGTTTTAATCTGCGTTATTCTTCATTTTCTTCTTTTTATCGTGGAGCAAAAGGATGGGATCGACCTGCATATAGCAGGATCAACCCATCTGTTGCTACAGCGAAGGGGAATGGTCTCATCCCAACAATATTCTTCTTCTTCTTCTTTTTTTCTTTTTCTTTCTCTTCTCCCTCGTTTTCCTTCTTTGAGTTTTTGCTGTTTTTCAATGCATTTCATCTGATGCTCTGTTCCAATCACATGAGTGTATGACATTTTTCTTTCTTTTCTATTTTCCAAATTTCTGTTTCCATTTTGATCATCTGTTAGTCTTGATTGATGCGTTAAGATTGGTCTCTTATTCGCATCCGATCTTCATGCTTTGTAGCCAGTTGGGTTATGTAAATATTTTCTGATTCACTACTTCTTTGATCTTATATCGCCCATTTTTGCATCTCGTTTTATATCAAGGCTTCCATTTCTATAATCCGATCTCATGTTTATAATGTTCTGATTATCATCTTACATATCCCAAGATTACTTTTCATTTTATCTTTTTATTTTTATTTCCTTCTTATCTATCATCCTGTTTAATTTAAGTCCCAGCTTACATTTGTTTTCTCAGTTTTGATCATGTTCTCATCGATCTCTGCGTTCATTCATTTTAGTTATATCTTGCTCCTGTGTCCTCACGTTTTCTGCAATCAATTTTTTTTTTTTAGTTATTATCAATGCATCTGTATTTGATTTATCGTGAAATGCCTGCCCTGTCCATTTGATTGATGATTGTTGCTTTTTTTCTTATTACAACAAGGGTCGTTTGGACCATGCTCTGGATATGTTGTTATCGTCAACCAGAATGTAGCACCCATCCTTATACTTCTTATGAACATCCTTGTTTTATGACGATTCCATGCTGTAACTGCATATATATCTGTATTAACTGCCTAATCTTCACCCTCATGGTAGCACCCAATCTGATCCAGTATCAGATTAGATCTACCCTGTAGCAACCCTTCTCCACATGTGTTCACGCCCCATTTACTGTTTTGTGGTACCCCCTTGCAAAGCATGCACCTCAAATTAGCATCCCCTAAATTCTGGCTGCATAAACTCATGATTCATTGCTTGCTGCACTACATGAATCTCTTGGCAACGTGAAGAATCTAGAAAGGCTTTCCCTAACTGGAAATTTTGAAACACTTCCACCACCACCGTCAGATGAGCCAGTGCTGAAGAGGCAAGAGACAATGATGCCTTATTTGATTCCAGAGGGTCAGTTCTTGGGGTAATATCCAAGTTTGCCCCATATCCCTGTATCTGTGCCATAAGTTGATGAAGGGAGTCTCAAAGGGCAGCTTCTGGTGATCGCCACCTTTATCTCAAAATTGTTGGAAGCCTGAAAGAGAAGGACGCAGGAGAGATTCCACTGACTGCAAATTAAGTAGAAAGTTTGGTTTCCTCAAGGCCGATCTCCCTTTCGCTTATCATAACATTGGGCCTGGAGAGATAGACTCTCTTGATATTCAGACATTGCTAAGGCCTTGCTAGGATTTTTCATTTCATTTTGGTGGTTCTTCCTCTTGAAGAATAGATTGGCTTGCTTCATTAGACGCATCCCTAGCTGGTACTTCACTATACCTTCAATCTCTCAAAGCACTACTTGCATCAGTAAGTTCACCTGGATTCGCAACCCTTGCAACCAGTCACCTGAGATTAAGCAAGGATCAACTCGTCAGGTAGGTTCTTTTGCTGAGCATCGCTGATTAAGTTTTGTTAACTAGGTTTGTTATTGCAGAGTTTAACAGGATTTCTTGTTACTTATTATTAAACTGATGCAATTTCTAATGATTTTTCAAGGCAATCTTTATTGTTAGTTAATGGGATGCCGTTAGCTGTTAATTAAGTAAAATGTTAGCTATTAGTCAAATAAATTGTTAGACTGTTTAGCTAAGTAAATACATAGTTAGAACACTTAGTTATTTTTGTAATGAGATTTAATTAGTTCTTTTGCAATTAGTTGATCCCATTATTTAGGTGGTAAATTTACTTAATGATTGATATCTTGAGTACTCAGTGGACTTACAATGATTAATCCATCTATGCGATGCCCCAAGGCATATTGGCCCCTGTGCATATTTCATTACAGTCTCTGCTGCAAATACACATTTTAAACACTAGCCATTCCCAGTTACTGCCATTTTCTACAGCAACTCCCTTAACCACACTCTCTGCCACACTTCACCATCACTTTATGCTGTCACTCTCTTCTCCATTGGTACTTATGCCTAGTCATTGGTACACAGCAATACACCACATCCTCACCAATTACCCATTCATTTCCTGCACTTAGCCCATGAAGTCATACAACCCCTGTTTTCTTGCACAACCGCCACCATCATCTGCATCATAGGTTGTCATTAGATTGCCCACCTTGCTGTCACCAACACCATCTTGTCTATAGCTACCCTACGGCTATATCCCTCTTGCACCTTACTGCTGCCTATCAGCCACACTAACCCTACCACATTCATTAGCTATATCCTAGATAACCATTTTCATTACCAACTCACTCCATCACTTCCAGTTTTGCATAACATTGCCACCATTTCCATAATATGTATACCTTCTAGCTACAACCCACCTTTCATAAGTATCCAATCTGTCAACTTACTACCTATTTTCGCAAGTGTCCTGTCAAATGCATTCCCACAGCATAGTAGCCCAAGTAATGCCCTGTCAAGGTGTGCCATTTTGTTTCCTTGTTCCAGCTTAACCCAGATAGCCGGCCTGCTACAGCCTTGGTTGTGGGGTTTTCATTGCCAGATAATGGTGAAATGTGATGTGCAAGTTATTTTAGCAGTTTAAAGGGGGACAGTCAATAGAATCAAGGTTAGAAAGGGGTAGGCTCAATCATATCCTGCAAGACAGGAATGAAAGTCCTGGTTATCTTGAATGACCCCAGTTGCCAGAGGTTTATTATTATGCCTATGTTCATTATTGCATTCATCCTAAATATTCAACATTATAATAATAGCTCATGGTTTTAGCAGGCTTGAGTTGGCCAAGTGATAAATGTCATGCATCAAAGTAGACATAAGGATCATGTCATGGGCAACTGTTTAGTTAACATTCCCTAATTTTCTATTGAAATTACAATACCAACAAAGAAGAGCTAGAAGCCTATTTAAGTGAGCTCCTATTTAGATATTCTTCAAAGAACCATCCTCTACCTATGAACTTTCACACATCTTTACATTCACCATTTCACCAGTATACATATGTATACATATATTCATACATATATACAAATCTATATACGTATATAGATATACATATATATGCATGTATATATATAAATATATGTCATTTTCATCACTTCCACACTTTTAGATCTTAAATATTTGGACATATGAGCAAATTTTTTTTATTAACATCCATATGACATACTAACCAAGTTTTTCTTTTTCAGGGAATATGTAAAGAAATGTCATTACTTAAGGGATTGTATTTGCAATTTCATGTGTTGTAATAGTTAGATTTTAATGAGAATTTACATTTCCTATTTTTGATAGAATGAATGAGTATTGTAAATATCATGAATTGCTTGTTTTCATGCTTTTTGCCTTTATTTCTCAAATTCTCACACTGGTGAAACATGAATGGCATGTGAACCATTTCATAAGAGGTAAATTAATCCTAAGTTGATGATTTACATCAATGGCCATAGTCAGGATGTAAACAAAACTTAAGATTTTTATCTTCTATGAAATAATACTGGATTCACACTAGATCCGTTTTCAAAATTCATCATATTTTTCTTAAATAGTTTCTTCTTTTATCAGATTTCATCATACTTAGCTTCGTTTTGGAAATCCAGGGCGTTAAAGAATTGGTATCAGAGCATGAGTCTGAGAAACCTGGTTCAAGATCCGTCATGGTCCCGATATCGCACTGTAAGTATATGTTTTTATACTTTTGTTCTGATCTGGGTGCATCTTTATATAGATGACAACTCATGACTCGCGTGGATACTGCTATCGCTGCAAGGTCATGCACGATGAGTGGATATGCCCGTATAAAGTCCAAGACTGCCAATACTGTGGCGAAGATGGGATATACCGCCGATATGGGTCGGCGGGCTTCAAAGGGTCTCAGGGATGAGACTTCGCGTGTCAGTGAACCGCATCACTCTAGTGTTGGGAGCAACCATACCCCAACATCTTCTGATGAATTACCAAGGCTGAGGGATTTTGATTTGAACTTCCCTGCGGAGGTCTATCACTCGCCAAGCTACCATCCGGCATCACATACGCCGAGCTTAAACGGCAGGAACAAAAGAGAGGATTCTTTCTGTTCGTTGATCATTATTCCAGACTCCCAGAGTCTTGATCTTGCTGACTGGGAAAGTGGACTGGAGTCCCTCATATATCCCCAATATTCTCTTGCTAGTGCGGAAGTGCCGCCCAAGCCAAAGCTAGTAGTGCCTGCTCCAAGGCCATGTGGCAATAGATGGACCTTTTTGAGTTCGTCTTCATCAAAGAAATCCAAGTCTTAAAGAGACTGGTGATGTTTTGGAGTCAGTAGACTAATGTATATAGTTTCTCAACGCCTAAAGTCTGCCAGTGCGGCGTGACGTTTTGTTTAAGGCGATGCTTGTGTAAATATGATGTATATTAAGTAAATAAAGCTTTTTACTTTCATATATACATTGAGAAACTAAAAACAAGTGCTTGTGTGTGCATAGATAAATGGCTCCTACGACGAGGAGAACCATACCAAGCGAGGAGTCCCATACGCAAGGATTCCTGTTGGAGACACTCAACAACCTGGTTACAGCCATCCGTGAAACAAGGCCAGAACCAGTCGCACCACGAAACGAGCACCTGGGAGGAGTGACTTATGAGAAGTTCCTCAAACTTGACCCGCCAGTTTTTATTGGCAGAGCCGATCCTGAGCTCGAGGAGAGTTGGATCGAAGAGACAGAACGTGCCTTCTCAGTACTGGGAGTACCAGAGGAAAAGAAGACCAACTTTGGCACGTATCGGTTGAAAGACAATGCACGGAAGTGGTGGGATACCACTAAACTTATCCAGTTCTCACAAGTCGAAGTCATTCCTTGGACTGACTTTCGGAGGACTTTTATGGATAACTACTTCCTGTTGCATTCCAGAAACAAGAAAAAGATGGAGTTTCTGGAGTTGGAACAGAGCGGTATGAGTCTAATGGACTATACCACCGAATTTCAGAATCTAGAGCGCTACTGCTCTCGATTGTTCGAAACAGACCAAGAAAGGGCCGACAAATATGTGAATGGTCTGCGCGAAGGGCTGCGATCTCGAGTGATAACAAGCATGCCTTCGACTTTTCAGGCTGCGGTAGCAGCAGCTTCAAAAATCCAAGAGGACTGGGCACGATCTAAAGTGATCATAGCAAAGAAGCCCATAGTGAATGGTGGGAATCGTAAAAGGACGTTCCCAAGTGGCCAGGGTTCACGACAACCCTTTCAAAAGAAGAAGTTCTAAGGAGGGAACAACACTCAACTAGTCGTGAGGCCAAGACAGAACACAACTCCGAATGGTCAGCAGTCCAACTTCAGCTGCCCAAGGTGTCGTATGAACCACCCTGGAAAGCCATGTCCTCGTGACATTGGTGGGTGCTTGTATTGTGGCAAGATGGGCCACTTTATAAGGGATTGCGCCAAGAAGGCTGCAGATGAACAGAAGGGTAATGCCGGATCTGCCGGACCCTCTTGACCAGCGCCACAACGTTCTCAGTTTCAACGACCTCCACCTAGAGTAGAACAAAGGCCTGCTGCAGGTCGTGTATACGCTATAACGACTGAACAAGTCGAAAATGGTGACCTGATTGAAGGCACCGTACCTGTTAATGGACATGCAGCTTACGTCTTGTTTGATTGTGGTGCTACTCATACGTTTATCTCTGACGATTTCACCGAACAACTCCACGCTTCGGTGCAACCGATTGATAAAATGATCGAAGTGTATAACCCATTGGGTTCATGCACCAAATGTATCCGGTGTGTGAAAATTTTGGATATTGAGATAGCAGGGCAACACTTGCCTACTGACGCCATCCTGATCGATATGATACAGTACGATGTCATTCTGGGAATGAATTGGTTGGCTCAGAATAATGCCAAGATTCTGTGCCGTGAGGGCAGAGTAATTCTATCTCGACCCGGATTCCCTAAGATGGAATACCGGTTATCCAAACCGGTTCCACAGAAAAAGCTCATATCAGCACTTAAGGTACAAAAATACCTTAGGAAGGGTTGTGTGGCCTTCCTGTTGAGTCTCTCGGTGGAAAAATCCAATGACCAACCCCTTGAGAGTTTGGAAGTGGTGCGGGAGTTTCTCGATGTGTTTCCTGAGGAATTGCCAGGACTTCCGCCACTTCGTGAGGTTGAATTTGGAATTCAATCCTTACCTGGAACAGCGCCGATATCCAAAGCCCCGTATCGAATGGCGCCAGCTGAACTCAGTGAGTTGAAGTGTCAGTTGGAAGAACTGATGAAACAAGGGTTCATCCGTCCTAGTGTGTCACCGTGGGGAGCCCCAGTGCTGTTTGTAAAGAAGAAGGATGGATCGCTTCGGTTATGCATCGATTATCGGATGCTTAACCAGGCAACTGTTAAAAATAAGTACCCGTTGCCTCAGATTGAGGACTTATTCGATCAACTCAGAACAGCGAGGGTGTTCTCCAAGATCGACCTCAGGTCTGGATACCATCAGCTCAGAGTAAAAGAAGAGGATATACCTAAGACTGCCTTCAGAACGAGATATAGCCATTATGAGTTCGTAGTAATGCCCTTCGGACTCACTAATGCACCTGCTGCCTTTATGGATCTAATGAACCGGATATTCAGACCATATTTGGATAGCTTTGTCATCGTCTTTATTGATGACATTCTCGTATATTCTGAGAACAAGGAACAACACGTAGAGCACTTGAAAATCGTCTTGAAAACCCTTCAAGATAACCAACTCTATGCTAAGTTTTCAAAATGTGAATTCTGGCTAGACAAAGTGATGTTCCTTGGTCATGTGATCTCAAAAGATGGAATCGCAGTGGATCCTGCGAAGGTGGAAGCTGTGATGGACTGGAAGCAGCCAGAAAATATCATTGAGGTCCGTAGCTTCCTTGGACTTGCCGGATATTATCGGAAGTTCATACAAGACTTCTCCTGAATCGCCGTACCCATGACAAAATGACTAAAAAAGGGAGTCAAGTTTGAATGGACTGACCAGTGTAAGGAGTGCTTTGAGGTTCTCAAACAGAGGCTTACCACTGCCCCTGTCCTTACCTTACCTTCTGGTCAGGGAGGCTTCGTGGCTTATACCGATGCATCGGGAACAGGTCTGGGTTGTGTGTTGATGCAGCATGGCAAAGTAATCGCCTATGCGTCACGACAGTTGAGAGTCCATGAGAAAAACTATCCAACCCACGACTTGGAGCTTGCCGCGGTAGTGTTCGCGCTTAAAATCTGGCGACACTACCTGTATGGAGAGAAATTTGAGGTCATGTCGGACCATAAAAGCCTAAAATACCTCTTTTCTCAAAAAGAACTCAATATGCGGCAACGGCGATGGCTGGAATTCCTCAAAGACTATGAATTCACGCTTTCCTATCACCCTTGAAAGGCGAATGTTGTAGCAGATGCCCTTAGTCGCAAGACTGTTGGCACTCTGGCCAGCCTAACCGGACGATGGAAGTTGATGGAGGATTTCGTCAACTGGAAGTCATTTTTGGCTGATTCTGGCCGAATCCAAATGTCATGTTTGACGATCTACATTGAGTTCCTCGATCGCATCGTAGCCGAACAGTTCAAGGATCCCCAGTACTTGGAATTGAAAGCTCGTGCCGAAAAAGATGACACTTTCTTCCATTTGAAAGAAGATAGAGGAATATGGATGGAAGAAAGGATTTGGGTTCCAAATAACCCTGAGCTAAGACAGGAAGTACTCCAGGAGGCTCATAATAGCAAGTACACCATTCACCCTGGAGGTACGAAGATGTTCCGAGATTTGCAGAGGAAGTACTTGTGGAAGGGTATGAAGCGTGATGTGGCTACGTTTGTCTCAAAGTGTTTGATCTGTCAGCAAGTTAAGATCGAACATCATCGACCTGGTGGAAAGATGCAACGGATCGAGATTCCAGAATGGAAATGGGAAGGCATTACGATGGATTTCATCGTTGGATTGCCTCGATCCAAGAGACAACATGATTCGATATGGGTGATCGTGGACAGACTCACCAAGTCTGCTCACTTCCTGCCAATCAACACTCGATACTCAACTGAACGCTTGGCAGAGATCTACATTCGGGAAATCGTTAGACTCCATGGAGTGCCGATTTCGATCATATCCGATCGTGACCCGAAGTTCACCTCTCACTTTTGGGAGCAGCTTCAGAAAGCCTTGGGAACGAAACTCAAGTTCAGTATTCTGTCTAAGTAATTGTAAGACTGGCAGACCCCTTCAGGAATTATGCTCACTGTGGAATGACAGTGATGGTACAGCCTTGAGTGACATGTATTTTACTTTGGACCTGATAGAGTCCACGATGGCCTCAGTCACTCATGGGTTTTGGGGTCGTGGTTATCCTTAAGATCTAAGGATTGAACCCAACTACTGCAAGTAGAGGATGCATCCGAATATGGGCCTAGTAGGGTTCTCCCAGTTGAAACACACTGCCCTACTATGGATAGGGTCAACAGGCCTCTGGGGTATCTAAAATACATAGAATAATTAACCCCTAGAACGTCGCGTTGATGCCCGGACAATAGCTCTACCTGCGTACCAAAGGCAGGAGCGGTTAATTATCAAACAATGCATTAGTTCTAGGTACAGCGATGCTTTTAATGTATGAGTGGATGACGTGTTGAGTCAGTCCTGCATAACCTTTGTGAAGGTGTCATGTTCGGTATACTACTGGACCGACTGGGCAAAGACCCGTGTTGTATCCGCACGACTAAGCGAAGCTCGAGGAGTTGTCCTTAGATGCGTGGGATACGGATGTGCCAAGTATGAAGACTTGAGCTAGACATCACTTTGAGACCCGAAAGAGGTCATGGCTAAGTCATGGAGACTTAAGCGGTTATTCAAATCACAGCCCTGAAAAGGCTTGCTCTAAGTCATGAAGACTCGAGCGGATGTTCAACTCATAGCCCTGAGGAGGCTCTTGCGATATACGCTAAGTCTTTGAGGCTTGAGCGTCGTTATTACGCATTGCGACCCTGAGTGGTCATCACCGTACTTGAGTTGAATGGATGTATGACTGCATGCTTACCAGACCATCAGTGGTTCTGACCCCGTTTTATGGGGATTTCAGGTGTTGGACCTGCGTGACGATATGCGGAGCAAGGCGGCATCGAGTTCCAGGGTGTCTCTAGACAGAGTTGTACTGCTTCCTTTTTATTGAACCTTCACTGCTTTTCTAAGCAGTAGTGTTGTAATAAACATGTGCTTTCGATAAAATGGAACACTTTGGTGGTCAATGAGTTGCTTGGCCACATACCTGCAACGTGCTCGGAGTTTTCTAAAACTGACGAGTCATTATCGTCTTATTCCGCTGCTAAAAGCTTTTCTAAGTTCCTCTGCAAAGAAAAAAAAAAGAAATTCATGAAAATTTTAACTTAGCTTTGTTTTGAAAATCTGGGGCGTTACAGAATTGGTATCAGAGCATGAGTCTGAGAAACCTGGTTCAAGATCCGTCATGGTCCCGATATCGCACTGTAAGTATATGTTTTTATTCTGATCTGGGTGCATCTTTGTATAGATGGCAACTCATGACTCGCGTGGATACTGCTATCGCTGCAAGGTCATGCACGATGAGTGGATATGCCCGTATGAAGTCCAAGACTGCCAATACTGTGGCGAGGATGGGCATTCCGCCAACGAATGCCAAAGGAAATATACCGCCGATATAGGTCGGCGGGCATCAAAGGGTCTCAAGGATGAGACTTCGTGTGTCAGTGGACCGCATCACTCTAGTGTTGAGAGCAACCATACCCCAACATCTTCTGATGAATTACCAAGGTTGAGGGATTTTGATTTGAACTTCCCTGCGGAGGTCTATCACTCGCCAAGCTACAATCCGGCATCACATACGCCGAGCTTAAACGGCAGGAACAAAAGAGGGGATTCTTTCTGTTCGCCGATCATTATTCCAGACTCCCAGAGTCTTGATCTTGCTGACTGGGAAAGTGGACTGGAGTCCCTCATATATCCCCAATATTCGCTTGCTAGTGCGGAAGTGCCGCCCAAGCCAAAGCTAGTAGTGCCTGCACCAAGGCCATGTGGCAATAGATGGACCTTTTGGAGTTCGTCTTCATCAAAGAAATCCAAGTCTTAAAGAGACTGGTGATGTTTTGGAGTCAGTAGACTCATGTATATAGTTTCTCAACGCCTAAAGTCTGCCAGTGCGGCATGACGTTTTGTTTAAGGTGATGCTTGTGTAAATGTGATGTATATTAAGTAAATAAATCTTTTACTTCCTCATATACATCGAGAAACTAAAAACAAGTGCTTGTGTGTGCATAGATAAATGACTCCTACGACGAGGAGAACCATACCAAGCGAGGAGTCCCATACGCAAGGATTCCTGTTAGAGACACTCAACAACCTAGTTACCGCCATCCGTGAAACGAGGCTAGAACCAGTCGCACCACGAAACGAGCACCTGGGAGGAGTGACTTATGAGAAGTTTCTCAAGCTTGACCCGCCAGTTTTCATTGGCAGAGCCGATCCTGAGCTCGCGGAGAGTTGGATCGAAGAGACAGAACGTGCCTTCTCAGTACTGGGAGTACCAGAGGAAAAGAAGACCAATTTTGGCACGTATTGGTTGAAAGACAATGCACGGAAGTGATGGGATACCACTAAACTTATTCAGTTCTCACAAGTTGAAGTCATTCCTTGGACTGACTTTCGGAGGACTTTTATGGATAACTACTTCCCGTTGCATTCCAGAAACAAGAAAAAGATGGAGTTTCTGGAGTTGGAACAGGGCGGTATGAGTCTAATGGACTATATCACCAAATTTCAGAATCTAGAGCGCTACTGCTCTCGATTGTTCGAAACAGACCAAGAAAGGGCCGACAAATATGTGAATGGTCTGCGCGAAGGGCTGCGATCTCGAGTGATAACAAGCATGCCTTCGACTTTTCAGGCTGCGGTAGCAGCAGCTTGAAAAATCCAAGAGGATTGGGCGCGATCTAAAGTGATCATAGCAAAGAAACCCATAGTGAATGGTGGGAATCGTAAAAGGACATTCCCAAGTGGCCAGGGTTCACGACAACCCTTTCAAAAGAAGAAGTTCCAAGGAGGGAACAACACTCAGCAAGTCGTGAGGCCAAGACAGAACCCAACTCCGAATGGTCAGCAGTCCAACTTCAGCTGCCCAAGGTGTCGTATGAACCACCCCGGAAAACCATGTCCTCGTGACATTGGTGGGTGCTTGTATTGTGGCAAGATGGGCCACTTTATAAGGGATTGCGCCAAGAAGGCTGCAGATGAACAGAGGAGTAATGCCAGATCTGCCGGACCCTCTCGACCAGCGTCACAACGTTCTCAGTTTCAACGACCTCCACCTAGAGTAGAACAAAGGTCTGTTGCAGGTCGTGTATACGCTGTAACGACTGAACAAGTCGAAAATGGTGACCTGATTGAAGGCACCGTACCTGTTAATGGACATGCAGCTTACGTCTTGTTTGATTGTGGTGCTACTCATACGTTTATCTCCGACGATTTCACCGAACAACTCCACGCTTCGGTGCAACCGATTGATAAAATGATCGAAGTATATAACCCATTGGGTTCATGCACCAAATGTATCCGGTGTGTGAAAAATTTGGATATTGAGATAGCAGGGCAACACTTGCCTACTGACGCCATCCTGATCGATATGATACAGTACGATGTCATTCTGGGAATGAATTGGTTGGCTCAGAATAATGCCAAGATTTTGTGCCGCGAGGGCAGAGTGATTCTATCTCGACCCGGATTGCCTAAGATGGAATACCGGTTATCCAAACCTGTTCCACAGAAAAGGCTCATATCAGCACTTAAAGTACAAAAATACCTAAGGAAGGGTTGTGTGGCCTTCCTGTTGAGTCTCTCGGTGGAAAAATCCAACGACCAACCCCTTGAGAGTTTGGAAGTGGTACGGGAGTTTCCCAATGTATTTCCTGAGGAATTGCCAGGACTTCCGCCACTTCGTGAGGTTGAATTTGGAATTCAATCCTTACCTAGAACAGCGCCGATATCCAAAGCCCCGTACCGAATGGCGCCAGCTGAACTCAGTAAGTTGAAGTGTCAGTTGGAAGAACTAATGGAACAAGGGTTCATCCGTCCTAGTGTGTCACCGTCGGGAGCCCTAGTACTGTTTGTAAAGAAGAAGGATGGATCCCTTCGGTTATGCATCGATTATCGGATGCTTAACCATGCAACTGTTAAGAATAAATACCCATTGCCTCGAATCGAGGACTTATTCGATCAACTCAGAACAGCGAGGGTGTTCTCCAAGATCGACCTCAGGTCTGGGTACCATCAGCTCAGAGTAAAGGAGGAGGATATACCCAAGACGGCCTTTAGAACGAGATACGGCCATTATGAGTTCGTAGTAATGCCCTTCGGACTCACCAATGCGCCTGCTGCCTTTATGGATCTAATGAACCGGATATTCAGACCATATTTGGATAGCTTTGTCATCGTCTTTATTGATGACATTCTCGTATATTCTGAGAACAAGGAACAACACGTGGAGCACTTGAGAATCGTCTTGAAAACCCTTCAAGATAATCAACTTTATGCCAAGTTTTCAAAATGTGAATTCTGGCTAGATAAAGTGATGTTCCTTGGCCATGTGATCTCAAAAGATGGAATCGCAGTGGATCCTGCGAAGGTGGAAGCTGTGATGGACTGGAAGCAGCCAGAAAATATCACTAAGGTCTGTAGCTTCCTTGGACTTGCCGGTTATTATCGGAAGTTCATACAAGACTTCTCCCGAATCGCCGTACCGATGACAAAGTTGCTGAAAAAGGGAGTCAAGTTTGAATGGACTGACCAGTGTAAGGAGTGTTTTGAGGTTCTCAAACAGAGGCTTACCACTGCCCCTGTCCTTACCTTACCTTCTGGTCAGGGAGGCTTCGTGGCATATACCGATGCCTCGGGAACAGGTCTGGGTTGTGTGTTGATGCAACATGACAAAGTAATCGCCTATGCGTCACGACAGTTGAGAGTCCATGAGAAAAACTATCCAACCCACGACTTGGAGCTTGCCGCGGTAGTGTTCGCGCTTAAAATCTGGCGACACTACCTGTATGGAGAGAAATTTGAGGTCATGTCGGACCATAAAAGCCTAAAATACCTCTTTTCTCAAAAAGAACTCAATATGCGGCAACGACGATGGCTGGAGTTCCTCAAAGACTATGAATTCACGCTTTCCTATCACCCTGGAAAGGCGAATGTTGTAGCAGATGCCCTTAGTCGCAAGACTGTTGGCACTCTGGCCAGCCTAATCGGACGATGGAAGTTGATGGAGGATTTTGTCAACTGGAAGCCATTTTTGGTTGATTCTGGCAGAATCCAAATGTCATGTTTGACGATCCACATTGAGTTCCTCGATCGCATCGTAGCCGAACAGTTCAAGGATCCCCAGTACTTGGAATTGAAAGCTCGTGCTGAAAAAGATGACACTTTCTTCCATTTGAAAGAAGATGGAGGAATATGGATGGAAAAAGGATTTGGGTTCCAAATAACCCTGAGCTAAGACAGGAGGTACTCCAGGAGGCTCATAATAGCAAGTACACCATTCACCCTGGAGGTACGAAGATGTTCCGAGATTTGCAGAGGAAATACTGGTGGAAGGGTATGAAGCGTGATGTGGCTACGTTTGTCTCGAAGTGTTTGATCTGCCAGCAAGTTAAGATCGAACATCAGCAACCTGGTGGAAAGATGCAACGGATCGAGATTCCAGAATGGAAATGGGAAGGCATTACGATGGATTTCATCGTTGGATTGCCTCGATCCAAGAGACAACACGATTCGATATGGGTGATCGTGGACAGACTCACCAAGTCTGCTCACTTCCTGCCAATCAACACTCGATACTCAACTGAACGATTGGCAGAGATCTACATTCGGGAAATCGTTAGACTCCATGGAGTGCCGATTTCGATCATATCCGATCGTGACCCGAAGTTCACCTCTCACTTTTGGGAGCAGCTTCAGAAAGCCCTGGGGACGAAACTCAAGTTCAGTACAGCATTCCATCCCCAAACAGATGGGCAATCAGAACGAACCATACAGACTCTTGAAGATATGCTAAGAGCCTGTATGCTGGAATGGAAAGGTGATTGGGATTCCCACCTAGCGTTGGCTGAATTTGCTTATAATAATAGCCACCACGCTAGCATTGGGATGGCACCGTATGAAGCCTTGTACGGGCGACCCTGTAGATCACCAATCCATTGGAGTGAAGTGGGTGAGCGAACCTTGGACTCGCCCATTGTGTTGCAGCATTATACTGAGCAGGTCCACATGATCAGAAAGAAGCTACTGACTGCTCAGAGTCGACAGAAGAGCTATGCCGATCAGCGGCGTAGGGAACTCACTTTTGCAGTTGGAGATAAGGTTTTTATCAAGGTCTCTCCAACCAAAAGTGTGTTTCGTTTCGGAAAGAAGGGGAAGCTCAGCCCCCGATTCGTTGGTCCCTTCGAAGTTTTGAGCCGAATCGGAGAGACTGCCTACCGAGTAGCATTGCCACCACAATACGCGCAAATACATGATGTATTTCACGTATCAATGCTTCGTAAATACGTTCATGATCCTTCTCACGTTATTCAACATGAAGATATTGACATTCGAGAAGATATGACGGTAGAAGAAAGGCCAGTGGAGATCATGGACCGTCGGGAACAAGTGCTAAGAACGAAGGTCATTCTACTTGTTAAAGTGAGGTGGCAGCATCATGGAATCGATGATTGCACTTGGGAGCCCGAATCGGATATGTGGGATAAATATCCCGAACTCTTCACCTTGTACTCTTAGCTGAATTTCGCGGACGAAATTCCTTTAAGGGGGTAATGATGTAAGACCCGCAATTTTTCAGAAAATATCTGAATAAAATTCATGAGGCATTTACCGGTAAAAATAGCATTTCTTCTCAGAATGCGAAACGAATCAATTCCTGAGAGCCAGTTATGTAAACACCCCAAATTTTCCTCACTCATTCTCAAACAATCCTCCTCAGGCAATGCCAACCCTGTCAGGTCCGTGTAGGAGTCAAACCCCGAGTCAGTTTCAGAAAATCACCATTTTACCCATTTTCATTAGGAAAATTACCATTTTACCCCTAGGTCATCCGGGACCCCAGTCAGTCGGAGTCAACCAAGCTCATTGGTCAGTTCAAGACAGTTAGAATATCAGTCATCTCAAGCTCATCTGAGCTCACAATGAACAGACCATTTTCATTTCTGACCATTCCTGCCAAAATGGGATCATTTCTTCAAAAATGAGCTCATTTCTCACTTGAATCCAAGCCAATTGTCTCTAAGTCAGTCATTCTCAGTCAGTCATGTTCCCCAGAGTCTAACTTGAGCTCACCAATAGTTCAAGTGCTCCAGTTTCAGTTCAAAACCATTTCCAAGTGTCTAGGAGCCCATTTTAGTCCATTTCAGCTCTTTCAGCTGAAATTGAGCTGAGTTCAGTCAATTGAGCTAGTGTTCAAGCTTTGATTTTAGTTCATATCAGTATTACTGACCTTTGTTCTAACTCAAACCCAGTTCAGGTTCGTAATTCACTTCACTCTAGTGATCATTCCGTACCATTTCTCTAAAAATGGCAGCTTTTCTTGAAAATTCAGTCGGAAAGGTCAGTTGAGTCAGTGCCTGGTCTGTTCATTTGAGTTCTAAAACTCTAAAACCCAGCTCAATCCAGTTCATTTCAGTTTAATCTAGCTCAAACTCTAATTTCTAGTGTCACTCTAGCTTGGCAGAGCTCGAAAATCATTTCTTCAACCATTTTTGCAAATTTTGTCAATTTTAACACTTTTTGAACTGATACAAGTGTCAATCGGGGTCTGACATCCAAAATTCTTCATTCAGAGTTAGCATTTCGCATAGCATTTCATGTCATTTCTCATCATTTCATATCATTTCTCAGCATTTCATCACATTTCATTCCATTTTCGAAGTCCAGAACTCCAGTTTTATAAATTTCAATCCAGATCGAGTTTTAAAAGCTTTTAGAAATCAATTTGAAACCCTGGGTTTCCAAAATTAACATTTTTACCCCCGGGAGTCTAAATTTGGAAATATTTTCTCACAAGAAAAATAATCTGGATTTCTTTCAAAATCAAATTTTCAAATTCTACATTGGATTTGCTTCGCAATGGGGTATTGAACTTCAAAATCCGAGCTTGTTTCAAAAACTGCCAAAAATAACTCGTTTCGGTTGGAAGCATTTTCTCGAGAAAAACAATCTGGATTTCTTTCAAAATTACATTTTTAAATTCTACTCTGGATTTGCTTCGCAACGGGGTATTGAACTTCAAAATCCGAGCTCGTTTAAAAAACTGCCAAAAATAGCTCGTTTCGTCTAGAAACTTTCTAAAAAGACTATTTTACCCCTCTAATCGTCAAAATGAATTTCAAATGTGGAATTTGGACCCGCTCTGAGATGGCCCATTCATTTACTTTTCTATTTTATATAAAAAAAAATGCTTCTTTTTATTTGTTTATTTTTGTTTTTATTGATTTTTATTTTTTTATTTTTATTTTTTTAGAGAGGAGGTGGGACCCACAAGGTGGTCACCCAAGCCTCCAGCCCCACTTTCCATTTTTCTCATTTTTTTCTTTCCCTTTTCCTTTTTCCCTCCTTTTCTTTCTTTCCTTTCTTTTTCCCTTTTCTTTCTTTTTCTTCTTCTTCCCTTTCTTTTCTTCTTCCCTTCCCTTCCTTTCCCTTCTCCAGCCCATTCACGTACACTCTTTCCCTCTCTTTTCATTAACCCCTAAAAACCCTAAGTTGAGGCTGATTAAAGACCTAAGTTGGGTTTGGTTAAAAGGAAAAGAGAAAAGGAAGCCACTTACGGCTCCTCTCCCATCTCACGCCTCTCTCCTATTCTCTCTCATATTCTCTCTCTTTACCTCCCTTCTTCTCTCCTTAGCTGCTACAGCCACAGCAGCCTTGCAACCTCTCTACAGCCACCTCTTTGGATGCCCAGCCATCGAACAAAAGCTGCAGCCACCACTAGAACGGTTCAGCCATCTTCTTCCTTGCAGCCAGCAGCACCTCTTTGAAGCTCCATGCCCAGCACCTCCGGTCATCTCCAGCTGCAGCACCATTAGCACTCCAGCAACACCTCCAGCCACGCCTCCTTGTAGCAAGGCAGCCTTCTTGGCAACACCACCTTCAACTCCTTATAGCCGGCGCCCCTTTGAGCTTTCATCCTTCAATCAACCTAGGCGGCATCTCGAGTCCAACTTGCAGCCATCTCCGGTTGAGTCCAGCAGCAACCATCTTGGAGTAATCTCGTTGGTCGACCAACACATACTCACTCCAGCACCTACCTTGCACCCCTTTCAAGTTCAGCTCCACTACCTTCCACCGGTGCTGTCTCAATTTCATTCGTAGTAGTCGAACCCTCCAAGGTGAGCCCATCGTCCCCTTATTTCATATCTCCTTGTTCTTAGTGAAACCCCTATACACTTCATCTTTGTCGTCCATTGATTTGACACTTTATTTTATTTTATTTTTTTATGGATGCTATGGAATCAAATTAAAAAAAAATTGAATTGGTGGTGTGTGAATGCTTTTCCATAATTCTTAAATTGAGAAACATGATAGTAGTTTCATCTCACGTATTTAGGCTAAGTAAAACGATAAGATTCATCTATCTATTGGATGGATTCTCTCGTTTTGAGAGCCAACATCAAAATAGGTCAAGCCCCTTCATGATGATTTTAATTTTTATTTCTATGCTTTATACAATTTTAAATTAAAAAAAAAAAAAAATTGCATTTAGCTAAATTTCATCATGTATTTATTCATTTTACAGTCTTATTAATAGATTAATTTAGAATCTGTAGAGTTTCAAGTTTGTGCAAAGTCCATGCATCATTTTACGTGAGTTTCTGCATTTAAAATTTTTGTAAATTTTAGAGTAACCAGGTTTACATGTCTTTGTTTTACTGTCGAAAATTTGATTCAATTTGGGTTTTGGGACCCTCTCAAACCAATCAAATCCCAAACTGGGATTTCCCATTTCCAGAACTTCTAATTTCTGCTTTAGCAGACAAGAACCTCCGGAACCACCCTCATGGGAAATTCAAATCGTCCTCCAAAAATCACAGTAGATTCATGATTGAATCTACTAATGATCTGGAAATTTTTAAGTTTTTCCAGTCAGTTTTGACCTCTGTAAAAAATCGGATTTCTCAGACCACTGGGAAAATCTCGATTTTCTTTTGTCAGGATATAGACAGATCTTAATGCACCGACTCCTCCAAATATGTAGTCCGTATGCAAAAACTTTCAACATGAAAGTTGTTCCTAACATGATTTACTGTCATTTCCCAAAACTTGGAAATTTTTGGATCTGTTTCATTATTTTTCCCGGATTTTCTCTTTCTGTCTAACAGATTCCAATGTCCAGAAATTCCAGAGATTTAGGTCTCTGATAACAGTGTGGTCTTTTCCAAACCGTAACCCGAATCCCAATAGTGTCAAAAGATAAAATCTTCCTATGTTTGTCAGGGACATTTTACCATAATTTCAGCCATTTTCCCATCTGTCTGCCATTTTTACCACATTTTCTACCGAAACCTGTCTGTTTCCTTCATTTACTAGAGTCGCCGGATTCCGATCCGATTTGCCGGAGTGGTACAGATCCGACCATAGGTCAAAAACAGAAAGTGTAAAAGGCAAAAATCCTTTCCTTACTGTCCTCTGTCATACCATAAAATTTGGGAAATTTTTATGGAAGTTTGATATCCTAAATTCCCTTTAGAATCAATATTTTAGGCAAAAATCATAAAATTTAGGGTTTTTATTTGAATTTTCATATTTAAAAGTACAAAAAAATTAGATTTTCGAGCTCCATTCTGTTTTTAGGGTTATTTTAGGTGTTCATGCCAAATTTGGTTTAATTCCAAGTTCATTTGCTCCATGTGTTAGTTTATCTTTAAATTCAGAAGCGAAAATCAGGTTAAATTTGATATTTTATGATATTTTCGCCATTTTAGGGTTTTTATCATGTACATAAGCATGCAAAATCATATTAGGGTTAATTTTAATCTCATTTGCATTTCATATTTTTCCATTTTGCAAAATTTATTTCAGAAAACCCTGGTTTCAAGGCCATAGTCTTGTTATCGAGGGTATTTTGGTCATTTTGACCTAAATTTCGAAATTTCAATTTCTAATTATCCAAAATTTCATGCATATCATCATATTTCATCATATTATGTTTGATTTATTTCATTTGATTTTCAAATTTCCAAAATTTACAAAAATTCTTTCAGAAAACCCTGATTTCAAGGTCATCAGGGGTATTTTGGTCATTTTGACCCCAATTTCGAATTTCAAGTTTATTTTCGAAATTTATTCATTATTCATCATGTTTATATCAAAGGGGGTATGATTTTGGGTTTATATCTGAATAATATCCGATAATTTCCCATATTTTCGGATAAATTCAGAAAAACCTACATTTTTGTGCTAACCTTGTTTTCTAGTTTTGCAGGAACATTCAAGAAGAAGACTTAGATTTTTTTTTTTTTATTTCAATTCAATGTAATCTCAAATGTAATAATTTGGAATAAGAGTTACTTTTCTGCTTAGAATAGGGCTGCATTGCATATAGTTTAATTTATGCAAATTTCGATATTTGATGTATGATTCATGTGCATTTATTTCAAATCCACTATGGTTTACACGAATGGCACATACACAAGCTTTTATGGAGTTTATAAACTCGGTGGGATTCGTATTTATGGCCATAGTCAGAATACGAAGAAAACCAAGATTTATGATCTTTATATCAGCCACATTCAGCCTACACTCTTAGGCTAACTTCAAAAATGCACTGCATTTTTCAAAGTTTTAAAAGGATTTCCCAATTTCTCAATTGAAATTCTTTTTTCAAATTCATATTCATTCATTCATATCATTCAAATTGCATTATTCTCAAATTCATTTTCCAATTTCAATTTCAGAAAATTCAGCTTTCTCAAAAATTTCCAAGTCTTTCTCAGGATCTGATTTTCTCAAAATCCTCAGTTTTCAAAAGAGATTTCAAAGCATTTCCCAATTTCAAACCAAGATTTTCCTATGTTTTCAAATTCTCAAATTTCAAAATCTCAAGTTTTCAGAAATCGATTTTCTCATATTTTCCAGTTTTCCTGAGAATTTATTTTCCATTTCAAAAGTCATTTTCCAATGAATTTCTTAGATTTTCTTAGAATTCTCAAATCCATTTTCTCAGAAAAGCAATTCCAAATTTCAAAATCGATTTTCCAAAGTTCAAGTTTTCCTGAGAAATCACTTTCTAATGCAAATTTCTGATTTTCAATGAACTTCAATGATTTTCCCAGGAATCCCAATTTCAAGTACTTTTCCAATCATTTTTCTAGTATATTTCAATTTTCCAAAGCAAACATCATATTTTTTTCAAACTTGCATTTTTTTAAAATTCCATAGCACAAGCCTGATTCTTTGTGCATTCTAGGAAAAATAGAGCATCATTTAGATATTTGAGTCAAGTTAAAGCACATAATTGATCATTGGTTCAATTACCCCTGGTAAAGGCGCCAGGAACGGTTGAACCTCGTACCGACAGGCGGATCCCATTCTACGGAATTTTCCCGCAAATTTTCAAAACGGAGGCGAGTAATTTTTAAAACCAATTTCAAAACTTTGGTCGAGTTTGACTCGCGAAATTCGTTTCTCTCTCGCAAGGGAGGGGAAAATTTTTTGCGATGATAACAGGTTTGGCGACCGTGATGGGACCTATCTTCGTCTGATCAATTATGTGCTTTGACTTAGCTCAATTATCAAAATCATGCTCTTTGAACTGTCAGCTTTTAATTTCTGATATCATGTGAACCTAGGAGCCTAGACTTGAACCCAGCTGACATGGATTGCATGTAGACTAGGCATGGTTTGATAAGACCATATTGAGGAGAATTATGCATGCTCACTTAGACTTAGGTCTGAAATACAACACTCCTCAATCTAGGACTTGTATGAAAACAATGTTTGCTTCTTCAAAAAAATTCAAAATTCTATCTCTTTAGGACTTAGAGCCCTCTGTTTGCCTGCATGTGATCATATTTCAAAAACCACCCCACCTATGTCTACCCGGTCTTCACGTTGCTGGGCTCTCTTCCAGAACCATAGTTCGGGACAGAGCCTCACAATTGGGCCACTTATTTGGGCTAACGCCCCCCTGCCATGTACCAAGGGCCATAGTCCAACGTATATCGGCAGGCGCTCAAGGATGTTGGGAAAACACAAGCCTAGACCCGGAGATGAGTTTTATGCCACGTACATCGAGCCTCGGCTCGAGTATATCGGCATAGCATGATTGGACACAGTTGATCTGAGCCTAGAGTCAGGATTAGGGTCCTAAAGCTCTTTCAAAATCAATGCATTTAGAGTTGGCTTCTTAGGGATTGTTGTATGTGCATAATTGTTTGTAATTGAATGTATGATATTCATTTTCGCCTTATTTTTTCAGTTTTTCCAAAATACCGAACAATTTTCCAAAATACCTCATTTTTCATCTTTTATGAAATATCTCCTTTTTCTCAAAAATCCTGGGCAATTTTTCCAAATCATCCACCTTTTCTTCAAAACTCCAGGAGATTTTCCATTCTTTCGTTCCTCTGGACTTCGAATTTCCAGCTTTCATTTTATCCTGCCTGCAATTTTCAAATTTCTTGTATTTTTCTAAAGTCTAATTTCAGTCTTCTTATCTTTCAGTCCAATGGCATCCAGTCAGCTCGATTCTGTTTTTCCTGAGGGTCACATCTCCTATGAGGTGCGACAAAGTCTTCCTTAGCATCGATCTCTTAGCACCGGACCCTTCTTTCCCCGGTGGTACTATGTCTGGTTCAAAAATTTCTCTCATATGTTTCCGGACCACTTGAGCGATTGTGGGTTGGAATTGGCATCTGCAGTGGGAAAGTTGACAGTCAACGACAATCTGATTCATGCACTGGCAGAGCGGTGGAATCCGCGCACTTGCAAGTTCTGGTTCTCGTGGGGCGAGATGACACTGCTGATGGATGAATTTTCAGAGATTATGGGACTGCCTGAGCCAGCCGGTCAGCCTGGAGATCCGTTAGAGCAGCAGTTTCTGATCAATGTCAAGGGTCTGGACCCCAAAGATGCCGTAGCTCGCATGACAGGGCGCAAGTCTTGGCCACTGATTGAAGAAAATGGGAATGAGTACGTGAGTCTGATCGAGATCTACCGACAGTATGGAGAATTCGCAGAAGTCAGCTCATTGTCCAGGACAGCTCGAGAGAGAATTCAGCATGTGATGGTTTTGTGTACTGTGGGACTTGCTTTCTTTCCAGATGGACAGAATTATGTGGATGTTAGAATAGTTCAACTTTTGAGAAGATGGGGAAGTCGACAGACCAGCCGTCTCTCGATAGCCATGGCCGCGCTTGCTTTTCTATACAGAGGACTGACCCGCTTCACACTTGGAGAGTCCATCTTAGTCGAGGGATGTACTTATGCTCTTCAATCTTGGTTCCTTCAGCATGTACCGACCAGAGCTAGCTCATTCAGATACAACGGCAAGGAGCTCCTTCCAGTTGCGCGGTACCAATTCCTGATCGACTATCTGCAGGAAGAAGAAGTGGTGTGGGACTATTTTGATCGAGAATTATCGCCTCCCAGATACACCTATGCATATGGCAAGAGATTCAAGTTGCTTGGTCCATTCTTCTGTGCTTACTATCATCCGGAGCGGTGTGTTCGACAGTTTTCTCAGAGACAGAAACACATAGAGATGCGGTTGCTATCAGGAGTCGTGCCAGAGTTCGACCTTACATCAGCACAGTGGTCCGGAGCATACCATTCTGCCAGATATGGCTGGGACTCTTTTGTTACTCTTCCGCTTTTTCCCAGTCCTCGTGTCTCTGCTAGTTATAAAGAGTGGTGGCAAATTGTCTGTCCGCCCCCTCTTTCTCAAGTTTATTATTGATGCAATCATGTTTTCTTTTAATAAAATAAAAATCTTGCAAATTCTTCAATTTTTGGTTTGACGACCTCGCCTAGGTAACAAGGCTTAATTTTCAGTTGTTTATTTTCTTTGCAAAGGAATGACAACGCAATTGTCGTAATCCCAGCGACGACTCAATCCCTAGTAATGGGATATTCTTTCAAATTGTCTACCAAAATTCTCAGCGAATATTTTCTTCTAATCAAAATCTCTCTCAAAAGCCTAACCATCGATTTTGCTCTGCAGAGAGCATTCGTGACAGTCAATGGTTCAAACAAGGTCAGGGAAGAAGACTGCACCAGTCGAGGGAATCGCATATTCGACAGCTTCAGACAAAGAAATGGATTCCCCGCGCTCAGGCAAAAATCAGGGGCAACAGGTTGAGGATGACATTGATCCTCAAATGTATGCCATGTTTAAGAAGATGATGACTAAGATGCTGGCAGAACAAGCTGAAGCCAGTACAGAGAAAGCACAGGTGAAGCAAAAGACAAAAGGCCGGGCAGTCAAGAAAGCCTTGAAGATATCCAAGAAGCCTGCCCAGCATGTTGATGCAACTGATGAAGAGGAATCAATGGAAGATTCAGATGAAGAGTTTGAGACCCATCAGGCATTCCGCAAGTCTACCCAGGGGCAGGGGTCAGCCCACAAATTCAAAGAGCAGTCTGTCAATCACTCTGACCAGCCGCAGTTCAAAGATGTGGTCAGAATGCTTCGAGACCTGCAGGCCCGCGACAAGGGCAAGAAAGTCTTCACCAGTGAAGACTTCTATGATGGTTTGGATGGGGACGACAATCTCGAGAATCTCCCCAAAAAGTTTATCAAATTCGATGGTTCTGGCGATCCTAAAGCTCATCTCGCCATGTTCTTCGCTGAATGCTCCAGATTCAAGCGAGACAACCGTGCACTTTTTCTATGTTTCCCTCGCAGTCTGGAGGGAACCGCAGCTAAATGGTACTCGGAGCATGTAAATCCAATTGAGTTGAAAGAATTTGACAAAGTGGTAAACATGTTCATTGAGCGATTTCTCTTCAATGCTGAGGCACTTCCCACCCTCAGCCATCTTTGCGGCCTTAAACAGAGAGAAAATGAGAAGGCCAGAGATTTTATCCACCGATGGAGGTCAGCTTGCAACAAGATGAGGGACCCCATATCAGAGGGACATGCTTTGTCCCTAATTCTGAGTAACTTCTCACAGCCTCTAAGAGGTCTCATCTCTACTGCACCATCAAGGACATTCATTGAACTGACAGAGCGAGCCGAATGGCTCGAGTTGAGTATGGAAAATGGTTTCTATGAAGGTTTCACCTTTACTAAGAACAACGGCCAAACTGAGCAGAAGAAGAAGACTCACTTCACTCATTCTGTCAGAAATAATAATTGGAAACACCGTAAGGGGCAGAACAAAGATTTTTGTTATGGGGTAGGAAGTTCCAACAAGAACGATCAGAAAGGCAAGTCAGTCCCTCAATTCAATAAGCCACTTCAATTAGAACAGGGACCGAAGCCCCGAGAAAAAGTAAAGCATGAAGGGTGGAGTTATGACAGGAAATTCACTCCACTAGACCAATCCCTCGAGACTGTGCTCGAGTATATGTTGACCAAGGAGATGGTCAAACTGCCTAGGTTGGTTGATCCCCCTATTCCCATGGGGAAATTCAAAGATCAATTTTGTAAATTTCATAGAACAGTGGGGCACAATACTGAGAACTGCTTCGTTCTCAAGAATATTGTTCAGGATCTCATCGACAAGAATCTTCTGGTAGAGGGTGCGGAAGATGAAAATATGGATATTCTAAAGAAACCCTTTCCCCATCATTCTATGGCGGTCGTCTCTGAACAGCCTTTTCAGCCGCAGGAGCATATTAGGCCATGCTCTAAAAGGGATATGCAAGTCCAACATCAGGTCCTTGTGCTGCAGCAGGCTCAGTCCAAAGCTCAGAAAATGGATCTCATTGCAGCTTTTGGTAAAATGAAAGTATCTGATAAACCCGCTGGGGTATCTCCTGAGGTGGCTAAAAGAATGCCATGGCTCCCCAAGCACTTTATTAAGCCCGCTCCGGAGAAAGGTGAGACATCGGCACCAAAGCCGATTACTGCATTATCCCATGTCTCAATCTTGGATTTAGCCCAAGCTTCCGCCAAGCACCAGCAAGTGTTGAATGATCTGTTGCGGAAAATCAAAGTGAAACCGAGCATAACTCCTGAAGACATGGCCCAGATAGTCAATCAGGCCATGACAAATGCTCCAATCACTTTCTCAGATGAAGATCTTTCTAAGCCGCATGTGTTTCACAACAACGCTTTGTATGTTGTGATTCGAGCCAGAGGAATGACTGTTCCTCATGTGCTGATAGATGGAGGCAGCAGCCTCAATATATGCCCAGAAATGACAGCCAAAGCTTTGGGCATTAGAGAAGAGGAATATATCCCGAACCCGATCACCATCTACGGGTTTGATAATCATGGCCAGACAGCTAAAGGGAAAATTTTCTTGGAAATTTTCATTGACTACTCGGTCCACTCTGTCCTCTTTCATGTGATCAATGTACCCCCAACGTATAATCTGTTGTTGGGACGACCGTGGATTCACAACACGAACGCGGTGCCGTCTACTCTGCATCAGTGTGTCAAGTGGTCAAAAGGTGGAATGATCACAACAGTCTTGGGCGAGGATCCGGAGAAGAGGCTTGCACAACCCATGGTTCCTAGGCCCACTTTCACTACTGATATCCCTAGCATTAGGGGCATTGATGAGGTCAGCTTTGAAGAAAATTCGGGAATACTGCAGACGGCTGAACAGCCAGCACATACAGTGGCCATGACTCGATGGAGAGGCCCACAGTTTTTCAAGATTGGAGGACGAATTGACTATAGTACATTCAAAGATCATCCACTGTTCTCCCAATTTATGAAGGCCAAAAAGGGATTCGATCTGTTAGTAAAGCATGGTTATCAGCCTTTTCAAGGCCTGGGAAAAAATGGGAATGGTCGTCTCGAGCCAGTAATTCCTCAGCACTATCCTCAGAGAGCCGGATTGGGCTTTAGTGGCAGAAGATCTCAGAAGGGCACTATCTTTATCAAAGGGACGCACTAAGGGCATCTGCTTGTCTTTCATTTCTATTCTTTTGTTTTCACATTTAGGATGATATCCCGTTTCATTTCAATCATTGTCCTCAATTCAATCTTTCAATAAAGTTGCAAATTTCCTTTGTCTATCTGGATGCCATTTGTCTCTTTACTTCTCGTTATCAAATCTTTGAAAATTTGCCATTATTCTTCTCTTTTATCTTTCAAATTATTTTCTTAACAAAAGTAATTTGTTTTATGATAGGAGATTTTCCTGAATCGATTTATTCTCCAATTTTCAGAATGTCTTCCCAATCTATCAAGAAGCTCGTTCTTAATCCAGAGGCCTTTTCAAAGCCAACAATGATTCATCAGGTTAAAATAAGAGCAGAATGTAGTCAGATTACAAAGCAGTCAGAAGAACCTGCAGAATTTGATTCAGCTCTTTAAGAATTACCAGAATTTGCAGCAATTCAGAAACAAGATGAGCCATCATCCTTAGTTCAGGATCCGACTGAGGATATCAATATTGGATAAGAAGACGATCCTAAAATTCTCAAGATTGGCAGCAGTTTGAGCCCGGAAGAGAAAGAAAGGCTCACCCGTTTTCTCAAGCAACATGAAGAAGTGTTCGCGTGGACATATGAGGACATGCCAGGTCTAGATACCAAATTGGTTGAACATCGTCTCATCCTAAAACCAAATGTCAAGCCGGTTAAGCAGAAACTGAGAAAAATGGATCCTCGAGTGGAACGACATGTTAAGGAAGGTCTAGAAGACCTACTCAAAGTAGGGTTCATTCGAACCATTGACTATCCAGATTGGCTAGCAAATATTGTTGTTGTTCCAAAGAAAAATGGTAAAGTTCGAATTTGCATCGACTTCAGAGATCTCAATAAAGCGACTCCTAAGGATGATTATCCACTTCCTAATATTGATCTTTTGATTGATAGCACAGCAGGTCATGCTATGTTCTCTTTTATGGATGGATATTCCGGATATAATCAGATCAAGTTGGCCGCTCGTGATCAGTCCAAGACATCTTTCACTACTCCTTGGGGCACTTTTTGTTATACAGTCATGCCATTTGGGCTTAAGAATGCTGGAGCCACTTATCAGCGTGCTATGGCCGTCATTTTCCATGATCAGATGAACAAAATCATGGATGCCTATGTCGATGATATTCTGGTAAAATCCAAAGAAGAAGAAGATCACATCGAAACTCTCAATCAAGTTTTCAAGCGGCTCATTCTTTACAAGCTAAGACTCAATCCACAAAAATGTGTGTTTGGAGTCGAATCTGGCAAATTGTTAGGCTTTCTAGTCAGCAAAAAGGGGATAGAAGTTGATCCCGCTAAGGCCAAAGCTATCATTGACATGTCTCCCCCGACTAATTTGAAAGAATTATGTAGCCTTCAGGGACGTATGCAATCAATTCGGCGATTCATATCCAATTTGGCCATGAGATGTGAGCCTTTCAATCATTTGCTCAGAAAAGGAGTGAAATTCGAATGGGGACCAGAGTGTCAGCAATCGTTCGAACGCATCAAGAAATATTTGCTCAATCCTCCTGTGTTAAAGCCGCCAGAATTAGGGAAACCCCTACTGCTATACATTTCAGTTAATCAAGTGGCTTGTGGCGGATTCTTGGCGCAATACGAAAAAGGCAGTCTGGTAGAGCATGCCATTTACTATGTGAGTAAAACCTTCATTGATTATGAGAAGAAATACTCTCAGATAGAGAAGACATGTCTAGCTCTGGTTTGGATGTGTCAGAAATTGAGACACTATCTGTTGACATCTGAAGTCAAGATCCTATCCAAATTAAATCCTCTCAAGTATATTCTAGAGCAACCCTTCCTCAGTGGACGGATTGCCAAATGACATGTTTTATTGATGCAATACGATTTGAAATATGTCTCTCAGCAATCTATCAAGGGCCAAGCAATTGCAGATCAATTAGCAGATTTTCCTTTAGCAGAAGATGTTAAAGTCGAGGATGATTTCCCCAATGAGCGGATCTGCAATATTCAACAATCCCCAATTTGGAATTTATTCTTTGACGGTTCCAAGAATATGGCAGGCATAGGAATCGGGATTCTGTTGATCACACCTGAGAAGGAGATGATCCCCTTTTCTCTCAAATTAGATTTTCAGTGCACTCATAATATGGCCGAGTATGAAGCTTTGATACAAGGTCTGAAAATTCTACAAGACTTCAATGTCAAAAGTGTGCATGCTTATGGCGACTCTTTGCTCGTCGTCAATCAAGTCTTAGCTGAATGGCAAGTGAAGGATCAAAAGTTACTTCCTTATCAGAAGATCGTCTCAGCTCTTGTTAGCAATTTCGAAGAATTCTAACTTTTCCATGTCAAGAGAGACTTCAATCAAATTGCAGACAGTTTAGCCAATCTGGGATCCATCATGTCTTTCAGGAACGAAGAATCTTGTCGCTCCTTTGAAATTGGCAGACTTGATCAACCTGCTTTCGTCCCAGTAGAGCAGGTAAACCAAGCTGAGCAAAAGAAGAAGCCCTGGTATCATGACATCAAGAATTTCATTGAAACTGGCGAATTTCCTCCAGAACTCTCAAAGAAAGAGCGGCGAGCAATTCAGCGCATGTCTGCTCGATATTTTATTCTTGCTGACGTCCTTTATCGTCGTGGATTCAGCTCTGAATATTCCAGATGTTTGGACGAAGAAGAAGCCAAAGAAGTTGTGCAAGAAGCACATGAAGGTATCTGCGGTGGTCATGTTGGCTACCAAACTCTTGTCAAACAAATCATCCGAGCAGGCTATTACTGGAGAACTATGCAACAAGATTGTTATCATTTTGTGAAGAAGTGCGTTCAATGCCAGATGCATGCACCTTCCATTCATGCGCCAACGACATATTTGCAATCTGTCGTCTCGCCATGGCCATTTTCTATGTGGGCTGTTGATGTTGTTGGCCCCATTACTCCTTCTGCTTCAAATGGCCATAAATATTTTCTTGCTGCAACAGAATATTTTACTAAATGGGTAGAAGCAGTCACTCTACGCACAGTAGAAGGTCGACATATGGTCTCATTCATCCATAAGAATATCCTATGTCGTTTCGGCATACCACATGATATTGTGTCAGATAATGGCAGTCATTTCAAGAATGAGAGAATGAGGACTTTTTGTTTGAAGTTCAAAATTCATCATCATTTCTCCGCTCCTTATTATCCTCAAGGAAATAGCCAAGCAGAGGCCACCAATAAGATTTTGATTCGAATCCTGGAGCGAACTTTGGAAACAGGCCGTGACTGGCATAAGAAGATTCATGATGCATTGTGGGCGTATCGAACCACCATTCGAACTCCAACTAATGCTACTCCGTCAGAACTTGTCTACGGAACCGAAGTAGTATTGCCTCTACATGTTCAGAAACCTGCTCTGAAATTTGCATCACTTCTCGAATTACCTCTTGATCAGTATCAGCAACAGCGGCTAGTACAGCTTGATTTGCTAGATAAAAGAAGACTCAGAGCAGCAGAGCACGCTCAATCATATCGTCAGAGGATAGCCAGACAATATGCAAAATCAGTCATTGAAAGAAAATTTCGAGTCAATGATCTAGTGCTCAGATCAACGGCTTATCTCAAGCACCGCCCAGGTGGCAAGTGGTCACCAAATTGGGAAGGTCCTTATGTTGTCAAAGAGGCATTACCTCGTAATTCATATCGGCTCATAAATGCCGACGGAGTGGAATTACCAGATCCCATCAATGCTCGGCATTTGAAAAAATTTTATACTTAAACCATGTCTTATTCTTTGTAATTCCTCCAAATTTTGTTCAATAATGGTTAAATTCTCCATTCCCAGTTATACTGGGGCATTTTTTAAAATTTTGTTTTTATCTACAAATATCCTGTATGCAGGCAGGATAAACAAATCTCTCATTTTGCACGCATGTGCATTCATTTATATCATTTTCATATTTGCATACATCTGCATTCATTGGCATGCATTTGCATCAAGTTCGCTACCCATTCAGGATAAGGGATAATCCTGAGACCCCGACAATCATTCTCGTTACAATTCCCAAATACTTTAAGAGCATAGGTCTCTTTTAAAAATTCAAATTTCAAATTAAAAACAAGGTATATTTTCAAAACTCAGTGCTTGAACTGGTACAATTTTGAAATCCAGTGCTCAAACTGGTACACTTCCAAAATCCAGTGCTCGAACTGATATATTTTTAAAATCCAATGTCTATGTTGACATATTTTCAAAACCCGGTATTCATGTTGGTGTTCTTTCAAGATTGAGCACTTGTGTTAGTGTCTCACTGGTGGGTCGTATCAGTCAACCTCTCGGGTTCAGTCTTTGTGTTGATCATACATCAAAGTTCAAATTTCAATTACCAATTCGGCCCTCGAGCCACCAAATTTCCAAATTTCCAATTTCGACCTCCGGGTCAACCAATTTTCAAATTCGATCTTCGGGTCACTCAATTTCCAATTTCGACCATCGGGCCAATCAATTTCCAAAATTTCCAATTTCGACCTTCGGGTCAATCAATTTCCCAATTTCCAATTTCCAATTTTTAAATTCCAAATTTCCAATTTCGACTTTTGGGTCAACCAATTTTGACCTTCGAGTCAATCAATTTCCAGTTTCCAAATATCAATTTCCAAATTTCCAAGTTTCCAAATTTCCAATTTCAAATTCCAAATTTCAAAATTTCAAATTTTCCAAATTCCAATTTCATACCAATTCCAATCATTTCCTCTTGCGAGAGACCCTTTGTACAGGGAGAGTTCAAGGGAGCTCGTTCTTTTCGCATGCTATCCTTTGTTCACCTAAGAGTTTGAAGGGACTCGTGTCTATGTGAACCGTTTGCAAAACAAATTTCCAATTCCATACAAGGAACCCTTAATTCAGGGAGAGCTTCGACGGAAGCTCGCTTTCCTTGTGACCGCAATTTCAAACTAGGCCATTTCATCATGAAGGACCCTCTTTTCAGAGAGAGTGTGATGGACTCGTTCCTTCATGACCAATTCACCGACCTCATCATTACCGGCCCCCTTTCCATAAGAGAGGCCTAATGTTAGGAAGTTTTGACGAAAACTTAATTTCTCTTCGAAAGTTCGTTTTGCAAACACCTCCTCTTCAGGGAAGAGAGGAGTAATTCCTATTTCCAATGTCTGAATCTTCTCCTTTGGGGAAAGGAGAAGAAATTTTTTGTCATGGATGCATTGCGTTGTGCTTCAAATACTCGCTTCCACAAAGGATTTCAAGAAAATCTTGCCAATTTGTCATTAAATATTTGTTGATTTCAAAATCTTTATTGCACAAAAACATTATCTAAGAATACCTTCAGTATTACTTTCGAAAGGACAAAGCTTTCGCGAAAAAGGATTTAAAATTCAGAATCTTTCTATTGGCCGACCAATAGGATGAAGAATAAATTCTCGATATGGCCAGCAAAAGGAAATTCAATGTTGTTACAAAGCCATAAGTGATCGGTATTGATCGCAGTTAATGGCACATTTTTAAAGATCATTCTTGGAAAATAAAGCAGTCGAAATATCCTGGGTGGTACAGAAAAATCCATTAAATCCCTATATCTCCTCAATCACCTAAGCTGCAATTAAATATCTGTAAAAGGGATCTCTCAATTGTCGTCAAGATGAAGGCGAATTAGGCGAGTAGACCCCCGGGGCCAAAGAAGATTTGAATCATCTCCAAGATGACGGAGTTTGTGACGGATCCTTCCAGAGAAAGTTCAGAGCACCGTCAAGATGAAGGCGACTGCGATGAGCCTCCCGACAAACCCTAAAAGATATTTAATTTCCGCTATCATCAAGAGATTTCCAACCAATGAGCCAATAACCGTCGATATAATCCCTGAGAGAAAAAGAAGGATCGAAACATCTCCAAGATGAAGGAGTTTGTGACGTACCCTTCCAAAAAAAGAGAGAGAGAGAAAAGTCAGGACATCTCCAAAATGAAGGATGATGTAATAAAATCCCCAAAAGCCTAAGAGAGCTCTAATTCTGCCAAAAAAAAAAAAGTGGGCAGAAAGATCATCATGAGAAAAGAATCCCAGGATATCAGACTGCCGAATCTGTCAAGAATCTTCTTTAAGATTTGTGAAATTCTATTATCAATATTCCTTCACCAATTGCTTTCACAATATCAAGAATACTCGCTTTTCTGCTCATATCAGGGAAATTGATAGCTTCCTTGAAAGAAAGCCAATTGCAAGCAATTTGAATTCGAATCTTGATTTTACGAAGTTAAGCCCAATCGGAGATAATACTTCAGGTAGAAAAGAGGGAATATTTTCAAAGCAATGTGCATCACTTTCAATTATTTCGAATCAACAATAATTTTCAACATTTTGACAATATTTTCTAGCTATCCTGGCATGAAGCGAGAGCTTGAGGTTCATCTTTGGCGCATCCTGACATCAGTTGTTATCCCTTTTAAGGACTTGATAATGGGAGTTTTCAATTTCCTTCCCTTCTGTTGGTATAATCTGAGCGCATGGGCTCTCAGATTCGCACACTTCCCTGTGTCCCCACTGTCCCACCATAGACAGTCCAATTTCGGCTTGAGGTTAAGCCACCAATCATTTTCTCGCAAAAGATCACCAATTTCAAAAGTTATTTAGTCTCAGCAATGAGGCGCCCAAAATCAAACCCCTTTTCAAGCTTTAGGGACCCCAATTTCATCCTTTTGCAAAACCCCTATCGGATTCATTGTGCGGAAATCCGAAGGTTCCATCATGGTTTCTTCCTTCGAGGATTCTATTCATTTTCTGCCCAATCAAGATAAGGGTACAAACCTGAGCCTCCTTTGATGAGGTATTTCATTTTCTACCCAATCAGGATAAGGGTACAAACCTGAGCCTCCTTTGATGAGGTATTTCATTTTCGGCCCAATCAGGATAAGGGTACAAACCTGAGCCTCCTTTGATGAGGTATTTCATTTTTCGGCCCAATCAGGATAAGGGTACAAACCTGAGCCTCCTTTGATGAGGTATTTTATTTTTCTGCCAAATCAGGATAAGGGTACAAACCTGAGCCTCCTTTGATGAGGTATTTTATTTTTCCTCCCAATCAGGATAAGGGTACAAACCTGAGCCTCCTTTGATGAGGTATTTCATTCCCCGATCAGGTTGAGGGTTAAACCTGAGCTTCGTTTCTACACGAGGTATTTCCTGTCCCATCCAGGTTAAGGGCAAAACCTGAATCTCACTTCTTTTGAAGTAAAATTTTCTTCTTTATTCTTCATTTCATATCTACCATTTTCATCAGGGCTAATATTTTCATATACAGTCAGATCCTTCTAACTGGGGCATTTTTATAGCCCAAATTTGGTGTGTTTTTCTTTGCCACAAAGCCCGTCTTCAAGCCGGCTTAGTAGCAAAGAGGGGCATCTGTAAACACCCCAAAATTTCCTCACTCATTCTCAAACAATCCTCCTCAGGCAATGCCAACCCTGTCAGGTCAGTGTAGGAGTCAAACCCTGAGTCAGTTTCAGAAAATCACCATTTTACCCATTTTCATTAGGAAAATTACCATTTTACCCCTAGGTCATCCCGGACCCCAGTCAGTCGGAGTCAACCAAGCTCATTGGTCAGTTCAAGATAGTTAGAATATCAGTCATCTCAAGCTCACAATGAACAGACCATTTTCATTTCTGACCATTCCTGCCAAAATGGGATCATTTCTTCAAAAATGAGCTCATTTCTCACTTGAATCCAAGCCAATTGTCTCTAAGTCAGTCATTCTCAGTCAGTCATTCTCAGTCAGTCATGTTCCCCAGAGTCTAACTTGAGCTCACCAATAGTTCAAGTGCTCCAGTTTCAGTTCAAAACCATTTCCAAGTGTCTAGGAGCCCATTTTAGTCCATTTCAACTCTTTCAGCTGAAATTGAGCTGAGTTCAGTCAATTGAGCTAGTGTTCAAGCTTTGATTTTAGTTCATATCAGTATTACTGACCTTTGTTCTTGCTCAAACCCAATTCAGGTTCGTAATTCACTTCACTCTAGTGATCATTCCGTACCATTTCTCTAAAAATGGCAGCTTTTCTTGAAAATTCAGTCGGAAAGGTCAGTTGAGTCAGTGCCTGGTCTGTTCATTTGAGTTCTAAAACTCTAAAACCCAGCTCAATCCAGTTCATTTCAGTTTAATCTAGCTCAAACCCTAATTTCTAGTGTCACTCTAGCTTGGCAGAGCTCGAAAATCATTTCTTCAACCATTTTTGCAAATTTTGTCAATTTTAACACTTTTTGAACTGATACAAGTGTCAATCGGGGTCTGACATCCAAAATTCTTCATTCAGAGTTAGCATTTCGCATAGCATTTCATGTCATTTCTCATCATTTCATATCATTTCTCAGCATTTCATAACATTTCATCACATTTCATTTCATTCCATTTTCGAAGTCCAAAACTCCAGTTTTATAAATTTCAATCCAGATCGAGTTTTAAAAGCTTTTAGAAATCAATTTGAAACCCTGGGTTTCCAAAATTAACATTTTTACCCCCGGAAGTCTAAATTTGGAAATATTTTCTCACAAGAAAAATAATCTGGATTTCTTTCAAAATCAAATTTTCAAATTCTACATTGGATTTGCTTCGCAATGGGGTATTGAACTTCAAAATCCGAGCTTGTTTCAAAAACTGCCAAAAATAGCTCGTTTCGGTTGGAAGCATTTTCTCGAGAAAAACAATCTGGATTTCTTTCAAAATTACATTTTTAAATTCTACTCTGGATTTGCTTCGCAACGGGGTATTGAACTTCAAAATCCGAGCTCGTTTAAAAAACTGCCAAAAATAGCTCGTTTCGTCTAGAAACTTTCTAAAAAGACTATTTTACCCCTCTAATCGTCAAAATGAATTTCAAATGTGGAATTTGGACCCGCTCTGAGATGGCCCATTCATTTACTTTTCTATTTTATATAAAAAAAAATGCTTCTTTTTATTTGTTTATTTTTGTTTTTATTGATTTTTATTTTTTTATTTTTATTTTTTTAGAGAGGAGGTGGGACCCACAAGGTGGTCACCCAAGCCTCCAGCCCCACTTTCCATTTTCTCATTTTTTTCTTTCCCTTTTCCTTTTTCCCTCCTTTTCTTTTTTTCCTTTCTTTTTCCCTTTTCTTTCTTTTTCTTCTTCTTCCCTTTCTTTTCTTCTTCCCTTCCCTTCCTTTCCCTTCTCCAGCCCATTCACGTACACTCTTTCCCTCTCTTTTCATTAACCCCTAAAAACCCTAAGTTGAGGCTGATTAAAGACCTAAGTTGGGTTTGGTTAAAAGGAAAAGAGAAAAGGAAGCCACTTACGGCTCCTCTCCCATCTCACGCCTCTCTCCTATTCTCTCTCATATTCTCTCTCTTTACCTCCCTTCTTCTCTCCTTAGCTGCTACAGCCACAGCAGCCTTCCAACCTCTCTACAGCCACCTCTTTGGATGCCCAGCCATCGAACAAAAGCTGCAGCCACCACTAGAACGGTTCAGCCATCTTCTTCCTTGCAGCCAGCAGCACCTCTTTGAAGCTCCATGCCCAGCACCTCCGGTCATCTCCAGCTGCAGCACCATTATCACTCCAGCAACACCTCCAGCCACGCCTCCTTGTAGCAAGGCAGCCTTCTTGGCAACACCACCTTCAACTCCTTCTAGCCGGCGCCCCTTTGAGCTTTCATCCTTCAATCAACCTAGGCGGCATCTCGAGTCCAACTTGCAGCCATCTCCGGTTGAGTCCAGCAGCAACCATCTTGGAGTAATCTCGTTGGTCGACCAACACATACTCACTCCAGCACCTACCTTGCACCCCTTTCAAGTTCAGCTCCACTACCTTCCACCGGTGCTGTCTCAATTTCATTCGTAGTAGTCGAACCCTCCAAGGTGAGCCCATCGTCCCCTTATTTCATATCTCCTTGTTCTTAGTGAAACCCCTATACACTTCATCTTTGTCGTCCATTGATTTGAAGCTTTATTTTATTTTATTTTTTTATGGATGCTATGGAATCAAATTAAAAAAAAATTGAATTGGTGGTGTGTGAATGCTTTTCCATAATTCTTAAATTGAGAAACATGATAGTAGTTTCATCTCACGTATTTAGGCTAAGTAAAACGATAAGATTCATCTATCTATTGGATGGATTCTCTCGTTTTGAGAGCCAACATCAAAATAGGTCAAGCCCCTTCATGATGATTTTAATTTTTATTTCTATGCTTTATACAATTTTAAATTAAAAAAAAAAAAATTTGCATTTAGCTAAATTTCATCATGTATTTATTCATTTTACAGTCTTATTAATAGATTAATTTAGAATCTGTAGAGTTTCAAGTTTGTGCAAAGTCCATGCATCATTTTACGTGAGTTTCTGCATTTAAAATTTTTGTAAATTTTAGAGTAACCAGGTTTACATGTCTTTGTTTTACTGTCGAAAATTTGATTCAATTTGGGTTTTGGGACCCTCTCAAACCAATCAAATCCCAAACTGGGATTTCCCATTTCCAGAACTTCTAATTTCTGCTTTAGCAGACAAGAACCTCCGGAACCACCCTCATGGGAAATTCAAATCGTCCTCCAAAAATCACAGTAGATTCATGATTGAATCTACTAATGATCTGGAAATTTTTAAGTTTTTCCAGTCAGTTTTGACCTCTGTAAAAAATCGGATTTCTCAGACCACTGGGAAAATCTTGATTTTCTTTTGTCAGGATATAGACAGATCTTAATGCACCGACTCCTCCAAATATGTAGTCCGTATGCAAAAACTTTCAACATGAAAGTTGTTCCTAACATGATTTCCTGTCATTTCCCAAAATTTGGAAATTTTTGGATCTGTTTCATTATTTTTCCCGGATTTTCTCTTTCTGTCTAACAGATTCCAATGTCCAGAAATTCCAGAGATTTAGGTCTCTGATAACAGTGTGGTCTTTTCCAAACCGTAACCCGAATCCCAATAGTGTCAAAAGATAAAATCTTACTATGTTTGTCAGGGACATTTTACCATAATTTCAGCCATTTTCCCATCTGTCTGCCATTTTTACCACATTTTCTACCGAAACCTGTCTGTTTCCTTCATTTACTAGAGTCGCCGGATTCCGATCCGATTTGCCGGAGTGGTACAGATCCGACCATAGGTCAAAAACAGAAAGTGTAAAAGGCAAAAATCCTTTCCTTACTGTCCTCTGTCATACCATAAAATTTGGGAAATTTTTATGGAAGTTTGATATCCTAAATTCCCTTTAGAATCAATATTTTAGGCAAAAATCATAAAATTTAGGGTTTTTATTTGAATTTTCATATTTAAAAGTACAAAAAAATTAGATTTTCGAGCTCCATTCTGTTTTTAGGGTTATTTTAGGTGTTCATGCCAAATTTGGTTTAATTCCAAGTTCATTTGCTCCATGTGTTAGTTTATCTTTAAATTCAGAAGCGAAAATCAGGTTAAATTTGATATTTTATGATATTTTCGCCATTTTAGGGTTTTTATCATGTACATAAGCATGCAGAATCATATTAGGGTTAATTTTAATCTCATTTGCATTTCATATTTTTCCATTTTGCAAAATTTATTTCAGAAAACCCTGGTTTCAAGGCCATAGTCTTGTTATCGAGGGTATTTTGGTCATTTTGACCTAAATTTCGAAATTTCAATTTCTAATTCTCCAAAATTTCATGCATATCGTCATATTTCATCATATTATGTTTGATTTATTTCATTTGATTTTCAAATTTCCAAAATTTACAAAAATTCTTTCAGAAAACCCTGATTTCAAGGTCATCAGGGGTATTTTGGTCATTTTGACCCCAATTTCGAATTTTCAAGTTTATTTTCGAAATTTATTCATTATTCATCATGTTTATATCAAAGGGGGTATGATTTTGGGTTTATATCTGAATAATATCCGATAATTTCCCATATTTTCGGATAAATTCAGAAAAACCTACATTTTTGTGCTAACCTTGTTTTCTAGTTTTGCAGGAACATTCAAGAAGAAGACTTAGATTTTTTTTTTTTTTTTTTTCAATTCAATGTAATCTCAAATGTAATAATTTGGAATAAGAGTTACTTTTCTGCTTAGAATAGGGCTGCATTGCATATAGTTTAATTTATGCAAATTTCGATATTTGATGTATGATTCATGTGCATTTATTTCAAATCCACTATGGTTTACACGAATGGCACATACACAAGCTTTTATGGAGTTTATAAACTCGGTGGGATTCGTATTTATGGCCATAGTCAGAATACGAAGAAAACCAAGATTTATGATCTTTATATCAGCCACATTCAGCCTACACTCTTAGGCTAACTTCAAAAATGCACTGCATTTTTCAAAGTTTTAAAAGGATTTCCCAATTTCTCAATTGAAATTCCTTTTTCAAATTCATATTCATTCATTCATATCATTCAAATTGCATTATTCTCAAATTCATTTTCCAATTTCAATTTCAGAAAATTCAGCTTTCTCAAAAATTTCCAAGTCTTTCTCAGGATCTGATTTTCTCAAAATCCTGAGTTTTCAAAAGAGATTTCAAAGCATTTCCCAATTTCAAACCAAGATTTTCCTATGTTTTCAAATTCTCAAATTTCAAAATCTCAAGTTTTCAGAAATCGATTTTCTCATATTTTCCAGTTTTCCTGAGAATTTATTTTCCATTTCAAAAGTCATTTTCCAATGAATTTCTTAGATTTTCTTAGAATTCTCAAATCCATTTTCTCAGAAAAGCAATTCCAAATTTCAAAATCGATTTTCCAAAGTTCAAGTTTTCCTGAGAAATCACTTTCCAATGCAAATTTCTGATTTTCAATGAACTTCAATGATTTTCCCAGGAATCCCAATTTCAAGTACTTTTCCAATCATTTTTCCAGCATATTTCAATTTTCCAAAGCAAACATCATATTTTTTTCAAACTTGCATTTTTTTAAAATTCCATAGCACAAGCCTGATTCTTTGTGCATTCTAGGAAAAATAGAGCATCATTTAGATATTTGAGTCAAGTTAAAGCACATAATTGATCCTTGGTTCAATTACCCCTGGTAAAGGCGCCAGGAACGGTTGAACCTCGTACCGACAGGCGGATCCCATTCTACGGAATTTTCCCGCAAATTTTCAAAACGGAGGCGAGTAATTTTTAAAACCAATTTCAAAACTTTGGTCGAGTTTGACTCGCGAAATTCGTTTCTCTCTCGCAAGGGAGGGGAAAAATTTTTGCGATGATAACAAGTTATACTTAGGATATTCGTCGAATCGCGAATATATGCTCAAACGCTCTAGAAGCCATAACTTCCTACCTGAACGAAATCAAAGGATTCCTGCGAGCCAACTTTCTTAGTTACGTCAATACAAAGGGAATGGCGTACTCAGAATTTTTCGGAAAAAAATCGCCGAAAACCCGAAATTCTTCCATCCCCAAACAGATAGGCAATCAGAACGAACCATACAGACTCTTGAAGATATGCTAAGAGCCTGTATGCTGGAATGGAAAGGTGATTGGGATTCCCACCTAGCGTTGGCTGAATTTGCTTATAATAATAGCCACCATGCTAGCATTGGGATGGCGCCGTATGAAGCCTTGTATGGGCGACCCTGTAGATCACCAATCCATTGGGGTGAAGTGGGTGAGCGAACCTTGGACTCGCCCATGGTGTTGCAGCATTATATTGAGCAAGTCCACATGATCAGAAAGAAGCTACTGACCGCTCAGAGTCGACAGAAAAGCTACGCCGATCAGCGGCATAGGGAACTCACTTTTGCGGTTGGAGATAAGGTTTTTATCAAGGTCTCTCCAACCAAGAGTGTGTTTCGTTTTGGAAAGAAGGGGAAGCTCAACCCCAGATTCGTTGGTCCCTTCGAAGTTTTGAGCCGAATCGGAGAGACTGCCTACCGAGTAGCATTGCCACCATAATACAATACATGATGTATTTCACGTATCAATGCTTCGTAAATACGTTCATGATCCTTCTCACGTCATTCAACATGAAGATATTGACATTCGAGAAGATATGACGGTAGAAGAAAGGCCAGTGGAGATCATTGACCGACGGGAGCAAGTGCTAAGAACGAAGGTCATTCCACTTGTTAAAGTGAGGTGGCAGCATCATGGAATCGATGATTGCACTTGGGAGCCCGAATCGGATATGCGAGATAAATATCCTGAACTCTTCACCTTGTACTCTTAGCTGAATTTCGCGGACGAAATTCCTTTAAGGGGGTAATGATGTAAGACCCGCAATTTTTCAGAAAATATCTGAATAAAATTCATGAGGCATTTACCGGTAAGAATAGCATTTTTTCTCAGAATGCGAAACGAATCAATTCCTGCGAGCTAGTTATACTTAGGATATTCGTCGAATCGCGAATATATGCTCGAACACTCTGGAAGCCATAACTTCCTACATGAATGAAATCAAAGGATTCCTGCGAGCCAACTTTCTTAGTTACGTCAATACAAAGGGAATGGCGTACTCAGAATTTTTCGGAAAAAAATCGCCGGAAACCCGAAATTCTTGCGGGACCCACGGAAATATTGGTGGGATCCACAAAAATATTCCTCAGAAAATATCTGGTGGGACCCATAAAAATATCCCATGGAATATCCAAGTGGGCCCCACACCAAGGAACCTCTTGGAATTAAAAAGAAGCCAAGGGGGTAGAAGGGGCATGGAAAAACCCAAGAGGAGGTGGGCTTGGGGTATAAATAGCCCTCCCCACTCTCTCTCTTCTCATAAAAATCGACCCCCCCTCTCTCTCTTGCCTTCTCTCTCTCTCCTAAACCTCCCCTACCTAGCCTAGCCCACCTGAACCCACCTGACCTGGTCTGAGCCTGCCTGACCTGGTCCTAACCCACCTGACCTGGGTCTGAACCCACTTGACCTGGTCCAAACCCAGTTGACTTGACTTGAACCTAGTTGGGTTTAAAGTCAAAGTCAAAGTCCTTTTTGGTCCTGATTCTGGTTTGGGTTTCTGAACCCAGACTTAGCCTACTTGAGCTGAGTTCGAACCTGCTGAACCCAGTTGACTTGGATCGAACCCTGTTTGGTTCAAACCACTTAGGTTGAGTAGCTTGACCTGCTCTACCTCTTTCTCAACTAAGTCAGCTTCATCTGACTTAGTCTGACCTCTCGAAGGAAGGCTCGAAGCCAAAGAAGCAACCCGGAGCCGTTTCTTCCACGATTTAAAGTAAGTTCGCTTCGTTGATCCATCTCTCTCAAGTATTTGACTGTTTGTATATAGAATATACTTTCTGAAGTAGTATCTTGCTTTAGTTCTTGATTGAGCCCTTTTTGGACACTTCGGTGTTCACCCGCTCGTCTCGTAACTATCGTCGGATATATCTATGTTCAAACACGCAGTATATGCGTTTTTAAAATGATATCTCACCCTAGTTCTTGGTTGAGCCCTTCAGAACACTTCGGTGTTCACCCGCTCGCCTCGTAACTATCGTTGGATACGGATCTAGGTGTATATCTGTTGATTCTGCCGACGCGTCCTATATCGCACAGGCTATGTAATTTACATTTGCCGTCGCGTCGTATGATGCCAAGGCTCCCTGTTTTCTGCACTTCCGATTACTGCACTTCCGATTATGCATTTACTTACGCCGTCGCGTCGAACGATGCCAAGGCTCCTGGTTTCTGCAATGTATTTACTTACGTCATCGCGTCGAACGATGCCAAGGCTTCTGTTTTGTTATATATGTAGAATATTTTGTTCAGTTACACACCCTGAACAATAGTATATGCATTTCCTTACGCCGCCGCTGTATAAAGCACAGGCTTCTGCTTATACTACATATATAGCGCATAAATGAGCGTTCAAATGGAGATCAAACTCCAAATCGCCAATGTGATTCCCTGACCGCTCCTCGTTCAAGATTCTGCTTGACGAATGAAGCCCCTATTGGAAAGGCTTCACTTTTTGGCAAAATGCTCTTTACGTAAAAACTAAGTCAATTACGTATGGCCTGGCTATGGCCAAGGGTTCCTGCAACATTGATGGATGCAAAGTACGCACAACGGTGCGCATTCATTTCCCGAATTAAGCGTGGCGATTTCCTACCAAAGAGGGGAGATGCCGCTGAAATGGATAAAAGAAACGCACGCTTTCTCCGTAAAAGAGAGGAAGTGCTGCTGAAATTTCTGAAGAAGCTAAGAATAGCTCAGAAAGAACGTAGCAGGATACTCTGACATATAGCAGAGTGCTACCCAGTTCATGGTTTGCCCTCTACAACGTAAAAGGGTTCGTCGCACCACTGCCGGTAGAGCAGGGGAGGTGCTGACGAAATGGTCGGCAGAAGAGCTGCCGGAACCAATGGAACGGCATAATGATGTCCGTTGATGGAACGATGCCAGATCGGCTCGTATCCTTGTGCCTGCAAGGGCACCTTGCTCGTAAGGGCCGCTGAGCCGGAGTAAAGGTTGCGCCTTGGATAGGTTTGGACTCGTTGCGTAAAAATACGCCGAGTAGCCGATCTATTTAGATCGAGTCATATGCATGCTCATTGAGAACGGTTACACAACCAGACTCGTAAGGGCTGAAGAGCCAGAGTGTGTTGTTTCCACCCAAAGAGGTGTGATGCTCGTGGTGGCCGAAGTGCCAAGAGCGGTGTTCTGCATACATATGAATAAGACTTAAGGTCGCACATACCCCGCGGTTGAAAATCGTGTTAGGGGTACCCCCTCAGTAATGACTGTGTTGGGGCGGACTGAATGGGGTCGGGTACACACTCCCGTAGTGCTGAAAGCACGGGCTGCCTAAATGGCATGCAGATTCTGTCTAAGTAATTGTAAGACTGGCAGACCCCTTCAGGAATTATGCTCACTGTGGAATGACAGTGATGGTACAGCCTTGAGTGACATGTATTTTACTTTGGACCTGATAGAGTCCACGATGGCCTCAGTCACTCATGGGTTTTGGGGTCGTGGTTATCCTTAAGATCTAAGGATTGAACCCAACTACTGCAAGTAGAGGATGCATCCGAATATGGGCCTAGTAGGGTTCTCCCAGTTGAAACACACTGCCCTACTATGGATAGGGTCAACAAGCCTCTGGGGTATCTAAAATACATAGAATAATCAACCCCCAGAACGTCGCGTTGATGCCCGGACAATAGCTCTACCTGCGTACCAAAGGCGGGAGCGGTTAATTATCAAACAATGCATTAATTCTAGGTACAGCGATGCTTTGAATGTATGAGTGGATGACGTGTTGAGTCAGTCCTGCATAACCTTTGTGAATGTGTCATGTTCGGTATACTACTGGACCGACTGGGCAAAGACCCGTGATGTATCCGCACGACTAAGCGAAGCTCGAGGAGTTGTCCTTAGATGCGTGGGATACGGATGTGCCAAGTATGAAGACTTGAGCTAGACATCACTTGAGACCCGAAAGAGGTCATGGCTAAGTCGTGGAGACTTAAGCGGTTATTCAAATCACAACCCTGAAAAGGCTTGCTCTAAGTTATGAAGACTTGAGCGGATGTTCAACTCATAGCCCTGAGGAGGCTCTTGCGATATACGCTAAGTCTTGGAGGCTTGAGCGTCGTTATTGCGTACTGCGACCCTGAGTGGTCATTATCGTACTTGAGTTGAATGGATGTATGACTGCATGCTTACCAGACCATCAGTGGTTCTGATCCCGTTTCATGGGGATTTCAGGTGTTGTACCTGCGTGGCGATATGCGGAGCAAGGCGGCATCGAGTTCCAGGGTTTCTCTAGACAGAGTTGTACTGCTTCCTTTTATTGAACCTTCACTGCTTTTCTAAGCAGTAGTGTTGTAATAAACATGTGCTTTCGATAAAATGGAACACTTTGGTGGTCAATGAGTTGCTTGGCCACATACCTGCAACATGCTCGGAGTTTTCTAAAACTGACGACTCATTATCGTCTGATTCCGCTGCTAAAAGCTTTTCTAAATTCCGCTGCAAAGAAAAAAAAAAAGAAATTCATGAAAATTTTAACTTAGCTTCGTTTTGGAAATCCGGGGCGTTAAAAGAACCTTCCGCGTAAATTTCTCAAGTTTGACGGGACTGGCAACCCTAAAGCCCACTTAGCCACCTTCTATGCAGAATGTTGCTGCTTCAGAAAAGACAACAGGGCTCTGTTCATTTGCTTTCCCCGCAGTCTGGAGGGTATAGCAGCCAGGTGGTATGCCGACCATATCAATCCTATCGAACTACGAGAGTTCGATAAAGTGGTAAATTTATTCATTGAGCGCTTCCTATTCAATACTGAGGTTTCCCCTATGCTCAATCACCTTTACAACCTAAAGCAGAATGAGACTGAAAAAGCAAGAGAATTCATTCACAGGTGGAGAAGCACCCGCAACAAGATGAAAGTTCCCATTCCAGAGGAGCATGCATTGCAAATAATCCTCAGCAATTTCTCTCAGCCCCTGAGAAGCCTCATTGCCACTTCTCCAGCAAAATCCTTTATCAAATTGATTGAGCGAGCCGAATGGCTCGAGGCAGAAATAGAAAGCGGGCTTTACGAGGGCATGCCTCTGGCCAAAAATATCCAAGACCAGAAAAAGAAAGCACAGTTCACTCATGCAGTTGATACCTCCAGCAATGATCATGACAACGGCAGAAGAAACAAAAATGACAGCAAGAATGGCCAGAACCACGACGCAGCTCAAAGAGAGAAGTCTTCCAAGCAGAATAACAAGCCATCTTAGTCTAACTTTCCGCAAAAAGAAAAGATAAAGCGCGAAGGTTGGAGTAATGATCGTGAGTTCACTCCTCTGAAGCAAACGCTGGAAGAAGCCCTTGAATTCATGCTGGCCAAAGGATTGGTTAAACTCCCAAAAGTCGCGGATCCTCCCACGACCATGGGAAGGTTCATAAATCAGTTCTGCAAGTTCCATCGAGCAGTGGGGCATGACACTGATCACTGCTTCGTCTTCAAAAATATTGTTCAGGATTGCGTCGACAAGAGTCTCTTTGTTGAAGACGAAGAGGAAGACGAGCTAGCCGTCATAAACAAGTCTCTCCCGGGATACTTAGAAGATTGAAGATGCCAGAATTCTCCTACTTTTCTCCCCTTTTACCAGTCACCTTGTAGGGGGCCAGTCAGCCCAGTCCTTTTTGTGACCTTTTGGTCAAAATACTTGTAAATATTTCAGTTCTTTGTTATTAGTATTGCTCATCAATGAAATGTCAATTTTCCTTTATATCTCTGATATCACAATACTTTCTTCCTCTGCCACATAGGGGCATTTGCTTTTAAAAATCTATATTTCAAAAATCTCTTCATCGGCTTCTATTAAAACCACAGTTAAATTCCTGTTCTTTTCAGAATGCGGGACAATCCTGACATCATTCATGAGAGAAATTATATTACCTATGAGGGTTTTTAAAAAAAAAATCATGAAATTTTGAAAGTCTTCATAAACAAAAAGTTCAAATATTCTTTTATCCAAGTTTTGTCAAAGATCAACCCTCGTGTTGATCGTATTTTCCCAAAAATAGGTTTTGAACCATTGCATTGAAAAATCAACCCTCGTGTTGATCATGTTTTCCAAAATAGGTTTTTAAACCATTGCATTAAAGGATCAATCCTTGCATTGATCTTATCTTCCAAAATGGGTTATAAATTATTATATTCAAAGATCAATCCTTGCATTGATCTTATCTTCCAAAATGGGTTATAAATCATTATATTCAAAGATCAATCCTTGTATTGATCTTATCTTCCAAAAATGGGTTTTAAATCATTATATTCAAAGATCAACCCCTGTGTTGGTCTTATCTTCCAAGATTGGTTTTTAAACATTATCTTCAAAGATCAACCCTTGTATTGATCTTATTATCAGTCTCGAACTGTTGTTTTTAGAAACCAGATCTATTATTGACCTTCTTCTTCAAAAATAGGTTTTCAAACCATTGCCTTCAAAAAAAAATTTGACCCTCATGATTGTGAACACCCCAAATTTTTCAAAATCTTTTAAATATTCCCTTTTTGCCCCTGATATCATTTTCTGAGCAATTAAGTCATTTTTTTTAATCTAAATTCCAGTTCATTTCTCAAGTTTTTCTGAAAAAAATTTCATTTTATATGTTTAAATTGATTTTGGATCTGGATCCATTGTCCAGATCCAAATCTGAGTCTCCTTGTTCAAAATTTTAAATTAAAATTACAGAAAATACCAAAAATAGTTTTAAAAATAGCTCGGATAGTCCCTCTGACATCTGTTTGGATCCATCAAATTGTATTTGTTGATTCGAGTATCAAAACTCGAATATTTTCTTAAAAACCTGGGTCCAAACCCATTCTTTTGAAGAAATTTCTCCAAAATAACCCTGACTTTTCAGAAAAACCCTCTTTTGTAAATATTTCTCGCAAATACAAAAAATTAGTTTTTAATCTTTGATTTTAGGGCTTTATTCTAAAAATGTCAAATATCAAGAAAGAAACAAAAAAAATAAATAGAAAAAAAAAAAGCACAAAAAAATGACCTTTTGAAAGCCCCTTTTGAAAATCGAGTTTTATCAAAACACTTTTTAGCAAAAACTGTTAAAGACCCCCTTTCCGTGAAAATATTGAAAACATGAAGGGATCCGATTAGAAAATTTTCTAACGGCTTCTCGTTATAAGAAAGGAGCCACAGGCCTCCATTTCTCCATCCATTCCCCACCTCTTCATTACGCTTCACGCATCAACAGCTCTCTTCCTCTGTTTCTTTCTTCTTCCCCTGTCCTCTTCTTCAGTCCTTCTTCTTTTTCCCTCTGGGGTCCCCCCCTTCAAGTGGCTGGAGGTCGACTACAATTCAAAAAGCTACGAAGAAGATCCTTCTTTCCTCCCTCAGGATTCCTCCAAAACCAAGAAGCATCTGTTTCCCGTCCTTCTTCCTTCAGCATCACTGCAAGAACAAGGTAAGAAACTCTCTCCCTTACTCTCTCTGTTTTATTTCTGATCTTCTATTTTGATCCCTGTTAACGCATCATGGATGGCGTTGAATTGCTCATAGCAATTTCAGAACACCTCCTTATGCAAAAGTAAAAGGGATGAACCATCCCGACATTTCTCTTTTAATTTCCATAGTTCATTTTGGGATTTCTTCAAATTTTTGCTATTCATTCTTCAGTTTATGTCGCTTAGATTCAATAGCCTGTGTTAATTTATCTAGATTCAGTTTCGATCTCTATTTGTGCTTCTCATTATATTGTTTAAACCTTTTTTTTTATATAATATTATTGGTTTGATTCCAACAACATCGTAACACAGGAAGTATTACATTAGTTTTGCATCGATTCCTCTGTGAATCGACTCAGTCATTGTTTTATAATTCTCAGATTTCAAATTTTGCCTTCCAATTTTCATTCAACTTTCTTTTTCTTGTTTTCCGATTTCTAGTTTATGTTTTAAGGTCTCTTCTCTCTTTCTTCTTATTTTTCCCCTTTTTGGCCTTCTTTATTCTCCTGTCTTCCTTCTATCTCGTGAGAAAAACCCAATCAATGTAGCAGCAACATGACGAGGAGGCACTCCTCTTTACTCAACCTGAGATATCTACGGTAATTCTCCCTCCCTCTTCTAATTTTTTTTCTTCTTCTCTATTAGCATGAATTGCTTGTTCCTGCTCTATTAAAAGCACGATAGGTAGTCTGATCTGCCTGTAGCAGCACCGGACTACATTCTTGCAACAAGTTGCTTGTTATATTTTATCTTTTTATCATTTTCTCTTCATATTATGATTTCTTTGTTTTATTTTGTCATTACCCTTACTTATAATCCTTGCAAATTCGCTATTAAATCGTTATTCATCCATCTGTTTCAAGTTTTCTCTCATGCATCAGTTTAATTTTTATGTGAATGTATTCACCATGCTCCCTTTTGCACTTTTAGTTCTAATATATGATGCATCAACTATATAGAGTTAGAAGTAATCCTCATAGTAGTGTCCGATCTGATCTAGTATCAGATCGGACCTACTTCATAGCCATCTTTTGTCGATCCTGCATCTGTTAATCTGATTAGGCATCAACGTTTTTTTTATTTTTTATTTTATGCCCTGTTCCATCTTGACAACGAGTTAGTGTTTTGCTCTTGGTCTGATGTTCTGTTTACATCTTCTAGATTGTCGATTTCTTGTTTTATCTATCAATTTAGTTTCCCTTTTTGTATATAGATCTCCTGTGTTTAAATTACTGCTGGAAATTATAAAGTACAGGAACATTTTTTTTTATTGTCTTTTAGGCCAGATGAATTAAGGTTGGTTTCCTTCAAGAAAAGGGGATACAGGTATCTCGTTATGGTTAATCCTACCATATGGAGATCAAATTATGATGCTTCATTGACAGGTTGAGATGTTTCATAAAATGTATAAAACTTTAAACCTCTTTATGATCTTCAAGATCAAAAGGGTGTTTCAATGAATCATTTCCAGTCAAAAAGGGTGAAGAAAAATCCCCATGTTAATACCACTGCAGGTGTTTTCCCTCTCCTCATTGAGCTCACTGGTAGCGTCCCAGATCATCAGCCATTCCAGAGTTTAAATCATAAGCAGGATCAATACTAGGTCCCACCTTGCCAAGTTCACCATTTTACAGATTTCAGAAGGCTAAATCGAGACATCGTTATGGAGAATGTCATGTTTCTTTTCAAGATCTTTGTGCCATCTCTGTTTAAAGCAAATTGGCATCTTTCGAGCAAACATCCAAATCATCCTCTTTTACAATCTTCCAGAAATTTTCCTTTTCTGCTCATCAGTAATATCAGTTTCTTTCTCATTTGCAGCAATGATAGCATAAAATTGATCTTTAGAGCAAATTTCAATACCATCTATTCCCTCCACCTCATTGACACCAGGTAGCTTGAGTCCCATGTTCGCAGCTTGTTGCAGGGTACTAGTTAAATACACAGAAGTCTACTGTGTAGAGCCAGACAAGGCATCATCACCAGGAAATCCTGAGACTTTAAAAGTTCATATACATAATCTCGGTCCTGTGCTCCATCATCTTTCAACACTTCTCCATTATCATCAATGGCAAGCACCCTTAGCAAGAAAACCATTAGCCCCTTCTTCCAGCATGTTACCATGATGCCCTCTTATAGGATGATAAGCTGGCAGATGATTTTCTGTACCTGAAATTGCCTCGCTAACTTCATTAGTTGTTGTGGATCCTACCTAATGTATATCCTTTTTCTCCAGGCTTCAGTGCTAGAGCCTTCTAGTGCCTGACTTTCAATCCATCCACTTAAAGAGATTAGGAAGGTCAATCTCAGCACCATCGAGTTGTCCCAATAAGAGGGCACTCTCCCTCTCGAGATCATCAAGAGCTCCTTCCCACTGCTCCGCCTATGTTTTCATTTCATCTTCCACAGCCATGTCCAGATCACGCCTTTGAAGACTTTCTGCAAATTAGTCCTGCACTTTCGTGCTCTGTTAGAGGTACCTCTAAGCTTAGTTGATCATCATCCTCAGATGGCGAAATCGATTTGTCATTAGAATAAATCATGAATGAATGAAGTCACTTTCTCCTTATTCCAAAACCACCTGTATCAAACTCTCACTCCATTTACTATGATAGGTATATCTATGTCATCCCCTGATGCACCCTCACATTTCCCTGTTGTAAATCAGAACCCCTACCATGGTTAGGCTATGCTGTTATTCATCTTTACTTCTGCACCATCACTTAGGTCTGGCTGGTCATCCCAACATTCTTTACCTCTCATTTTTTTTTTATCACTGCAGCTTCCCATCCTTACCTTTATGTTCATTTACACAGCCACTACTATAGCATAATTGCATCAGCATTTCAGTACTGCCTCTTTCTAACATCCAGCTGCATTCCATGATTCCTGTCATTCCATTTTCCCAGATGACCACCCCCACTGTCACAGCTGTTTGTCTTCAGCCATACCACCTATATTAGCAGCACCTTCCTACACAGTCCCCTTCACACTCAGCATCTCCACCTTCATACTTCATATCATTTCATTAAAAATTGTTACATTTCACATGCACCTATTGATTGTAATAACAACAATATGTCACATCACCACACTCATTTGCATTTGCTATACCTTCTATACCTATGTCCACTAACCTTCATCAGCATCACTCTCATCCACCAATGTCGCATGCATGTCATATGTGATATATATATATATATATAAATATGCATACATATATGTATATATATATATCTGTATATACTCATATATACATATATGTATGCATATTTATATATATATATATATATAGGTAGGTAGGTATCTATCATAAAAATCGTGGCACATGAATATCTCACCATCTACATGTTAAAGCCAATGTGAAATGTGCAAATTCTCTTTTGCTTTCATACTAACTATAGTGTTTTGCAGAAAATATGTGGGAAATGTCATCACTTGGGGGCCTGTATATTCAATTTAATGTAATTGTAATAATTAGATCTCAATGAGAATTTACAATTTCCAGCTCTAGATAGAATGAATGAGCATTATAAATATCATGAATTACTTGTTTTCATGCATTTTTTTCCTTTATTCTTCAAATTCTCACAAATGGCTACACGAATGGCACGTGCACCATTTTGTAAGAGGTAAATTAATCCTAAGTTGATAATTTACATCAACGGCCATAGTCGGGATGTAAACAAGACTTAGGATTTTTATCTTTTATAAAATAACATTGGATTCACACTGGATCCTCTTCAAAAATCATCATATTTTCAAATATTTCCTTCTTTTATCAGAATTTAATTTAAAATTAACTCAAAATATATACCAATGGCCATAGTCAAGGTATATTGAGAGTTCATTTCATTTTAAATTCTATAAAAGCACCAAAAATATGTTTTATTCTTCACCTGAATTTAAATATAGATTATTATATAATACATTCAATGACCATAGTCAAGGAGGTATTATATCTTCAATCTTATTTTGATTCATTTAAAGAATGAAATAGCTTTTCAAAATCCAATTTCAAAAATTTAAATTCATTTATCATTTAGGATAAAATTGCATCATATTTTTAAGATTCCTTTTTCATAAATCCAAGTAATTCTTTCATTCATTTCTCAGATCAAATCCTATTCATAAAATCAAATTCAACTCTATTTTTCAAAAGGATTCAAGAATTCAAAGTCCCATTTGACTTTGAAACTTCAGAATCATCTTGTATTTCAAATTCCAAATTCTATCTTAAATTCAAAATCCAATTTAACTTTGAAATTCATTCGTATAATCAAGATTCAATTTCTAAAATTCATTTTCCAATTTCAAATTAAACTTGGAAGTTCTTGATTCATCTTCTGAATTTAAACTTCAAATCCATTTTAGGATCTAAGATTCAACACTCATATTGGATCTCAGACTTCAGATCCAATTCCTCTTTAGGATCCAGACTCCAAATTTCATTTCGGATCTTAGACTTCAGACCCAAAAATCCATCTTAGGATCCAGAGTCCAACTCTACATTGGATCTCAGACTTCAGATCCAAATCCATCTTAGGATCCAGAACCCAACTCTACATTGGATCTCAGACTTCAGATCCAAATCCATCTTAGAGTCCAAAACCCAAATTCTACATCGGATCTTGAATCCATTTTTGAGATCCAATTCCATTCCCAATTCTAGATTTCAAATCCAATTTCATCTATAGATCATATCTGAATTTCTTAAATTCATCTCTATTTTTTTTAATACCATTCGATTTCTCAAATCCATCTTGATTTCAAATCTTAAATTCAATATCACTTCAAAATTTCATCTTCTTCTCCTAAATCCATGATAAAATTCAAAGTCCATTTCTGACTTTGAAAAATTCATTTCTTTTCCTTTTACCTCAGCTTTAAAACATTCTTTTTGAAATTCAAAGATTTATTCTTCCAAACTCTGATCATTTCAAAAGACTTAGAATTTCTCTGATCTATCTCAAGTTCTAAGTTAAATTTTATCATTCAGAAACCATTTCTTCACTCCATTATCAAGTTCATCTCATAAACTTAGAAATTTTCAAAACATCTTTCCAAAAAGAGCATACATCCTTGCATTGCACAAAGCATGATTCTTTGTGCATTTAGATCTTTAGGATAAATTCTTAGATGATATTTAGGCAAAGCAAAAGGCATAGATTCAATCCTTGGTTCGATTACCCCTGGTAAAGGCGCCAGAAACGGTCAAACCTCGTACCGACGAGCGAATCCCGTCTCTCCATTTTCCCGCAAATATTTTCAAAACGGAGGCGAGTTATTTTCTATATATTTTTCAAATCAAGGTCAAGTGAGACGGCGCAAAAGAGTTCCTCTTCTCTCTCTCTTTCTTTCTTTTCTCTTCTCTCCTTCTTTTCTTTCTTTTATTTTCTTCCCTTAAAAAAGGAGGAAAATAGAGGTTAGAAAAGGGAAAGAGAAGGAAGAGAGAGAAACCACAAGAGAGGAAAAATTTTGCGATGATCACAGTTTTGGCGACCGTGATTGGACCGCGTCTCCGTCTGGTCGAATTTGATGCCTTTTGCTTTGCTTTTATATAATCTAAGTCTTTATTCTAACATATGTCAGCTATATTTTCCATGCAAACCTTAGGAGCCTAGACTCTGTCCTAAAGCTGACATCTTTTGCATATAGGATCTAAGTATGGTTTGGTAGGACCATATTGAGGAGATTATTCCATGTTCACATTAGACTTAGGTCTTAAATACAGCTCTCCTCAATCTTAGGGATTGAATGCAAAACAATGTATGCAAGTGTATGCTTCTTTTCATTTAAATCTATCTCTTTAGGACTTGCATTAGAGATTTCTGGTTTTATCTGCATGTTGATCATGTTTTAAAAAAAAAATCCCTTACCTATATTGTCCCGGTCTTCACGTTGCTGGGCTGTCTCACTGAACCATAGTTCGGGAGAGCCTCACAACTGGACCACTTATTTGGGTTCGCGCCCCCCTACCACGTACCTAAGGGCCATAGTCCGAGGTATATCGGTAGGTGCTTAAGGATGTTGGGAAGCCTTTTACCTTAGAACCGGAGAAATATTTTATGCCACGTACTTCGAGCTTCGGCTTGAGTATATCGGCATACCTTGATTGGAATCAGATGATATAAATCTTAGAGTTAGGATTAAGGTCCTATCAGCCATTTCAAATATTGCAAATAGAGTCAGCTTTAGGGAGTGCTATTTGTGCATCCTTGCTTGTATATCTGTGACTGTTTGATATTTTATATATATATCTTCCTTATATTTTCCAAAACCCTGGGTATATACTTCAAAATTTTCTCTTTTGTTTCTAAAACCCAGGTGTATTTTTTCTTCTTCTTCTACATTTCTTCAAAAATTCTTCTGATTCTGCCTGCAAGTTCTTCAAATTTTAAATCCTTACCATTTATTCTCAAATTCCATTTTTCCTTTTATTTTCTTCTGTTTTTATATTCTTGTTTATATTTTCATAAAAATCTCTTTCCGTCAAGAGATATCCTTTTCAAAATGGTATTTTCTTTCATATTTTAGTTGGTTACTCTCCCTCGTGGAGTAAACAACACAATTGTCACAAATTTTATGGTGACTCAATCCCTAGTAATGGGATACAATTGTTTAGATTTCAACCTAAATCCTCCCTCTTGTCAAAACTTCTCCAAAAAGTTTCCTTGGTCTGAAAACCTCCTCTTTCCTCTACAGAGAGATCACTGATATCCGAAAATGGTTACGACAAGAGCGGGAAAAGAAACAGTTCCTCAACTCAGCGACAGTGAGGCGGAGGAGATAAGCTCTCCTAAATCAGTCAGGGGACAGAGTCAGAACAGGAAAGACGACATCGACCCTGCTATGTACGATATGTTCCAAAAGATGATGGCAAGGATGATGTCAGAGCAAGCCGAGGCTAAGCTGAAAGAGGCAGTTCCTAAAAGCAAGCTGAGGAAGAAGCCTGTAAAGAAGCAAGTCAGAATCATTAGAAAGAAGTTACAGCCAGACACTACTTCTGAGGAATCGGAGTCAGTCGAGGAAGAGTCAGAAGAGGAAGAGCAGATTGTCTACAAACAGAATCCTCCAAGGCAGTCCATAAAAATGGCTGCAGAAGAGCCTGAATCCGTCAACAAGCCCAAGTCTGGGGCTCCAGCAGAAGACTTGATGAGCAAGCAGATGAAGGAGATGAATCGAGCTATTAAGGATATTCAAGCTAAGGGTAAGGGCAAGCAGACCTACACTGGCGAAGATTTTTACGATGGTCTAGATGGGGACGATAACCTGGAGAACCTCCCTCGTAAATTTCTCAAGTTTGATGGGACTGGCAACCCTAAAGCCCACTTGGCCACATTTTATGCAGAGTGCAACCGTTTCAGGAAAGATAACAGGGCTCTGTTCATTCGTTTTCCCCGCAGTCTGGAGGGCGTAGCAGCCAGATGGTATGCCGATCACATCAATCCTATCGAACTACGAGAGTTCGATAAGGTAGTAAATCTGTTCATCGAGCGCTTCTTATTCAACACTGAAGCCTCACCTACATCAAATCATCTTTACAACCTGAAGCAAGGAGAGAATGAAAGAGCAGGTGATTTCATTCATAGGTGGAGAAGCACCTGTAATAAGATGAAGGTACCCATTCCAGAGGAGCACACATTGCAGGTGATCCTCAATAATTTCTCTCAGCCCATAAGGAGCCTCATCGCCACTTCCCCGGCGAAATCCTTCATCAAGTTGATTGAGCGAGCTGAATGGCTCGAAGCAGGAATAGAAAGCGGACTTTACGAGGGCACGCCTCTGGTCAAAAATGTCCAAGACCAGAAGAAGAAAGCGCAGTTCACTCATTCAGTTGATGCCTCCTGCAATAATCTTGGTAGTAGCAGCAAAGGAAACAAGAACAACAATGGCAGTGGTCCGAGAGTAGACCAAAACAAGGGGCAGAAGGAGGGATCCTTTAAAAACAATAATAAACCGCTTCCAATCGGCCTTGAGCAAAAGGGTGATCTTCAAGAGAAGCCCAAGTACATCAAGTGGGAGAAAGATCGAGTCTTCACTCCGTTATCTGAGAGTCTAAAAGTGATTATGAATTACCTTTTGAAGCACGGGATGATCAAACTCTTTAAGATCGCAGATCCTCCCGTAATGTTGGGAAAATTCAAGGACCAATTTTGCAAATACCATAGGGCAACGGGGCACGACACAGAGCATTGTTTTGTCCTCAAGCACATGATACAAGACTGCATTGACAGAAGTGAGCTGATAGAGGACGAGGAAGAAAAGCAGCCAGCAGTCCTGACAGAACCATTCCCGGACCACTCAAAGAATTGATAAAGCCAAAGTTTTTGTTTGCTTTCGTCTCTTTTTGTCAGTTGTCTTGTAGGGGCTAGTCAGCCCAGTCTTCTATGAGTCTTTTCCTTTTTAAGTTCTTGTAAATATTCAGTTGTTATTGAACCTTTTGCTTATCAATGAAATGTCAATTTTTCTTTATATCTTTGATATTCAAATACTTCCTTCTTTCGCCATACTGGGGCATTTAAATTCCTGTTCTTTCCAGAATGCGGAACAATCCTGACATCATTCATGAGAGAAATGATATTACCTATGAGGGCCTTTCAAAAATCATGAAATTTTGAAAATCTTCGTTATGACCAAAGAGTTCAAATGTTCTTTGGTCCAACCTTTGTCAAAGATCAACCCTTGTGTTGGTCTAATCTTTCAAAATGGGTTTTCGAATCATTCAAAAATCAATCCTTATATTGATTTTAAATCATTATATTCAAAAATCAACCCTCGCGTTGATCTTATCTTCCAAAATAGGTTATAAATCATCATTCAAAGATCAAACCTTGTGTTGGACTTATTTTCCAAAATTGATTTTTAAGCATTACCTTCAAAGATCAACCCTTGTATTGATCTTATTATCAATTTCGAACTGTTATTTTTAGAAATCAGATCTATTGTTGATCTTCTTCTTCAAAATTAGGTATTCAAAACCATTGCCTTCGAAAATTCACCCTCATGATGATCTCTCATGTTTGATTTAAAGGATCAAATCTCGCGCTGATCATTCTTCTTGTGGTGGATTTTTCTTCCCCCCAAAATGATTTCTCACTTATCTTTTAAATAAACATTTTTCTTCCAAGATCCCATATGCAAGCAGGATCAGAAAAACTCCTTTTTCTCAAATCTTATAAATTTTCAGTTAATTTTTGGTATTCTTTATCTGTTTCATTCGTTTTATTCATATTTTATCAAATTTACATCAATTTTATCAAGTTTATCAAAAAATTTCCTCAAATTCCATTAAATTTTATCAATTCTTGTACCCTTTCAGGTTAAGGGATAAACCTGATGCCTCTTTCCCATGAGGTATTTTCTAAATATTCTTTGTGGCCCCTTTCAGGTTAAGGGATAAACCTGACCCTCATTGTCCGAGGTGTACCCTTTCAGGTTAAGGAAAAAACCTGACCCTCGTTGTTCGAGGTGTACCCTTGTTAAGGGAAAAACATGTCCCTCGTTGTCCGAGGTGTGCCCTTTCAGGTTAAGGGATAAACCTGACCCTCGTTGTCCGAGGTGTTCCCATTCAGGATAAGGGAAAATCCTGAGACCCCTTGTAGGAGCAACAACGCTACCTATGAGGATTCTTTTGTAAACAAAAGTTTTGTTAATCTTTATTGATTTTCTAGATTTATATCAATTTGCCTTCGCTAAATTTTCTTAAATTCTATTCTTTTTCCCGTTCAGGATAAGAGAAAATCCTAAAACCCCTCGTAGGAGCAATAACGCTACCTATGAGGATTTTTTGTAAATACAAGTTTCGTCAACCTTCATTGATTTTCTAAATTTCTATCAATTTCGTTTTTCCTTAAATTCTTTTTCCCATCCAGGATAAGGGATAATCCTGAGACATCTCGTAGGGGCAACAATGCTACCTATGAGAATTCTTTTTCTTGCAAATACAAGTTTTATCGATCTTTATTGATTTCTAAATTTATATCAATTTTTCTTTAAAGTTCTATTCTTTTTCCCATTCAGGATAAGGGATAATCCTGAAGATCACTCATAGGGGCAACCATGCTACCTGTGAGAATTTTTTTCACAAAAAAAATCAATTTCCTCAAATGTTCTACATTTTCTTCAAAGTTCTATATCCTTTTGTCTTCTCAAAGTTTATTCTTTCTATATTCCCCGTTCAGAATAAAGGGTTTAAATCCTGAAAATTGGACCGCATAACTGATCCACCTAAATCATAGATCATAAATTCTAAATCTTGTCATATCCCTTCTAAATTCAAGTTTCAAGTTATCTCGTCACAAAAACTTTTATTTCCCCTTCAGGTTAAGGGATAAACCTGAATCATTGTCTTTCTAAAACTCTCTTCAAAATGTCTATTCTATTTTCCCTTCAGGATAAGGGATAATCCTGAAACCCCGGCCATTCTTCTTGCCTCGATCTATAAATATCTTAAATAGGCTGATCTCCTTCCCGACTCTCAGTGGGAAAACCTGGTGTTCGCATTGGTTATTTTGCTAAGTTTTCAAATCTAAAGATCAAGTTCATCAGTCCTCGTGTTGTTTATCTCTCAGAAAGTCTCAATCTTAAATCAAGTGATTAAATGAAATGTCCCAGCTACTTCGCTGGTCATTAAATGATTAAATGAAATGTCCCAGCTACTTCGTTGGTCATTAAATGATTAAATGAAATGTCCCAGCTACTTCGCTGGTCGTTAAATGATTAAATGAAATGTCCCAGCTACTTCGCTGGTCGTTAAATGATTAAATGAAATGTCCCAGCTACTTCGCTGGTCGTTAAATGATTAAATGAAATGTCCCAGCTACTTCGCTGGTCGTTAAATAATTAAATGAAATGTCCCAGCTACTTCACTGGTCGTTAAATGATTAAATGAAATCTCCCAACTACTTCGTTGGTCGTTAAATAAAATGTCCCAGCTACTTCGTTGGTCGTTAAATGAAATGTCTCAGCTACTTCGCTGGTCGTTAAATGAAATGTCCCAACTACTTCGTTGGTCGTTAAATGAAATGTCCCAGCTACTTCGCTGGTGATTAAATGAAATGTCCCAGCTACTTTGCTGGTCGTTAAATAAAATGTCCCAACTACTTCGTTGGTCGTTAAATAAAATGTCTCAGCTACTTCGCTGGTCGTTAAATGATTAAATGAAATGTCCCAACTCCTTCGCTGGTCGTTAAATGAAAAGACCCAGCTACTTCGTTGGTCATTAAATGAAATGTCCCAGCTCCTTCGCTGGTCGTTAAATGAAAAGACCCAGCTACTTCGCTGGTCGTTAAATGAAATGTCCCAGCTACTTCGCTGGTCGTTAAATGAAATGTCCCAGCTACTTCGCTGGTCGTTAAATGAAATGTCCCAGCTACTTCGCTAGTCGTTAAATGAAATGTCCCAGCTACTTCGTTGGTCGCTAAATGAAATGTTCCAGCTCCTTCGCTGGTCGTTAAATAAAAGGTCCCAGTTTTTACTGGCCGTTAAATGAAAAGTTCCAGCTCCTTCGCTGGTCGTTAAATGAAATGTCCCAGCTACTTCGCTGGTCGTTAAATGAAATGTCCCAGCTACTTCGCTGGTCGTTAAATGAAATGTCCCAGCTCCTTCGCTGGTCGTTAAATGAAAAGACCCAGCGACTTCGTTGGTCGTTAAATGAAATGTCCCAACTCCTTCGCTGGTCGTTAAATGAAAAGACCCAGCTACTTCGCTGGTCGTTAAATGAAATGTCCCAGCTACTTCGCTGGTCGTTAAATGAAATGTCCCAGCTACTTCGTTGGTCGTTAAATGAAATGTCCCAGCTACTTCGCTGTTCATTAAATGAAATGTCCCAGCGACTTCGTTGGTCGTTAAATGAAATGTCCCAGCTACTTCGTTGGTCGTTAAATGAAATGTCCCAGCTACTTCGCTGGTCATTAAATGAAATGTCCCAGCTACTTCGCTGGTCATTAAATGAAATATCCCAGCTACTTCGCTAGTCGTTAAATGAAATGTCCCAGCTACTTCGTTGGTCGCTAAATGAAATGTTCCAGCTCCTTCGCTGGTCGTTAAATAAAAGGTCCCAGTTTTTACTGGCCGTTAAATGAAAAGTTCCAGCTCCTTCGCTGGTCGTTAAATGAAAGGTCCAGTTTTACTGGTCAGAATGTCCAAAATCATAAATTGCAACTAAAGGTTGCATCAAAATCTATATTGGGTGAGTATTTCACATAGAATTCATGAAAAATTTGCCAATTTGCTAAAAGTATTTGTTGATTCCAATATTCTTATTGCACAAAAGAATTACCTTAGATTACCTCTAGTATTTCTTTCCGAAAAAGGTGAAACTTTTTGCGAAAAAGAGGTAAAATTCAAATCTTTTCCCTGTTTGATCAACCAAAAGGATAAAAGAAATGTCCTCGGTATGATTGGCGAAAGAAATATTCGATGACATTGAAAAGCCGGAAGCGAATTGATATTGATCATAGCTATGGTGCATGTTTAAAGACGATTTCCTGGCAATTAGGCAGTGGAGATATCCTGACCCATAAAAGAATCCACTTAATCCATATCTCCTTATCCAGTTTAAAGCTGCAATCAAATATCAGCAAAAGGGATCTCTCAATTGTCGTCAAGATGAAGGCGAATATGCGAGCAGACCCCCGTTGCCAAAGAAGATTTGGATCATCTATCGAGATGAAGGAGTTTGTGAAGGATCCTTCCAGGGAAAGTTCAGATCACCGTCAAGATGAAGGCGAGTGTGACGAACCTACCGACAAACCCTAAATGATATTTGATTTCAGCTATCATCTAAAGACCTTTGAGCCAATATCATATATAATCCCTGAGAAAAAGAAGGATCGGAGCATCTCCGAGATGAAGGAGTTTGTGACGTACCCTTCCCCGAAAAAGAGAGAAAAGTCAAGACATCTCCAAAATGAAGGATGATGTAAAAAGCCCGAAAAAGCCCAATGACTCAAAAGGAGTGCAAAAAGATCATCGCGGGAAAACACCCAGATATCAAACTGCCTAAATTGACCAGAAGTCGTCTTTTCTTATGCGAAATTCTTTTATCAATATCCTTTCACTTCTTGTTTTTATGAAATTAAGAATATTTCTTCTCTTCTCATATCAAGGAAATAGATAGCTTCCTTGAAGAAAGTCATCAGCGCTAAAATTTTGAATTTGACTCTTAAAACCGAGGAGTTAACCTCGTTGGAGGAAATACTCTAGGTAAAAGAAGGAATATCTTTTGCACACATATGCACATTTTCAAGCGTTGAAGTCAATTATAAATTTATCTTATTGGCAAAATTTTCTAGATATTCTAAGAATGAAATAAGTATTCAATATCCATTTTGATGCAATCTAACGTTGTTTATATCTCCCAGAAGAGTTACCCCATTCAGTTGAAGTATCTCTCCTGTTCCATCACGGTTTTTGAGAAATCCGTATGGTTGTTCCCACTCAGGATGAGGGTTAAACCTGTACTTTTTGTGAGAGGTCATTAAATTCAAAAGCTATTCCCTTTTTCAAAGCATTAGGGAATCTCATCTTCCTCGTTCCGCAAAACCCCTTTTCGGATTTGTTCGTCCAAACTCCGAAGGTCCCATCATGGTTTCTTCACTCGAGGATTTCGTATGGTCGTCCCTTTCTGGTTAAGGGTTAAGCCTGAACCTCGCCCCTCGAGGTATCTTCCTTTTTAAGGTTTGGGTTAAACCTGAGTCTCGTTTCGACGAGGTGTTTTACTCCAGTCCTATCACGGTTCTTCCCATCGAGGAATCCATGCTTTATATATTCATCCAGGACAGGATCCTACTTGAGCTTCATCTCACGAGGCATTTGCCAAAAATGTCCCATCAAGGTCATCATATATTCCTTTTCCCCATTTAGGTTATTTTGAGATATATTCGTCCCATCCAGGTTAAGGGCTAAACCTGAGTCATTCTGAAAAGCTGATTTTGTCTCACCCATGAGACTTAATCAAAATTCTCATCTTTCATCATTTCGGGATCTTCACCCAAAGTCCCATCACGATTTCCTCATCTCTATTATTCAGTCATATCATTTTCGAGGATTTCGTCTCCCCCAAGCCATTCAAGGATAAAGTTTTAAACCTGAAAAACCATGTCTTTTAAATAAATTCTTCCACACCCAGTTCAGATCTGCTGACTGGGGCATTTTTCAAAATTTGGAGTGTTTTCTTTGCCACTAAGCTCGGCTTTCAACCGGCTTAGTAGCAAAGAGGGGCATCTGTGAACACCCCAAAATTTTCAAAATCTTTTAAATATTCCCTTTTTTCCCTAATATCATTTTCTGAGCAATTAAGTCATTTTTTAAATCTAAATTCCAGTTCATTTCTCAAGTTTTTCTGAAAAAAAAATCATTTTATATGTTTAAATTGATTTTGGATCTGGATCCATTGTCCAAATCCAAATCTGAGTCTCCTTGTTCAAAATTTTAAATTAAAATTACAGAAAATACCAAAAATAGTTTTTAAAATAGCTCGAATAGTCCCTCCGACATCTGTTTGGATCCATCAAATTGTATTTCTTGATTCGAGTATCAAAACTCAAATATTTTCTTAAAAACCTGGGTCCAAACCCATTCTTCTGAAGAAATTTCTCCAAAATAACCCTGACTTTTCAGAAAAACCCTCTTTTGTAAATATTTCTCGCAAATACAAAAAATTAGTTTTTAATCTTTGATTTTAGGGCTTTATTCTAAAAATGTCAAATATCAAGAAAGAAACAAAAAAAAAATAGAAAAAAAGCACAAAAAAATGACCTTTTGAAAGCCCCTTTTGAAAATCGAGTTTTATCAAAACACTTTTTAGCAAAAACTGTTAAAGACCCGCTTTCCGTGAAAATATTGAAAACATGAAGGGATCCGATTAGAAAATTTTCTAACGGCTTCTCGTTATAAGAAAGGAGCCGCAGGCCTCCATTTCTCCATCCATTCCCCACCTCTTCATTACGCTTCACACATCAACAACTCTCTTCCTCTGTTTCTTTCTTCTTCCCCTGTCCTCTTCTTCAGTCCTTCTTCTTTTTCCCTCTGGGGTCCCCCCCTTCAAGTGGCTGGAGGTCGACTACAATTCAAAAAGCTACGAAGAAGATCCTTCTTTCCTCCCTCAGGATTCCTCCAAAACCAAGAAGCATCTGTTTCCCGTCCTTCTTCCTTCAGCATCACTGCAAGAACAAGGTAAGAAACTCTCTCCCTTACTCTCTCTGTTTTATTTCTGATCTTCTATTTTGATCCCTGTTAACGCATCATGGATGGCGTTGAATTGCTCATAGCAATTTCAGAACACCTCCTTATGCAAAAGTAAAAGGGATGAACCATCCCGACATTTCTCTTTTAATTTCCATAGTTCATTTTGGGATTTCTTCAAATTTTTGCTATTCATTCTTCAGTTTATGTCGCTTAGATTCAATAGCCTGTGTTAATTTATCTAGATTCAGTTTCGATCTCTATTTGTGCTTCTCATTATATTGTTTAAACCTTTTTTTTTATATAATATTATTGGTTTGATTCCAACAACATCGTAACACAGGAAGTATTACATTAGTTTTGCATCGATTCCTCTGTGAATTGACTCAGAGTCATTGTTTTATAATTCTCAGATTTCGGATTTTGCCTTCCAATTTTCATTCAACTTTCTTTTTCTTGTTTTCCGATTTCTAGTTTATGTTTTAAGGTCTCTTCTCTCTTTCTTCTTATTTTTCCCCTTTTCGGCCTTCATTATTCTCCTGTCTTCCTTCTATCTCGTGAGAAAAACCCAATCAATGTAGCAGCCACATGACGAGGAGGCACTCCTCTTTACTCAACCTGAGATATCTACGGTAATTCTCCCTCCCTCTTCTAAATTTTTTTTTTCTTCTCTATTAGCATGAATTGCTTGTTCCTGCTCAATTAAAAGCATGATAGGTAGTCTGATCTGCCTGTAGCAGCACCGGACTACATTCTTGCAACAAGTTGCTTGTTATATTTTATCTTTTTATCATTTTCTCTTCATATTATGATTTCTTTGTTTTATTTTGTCACTACCCTTACTTATAATCCTTGCAAATTCGCTATTAAATCGTTATTCATCCATCTGTTTCAAGTTTGCTCTCATGCATCAGTTTAATTTTTATGTGAATGTATTCACCATGCTCCCTTTTGCACTTTTAGTTCTAATATATGATGCATCAACTATATAGAGTTAGAAGTAATCCTCATAGTAGTGTCCGATCTAATCTAGTATCAGATCGGACCTACTTCGTAGCCATCTTTTGTCGATCCTGCATCTGTTAATCTGATTAGGCATCAGCGTTTTTTTTATTTTTTATTTTATGCCCTGTTCCATCTTGACAACGAGTTAGTGTTTTGCTCTTGGTCTGATGTTCTGTTTACATCTTCTAGATTGTTGATTTCCTGTTTTATCTATCAATTTAGATTCCCCCTTTGTATATAGATCTCCTGTGGTTAAATTACTGCTGGAAATTATAAAGTACAAGAACATTTTTTTTTTACTGTCTTTTAGGCTAGATGAATTAAGGTTGGTTTCCTTCAAGAAAAGGGGATACAGGTATCTCGTTATGGTTAATCCTACCATATGGAGATCAAATTATGATGCTTCATTGACAGGTTGAGATGTTTCATAAAATGTATAAAACTTTAAACCTCTTTATGATCTTCAAGATCAAAAGGGTATTTCAATGAATCATTTCCAGTCAAAAAGGGTGAAGGAAAATCCCCATGTTAATACCACTGCAGGTGTTTTCCCTCTCCCCATTGAGCTCACTGGTAGCATCCCAGATCATCAGCCATTCCAGAGTTTAAATCATAAGCAGGATCAATACTAGGTCCCACCTTGCCAAGTTCACCATTTTACAGATTTCAGAAGGCTAAATCGAGACATCGTTATGGAGAATGACATGTTTCTTTTCAAGATCTTTGTGCCATCTCTGTTTAAAGCAAATTGGCATCTTTCGAGCAAACATCCAAATCATCCTCTTTTACAATCTTCCAGAAATTTTCCTTTTCTGCTCATCAGTAATATCAGTTTCTTTCTCATTTGCAGCAATGATAGCATAAAATTGATCTTTAGAGCAAATTTCAATACCATCTATTCCCTCCACCTCATTGACACCAGGTAGCTTGAGTCCCATGTTCGCAGCTTGTTGCAGGGTACTAGTTAAATACACAGAAGTCTACTGTGTAGAGCCAGACAAGGCATCATCACCAGGAAATCCTGAGACTTTAAAAGTTCATATACATAATCTCAGTCCTGTGCTCCATTATCTTTCAACACTTCTCCATTATCATCAATGGCAAGCACCCTTAGCAAGAAAACCATTAGCCCCTTCTTCCAGCATGTTACCATGATGCCCTCTTATAGGATGATAAGCTGGCAGATGATTTTCTGTACCTGAAATTGCCTCGCTAACTTCATTAGTTGTTGTGGATCCTACCTAATGTATATCCTTTTTCTCCAGGCTTCAGTGCTAGAGCCTTCTAGTGCCTGACTTTCAATCCATCCACTTAAAGAGATTAGGAAGGTCAATCTCAGCACCATCGAGTTGTCCCAATAAGAGGGCACTCTCCCTCTCGAGATCATCAAGAGCTCCTTCCCACTGCTCCGCCTATGTTTTCATTTCATCTTCCACAGCCATGTCCAGATCACGCCTTTGAAGACTTTCTGCAAATTAGTCCTGCACTTTCGTGCTCTGTTAGAGGTACCTCTAAGCTTAGTTGATCATCATCCTCAGATGGCGAAATCGATTTGTCATTAGAATAAATCATGAATGAATGAAGTCACTTTCTCCTTATTCCAAAACCACCTGTATCAAACTCTCACTCCATTTACTATCATAGGTATATCTATGTCATCCCCTGATGCACCCTCACATTTCCCTGTTGTAAATCAGAACCCCTACCATGGTTAGGCTATGCTGTTATTCATCTTTACTTCTGCACCATCACTTAGGTCTGGCTGGTCATCCCAACATTCTTTACCTCTCATTTTTTTTTTATCACTGCAGCTTCCCATCCTTACCTTTATGTTCATTTACACAGCCACTACTATAGCATAATTGCATCAGCATTTCAGTACTGCCTCTTTCTAACATCCAGCTGCATTCCATGATTCCTGTCATTCCATTTTCCCAGATGACCACCCCCACTGTCACAGCTGTTTGTCTTCAGCCATACCACCTATATTAGCAGCACCTTCCTACACAGTCCCCTTCACACTCAGCATCTCCACCTTCATACTTCATATCATTTCATTAAAAATTGTTACATTTCACATGCACCTATTGATTGTAATAACAACAATATGTCACATCACCACACTCATTTGCATTTGCTATACCTTCTATACCTATGTCCACTAACCTTCATCAGCATCACTCTCATCCACCAATGTCGCATGCATGTCATATGTGATATATATATATATATATATAAATATGCATACATATATGTATATATATATATCTGTATATACTCATATATACATATATGTATGCATATATATATATATATATATATATATATATATATATATATATATATATATATATATATATATATATATATATATATATATATATATAGGTAGGTATCTATCATAAAAATCGTGGCACATGAATATCTCACCATCTACATGTTAAAGCCAATGTGAAATGTGCAAATTCTCTTTTGCTTTCATACTAACTATAGTGTTTTGCAGAAAATATGTGGGAAATGTCATCACTTGGAGGCCTGTATATTCAATTTAATGTAATTATAATAATTAGATCTCAATGAGAATTTACAATTTCCAGCTCTAGATAGAATGAATGAGCATTATAAATATCATGAATTACTTGTTTTCATGCATTTTTTTCCTTTATTCTTCAAATTCTCACAAATGGCTACACGAATGGCACGTGCACCATTTTGTAAGAGGTAAATTAATCCTAAGTTGATAATTTACATCAACGGCCATAGTCGGGATGTAAACAAGACTTAGGATTTTTATCTTTTATAAAATAACATTGGATTCACACTGGATCCTCTTCAAAAATCATCATATTTTCAAATATTTCCTTCTTTTATCAGAATTTAATTTAAAATTAACTCAAAATATATACCAATGGCCATAGTCAGGGTATATTGAGAGTTCATTTCATTTTAAATTCTATAAAAGCACCAAAAATATGTTTTATTCTTCACCTGAATTTAAATATAGATTATTATATAATACATTCAATGACCATAGTCAAGGAGGTATTATATCTTCAATCTTATTTTGATTCATTTAAAGAATGAAATAGCTTTTCAAACTCCAATTTCAAAAATTTAAATTCATTCATCATTTAGGATAAAATTGCATCATATTTTTAAGATTCCTTTTTCATAAATCCAAGTAATTCTTTCCTTCATTTCTCAGATCAAATCCTATTCATAAAATCAAATTCAACTCTATTTTTCAAATGGATTCAAGAATTCAAAGTCCCATTTGACTTTGAAACTTCAGAATCATCTTGTATTTCAAATTCCAAATTCTATCTTAAATTCAAAATCCAATTTAACTTTGAAATTCATTCGTATATTCAAGATTCAATTTCTAAAATTCATTTTCCAATTTCAAATTAAACTTGAAAGTTCTTGATTCATCTTCTGAATTTAAACTTCAAATCCATTTTAGGATCCAAGATTCAACACTCATATTGGATCTCAGACTTCAGATCCAATTCCTCTTTAGGATCCAGACTCCAAATTTCATTTCGGATCTTAGACTTCAGACCCAAAAATCTATCTTAGGATCCAGAGTCCAACTCTACATTGGATCTCAGACTTTAGATCCAAATCCATCTTAGGATCCAGAACCCAACTCTACATTGGATCTTAGACTTCAGATCCAAATCCATCTTAGAGTCCAAAACCCAAATTCTACATCGGATCTTGAATCCATTTTTGAGATCCAATTCCATTCCCAATTCTAGATTTCAAATCCAATTTCATCTATAGATCATATCTGAATTTCTTAAATTCATCTCTATTTTTTTTAATACCATTCGATTTCTCAAATCCATCCTGATTTCAAATCTTAAATTCAATATCACTTCAAAATTTCATCTTCTTCTCCTAAATCCATGATAAAATTCAAAGTCCATTTCTGACTTTGAAAAATTCATTTCTTTTCCTTTTACCTCAGCTTTAAAACATTCTTTTTGAAATTCAAAGATTTATTCTTCCATACTCTAATCATTTCAAAAGACTTAGAATTTCTCTGATCTATCTCAAGTTCTAAGTTAAATTTTATCATTCAGAAACCATTTCTTCACTCCATTATCAAGTTCATCTCATAAACTTAGAAATTTTCAAAACATCTTTCCAAAAAAAGCATACATCCTTGCATTGCACAAAGCATGATTCTTTGTGCATTTAGATCTTTAGGATAAATTCTTAGATGATATTTAGGCAAAGCAAAAGGCATAGATTCGATCCTTGGTTCGATTACCCCTGGTAAAGGCACCAGGAACGGTCAAACCTCGTACCGACGAGCGAATCCCGTCTCTTCATTTTTCCGCAAATATTTTCAAAACGGAGGCGAGTAATTTTCTAAATATTTTTCAAATCAAGGTCAAGTGAGACCGCGCAAAAGAGTTCCTCTTCTCTCTCTCTTTCTTTCTTTTCTCTTCTCACTTTCTTTTCTTTCTTTTATTTTCTTCCCTTAAAAAAGGAGGAAAATAGAGGTTAGAAAAGGGAAAGAGAAGGAAGAGAGAGAAACCACAAGAGAGGAAAAATTTTGCGATGATCACAATGATGATCTCTCATGTTTGATTTAAAGGATCAGATCTCGTGCTGATCATTCGTCTTGTGGTGGATTTTCTTCCCCCAAAACGATTTTTCACTTATCTTTTAAATAAACATTTTCCTCTCAAAGATCCCATATGCAGGCAGGATCAGAAAAACTCCTTTTTTTTCAAATCTTATAAATTTTCAGCTAATTTTGTTATCTTTTATCAGTTTCATTCATTTTATTTATATTTTTATCATGTTTTATATCAATTTTATCAAGTTTTATTAAATTTTCCTCAAATCTTATAAAATCTGAACCCTTTCAGGTTAAGGGATAAACCTGATGCCTCTTTTTAATGAGGTATTCTTTTATTCTATTTTCCCTTCAGGTTAAGGGATAAACCTGACCCTCGTTGTCCGAGGTGTTTTCTCATTCAGGATAAGGGATAATCCTGAAACCCCTCGTAGGATCAATAATGCTACCTATGAGGATTCTTTTTCAAATTTTCATGATTTTGTAAATGTCTATTAAATTTCTCTTTATTAATTTTCTCCCAAAATTCTATTTTCTTCACATTACCCTTTCAGGTTAAGGGATAAACCTGACCCTCGTTGTCCGAGGTGTTCCCATTCAGGATAAGGGATAATCTTGAAACCCCTCGAAGGAGCCAGAACGCTACCTATGAGGATTCTTTTGTAAATACAAGTTTTGTCAATCTTTGTTGATTTTCTAGATTTATATCAATTTCCCTTCATTAAATCTCTTTAAATTCTATTCTTTTTCTCATTCAGGATAAGGGAAAATCCTGAGACCCCTCATAGGAATACTAGTGCTACCTGTGAGAATTCTTTCCCAAATAAATTTGCAATAAATTTCTTTTCTTCTTCTCCATTCTTATAAATTTTATTCTTTTTTCCCCTTTCAGGTTAAGGGATAAACCTGAATCATTCCTTTCTAAATTCTCATCAAATGTCTATTCCATTTTCCCTTCAGGATAAGGGATAATCCTGAAAACACCGACAATCATTCTTGCTCAATTCTTAAGTATCTTAGAATGTCGGTGTCCCTTTTTCTTTAAATCTCTGTCAGAAAACCCAGTACTCATAATGGGGCATTTTTTTGAAAAATCCAGTACTCATACAGGTAAGCCTAGCGCTCGTGCTAGTGTCTGGTTGACCGATCAGTTAGCCTCTCAGGATCAGTCTTTGCACTGACCCTTCATCAAAAGTCAAAGCTCTAAATCCAATGTTGACCTTCGGGTCATTCAAATCTCAATTTCAAGCCTTCAGGTCGCAATCTTTCTTCAATTTTCTCTAAATTCTGTCAATCTTTCGTCAATACCTTCTCATCAACTCTCCTTTGAGATTCGAGTTTTTCGACTCGAACTTCCAACTCTTTCCTTTGAGATTCGAGCCTTGACTCAAATTTTTCAGCTCTCCTTCGAAGGTTTGAGTTTTAACTCAAGTCTTTTGTTCCTTCAAAAATCTGAACCTTTCAAGTTTTTCTTTGAAATTTGGGCCCTGGCTCGAACTTTCCAGCCTACCTTCAAAGATTTGAGTTTTAAGTTTTCTTGCCTTCAATAAAAGAATTTTCAAGTGTTCCTTCAAGATTCGAGCCCTGACTCAAATTTTTCCTGCTTTCCTTCGAAGATTTGAGTTTTATCTCGAATTTTCTTGCCTTCAATAAATGAACTTTCAAAATTTTCCTTTGAGATTCGAGCCCTGACTCAAACTTTCCTGCTTTCCTTCAAAAATTTGGGTTTTATCTCGAGTTTTCTTGCCTTCAATAAATGAACCTTCGAGTTTTGATTCGAGCTCTTACTCGAATTTTCCTGCTTCCCTTCGAAAATTTGAGTTTTATCTCGAGTTTTCTTCAATAAAAGAACTTTCCAAGTTTTCCTTCAAGATTCGAGCCCTGACTCGAATTTTCCTACTTTTCCTTTGAAGATTTGGGTTTTATCTCAAGTTTTCTTGCCTTCAGTAAATGAACCTTCAAAGTTTTGATTCGAGCCCTGACTCGAACTTTCCTGCTTGCCTTCGAAGATTTGAGTTTTATCTCGAGTTTTCTTGCCTTCAATAAATGAATTTTCAAGTTTTCCTTTAAGATTCGAGCCCCGACTCGAACCTTCTAGTTTCCCTTTGAAGACTCGAGTTTCGACTCGAATTTTCCTGTTTTTCTTGTAAAAACCTGAGTCCTAATTCAGTTGGTTTTTCAAAACCAACTTCTGAGTTAGGCTTACCTTCAACATCCAGTTTTATGTCAAGCTTACCTTCAGAACTTTAAATTCACATTTAACTTCGGAATTCAGCCTCATGTTGGATTCTTCCCCAGAATCCCACTGATATGTCAAAATTCGATGTTAAGCAAAGGTTTTGTCATCAAAGATTTCAGGAATATCTTGCCAAATTGCCATAAAATAGTTGTTAATTATATAAAAAAATTTCCTCAAATCTCCTTAGTATTCCTTTCAAAAGGGTGAAGCTTTTGTGAAAAAAGACTCAAACTTCAAATTTTCTGTTGGTCAACCAAGAGGATGAAGAAAAATCCTCGATATGACCGGTAAAGGAAATATTCATTGATGCTGAAGAGCCATAAATGAGCTGATATTGATCATAGCTATGGCACATTCTTAAAGATTATTCTTTGGCAGTAAGACAGTGGAAATATCCTGGGCAGTCAAAAAAGAACCTACCCAATTCATGTCTCCTCAAGTCAGCTAAGCTGCAAATCAAATATCCGCAAAAGGGATCTCTCAATTGTCGTCAAGATGAAGGCGAATTAAGCGAGTAGACCCTCGGGGCCAAAGAAGATTTGGATCATCTACCGATGTAACGCCCCGGATTTCCAAAACAAAGCTAAGTTAAAATTTTCATGAAATTCTTTTTTTTTTTTCTTTGCAGCGGAACTTAGAAAAGCTTTTAGCAGCGGAATAAGACGATAATGAGTCGTCAGTTTTAGAAAACTCCGAGCACGTTGCAGGTATGTGGCCAAGCAACTCATTGACCACCAAAGTGTTCCATTTTATCGAAAGCACATGTTTATTACAACACTACTGCTTAGAAAAGTAGTGAAGGTTCAATAAAAAGGAAGCAGTACAACTCTGTCTAGAGAAACCCTGGAACTCGATGCCGCCTTGCTCCGCATATCGTCACGCAGGTCCAACACCTGAAATCCCCATAAAACGGGGTCAGAACCACTGATGGTCTGGTAAGCATGCAGTCATACATCCATTCAACTCAAGTACGGTGATGACCACTCAGGGTCGCAATGCGTAATAACGACGCTCAAGCCTCCAAGACTTAGCGTATATCGCAAGAGCCTCCTCAGGGCTATGAGTTGAACATCCGCTCGAGTCTAAGCCTTTTCAGGGCTGTGATTTGAATAACCGCTTAAGTCTCCACGACTTAGCCATGACCTATTTCGGGTCTCAAAGTGATGTCTAGCTCAAGTCTTCATACTTGGCACATCCGTATCCCACGCATCTAAGGACAACTCCTCGAGCTTCGCTTAGTCGTGCGGATACAACACGGGTCTTTGCCCAGTCAGTCCAGTAGTATACCGAACATGACACCTTCACAAAGGTTATGCAGGACTGACTCAACACATTATCCACTCATACATTCAAAGCATCGCTGTACCTAGAACTAATGCATTGTTTGATAATTAACCGCTCCCGCCTTTGGTACGCAGGTAGAGCTATTGTCCGGGCATCAACGCGACGTTCTGGGGTTTGATTATTCTATGTATTTTAGATACCCCAGAGGCCTGTTGACCCTATCCATAGTAAGGCAGTGTGTTTCAACTGGGAGAACCCTACTAGGCCCATATTCGGATGCATCCTCTACTTGCAGTAGTTGGGTTCAATCCTTAGATCTTAAGGATAACCACGACCCCAAAACCCATAAGTGACTGAGGCCATCGTGGACTCTATCAGGTCCAAAGTAAAATACATGTCACTCAAGGCTGTACCATCACTGTCATTCCACAGTGAGCATAATTCCTGAAGGGGTCTGCCAGTCTTACAATTACTTAGACAGAATCTGCATGCCATTTAGGCAGCCCGTGCTTTCAGCACTACGGGAGTGTGTACCCGACCCCATTTAGTCCGCCCCAACACAGTCATTACTGAGGGGGTACCCCTAACACGATTTTCAACCGCGGGGTATGTGCGACCTTAAGTCTTATTCATATGCATGCAGAACACCGCTCTTGGCACTTCGGCCACCACGAGCATCACACCTCTTTGGGTGGAAACAACACACTCTGGCTCTTCGGCCCTTACGAGTCTGGTTGTGTAACCGTTCTCAATGAGCATGCATATGACTCGATCTAAATAGATCGGCTACTCGGCGTATTTTTACGCGACGAGTACAAACCTAGCCAAGGCGCAACCTCTACTCCGGCTCAGCGGCCCTTACGAGCAAGGTGCCCTTGTAGGCACAATGATACAAGCCGACCTGGCATCGTTCCATCAACGGACATCATTATGCCGTTCCATTGGTTCCGGCAGCTCTTCTGCCAACCATTTCGTCAGCACCTCCCCTGCTCTACCGGCAGTGGTGCGACGAACCCTTCTACGTTGTAGAGGGCAAACCATGAACTGGGTAGCACTCTGCTATATGTCAAAGTATCCTGCTACGTTCTTTCTGAGCTATTCTTAGCTTCTTCAGAAATTTCAGCAGCACTTCCTCTCTTTTACGGAGAAAGCGTGCGTTTCTTTTATCCATTTCAGCGGCATCTCCCCTCTTTGGTAGGAAATCGCCATGCTTAATTCGGGAAAATGGATGCGCACCGTTGTGCGTACTTTGCATCCATCAAGGTTGCAGGAACCCTAGGCCATAGCCAGGCCATACGTAATTGACTTAATTTTTATGTAAAGAGCATTTTGCCAAAAAGTGAAGCCTTTCCAATAGGGGCTTCATTCGTCATCAGAATCTTGAACGAGGAGCGGTCAGGGAATCGCATTGGCAATTTGGAGTTTGATCTCCATTTGAACGCTCATTTATGCGCTATATATGTAGTATAAGCAGAAGCCTGTGCTTTATACAGCGGCGGCGTAAAGAAATGCATATACTATTGTTCAGGGTGTGTAACTGAACGAAATATTCTACATATATAACAAAGCAGAAGCCTTGGCATCGTTCGACGCGACGGCGTAAGTAAATACATTGCAGAAAGCAGGAGCCTTGGCATCGTTCGACGCGACGGCGTAAGTAAATGCATAATCGGAAGTGCAGTAATCGGAAGTGCAGAAAACAGGAAGCCTTGGCATCATACGACGCGACGGCAAAGGTAAATTACATAGCCTGTGCGATATAAGACGCGCCGGCAGAATCATCAGATATACACCTAGATCCGTATCCAACGATAGTTACGAGGCGAGCGGGTGAACACCGAAGTGTTCTGAAGGGCTCAACCAAGAACTAGGGCGAGATACCATTTTAAAAACGCATATACTGCGTGTTTGAACATAGATATATCCGACGATAGTTACGAGACGAGCGGGTGAACACCGAAGTGTCCAAAAAGGGCTCAATCAAGAACTAAAGCAAGATACTACTTCAGAAAGTATATTCTATATACAAACAGTCACATACTTGAGAGAGATGGATCAACGAAGCGAACTTACTTCAAATCGTGGAAGAAACGGCTCCGGGTTGCTTCTTTGGCTTCGAGCCTTCCTTCGAGAGGTCAGACTAAGTCAGATGAAGCTGACTTAGTTGAGAAAGAGGTAGAGCAGGTCAAGCTACTCAACCTAAGTGGTTTGAACCAAACAGGGTTCGATCCAAGTCAACTGGGTTCAGCAGGTTCGAACTCAGCTCAAGTAGGCTAAGTCTGGGTTCAGAAACCCAAACCGGAATCAGGACTAAAAAGGACTTTGACTTTGACTTTAAACCCAACTAGGTTCAAGTCAAGTCAACTGGGTTTGGACCAGGTCAAGTGGGTTCAGACCCAGGTCAGGTGGGTTAGGACCAGGTCAGGCAGGCTCAGGCTAAGTCAGGCAGGCTCAGACTAGGTCAGGTGGGCTCAGGTGGGCTAGGCTAGGTAGAGGAGGTTTAGGAGAGAGAGAGAAGGCAAGAGAGAGAGAGGGGGTCGATTTTTATGAGAAGAGAGAGAGTGGGGAGGGCTATTTATAGCCCAAGCCCACCTCCTCTTGGGTTTTTCCATGCCCATTCTACCCCCTTGGCTTCTTTTTAATTCCAAGAGGTTCCTTGGTGTGGGGCCCACCTAGATATTTCCATGGGATATTTTGTGGGTCCCACCAGATATTTTCTGAGGAATATTTCTGTGGGTCCCACCAATATTTCCGAGGGTCCCGCAAGAATTTCGGGTTTCCGGCGATTTTTTCCGAAAAATTCTCAGTACGCCATTCCCTTCGTATTGACGTAACTAAGAAAGTTGGCTCGCAGGAATCCATTGATTTCATTCAGGTAGGAAGTTATGGCTTCCAGAGTGTTTGAGCATATATTCGCGATTCGATGAATATCCTAAGTATAACTGGCTCGCAGGAATTGATTCGTTTTGCATTCTGAGAAGAAATGCTATTTTTACCGGTAAATGCCTCATGAATTTTATTCAGATATTTTCTGAAAAATTGTGGGTCTTACAACCGAGATGAAGGAGTTTGTGAAGGATCCTTCCAGGGAAAGTTCAGATCACCGTCGAGATGAAGGCGAGTGTGATGGACCTACCGACAAACCCTAAAAGATATTTGATTTTTGCTATCATCTAAAGACCTTTTAACATCAAGCCTAATCCCTGAGAAAGAAAAAGGAGCATCAGAGCATCTCCAAGATGAAGGAGTTTGTGACGTACCCTTCCCTGAAAAAGAGAGAAAAGTCAGGATATCTCCAAAATGAAGGATGATGTAAAAGCCCAAGAAAGCCCCATGACTCAAAAGAGTGCAAAAAGATCATCATGGGAAAATGCCCAGGATATCAAACTGCCCAAACTGCAAAGAATCTTCCTTATATATATAAAATTCTTCTATCAATATCTTTTCATTCAATTACTTTTATGAAGCTAAGAATATTTCCTCTCCTTTCATATCAAGGAAATGGATAGCATCCTTGAAGAAAACCAACAACAAAATTTCACTTTGATTCTGGATTCTATAGAGTTAACCCAGTTGGGGGTAATACTCTAGGTGGAAGAGAGAACATCTTTCGAAAGTGCTTACCTTCAATTACCTTAAAACAACTATAAATTTTATCATTTTGGCAAAATTTTCCAACTTTCCTAATAAGAAATAATAACTTGACATCTGTTTTGATACATCTCGGTGTTGCCTTTTCCTTTTTTTCGCATAGTCGAAAGCGTTGCCTTCCCCTCTTTCATAAGAGTTGCCTTCCTCGTCTTTTGCTTTGTCGAGAGACTCGCCTTCTCCTTGATAAAAGGATTGCCTTCTTCGTCTTTCGCTTTGTCGAGAGACTCGCCTTCTCCTTGATTAAAGGATTGTCTTCTTTGTCTTTTGCGTTGTCAAAAGATTTGTCTTTCTCCTTGATAAAAGGATTGCCTTATCCGTCTTTCGCTTTGTCGAGAGACTTGCCTTCTCCTCGATAAAAGGATTGCCTTCTTCGTCTTTCGCTTTGTCGAGAGACTCGCCTTCTCCTTGATAAAAGGATTGCCTTTTTTGTCTTTCGCTTTCTCGAGAGACTCACCTTCTCCTTGATAAAAGGATTGCCTTCTCCGTCTTTCGCTTTGTCGAGAGACTCGCCTTCTCCTCGATAAAAGGATTGCCTTCTCCGTCTTTCGCTTTGTCAAAAGACTCGCCTTCTCCTTGATAAAAGGATTGTCTTCTCCGTCTTTTGTGTTGTCAAAAGATTTGCCTTCTCCTTGATAAAAGGATTGCCTTATTCATCTTTTGCCTTGATCAAAAATTTTGCCTTCTCCTTGTTAAAAGGATTGCCTTCTTCATATTTCACATTTTTGCCTTCTCCTTGTTAAAAGGACTGCCTTCTTCATATTTCACATTTTTGCCTTCTCCTTATTAAAAGTATTGCCATCTTCATATTTCACATCTTGCCTTCTCCTTGCTAAAAGGATTGCCTTCTTCATATTTCACATCTTGCCTTCTCCATGCTAAAAGGATTGACTTCTTCATATTTCACATTTTGCCTTCTCCTTATTAAAAGGATTGCCATCTTCATATTTCATATCTTGCCTTCTCCTTGCTAAAAGGATTGCCTTCTTCATATTTCACATCTTGCCTTCTCCTTGCTAAAAGCATTGCCTTCTTCATATTTCACATTTTGCCTTCTCCTTACCAAAAGGATTGCCATCTTCATACTTCACATTTTGCCTTCTCCTTGCCAAAAGGATTGCCATCTTCATATTTCACATTTTGCCTTCTCCTTACCAAAAGGATTGCCATCTTCATATCTTCATATTTTACTTTCTCCTTGCTAAAATGATTGCCATCTTCATATCTTCATATTTTACCTTCTCCTTGCTAAAAGGATTGCCATCTTCATATTTCACTTTCACCTTCTCCTGTCCAAAGGATTTGCCCTCTTCCATCTTTCGCCTTGTCAAGAGATTCATCTCCTTGATAAGACATTCGCCTTATTCATCTTTTACCCCATCAAAAGATTCACCTCCTGTTACCTTATTCATCGTTTATTTTGTCTCACATCTCCTCATTTTTTCATCTCTCACATTCCCAAAAGAGTTGCCTCATTCAGCTGAAGTATCTCTCCTGTCCCATCACGGTTTTGAGAAATCCGTATGGTTGTTCCCACTCAGGTTAAGGGTCAAAACCTATACTGTCTGCAAGAGGTCATTAATTTTAAAAGCTGATTTAGTCTCAGCAATGAGACGTCCAAGTTTCATCCCTTTTTCAAGCATTATAGAACCCCATTCCCTCCTCTCACAAAACCCCTTTCCGATTTGTTCGTCCAAACTCCGAAGGTCCCATCATGGTCTCTTCACTCAAGGATTCCATTTGGTCGTCCCCTTCAGGTTAAGGGTTAAGCCTGAACCTCGCCCCTCGAGGTATCTTCCTTTTTCAGATTTGGGTTAAACCTAAGTCTCGTTCCAACGAGTTTCCCTTGTTTCGACGAAGTGTTTTCTTCCAGTCCCATCATGGTTCTTCCCATCGAGGAATTCATGCTTTGTATATCCATCTAGGACGAGATCCTACTTAAGCTTCATCTCACGAGGCGTTTTTCCATAAATGTCCCATCAAAATCCTCATATATTCCTTTCCCCATTCAGGTTATCTTGAGATATCTTCGTCCCATACAGGTTAAGGGCTAAACCCGAGTCGTTCCAAAAGGATGATCTTGTCTCACCCATGAGACTTGATCAAAATTCTTACCTTTCATCATTTCAGGATCTTCACCCAAAGTCCCATCACGATTTCCTCATCTCCATTATTCAGTCATATCATTTCCGAGGATTTCGTCTCCCCCAAGCCATTCAGGATAAGATTCTAAGCCTGAAAATCACGTTTTCAAAATAATTCTTCCACACCCAGTTCAGGTTTGCTAAACTGGGGCATTTTTCAAAATTTGGAGTGTTTTCTTTACCACCAAGCTCTGCTTTCAACCGGTTTAGTAGCAAAGAGGGGCATCTGTGAACACCCCAAATTTTTCAAAATCTTTTAAATATCCCCTTTTTGCCCCTGATTACATGTTCTGAGTAATTGAGTCACTTTTTAATCTGAATTCCATTTTGTTTCTCAGGTTTTACTAAAATTAAATCATTTTGTACATCTGACCCAATTTCGGATCTGGATCTAGATAAAAGATCCAAATCTAAGCTTTGTTGTCCAATTTTTAATCAAATTCTCAAAATTACCAAAATAGCCTTTTTGAAAGGCTCAGACAGTTTGTCTGGTATCCGTTTGGATCCATCGCGTTTTATTCCTCAATTCGAGTTTCAAAACTTGAATATCTTCCCAAAAACTGGATCCAAACCCATCTTTTGAAGAAATTCTCCAAAATATAAACTCAAATTCTCAATAAAGCCTTCTTTGGTAAATATTCGTAAAGTTTTGTAGAAATCCCATAGTTTTAGAGTTTTGTTTTCAAAAAATACAAAAAAAAAAATAAAAATACCGAGAAAAAAACAAAAAAATCAAAAATAAATGAAGGAAATTGCAAAAAGTGTTTTTTTTGGAAACCCGTTTTAGAAAAAACTTTTTAAAGAGGCCCTTTTGTGGAAAACCTTATTTTCAATGTTTAAAAGTCGAGTTAGGGTTTTGAAAACCCTAACTCTTGCCTTCTCCCCTCCAGAAGCTTCTTCCTTCTCCTCCATCGCTCTCCTGAAGCTCCTTTCCCCATTCTCAACCCCTCATCACCAACAAACCGTCCATCTCCCGTTCATCCCCCAACCGCATCCTCCTTCTCTCCCTTTAAGAGAAGCCCATAGGGGACTTCAACAGGACCGCCTCTCACCCCCGCATCCTTCTTTCATGAAGCTTTCTCGAGATCTCTTGCCTTCATTTTGAGTTCTGAAGAAAAATCTACCGCACGATTACTCTCTTCTTCCTCTTCTTCTTATTGCTCTCCTCTGATTTTCCCCACCGCGGAAGGGAACGACCCGTCTTCGCCCCGCCACGTTCTTCATCTCCTTCACATTTTCGTTTTAGCTCTTCCCCAACCGATTAAAGAGAGTAGATCGATCTCCAAAAGTTACAGGTAAGTAATCACCTCCTTCTTCTTTGATTCTTTGCAAAAAAAAAAAAATCTTCCTTCTTTCATAGCATCCCTTTGTTTTAATCTGCGTTATTCTTCATTTTCTTCTTTTTATCATGGAGCAAAAGGATGGGATCGACCTGCATATAGCAGGATAGACCCGTCTGTTGCTACAACGAAGGGGAATGGTCTCATCCCAACAATATTCTTCTTCTTCTTTTTTTTTTTTTCTTTCTTTTTCTTTTTTTTTTCTTTTTCTTTCTCTTCTCCCTCGTTTTCCTTCTTTGAGTTTTTGCTGTTTTTCAGTTCATTCCATCTGATGCTCTGTTCCAATCACATGAGTGTATGACATTTTTCTTTCTTTTCTATTTTCCAAATTTTTGTTTCCATTTTGATCATCTGTTGGTCTTGATTGATGCGTTAAGATTGGTCTCTTATTCGCATCAGATCTTCATGCTTTGTAGCCAGTTGGGTTATGTAAATATTTTCTGATTCACTACTTCTTTGATCTTATATCGCCCGTTTTTGCATCTCGTTTTATATCAAGGCTTCCATTTCTATAATCCGATCTCATGTTTATAATGTTCTGATTATCATCTTACATATCCCAAGATTACTTTTCATTTTATCTTTTTATTTTTATTTCCTTCTTATTTGTCTTCCTGTTTAATTTAAGTCCCAGCTTACATTTGTTTTCTCAGTTTTGATCATGTTCTCATCGATCTCTGCGTTCATTCATTTTAGTTACATCTTGCTCCTGTGTCCTCACGTTTTCTGCAATCAATTTTGTTTTTTAGTTATTGTCAATGCATCTGTATTTGATTTATCGTGAAATGCCTGCCCTGTCCATTTGATTGATGATTGTTTCTTTTTTTTCTTATTACAACAAGGGTCGTTTGGACCATGCTCTGGATATGTTGTTATCGTCAACCAGAATGTAGCACCCATCCTTATACTTCTTATGAACATCCTTGTTTTATGACGATTCCATGCTGTAACTGCATATATATCTGTATTAATTGCCTAATCTTCACCCTCATGGTAGCACCCAATCTGATCCAGTATCAGATTAGATCTACCCTGTAGCAACCCTTCTCCACATGTGTTCACGCCCCATTTACTGTTTTGTGGTACCCCCTTGCTAAGCATGCACCTCAAATTAGCATCCCCTAAATTATGGCTGCATAAACTCATGATTCATTGCTTGCTGCACTACTTGAATCTCTTGGCAACGTGAAGAATCTGGAAAGGCTTTCCCTAACTAGAAATTTTGAAACACTTCCACCACCACCGTCAGATGAGCCAGAGCTGAAGGGGCAAGAGACAATGATGCCTTATTTGATTCCAGAGGGTCAGTTCTTGGGGTAATATCCAAGTTTGCCCCATATCCCTGTATATGTGCCATAAGTTGATGGAGTCTCAAAGGGCAGCTTCTGGTGATCGCCACCTTTATCTCAAAATTGTTGGAAGCCTGAAAGAGAAGGACGCAGGAGAGATTCCACTGAATGCAAATTAAGTAGAAAGTTTGGTTTCCTCAAGGCCGATCTCCCTTTCGCTTATCATAACATTGGGCCTGGAGAGATAGACTCTCTTGATATTCAGACATTGCTAAGGCCTTGCTGGGATTTTTCATTTCATTTTGGTGGTTCTTCCTCTTGAAGAATAGATTGGCTTGCTTCATTAGACGCATCCCTAGCTGGCACTTCACTATACCTTCAATCTCTCAAAGCACTACTTGCATCTGTAAGTTCAGCTGGATTCGCAACCCTTGCAACCAGTCACCTGAGATTAAGCAAGGATCAACTCATCATATAGGTTCTTTTGTTGAGCATCGCTGATTAAGTTTTGTTAACTAGGTTTGTTATTGCAGAGTTTAACTGGATTTCTTGTTACTTATTATTAAACTGATGCAATTTCTACTGATTTTTCAAGGCAATCTTTATTGTTAGTTAATGGGATGCCGTTAGCTGTTAATTAAGTAAAATGTTAGCTATTAGTCAAATAAATTGTTAGACTATTTAGCTAAGTAAATACATAGTTAGAACACTTAGTTATTTTTGTAATGAGATTTAATTAGTTCTTTTGCAATTAGTTGATCCCATTATTTAGGTGGTAAATTTACTTAATGATCGATAACTTGAGTACTCAGTGGACTTACAATGATTAATCCATCTATGCGATGCCCCAAGGCATATTGGCCCCTGTGCATATTTCATTACAGTCTCTGCTGCAAATACACATTTTAAACACTAGCCATTCCCAGTTGCTGCCATTTTCTACAGCAACTCCCTTAACCACACTCTCTGCCAGACTTCACCATCACTTTATGCTGTCACTCTCTTCTCCATCGGTACTTATGCCTAGTCATTGGTACACAGCAATACACCACATCCTCACCAATTACCCATTCATTTCCTACACTTAGCCCATGAAGTCATACAACCCCTGTTTTCTTGCACAACCGCCACCATCATCTGCATCATAGGTTGTCATTAGATTGCCCACCTTGCCGTCACCAACACCATCTTGTCTATAGCTACCCTACGGCTATATCCCTCCTGCACCTTACTGCTGCCTATCAGCCACACTAACCCTACCACATTCATTAGCTATATCCTAGATAACCATTTTCATTACCAACTCACTCCATCACTTCCAGTTTTGCATAACATTGCCACCATTTCCATAATATGTATACCTTCTAGCTACAGCCCACCTTTCATAAGTATCCAATCTGTCAACTTACTACCTATTTTCGCAAGTGTCCTGTCAAATGCATTCCCACAACATAGTAGCCCAAGTAATGCCCTGTCAAGGTGTGCCATTTTGTTTCCTTGTTCCAGCTTAACCCAGATAGCCGGCCTCCTACAACCTTGGTTGTGGGGTTTTCATTGCCAGATAATGGTGAAATGTGATGTGCAAGTTATTTTAGCAGTTTAAAGGGGGACAGTCAATAGAATCAAGGTTAGAAAGGGGTAGGCTCAATCATATCCTGCAAGACAGGAATGAAAGTCCTGGTTATCTTGAATGACCCCAGTTGCCAGAGGTTTATTATTATGCCTATGTTCATTATTGCATTCATCCTAAATATTCAGCATTATAATAATAGCTCACGGTTTTAGCAGGCTTGAGTTGGACAAGTGATAAATGTCATGCATCAAAGTAGACATAAGGATCATGTCATGGGCAACTGTTTAGTTAACATCCCCTAATTTTCAATTGAAATTACAATACCAACAAAGAAGAGCTAGAAGCCTATTTAAGTGAGCTCCTATTTAGATATTCTTCAAAGAACCATCCTCTACCTATGAACTTTCACGCATCTTTACATTCACCATTTCACCAGTATACATATGTATACATATATTCATACATATATACAAATCTATATACGTATATAGATATACATATATATGCATGTATATATATAAATATATGTCATTTTCATCACTTCCACACTTTTAGATCTTAAATATTTGGACATATGAGCAAATTTTTTTTTTATTAACATCCATATGACATACTAACCAAGTTTTTCTTTTTCAGGGAATATGTAAAGAAATGTCATTACTTAAGGGATTGTATTTGCAATTTCATGTGTTGTAATAGTTAGATTTTAATGAGAATTTACATTTCCTATTTTTGATAGAATGAATGAGTATTGTAAATATCATGAATTGCTTGTTTTCATGCTTTTTGCCTTTATTTCTCAAATTCTCACACTGGTGAAACATGAATGGCATGTGAACCATTTCATAAGAGGTAAATTAATCCTAAGTTGATGATTTACATCAATGGCCATAGTCAGGATGTAAACAAAACTTAAGATTTTTATCTTCTATGAAATAATACTGGATTCACACTAGATCCGTTTTCAAAATTCATCATATTTTTCTTAAATAGTTTCTTCTTTTATCAGAATTTAACTTAAAATTAACTCAAAATATATACCAATGGCCATAGTCAGGGTATATTGAGAGTTAATTTCATTTTAAACTCTATAAAAGCACAAAAATATGTTTTATTCTTCATCTGAATTTAAATATAGATTATTATATAATACATTCAATGACTATAGTCAAGGATGTATTATATTTTTTAATCTTATTTAAATTCATGTAAAGAATGAAATACGATTTTCAAAATCCAAATTCAAAATTTAAATTCATTCATCACTTAGGATAGAACTGCATCATGTTTTCAAAAATTCCTTTTTCAAAACTCCAAGTGATGTAAATATCTTCTTCAATCAATCCTCAATTCTTATAAAATCTAATTCATCCCTTCATTTTCAAATTCTATTTCATTTTTCAATCTCAAAGTTCAAATTAACTTTGAGATTTCAAATTCATTTTATATTCAAATTCAAAAGTTCCAAATCCATTTTATATTCAAAATTCCAATCAAATTCAAAGTTCAATTTTACTTTGAGATTCTTGATTCATCTTCTAAATTCCAAAATTCAAGTTTTCAAATTCAAAGTCCAATTTGACTTTGAAATTCATTTATATATTCAGAGTTCGAAATCTCAAATCAAAATTCCAAGTCCAAAGATAGATACTAATCTCAACTTGGATCCAGATTTCCAAGTATAACTCTCCACTCTTTGGATCTCAGACTTCAGATCCAAAATCCATCTTAGGGTACAGAGTCCAACTTTATTTTTGGATCTCAGATTTCAGATTCTAAATCCATTTTAAGATCCAGAACCCATTTTAGGATCCAGAATCCAATTCCATATTGGATTCCAGATCTTGGATCCAATTTTATTTAGGATCAGGAATCCAATTCCATTCCCAATTCTAGATTTCAAATCCAAATTCAGATCTCACCTGAACTTTCTAAATTCGTTTCCATTTTAAATACCATTTGGATTTCTCAAGTCCATCCTAATTTCAAATTTGAAATTCAATTCCACTTCAAAAATTCTTTTCCTTCTCTTAAATCCATATTTAAATTCAAAGTCCATTTCTGACTTTGAAACTTCATTTTCTTTCATTTCAAAGCTTCAAATCATACTTTCTCAAAATCAATATTTATGCTGCCAACTCTGATTTACTTCAAAGACTTAGAACTTCTCTGATCTATCTCAAGTTCTAAAGTTAGATTCAATCATTTCTTCACTTCCTTATCAAGTTCATCTCAGAATACTTGGAAATTTTCAAAACATCTTTTCAAAAAGAGCATACATCCTTGCATTGCACAAGTATGATTCTTTGTGCATTTAGATCTTTAGAGTAAATTCTTAGATGATATTTAGGCAAAGCAAAAGGCAGAAATTCGATCCTTGGTTCGATTACCCCTGGTAAAGCGCCAGAAACGGTCGAACCTCATACCGACGAGCGAATCCCGTCTCTCCATTTTCCCGCAAAATATTTTAAAACGGAGGCGAGTTAAATTTCTAAATATTTTCAAATCAAGGTCAAGTGAGACCCCGCAAAAGAGTTCCTCTTCTCAACTCTCTTCTTTTCTCTTCTCTCTTTCTTTTCTGTCTTTTCATTTCTCCCTTCAAAAAGGAGAAATAGAGGTCAGAAAAGGAAAAGAGAAGGAAGAGAGAGAAACCACAAGAGAGGAAAAATTTTGCGATGATCACAGGAACCCGCCTTGAAGTGGCGTCACACTCAAATTTTTAGATATTTCTCTTATTTTCAAGAAGGGTCCACCCGGAGGTGGCACCACTTTATAAAACCCCTTTCTTTAATTTTCAATTCTATTTTATTTTGATAAAATAATAAGTGGGCCCACACATAGGTGGCACCTCACTAAAATTCCCTGCAAAGAAAAATCAAACAAAGGAAATTTTTTTATTTCAAAAAGAATTTTATTAAACCAGCTGAGGTGGCACCACCTTTAAAAAAAAAAAGAGACTCGTTTTACTCACCTTTTTTTTTTACTTTTTTTTATTTTATTTTTACCCCAAAAGGAGCCACCGTGAAACCCTACCCAACTTTTCACTTTACCTAAGTTTTAGGTAAAGTGAACTCAGAACCCTTCTTTAAAATAAGCCAACCGTCCCCTTTTTCTTCAAAGATTGACGAGTTTCAAAATCTTTCAAAAATTTGTTTGAAAATTTTCAAATGTTTTCAAAAGATTAGGTGGAAAAGATTCAAAATTGCCGATCTTTCGGGTGAAAGTCTGCCGAATCTTTTAAAAGAGGCCTCTTCGATCACCAAAGGGGGCAGATCTGGAATGTCGACTTCTTCTCTTCCTATCAAGTCTCTCATAATCCTCCTATATTTTCCCCTTTTAACTCTCTTCTTCAGCAAGGATTACAGGAGCCCTCCATTTTCCTGATTGGGGATAATCAACTTCTTCCATCAGCCAGCAAAAGGAAGATCAAAGGGGTAACCGAGGAGTGTGTAGTCCTCCTTCCCCTTTTTGAGGCCTGACTCACCTCGAAGGAGACGCCATCGTCAACCTCCATTGAGCCAAGGTAAAGGCCCCTTTCTTTTTTTTTTTTTTTTTTACTCTGCATCTACAAAAATTAGACATCATGTTTATGTCCTAGGTCTTGCAAACCTGTTTCAACGGCTGACGTGGTTTACATTTCGGTTTCGTCGATGCTTCAAGAAGTGATAATGCCTCTCAATGGCATTCTCAATCCAGTTTGAAGAGCATGGTTTTATCGATTCATTTGAATAGCATGATTTTAATAGAATCATCATTTTCTACATGATGTTTATTTGATTCATTTTGGTTTCAACTTATAGTTTTCAGACTCATGTTTACCCTATCACATTTAGCATATCATCGATCTTATCCGAGCATTTGAAATTTGTTTTATAAAGGATAACGATTTCACACATGTTTAGGTTTCTGTGTAGTGAACGAAACCTGGTTGGATTCTCTGTTCATGCATGACACCCCTTTTATCATAAGCCTCTCTTTGCAATCTTGTCGTCTTCACAGTTTTCTTACACTTTATATTTTTTTTTACAGTAATGTTATTCAGCTTTCCTGTATCTCACTGGTTCCTGCACTTCATTGTTTTCTGCATAGTCAAAGAGTTTTAAGAAAAGCGACTGCATACCATCACCTAAATCGATTGTCCATGAAGACATATCGTACATTAAATGGGTGTCGTTAACCAAGGCACTACATCCGGAGTCAGTTTTAATCTCCATCTTGCTCCTTAGAATATCTCATTTCATACTGCATCAATAGAATTCACATGTTTTAACTTAGCAGGAACTGGTAGGTATCTTCATTAGCTCTTCCAATAGTGCATTTCCAATGAGTTAAAATCGCCAGGCCAGGCCTGTGTAGATTTTCTTCCTTTTAGCATTTGATTAATGCCTCTACGACAGTCTAGACATGGTAACTTATGAAATCTGCCCTACATCCAGCATTTCCTTGTATTGTAGCCGACCTTCCCCAGCCTCTTAGTTTTCAGTGGCTACATAGTGAATTTTAGAAAGAAAACAAGTTTTCCTCTTATTTGTCATAAATCCATCAGGTAGGTTTTATGTTATTTGCACAGGTGAGGATGAAGTGCTTGTTGAGGTTGTAATCCTCGGTGAAAGTTCAATTGATAATAATAATCTGATTAAAATCTGGTTGAGTTAAAAAAAAAAAAGGAAAGAAATTTTTTTATCTCTACATGTGTACCATGAGTTGGCTTATACAGGGAAATCTGTGACTATAGTTACTTGAGTAAGATTCATTGCTCACCCGCATATTTCACTACAACCAATAGCTTCCCCATCATATGTTACCAACATGCTGTCACATTTGCTTCAACTCATATTACTCAGGATCACCTGTATTTATATCCAAGTGTTTCATATTTGCATGCATTTCTTTTGTTATCTGATCCGTTCTCTCTATCTCTGGTTAATTTTCCTCTTTGAGGTCTTCTAATACCTATAATATGTTGGGTAATAGCTATGCCTTTACTATATATCATCATATCGTGGTTTACATCTAGATACACACTGCAAATTTGTCTCAAGTTATTGCAGGATTTTCTTGTTTCATTATCAAAAGGCCTAAAGAAATTATGTGGAACGAGTATGCAGTCAAAATCCTTTTGCAGAAATCGAGTTGTCATGATGAACTTGTTGATAAATCTGTTGCATGGCCTCAAATACATTGAAAAGTATGAGATTCATTTGCTATCCAATTCAGAAATTCAACCTGGAGGATCGATTTTAGAACTGATGAGTCGGCTGTACCTGTTAAATCCATTTTAATCTCTTTGAAGTTGTTCTGCTGTAAAATAGATCTGCTGTATTTGAGGATGACTATCACTTTGCTCTGTTATGATGCCTAACGTTGAGCCTCTAAACCAGTGAGCAGATTTACCTCGTTGGATCGGTCATCCAACTCAGACGTCAGGCTGTGATTAGTGATTATTTCTAACATTTATATCTTACATTGACTGCAATGCCACATTACTACTGTGTATACCTTATTCCATCACATACTCAAAACCATCTCTTGCCCATTCGTGATCCCCTAACTTCTTACTCCAATATACTATTTATGTCACATGCCTTGTATATTATCTCTCAGATTGTAATATAATTTCGTTCAGTTTTTTTTTTTGTGTGTGTCTGTGGCATTAGATCTTTTTCTTGTTTTACTGTTATCATTTGTAACCTCTTTTGATTCTAAGTTCGTCTAGATTCATTCTATGCATATTCAGATACATTTTGCATGATTCATTAATTAGTTATTGGAATGGTTGATGTGCATCTATTAGTTTTCCTAATTGAAGGTATTGATTCACTGTGTAAACCCAGGTTGCAGCCATTCATATGTTATGGATATTGCAACTAACTATGGTGTGGGCAGGCTGTAAGTAGCCATTTGAAGTTACTATGAGTATGAGAAAATGGCAATTGTGTTGTGAGCCCAAGTAAAGTCATAAGTGTCATAGCATAAAGGCATTGTAGTTAAGGTATTGTCAAGGCTACGTTATATGGCCTGTAATCTTTATTGAACGAGCCGACTAATGGTCCACATACACATTTTCCATAGCATAAACTTAAGCATTTAGGTATATATATATGTGTGTGTGTGTCTTCTTTCACTTAAACTTAATATCTAGGCATCTTGTAAGCATCCCATATATACTTTAGGCCTCATATTGTCATTAATATATACTTCTGTTGTAATGTAGGCATAATTATTGACACATTGGCATTAATGTGACATTTCCTTTTGGTAGGCTGTGTCTCTTATACTAACCCGCACTTGCAGGAAAAGTTTAGAAGAGGCACCTTCAGTTGATTTTTTTTTTTTAGTTTTGCTTTATGTTATCTATGTAACAATCAAAGTGTACACTTGGAATGATATTTACATTTCCGCTTAGATCAGGATGCATATCATATAGTTTGAATTCCTGTAATATCCTGACTATGTGGTTCATGCATTGCATTTCAAAATCACCATGGATGTACACAAATGGCACGTGCGCCAACTCTTAGGGAGTTGATGAACTCGGTGGAGGCCATATTTACAACCCTAGTCGGAATATGGACGAGACCCAGATTCATCATCTTTCTACTAGTCACACCGAGCCTACACTCTTAGGCTATCTTCTCAAAATTCACTGCATCTCTTCAATTTTACGAAATATTTTAGAATTAACTAAGTAAATTACAAGCATATTTACGGCCATAGTCGGGATATGTGGTAATTCTACTTAGTTTAATTCTAAAATTGCATATTTTCCTGAAAAGAGGTTTTCATAAAAAGACATTCATTCATTCAGGATAGTTCGCATCATGAAATCACCTGCATTCCTCAAACTTTTTCCAAGAAAAATTTCACTCAATGGAAATTGATTCCTCAAGTAACTCTAAAAATTTTGAAAGTTGGATTTCCCAAATCAAGTTTCCCATGTTTTTCCCTTGAAAATGTTCTTTTCTTGAGATTCATTTTCAAAAGGATTTTCTCATCATTTTCAAGAATCAAAATTGATTTTCAAAAACTTCAAGGCTGAGATTCTTAGGATTTCAGTTTCCTGAGTTTTGATGTTCCTTCTCCAAAGAGTTTTCCAATAAATTTCAATCATTTTCCAAAGAAAATTCTCAAAGCCAGAGTTTTCCTGACAAATAATTGCCTTTTCAAATGTTCATCTTTTCTCAAGAATTCTTTCCATTTTCCCAGGATTTTCATCCATTCATGATTTTCCCAAATCTTTATAAACTTTCTTGAGATTTCAAATATTTTCATCAGAGTTTCCTGAGAGGCTGATTCCCATCTTTTTCCTAAGAAATATTTTCCAACTCCAAAATGTTGTCCAAGTATGCATCATATTTTTCAAATTGCATTTTACAAAATTACATAGCACATGCCTGAATTCTCTGTGCATTTAGGATAAAACACGATTTTGATAATTTAACTAAGTCAAGCACATTTTTGGTCCTTGATTCGATTACCCATGTTAAAGGCGACAGGAACGATCGAACCTCGTACCGACAGGTCGAGCCCCATCCCATGGATTTTCTCACTATTTTAAAAAATGGAGGCGACTATTTCAAAACTTTGGTCAAGTTTGACTCACGAAAACGCTTTCCCCTCTCTCCCGCAGGGAAGGGAAAAATAAAATTTTTGCGACGAAAGCAGGTTTGGCAACCGAGATGGGACCTGTCCTTGTCTGATCAAAAGTGTGCTTGGCTTAGTTCAATTATCGAAACTGTGTTGTCAAAATGTCAGCTCTTTTACTTTCTGATATCATGCAAACCTAGGAGCCTAGATTCTGACCTAGCTGACATTGACTGCATATAGACTAGGCATGGTTTGGTAGGACTATATTGAGGAGATACTTTCATGCTCACATAGACTTAGGTCTAAACACAACTCTCCTTAATTTAGGATCTGAATGCAAACAATGTATGCTTCTTCAAAGATTTTCAAAATCTATCTCTTTAGGTTTTAGAGCTCTCTATTTCTTGCATGTGATCATTTTTTTCAAACCTCCCTTACCTATCTTTACCCGGTCTTCACGTTGCTGGGCGCTCTTCCAGAACCCTAGTTCGAGACAGAGCCTCACAACTGAAACACTTATTTGGGTTAACGCCCCCCTACCACGTACCGCGGGCCACAGTCCGAAGTATATCGGTAGGTGCTCAAGGATGTTTGAAAACCTTACCTTAGAACCGGAGTTGAAATTCTATGCCATGTACTTCGAGTCTCAACTCGAGTATATTGGCATAACTGGATTAAACAAAGATGATCTGAACCTAGAGTTAGGGTTAGGGTCCTACAGCTGTTTTTCAAAATGATGCATCTAGAGTCAGCCTTTTAGGGGGTGTTGTATGTGCATAAATGTTTGTACAGGATGTGACTATTTGTATTAGCGTTATTCCTCTCATATTTTCCCCAAAATATTTTTCCAAATATCCATATTCTCATCTTTTTCTTTTATTTTCTCAAACCGTGGGTGATTTTCCCAAACATCTAATTTCTTTCAAAACTCCAGGTGATTTTCCATTCTCCCATTCTACTGGATCTCGAATTTCCAGCCTTATTTCGATCCTGCCTGCAAATTTTTGAAATTTCAAATTTTGCTTATATCTTCAAAAACTTTTTCATATCTTCCAGTATATCTTCCAAATTTTATCCAAAAATTTTGTTTGTCATCTCCTTCCAAGATTGCCAACCTGATCTCATCATTTGTTTTTCTTTCAAGATTGTTGCTTTCAAAATTCTTTTTTCCATCATGCTAAACATCCCATTTTGTTCTGCAGAAGGTATTGGCATGGTCGTGTGATCAAGACGAGATCAAAGACCGCGCCACTTTGGTACAAACAGTGAGTAAGAAATGGATTCCATAAAGTCTGCCAAAGAGGGAGCCCAAACCAGTAAGAATGAGATCGATCCTGTTATATATTGGTTGTTCAAAAAAATGATGATCGAGATATTATCTGAGCAAGCTAAAGCCAATTTCAGAAAAGTTCCTGTTAAAGAAGAGGCATCTATCACCATCTCTATGAGCATCATTGGCGATCACAACAGCGTAAAAAGTTCTAAACCCAGCAACAACAAAAACAGAGGCGATCGAAGCAGCAATTTAGAAGAGTCTAAGGATCGGAAAGGAAAGTATTCTAGAATCCAGGATAGACCTTTTCAATCCAACCCTCAGCAAAAGGAAAAAAATCAAGGAAAACCAAAATGCGAAAACTGGAGCGGTGATCGAGATTTCACTCTCATAGACGAGCCACTCGACAAAGTCCTTGAATACATGTTGATCAAGGGATTAGTCAGGCTCCCAAAAGCCACGGATCCTCCCACTATCATGGGAAGATTCGTGAAGCAGTTCTGCAAATTCCATCGAATGGTAGGGCATGCCACTGATCGTTGTTTCGTCTTCAAAAACATTGTGCAAGACTACATTGATAAGAACCTCTTTGTTGAAGACGAACATCCAGTAGCCCTAACCAAGCAAGTTCAGTCAAGTTCCTAGAAAGAAGTCAGCACTCAACAGAAATCAAGCAATCCGAAGAAGATAAAGCATGATGGTTGGGGTTATGATAGCGAGTTTACTACTTTAGGTCAGCCAATCAAAGAAATTCTTGGAAGTCTGCTCACGAAGAATATGATCAAACTTCCAAGGATTGTGGATCCTCCCGTCACCATGGGAAAATGGAAAGATTGTTTCTGCAGATTCCATCGTGTAATAGGGCACGATACTGAACGCTGCTTCGCTCTCAAAAACATTGTACAAGACTACATCAATAAAGAGCTTCTGGTGCCAGTAGAAAGAGAGGAAAAACTTGCAGTCCTGACCAAGCCTTTCCCAGATCACTCAGAAGAATGACAATGACAATGCAAATGCCCTCTCATTTATGTCATTTTTACTTTTGTCAGGACGATATAGTCCTAGTTGTTTTTCTTTTTTTTAAGTTGTCATCCCTTTTAAGGCATCAATAAAATCATCACCTTTTTCTTATTTCGGGGTGTCACTTTCTTTTCATGATTTTTCCAAATTCTCATGTAATATATCTCTTGTAAACAATGTTTTTTTTTCTTAAAAACTTTTGTTTACATGTCCCTGCCAAACTTAAAATGGAGCATCTTTTGAAAATTTGTTTTCAAACATTCTGTATGCAGGTAGGATCAAATAAAATCTCTCATCTTTCATCTACACTTCATCTGCATTTCCTTCGCATGTGCATTTCATTTGCATTAATTATGCACCCAATTCATTTCCCATTCAGGATAAGGGATAAATCCTGAGACTATGAATGATTTCTCATCCTAATCATCAATCCCTAACTTCAGTTTGCAATCTTTGTTGATTTTTCTCCAAAATTCTTCAGATAGAATTCTCTTTCCAAAATCCAGTCCCCGCACTGGCGATTTGCAAAATTTTGATCCTCTAATCGGATTCTCCTTTGAAGATCTGAATTTCGATTCAGACTTCTTTTTCTTTCAAACCCAAATCACAGGTTGGTCCATTTTCTTTTAGAAATTCGAGTTCCAACTCAGATTTTCTTCTTTGTCAAAATCCAATTTTCAAGTTGGTTTATTATTTTTCCTTTGAAGATCCGAGTTCCAACTCGGGTTTTCCCTTAAATTATTTTTCCTTTGAAGATCCGAGTTCCGACTCTGGTTTTCCTTTAATTTATTTTTCCTTTGAAGATCTGAGTTTCGACTCGGGTTTTCCTTTAAATTATTTTTCCTTTGAAGATCCGAGTTCCGACTCGGGGTTTCCTTTAAATTATTTTTCCTTTGAAGATCCGAGATCCGAGTTCCGACTCGGGTTTTTCCTTAAATTATTTTTCCTTTGAAGATCCGAGTTCCGACTCGGGTTTTCCTTTAAATTATTTTTCCTTTGAAGATCCGAGTTTCGACTCGGGTTTTCCTTTAAATTATTTTTCCTTTGAAGATCCGAGTTCCGACTCGGGTTTTCCTTTAAATTATTTTTCTTTTGAAGATTCGAGTTTCGACTCGGGTTTTCCTTCAAAATTATTTTTCCTTTGAAAAACCAAGTTCCGACTCGGGTTTTCCTTTAAATTATTTTTTCTTTGAAGATTCGAGTTCTGAATCGGGTTTTCCTTCAAAATTATTTTTCCTTTGAAAAACCGAGCTCCGACTCGGGTTTTCCTTTAAATTATTTTTCCTTTAAAGATCCGAGTTCCGACTCAGGTTTTCCTTTAAATTATTTTTTCTTTGAAGATCTTAGTTCCGACTCGGGTTTTCCTTCAAATTATATTTTCTTTGAAAAATCGGGTTCTGACTCAGGTTTTTCTTTAAATTATTTTTCCTCTGAAAAACCGAGTTCCAACTCGGGTTTTTCTTCAAATTATTTTTCTTTGAAAAACCGAGTTCCGACTCGGGTTTTTCTTTAAATTATTTTTCCTTTGAAGATCCTAGTTCCGACTTGGGTCTTTTCTCAAATTATCTTTCCTTTGTTGATCCGAGTTCCGACTCGTGATCTCTTTACCTTATTCGAGCTCTGATTCGAGCTCTTCATTTTCCTTTGTTGATCCGAGTTCCGACTCATGATCTCTTTAGCTTATTCGAGCTCTTCATTTTCCTTTGTTGATCTGAGTTCCGACTCGTGATCTCTTTATTTTATTCGAGCTCTGATTCAAGCTCTTCATTTTTCTTTGTTGACCCGAGTTCCGACTCGTGATCTCTTTACCTTATTTGAGCTCTGATTCGAACTCTTCATTTTCTTTTGTTGATCTAAATTCCGACTCGTGATCTCTTTACCTTATTCGAGCTCTTCATTTTCCTTTGTTGATCCGAGTTTCAACTCGTGATCTCTTTACCTTATTCGAGATCTGATTCGAACTCTTCATTTTTCTTTGTTGATCCGAGTTCTGACGCGTGATCTTTTTACCTTATTCGAGCTCTTCATTTTCCTTTGATTGTTCCGAGTTCCGACTCGTGAACCCTTTACTTTATTTGATGCCCTAACCCGAGCTCTTTATTCTCCTTTGTTGATCCAAATCACTTTGATCCTCAGGATCAATCAATTTCTCAAAGTTGAACTTTTGTCCACCCATTTCCAATTTAAATCCTCAGATCATTCAATTCTTCAATTTCGACCCTCGGGTCATTCCATTCTTCAATTTCGACCTTCGGGTCACCTAATTTCCAATTTTCAATTCTAATTACCAAATCTCCAATTTTGACCTTTTGGGTCGCCCAATTTCCAACTCTCAATTTCCAATTTTCAATTTTGACCTCCGGGTCACACAATTTCAACCTCCGGGTCACACAAGTTCGACCTTTGAGTCAATTTCGACCGTTAGGTCATCTGATTTCAAACCTTTGGGTTACCAATTCTGTTTCAATCATTTTCGACCTGCGGGTCACCTTTGCCAATCATGGTCGCATTCAGTCCACCTATTGGCTCAATATCTAAATTTCAATCATTTTCTCTTGCGAGAGACCCTTTTTAGGGAGAGTTCGAGGGAGCTCGTTCTTTTCGCATGCTATCCAATTCGTTCACCTAGCCCCTTTTTAGGGAGAGTTTGAAGGGACTCATGCCTTTGTGAACCGTTTGCAAAACAATTTCCAATTTCACACAAGGAACCCTTTTAAAGGGAGAGGCTCGACGGAGACTCGCTTTTCTTGTGGCCCCCCAATTTTCCTACTAGGCCATTTTCGTCATGGAGGACCCTCCTTTCAGAGAGAGTGTGATGGACTCGTTTCTTCATGACCCAATTTACCGACCTCACTACTATCGGCCCCCTTTCCATAAGAGAAGCCTAATATTAGGGATCTTTGACGAAAGCTTAATTTCTCTTCGAAAGTTCGTTTTGCAAACACCTCATCTTCAGGGAAGAGATGAGTAATTTTCATTTCCCATTCAGGTAAGGGTTAAGCCTGAGTCTCTCTTTTTGGGGAAAAAGAGAGGAGAATTTTCGTTACGGATGGGTTGAACCGGACTTCAAATGCTCTTTTTCACCAAGGATTTTAAGAACATTTTATCAATTTGTCAATCAATTACCTGTTGATTTCAGAATTTTATTGCACAAATCTTTGCCTCAGTTTAGCTTCAACATTACTTCCAAAAGAGTGAAGCTTTTGCGAAAAGAGATTCAAAATTCAAATTCTTTCTATTGGCCAACCAAAAGGATGAAGGATAAATCCTCGATATGGTCAGAAAAGAAGATTCAATGTTATTGCAAAGCCACAAATGATTGATATTGATCGCAGTTATGACACATCTCTAAAGATTATTCTTGTAAAGATGAGGCAGTAGAAATATCCTGAGCACTAGAAAAAAAGAGAATTCGCCCAAGCCCTGTCTCCTTAAAATCACCTAAGCTGCAATTAAATATCCGCAAAAGGGATCTCTCAATTGTCGTCAAGATGAAGGCGAATTAAGCAAGTAGACCTTCGCGGCCAAAGAAGATTTGAAACATCTCCAAGATGACAAAGTTTGTGATGGATCCTTCCAGGGAAAGTCCAAAGCACTGTCGAGATGAAGGCAAATGCGATGAACCTCCCGACAATCCCTAAAAGATATTTAATTTCAGCTATCATCCAAAGATCTCCAACCAATGAGCCAATCTCATTAAGATAACCCTGGAGCAAAGAAGGATTAGAACATCTCCAAGTTAAAGGAGTTTGTGACGTACTTTTCCAAAAGAGAGCAAGAGAGGAAAAAGAAAGAGAGAAAAGTCAGAACATCTCCAAAATAAAGGATGATGTAATAAACTCTCCCGAAGCCCAAAAGAGTGCAGAAAGATTATCATGAGAGAAGCTCCTAGGATATCAAACTGCCAAATCTATCAAGAATCTCCTTTAAATTTGTGAAATTCTATTATCAATATCCTTTCATCAATTGCTTTCATAATATCATATTTTCTTTCTTGTTCATATCAAGGAAATTGATAGCTTCCTTGAAGAAGGTCAATCACAAGCAATTTGGATTCCAAATCTTGATTCTATGAAGTGAATCTCGTTTGGAGGTAATACTTCAGGCAGAAAAGAAGGAATATCTTTGAGACAATGTACATCATTTTCAAATACTTTGAATCAATAACAGAAGTCTCAACATTTTGACAATATCTTCTAGCTATCTGGACGTGGAGTGAGAGCTTGATGTCCGTTTTCGATACATTTTGACACCAATTTCCAATCCCTCTTAAGGACTTGATTACGAGAGTTTTCAAGATTCCTTCTCTTCTTCTTATAATTTGAGCGCTTAAGCTCTCAGATTCGCACACTTTCCTGTGTCCCCACTGTCCAACCATAGACAGTCCCATTTCTGTTCAGGTCGAACCACCAATCATTTTCTCGCAAAAGGCCAGTTCAAAAGCTAATTTAGTCTCAGCAATGAGACGCCCAAGATCAACCCCTTTTCAAGCTTTAGGGACCCCATTTTCCTTTCTTTTGCAAAACCTTGTCGGATTTATTGTGCAAAATTCGAAGGTTCCATCATGGTCTCTTCCTTCGAGGATTCCATTCCATTTTCCGCCCGATCAGGTTAAGGGTACAAACCTGAGCCTCATTTGATGAGGTATTCCATTTTCCGCCCGATCAGGTTAAGGTTACAAATCTGAGCCTCCTTTGATGAGGTATTCCAGTTTCCACCCAATCAGGTTAAGGGTACAAACCTGAGCCTCATTTGATGAGGTATTCCACTTTCCGCCCAATCAGGATAAGGGTACAAACCTGAGCCTCCTTTGATGAGGTATTCCATTTTCCGCACGATCAGGTTAAGGGTACAAACTTGAGCCTCATTTGATGAGGTATTTCATTTTCTGCCCGATCAGGTTAAGGGTACAAACCTGAGCCTCATTTGATGAGGTATTCCATTTTTCGTCCGATCAGGTTAAGGGTACAAACCTGAGCCTCATTTGATGCGGTATTCCATTTTCTGCCCAATCAGGTTAAGGGTACAAACCTGAGCCTCATTTGATGAGGTATTCCATTTTCCGTCCGATCAGGTTAAGGGTACAAACCTAAGCCTTCTTTGATGAGGTATTTCAGTTTCTGCCCAATCAGGTTAAGGGTACAAACCTGAGCCTCATTTGATGAGGTATTCCATTTTTTGCCCGATCAGGTTAAGGGTACAAACCTGAGCCTCCTTTGATGAGATATTCCACTTTCCGCCGAATCAGGATAAGGGTACAAACCTGAGCCTCCTTTGATGAGGTATTTCATTTTCTGCCCGATCAGGTTAAGGGTACAAACCTGAGCCTCATTTTGATGAGGTATTTCATTCTCCAATCAGGTCGAAAGTTAAACCTGAGCTTCATTCCATACGAGGTATTTTTGTCCCATCCAGGATAAGGGCAAAACCTGAACTTCACTCTCGCAGAGTGAATCTTTCTTTGTTCTCCATTTCATATCTACCATCTTCACCAGGCTAATATCTCTATACCCAGTCATATCCTTCTAACTGGGGCATTTTTTTAGCCCAAATTTGGTGTGTTTTTCTTTGCCACTAAGCTCGACCACAAGCCGACTTAGTAGCAAAGAGGGGCATCTGTAAACACCCCAAATTTTCATCCACCTTCATGAACATCTCCATCAATCATCACATTTCGGTTCTCCGAGATCACTGAAGGGAAAAATGGTCATTTTTTGATATTGAACCTTGCAGAAAGTCCTAATTTTCATTCCCAAGTCTCAAAATCCCTAAAAGGCTGACTCTAGATGCATCAATTTAAAAACAACTGTAGGACCTTAATCCTAACTCTAGGTTCAGATCATCTTGGTCCAATGCAGTTATGCCGATATACTCGAACCGAAATCCGAGGTACGTGGCATAGAGTTTCAACTCTGGTTCTAGGGTAAGGTTTTCCAACATCCTTGAGCGCCTACCGATATACTTCGGACTGTGGCCCGCGGTACGTGGTAGGGGGGTGTTAACCCAAACAGTTGGCCCAGTTGTGAGGCTCTGTCCCGAACTAGGGTTCTGGAAGAGAGCCCAGCAACGTGAAGACCGGGTAATGATAGGTAATGGAGATTTTGAAAAATGATCACATGCAAGAAATAGAGGGCTCTAAATCCTAGAGAGATAGCTTTTGAAAACTTTGAAGAAGCATACATTGTTTGCATTCAGATCCTAAATTGAGGAGAGTTGTATTTAGACCTAAGTCTATGTGAGCATGAAAATTTCTCCTCAATATGGTCCTACCAAACCATACCTAAGCTATATGCAGTCAATGTCAGCTAGGTCAGAATCTAGGCTCCTAGGTTCGCATGATATCAAAAGAAGAGCTGACATTTTGTGAACACAGTTTCAATAATTGAACTAAGTCAAGCACCTTTTTTTGGTCAGACAAGGACAGGTCCCATCACAGTCGCCAAACCTGTTCTCGTCGCGAAATTTTTCCCCCGTCTTCCCTTCCTTGCGGAAGAGAAAAAGAGAGAAACGCTTTCGCGCTTCAAACTTGACCGGATTTTGGAAAATATTTTGAAATACTCGCCTCCGTTTTGAAAATTGTGGGAAAATCCATGGGATGGGGCTCGACCTGTCGGTACGAGGTTCGACCGTTCCTGCCGCCTTTAACAGGGGTAATCGAACCAAGGACCAGAATTGTGCTTGACTTAGTTAAATTATCGAAGTTATGTTCTATCCTAAATGCACAGAGAATTCAGGCATGTGCTATGAGGTTTTGGAAAATGCAAGTTGGGAAAACATGATGTATGCTTGGAGAATATTTGGAGTTGAAAAGATTCTCTCAGGAAAAAGCTGAAAGTCAATTTCTCAGGAAACTCAGATGAAAAAGATTTGAAATCTCAGGAAAGTTCATAAAGACTTGGGAAAATTATGAATGGTTGAAAATCCTGGGAAAATGGAAGTGATTCTTGAGAAAAGATGAACTTTCTGAAAAGGGAAATACTTCTTAGGAAAACTTGGACTTTGAGAGTTTTCTTAGGAAAATAATGGAAAATTTATAGGAAAACTCATTGGAGAAGGAAATTCAAAACTTGGGGAATCGAAATCCTGGGAATTTTACCTTTTGAAATACTTGGAAATCGATTTTGGATCTTGGAGCAAGATTGGAAAACTCTTTTGAATCTCTTAAGAAAATATCATTTTCCAGGGAAAACTGTGGAAAACTTGTCTTTGGAAAACCGATTTTAAGAAATCCTTAGAGTTTCTTGAGAAACCGATTTTCAGGGAAAACTATGAAAACTTGACTTTGGGAAAATCAACTTAAGAGTTTCTTGAGAAAACGATTTTTTTGAGAATGAAATTTTCTTGAGAAATCATGAGAAAACCAATGATTTCCTGATGCAAATGACATGGATGCATGAATATACTTTGAAAGATTTTCTAAGAAATTTGTTGGAAAAATGTGTATTAAGTCAAAATAAATCCTTCACATATCCTGACTGTGGCCATGAATATGTTCAGAACTTAGTTGATTTGCTGCACATGATTTTGAAAACTTTGGAAATATGATGTGCATTTTAAGATAGCCTAAGAGTGTAGGCTCTATGTGACTAGTAGAAAGATGACAGATCTGGGTCTCGTCCATATTCCGACTAGGGCCGTAAATATAGATCCCACCGAGTCCATCAACTCCCTAAGAGTTGGTGCACGTGCCATTCATGAACCTCCATAGTGCTTTTAAAATAAAATGCATGAATCATATAATCAGGATATTGCATAAATTTAAACTATATGATATGCATCCTAGTCTAAGCAGGAAATTAAATCTCTTATTCCAAAATTTACATTATTACATCACTAATCAAATGAAATAAATGAAAATTGCAGACTTCAGCTCCTTCTTTGGAATGTCCCTGCCAAGCTTGAAATAAAGTTAGCTCAACTATGTGGGTTTTTCCAAGATTTTCCAATAATATTATGAAATTATTGGATTTAATTGGATATAAACCCTATTCTCATGCTTCCTTGATATTTTGAAATGATTAAAATGCAAGAAACTCAGTAGAAAACAGTTTGAAATTCGGAATTGATGGTCAAAATGACCAAAATACCCCTAAAATAAAAGTTACACCTTTAAAATCAGGGTTTTTTGAAGGAAAACTTGGTAAAATTGAGATTTCGAAATTCAAATTGAATCAAATGATGATGAGATACAGTAAGGGACATGATGACATGCTGCTAAACACATTAGGACTGTAAAATCAGAATTTGGCATTTTGCAATTTATCCAAAATAACGATTTTCGCTTGTTTTTCACTTGGATCCGGGTCCTGCGGGACCCTGTTTTGGTATTATGGATAATCCGAGCCTCAAATGGATTCCAAATTGCACCAAATTCGGTATGAAGCATCTAAACACTCTGATAAACATCCTAGAATGCTAAAATTCATGAAATGATATGATTTAAATGCTAAAATTTAAAGGAAGTCCTAAAATGGTGGATTTTGCCTATGGATCCGAACCAAATGCAATGCCTAATAAGATAGCGCAAGATTTACACCATGGAAACTTCTGATATTTTGCAGACTGCTAAAAGACCTTAAATGGAACATTTTTGGTTTTTACAGCCTCGGGATTTGAGCCATGGTGAGTTCAGAAACAGGGATTTAGTTCTGACAGAGGTAGAAATCATAATAATCTGATGTAAAATGCTAAAAAAATACAAAAAGGCCATGGAAATTTATGAAATTAATCAAAGCTATGCACGACACCTACATGGACAACTTTTATGTTTATGAATTTGGCATTTGATCAACATAAACACAGATAAAAATATAACTATTCCTGCCTAAACTAACAGAATAGACAAATGTAGCAAAACAGGAGACTGACAAAAAAAAAATCCGAAGAAGGTATCAACACTATTTTAAAAATCACAGGCTTTCAGATGAAAACAGAGGACATCTCGGACATAACTTTCACTTTTTACAGTTTTGGATTTGTAGCAACACACAAAGAGAAACCACAGCCCTAAGTCGATCCAAGATCTCAGAGGCCCAAATTAGGCTCTGACACGTGTCCCGACATCTCGGATTTTGTCAGACATTAAACAAAATCATAAAAATCAGAAAAATCATATTAAAACTAGACATTCTCCCGAGTTCATAACATTTTTCGGATCGAAAATTGGATCTCCCATGAGGGATATCTCGATTTTACAAGTCGGCAAATGATTTTCAAAACGCATCCCGGGTAAAAAAACCCGACTTGCCATTTTGAATGTTTACCGCAGTAAACAAATTCAAATGCCTTCGAATTTTTTGCAAAATTTCAGGAACACCTAAGGGTGCATTCTGTGATTTTTTTGGGATGTTTAATAAAAAATAAATGCATGAAATGACGTGTGGGCTGACTGACAAAAACAGAGACCTACTGAAAATAAGCAGAATTGAAATAAATGCTAAATTAATCCTAATTAATTCATGAAATATGCTAAATTAATGAAATAAAATGCAAATTAAATCTATCTAACTACATGCATGTTAAAAATCATCAAGGAAGCATAATTAAACATTTTTATGTATGTCATTTTATGAGAATAGCTCAATCCATCCCTCGGATGAGCTCTTTCTTCAAACGACTCCCGATTCGAATTATGGAATCAAATCAATGGGAAAAGAAGTGCACCTTGTTTCGTTACGCAGCGTAGGAGCTCTTGAAAGGGGCGGCTATCACGAGCTTCCTTCGTCCTTCGCTCCGGGCTTCGGATGGTTCACCCAAATTGACCTCCGCTTGAATCGAATTGGCCACTGCGCGAGCTTTACTCCACCTTCTCCAATGAGCCAAAGGGGGCACGATTTCCAAGGTTCAAAATCAGATGTTAGGAAGGATAGGTCGGATTTTCCAAGTTCACAAGAGCTAAAAAAAATGATCTCCTTAGGCTGGGCGTGAACCCTTGTTTTTATAAATTTTCTGAAAAATTTTGAAATTCAAACAGGCTCGATCTGAGCCCTCCATGTGGCGCCATCTCAGGGGGTGCCATCTGAGGGGTTTCAAATTCGAATTTGTCTTTTGCAGGGAGCCCTCAGGTGGCGCCACCTCAAAAGGTGTTTTAATTTTTGAGAAAAATAAAAAAAATGGAGATTTTGTGGGTGAGACACCTCAGCAGGGGGAATTTGGAATTTTTTAAAAGTTTGCTTGATTCTCTCTGCAGGGAACTCCCAGAAGGCGCCACCTCAGAGGGTGTTTTCTTGGAATTTGAAATTCAAACTCACCTTTTGTAGGGAGTCCTCAGGTGGCGCCACCTCATGGTGGACTACCTTTATTAAAAATAAAATAAAAAATAAAAATGGAGCCAAGTGGAGTCCTGGAATGGTGCCACCTCAAAAGGTGTTTGACACATGTCAGAAGGTCAGAGCAGTGGGCTCAGAAGGCGCCACCTCAGAGGAATTTGAATTCTACCTTTTCTGGAGAAAGGAGATCTGGACATGTGGCGGACAAGTGTCAGCTGTCTGGAGAGGCTTTCTCAAATGGCGCCACCTCAGGGGGAAGTTTTGAAATTCAAATGGAGGTTGGCCCTGGAGGAATGGAGGATGGACATGTGGCGCCACCTCAGGGTGGCTCCTACAATGCCATGTGGCAAGAAGGAGGAAAAGGAGGGAAAGGACATGTGACGCCATCTCAGGTCATCTGGAAAAATCAGAGCTCAGGATTTGCGCCACCTAGGCTTTGTTTGAATTTTGAATGGTTTGCTTTTTCTGAAGAAAGCCAGGAGTGACATGTGTCTACTACTTTTCTGAAAGAAGTAGGGAGAAGACATGTGTCCTCTACTTTTTCTGAAGGAGTGAGAAGGAGACATGTGTCACCTGCTTTTTCTGAAAGAAGCAGAAGATGACACATGGCAGAGGGGAGAGAAGGAGGGCCAAGCCATGTGGCGCCATCTCAGACAACATGGAAAAGTTGAAGTTCAGGATCTGCGCCACCTATGAGGAGATTTTAAACTTTGAATTCTAGTTTTTCTGAAGAGAGCAGGAAATGACACATGGCACCTGCTTTTTCTGAGGAAATGAGAGCTTGCCACGTGTCCTCTGCAGGAGACACACTCCAGATGGCGCCACCTCAGAGGAGACAAGCCTACCTTTTCTGTAGGAGTTTAGGAGTGACACATGTCTCCTACTTTTCTGAGAAAAATAGGGAGAGACATGTGTCAGGCTACTTTTCTAGAAGGAGGGAGGGGTTGACACGTGTCCCCTACAGGAGACACACTTCAAGTGGCGCCACCTCAGAGGAGACAAGCTCCACTTTTTCTAGACAGGACAACCTATGACACTTGGCATCTCCTGGTAATCTTGGAATGACACATGGCGCAGGATGGATAGGGTGACACATGGCAGATAAATGGGATGACATGTGGCGGCTTCTTAAGGTAGCCCCACACTGACACTTGGCATGTAGATGAGAGGAGAGAGAAATGACAAGTGGCACCAATCCAGGGGACAAGGCTCCTATATTTTTGGGTTTTTCAAAATTCAAATTTTCAAAAGAAAAGCTTGTGTGACACTACCTCAGTGTGGGTCCCACATTGCTTATTTACTGAAATAAGGATAAAACAACAACTTCTTTTGGGAATTTTCATAAAATCTGGACTAATTGGTAAAACAGGAATTTTTGGAAAGAGTTGACCCCTGTAGGGCAATTTTGTAAAAGGAGAATATTTGAAATTGTTAAAAGGGCAAAATCTGAGGTGAAGTGGCTGAAATCCATATTGAAAACTATCCAGATCGTTTTCCTGAGAAAATATTTTGAAATTCAGAGTCCTGGGGGTAAAATGGGAAGATTTGATAATTTTGAAGACCCAGGGTTTTGAAATCAATTTTGAAAAGAGTTAAAATTCTAATCTGGATTGAAAATTTTGAAATCAAGAGTTCTGGACCTCGAAATGACATGCTGTGCAGTGCAGTGATTTGAAATGCTCATGCAATGATATGCAATGTCATGTCTTATGCAATAGAATCTTGAACCAAGACTTGGAGCTGTCTGTCTCCTATCAGGAATAAATTTTTGAACATCTGAGTTAAAAATAGAGAAATTTTGAGAGTTCCAGATGAAATTTGGACTTTTGCAGGGTCCGTGCTCAGAAAATGACCATTTTGCCCTCCAGCGATTTCGGAGGCTGGATGATGATGTTTGGTGGAGATGCTGGGGAGGTGAGTGAAAATTTTGGGTGTTTACACCTGCCTACACACAGATTGTTTTGGATAAAAGGCAACTTTAACAAGAATGCCCCAGTATATTTTGGGGAAGAGAGATATTTTGACAAAAGAATAATTGATCATTTATTGAAAGGAATTTTTGAAGAATACAAAAGATAGAAGAGAGATTTTCTAGGTATAGAATTTCTTCAGATGTCGAGCATTAATGGGGTCGGATAGTTCTACCCCGTCTGCATTAATCAGACGATATGAATTATGGGGCAACGTTTCTTTCACCATGTAGGGACCTTCCCAGTTTGGTGACCATTTGCCACGTGGATGATGCTTGAGATAAGCCGTTGATCTAAGGACTAAGTCATTAACTTGGAATCTCCTTTCGATGACTGACTTGGCATATTGCCTTGCTATCCTCTGACGATAAGACTGAGCGTGCTCTGCTGCTTTGAGTCTTTTCTCATCGAGTAAATCTAACTGTACCAATCTCTGTTGCTGATATTGATCGAGTGGTAACTCTAAAAGAGATGTGAACTTAAGGGCGGGCTTCTGAACATGAAGGGGTAACACCACCTCAGTCCCATAAACAAGTTCTGAAGGAGTCGCATTGGTTGGGGTTCGAATGGTAGTTCGATATGCCCAAAGTGCATCATGGATTTTCTTGTGCCAATCACGACCCGTCTCAACGGTTCTTTCTAAGATGCGAATCAAACTCTTGTTTGTTGCTTCTGCCTCACCATTTCCTTGTGGATAATAAGGAGCTGAAAAATGATGATGAATTCTGAATTTTGAACAAAAGATCTTCATTCTCTCATTCTTGAAATGAGTACCATTATCTGACACGATGTTGTGCGGTATACCGAAACGACAAAGAATGTTCTTATGAATGAACAAAACTACATGTCGACCTTCCACTGTACGCAGAGTGACGGCTTCAACCCATTTGGTGAAATACTCTGTTGCGGCAAGGAAATATTTATGACCATTAGAAGCTGAAGGAGAGATGGGTCCTACGACGTCGAAGGACCACATAGAAAATGGCCATGGAGACACGACTGATTGCAAGTACGTGGCTGGCGCATGAATGGAAGGTGCGTGTATCTAACACTGAACGCACTTCTTCACAAAACGATAGCAGTCTTGCTGCATGGTTCTCCAATAGTATCCTGCCCGAATGATTTGTTTAGCAAGGGTTTGGTAGCCGACATGACCACCGCAAATACCTTCATGCGCTTCTCGTATGATTTCTTTGGCTTCTTCTTCGTCTAAGCACCTGGAATACTCAGAACTGAACCCACGACGATAAAGAACATTGGCAAGGATAAAATAGCGGGCGGACATATGCTGAATTGCTTTTTGCTCCTTCTTTGATAGTTCTGGTGGAAGCTCGCCAGTTTCAATAAAGTTTTTAATATCTTGGTACCAAGGCTTCTTTTTCTGTTCTGCCTGGTTGACTTGCATTACCGGAACGAAGGCAGGTTGGTCAAGTCTACCGATTTCAAAAGAGCGACAGGATTCTCCATTTCTGAAAGACATAATGGAGCCCAAACTGGCCAAACCATCAACTATTTGATTAAACTCTCTTTTGATATGGAAAAGCTGAAATTCCTCGAAATTATTGATAAGGGCTAAAACGATCTTTTGGTAAGGGAGCAACTTCTGATCTTTTACCTGCCATTCAGCTTTGACTTGGCTGACGACGAGCAATGAATTGCCGAAAGCGTGTACCCTCTGAACATTGAAGTCTTGCAAAATTCTCATACCTTGTATTAAAGCTTCATACTCAGCCATATTATGGGTACATTGAAAATCCAGTTTCAGAGAAAAGGGGATCATCTCTTTCTCTGGTGTGATCAGCAAGATTCTGACCCCTATGCCGACCATGTTCTTGGATCCATCGAAAAATAGATTCCAAACTAGAGATTTTTGAACATTACAGATCCGCTCATCGGGAAAACTATCCTCGATTTTAACATCTTCTGCTAAAGGAAAATCTGCCAATTGGTCTGCAATTGCTTGACCTTTGATAGATTGCTGAGAAACATACCCCAGATCATACTACATTAACAGGACTTGCCACTTAGCAATCCATTCACTGAGAAATGGTTGTTCGAGAATATACTTGAGAGGATTAAGTTTTGAGAGAATCTTGACTTCTGATGCTAACAAGTAATGTCTCAACTTCTGACACATCCATACTAGTGCTAGGCATGTCTTTTCTATCTGAGAATATTTCTTCTCGTAATCAATGAAGGCCTTGCTTACATAATAGATGGCATGTTCAATCAAACTGCCTTCCTCATACTGTGCCAAGAATCCACCACAAGCAGCTTGGTTAACTGAAACATATAGCAAGAGAGGCTTTCCCAATTCTGGTGGCTTCAGAACGGGCGAATTAAGAAGATATTTCTTGATACTTTCAAACGATTGCTGACACTCTGGTCCCCACTCAAATTTCACTCCTTTTCTGAGTAGATGATTGAAAGGTTCACATCTCATGGCAAGGTTGGATATTGATGTCTTCTTTTAAATCATTGTAATTTTGAAAAGATTTTTATATGAAAAACATGTGAAAACCAGACATCAAATAATAAAAACCGGTTCTCACTAGTGGATGAGACCGGGTCGAACTCAGGGAACGGGAATATTTTGTATTCAAGTACACAAATCTAAACTATTCTTTATTGCCGAATTATTGAAATGTAAAATGTTCAGAAAAGGTAAAAACAACTAACTATTACAACAAATGAATACCCTTCGCAGAGGGCGTAAAGTGCAATATTTACAAACCCAATTAAATTCCTAATTCTAAACTAAAAAGTAAAAAGACTTTATTCTTCGTACTTCGTGTCATGTAATCGCTTCCGCTCCAGTCCTGTGCTATCCTGCACAATTCAAATGACACGAGCAGTACCAGAGCTAGAACATGAAAGAAATGATAAAAGACATCTAAATGACTAATTACAATTGAAAAACTAATTCTGATTAAATCTACTAAACAATTAACTAATTAGAAAACAATTAACTAACTATTTACTGGACTACTAACTAATGCTTTCTTAACAAAACAAGGAATGAGCTATTGAAGAACACAAGAAAATGAACGATTTAAAAACAATAGGAATTTAATTGAAAAAAAAATAAAGAATGCTAACATCTATCAGTTACTTACTAAACTAGTCAAACTAATTATTAAAAAAAACAAAACAGAAAATTCAAACTGTAAAGAAACAAGATTTGACTAAAAAAAAACAAAACAGGAAAAACAAGAAATGAATAAAACTGAAAAATGAAATGAAACAGGAAAAACAGAAAATGAATATAACAACTAACTAGATGAATGTTAGGAATTCAAAAAAATCAAAGAATGATGAAACATGCAATCGGCAGGTGAGAAAATAAGAATTCAGCATAAAAGAAAGAATGAACAAACAGGAAAATATAGGATATTAACAAACAGGAATTCTGCAAAACAAGAAATGAATAATCATGAACAAATGAAAAAACAGGAAAGTTGAATGAAAAACAAAAAATATAGTAAAGTACTAAATGCAGACATACGAATTTCAATAGATGAAGGAAACAAGAAAACAATATGCAAAACAACAAATGAAAATTGCAAAAAAAATGAAATGCGATAATGGATGAAAATCAAACGATGAACAAAAAAAAATAAGAATGCAATGAATTTAAAGAACTGGAAGATGATGATGCGTAAAAACAGGAATGAAGAGCTGATGCTAAGATCAAAGTTCTATTTACCAGTTTTTTTTTTCTTTCTGAAACAAAACAGAAACACACAGATGATCGATTGAAAAAGAAAACAGAAAAAAAAAAAAAAACAAAGATGAAGAAGTAGATGAAGAATTGGAATAAGATGAAGAGGAGGAAGAAGTAGAAGAAGAAGAAGCTGAAGAAGAAGAAGAGGAAGAAGAAACAGATCGGATGAAGAAAAATCGGAGGAAGAAGAAGAAGAAGATTTGGATGAAGAAGAAGAACTGAAGAAGAAGAGGAGGAATCGGAACTTACCGTGAACAGAGGTAATCGGGGAAGAGGTGGCCTCCACCACTCACGCCGCCGCCGGACTGAGCATCTCCACCATCGGATTGAGGAAGAAGATAAGGAGGAAGAAGAAATAGAGGAAGAAGAAGGGGTAAAGGGGAATCCGGCAATGGAGAAATGGGAAAAGAGAAGAACCAGAGGGGGTGTTATCATCGCAAAATTTTTTCCCTCCCTTGCGAGAGAGAAACGAATTTCGCGAGTCAAACTCGACCAAAGTTTTGAAAATAATTTTAAAAATTTACTCGCCTTCGTTTTGAAAATTTGCAGGAAAATTCCATGGAATGGGATCCGCCTGTCGGTACGAGGTTCAACCGTTCCTGGCGCCTTTACCAGGGGTAATTGAACCAAGGACCAATTATGTGCTTTAACTTGACTCAAATATCTAAATTATGCTCTATTTTTCCTAGAATGCACGAAGAATCAGGCTTGTGCTATGGAATTTTGAAAAATGCAAGATTGAGAAAATATGATGTTTGCTTTGGAAAATTGAAATGCATTTAGAAAAGGACTGGAAAATGCTTGAAAATGGAATTCCTGGGAAAATCATTGAATTTTATTGGAAATCAGAAATTTGCATTGGAAAGTGATTTCTCAGGAAAATTTGAACTTTGGAAAATCGATTTTAAAATTTGGAATTGCTTTTCTGAGAAAATGGATTTGAGAATTCTAAGAAAATCTAAGAAATTCATTGGAAAAGGATTTTGAAATGGAAAATGGATCCTCAGGAAAATGAGAATTCTGAGAAAATGGATTTATGAAAACTTGGGATTTTAAAATTTGAGAATGTTAAAACATTGGAAAATCTTAATTTGAACCTGGGAAATGCTTTGAAATCTCATTTGAAAATTTAGAATTCTGAGAAAATCCAATCCTGAGAAACTTGGTAAATCCTTGAGAAAATTTATTTTTTATTTTTGAAATTGAAGTTAGAAAATGAATTTGACAATAATGCAATTTGAATGATGTAAATTAATGAATATGAATTTGAAAGGGAATTTCAATTGAAGAATTGGGAAATCCTTTTAAAACTTTGAAAAATGCAGTGCATTTTGAAGTTAGCCTAAGAGTGTAGGCTGAATGTGGTTGATATAAAGATCATAAATCTTGGTTTTCTTCGTATTCTGACTATGGCCATAAATACGAATCCCACCGAGTTTATAAACTCCATAAAAGCTTGTGCACATGCCATTCGTGTAAACCATAGTGAATTTGAAATAAATATGCATGAATCATACATCACATATTGAAATTTGCAGAAATTAAACTATATGCAATGCGGTCCTATTCTAAGCAGAAAATGTAACTCTTATTCCAAATATTACATTGCTTTTTACATTGAATTGAATAAAATAAACAAATAAAATAACTAAGTCTTCTTCTTGAATGTTCCTGCAAAACTAGAAAACATGGTTAGCACAAAAATGTAGGTTTTTCTAAATTTATCCGAAAATATGGGAAATTATCAGATATTATTCAGATATAAACCCAAATTCATGAACCTTTTGATATAAACATGATAAATAATGAATAAATTTCGAAAATAAACTTGAAAAATCGAAATTGGGGTCAAAATGACCAAAATACCCCTCATAACCTTGAAATCAGAGTTTTCTGAAAGAAATTTTGTAAATTTTGAAAATTTGAAAATCAAATGAAATAAATCAAACATAATATGATGATATGCATGAAATTTTGGAGAATTAGAAATTGAAATTTCGAAATTTAGGTCAAAATGACCAAAATACCCCCGATAACAAGATTATGGCCTTGAAACCAGGGTTTTCTGAAATAAATTTTGCAAAATTGAAAAATATGAAATGCAAAGGAGATTGAAATTAACCCTAATATGATTCTACATGCTTATATACATGATAAAAACCCTAAAATGGCGAAAATATCATAAAATATCGAATTTAACCTGATTTTCGCCTGATTTTCGCTTCTGAATTTAAAGATAAACTAACACATAGAGCAAATGAACTTGGAATTAAACCAAATTTGGCATGGACACCTAAAATAATTCTAGAAACATAATTGAGCTCGAAAATTTAATTTTTTTGTATTTTTAAATATAGAAATTCAAATAAAAATCCTAAATTTTGTGATTTTTGCCTAAAATGTTGATTCTAAAGGAGATTTAGGATATCAATTTCCATAAAAATTTTCCAAATTTTATGGGGTGACAGAGGACAGTAAGGCAAGGATTTTTTCCTTTTACATTTTCTGGTTTTGACCTATGGTCGGAGCAGTGCCACTCCGGCAAGTCAGATCGGAATCCGGCGACTCTAGGATTTAGGGGAAACAGACAGGTTTCGGTAGAAAACATGGGAAAAATGGAAGACAGATGGTAAAAAGGCTGAAATTGTGGGAAAATGTCCCTGACAAATAGAAGAATATTTGATATTTTGACACCATTGGGATTCGGGTTATGTTTTGGAAAAGGTCATACTGTTATCAGAGACCTAAATCTCTGAGATTTCTGGACATTGGAATCTGTTAGACAGAAAAGGAAAATCTGGGAAAAATAATAAAAAAGATCCAAAAATTCCCAAATTTTGGAAAATGACAGGAAATTATGTTAGGAAAAACTTTCATGATGAAAGTTTTTGCAGACAGATTACATATTGTATGAACTCGGTGCATTAGGGTCTGTCTATACCCTGACAAAAGAAAATCAAGATTTTCCCAGGGGTCTGAGAAATCCGATTTTTGAAAGAGGCCAAAACTTCTTGGAAAAACCTCAAAATTTCCAGATCATTAGTAGATTCAATCATGAATCCACTGTGATTTTTGGAGAGCAATCCGAATCTCCCACAAAGGTAGTGTCGGAGGTTCTTTTCTGCTAAAGCAGAAATTGAAATTTCAGGAGGGTTTAAAACCCGATTTTGGATTTGAATTTTAAAATGGGGTTATAAAACCTGAATGGATCTGGATTTTTGGTAAGGAAACACAGATGAATAAACCCAACTATAATAAAATTTTTGAGATTTATTAATGAGGAACCGAACATGAAATAACGATTGGATAGTGCGCAAAAATTAAAACTTATAAAATAACATGTCTTTAATAAAACTATCCTAAGCATATGAAATAATAAAAAAAAAAATTTGCTGTAAACCTAAATGTGATGCTTGAAAACATAAAATCTATATGAAAATTATAACGAAATAAAAATAATCAGGGAGATAAGAAGTTTCTTTAATGTTGGCTATTGACAAGAGGGGATCCAATCCATCCTTTGAATGGATCCCTTCTTTACCTAGCCTTATCATGAAATATCGAGTTTTCAGCAATATAACTTAGTTCTAACTTCCTCTTTTTTTTTTTTTACACAACATATGACCAAGAAGTCTTACCTTGGAAGATGCTCACAGTGGTTGGAGAGGGCTGTTGCAAAGGGGAGGGATGAAGCAATAGGAAGGTGGCGGTGCGATGGTTGAAATGGAGGTTGCGGCTAGGCTTCAAGATGGCCGGAGTTGGATCAAAGTTGTGGTTATTGCAGGTGGCTAGAGCTGCTGCAACTGATGGCCGACGTCTTGATCTACCACCAAGAGGGTTGGAGCAAAGGTGCTTCAGCCGTATGGGTGTCTCCCTTGTGTATGCTGGAGCTACTCCAGGATTGATGGTTGGAGATGACTTGCTATGATGGAGAAGATGCAGCAAGATGATTGAAGGAGAGTGTTGCTTTGGTGCTGCAGCCAAAGGAGATGGTTTGTTACAAGGTTGGAAGGAGGCTGGAGTGGGAGATAACCACTGAAAGCTGGGGCAATGGTGGTGGTTCAAGGTGGTGGCTGCCTTGGTGCAGTTGAAGGGGCTGCTAGAGGGCTGGTCTGATGTTGAACCCGCTGGAGCAGATGGCAGCCAAGGAGAGGAAGATGATGGCTGGGTGTAAAGAGAGTAAGAGAGAGCTGCTGTGGGCTGTAGAAGCAAAGGGGAGAGAAAGATAGAGTTCAAGAGAGAGAGAGAGAGAGAGAGAGAGAGGCGTTGAATGGGGAAGATGGGCCAGCCGTAACTCTCTTTTTCTTTTTTTTGGTTTTCTTAACTTAGGGAAGATTATATCTTTCCCTAAGTTCTTAGCTTTAATTAGGGAAGGAAAGGGAAACATCCTTTACGTGAATGGTTGGGCAAGAGGGAGGAAGGAAGGGAGAAAGGGAAGAAAAAGAAAAGAAAGAAAAAGAAAAAGAAAAGGAAAGAAAGAAAAGGAGGGAAAAAGGAAAAGGGAAAGAAAAAAAATGGGAAAAAAATGGAAAGTGGGGCTGGAGGTTTGGGTGACCACCTTGTGGGTCCCACCTCTCTAAAATAAAATAAATAAATATCAATAAAAATGGAAAAAATAAATAAAAAGAAACATTTTTTTTCTTTTTAATAAAATAGAAATGTAAATGAATGGGCCATCTCAGAGAGGGTCCAAATCCCACTTTTGAAATTCATTTTGACGATTTGAGGGGTAAAATAGTCTTTTCAAAAAAAAAAATCAAACGAAACGAGCTATTTTTGGCAGTTTTTGAAACGAGCTCGGATTTTGAAGTTCAATACCCCGTTGCGAAGCAAATCCAATATAGAATTTAAAAATATAATTTTGAAAGAAATCCAGATTGTTTTTCTCGAGAAAATGCTTCTAAATCTATTTTTAGACAAAACGAGCTATTTTTGGTAGTTTTTGAAATAAGCTCAAATTTTGAAGTTCAATACCCCATTGCGAAGCAAATCCAGTGTAGAATTCAAAAATTTGTGTTTGAAATAAATCCAGATTGTTTTTCTCAAAAAAATATTTTTAAAACGAAACAAGCTATTTTTGGCAGTTTTTGAAACGAGCTCAGATTTTGAAGTTCAATAGCTCATTGCGAAGCAAATCCAGTGTATAATTTGAAAATTTGATTTTGAAAGAAATCCAGATTATTTTCCTTGAGAAAATATTTCCAAATTTAGACTCTCGGGGTGAAAATGTCAATTTTGGAAACCCGAAGTTTGAAATTGATTTCTGAAAACTTTTAAAACTCAATCTGGATTGAATTTTATAAAATTGGAGTTCTAGACTTCGAAAATGAAATGAAATGTGATGAAATGTTATGAAATGCTGAGAAATGATATGAAATGATGAGAAATGACATGAAATGCTATGCGAAATACTAACCTTGAATGAAGATTTTTGGATTTTAAACCCTGATTGGCAGCTGTACCAGTTTTAAAAAGCATAAAAACTAATAAAATTTGCGAAATGGTTGAAGAAATGGTTTTCGGGACTCTACTGGGTTAGAGTGACACTGAAAATTGGGGTTCGAGCTGGATTGAACTGAGATAAACTAGATTGAGCTGGGTTCTAGAGTTTCAGGACTCCAATGAGCTGACAATGATACTGACTCAACTGACCTTTCCGACTGAATTTTCAAAAAAAGCTGCCATTTTTAAAGAAATGATACGGAATGGTCACTGGAGCGAAGTGAATTACGAACCTGAACTGGCTTTGAGCTAAAACAAAGGTCAGTAATACTGAGATGAACTAAAATCAAGTCTCAAACACTAGCTCAACTGACTGAACTCGGCTCAATTTCAGCTGAAAGAGCTGAAATTGACTAAAATGGGCTCCTGAACACTTAGAAATGGTTTTGAACTGAAACAGAAGCACTCGAACTCGTGTTGAGCTCAAGTTAGACTCTGGGGAGTATGAATGACTGACTCAGAGACAATTGGCTTAGATTTGAGTGAGAAATAAGCTCATTTCTGAAGAAATGATCCCATTTTGGCAGGAATGATCAGAAATGGAAATGATTTTCTCACTGTGAGCTCAAATGAGCTTGAAATGATTGATATTCTAAATGTTTTGAACTAACCAATGAGCTTAGTTGACTCCGACTGACTGGGGTTCGGGATGACCTAGGGGTAAAATGGTAATTTTCCTAATGAAAGTTGGTAAAATGGTAATTTTCTGAAACTGACTCGGGGTTTGACTCCTACACTAACCTAATAGGGTTGGCACTGCTTGAGGAGGATTGTTCGAGAATGGATGTGGAAAATTTGGGGTGTTTACAGATGCCCCTCTTTGCTACTAAGCCGTCTTGAGGACGAGCTTAGTGGCAAAGAAAAACACACCAAATTATGGCTATAAAAATGCCCCAGTTAGAAGGATCTGACTGGGTATGAAGAAATTAGCCCTGATGAAAATGGTAGATATGAAATGGAGAATGAAGAAGAGAAATTTACTTCAAAATAAGTGAGATTCAGGTTTTGCCCTTAACCTAGATGGGACGGGAAATACCTCGTGTAGAAACGAAGCTCAGGTTTGACCCTTAACCTGACCGGGGAATGAAATACCTCATCAGAATGAGGCTCAGGTTTGTACCCTTAACCTGATCGGAAAATGAAATACCAAATCAGAATGAGGCTCAGGTTTGTACCCTTAACCTGACCGGGAAATGAAATACCTCATCAAAGGAGGCTCAGGTTTGTACCCTTATCCTGATTGGGCGGAAAATGAAATACCTCATCAAAGGAGGCTCAGGTTTGTACCCTTATCCTGATTGGGCGGAAAATGAAATACCTCATCAAAGGAGGCTCAGGTTTGTACCCTTATCCTGATTGGGCAGAAAATGAAATACCTTATCAAAGGAGGCTCAGGTTTGTACCCTTAACCAGATTGGGAAATGAAAATGGTAAGTTGGATGGTGAATAAGACAATTTTCTTGAAGAGGAATAAGGTGACTCTTTCAACAACACGAAAGATTAATTCTTTCGACAACGCGAAAGATAACAAGGCGATTCTTTCAACAACGCGAAAGATGACAAGGCGATCCAAAGGAGTAAGGCGATTCTTTTGACAAAGCAAAAGAAGAATTCTTTCGACAATGCGAAAGATGGAAAAAGGCGATCCAAAGGAACAAGGCGATTCTTTCAACAATGCGAAAGATGACAAGGCGATCCAAAGGAGCAAGGCGATTCTTTTGACAACGCAAAAGATGAATTCTTTCGACAACGCGAAAGATGGAAAAAGGCGATAAAGGAACAAGGCGATTCTTTCAACAATGCGAAAGACGACAAGGCGATCCAAAGGAGTAAGGCGATTCTTTTGACAACGCAAAAGATGAATTCTTTCGACAACGCGAAAGATGGAAAAAGGCGATCCAAAGGAACAAGGCGATTCTTTCAACAACGCGAAAGATGATAAGGCGATCCAAAGGAGCAAGGCGATTCTTTTGACAACGCAAAAGATGAATTCTTTCGACAACGCGAAAGATTGAAAAAGGCGATTCAAAGGAACAAGGCGATTCTTTCAACAACGCGAAAGACGACAAGGCGATCCAAAGGAGTAAGGCGATTCTTTTGACAACGCAAAAGATGAATTCTTTCGACAACGCGAAAGATTGAAAAAGGCAATCCAAAGGAACAAGGCGATTCTTTCAACAACGCGAAAGATGATAAGGCGATCCAAAGGAGCAAGGCGATTCTTTTGACAACGCAAAAGATGAATTCTTTCGACAATGCGAAAGATGGAAAAAGGCGATCCAAAGGAACAAGGCGATTCTTTCAACAACGCGAAAGATGATAAGGCGATCCAAAGGAGCAAGGCGATTCTTTTGACAACGCAAAAGATGAATTCTTTCAACAACGCGAAAGATAACAAAGGCGATCCTTTCACAGAAAAGGCTAATCTTTCAACAACGCGAAAGATGATAAAGGTTACTCTCTCAAGGAAGTAAAAGGTGATATCAGGATGTGTCAAGATAGACATCGAGCTCTTCACTTCATGTCAAGATAGTAAGAAAATATTGCCAAAATGTTAAAAATTGTTTGTTGATTCAAAATGCTTGAAATTGATGTATATTGGTATGAAGATCTTTCCTCTTTTCTACCTGAAGTATTACCTCCGACTGGGCTTAACTCTATAGAATCAAGATTCGAATTCAAATTGCTTGCAATTAGGTTTTTTTTTCAAGGAAGCTATCGATTTCCTTGATATGAGCAGAAAAGATAGTATTCTTGATATTGTGAGAGCAATTGGTGAAAGAATATTGATAATAGAATTTCACAAAATTAAAGTAGATTCTTTGGCAAATTTGGCAGTCTGATATCCTGGGATTCTTTCCTCATGATGATCTTTCTGCCCACTTTTTTTTCTTTTTTGGCAGAATTAGAGCTCTCTTAGGTTTTGGGGGATTTTATTACATCATCCTTCATTTTGGAGATGTCCTGACTTTTCTCTCTTTTTTTTTTGGAAGGGTACGTCACAAACTCCTTCATCTTGGAGATGTTCCGATCCTTCTTTTTCTCTCAGGGATTATATCGACGGTTATTGGCTCATTGGTTGAAAATCTCTTGATGATAGCGGAAATTGATTATCCTTTAGGGTTTGTCGGGAGGCTCATCACAGTCGCCTTCATCTTGACGGTGCTCTGAACTTTCCCTGGAAGGATCCGTCACAAACTCCGTCATCTTGGAGATGATTCAAATCTTCTTTGGCCCCGGGGGTCTACTCGCCTAATTCGCCTTCATCTTGACAACAATTGAGAGATCCCTTTTGCAGATATTTAATTGCAGCTTAGGTGATTGAGGAGATATAGGGATTTAATAGATTTTTCTGTATCACCCAGGATATTTCGACTGCTTTATTTTCCAAGAATGATCTTTAAAAATGTGCCATTGACTGCGATCAATACCGATCACTTATGGCTTTGCAACAACATTGAATTTCCTTTTGCTGGCCATATCGAGGATTTATTCTTCATCCTTTTGGTTGGCCAATAGAAAGAATTTGAATTTTGAATCCTTTTTCACAAAAGCTTTGACCTTTCGAAAATAATATTGAAGGTATTCTGAGGCAATGTTTTTGTGCAATAAAAATTTTGAAATCAACAAATATTTAATGGCAAATTGGCAAAATGTTCTTGAAATCCTTGGTGAAAGAAATTGCTTGAGGTCTAATTGACACATCCATGACCAAATTGAGTCCTGAAAAGACTCAGTGAAAGATCAACTTGAAAGTTGGGTTTTGTTTTGACTAACCAGCTCGAAAGCAGGATTTATTAACCAACCCGCTAGAAAGCAGGATTTGTTGAACTACCAACTCGAAAGCAGAATTTGTTGAACTACCAGCTCGAAAGCAGGATTTGTTGAACTACCAGCTCGAAAGCAGGATTTGTTGACCGACCAACTAGAAAGCAGGATTTGTTGACCGACCAGCTCGAAAGCAGGATTTGTTGACCGACCAGCTCGAAAGCAGGATTTGTTGACCGACCAGCTAGAAAGCAAGATTTGTTGACCGACCAGCTCGAAAGCAGGATTTGTTGACCGACCAACTCGAAAGCAGGATTTGTTGACCGACCAGCTCGAAAGCGGGATTTGTTGACCGACCAGCTAGAAAGCAGGATTTGTTGACCGACCAGCTCGAAAGCAGGATTTGTTGATCGACCAGCTCGAAAGCAGGATTTGTTGACCGACCAGCTAGAAAGCAGGATTTGTTGACCGACCAGCTCGAAAGCAGGATTTGTTGACCGACTAGCTCGAAAGCAGGATTTGTTGACTAACCCGCTCAAAAGCAGGATTTGTTGATCGACCAGCTAGAAAGCAGGATTTGTTGACCGACCAGCTCGAAAGCAAGATTTGTTGACCGACCAGCTCGAAAGCAGGATTTTGTTGATTTAAAAATGATTGACATTAATGAAATTGTAACCCGAAGGCTTGGAAAGTGATAGATATTAACAAAGTTGTAAACCAAAGGCAGCAGAATGATTGATGTTGGTAAGATCGTAACCCGAAGGCTTAAATTGAGAATCTGATAGAGTGGACGGCCCAGAGGCCTGATTGATCAAATTGGATGACCCGAAGGTCAAGATTTGAGAATTACATGACCTGAAGGTCGAAATTGGGAGTCGAATGACACAAGGGGTCGAAATGGGAAATCAAAGGTTGAGATTGAAGGATTGAATAACCCGAAGGTCGAAATTGAGGATTTGAATGACCCGAAGGTCAAAATTAGAAATTGAGTGACCCAAAGGTTGAAATAGAGAATTGGGTGACCCGGATGTCAAAATGGGAAATTGGAAATTTTGGAATTGGAAATTGGAAATTGGAAATTGGAAATTGGAAATTTTGAAATTGATTGACCCGAAAGTCGAAATTGAAGTTGATTGACCCGAAAGTCGAAATTGAAAATTTGGAATTTGAAACTTGGAAATTGGAAATTGAGAAATTGATTGACCCGAAGGTCAAAATTAGAAATTTGGAAATTGATTGACCTGAAGGTCAAAATTGGAAATTTGGAAATTGGGTGGCCCGAGGGCCGAAATTAGAATTTGGAACTTTGAAATTTGAAATTTGATATTTGAAATTGGATTTGGAAGAAGATTCGAGTCAGAACTCTAATCTTCTAGACCAATTCTAGGACATTTGAATTGGATTTGGAAGAAGATTCGAGTCAGAACTCTAATCTTCTAGACCAATTCAGAAGGGAAAGAAATTCGAGTTGAAACTCGAATCCCAGAGGAAAGAAAATTCGAGTCGGAACTCGAATCCCGCAAGAAGACTAGATCAGCATGGATTAAGTTTGAAAACATTAACCATTAAAACCAGATTTAGAAAGTTTGACCAATAAAAATTGGATTTTGAAAAATGTACCAGTGTGAATACCGGATTTTGGAAATAAACCAGTATAAGTACTGAATTTTGAAAATAGATCAGTACGAATACTGTTTTTGGAAGAATTACCAGCACAAACACTGGATTTTGAAGAATTTACCAGCACGGACACTGGATTTAAAAAAAATTTACCAGCACGAACACTGAATTTTGAAAATTTACCAGCATGAACACTGGATTTATAAGAATTTACCAGCACGAACATTGGATTTTGAAAATCTACCAACACGAACACTGGATTTAGAAGAATTTACCAACACGAACCCTGGATTTTGAAAATCTTACCAGCACGAACACTGGATTTTTGAAAATTTACCAGCACGAACACTGGATTTAGAAAATTTTTACCAGCACGAACCTTGGATTTTGAAAATCTTACCAGCACGAACACTGGATTTTTGAAAATTTACCAGCACGAACACTGGATTTAGAAAATTTTTACCAGCACGAACTCTGGATTTTGAAAATCTTTCCAGCACGAACATTTGATTTTTGAGAATTTACTAATTGATTTTGATAGAAGATTTTCAGTCTTCACCCTCACAACGACTTGGACAACTGTCGGGGTCTCAGGATTTATCCCTTAACCTGAAGGGGAAGTTCAGGTTTATCCCTTAACCTGAAGGGGATGTTCAGGTTTATCCCTTAACCTGAAGGGGAAGTGAATTTGATGCAAATGAATGTAAATGGATGCAAATGAATGCATGTAAATGTAAATGAATTCAAATGTATGCAAAATGATGTAAATGAATGCACATGTATGCAAAATGAGAGATTTGTTTGATCTTGCCTGCATACAGAATGTTTTGAAGACAAATTTTCAAAATAATGCCCCAGTGTAACTCGAAAAGAAGAATTTGACCATTATTGAAGAAAATATATTGAGGAATTACAAATGATGGAATAGAGGATTTAAGTATAGAAAATTTTCAAATGTTGAGCATTGATGGGGTCTGATAATTCCACACCATCGGCATTGATAAGCAGATATGAATTGCGGGGTAATGCTTCCTCGACAACATAGGGCCCTTCCCAATTCGGCGACCATTTGCCACCCGGGCGGTGCTTGAGATAGGTCGTTGATCTGATCACTAGATCATTGACTCAGAATTTCCTTTCAATAAATTTTTTTTTTGCATATTGCCTGAGTATCCTCTGACGATATGATTGAGCGTGCTCTGCTGTTCTGAGTCTTCTTTCATTAAGCAAATCAAGTTGTACCAGTCGCTGCTGCTAATACTGATCAAGCGGTAACTCCAGCAGTGATGCGAACTTCAAGGCAGGTTTCTGAACATGTAGAGGCAGCACTACTTCAGTTCCGTAGACAAGTTCTGACGGAGTAGCATTAATTGGAGTTCGAATGGTGGTTCGATACACCCACAATGCATCATGAATCTTCTCATGCCAGTCACGAACTGTTTCCAAAGTTTGCTCCAGGATTCGAATCAAAATCTTATTGGTGGCCTCTGCTTGGCTATTTCCTTGAGGATAATAAGGAGCGGAGAAATGATGATGGATTTTGAACTTCAAACAGAAAGTCCTCATTCTCTCATTCTTGAAATGACTGCCATTATCTGACACAATATCATGTGGTATGCCAAAACGACATAGGATATTCTTATGGATAAATGAGACCACATGTCGACCTTCTATTGTGCGTAGAGTGACTGCTTCTACCCATTTAGTAAAATATTATGTTGCGGCAAGAAAATATTTGTAGCTGTTTGAAGCAGAAGGAGTGATGGGGCCCACAACATCAAAGATTCACATAGAAAACGACCATGGAAAGATAACAGATTGCAAATATGTTGCTGACGCATGAATGAAAGGTGCATGTATCTGGCATAGAGCACACTTCTTCATAAAATGCTAGCAATCTTGTACCATAGTCTTCCAATAATATCCCTCCCAGATGATTTGCTTGATAAGAGTTTGGTAGCCGACGTGACCACCGCAAATGCCTTAGTGTACCTCTCACACGACTTCTTTGGCTTCAACTTCGTCTAGGCATCTGGAATATTCAGAACTGAATCCACGATAATAGAGGACATCGACGAGAATAAAATATCGAGCAGACACGCGCCGAATCACTTGTTGCTCTTGCCAGTGATATTCTGAGAGAAGGAGACAAATGTCTTCTCCTTGATGGGAGCCTTTCTAAGACTGTCTTCAGCCTGCTCAGACATCATCCTAATCATCATTTTCTTGAACATCTGATATGTAGCCGGATCAATGTCATCCCTATCATTCATACTCTGTCTTCTGGCAGATCTTGGAGAATCCATTTCTTCTTGCCTGCTTCTAAAATCACTGATGCACTGATACAGTGGTGTCTTCTTGCTTGATCTGATCTGAACCACTTGGGAATACTGATGCTCTCTACAGAATGAGATAGATGATTAAATTTCGATGATGAAGATTTAGGATAGAAATGAATATAAGAAGAATATTTGATGAGAATTTGGTAGATAATTAAAAGAACATCCCATTACTAGGGATTGGGTCGCCGCTGGAGTCACGACAATTATGTTGTCATTCTTTGCAAGGAGAACGAACAACTGCAAATATGCCTTGTCACCTAGGCGAGGTCGTCAAACCAAGAATGAAGAATTTGAAAGATTTTTATTCATTGAAGGGAAAACATGCTTGTATTAATAATAAACTTGAGAAAGAGGGGGCGGACAAACAATTTGCCACCACTCTTTATGATCAGCAGAGACACGAGGATTGGAGAAAAGAGTGAGAATGATGAAAGAATCCCAGCCATATTTGGCAGAATGGTATGTTTTGGATCACTGCGCTGATGCAAGGTCAAATTCTGGCATAACCCCTGATAGTAGCCGAGCTTCTACGCGCTTCTGTCTCTGAGAAAATTGCCTGACGCATCACTCTGGATAGTAGTAGGTACAGGAAAATGGGCCAAGTAGCTTGAACTGCTTGCCATACACATATGTATATTTGGGAAGAGGGTGAGCCCTTCAGTGCACAGAACCATCGCATGTTGATTTCTCTCTCGAGCTGTTCTGGGCAGCGAGCTGACTTCTGCAAATTCTCTATACTGTCGGTAGATCTCGATCAGGCTCACGTACTCATTCCCATTTTCTTCAATCAGTGGCCAAGATTTGCGCCCTGTCATGCGAGCTACGACATCTTTGGGGTCCAGACCCTTGACATTGATTAGAAATTGCTGCTCTAATGGATCTTCAGGCTGACCGGCTGGCTCAAGCAGTCCCATAATCTCTGAAAATTCATCCATCAGTAGTGTCATCTCGCCCCACGGGATCCAGAACGTGCAAGTGCGTGGATTCCACCGCTCTGCCAGTGCATGAATCAGATTGCCGTTGACTGTCAACTTTTCCACTGCAGATGCCTATTCCAACCCGCAATCGCTCAAGTGGTCCGGAAACATATGAGAGAAGTTTTTAAACCAGACATAGTACCACCGAGGGAAGAAGGGTCTGGTGCTAAGAGATCGATGCTCAGGAAGACTTTGTCGCACCTAGTAGGAGATGTGACCCTCAGGAAAAACAGAATCGAGCTGACTGGATGCCATTGGACTGAAAGACAAGAAGACTGGAATTAGACTTTGGAAAATACAAGAATTTTGAAAATTGCAGGCATGATAAAATGAAAGCTGGAAATTTGAAGTCCAGAGGAACGAAAGAATGGGAAATCTCCTGGAGTTTTGAAGAAAATGTGGATAATTTGGAAAAATCGCCCAGTTTTTTTTTTTTTTTGAGAAAAGGGAGATATTTCACAAAAGATGGAAAATGAGGTATTTTGGAAAATTGTCTGATATTTTGGAAAAATTGGAGAAATATGAGAAAATAAGACGAAAATGAATACATTCAATCACAAACAATTATGCACATACAACAATCCCTAAGAAGCTGACTCTAAATGCATTGATTTAAAAAGAGCTTTAGGACCCTAATCCTGACTCTATGCTCAAATCAACTGTGTCCAATCCAGTTATGCCGATATACTCGAGCCGAGGCTCGATGTACGTGGCATAAAAATTCATCTCTGGTTCTAGGCTTGTGTTTTTCCAACATCCTTGAGCGTCTGCCAATATACGTTGGACTATGGCCCTTGGTACGTGGCAGGGGGGTGTTAGCCCAAATAAGTGGCCCAGTTGTGAGGCTCTATCCCGAACTATGGTTCTGAAAGAGAGCCCAGCAACGTGTAGGTGGTGTGGTTTTTGAAATATGATAACATGTAGACAAACAGAGGGCTCTAAGTCCTAAAGAAATAGAATTTTGAATTTTTTTGAAGAAGCAAACATTGTTTTCATACAAGTCCTAGATTGAGGAGTGTTGTATTTCAGACCTAAGTCTATGTGAGCATGAATAATTCTCCTCAATATGGTCCTACCAAACCATGCCTAGTCTACATGCAGTTCATGTCAGCTGGGTTCAAGTCTAGGCTCCTAGGTTCACATGATATCAGAAATTAAAGCTGACATTCCATAGAACATAATTTTGATAATTGAGCTAAGTTAAAACACATAATTGATCAGGCAAAGACAGGTCCCATCTCGGTCGCCAAACCTGTTATCATCGCAAAATTTTTCCCCTCCCTTGCGAGAGAGAAACGAATTTCGTGAGTCAAACTCGACCAAAGTTTTGAAAATGATTTTGAAAATTTACTCGCCTCCGTTTTGAAAATTTGCGGGAAAATTCCATGGAATGGGATCCGCCTGTCGGTACGAGGTTCAACCGTTCCTGGCGCCTTTACCAGGGGTAATTGAACCAAGGACCAATTATGTGCTTTAACTTGACTCAAATATCTAAATTATGCTCTATTTTTCCTAGAATGCACGAAGAATCAGGCTTGTGCTATGGAATTTTGAAAAATGCAAGATTAAGAAAATATGATGTTTGCTTTGGAAAATTGAAATGCATTTAAAAAAGGACTGGAAAATGCTTGAAAATGGAATTCCTGGGAAAATCATTGAATTTTATTGGAAATCAGAAATTTGCATTGGAAAGTGATTTCTCAGGAAAATTTGAACTTTGGAAAATCGATTTTAAAATTTGGAATTGCTTTTCTGAGAAAATGGATTTGAGAATTCTAAGAAAATCTAAGAAATTCATTGGAAAAGGATTTTGAAATGGAAAATGGATCCTCAGGAAAACGAGAATTCTGAGAAAATGGATTTATGAAAACTTGGGATTTTAAAATTTGAGAATGTTAAAACATTGGAAAATCTTAATTTGAACCTAGGAAATGCTTTGAAATCTCATTTGAAAATTTAGAATTCTGAGAAAATCCAATCCTGAGAAACTTGGTAAATCCTTGAGAAAATTTATTTTTTTTTTCTTTTTTGAAATTGAAGTTAGAAAATGAATTTGACAATAATGCAATTTGAATGATGTAAATGAATGAATATGAATTTGAAAGGGAATTTCAATTGAAGAATTGGGAAATCCTTTTAAAACTTTGAAAAATGCAGTGCATTTTGAAGTTAGCCTAAGAGTGTAGGCTGAATGTGGCTGATATAAAGATCATAAATCTTGGTTTTCTTCGTATTCTGACTATGGCCATAAATACGAATCCCAGCGAGTTTATAAACTCCATAAAAGCTTGTGCACATGCCATTCGTGTAAACCATAGTGAATTTGAAATAAATATGCATGAATCATACATCACATATTGAAATTTGCAGAAATTAAACTATATGCAATGCAGTCCTATTCTAAGCAGAAAATGTAACTCTTATTCCAAATATTACATGGCTTTTTACATTAAATTGAATAAAATAAAGAAATAAAATAACTAAGTCTTCTTCTTGAATGTTCCTGCAAAACTAGAAAACAAGGTTAGCACAAAAATGTAGGTTTTTCTGAATTTATCCGAAAATATGGAAAATTATCGGATATTATTCAGATATAAACCAAAATTCATACCCCTTTTGATATAAACATGATAAATAATGAATAAATTTAGAAAATAAACTTGAAAAATCGAAATTGGGGTCAAAATGACTAAAATACCCCTGATAACCTTGAAATCAGAGTTTTCTGAAAGAAATTTTGTAAATTTTGAAAATTTGAAAATCAAATGAAATAAATCAAACATAATATGATGATATGCATGAAATTTTGGAGAATTAGAAATTGAAATTTCGAAATTTAGGTCAAAATGACCAAAATACCCCCGATAACAAGACTATGGCCTTGAAACCAGGGTTTTCTGAAATAAATTTTGCAAAATTGAAAAATATGAAATGCAAACGAGATTGAAATTAACCCTAATATGATTCTACATGCTTATATACATGATAAAAACCCTAAAATGGCGAAAATATCATAAAATATCAAATTTGACCTGATTTTCGCCTGATTTTCGCTTCTGAATTTAAAGATAAACTAACACATAGAGCAAATGAACTTGGAATTAAACCAAATTCGGCATGGACACATAAAATAATTCTAGAAACATAATTGAGCTCGAAAATTTAATTTTTTTGTATTTTTAAATATAGAAATTCAAATAAAAATCCTAAATTTTGTGATTTTTGCCTAAAATGTTGATTCTAAAGGAGATTTAGGATATCAAAATTCCATAAAAATTTCCCAAATTTTATGGGGTGACAGAGGATAATAAGGCAAGGATTTTTTTCCTTTTACATTTTCTGGTTTTGACCTATGGTCGGAGCAGTGCCACTCCGGCAAGTCAGATCGGAATCCGGCGACTCTAGGATTTAGGGGAAACACACAGATTTCGGTAGAAAACATGGGAAAACTGGGAGACAGATGGTAAAAAAGCTAAAATTGTGGGAAAATGTCCCTGAAAAATAGAAGAATATTTGATATTTTGACACCATTGGGATTCGGGTTATGTTTTGGAAAAGGTCATACTGTTATCAGAGACCTAAATCTCTGAGATTTCTGGACATTGGAATCTGTTAGACAGAAAAGGCAAATCCGGGAAAAATAATGAAACAGATCCAAAAATTCCCAAATTTTGGGAAATGACAGGAAATTATGTTAGGAAAAACTTTCATGATGAAAGTTTTTGCAGACGGATTACAGATTGTATGAAATCGGTGCATTAGGGTCTGTCTATACCCTGACAAAAGAAAATCAAGATTTTCCCAAAGGTCTGGGAAATCCAATTTTTGAAAGAGACCAAAACTTCTTGGAAAAACCTCAAAATTTCCAGATCATTAGTAGATTCAATCTTGAATCCACTGTGATTTTTGGAGAGCAATCCGAATCTCCCACAAAGGCGGTGTCGGAGGTTCTTTTCTGCTAAAGCAGATATTGAAATTTCAGGAGGGTTTAAAACCCGATTTTGGATTTGAATTTTAAAATGGGGTTATAAAACCTGAATGGATCTGGATTTTTGGTAGGGAAACACAGATGAATAAACCCAACTATAATAAAATTTTCGAGATTTATTGATGAGGAACCGAACATGAAATAACGATTGGATAGTGCGCAAAAATTAAAACTTATAAAATAACAACATATCTTTAATAAAACTATCCTAAGCATATGAAATAATAATAAAAAAAATTTGCTGTAAACCTAAATGTGATGCTTGAAAACATAAAATCTATATGAAAATTATAACGAAATAAAAATAATCAGGGAGATAAGAAGTTTCTTTAATGTTGGCTATTGACAAGAGGGGATCTGATCCATCCTTTGAATGGATCCCTTCTTTACCTAGCCTTATCATGAAATATCGAGTTTTCAGCAATATAACTTAGTTCTAACTTCCTCTTTTTTTTTTTTTATACAACATATGACCAAAAAGTCTTACCTTGGAAGATGCTCACAGTTGTTGGAGAGGGCTGTTGCAAAGGGGAGGGATGAAGCAATAGGAAGGTGGCGGTGCGATGGTTGAAATGGAGGTTGCGGCTAGGCTTCAAGATGGCCGGAGCTGGATCAAAGTTGTGGTTAGTGCAGGTGGCTAGATCTGCTGCAACTGATGGCCAACATCTTGATCTACCACCAAGAGGGTTGGAGCACAGGTGCTTCAGCCGTATGGGTGTCTCCCTTGTGTATGCTGGAGCTACTTCAGGATTGATGGTTGGAGATGACTTGCTGTGATGGAGAAGATGCAGCAAGATGGTTGAAGGAGAGTGTTGCTTTGGTGCTGCAGCCAAAGGAGATGGTCTGTTACAAGGTTGGAAGGAGGCTGGAGTGGGAGATAACCACTGAAAGCTGGGACAATGGTGGTGGTTCAAGGTGGTGGCTGCCTTGGTGCAGTTGAAGGTGCAGCAAGGTGGGCTGCTAGAAGGCTGGTCTGATGTTGAACCGGCTGGAGCAGATGGCAGCCAAGGAGAGGAAGATGATGGCTGGGTGTAAAGAGAGTAAGAGAGAGCTGCTGTGGGCTATAGAAGCAAAGGGGAGAGAAAGATAGAGTTCAAGGGAGGGAGAGAGAGAGAGAGAGAGAGGCGTTGAATGGGGAAGATGGGCCACCAGTAACTCTCTTTTTCTTTTTTTTGGTTTTCTTAACTTAGGGAAGATTATATCTTTTCCTAAGTTCTTAGCTTTAATTAGGGAAGGAAAGGGAAACAGCCTTTACGTAAATGGCTGGGCAAGAGGGAGGAAGGAAGGGAGAAAGGGAAGAAAGAAGAAAAAGAAAAGGAAGAAAAAGAAAAAGAAAAAGAAAAGGAAAGAAAGAAAAGGAGGGAAAAAGGAAAAGGGAAAGAAAAAAAATGGGGAAAAAAATGGAAAGTGGGGCTGGAGGTTTGGGTGACCACCTTGTGGGTCTCACCTCTCTAAAATAAAATAAATAAATATCAATAAAAATGAAAAAAAAATAAATAAAAAGAAACATTTTTTTTTATTTTTAATAAAATAGAAATGTAAATGAATGGGCCATCTTAGAGAGGGTCCAAATCCCACTTTTGAAATTCATTTTGACGATTTGAGGGGTAAAATAGTCTTTTCAAAAAAAAATTCAAACGAAATGAGCTATTTTTGGCAGTTTTTTAAACGAGCTCGGATTTTGAAGTTCAATACCCCGTTGCGAAGCAAATCCAATGTAGAATTTAAAAATATAATTTTGAAAGAAATCCAGATTGTTTTTTTCGAGAAAATGCTTCCAAATCTATTTTTAGACAAAACGAGCTATTTTTGGTAGTTTTTTAAATAAGCTCGAATTTTGAAGTTTAATACCCCATTGCGAAGCAAATCCAGTGTAGAATTCAAAAATTTGTGTTTGAAATAAATCCAGATTGTTTTTCTCAAAAAAATATTTTTAAAACGAAACAAGCTATTTTTGGCAGTTTTTGAAACGAGCTCAGATTTTGAAGTTCAATAGCTCATTGCGAAGCAAATCCAGTGTAAAATTTGAAAATTTGATTTTGAAAGAAATCCAGATTATTTTTCTTGAGAAAATATTTCCAAATTTAGACTCTCGGGGTGAAAATGTCAATTTTGGAAACCCGAGGTTTGAAATTGATTTCTGAAAACTTTTAAAACTCAATCTGGATTGAATTTTATAAAATTGGAGTTCTGGACTTCAAAAATGAAATGAAATGTGATGAAATGTTATGAAATGCTGATAAATGATATGAAATGATGAGAAATGACATGAAATGCTATGCGAAATGCTAACCTTGAATGAAGAATTTTGGATTTTAAACCCTGATTGGCAGCTGTACCAGTTTCAAAAAGCATAAAAACTAATAAAATTTGCGAAATGGTTGAAGAAATGGTTTTCGGGACTCTACTGGGTTAGAGTGACACTGAAAATTGGGGTTCGAGCTGGATTGAACTGAGATAAACTAGATTGAGCTGGGTTCTAGAGTTTCAGGACTCCAATGAGCTGACAATGATACTGACTCAACTGACCTTTCCGACTGAATTTTCAAAAAAAGCTGCCATTTTTAAAGAAATGATACGGAATGGTCACTGGAGCGAAGTGAATTACGAACCTGAACTGGCTTTGAGCTAAAACAAAGGTCAGTAATACTGAGATGAACTAAAATCAAGTCTCAAACACTAGCTCAACTGACTGAACTCGGCTCAATTTCAGCTGAAAGAGCTAAAATGGACTAAAATGGGCTCCTGAACACTTAGAAATGGTTTTGAACTGAAACAGAAGCACTCGAACTCGTGTTGAGCTCAAGTTAGACTCTGGGGAGTATGAATGACTGACCCGGAGACAATTGGCTTAGATTTGAGTGAGAAATAAGCTCATTTCTGAAGAAATGATCCCATTTTGGCAGGAATGGTCAGAAATGGAAATGATTTTCTCACTGTGAGCTCAAATGAGCTTGAAATGATTGATATTCTAAATGTTTTGAACTAACCAATGAGCTTAGTTGACTCCGACTGACTGGGGTTCGGGATGACCTAGGGGTAAAATGGTAATTTTCCTAATGAAAGTTGGTAAAATGGTGATTTTCTGAAACTGACTCGGGGTTTGACTCCTACACTGACCTAATAGGGTTGGCACTGCCTGAGGAGGATTGTTCGAGAATGGATGTGGAAAATTTGGGGTGTTTACAGGGGGGAAAGGAGGGTTTGGCGTAAAAGGGGAGACGCTGCAATTTTTGTTTTGGGGGGTTTTTTAAAAACTCCAAACCGGTTCACCGGTTTGTACAGATTTTTTTTCCAGCTTTTTAAAAAAACCCGCAAACCGGTTCCAGCCGGTTTGCTATTATTTTTTTTTTCAGTTTTTTTTTTGAAAAATAAAAAACCAAACCGTGTAAACCGGTTTGTTACAAAAACAAATTTCAAAAAGTTACAAACAAAACTTTTTTTTTTTTATAAAGAAAATAAAACTATTCTACTAATTTTTTCTTCTTTTCTAAAAGAACAAACACTTAAAATGAATATAAAACTATTTTTCTCCATTTTTTATTGTTTTATTTTTATTTTTAATAAAAACTAAAACCAAACTACTATGAATATAACAAAAACTAAAATATGTATAAAAATGTAAAATAAAACTATTTTTCATGCATTTTCTATTTTTAAATCATTTTAGCACATTTACTCGAAAACTATCATAAAATTGGGTTTTTGAAACATTATTTTATAAAATCATGCATATTTTAATGTTAATAAACCCTGAATTATATGCATGATCAAATACCCCCATGCTTATGTTTTGCTAGTCCTCGAGCAAACTAGAAAAATGCACGAAATCAAAACTATCAACTAACTCACTGTCGTAGGAATCACGGTTGCATTTAGCTCATGCAACAAGCCCTTTCAACCCCTGGGTTACCCCAATGGACGAGTAAGGTCTCGTGAGGGTTTGCAGTGATGCTACCCACAAACATCTCTATCATGTATGCAAAATATTACACATCCTCATAATCAGTAGGTAATCAAAGACTTTATTTTCGCAAATATTTCCTGTTATCTCAAAATCAAAACATAATTAGTCTTTTATATACCACCACAGAAAAAGAATTTCTTTCACTTTTCTAAATATCACAATTATTTATGTTTTATTCTTAGAAAATCCAATAAAAACATATTATTATTTACTTATCCTCACTCATGTTTTCTACATAGGTTTTCTCAATCACACTTCTAAGCACTGAACTTTTCTTTCTTTTTCAGCTCTTTTCTCAATTTTTTCATTTTTTCATGCTTTTTCTTTTTGCGCATTCATTCTTCTCTTATAGCTTGCGTGTGGTCTGCTTTTATGCCTTGTGCAATGTTAATATCTTTTGTACTTTTTCAATACATACCAAAAGATATCAACTAAGACATAAAAGTGACTTCCTTCATTCACCTTTATAACATGAGAGTCAAACATTTCAACTTGTATCTGTTCTCAGTTACTTAGGATCATGAAGTTTTCCACTCTCCTTTTCGAAATGGAATTAAAAGTTTCAACTTACATCTAAGTTCCATCTACTAAAGATTGTGGAATTATCCAAACAACCTAACGCATGCTATATTTTTTTTCTTTTGAGCTCATTTTTACGCTTTTGTTCATTTGCTTAGTTTTTTTTCAAAAATAGAACTGTGCATATTCATATTTATGATTCAAAATAAATTCTAACATGTATCTATCATCATTTCTTTGAAATCCACATAAACAACCATAATTTTTAGATCTATGTCAGAAAAAAAAATTCATGGGGCTTAAAAATCCTCTAAAAACATCAGATTTGAAATAACATTCATATAAGTTCAAACTCTTTCTTTAAAAATCTACTTTTCATGAGAGATGTGTAAACTTGTGAAAGAACGTAAACAAAAATATCAAGGTGTGCAAACTACACCCTCCCCCATGCTTGAATGACACTGTCTCAGTGGCACTCCCCCATGCTTATATGAAACTACGTGAATGCACATGAGAGAAATAAATGAGGGAAAATAGTAGAATGACCTGACATGAATTAAAAATACGCGTTCTATGAATGTAATGAATGCAATGTATACATAACAAAACATGAAACTCATAGAATGAAACAAAAAGAACATGAAAAACTCATGAAAAAAAAAATAAACACAAAATAAAATCTATAAATTCTAAACAATTCTAATAATATACAAGATATGGGTTGCCTCCCATAAAGCGCTAAGTTTCACGTCCCCAGCCAGACGGATCCCTGGAAAAACCTTCATAGTCCCTGAGATCAATGGACATGAAGTGCGGCTCAACCGGGCTCTATGAAGAAGAGAGTGTCATCTGTGACACTACGCACTGTGTTTCCATCCCTTCTACCTCCAAATGTAGTATCATGACTCTCTTGACATGAAGAACGAAGATTAGTCTCATCTGAGAGACTGGTCAGGAAATGAGAGTCTAGGACCGACCGAGTATCAATGAATGCTATTTCAGACAAGTGGTGAATATGATCAGGCTTGACTTGGTCAAGCACCTTCTGCATCTACACCTCTTGCTTAGTAAAAATTGGTGATCCTAAAGGTTGAGAAAATGAGGCTCTATATGATGATAATGCATGATGTGGGTCAGGCCCCTTCTGTTGAGGTATAATGGAAATCGACTCGTCAGTAGAAGTGAGATGGGGCTCATGAGTCGATTCCTGAGTGGAGTGACACGCCTTCCCATACTGAAGGGATGTAACAGATTTGACTTGCTCATGATGTGAAGCAATGGGTTGCAAGTCAAATGACATGGAATCTGCTCCCTTGGATGTGACAACAGACTGACTATGAAGGTTCCCCTAGCTTTGCCTACTCAAGGTCTCAACCAACTGTCCCATTTGAGTCTCTAGCTTGGCTATTGACTGTGTATGGGAGCTCAAAACTTTTAATATCCTATCTTGGAAGGATTGACTAAATGAAGGCTCATGAGGATGGGGTTGAGTATAAGCATGTTGGGCTGGGGAATGAACCTGTGAAAAAATGGGGTGCGAGTAACCTTGTGAAGGGTTACTGGGTCTATACTGTGTCTAGGAGGGTTGATGGGATGGGGAAATAAACTGGTTTTGCCAACCTGGGTTATGAGGATGTAAAGGAATCGGGCATGGGTTTAGCGAAACCTTGGGCAGCATTCACCTGCTCCTGAACGAATTCAGGATATAATGGCGCTGCCGGACAATCCGCAACACAATGTGCAGGGCTAGCACATAGCTCGCACACTCTTTCTACTGGATTTCTCAAGGAATTGGCTAGGAATTGATCTAACTTCCTAGTCAACTGGTCAACCTTGGTACGCAATTCTAACTCAGACCCTACTTCAGAAATCCCAACTTTCCTAGGACCACTAGACAGAGATGTAGTCCTATCGAGCCGTGAAGACAAGGTATGATGCATCGTGTTTTCACTCAAGGTCTCGAATAGAGACCATGCCTCGTCCTCACTCTTGAGCATAAAAGTGCCCCCACAAGACGAATCAACCATTTGACGATGCTTCTCAGTAAGCCCGTCATAGAAATACTGCACCAACTGCCAACGAGGCACCTGGTGATGGGGACACTTGCGGAGAAGATCTTTCAATCTCTCCCAAGACTCGTGAAACTGTTCTCCCTCAATTTGAGAAAAACTAGTTATAGCTTTATGAAACTGATTTGTTTTACCAATCGGGAAATATTTTTTTAAAAATTCTCTTTGCATTCCTTCCCAAGTAGTAATATGAACCGTCTCAAGAGATTTTAGCCAGTGCTTGGCTTTATCTTTGAGAGAGAACAGAAACAAAGTCAACCGCATAGCATCATCTCCAAAGTTATTGATTCGCACAGTCGAGCAAATCTCAAGGAATTCGTCGAGATGACGATATGGGTCTTCATTGCTAAGGCCATAAAACGAAGGTAGCATTTGAATGACACTGGCCTTAATCTCAAAATGGCTCGCTTCTACATCAGATCTCGTGATGCAGGAGGCGGGAGTATACGTATTTGGCATGAAGTACTCCCTCAAAGGACGGATCAATTGATGATCGTCAGCCATTGCGTACACCTTGGAGTAGACCGGTGTAGCACACGTCCTAACTTTGGGTTTTCTACCTAACTAATGCACTAAGCGGCCAAACCACGCAAACCACAAAGCGAGTAAACTAAAAACAACAAAAATTAAACAAACACCACGCAGTTACACATAACAGAGATTATGCAAAGAAATATGAAATCTATGTGTATGGTACCAATCGTACACAGTCACCTCTAAGGGGATCCTAATAGGTGGGCTGTGCAGAAAAGTAAGCTCGTCTCTAAGATATGCACATACGTGGTTCTAAACCTAAATGCAACACAAACACTAGGCAATAAAGCGAATACTAATATTACGCCGTTCCCCAGCAACGGCGCCAAAAATTTGATGTCTTCTTTTAAATCGTTGTAATTTTGAAAAGATTTTTATATGAAAAACTTGTGAAAACCAGACATCAAATAATAAAAACCGGTTCTCACTAGTGGATGAGACCGGGTCGAACTCAGGGAACGGGAATATTTTGTATTCAAGTACACAAATATAAACTATTCTTTATTGCCGAATTATTGAAATATAAAATGTTCAGAAAAGGTAAAAACAACTAACTATTACAACAAATGAATACCCTTCGCAGAGGGCGTAAAGTGCAATATTTACAAACCCAATTAAATTCCTAATTCTAAACTAAAAAGTAAAAAGACTTTATTCTTCGTACTTTGTGTCATGTAATCGCTTCCGCTCTAGTCTTGTGCTATCCTGCACAATTCAAATGACACGAGCAGTACCAGAGCTAGAACATGAAAGAAATGATAAAAGACATCTAAATGACTAATTACAATTGAAAAACTAATTCTAATTAAATCTACTAAACAATTAACTAATTAGAAAACAATTAACTAACTATTTACTGGACTACTAACTAATGCTTTCTTAAAAAAACAAGGAATGAGCTATTGAAGAACACAAGAAAATGAACGATTTAAAAACAATAGGAATTTAATTGAAAAAAACAAAGAATGCTAACATCTATCAATTACTTACTAAACTAGTCAAACTAATTATTAAAAAAAACAAAACAGAAAATTCAAACTGTAAAGAAACAAGATTTGACTAAAAAAAAACAAAACAGGAAAAACAAGAAATGAATAAAAACTGAAAAATGAAATGAAACAGGAAAAACAGAAAATGAATATAACAACTAACTAGATGAATGTTAGGAATTCAAGAAAATCAAAGAATGATGAAACATGCAATGGGCAAGTGAGAAAATAAGAATTCAGCATAAAAGAAAGAATGAACAAACAGGAAAATATAGGATATTAACAAACAGGAATTCTGCAAAACAAGAAATGAATAATCATGAACAAATGAAAAACCAGGAAAGTTGAATGAAAAACAGAAAATACAGTAAAGTACTAAATGCAGACATACGAATTTCAATAGATGAAGGAAACAAGAAAACAATATGCAAAACAACAAATGAAAATTGCAAAAAAAATGAAATGCGATAATGGATGAAAATCAAACGATGAACAAAAAAAATAAGAATGCAATGAATTTAAAGAACTGGAAGATGATGATGTGTAAAAACAGGAATGAAGAGCTGATGCTAAGATCAAAGTTCTATTTACCAGTCTTTTTTTTTCTGAAACAAAACAGAAACACACAGATGATCGATTGAAAAAGAAAACAGAAAAAAAAAAACAAAGAAGAAGAAGTAGATGAAGAATTGGAATAAGATGAAGAGGAGGAAGAAGTAGAAGAAGAAGAAGCTGAAGAAGAAGAAGAGGAAGAAGAAGAAATCGGAAGAAGAAACAGATCGGATGAAGAAAAATCGGAGGAAGAAGAAGAAGAAGAAGATTCGGATGAAGAAGAAGAACTGAAGAAGAAGAGGAGGAATCAGAACTTACCGTGAACAGAGGTAATCGGGGAAGAGGTGGCCTCCACCACTCACGCCGCCGCCGGACTGAACATCTCCACCACCGGATTGAGGAAGAAGATAAGGAGGAAGAAGAAATAGAGGAAGAAGAAGGGGTAAAAGGGAATTCGGCAATGGAGAAATGGGAAAAGAGAAGAACCAGAGGGGGAAAGGGAGGGTTTGGCGTAAAAGGGGGGACGCTGCAATTTTTGTTTTTGGGGGTTTTTTAAAAACTCCAAACCGGTTCACCGGTTTGTACAGATTTTTTTTCCAGCTTTTTAAAAAAACCCGCAAACCGGTTCCAGCCGGTTTGCTATTATTTTTTTTTCAGTTTTTTTTTTTTAAATAAAAAACCAAACCGTGTAAACCGGTTTGTTACAATTTTTTTTTTCAAAAAGTTACAAACAAAACTTTTTTTTTTATTTATAAAGAAAATAAAACTATTCTACTAATTTTTTCTTCTTTTCTAAAAAAACAAACACTTAAAATGAATATAAAACTATTTTTCTCCATTTTTTATTGTTTTATTTTTATTTTTAATAAAAACTAAAACCAAACTACTATGAATATAACAAAAACTAAAATATGTATAAAAATGTAAAATAAAACTATTTTTCATGCATTTTCTATTTTTAAATCATTTTAGCACATTTACTCGAAAACTATCATAAAATTGGGTTTTTGAAACATTATTTTATAAAATCATGCATATTTTAATGTTAATAAACCCTGAATTATATGCATGATCAGATATGAATCTCCGAATTGATTGCATACGTCCCTGAAGACTACGCAATTCCTTAAGAGTAGTTGGAGGTGGCATGTCAATGATGGCCTTTGCTTTAGCGGGATCCATTTCTATCCCCTTTTTGCTGACCAAGAAGCCTAGCAATTTGCCTGATTCAACCCCGAAGATACATTTCTGAGGATTGAGTCTCATTTTGTAAAGAATGAGTCGCTTGAAGGCTTGACTTAAAGCATCGATATGATCTTCTTCTTCTTTGGATTTGACCAGGATGTCATCAACGTATGCATCCATAGTCTTGTGCATCTGATCATGGAAAATGGCAGCCATTGCACGCTGATAGGTTGCCTCAACATTCTTGAGCCCAAACGGCGTGACTGTATAACAGAAAGTGCCCCATGGCGTAGTGAAGAATGTTTTGGATTGGTCACGAGCGGCTAACTTGATCTGATTATATCCGGAGTATCCGTCCATGAAGGAGAACATGGCATGCCCAGCCGTGCTATCAACTAGAAGGTCAATATTTGGGAGTGGATAGTCATCCTTCGGAGTAGCTTTATTGAGATCGCGAAAGTCAATACAAATTTGCACTTTGCCATTTTTCTTGGGAACTGCAACAATATTTGCCAACCAGTCTGGATAATCTATTGCTTGAATGAATCCTGCTTTAAGCAAGTCCTCAAGTTTTTCCTTGACCTGTTGCTCGATTCGAGGATCCATTTTTCTTAACTTCTGCTTAACAGGTTTCGCATCAGGCTTCAGAACGAGTCGATGTTCCACCAATTTAGGATCTAAACCTGGCATATCTTCATAAGTCCATGCGAACACTTCTTGGTACTGCTTGAGAAAGTCAATGAGCCTTTCCTTCTCATCTGTACTTAGGCTGGTACCAATCTTGAGAATTTTCGGACTATCTTCTAAACCAATATTGATGTCCTCAGTCGGGTCCTGGACTAGGGTCGATGGTTCATCTTGTTTCTGAATCGCTGCAAATTTTGGCAACTCTGGAAGCGACGGATCAAATTCTGTCATTTCTTCTGACTGCTTTGTGACCTTACTGTCCTCTGCTCTTGCCCGGACCCGATGTATCTTTGCCGGTTTCGATAAGATTGAAGGATTGATGACTAATCTTTTTATCGGTTGAGAAGACATTCTGAAATTTTGAAAAGGAATAGCTTTTAGAGAAAGTTCCTTCACTATGACATAAATTGCATGGGAAAAAAAAAATAAGAACAAATGAATTTTGAAGACAAATTGCAGAAGAATAAGAGAAAGATGACATCCAGATACACGAGAAAATTGATAACTTTATTGAAGACTTGAAATGAAATGAAGACATTTAAAATGAACTGAAATGGGACATTGTTCCTACAAATTGCAGAAATCAAATAAATGTAATAGAAAAGACAGATGGTAGAAAATTTTTAATGGATCCCTTTAATGAAGACAGTATTTTTATGAGATCTTTTGCCCATGAATCCCAATCCTGCCCTGCCCGGATGATGATCAGGGACCACTGGCTCTAGTCGGCCATCTCCGTTCTTGCCCAATCCTTTGAAAGGCTGATAACCATGCTTCAGTAATAGGTCAAACCCTTTCTTGGTTCTAACAAACTGCGAGAAAAGAGGATGGTCCTTGAAAGTACTGTAATCGAGACGACCTCCGATCTTAAAGAAATGTGGTCCTTGCCATTGGACCATCGTTGCTGTGTGATTTGTCTCTGATGCTGCTTCTAACTTTAGCATTTCAAGGCTTTCACTGAGAACAACCTCTTCACTTTCCCTAATGCTGGGGATATCAGCAGTATAAGTTGGCCTAGGGATCATAGGCTGAGGTAGCCTCTCTTCAGGATCTTCCCCCAAAACAGTAGTTATCATGCCACCTTTAGACCATTTGATGCACTGATGCAGAGTGGATGGTACGGCGTTGGCATTATGAATCCATGTTCTTCCTAGTAGAAGATTATACGTTGGCGGCACGTTAACGACATGGAAAAGCACTGTATGAATAGAGTAGTTGATAAATGTTTCCAGGAAGATCTTTCCTTTTGTTGTTTGTCCATGATTATCGAACCCATAAATAGTGATCGAATCCGGTGTGTACTCTTCTTCTTTTATACTCAGAGCCTTGGCAGTCATTTCAGGACAAATGTTGAGGCTACTGCCTCCATCTACAAGCACGTGGGGTACAGTCATTCCCCGGGTTCGCACCACAATGTACAGAGCATTGTTATGAAATGCGTGAGGTTTTGGCAGATCCTCATATGAGAAGGTTATGGGAGCATTGGTCATGGCTTGATTAACGATCTGAGCCATGTCTTCAGGTGTGGTGCCTGGCTTGACCTTGATTTTTCGTAGTAAATCATCCAGGACTTGCTGATGCTTAGGAGAGGCACGTGCCAACTCAAGGATAGGGATATTAGAGAAGGCAGTGATTGGTCTTTGCACTGTATCAACCTTTTCTTCTGATGTTCTCCCTTTTTCTGAAGTAGGTTTGACAAGGCTCTTGGGTATCCACGACATTCTTTTGGCTACCTCTGGAGATACTCTAGCGGGCTCTCTCAAAACTTTCAGCTTACTGAATGCTGAAACGAGGTCCATCTTTTGAGAACTGGACTGGGCCTTATGCAACACTAATGCCTGATGCTGCACCTTGATATCACTGCTAGGGCATGGTCGGATATGATCTTGTGGCTGAAAGGGATGATCAAATATCATTGTTGTTGAGTACTGCAAGAAAGACTGTTTTAGAATCTCCATTTTCTCATCTTCAGCCCCTTCTACCAACAGATTTTTGTCAATATAATCTTGTATGATGTTTTTTAGAACGAAACAGTTCTCGGTATCATGTCCCACAGTTCGGTGGAACTTGCAAAATCTGTCTTTCATTTTTCCTATAACCACTGGCGGGTCAGCTACCCTTGGAAGCTTAATCATATCACTGCCAAGCATATATTCTAATACCGTCTCGAGGGACTGGTCTAGAGGAGTAAACTTGCGGTTATAACTCCATCCTTCCCGCTTCGGCTTTTCTTGTGGTCTTGATCTCTGTTCGAGGGTCTGCTGTGGTTGCTTATCATATTGAATAATCGACTTGCCTTTCTGATCACTTTTGTTGGGATTTGACCCTCCTGAAGCATAACTGTGATTTTTTCCATTTTCTTTGTTTTGATTCTTACTGTTATTGGCAGAGTAGGTAAAATGGGCTTTCTTCTTTGATTCTTGTTGACTGTTATTCTTTGTAAACATAAAACCCTCATAAGATCCGTTCTCCATACTCAACTTGAGCCATTCGGCTCGTTCTGTCAGTTCTATGAAGCTCTTCGATGGAGATGTAGAAATTAGTCCCCTCAGGGGTTGCGAGAAGTTGCTCAGGATCAAAGATAGTGCGTGTCTTTCTGCTATTGGCTCACACATCTTATTACAAGCGGATCTCCATCTATGAATGAAATCCCTGGCCTTCTCGTTTTCCTTCTGCCCCAGACTGCAGAGAAGACTGAGAGTCGGGAGTGCTTCAACATTGAATAGAAAGCGCTCAATAAATAAATTGACCACTTTGTCGAATTCTTTCAGTTCTATCGGATTAATGTGCTCTGAGTACCACTTTGCTGCGACACCTTCCAAACTGCGAGGAAAGCAGAGAAATAAGGCACGATTGTTCCTCTTGAACCTGGAACATTCTGCGAAGAATAGGGAGAGATGTGCTTTTGGGTCACCCGAACCATCAAACTTGATAAATTTCTTGGGGAGATTATCAAGATCATCATCCCCATCCAGTCCATCATAGAAGTCTTCACTTGTAAAGACTCTTTTGCCCTTGTCACAAGTTTGAAGATCCTTAACTATTTTCATCACATCTTTGAGTTGTGACTGCGTAGGGTCGTCAACAGACTGATTCTTGGATTTGTAGGCCGACCCCTGCCCCTGAGTCGACCTTTTGAATTCTTGCTTGTTTTCATATTCTTTGTCAGTATCATCTGCTGATTCTGACTCATCAGACATTTCCTCATGACGATTCTGCTTTTTACTGATCTTCACATTTCTGGTCGTGTGATCCCTATCCTTCTGCTTGGTCTGAGTCTGCTCAGTACTGGCTTCAGCTTGCTCTGCCAGCATTTTCTTGAACATGATGTACATCTGGGGATCCACGTCATCCTCCACCTGCTGTCCTTGACTTTTGGCTGATCGGGGTGAGTCCATTTCTTCTTCTGAAGCGACTGAGTACGTGATGCCTTCAACTGATGTGGTTTTCTTTCTGGACCTTGTATGAACCTTTGAATGTCACGACAACTCTCTGGAGATTGCTAACGCTCTCTGCAGGGCATAATTGATGGTTAGGCTTTTGAAGGAAATTTGGTTTGGAGGAAAATATTTATTGAGAATTTTGGTAGACAATTAAAAGAGTATCCCATTACTAGGGATTGAGTCGTCGCTGGGATTACGACAATTGCGCTGCTATTCCTTTGCAAAAATAAGCAACTGAAAAATATGTCTTGTTACCTAGGCGAGGTCGTCAAACCAAGATAGGATAAAATTTTAAGGAATTTTATTGAAGAAAAAAAAGACATGATTTTATTAATAATAGACTCGACAAAGGGGAGGGGGACGGACAATTTTCCACCACTCCTGATAATCAGAAGACACACGAGGGCCAGGAAAAATAGTAAGATTAACAAAGGAATCCCAGCCATGTCTGGCAGAATGGTATGCTCCAGACCATTGATCTGATGTGAGATCGAACTCTGGCAAGACCCCCGATAGTAGACGAATCTCTACACGTTTTTGTCTCTGAGAGAACTGCCTGACACACCGCTCTGGATGGTAGTATGCGCAGAAGAATTGACCAAGTAGCCTAAACCGCTTGCTGTATGCATAAATATATCTGGGAGGTGATTCCTGACAATCAAAGTAGTCCCATACGACTTCTTCCTCCTGAAGGTTGTCGATCAAGAATCGGTATCGCGCAACTGGCAGAAGTTTTTTACCATTGTATCTGAAGGAACTGGCTCGGGCTGGCACATGCCGGAGGAACCAGGATTGCAGGGCGTAGGTGCACCCTTCGACTAGAATTGATTCTCCGAGTGCGAAACGAGTCAACCCTCGGTATATAAAGGCGAGTGCAGCCATGGCTATGGAGAGGTGGTTGGTCTGTCGACTTCCCCATCTCCTTAGAAGCTGAACTATTCTGATATCTATATAATTCCGCCCATCAGGAAAGAAGGCTAATCCCACCGTGCATAGAACCATCGCGTGCTGGATTCTCTCTCGAGCTGTCCTGGACAATGAGCTGACCTCTGCAAATGTTCTATACTGCTTGTAGATTTCGAGCAAATCCACATATTCATTTCCATCCTCCTCGATCAATGGCCAAGACTTGCGTCCTGTCATGCGAGCTAAAGCGTCTTGGGGATCCAGACCCTTGACATTGATCAAAAAATGTTTCTCCAATGAATCTCCAGGCTGACCGGTTGGCTCGGGCAATCCCATAATCTCTGAAAATTCATCTATTAGTACTGTCATCTTTCCCCATGGGAACCAGAAGGTAGAAGTGCTCGGATTCCACCGTTCTGCTAGTGCATGGATCAAATTGCCGTTGACTGTCTGCTTTCTCGCTGCGGACGCCAGTTCTAACCCACAATCGTCCAAGTGGTCCGGAAACATACGAGAGAAATTCTTGAACCATAAATAGTACCACCGGGGAAAGAAGGATCCGGTGCTGAGGACTCGATGCTCGGGAAGACTTTGTCGCACCTCGTAGGAGATGTGACCCTCAGGGAAGACTGAATCAAGCTGACTGGATGCCATCAGACTGGAAAACATGGAAAATTGGAATAAGACTTCGGAAAATACAGGAAATTTGAGGAAAATGCAGGCAAGATAAAAATAAAGTAGGAAATTCGAGATCCAGAAGACAGGAAAGATGGGAAATCACCTGGAGTTTTGAGGAAAATGGAGGAATTTTATGAAAATCGTCCAGGGTTTAATGAAATATAAGGAAGTACTTCATAAAATGAAGTGTTTTGAAAATCGTCCAGGATTTAAAACATGGACAGTACATGGACATGGATTGGGGAATTTTGAAAAATCGTCCAGTATTTTTAGAAAATTGGGAAAATATGGAAAATACAAAGGAAATGACTATAACATATTCAATCATATCCTGCATAAACAAGTATGCACATACAGCATTCCCTAAAAGCTGACTCTAGATGCACAAATTTTGAAATAGCTGTAGAACCTTAATCCTAACTCTAAGGTTCAGATCAACTGTATCCAATCCAGTTATGCCTATATACTCAAGCCAAGGCTCGATGTACGTGGCATAAAATCAATTTCTCCGGTTCTAGGTTCAAGTTTTCCAACATCCTTGAGCACCTACCGATATACGTTGGACTATGGCCCTTGGTACGTGGCAGGGGGGTTTTCACCCAAATAGGTGGCCCAGTTGTGAGGTTCTGTCCCGAACTATGGTTCTGGAAGAGAGCCCAGCAACGTGAAGACCGGGACAATATAGGTGGGGTGATTTTTGAAAAATATGAGCACATGCAAGCAAATAGATGGCTCTAAGTCTTAAAGAGATAGATTTTTAAAAAATTTGAAGAAGCATACATTGTTTTCATACAATTCCTAAATTGAAGAGGGTTGTATTAGACCTAAGTCTATGTGAGCATGAAAATTTCCTCCTCAATATGGTCCTACCAAACCATACCTAGTCAACATGCAATCCATGTCAGTTGGGTTCAAGTCTAGGCTCCTAGGTTCACATGATATTATAAAGTAAGAGCTGACATTCCATGGAACACGATTTTGACAATTTGAACTAAGCAAAGCATTAGATTGATCAGACGAAGACAGGTCCCATCACGGTCGCCAAACCTGTTATCATCGCAAAATTTTACTTTTGCAAATCAAACTGACCTTTGAAAAAGATTTTGAAAATAACTCGCCTCCGTTTTTAAAATGCAGGATAATTCCGAAGAATGGGACTCGCCTGTCGGTACGAGATTCAACCGTTCTTGACGCCTTTACCAGGGGTAATTGAACCAAGGATCAATCAAATGCTTTGCTTTGTTCAACTTGTCTAAACCATATTCTAATTCGTAAATGCACAAAGAATCAGGCATGTGCTATGAATTTCTAAAAAAGCACATTTGAAAACATGATGTTTGCTTCAAAGATTGGAAAATATTTGGAAGATTCTTGGAAAATAAACTCTTTGAAAATTGTGAATTATTTTTGAGATGCTGTATTTGAGAAAGTGAAAATCGATTTCTGAAGAAATATAAGGATTTTGTGAAAATCGATTTTGAGAAATGTGAAATAACTTTGAAAAACTCGATTTCTTTGAATTCAAACTTTGAAATTGAAAATTTAACTTAGAAAATCGAATTTGGAACTTGGGAAATACTTGAAATATCATTGGCAAATCCATATTTTGAGAAAATCGATTTTGAATAAGACTTAGGAAATTTTGAAGAATTTGATTCCTTTGACTTGGAATTTGAATTGGAATTGGAATTGGAATTGGAAAATTCATGAAATGAATGAATATGATTTTGAGGAATTTGGAAAAAATCTTTGTATTTTTGAGAAATGCAGTGCATTTTGAAATTAGCCTAAGAGTGTAGGCTGAATGTGGCTAATGTGAAGATCATAAATCTAGATATCCTTCATATTCTGACTATGGCCATAAATACGAATTCCACCAAGTTTATATACTTCATAAAAGCTAGTGTATGTGCCATTCGTGTAGACCATAGTGAGTTTGAATATGCATGAATCATCATCCATCACACATTAACATTATTTAAAAAAATAAACTATATGCAATGCTGCCTAAGCTAAGCAGGAAATGTAAATTCTTATTCCAAAGTTTAATTTAGTTTACATCACTATTGAAATTTAAATACATGAAAAATAAAGTCTTCAATGTACCTGCAAAACTAGAAAACTTTGTTAGTGATGATATGTTGGCTTTTCTAGATTTATCCATCAATATTAGGAAATTGCTGGATTTTGCTAGATATAAGCCTTTTTGCCATGATTCCATTAAATCAAAATGATAAAGTATGAAATAAAATTGAATAAATAAGGAAAATAAGATATGAAATTTCGAAATTGAGGTCAAAATGACCAAAATACCCCTAATAACAAGAGTATGGCCTTGAAATTAGGGTTTTCAGAAGGATATTTGGTAAAATGCAAGTTTTGAAATTCAAATGCAAATAAACTAGGCTAAAATATGATATGACATACTTAAACACATGAAAACTAAGGTTAGGGATTTCGAAATTGAGGTCAAATGACCAAATTGCCCCTGATAGCAAGACTATGGCCTTGAAATCAGGGTTTTCTAAAATAGATTTTGGTAAAAACTTGGGTTTTAAGGACTAAATAAAATCAAATTAACATCAAATTTGACCTAAAGTATCCTAATATGATTATGAATATGATTAAACCCTAAAAATATATGCTTATGCACGAAAATCCAAGAATATCACAAAAACTGTGATTTTGGCAGTGTTTTTGGATCTTTCAAGAACCCGGTTTTGCAATTTGCTTAATTCAGCCATCAATCAGATTCCAAAATTCATCAAATTTGGTACCTACACTTGTTATAACCCTAATTTTGAATTAGAATTATAAAAATATTTTTTTGACATTAAATTAACCCAAAAATTGCATCAAACCCTAAAAATGTGCTATTTTTTACCTAGTTCACCAACCAGTTTCAGAGTTAGACCCGAATCAGGGGTCAATCTTTCATGAAAATCTATGAAATTTTACAGAGACAAACTAGGAAGAAAAACAGAGATTTCCCAATTTACAGATCGGAAAAAAGCATGTCCGGTTAGGGAGAATCCCTTCTGGCAATCTGAACTAAAATCTAACAAATCTAACAGGGGTTAAAACAGATACTTTCAATTGATAATTTCGGGATAAATAAAAATACTAATCTAAAATAATTGATATTTTATCAGTAAATAGTAGAAATAAAAATAACAATACTCACTTTTTACAGATCATGAATCGGATCTATGTTTTGGGATTTATGAATAACACAAGTCTGATTAGGGTTTTGGTAAACCCTAACGAGTTTTAAATTAAAAATCAGAATCTCTGACAGAGGAAAAATATTTACAGCAATCAAAAATTCTGAAAATTTCACAGTAGCTAGATCTAATCAATATGAATCCATGGCACTTTACAGATCTAAAATCGGATATAAGATGAGAAAAATATCATCACAGTAAGTTACCTTCTTGATTTTAACTTCGATTTTAAAGATTTAAAAACTCGATTTGATGTCTGATTTTTCTGACAGAGTTTCCGAGATCCAAAACCTCTGATTTTTTTACAGTAGTTCATTTAGATATGTATGCATCACATATAAAAAAATCAGAAATAAACAACGAATATTTCAATCCGAAACAGCATGCTTTTTACTGTTCTAAACAAAAAAACACACAGAAATCTAAGAAACTTAAGAAATCATGCCTTAACTAATGAAAAACAATAAAACAAACCATAAAACAGTAAATAAAAATTATTTCTATGCTGGAAAACGTAAAATAAACATGAATAAACAAATAAATAAAATAAAATCAAGGAATCAATGGCTGGAATTTGATTTCACCCTTAAACACATGGATTTGACCCATTAAAAGGGTAAATCATGTATTTTATTGGTTAATAATGCAAAGAATCATACTTAAATCACTTTTAATGGATTAAAATCCCTGTAAATCACACAAAACAGGGTTAGATCATCTTCTTGGACCATTCTTGATGGTTCTTGAGGTTGGATCATGGTTGAATCTTCATAAGGAGGAGCATCCAAGGCTAAATCTAGGTTTAAAGCATTAAAAACATTAAATAAAATAAATAAAAGTGAAGAAGTTCATACCTTGGAGTTGCAGCAATGGAGGAAGGGCTGGAGAGGAGAGAGAAGCTCCAAGAAACCTCAAAGGTGAATAGTGAAAATCGTCCCCCTCTCTCTTTCTATTTATAAAAAGAAATTAGGTTTAAAAATCAAGTTTTTTTTAAAAAATTGGACTCTCTAAGGGGGGGGGGGGCGATTTTGGGGTGTAGTTACTATCCTACCCCTAGCCTAAATTATCCAAACTAATGCCTAATTAACCCTTAGTCTATCCTAGAAATCCCCCAAATGTGATGCCACTTGGCATCCTTCACATTTGGGTTTTTAAAACACCTTTAAAAACATTTAAAAGCACTAGTTTTAAAAACTAATTTTCAAAATGAGTTTTCAAAATGGTTTTGACTCTTCTAAATTTCTGACACTAACCAAGACACTGACTAACCCTAGTCTAGCCCTGACTTACTCGAATATGGCGCCACCCCGAGTGGGCCCTACTTGAGTTTTTCAAAAAAAAAAAATGATTTTAAAACTTGAAATTGCGAAAGTTTTCAAAAGATTTTCAAAAGTAAGCTTGAAATTAAAAGTTTTGAAATGACATAGGGTTCTAACTGGGTCAAAAACCCTCTGGATATGGTTCCAACTGAGTGGGCCCACATCAATTTTTGTAAATTTTGAAATAAACACTGAAAATACCTTTGAAAAGAGGTTAAAATTAATAATTGAAATTCAAGATTTTTGAAAATAGAGTCTCAGGCGAACTGGAACTCCAGGTTAGAGTCCTGAACTCTTAGGATTCTGAGATTTTAGATTTTAAAAAGCCAAATGAAAGGTTTTTGAAAGATTTTATCAGAAAATGGTGAAACAAGTCAGAAAATACAGTCAGGGTTAGACTCCTAACTCGATCAGAACTCTGACATAGAGTCCTGAACTAACTGGACTCTGCAAAATGACCTAATTTTTTTGAAAACGAATAGAAACAGATGAAAATAGAATAAAAACAGACTTCAAAACAGACTCCTGACTGGACTGGGACTCTGGGACAGAGTCCTGATCGGACTAAAACTCTAGATTTTTTTGGTATTTTCTGAAAAATGGTTGAAAGAACTTGTGAAAACAGTTAAAATAATAACAAATATTGGAATAAACCAGAGTTCTGATTCAACTAAGACTCTAAGAACAGAGTCCTGATTGAACTAGGACTCTTATATTGTTGGATTTTCTGATAAGTAAGTGATGGAATTTAAGCAAAGCTTTTGAAAACCAGTGAAAATGAAGTGAGAAAATCAATTTTGGATAGAATCCTACTTCGATCAGGACTCTGGGGTAGAGTCCTGATTTGATCAGAACTCTGAGATAAAACCTCAGAATTTTAAAATTCTTTGATAAAAGCGCAACAGTTTTGATAGATGAAAAGATTTTTGAAAGATTCTTTCAAAATTTGAAATCAGGATCGGAGTTCTGATCCAACTAGGACTCTCTGAACAGAGTCCTGTTTTGACTAAAACTCTGAGTTTCTGACTCATTTTGAAAGATTTTGAAAGATTTGATTGAAAATGGTTGTGAAAGATTAGAGTTCTAATCCGATTAAAACTCTGAAGAAGAGTCCTGATCCGACTGGACTCTTGAAGAAGAGTCCTGATCCAACTAGGACTCTAAGATTTTGGACAAAACAGAAGATTTTGAAAGGTTTTCTCCGAGAACAGGTAAAAAGGTAGTGAAAAGTAGAGTTTTGATCCGACTAGGACTCTGGAAAAAGAGTCCTGATCCAATTAGGACTCTAAATTTTTTGAGATTTTTGATAAATGAAGGAATCCAGAAGCGACACCACCTAAATGGGTCTCATCTGCGAATTGAAATCAATTGAAATTGAGTTTGAAATGAATCCAGATTGTTTTCTGAGAAAATACTTCAAAATATAAGGTCCTGGGGGTTGGCAAATGATACAATGTTGATTAAAAACCCAGGTTTTTAAAATTGATTTTTGAAAGAAAAGTTTTAAAACTCAAATCTGGATTGAATATTTTGAAAACAGGAGTGTTGGATCTCGAAGATGAGATGTAATGACATGCTATGCTATGCTATGCAATGCAATGCAATGATATGCTGAATTCATGCAATGATAAGCAATGACACATGAAATGTAAGCACTGGATAAGGGTGAAAATTTGGGGTGTTTACACAACGACTTCTTTCGTCCTTCGACCCGGGCTTCCGAAGGTTCACAAAAATTGATCCACACGCCTAGATCGAGTTGGAATTGATGCGAGCAAGCTTGGTACTTCGATGCACCCTCTCAATTGAGCCCAAGGGGGGCGTGAATTCAGAACATCAAAATCGTGTAATAGGGCACTCAGAGTGAAAATGCTAAATCCAAAAGGAGCTCCCCCTAAGCTGGGCGTGGGGCCTTGTATTTATAGATTTTTTTTGAAAATTTTGAAAATTTTGAAATTCAAAGAAGCTTAATCTGAGCCCTCCATGTGGCACCATCTCAGGGCATGCCATTTTGATTTTTTGAGAAAATAAAAATGAGAATTTTGTGGGTGAGACACCTCAGCAGGGGATTTTTTTGGAATTTTCAAAATGTAGCTTGATTTTCTCTGCAGGAGTCTCCCAAATGGCGCCACCTCAGAGGGTGCTACCTGGGGTTTAAAATTCAAAGTTTGCTTTTTGCAGGGAGCCCTCATGTGGCGCCACCTCATGGGGCTATTTTTATTTTGAATAAAATAAAAAATGAAAATTGAGGCCAAGTGGGGCTATGGAATGGCGCCACCTCAAAAGGGAGTTTGAGGTTTAAAGTTGAAAGCAGTAGGAGCATGCCATGTGGCACCACATCAGAGTGGCTCTTGACACGTGTCAGAAGAACAGGGCAGTGGGATCAGAAGGTGCCACCTCAGAGGAGTTTGAATTCTACTTTTTTTGATGAAAGAAGATCTGGACATGTGGCAGTCCAGGATGGTTCCATACCTGACAAGTGTCAGCTTGCCGGAGGAGGTTCTTCAGATGGTGCCACCTCAGGGAAGAAATTTGAATATCAAATGAGGTTGGCTCTGGAAGAAGGGAGGGTGGCCATGTGGCACCACCTCAGGGAGATCCTGCAGTGACATGTGGCAAAAGGGAGGAAAAGAAGGGAAAGGGACACGTGGCACCATCTCAAAAAAATGAATTTAGGGAGGAGACTTCAGGATTTGCTCCACCTCAGCCTGGAGTTTGAATATTTGAATTGTTACTTTTTCTGAGGAGAGCAGGAAATGACATGTGTCATTTGCTTTTTCTGAGAAAATAAGAGATTGACATGTGTCCTCTGCAGGAGACACACTTCAATTGGCGCCACCTCAGGGGAGACAAACTTTACTTTTTCTGAACATGACAACATATGACACTTGGCATCTCATGGTGACTTTGGAATGACACATGGCACATGGTGAAGATGGTGGGCACTGACACGTGGCATGAAATGAAGAGGATGTCTAATGACATGTGGCGGCATCTTAAGGTGGCCCCACACTAACACGTGTCGGAGGATGGAAGGAGATAGAAAATGACATGTGGCGGCATCTTAAGGTGGCCCCACACTAACACGTGTCGGAGGATGGAAGGAGATAAAAAATGACATGTGGCGCCACCTCTAGGTGAACCCCACGCTGACACATGGCAGGTAAATGGGAGCAGAGAGAAAAAGACAAGTGGCGCCAATCCAGGGACAAGGCTCCTATATTTTTGGGTTTTTCAAAATTCAGGTTTTTCAAAAGAAAAGCCTATGTGACATCACCTCAATGTGGGTCCCATATTGCTTCTTTATTGAAATAAAGACAGTAAAACCTCTTTTTGGAATTTTCATAAAAAACCTGGACTAATTGGCAAAATAGAAATTTTGAAAAGATTTGGCCTCTGTGGGGTGATTTTGTAAAAGGAAGATATTTGAAATCGTTTTGACAAAAGGGCAAAATCTGAGATGAAATTTATTGAAAATTATCCAGATTGTTTTCCTGATAAAATATTTTGAAATTCAGAGTCCTGGGGGTAAAATGGGAAGAATTGATAATTTTGAAGACCCAGGGTTTTGAAATTGATTTTAAAAAGAGTTGAAATTCAAATCTGGATTGAAAATTTTGAAATCGAGAGTTCTGGACCTTGAAATGACATGTTGTGCGGTAAAGTGATATGAAATGCTCATGCAATGCTATGCAATGACATGTCTTATGAAATGTAATCCTGAACCGGGCTTTGGAGATTCCCGTCTCCTGTCAGGAGTAGAATTTTGAACATCTGAGCCAAAAATAGAGAAATTTTGAGAGTTGCAGATGCAATTTAGACTTCTGTAAGGTCTAGGCTCAGAAAATGACCATTTTGTACTTCGGCGATCTCAGGAACTGGATGATGATGCTTGGTGGAAATGTTGGGGAGGTGAGTGAAAATTTGGGGTGTTTACAGATGCCCCTCTTTGTTACTAAGCCGGCTTGTGGCCGAGCTTGGTGGCAAAGAAAAACACACCAAATTTGGGCTATATATAAAAAAATGCCCCAGTTAGAAGGATCTAACTGGGTATGAAGAAATTAAGCCCGAGGAAGATGGTAGATATGAAATGAAGAATGAAGAGAAAAGACTCACTCTGTGAGAGTGAAATTCAGGTTTTTGCCCTTAACCTGGATGGGACAGAAATACCTTACATGGAACGAAGCTCAAGTTTGACCCTTAACCTGATTGGGGAATCAAATATCTCATAAAATGAGATTCAGGTTTGTACCCTTAACCTGATCAGGCGGAAGATGAAATACCTCTTTGATTGAGACTCAGGTTTGTACCCTTATCCTGATTGGGCGAAAAATGAAATACCTCATCAAAGGAGGCTCAGGTTTGTACCCTTATCCTGATTGGGCGGAAAGTAAAATACCTCATCAAAGGAGGCTCAGGTTTGTACCCTTATCCTGATTGGGCGAAAAATGGAATACCTAATCAAAGGAGTCTCAGGTTTGTACCCTTATCCTGATTGGGCGGAAAGTGAAATATTGGAAGGTGAATAAGACAACTTTTCTTGAAGATGAACGAGGCGATGGAAATGGGATTGTAAGAGGCGATTTTAGAAGATGATCAAGACGATCTGGTGAATTTTCCATCAGTGTGAAATATGAATATGGTAAGAAGTAAGACGACTCTTTCGACAACGCGAAAGATGGATATGGCAACCTTTTGACGAGAATAAGGTAACTCTTTCGGTAACGCGAAAGACAAACAAGGCAAACTCTTTCAGAGAAGAGTAAGGCAACTCTTTTGACAACGCAAAAGATGAATAAGGCAATTTTTTTTTTTTAACGAAGAATAAGGCAACTCTTTCGACAATGCGAAAGATGAACGCTGGCGATCCAAAGGAACAAGGCGATTCTTTCGACAACGCGAAAGATGACAAAGGCAATCCAAAGGAATAAGGCAATTCTTTCGACAACGCGAAAGATGACAAAGGCGACTTAAAGGAACAAGGCGATTCTTTCGACAACGCGAAAGATGACAAAGGCAATCCAAAGGAACAAGGCGATTCTTTCGACAACGCGAAAGATGACAAAGGTAATCCAAAGGAATAAGGTGATTCTTTCGACAACGCGAAAGATGATAAAGGCAATCCAAATGAACAAGGCGATTCTTTCGACAACGCGAAAGATGACAAAGATAATCCAAAGGAACAAGGCGATTCTTTCGACAATGCGAAAGATGACAAAAGGCAATCCAAAGGAATAAGGCGATTCTTCCGACAATACGAAAGATGACAAAAGGCAATCCAAAGGAATAAGGCGATTCTTTCGACAACACGAAAGATGACAAAGGTAATCCAAAGGAATAAGGTGATTCTTTCGACAACGCAAAAGATGACAAAAGGCAATTCAAAGGAGCAAGGCGATTCTTTCGACAACGCAAAAGATGACAAAGGCAATCCAAAGGAACAAGGCGATTCTTTCGACAACGCGAAAGATGACAAAGGCGACTTAAAGGAACAAGGTGATTCTTTCGACAACGCGAAAGATGACAAAGGCAATCCAAAGGAACAAGGCGATTCTTTCGACAACGCGAAATATGACAAAGGTAATCCAAAGGAATAAGGTGATTCTTTCGACAACGCGAAAGATGACAAAAGGCAATCCAAAGGAGCAAGGCGATTCTTTCGACAACGCGAAAGATGACAAAGGCAATCCAAAGGAACAAGGCGATTCTTTCGACAATGCAAAAGATGACAAAAGGCAATCCAAAGGAATAAGGCAATTCTTTCGACAGCTCGAAAGATGACAAAGGTAATCCAAAGGAATAAGGTGATTCTTTCGACAACGCGAAAGATGACAAAAGGCAATCGAAAGGAGCAAGGCGATTCTTTCGACAACGCGAAAGATGACAAAGGCAATCCAAGGAAATAAGGCGATTCTTTCGACAACGCGAAAGATGACAAATGCAATTCAAAGGGGCAAGGAGATTCTTTCGACAACGCAAAAGATGCCAAAGGCAATCCAAAAGAGCAAGGCTATTCTTTCGACAACATGAAAGATGCCAAAGGCAATCCAAAGGAACAAGGCGATTCTTTCGACAACGCCAAAGATGATAAAGGCTATCCTTTCGGAGAGAAGGCTTATCTTTCATCAACGCGAAAGATGATAAAGGAAAATCTCTCATAGGGGTCAAGATGCATCAATATGGACCTCAAGCTCTCACTTAACGTCAGGATAGCTAGAAAATATTGTCAAAATGTTAAAAATTTGTTGTTGATTCAAAGTAATTGAAAATGATGCTCATTGTTGTGAAAATATTCCTTCTTTTCTACTTGAAGTATTACCTTCAAACAGGATTGACTTCATAGAATCAAGATTTGGAATTCAAATTGCTCGCGATTGACCTTCTTCAAAGAAATTATGAATTTCCTTGATATGAATAGGAAAGAGAATTTGATATTATGAAAGCAATTGATAAAAGAATATTGATAATAGAATTTCACAAATTTAAAGAAGATTCTTGATAGATTTGGCAGTTTGATATCCTGGAAGCTTCTCTCATGATAATTTTTCTACACTCTTTTGGCTCTCTTGGGTTTTTTCTACATTCTCCTTTATTTTGGAGATGTTCTGACTTTTTCTCTCTTTCTTTTTCCTCTCTTGCTCTCTTTTTGGGAAGGGTACGTCATAAACTCCTTCAACTTGGAGATGTTTCGATCCTTCTTTGACGATATTGGTTCATGGGTTAGAGATCTTTGGATGATAGCTGAAATTAAATATCTTTTAGGGATTGTCGGGAGGTTCATCGCATCTGCCTTCATCTCAACAGTGCTTTGGACTTTCCCTAAAAGGATCCGTCACAAACTCCGTCATCTTGGAGATGTTTCAAATCTTCTTTGGCCCCGGGGGTCTACTCGCTTAATTCGCCTTCATCTTGACGACAAGTGAGAGATCCCTTTTGCGGATATTTAATTGCAGCTTAGGTAATTTTGAGGAGACAGGGCTTGGATGAATTCTCTCTTTTTCTAGCGCTCAGGATATTTCCACTGCCTCATTTTCACAAGAATAGTCTTTAAAAATGTGTCATTGACTGCGATCAATATCAATCATCTATGGCTTTGCAAAAACATTGAATCTTCTTTTCTGGCCATATCGAGGATTTATCCTTCATCCTTTTGGTTGGCCAATAGAAAGAATTTGGATTTTGAATCCTTCTTCACAAAAGCTTTGCCTTTTGGAAGTAATACTGAAGGTAAACTGAGGTAAAAATTTGTGCAATAAAATTCTGAAATCAACAGGTAATTGATTGACAAATTGACAAAGTGTTCTTGAAATCCTTAGTAAAAGAGATTACTTGACATCCAAGTTGACACATCCCTGAGCTGGTGCTCAATTTCGAAGGTAAATCCAATACGAAGTTGGAATTTTGAAGGTAAGCCTAACTCAAAAGCTGGTTTTGAAATACCATCCAAACCAGGACTCAATTTTTACAAGGAAAGTTGGAATATTCGAGTCGAAAACTCGAGCCTTCGAAGGAAAGCTAGGAAGTTTGGTTTCTAAGGAGATAAAGTTCGGGTCGAAACCCAAATCTTCAAAGGAAAAACTAGGCCAATTCAGATTTTTGAGTCGAAACTCAAAGTAAAAAAATTGGATGCTTTGGGATTCAGAAACTTTGTCAGAAAAATCAGACATCAAATCGGGATTTTAAAGCTTTAAAATCGTTGTTAAAATCAAAAGGGTAACTTGCTATCATGATATATTTCTCATCCTAGATCCGATTTGAGATCCGTAAAGTGTTGTGGATTCATGTTGAGATGACCTATTTACTGTGAAATTTTGATAATTTTTTATCTCTGTTTAGTATTTTTCCTCTGTCAGAGAATCTGATTTTAAATTTAAAACTTGTTAGGGTTTACCAAAACCCTAATCAGACTTGTGTTATTCATAGATCCCAAACCACAGATCCGATTCATGATATGTAAAAAGTGAGTAATGTTATTTTTCTGTTCACTGTTCACTGTTCACTGCTAAAATTTCAGAAATTTTTGATTAGGTTTGCTATTTATTTCTATATTTCCAATCCTAAGTAGCTGTTTTAACCCCTGTTAGATTTGTTAGATTTTAGTTCAGATTGCCGGAAGGGTTTCTCCCTAAGCAGAGATGCTTTTTCCGATCTGTAAGTTGGGAAATCTCTGTTTTTTTTTCTAGTTTATCTTTGTAAAATTTCAGAAGTTTTCATGGAGGATTGACCCCTGATTCGGGTCTAATTCTGAAACTGGTTTGTGACTTAGGTTAAAAATAGCATATTTTAGGGTTTTAATGCAATTTTTGGATTAAAATAATGTCAAAAAATTATTTTTATGATTTCAATCTGACTTAAAAGACATAACAAGTGCAGCTACCAATTTGTATGAAATTTGGAATCCGTTTGATGTCTGAATAGATCAAATTGCAAAACAGGGTATTTGAAAGATCCAAAAACACTGCCAAAATCATGATATTTGGGATATTTCTTGATTTTCGTGTGTAAATTCATGTTTTTAGGGTTTATTCATGTTTAGAATAATATTAAGGTGTTTCATATTTGATTTTGTGTTTATTTCCATTATAAATCTCAAGTTTTATCAAAATCTATTTCGGAAAACCCTGATTTCAAGGCCATAGTCTTGCTATCAGGAGAAATTTGGTCATTTGACCTCAATTTCGAAATCCCTAACCCTAATTTTCATATTTTTTATCATGTCATATCATATTTGAGTTAATTTATCCTTATTTGTATTTCAAAACTTGCATTTTACCAAATATTTTTCTGAAAACCCTAATTTCAAGGCCATAGTATTGCTATCAAGGGTATTTTGGTCATTTTAACCCCAATTTCGAAATTTCAAATTTCATTTTCATATTTATTACATCTTATTTCATATTTTATCAAGTTTATATAAGGAAATCATATGGAAAATGACTTATATCTAGCAAAATCCAGTAATTTCCAGATATTGCTGGATAAACCTAGAAAAGCCAACATATCTTCACTAACAAGTTTTCTAGTTTTGCAGGGACATTGAAAACTTTATTTTTCTTTATTTTACTGTATTTAAATTCAATTAGTGATGTAAATTAAATGTAAATTTTGGAATAAGAATTTTAATTCCTGCATAGAATAGGATTTGCATTGCATATAGTTTTAAGCTTTGATATATAACTGCTATGTATGCCAATTCATGCACATATTTCAAATTCACTATGGTCTACACAAATGGCACGTGCACAAGCTCTTATGGAGTTGACAAACTTGGTGGAATTTGTATTTATGGCCATAGTCAGAATACGAATGATACCTAGATTTGTAATCTTCGTATTAGCCACATTCAGCCTACACTCTTAGGCTAACTTCAAAATGCACTGCATTTCTCAAAAATACAAAAAGGATTTCCTCAATTCCTCAAAATCAAGTCTTTCAAATCCATATTCATTCAATCCATTCATTTGCAAATTCTAATTTCAATTAAGAGAAATCAATTTTCTCAAAAAAATTCTAAGTCTTATTCAAAAATCGATTTTCTCAAAACATTGATTTTCCAATGATATTTCAAGCATTTACTAAGTTCAAAATCCTGATTTTCCCAGTTATATATTCAATTTCAAAGTTTGAATTCAAAGAAATCAAAATTTTCCAAAGTTATTGGGGTTTTCTCAGAAATCGATTTTCATAAAACCTCTAGGTTCCTCAGAAATTGATTTTCATTTTCCTCAGAAATATTCTCTCACTAAGTTCATGATTTTCCAAGTGTTATCTTTTCCAAGAATTCTCCAAGTATTTCAAATCTCAAAGCAAACATCATGTTTTCAAATATGCATTTTCAGAAAATTCATAGCACATGCCTGATTCTTTGTGCATTTAGGAAATAGAACATGATTTAGACAAGTTGAGCAAAGTTAAGCATACAATTGATCCTTGGTTCAATTACCCCTGGTAAAGGTGCCAGAAACGGTTGAACCTCGTACTGACAGGCGAGTCCCATTCTTCGGAATTATCCCGCATTTTAAAACGGAGGCGAGTTATTTTCAAAAACTTTTTCAAAGGTCAGTTTGACTTGCAAAAGTAAAAATTTTGCCATGATAACAGGTTTGGCGACCGTGATGGGATATGTCTTCGCCTGATCAATTGTGTGCTTAACTTAGTTTAAATTGTCAAAATCGTGTTCCATGGAATGTCAGCCTTTATTTCATGATATCATGTGAACCTAGGAGCCTAGACTTGAACCCAGCTGACATGGATCTCATATAGACTAAGTATGGTTTGGTAGGACCATATTGAGGAGGAAATTTTCATGCTCACATAGACTTAGGTCTAATACAACCCTCCTCAATCTAGGTTTGATTGAAAATAATGCTTGCTTCTTCAAATATTTCAAAATCTCTATCTCTTTAGGACTTAGAGCCCTCTGTTTTCTTGCATGTGCTCATATTTCAAAAACCACCCCACCTATCTTTACCCGGTCTTCACGTTGCTGGGCTTTCTTCCAGAACCATAGTTCGGGACAAAGCCTCACAACTGGGCCACCTATTTGGGTGAAACCCCCCCTGCCACGTACCAAGGGCCATAGTCCAACGTATATCGGCAGGTGCTCAAGGATGTTGGAAAACTTGAACCTAGAACCAGAGAAATTGATTTTATGCCACGTACATCGAGCCTTGGCCCGAGTATATAGGCATAGCATGATTGGACACAGATGATCTAAACCTTAGAGTTAGGATTAAGGTCCTACAGCCATTTCAAAACTTGTGCATCTAGAGTAAGCTTTTAGGGAGTGTTGTATGTGCATACTTGTTTGTGCAGGATGTAATTGAATGTGTTATAGTCATTTCCTTGTCATTTTCCATATTTTCCCAATTTTCCAAAATACTGGACGATTTTTCAGAAATCCCCAATCCATTTCCATATACTGTTCATGCTTTAAACCTTGGACAATTTTTCAAATACTTCATTCTCCATTTTATGAAGTATTCCTTCATATTTCATCAAACTCTAGATGATTTTCCAAATTTCCCTTAATTTTCTTCAAAACTCCAAGTGATTTTTCATCCTTTCTCTCTTCTAGATCTCGAATTTTCTACTTCATTTTATCCTGCCTGCATTTTTTCAAAATCTCTATATTTTCCCAAGTCTTATTCCAATTATCCGTGTTTTCCAGTCTGATGGCATCCAGTCAGCTTGATTCAGTTTTCCCTGAGGGTCACATCTCCTACGAGGTGCGACAAAGTCTTCCCGAGCATCGAGTCCTCAACACCGGATCCTTCTTTCCCCGGTGGTACTATTCATGGTTCAAGAACTTCTCTCGTATGTTTCCGGACCACTTGGACGATTGTGGGTTAGAACTGGCGTCTGTAGTGGGAAAGCAGACAGTCAACGACAATTTGATCCATGCACTAGCAGAACGGTGGAATCCGAGCACTAGTACCTTCTGGTTTCCATGGGGGGAAATGACTTTGTTGATGGACGAATTCTCAGAGATTATGGGATTACCTGAACCAGTTTGTCAGCCTGGAGATCCATTGGAGAAACAGATTTTGATTAATGTCAAGGGTCTGGATCCCCAAGACGCTTTAGCCCGCATGAGAGGATGAAAGTCCTGGCCCTTGATCGAAGAGGATGAAAATGAATATGTGAGCTTGATCGAGATCTATCGGTAGTATGGAGCATTCGTGGAAGTCAGCTCGTTGTCCAGGAAAGCTCGAGAGAGAATCCAGCATGCAATGGTCTTATGCACTATGGGACTCGCTCTCTTTCCAGATGGACGAAATTACATGGATATCAGGATAGTTCAACTTCTGCGAAGGTGGGGGAGTCTACAGACCAGCCCCCTCTCTATAGCCATGGCCGCACTCGCTTTTCTGTACCGAGGGTTAACCCGCTTCACACTTGGAGAATCGATTCTAGTCGAAGGGTGCACCTATGCATTGCAATCTTGGTTCCTCCGGCATGTGCCAGCCCGAGCCAGTTCATTCAGATACAATGGTGAAAAACTCCTACCAGTTGCGCGATACCGGTTCTTGATCGATAACCTTCAGGAGGAAGAAGTCGTATGGGACTACTTTGATCATCAGGAATCACCTCCCAGATATACTTATGCATACAGCAAGCGGTTCAGGCTACTTGGTCCCTTCTTCTGCACATACTACCATCCAGAGCGGTGTGTCAGGCAATTCTCTCGGAGACAAAAGCGTGTCGAGATTCGTCCACTATCAGGGGTCTTGCTAGAGTTTGATCTCACATCAGATCAGTGGTCCAGAGTATATCATTCTGCCAGACATGGCTGGGATTCCTTTGTTACTCTTACTATTTTTCCTGGTCCTCGAGTGTCCTCTGATTATCAGGAGTGGTGGAAAATTGTCTGTCCCCCTCCTCTCTGTCAAGTGTATTATTAAAATCATATTTTCAATAAAATTCCTTTAATCTTCATTTCACCTTGGTTTGACGACCTCGCCTAGGTAACAAATCATATTTTCAGTTGTTTATTTTACAAAGAATAGCAGCGCAATTGTCGTAACTCCAGCGATGACTCAATCCCTAGTAATGGGATACTCTTTCAATTGTCTACCAAAATTCTCAATAAATATTTTTCCCAATCAAAATTTCCTTCAAAAGCCTAATCATTAGTTCTACCTTGCAGAGAGCATTTTGTGATACTCGATGGTTCATACAAAGTCCGGAAAGAAAACCTCATCAGTTGAAGGCGTGGCATACTCGATCGCTTCAGAAGAAGAAATGGACTCACCCCGATCAGCCAAAAGTCAAGGACAGCAAGTCGAGGATGACATTGATCCTCAAATGTATGTTATGTTTAAGAAAATGATGACCAAGATGCTGGCAGAGCAAGCCAAAGCCAGTGCTGAGCAGACTCAGATCAAGCAGAAGGATAGGGATCATGCAGCCAAGAATGTGAAAATCATCAAAAAACAGAGTCGTCATGAAGAAATGTCTGACGGGTCAAAATCAACAGATGATACTAACAAGGAATATGAAAATAAGCAGGAATTCAAAAGGTCGACTCAGGGGCAGGGGTTGGCTTATAAGTCCAGAAATCAGTCTGTTGACGACCCTACTCAGTCGCAACTCAAAGATATGATGAAAATGGTTAAAAATCTGTAGGCCCGCGACAAGGGCAAGAAAGTCTTCACCAGCGAAGACTTCTATGATGGTTTGGATGGGGATGACAATCTGGATAATCTTTCCAGAAAGTTTATCAAGTTTGACGATTCTGGCGATCCCAAGGCTCATCTCGCCATGTTCTTCGCTGAATGTTCAAGATTCAAGCGAGATAATCGGGCACTTTTCCTTTGTTTCCCTCGCAGCCTGGATGGAACGACAGCCAAATGGTATTCGGAGCATGTCAACCCGATCGAGCTGAAAGAATTTGACAAAGTGGTGAACATGTTCATCGAGCGATTCCTCTTTAATGCTGAGGTGCTTCCCACCCTCAGTCATCTCTGCGGCCTCAAGCAGAGAGAAAATGAAAAGGCCAGAGATTTTATCCATCGTTGGAGGTCAGCTTGTAATAAGATGAGAGATCCCATATCAGAGGGGCATGCTCTGTCCCTAATATTGAGTAATTTCTCGCAGCCTCTGAAAGGCCTCATCTCCACTGCACCGTCCAGAACCTTTATTGAATTAACAGAGTGAGCTGAATGGCTCGAGTTGAGTATGGAGAATGGTTTCTATGAAGGCTTTACCTTCACCAAGAACAGCGGCCAAAACGAGTCGAAGAAGAAGACTCATTTCACTAATTCTGTCAGCAATAATAAATGGAATCATCGCAAGGGGCAGAATAAAGACTTCTGTTATGGGGTAGGAAATTCAAGCAAGAACGATCAGAAAGGGAAGTCGATCCCACAATTCAGCAAACCACTTCAGTCAGAGCAGGGACCGAAACCCCGAGAGAAAGTAAAACATGAAGGATGGAGTTATGACAGGAAGTTCACTCCATTAGACCAATCACTCAGGACTATGCTCGAGTACATGTTGACCAAGGAGATGGTCAAATTGCCTAGGCTGGTCGATCCTTCCGCTCCTATGGGAAAATTCAAAGACCAATTCTGCTAATTTCACAGAGCAGTAGGACATAATACCGAGAATTGCTTTGTCCTGAAGAATATTGTTCAAGACCTTATTGATAAGAATCTTCTGGTAGAAGGTGCCGAAGACAAAAATATAGAAATTCTGAAAGAGCCATTTCCCCGTCATTCCACAACGGTCATCTCCAAACAGTCTTTTCAACCACAGGAGCATATCAGGCCATGCTCTAAAACAGATATGCAAGCTCAACATCAGGTCCTTGTACTGCAGCAGGCTCAGTCCAAAGCTCAGAAGATGGACCTTATTTCAGCCTTCGGAAAAATGAATATATCTGATAAGCCCGCTAGGGTATCCCCTGAAGTAGCCAGAAGAATGCCATGGATCCCCAAGCATTTCGTTAAGTCGGCCCTAGAGAAAAGTGAAACATCGGCACCAAGGCCAATTATAGCATTATCCAATGTCTCAATTTTGGACTTAACCCAAGCTTCTGCTAAGCATCAGCAAGTGTTGAATGATCTACTGCAGAAAATCAAAGTGAAACCAAGCATAACCCCTGAAGACATGGCTCACATAGTCAATCAGGCCATGACGAATGCTCCAGTTACTTTTTCAGATGAGGATCTCTCTAGGCCTCATGTATTTCAAAAAAATGCCCTATATGTTGTGATTCGGACCAGAGGAATGATTGTTCCTCATGTGCTGATTGATGGAGGCAGCAGCCTCAATATATGCCTGGAAATGACAGCCAAAGCTTTGGGCATTAAAAAAGAAGAATAAATTCTGGATCCTATCACCATTTACGGGTTCGATAACCATGGCCAGACAGCGAAAGGAAAAATCTTTCTGGAAATCTTCATTGACTACTCGGTCCATTCAATCCTCTTTCACGTAGTCAATGTGGCGCCCACCTATAATCTGCTTCTCAGGAGACCATGGATCCACAACACAAACGCAGTACCATCTACCCTGCATCAGTGCATCAAGTGGTCAAAAGGTGGTATGATCACAACAGTCTTGGGCGAAGATCCAGAGCAGAGGTTGGCACAGCCCATGGTCCCCAGGCCCACATTTACTACTGATATCCCTAGCATTAGGGGTATTGAAGAGGGCAGCTTTGAAGAAAATTCAGGAATATTGCAAATGACAGAACAACCCGAGCATACAGTGGCTACGACCCAATGGGAAGGCCCACAGTTCTTCAAGATTGGAGGACAAATTGACTACAGCACACTCAAGGATCATCCTCTATTCTCCCAATTTATGAAGGCCAAAAGGGGATTTGATCTATTAATGAAGCATGACTATCAGCCTTTTCAAGGCCTAGGCAAAAATGGAGATGGTTGTCTCGAACCAGTGATTCCTCAGCATTGCCCTAAATGGGCCAGATTAGGCTTTTATGGCAGAAAATCTCAGAAGGGCACTATTTTCGTCAAGGGAACACATTAGAAGAATTCATTTGTCTCTACTCTTTTGTCGGGATGATATCCCATTTCATTTTTATCATTGTCATCAATTCTATCTTTCAATAAAGTTGCAAGTTTCCTTTATCTATCTGGATGCCATTTGTCTCTTTACTTCTCATTATTAAATCTTTGCAAAATTGTCATTACGTTGATCTCTTATTTTTCCAATTATCTTCTCAATAAAAGCAATTTGTTTTATGATGGGCGATTTCCCTGAATCAATTTACTCTCCAATTTTCAGAATGTCTGCCCGATCTATCAAGAAGCTTGTCCTTAATCCAAATGCATGTTCGAAGTCAGCAATAATTCATCAGGTCAAAATAAGAACAGAATGCAGACAAACTACAAAGCAGTCAGAAGAGTCCACAAAGTTCGATTCAGTTCTTCAAGAACTACCAAAATTTATAGCAATTCAGAAACAAGATGAGCTATCATCCTTAGTTCAAGATCCGACTGAGGACATCAATATCGGATCAAAAGATGATCCTAGAATTCTCAAGATTGGCAGCGGTTTGAGTCCGAGAGAGAAAGAAAGGCTCACTAATTTTCTCAAGCAGCATGAAGAAGTATTCACTTGGACTTATGAGGATATGCCAGGTTTAGATCCTAAATTGGTAGAACATCGCCTCGTTCTGAAACCTGATGCAAAACCTGTTAAGCAGAAGTTAAGAAAAATGGATCCTCGAATCGAGCAACAGGTCAAGGAAGGACTGGAGGATCTGCTTAAAGCAGGATTCATTCGAGCAATTGATTATCCGGACTGGCTGACAAATATCGTAGCAGTTCCCAAGAAGAATGGCAAGGTTCGAATCTGCATTGACTTCAGAGATCTTAATAAAGCCACTCCAAAGGATAATTATCCGCTCCCAAATATTGATCTCCTAGTTGATAGCACGGCTGGACATGTTATGTTTTCCTTTATGGACGGATACTCCGGATATAATCAGATCAAGTTGGCCGCTCGTGACCAATCCAAAACATTCTTCACCACTCCTTAGGGCACTTTCTGTTATACGATTATGCCTTTTGGGCTTAAGAATGCTGGAGCCACTTATCAGCGTGCTATGGCCGTCATTTTCCATGACTAGATGCATAAAATCATGGATGCATATGTCGATGATATTCTGGTGAAATCCAAAGAAGAGGAAGATCACATCGAAGCTCTCAATCAAGTCTTCAAGCGACTCATTTTTTACAAGCTAAGACTCAATCCACAAAAATGTGTTTTTGGAGTCGAATCCAGCAAGTTGTTAGGCTTCTTGGTCAGCAAGAAGGGGATAGAAATGGATCCCGCTAAGGCCAAGGCTATCATTGGCATGCCACCCCCGACTAATCTCAAAGAATTGCGTAGCTTTCAGGGACGCATGCAATCAATTCGGCGATTTATTTCTAATTTGTCCATGAGATGTGAGCCTTTCAATCATTTGCTCAGAAAAGGAGTGAAGTTCGAATAGGGACTAGAGTATCAACAGTCGTTTGAACGCATCAAGAAATATCTTCTCAATCCTCTTGTTTTAAAGCCGTCAGAATTAGAGAAGCCCCTATTGCTATATATTTTAGTTAATCAAGTTGCTTGCGGCGGATTCTTGGCGCAATACGAAGAAGGCAGTCTGATAGAGCATGCCATTTACTATGTGAGCAAAACCTTCATTGATTATGAGAAGAAATACTCTCAAATAGAGAAGACATGTCTAGCTCTGGTTTGGATGTGTTAGAAATTGAGACAATATCTGCTGGCGTCTGAAGTCAAGATTCTATCCAAATTAAATCCTCTCAAGTACATTCTAGAGCAATCATTCCTCAGTGGACGGATTGCCAAATGGCAAGTTCTGTTAATGCAGTATGATCTGGAGTATGTCTCCCAACAATCTATCAAAAGCCAAGCAATTGCAGATCAATTGGCAGATTTTCCTTTGGCAGAGGATGTTAAAGCCGAAGATGATTTCCCCGATGAGCGGATTTGCAATGTTCAACAAACTCCAATTTGGAATTTATTCTTCGACGGTTCCAAGAATATGGCAGGCATAGGGATCGGGATCTTGCTGATCACAATAGAGAAGGAGATGATTCCCTTTTCTCTCAAACTGTATTTTCAGTGCACGCATAATATGGTCGAGTATGAAGCTTTGATACAAGGTCTGAAAATTCTACAAGACTTCAATGTTAAAAGAGTGCATGCTTATGGCGATTCTTTGCTCGTCGTCAATCAAGTCCTAGCCGAATGGCAAGTGAAGGATCAGAAATTAATTCCTTATCAGAGGATCGTCTTAGCTATTGCCGACAAATTCGAAGAATTTCAACTTTTCCATACCAAGAGAGACTTCAATCAAGTTGCAGACAGTTTAGCTAATCTGGGATCCATCATGTCTTTCAAGAGCGGAGAATCTTGTCGTTCCTTTGAAATTGGTAGATTTAATCAACCTGCTTTCGTCCCAGTAGAGCAGATAAACCAAGCTGAGCAAAAGAAGAAGCCTGTGAACACCCCAAATTTTTCAAAGTTTTGTAAAAATGACCCTTTTGCCCCTAACCCCGTTTTCTGAGAAAATCAAAGCAATTTCAAAGCTAAACTTCAGATTTTCTGAATTAAATTCCATATTGGTATATTCAAAACTTATTCTAGATCCGAATCCAGTACTTTAAATCCATATTTCCTCAAAATCCAGATCCAAACCCATTTCTGAAGAAATTTTCTCAAAATAGCTTTTAAATTCTCAGAAAAATTCCCTTTTGTAAATATTTTACAAAAACAACAAAAAAATTAGTTTTAATCTTTGATTTCTCGTAAAACTTTAGGATTTTATTCTAAAATACAAAAAAAAAATTGAAAGATAACTCAAAAACCAAAAAAATTGGGAAAATTATGAGAAAAACAAATGAGTGTAAAAATCGATTTTTTTGCTAAAGACCTCGGAAGCCCTTTTTCGTAAAAATTTGAAAACCGAAGGGGGGTCTTTTGCAAAACCTTTTTTAGGGTTTTTCTTCATAAAGAAAAAGAGGAAAAAAAGAGTCGCCCCTCATTCTCCCTTCATTCTCATCTCTCTCCCCTTCTCGGCTTCCATTCACAAACCTCCCAAACCCTCCATCGTCACGACCATTGGCCTCAGCCCACCATCTCCGAACCCTCTTCATCCTCCACCTTCGATCTCCAACGGCCCATTCCCGAATCTTTGCCCCCCTCCTTAAGAAGGGCACTCGAGGGAACCCTAAGGACCATCTGTTATCACCCTACCCCAACTTCTTCTTCTGGCTTTTTCCTTCCTTCTTCTTCCTCGACCTCCTTCTTCAAGCTCTGAAAATTTTGCAAACAAGAGAAGCCAACAAGCTTTCTTTCTGGCTCTACCGAAGGAGCCCCAGCTCCCTCTTCCAATACCTTGCCAAAAGCAAGGAGGTCGACTACAAGATTCCCATCGCGCCTTCTTTTTCATTTTCCTTGAAGGGAGTCCCACGACCGAGCTCCCCTCCTTCAGAGCCCCTACAAAAAAAAAGGCAAGAATTCCTCCTCCATTCCTGATTTTCTGTAAAATACCTCTTTATGTTATTATTTTCCTTTGATTTGGTCCTTCTTCGTCTCTTTTCTCTTTCTTTTAACGCACCTTTAGTGGGATCGACCTGCCTGTAGCAGGATCGATCCACTAAGTGCTATAACAACGGAATTTCCTAATTCCCATACTTACTTTTCTGCTCCATGAATTACTTTGTCAAATCTTCTCAGTAGTTTACATAAGGATAGAGGTTTATTTACATTATTTCAAGTGCAAACTTCTGTTTGTAATTCCTTATATCCGTGTTCTTTTTTTTTTTGGTATATTTCATATTCCAACCATTGCTCGCTGCCATGCTCATCACATTTTTTTTTTGCGATTTATGGTTCAATTCATTTAAGTGATCTGTAACTTCCTGTAAACTGCGATTTAAGATTGTTAGTCTATCTTTAGTAAATTGCGTTTACTGAAGTTGTGTTTCTTTTATAATGGGTAATCTGAAAAGGTTATCACCATTTTTTTTATCCATATCCTGTTTTCTATTCCATTTTAATAATTAATCCATACTTTGATCATCCATCAATTGTCATATGTCATGTTTGTTATGAGTACCCACATATCTGAATTTCTCCCGGTTAATAACCCACTAATCTCATGTGTCACGCATCCTGCATATCCTTCTGTAACTCTGATGTGAACCCAGAAACAATGGCTGACCAAATAACCTTGGCTCTCAAATAAAATGAGATGTTCATGCCTTTGGAGGATGACCCAAACAATTTGGAGAATGACGTGATTTGTTGCCCATTAACTCTGGTCTTAGCATTGGTAATCAAGAGAGCAGAATTTCCCAAAACATAGAAGAACATAAAGGCTTTCAACTAATATCATGTTTCTTGCTGAATTGGACAATAATTTGGTCTCGATATTGGTGGAGGGTGTCTTCACTGTACGCAGAAGTTCTCTAGGCATGGGAAAGTTAATGAATTACCTTCAAATTAGTGCAGCAGAACAATTGAAGCCATGTTTTTCTGCTACCTGTCTGGACTTTTCACATGTAAGGTTGAGTTTATTCATTTGCTGGGCGAATTTCATAAGTCAGGTGTGCCTCTCATCTCGTTGCTGCCATATTGTGGCAATATTTCATAATCTTTCATTAGCAACTGCTGCACAACACTTATGCACCTGCTACATCCTCACATTTTTACATTTCATATCCTGCATTGTGCATTTTAACCTATTACTCAGTTTATTAATTCATCAAGTAATTTACATTGTATATTCTTTTTTACCGTGCCCCTCACTTTGTAATTTGTGTATTGAATGGATGCTTGCATGGGCGCTCATTCCGGCGACCTCACCGAGCCACCAATGTTATATGTTAATTAACTCCATCTGCGAGTTATGGTCAAGAGTACCTGGCAATGGTTATCGTAATTGGCTATCAAATTGACCCATTCTGGCATGGCTTCTATTCGGTTGATATTGGATAAGAAAGATAGCATTTCCTTTTTATCTGATCATTTATTGTCTTGAGTTGGATGTGAATCATGAAATCTCATTCTGAATGCTAAAACATGGTAACAGCTGGTCAAGGATGTTGGTGGCATCATAACTGGTTCTTTCAAACATGCTAGTCACTATCCTTGATCATCTCCTTGAATATCATAATGGTGGGCACCATCTTTTCATATATCAAGAGGATCCAGTTTTGCCTAGCTTACAGCTGGATACCGGAATTATTTGGTAGCATCATGGGATAAAGAATCAGTGCCTTGTGTTCACAACTTACTTGTTGAAATGATCCTGGAATTTCAGAGATTTAAAGATTTGCCTTGTTGAGTTCATTTGTAGCAGATTGAGAATACCTAATTCAACAAGTAATACAGTCTTCTCTTGCAAGCCATGTGGACCAACCAGTTTTAGTGGAAGCATCACCAAAGCTGAAGAAGGTGGTCAGAAACAAATCAATGATAAAATCGACTTGCAGCAGGCCCACTTGCTGCTGCCAAAGGTCTTGATTATCCGCAATCAGGTCAGTACACCTTCCATTCATATGTACTCCTGTATTGATTCAATACTAATAGCACCATCGTCTCGGCTCTCGTTACAGTATGGGTTTACGTTCTACAGTAATGTAAAAGTATGTTTATACCTTACCTCAGCAGCATATATATCCTCTCATTGTTATAATATCTGTTATAATATGTTGTCTTGCCATCTCGTCTGCTAATTTCGTTTCATTTCCATTATTTAGCAGTTATATTATTGCTGGCATATTTTTTGAAACCTTGAAACTTGATTTTAAAGTTCCATCTCTCATAATCATAAATATGCTCATGTCCTGTTTACACTAATACCCTATGGTGACAACTGTTTACTCATCTGAAATTTTGCAATTCTTAATTTTGTTTAATCGATTAAGAAGGTTAGAAGCTTATTTCTGGCAAGATATGAACCAACACATGTGCAGATTCTGTGCGGTATGGCAAATGGCAGTATTTCTGTCATTTAGTAGTGCACAGGTTGGGAGATTTGCCTGGTCTAACAGTTGAGTGTCCAGAACAATTGCTGGAAAGAGCTGCTGGTTTCGTTTGAATGGAGTTAAGAGGGTTGCTGTATAGTTTCTTCCAGTAAGATTGTTCACCTCTGATTGTAATTACAACAACTCGTTATAGGTTTATTTCCTATGTTAACATCATTTTATTTTTAGTATATGATGACTTTGCATGCCATTGATTATAGCATATATAGTTTGCCTAGTATTGCATTATTTTAGTGTTAATAAATATTGGTAGTGCTATTCATTTGCAAGCATACAAGTTCACTTGTTTAAGATAGAATATGTACAATTTCTTTCTAATCAAGTGTTTTGCAGGGAATATGAGGAAAGGGTTATTTCTTGGAGTTGTAAATTTGATTTTATGTGTTGTAATAGCTAGATCTAAATGAAAATTTATATTTTCTATCTTAGGTAGAATGAATGAGCATTGTAAACATCATGAATTGCTTGTTTTCATGCATTTTTACTTTTATTTCTCAAATTCTCACAAATGGCAACACGAATGACACGTGCACCATTTCGTAAGAGGTAATTAATCCTAAGTTGATGATTTACATCAATAGCCATAGTCAGGATGTAAACAAGACTTAGTATTTTATCTTTTATAAAATAACACTGGATCCACACTGGATCCTTTTTCAAAAAATCATCATATTTTCCATAAATATTTTTCTCTTTTATTAGAATTTGATCTAAAATTAATTCAATATATATACCAATGGCCATAGTCAGGGTATATTGAGAGTTAATTTCATTTTTAATTCTATAAAAGCACCAAAAGGGTATTTTATTCTTCATTTGAATTTAGATCTGATTATTATATAATACATTCGATGACCATAGTCAGGAGTGTATTATATCATTAATCTTACTTAAATTCATTTAAAGAATGGAATATGATTTTCAAAATCCTATTTCAAAATTATTCAAAACTCATTCATCATTTAGGATAGAATTGCATCATATTTTCAAAAATTCCTTTTAAAATCCAAGTGATTGTGAATATCTCTTCTTCAAATTCCTATTTCAATTCTATCTCATTTCCAAAACCTTGAAATCAAATTCAAAGTTCAAAATTCAACTTGATTCATTTTATAAATTCCAAATTCAAAGTCCAATGTGACTTTGAAAATCATTCTCAAAATCAATTTTGAAATTCCAAAAATCCAAGGTTGGATCCTAATCCCAACTCGGATCCAGATTTTCCAAGTATCAAATCTTCACTTTTTGGATCTCAGGCTTAAGATCCAAATTCCATTTAGGATCTAGATCCCAATTTTACATTGGATCTCAGATTACAGATCCAAAATCCATTCTAGGATCCAGATTTCAATTCTACTTTGGATCTCAGATTACAGATCCAAATTCCATTTAGGATCCAGAACCCAGTTCTACTTTAGATCTCAGATTTCAGATCCAAAATCCATTCTAAGATCCAGATTCCAATTCCACCTTGGATCTCAAATTCAGATCCAAAATCCATTTTAGGATCCAGAACCCAATTCACCTCGGATCTCAGATTCAGATCCAAATCTATTCTAGGATCCAGAACCCTATTCTACTTTGGATCTCAGACTTCAGATCTAAATCCATTCTAGGACCCAAAACCCAATTCTACTTTTTATCTTAGACTTCAGATCCAAAATCCATTCTAGGATCCAGAATCCAATCTCATCTTGGATCTCAGATTTCAGATCCAAAATCCATTTCTAGGTTTCAGTATCCAATTCCATCTCAGATCTCAAATTCCAAAATCCAATTCCATTTTCATCTTAGATTTCAAATCCGATTCCTATTTTTTCGGGTTCTAAAGTCCAAAATTCAACTTTGGATTCTATTTTAGAATCCAGACTTTGGATTCAAATTCCATCTTGAATTCCAATTTTCAAATCAATTCTATTTTTCCCACATTTCATTTTGATTTCAAAGCTTCAAAAGCTAGAATTCAATTCCATCTTCAAACATTCATCCAGATTCAAAATTCTAAATTCAAAGTCCATTTATGACTTTGAAATTTTCTTTCTTCTCTTTTTATCTCAGTTTCAAGATCATTTCTCTCAAAGATCCAAATTTATTTTCCCAAGCTCTGATTATTCTAAAAACTTAGAACTTTAAATCTTAAGTTCTAAAGTTAGAAATCATTTCTTCACTCCATTATCAGATTCATCTCAGAAACACTTGGGAATTTTTCAAATCATTTTCAAAAGGAGCATACATCCTTGCATTCTCACAAGCATGATTCTTTGTGCATTTTTTAGACTTAGAATAAATTCTTAGATAAATTTCTCAGCAAAGCAAAAAGGCATTAATTCGACCCTTGGTTCAATTACCCCTGGTAAAGGCACCAGGAACGATCGAACCTCGTACCAACGAGCGGATCCCGTCTCCCAGTTTTCCCGCAAATATTTCAAAAACGGAGACGAGTTATTTTCTAAATATTTTCAAAATTAAGGTCAAGTGAGACCCCGCAAAAGAATTCCTCTTTTCTCTTCTTTTCTTTTCTTTTCTTTTCTCTTCTCTCTTTCTTTCTGCCCTTTTATTTTCTCCCTTCAAAAAGGAGGGAATAAAGGTTGGAAAGGAAAAGAGAAAGAAGAGAGAGAATATTACGAGAGGAAAAATTTTGCGATGATCACAGTTCTGGCGACCGTGATGGGACCCGTCTTCGTCCGGTCGAATTTAATGCCTTGTCCTTTGCTTTGCTTTGATATTATCTAAGTCTTTATTCTAACATATGTCAGCTATATTTCCATGCAAACCTTAGGAGCCTAGACTCTGTCCTAAGCTGACATCATTTGCATATAGGATTTAAGTATGGTTTGGTAGGACCATATTGAGGAGATTATTCCATGTTCACATTAGACTTAGGTTTGAAATACAACTCTCCTCAATTTTAGGGATTGAATGCAAAACAATGTATGCAAGTGTATGCTTCTCTTCATTTTAATTTATCTCTTTAGGACTGTAAACACTCCAAATTTTCACTCACCTTCTTGACATCGCCCTCAATCGGCACATTTCAGTTCTTCGGAAGCAATAAAGGGCAAAATGGTCATTTTCTGAGATTGAACCTTGCAGAAAGTCCTAAATTTCACTCTTGAGCCTCAAAATTTCTATATTTAGGTTCAGAGACATCTTCAAATTGCAAAATTTCAAAATCCTCTTTCTGGACAAAAAAATTAGAATTTCCAAGTCCAAGCTCAGAGTGACATTTCATAAAACATGTATTTGCATAACATTGCATCATTTCACTGCATAGCATGCCAGTTTGAGATCCAGAACTCCTGATTTTCCAAATTGTCAATCCAGATTTTATTTTTAAACTTTTCAAAATTGATTTTTAAAACCCTAGGATTTCAAAATCGGCAATCTTTCCCATTTTACCCCCAGGACTTTGAATTACAAAAATTTTCTCAAGAAAACAATCTGGATATTTGGATATTGATTTTAAAGAGTTTATCTCAAAAACTTTTTGCAGAAGATTTTAAATCTCTTTACAAATTTTGTTTTTACATTTATCCATATTTTTGCCCTGAAAACCCAATTTTTCCAAATTCTTGAAAAACAAATAATGTTTTATCTCGTATCTTCAAATAAATGGAGCGGGGCCCGCCTTTGAACTAGCATCATACTCAGATTCCCAGGTAAGTTTCTTACTTTCAAGCGGGACCCACCCGGAGATGGCACCAATTTTGTAAATTCCTCTTCTTTTTATTTTCTTATTTTTATTTTATTTTTTTATGTTATGTCCTAAAATAGTGGGCCCACACACATGTGGCACCCCAATTGAAAATAAAAGACTTTAAAAAACAAAACAAAACTTTATTTTCAAAAGGATTTTAAAAGTGGGTTGAGGTGGCATTTCCATAAAAGCCTCTCATTTTTTTATTTTATTTCTTTTTATTTGTTAAATAAAGTTTTTTTTTTTAGAAGGAGGCAGCCTTAAATGGCACAGCCGAACTTCCAAAAAAATAAAAATTAAATAAATTTCATTTTACCTAAAACTTAGGTAAATGAAATGAAAATTTTGAAAATTCACAAGATGCGCCCTTTTGAAAACGGCAACATTAAGTTTCAATTTGAATTTTTTTTTAAAATGTGTAACGGAAGTTCAAGGCTGCGTTTTCTTCAAGGGGCTGAAGGTCTTTGAAAAAGGGGCTGAAGGTCTTTGAAAAAGGGGGGCCAACCATTGAACGAGAGGGGAGCTGGCCGATTGAGGCTGAAGAAAGCAGGAGGTGATTGTTTTGGGGATTTGATTTTTTTTGTATTGCAGGGGTTCTTCCTATCGTGGAGGGGATTCACCAAAGGAGGAAACAATTTTCCTACAGCCACAAGGGAACCATCGTTTTCATCTTACCTTCAGCCCACCGGCAAAAGAGGTGCAACGGTCCATCATTTCCTTCAGCCCATTTCCCTCAGCAGCCATTCATGTCCCCATTTACCTTCAGCCAACCCAACATTTGCATCCATTCCAGCCCAGCCAACGTTTCCCCATCTACACTTCAGCCGAGCCACAGGGTACCTCCAGCAAGTGGCTGCGTCTTCCTTCATTCCAGCCACAGCACAGCCAACCCAACGTTTGCATCCATTCCAGCCCAGCCAACGTTTCCCCATCTACACTTCACCCCAGCCACAAGGCACCTCCAGCAAGTGACTGCGTCTTCCTTCATTCCAGCCACAGCACAGCCCAACCAACGTTTCCTGCATCCTCACTTCAAACCAGCCACAGCAGGAAAGCCCAGCCATTGAAAAGACCTTTGTTGCTGCCTTTTCCCTTCATCCAGCCTGAAGTTTGCATCTTCACCTCCATTTCAGCCACAGCCGCAAGGAGAAGCCACCACCAGCAGCATCCGATCCTTCTTCAATCCACTTTCTTCAGCCCATCTTCAGTTGCACATCCACCTTCAGCAGATTTTCTTCAACCCATCCACTCCAAACCATCATCTCCAGCCAACGTGGTCTTCAACTTCTTCAGCTTCCAGCCATCTCTGCTGCCCAACCTCATTTCAGCTCAGCCGCAGGGGAGACAGCAGCCCTTCACCTTTCCTTCAGACCCTCCACAGGAGATCCATCAAGGCTGCTGCCCAATTTCTCCACCTTCAGCCCAACAGCAGCTGCCTTTCATCATCTCCAGCACACCATTCCAGCAGAGAACTCAACGTATTCTCCATTTCATTCAGCCCAGCTACATCACCATTTGATTTAGGTGACCATGTTTTGTTTAGCTTGCTGCTAAAATTTCTGTTTTATGAAGTTATGGCTGGAACATCACCATTGAGTTACGATATTTTGTTTAGCTTGATGTTCAAATTCCTGTTTTATGAAGTTATGGCTGGAATTTCACCATTTGATTTAGGTGATCATGTTTTATTTAAGCTTAATGCTACAATTTCTGTTTTATGAAGTTATGGCTGGAACATCACCATTGAGTTATGATATTTTGTTTAGCTTGATGTTCAAATTCCTGTTTTATGAAGTTATGGCTGGAATATTACCATTTGTTCTAGGAGATTTTGTTTAGCTTGCTGCTAAAATTCCTCTTTTATGAAGTTATGTTGGAACATCATCATTTGAGTTAAGAGATTTTGTTTAGTTTGATGTTCAAATTCTTGTTTTATGAAGATATGTTGGAACATCATCATTTGATTTATGAAATTTTGTTTAGCTTGATGGTAAAATTCTTGTTTTATGAAGTTATGGCTGGAACTTCATCATTTGATGCTACAAATTCTTGTTTTATGAAGTTATGGTTGGAACTTCATCATTTGAATTATGAGCTTGATGTTCAAATTCTTGTTTTATGAAGTTATGTTGGAACACCATCATTTGATTTATGAGATTTTGTCTAGCTTGCTTTTAAAATCCCTATTTTATGAAGCTATGGCTGGAACATCACCCTTGGTTTTATGAGATTTTGCTTAGCTTAGTGCTAAATTCTTGTTTGCTATATTGTTATAATATCACTCCATTTGCAGCACCAATTATACATATTGTTTCATCATTTTCCACGATATTTTCACCTTTTCACCAAGCTTTTCATATCCTTTTCATGATATCCTTGAAATAGTCCATGATGCTTCCACAACCCATTTCCTGCACATATTCATTTTCTGCTGCAAGTGTGCAGTCTTGATATTTGGCCATATTCATGAACGGATATCTCTATATCCAATCGTGATCTCCCAACCATCTTTGGCGTGCTTCATTATGGATATATAGGGAAGCTCCATACCCATTTTTACTGGAAATTGCATTATAATTTGAGAAGTATGGTTGTGTGAAATCACCTACAGAAACTGTCTATACCTGTATTTTCTGATTTTACCCATTATATGGAATTTTCATTTATATGTATATTCTCTTATTATAAGTATATATATATTGATATGTATGTATATCTACCCATATGTATACGTATATATGTATATATATATGTATATATGTATATATATACATATATATACTTATATATATATATATATATACCTTCATGTGCATTGGATATCACATATATTTTTCCTTTTTTGCAAATATATCTTCATTACCATATATCATTTAGCATAAATTCCAATATTTCTATATCTACATATATATCTTTGTTGTATATAGTATATATATGTCCATTTCCTTGGTTATTTTGTACTAACTCTCATTTTGCAGGAAAATCTAGAAGATGCTGATTCCTTGGCTCCATTTCAATTTTCTTTTACTTTATGTTATGTAATGTAACAACCCAATGTAAACCTTGGAATAAGATTTACTTTTACTGCTTAGATTAGGCCGCATCTCATATAGTTTGATTTCAGTAATATCCTGATTATATGATGCATATATCTCAATTTTCCAAATTCACTGTGGATGAACACGAATGGCACGTGCACAAATTCTTAGAGAGTTGATGAACTCGGTGGAGTCCATATTTACGGCCCTAGTCCGAATATGGACGAGACCCAGATCCATCTTCTCTCTACCAGTCACATTGAGCCTACACTCTTAGGCTATCTTGAAAATGCACCTCATATTTCCAATGTTTTCAAAATATTGTGAATTAACTCAAATAAATTCTGAACATATTCATGGCCACAGTCAGAATATATGAATAATTTACTTTGGCTTAAACCACATTTTTTTTTTTTTAACAAATTTTTCAGAAAGTTTGTCAAAGTGCATTCATTCATTCAAATCCTCTGCATCATTCGTTTTTCTCATGATTTTCTCAAAAGATTTTCACTTCATGGAATCGATTTTCTCAAGAAACTATGATGATATTCGGAGTTGGATTTTCCAAATCAAAGTTTTCCTATGATTTTCTTGGGAAATGTTATTTTCTTAAGATTCTTTTCAAAAGGAATTTCTCATCTTTCTCAAGAATCAAAGTTGATTTTCAGACATTTCAAAGACAAGATCCTCAGGATTTCAATTTCCTAAGTTCTAAATTTCCTTCTCCAATGAATCTTTCCTATAAATTTTCTATCATTTTCCTAAGAAAATTCTCAAAATCCAAGTTTTCCTGATAAGTGTTTTTTTTCAAATGATCATCTTTTCTCAAGAATTCCTTCAGTTTTCCTGAGACTCTTATTTCCTCATGGTTTTCCAAGTCTTTCTAAACTTTCTTAAAATTTTCCTGAGGTTCTTATTCCTTTATGGTTTTACAAGTCTTTCTAAACTTTCTCAAAATTTTCCTGAGATTCCCATTTCTTCATGATTTTTCAAATCTTATAAACTTTCTCAAGATTTTCTCGAGATTCTCATTTCTGCATGATTTTCCAGATCTTTATAAAATTTCTCAAGATTTTCTCGAAATTCTCATGTCTTCATGATTTTCCAGATCTTTATAAAATTTCTCAAGATTTTCTCGAGATTCTCATTTCTTCATGATTTTCCAGATCTTTATAAAATTTCTCAAGATTTTCTTGAGATTCTCATTTCTTCATGGTTTTCTAAGTCTTTATAAACTTTCTCAAGCTTTTTCCCGAGATTCTCATATAAATTTTCTCAAGATTTTCTCGAGATTCTCACTTCTTCAAGATTTTCCAACTCTTTATAAACTTTCCCGAGATTTTCAAACCTTCTTCGTCTGAGTTTCCCGAGAGATTGATTTCTATCTTTTTCCTGAGAAATGCTTTTCAACTCCAAATTGCTTCTAAGCATACATCATAGTTTTCCAACTTATATTTTACCAAATCTCATAGCACATGCCTGAATTCTCTGTGCATTTAGGATAGCACACGATTTCGATAATTTCACTAAGTCAAGCATAATTTTGGTCCTTGGTTCGATTACCCCTGTTAAAGACAGCAGGAACGGTCGAACCTCGTACCGACAGGTCAAGCCCGATCCCCTGGATTTTCTCACAATTTTTAAAACGGAGACGAGTATTTCAAAACCATTTTCCAAAATCCGGTCAAGTTTGAAGCACGAAAGCATATCCCTCTCTCTTCCGCAAGGAAGGGAAGACGGGAAAAATTTTGCGACAATAACAGGTTTGGCGACCGTGATGGGACCTGTCCTTGTCTGACCAAAAAAGTGCTTGACTTAGTTCAATTATCAAAATTGTGTTCACAAAATGTCAGCTCTTTTACTTTTGATATCATGCGAACCTAGGGGCCTAGATTCTGACCTAGCTGACATTGACTGCATATAGACTAGGCATGGTTTGGTAGGACCAGATTGAGGAGAAATTTTCATGTTCACATAGACTTAGGTCTAAATACAACTCTCCTCAATTTAGGATCTGAATGCAAACAATGTATGCTTCTTCAAAAGTTTTCAAAATCTATCTCTCTAGGTTTTAGAGCCATCTATTTCTTGCATGTGATCATTTTTTTTTCAAACCCCCTTACCTATCATTACCCGGTCTTCACGTTGCTGGGCTCTCTTCCAGAACCCTAGTTCGGGACAGAGCCTCACAACTGGGCCAATTAATTGGGTTAACACCCCCCTACCACGTACCGCAGGCCACAGTCCGAAGTATATCTGTAGGCGCTCAAGGATGTTGGAAAACCTTACCTTAGAGCCGGAGTTGAAATTATATGCTACGTACCTCGGATTTCGGTTCGGGTATATCGGCATAACTGGATTGGACAAAGATGATCTGAACCTAGAGTTAGGATTAGGGTCCTACAGCTGTTTTCAAAATAATGCATCTAGAGTCAGCTATTTAGGGATTTTAAAAGTGGGTTGAGGTGGCATTTCCATAAAAGCCTCTCATTTTTTTATTTTATTTCTTTTTATTTGTTAAATAAAGTTTTTTTTTTTCGAAGTAGGCAGCCTTAAATGGCACAGCCGAACTTCCAAAAAAAAAAAATTAAATAAATTTCATTTTACCTAAAACTTAGGTAAATGAAATGAAAATTTTGAAAATTCACAAGATGCGCCCTTTTGAAACGGCAGCATTAAGTTTCAATTTGAAAAAATTTTCAAAATATGTAACGGAAGTTCAAGGCTGCGTTTTCTTCAAGGGGCTGAAGGTCTTTGAAAAAGGGGGGCCAACCATTGAACGAGAGGGGAGCTGGCCGATTGAGGCTGAAGAAAGCAGGAGGTGATTGTTTTGGGGATTTGATTTTTTTTGTATTGCAGGGGTTCTTCCTATCGTGGAGGGGATTCACCAAAGGAGGAAACAATTTTCCTACAGCCACAAGGGAACCATCGTTTTCATCTTACCTTCAGCCCACCAGCAAAAGAGCTGCAACGGTCCATCATTTCCTTCAGCCCATTTCCCTCAGCAGCCATTCATCTCCCCATTTGCCTTCAGCCAACCCAACGTATGCATCCATTCCAGCCCAGCCAACGTTTCCCCATCTACACTTCAGCCCAGCCACAGGGTACCTCCAGCAAGTGGCTGCGTCTTCCTTCATTCCAGCCACAACACAGCCAACCCAACGTTTGCATCCATTCCAGCCCAGCCAACGTTTCCCCATCTACACTTCAGCACAGCCACAGGGCACCTCCAGCAAGTGACTGCGTCTTCCTTCATTCTAGCCACAGCACAGCCCAACCAACGTTTCCTGCATCCTCACTTCAAACCAGCCACAGCAGGAAAGCCCAGCCATTGAAAAGACCTTTGTTGCTGCCCTTTCCCTTCATCCAGCCTGAAGTTTGCATCTTCACCTCCATTTCAGCCACAGCCGCAAGGAGAAGCCACCACCAGCAGCATCCGATCCTTCTTCACTCCACTTTCTTCAACCCATCTTCAGTTGCACATCCACATTCAGCAGATTTTCTTCAACCCATCCACTCCAAACCATCATCTCCAGCCAACGTGGTCTTCAACTTCTTCAGCTTCCAGCCATCTCTGCTGCCCAACCTCATTTCAGCTCAGCCGCAGGGGAGACAGCAGCCCTTCACCTTTCGTTCAGACCCTCCACAGGAGATCCATCAAGGCTGCTGCCCAATTTCTCCACCTTCAGCCCAACAGCAGCTGCCTTTCATCATCTCTAGCACACCATTCCAGCAGAGAACTCAACGTATTCTCCATTTCATTCAGCCCAGCTACATCACCATTTGATTTAGGTGACCATGTTTTGTTTAGCTTGCTGCTAAAATTTCTGTTTTATGAAGTTATGGCTGGAACATCACCATTGAGTTACGATATTTTGTTTAGCTTGATGTTCAAATTCCTGTTTTATGAAGTTATGGCTGGAATTTCACCATTTGATTTAGGTGATCATGTTTTATTTAAGCTTAATGCTACAATTTCTGTTTTATGAAGTTATGGCTGGAACATCACCATTGAGTTATGATATTTTGTTTAGCTTGATGTTCAAATTCCTGTTTTATGAAGTTATGGCTGGAATATTACCATTTGTTCTAGGAGATTTTGTTTAGCGTGCTGCTAAAATTCCTCTTTTATGAAGTTATGTTGGAACATCATCATTTGAGTTATGAGATTTTGTTTAGTTTGATGTTCAAATTCTTGTTTTATGAAGATATGTTGGAACATCATCATTTGATTTATGAAATTTTGTTTAGCTTGATGGTAAAATTCTTGTTTTATGAAGTTATGGCTGGAACTTCATCATTTGATGCTACAAATTCTTGTTTTATGAAGTTATGGTTGGAACTTCATCATTTGAATTATGAGCTTGATGTTCAAATTCCTGTTTTATGAAGTTATGTTGGAACACCATCATTTGATTTATGAGATTTTGTCTAGCTTGCTTTTAAAATCCCTGTTCTATGAAGCTATGGCTGGAACATCACCCTTGGTTTTATGAGATTTTGCTTAGCTTATTGCTAAATTCTTGTTTGCTATATTGTTATAATATCACCCCATTTGCAGCACCAATTATACATATTGTTTCATCATTTTCCACGATATTTTCACCTTTTCACCAAGCTTTTCATATCCTTTTCATGATATCCTTGAAATAGTCCATGATGCTTCCACAACCCATTTCCTGCACATATTCATTTTCTGCTGCAAGTGTGCAGTCTTGATATTTGGCCATATTCATGAACGGATATCTCTATATCCAATCGTGATCTCCCAACCATCTTTGGCGTGCTTCATTATGGATATATAGGGAAGCTTCATACCCATTTTTACTGGAAATTGCATTATAATTTGAGAAGTATGGTTGTGTGAAATCACCTACAGAAACTGTCTATACCTGTATTTTCTGATTTTACCCATTATATGGAATTTTCATTTATATGTATATTCTCTTATTATAAGTATATATATTGATATGTATGTATATCTACCCATATGTATACGTATATATGTATATATATATGTATATATGTATATATATACATATATATACTTATATATATATATATATATATATATATATATATACCTTCATGTGCATTGGATATCACATATAATTTTCCTTTTTTTTTACTTTTTTGCAAATATATCTTCATTACCATATATCATTTAGCATAAATTCCAATATTTCTATATCTACATATATATCTTTGTTGTATATAGTATATATATGTCCATTTCCTTGGTTATTTTGTACTAACTCTCATTTTGCAGCAAAATCTAGAAGATGCTGATTCCTTGGCTCCATTTCAATTTTCTTTTACTTTATGTTATGTAATGTAACAACCCAATGTAAACCTTGGAATAAGATTTACTTTTACTGCTTAGATTAGGCCGCATCTCATATAGTTTGATTTCAGTAATATCCTGATTATATGATGCATATATCCCAATTTTCCAAATTCACCGTGGATGAACACGAATGACACATGCACAAACTCTTAGAGAGTTGATGAACTCGGTGGAGTCCATATTTACGGCCCTAGTCGGAATATGGACGAGACCCAGATCCATCTTCTCTCTACCAGTCACATTGAGCCTACACTCTTAGGCTATCTTGAAAATGCACCTCATATTTCCAATGTTTTCAAAATATTGTGAATTAACTCAAATAAATTCTGAACATATTCATGGCCACAGTCAGAATATATGAAGGATTTACTTTGGCTTAAGCCACATTTTTTTTTTTTAACAAATTTTTCAGAAAGTTTGTCAAAGTGCATTCATTCATTCAAATCCTCTGCATCATTCGTTTTTCTCATGATTTTCTCAAAAGATTTTCACTTCATGGAATCGATTTTCTCAAGAAACTATGATGATATTCGGAGTTGGATTTTCTAAATCAAAGTTTTCCTATGATTTTCCTGGGAAATGTTATTTTCTTAAGATTCTTTTCAAAAGGAATTTCTCATCTTTCTCAAGAATCAAAGTTGATTTTCAGACATTTCAAAGACAAGATCCTCAGGATTTCAATTTCCTAAGTTCTAAATTTTCTTCTCCAATGAATCTTTCCTATAAATTTTCTATCATTTTCCTAATAAAATTCTCAAAATCCAAGTTTTCCTGATAAGTGTTTTTTTTCAAATGATCATCTTTTCTCAAGAATTCCTTCAGTTTTCCTGAGACTCTTATTTCCTCATGGTTTTCCAAGTCTTTCTAAACTTTCTTAAAATTTTCCTGAGGTTCTTATTCCTTCATGGTTTTACAAGTCTTTCTAAACTTTCTCAAAATTTTCCTGAGATTCCCATTTCTTCATGATTTTTCAAATCTTATAAACTTTCTCAAGATTTTCTCGAGATTCTCATTTCTTCATGATTTTCCAGATCTTTATAAAATTTCTCAAGATTTTCTCGAAATTCTCATGTCTTCATGATTTTCCAGATCTTTATAAAATTTCTCAAGATTTTCTCGAGATTCTCATTTCTTCATGATTTTCCAGATCTTTATAAAATTTCTCAAGATTTTCTTGAGATTCTCATTTCTTCATGGTTTTCTAAGTCTTTATAAACTTTCTCAAGATTTTCTCGAGATTCTCACTTCTTCAAGATTTTCCAACTCTTTATAAACTTTCCCGAGATTTTCAAACCTTCTTCGTCTAAGTTTCCCGAGAGATTGATTTCCATCTTTTTCCTGAGAAATGCTTTTCAACTCCAAATTGCTTCTAAGCATACATCATAGTTTTCCAACTTATATTTTACCAAATCTCATAGCACATGCCTGAATTCTCTGTGCATTTATGATAGAACACGATTTCGATAATTTCACTAAGTCAAGCATAATTTTGGTCCTTGGTTCGATTACCCCTGTTAAAGGCGGCAAGAACGGTCGAACCTCGTATCGACAGGTCGAGCCCGATCCCCTGGATTTTCTCGCAATTTTCAAAACGGAGGCGAGTATTTCAAAACCATTTTCCAAAATCCGGTCAAGTTTGAAGCACGAAAGCATTTCCCTCTCTCTTCCGCAAGGAAGGGAAGACGGGAAAAATTTTGCGACGATAACAGGTTTGGCGACCGTGATGGGACCTGTCCTTGTCTGACCAAAAAAGTGCTTGACTTAGTTCAATTATCAAAATTGTGTTCACAAAATGTCAGCTCTTTTACTTTTGATATCATGCGAACCTAGGGGCCTAGATTCTGACCTAGCTGACATTGACTGCATATAGACTAGGCATGGTTTGGTAGGACCAGATTGAGGAGAAATTTTCATGTTCACATAGACTTAGGTCTAAATACAACTCTCCTCAATTTAGGATCTGAATGCAAACAATGTATGCTTCTTCAAAAGTTTTCAAAATCTATCTCTCTAGGTTTTAGAGCCATCTATTTCTTGCATGTGATCATTTTTTTTTCAAACCCCCTTACCTATCATTACCCGGTCTTCACGTTGCTGGGCTCTCTTCCAGAACCCTAGTTCGGGACAGAGCCTCACAACTGGGTCAATTATTTGGGTTAACACCCCCCTACCACGTACCGCAGGCCACAGTCCGAAGTATATTGGTAGGCGCTCAAGGATGTTGGAAAACCTTACCTTAGAGCCAGAGTTGAAATTATATGCTACGTACCTCGGATTTCGGTTCGGGTATATCGGCATAACTGGATTGGACAAAGATGATCTGAACCTAGAGTTAGGATTAGGGTCCTACAGTTGTTTTCAAAATAATGCATCTAGAGTCAGCCTTTTAGGGAGTGCTGTATGTGCATAAATGTTTGTGCAGGATGTGATTGTTCTTATATTACCTCTATTTTCCTATATTTTTCCTAAAATATTTTGAAATACCCATATTTTCATCTTTTCCTTTTATTTCCTCAAACCCTGGAAGATTTTCCTCAAATATCCCATTTCTTTCAAAACTCCAGGTGATTTTTCATTCTTCCGTTCCACTGGATCTCGAATTTTCAACTACATTTGTATCCTGCCTGCAATTTTCCAAAATCATATGTTTTCTCTCATTGGATTTTCAATTCTTTTGTCTATTTGCAAAAATTCTTCACCTTATTTTCCTCGTGCATACCTTGATTATTGGGGTGGAAATTGTTTACCCACTTGCCTTCTCCTTATTCTAAATCCGTTTGCGGATTATTTTACAAGAGATATCTCTTTCCTTCAAAATGGTGTTTTTTCCTCGTGGTTGACGACCTCGCCTAGGTAACAAGGCACATTTTCCGTTGTTATTTCTCTTACAAAGAATGACAACACAATTGTCGTGATTTGAGCGGCGACTCCATCCCTAGTAATGGGATATTCTTCCAATTGCCTATCACATCATCAATAATCATTTTTTTTCCCAATCCAAAATTTCTTCAGAGTCTAATCAAGACTTCATCCTGCAGAGAGCATCCACAACATTTGATGGTTCGAACAAGGTCAGGAAAAAGAACCACATCACCACAGTACTCCTCAGCCTCAGAAGAAGAGATGGGCTCCCTGCGATCCGAGAGGAGTCAAGAGCAGCAGCAAGGGGAGGATGGCATAGACCCACAGATATATGCCATGTTCCAGAGAATGATGACCAAAATGATGAGTGAACACGCTGGGACTAGTGCAGAGAAGAACCCATTCAGAGAGAAGTTCCATGGACACAAGGATAAGACAAACTCCAAGAAGCAAATTCAGCCAGAGGAAATTTCAGATGAATCAGAATCAGAGGAAGACACCGATGAAGCATATGAGGTGCCTCCGGCATTTCAGAAACAGGGCCGAAAACAAAGGAGGAGTCGTAAATCAAAAGATCAAGTTGCAGAAGAGCTCTTGCAGACACAGTTCAAAGAAATGACCAAAGTTGTTAAAGACGTGCAAGCTCGCGACAAGGGCAAGAAAGTCTTCACCAGCGAGGACTTCTATGATGGCCTAGAAGGAGACGAAGATCTGGAGAACCTTCCCCGTAAATTCATCAAGTTCGTTGGTTCTAGCGACCCGAAAGCCCATCTCGCCATGTTCTTCACCAAATGTTCCAAATTCAAGAGAGACAATAGGGCCCTATTTCTCTGTTTTCCTCGTAGCTTAGAAGGCACTGCCGCCAAGTGGTACTCCGAGCATATCAATCCAATCGAGCTGCGAGAATTCGATAAGGTGGTCAACCTATTCAATGAGCATTTTCTGTTCAATACTGAAGCGCTCCCAACATTGAGCCATCTCTGCAATCTAAGGCAGAATGAAAATGAAAAGGCAAGGGACTTCATTCGCAGATGGAGAGAGACCTGCAACAAAATGAGAGATCCTATATCAGAGAGGCATGCTTTATCGCTGATCCTGAACAACTTCTCACAACCTTTGAGAAGTCTTATCTCCACCTCGCCTTCCAAATCTTTCATAGAGCTTACTGAACGAGCCGAGTAGCTCGAGATGGGGTTGGAGAACGGTGTCTACGATGGTATCACCCTCGATCCAAAGAAAAAGGCAAATTTCACCTCCTCCGCCAACAGCAGCCGCAATGATAACAAAAGTAGTAAGGGCAACCATGTGGATCGAGAGGAAAGACAGAATAGTAAGCTACATCAGCCCAACTTTCCACAAAAGGAAAAGATAAAGCGTGAAGGTTGGAGTAATGATCGTGTGTTCACTCCCCTCAAACAAACACTCAAAGAAGCCCTTGAATTCATGCTGGCTAAGGGATTAGTGAAATTTCCAAAGGCCACAACTCCTCCCACCATCATGGGAAGGTTCAAGAATCAGTTTTGCAAGTTCCATCGGGCAGTGGGGCATGACATTGATCATTGTTTTGTCTTCAAAAATATTATTCAGGATTGCATTGACAAGATCCTCCTTGCTGAAGAAGAAGAAGAAGAAGAGCTGGCCATCTTGACCAAGCCTTTCCCAGATCATTCAGAAAATTGACGATGCTAAAGTTTCCTGCTTTTTTTCTTTCGTTTTGCCAGTCACCTCATAAGGGCAAGTCTGCCCAGTTTTTGCAACCTTTTGGTCGAGTGCTTATAAATAGGCTGTTTTTTTGTTATCGGTTTTGCTTATCAATAAAATGTCAATTTTCTTCATCAAATACTTCTTTCTTTTGCCCCATTAGGGCACCTGTTTTTGTTTTGAAGAATATTCTTTGCCCATTCTTTTCAAGACGAGGGGCAATTTCTGAGAGAAATGAAATTACCTATGAGGGTTTTTCAAAAATCATGAAATTTTTGAAAATTTTCTACAAACATCTTTGTTATGATCACCCAAAAGGTTAATATTTCGGTCCAATCTTGTTCAAAAATCAACCATCGCGGTGATCTTCTTTTCTTAAATTGGTTTCGAACCATTATCTTTAAAATCAACCCTGGTGTTGATTTTCTTTTCCAAAATTAGTGTTAAACCAATTCATTTTCAAAATCAACCCTCGTGTTGATCTTAACTTCCAAAATTCAATTTTGAATCATTATCTTTAAAAATCAACCCTTGTGTTGATTTTCTTCTCCAAAATTATTGTTAAACCAATTCATTTTCAAAATCAACCCTCATGATGATCTCTCTTCAAAATCAACCCTTGTGTTGATTCCCCTTTTCAAATATCAGCTCTCACGCTGGTCATTCTTCAAAATCAACCTTGCAGTTGATTTTCTTCCCAAAATGATTTCTCACTTTCAAAATAACATTCTCCTTTTACTTTAAAGATCCCATGTTCTAGCACTTTCTTCATGTCAAAGGGATAATATAATTTTGTTTCCTTTCCTCGATTTTTAAGCATCAATAAAATTCGCCAATAATTTGGCACCATTTTATTTTCGTCTCTTTCCTTTTCACAAATATGTCTCTTGTAAGGAATGATCTTGAGGACGTCCCTCAATCAAGAAGCATATCACCTTATTCCTCGATTATCCTTCTTTGTATTCAAAATCTTCCTCCCTAGTTACACTGGGGCATTCTTTTTGAAAAATCTATCTTTACCTCAAAACATCCTATATGCAGGCAGGATAAACCAATCTCTCATTTTGCATGTATATGCACCCACTTGCATTAGTCTTGCATTCATTTACATTTCATGTGCATTTGCATTAAATCTGCATCCATTTTTTTTATTCCCCTTCAGGTTAAGGGATAAACCTGAATCATTTTTCATGATTTTCCAATTTTTTTTCATATCCCCGTTCAGGATAAGGGGTTTAATCCTGAAAATCAGACCACATACATTTAAATATGATGGTCTTTTTCATTGCAAGTCAAATAATCCAGTCCTCGAACTGGCCATTCTCAAAACTTTCAATCCCAGCTCTCGCACTGTCAATTTTCAAAATTCAATCTTCTGATTAAAGATTTTCCTTTAAGATTTGAGCCCTGACTCGAACTTTCCTGCTTTCCTTCGAAGATTTGAGTTTTAACTCAAGTTTTCTTTCCTTCAAAATCTGAACTTCCCAGTTTTCCTTTGAGATTCGAGCCCCGACTCAAACTTTCTAAATTTCCTCTGAATATTTGAGTTTCGACTCAAAAATCTGAATTGGCCTAGTTTTCCATTTTAAGATTTGGGTTTCGACCCAAACTTTATCTCCTTAGAAACCAAACTTCCTAGCTTTCCTTCGAAGGCTCGAGTTTTGACTCGAATCTTCCAGCTATCCCTGTAAAACCTAAGTCCTGATTCGGATGGTCTTTCAAAACTAGCTTTTGAGTTAGACTTACCTTCAAAATCCAGCATTATGCCAGGACTTACCTTCAAAATTCCAACTTCGTATTGGATTTGCCTTTGAAATTGAGTACCATCGTCAAGGATGTGTCAACTCCGATGTCAAGCGATCTCTTTCATCAAGGATTTCAAGAAAATTTTGTCAATTTGTCAATCAATTACCTGTTGATTTCAGAATTTTATTGCACAAAATTTTACCTCAGTTTACTATCAGTACTACTTCTAAAAGGGCAAAGTTTTTGTGAAGAAGGATTCAAAATCCAGATTCTTTCTATTGGCCAACCAAAAGGATGCAGGATAAATCTTCGATATGGCCAGAAAAGAAGATTTAATGTTTTGCAAAGCCATAGATGATTGATATTGATCGCAGCCAATGGCACATTTTTAAAGACCATTCTTGTGAAAATGAGGCAGTGGAAATATCTTGAACTCTAGAAAAGAGAGAATTCATCCAAGCCCTGTCTCCTCAAAATCATCTAAGCTGCAATTAAATATCCGCAAAAGGGATCTCTCACTTGTCGTCAAGATGAAGGCGAATTAAGCGAGCAGACCCCCGGGGCCAAAGAAGATTTGAAACATCTCCAAGATGACGGAGTTTGTGACGGATCCTTCCAGGGAAAGTCCAAAGCACTGTCGAGATGAAGGCAGATGCGATGAACCTCCCGACAATCCCCAAAAGATATTTAATTTCCGCTATCATCCAAAGATCTCTAACCCATGAGCCAATATCATCAAAGAAGGATCAAAACATCTCCAAGTTGAAGGAGTTTGTAACGTACCCTTCCAAAAAAGAGAAAGAGAGGAAAAAGAAAGAAAAAAAATAGTCAAAACATCTCCAAAATGAAGGAGAATGTAGCCAAAGCCCAAAAGAGTGCAGAAAGATTATCATGAGAGAAGCTCCCAGGATATCAAACTGCCACATTTATCAAGAATCCTCTTTAAATTTGTGAAATTCTATTATCAATATCCTTTCATAGATTACTTTCAAGATATCAAATTCTCTTTCTTGTTCATATCAAGGAAATTGATAACTTCTTTGAAGAAGGTCAATCGCAAGCAATTTGGATTCCAAATCTTGATTCTATGAAGTCAATCCTGTTTGGAGGTAATACTTCAGGTAGAAAAGAAGGAATATTTTCACAACAATGATCATCATTTTCAATTACTTTGAATCAACAAAATTTTCAACATTTTGACAATATTTTCTAGCTATCCTGACGTTAAGTGAGAGCTTGATGTCCATATTGATGTATCTTGACCCCTTTGAGAGATTTTCCTTTATCACCTTTCACGTTGTTGAAAGATTAACCTTATCTCCGAAAGGATAGCCTTTATCATCTTTCGCGTTGTCGAAAGACTCGCCTTATTCCTTTGGATTACCTTTATCATCTTTCGCGTTGTCGGACGAATTGCCTTATTCCTTTGGATTGCCTTTGTTATCTTTCGCGTTGTCGAAAGAATTGCCTTATTCCTTTGGATTGCCTTTGTTATCTTTCGCGTTGTCGAAAGAATCGCCTTGTTCCTTTGGATTGCCTTTATCATCTTTCGCATTGTCGAAAGAATTGCCTTGTTCCTTTGGATTGCCTTTTGTCATCTTTCGCATTGTCGAAAGAATCACCTTGTTCCTTTGGATCGCCTTATTATCTTTCGCGTTGTCGAAAGACTCGCCTTGTTCCTTTGGATTACCTTTGTCATCTTTCGCGTTGTCGAAAGACTCGCCTTATTCCTATGGATTACCTTTGTCATCCTTCGCGTTGTCGAAAGACTCGCCTTTTTCCTTCGGATTACCCTTTGTTATCTTTCGCGTTGTCGAAAGAATTGCCTTATTCCTTTGGATTACCTTTGTCATCTTTCGCGTTGTCGAAAGAATCACCTTGTTCCTTTGAATTATCTTATTCATCTTTTGCATTGTCAAAAGAGTTGCCTTACTCTTCTCTGAAAGAGTTTGCCTTGTCTGTCTTTCGCGTTGCCGAAAGAGTTGCCTTATTCTTCGTTGGAAAAATTGCCTTATTCATCTTTTGCGTTGTCAAAAGAGTTGCCTTACTCTTCTCTAAAAGAGTTTGCCTTGTCTGTCTTTCGCGTTGTCGAAAGAGTTACCTTATTCTCGTCAAAAGATTGCCATATCCATCTTTCACATTGTCGAAATAGTCGTCTTACTCCTTACCTTCTTCATATTTCACGATGATGAAAATTCACCGGATCGTCTTGATCATTTGCCAAAATTGCCTCTTACAATTCCATTTCCATCGCCTCGTTCATCTTCAAGAAAAGTTGTCTTATTCACCTTCCAAAATTCTATTTTCCACCCGATCAGGATAAGGGTATAAACCTGAGCCTCCGTTGATGAGGTATTTCATTTACCACCCGATCAGGATAAGGGTATAAACCTGAGCCTCCGTTGATGAGGTATTTCATTTCCCACCCGATCAGGATAAGGGTATAAACCTGAGCCTCCGTTGATGAGGTATTTCATTTCCCGCACGATCAGGTTAAGGGTACAAACCTGAGTCTCATTTCGATGAGATATTCCATTCCCCAAACAGGTTAAGGGTCAAACCTGAGCTTCGTTCCATACGAAGCATTTTCTGTCCCATCCAGGTTAAGGGCATAAAACCTGAATTTCACTCTCACAGACTGAATCTTTTCTCTCCATTCTCTATTTTATATCTACCATCTTCCTCGTGCTAATTTCCTCATACCCAGTCAGATCCTTCTAACTGGGGCATTTTTTTTTATATATAGCCCAAATTTGGAGTGTTTTTCTTTGCCACTAAGCTTGACCATAAGCCGGCTTAGTAGCAAAGAGGGGCATCTGTAAACACTCCAAATTTTCACTCACCTTCTTGACATCGCCCTCAATCGGCACATTTCAGTTCTCCGGAAGCAATAAAGGGCAAAATGGTTATTTTCTGAGATTGAACCTTGCAGAAAGTCCTAAATTTCACTCTTGAGCCTCAAAATTTCTATATTTAGGTTCAGAGACATCTTCAAATTGCAAAATTTCAAAATCCTCTTTCTGGACAAAAAAATTAGAATTTCCAAGTCCAAGCTCAGAGTGACATTTCATAAAACATGTATTAGAATAACATTGCATCATTTCACTGCATAGCATGCCAGTTTGAGATCCAGAACTTCTGATTTTCCAAATTGTCAATCCAGATTTTATTTTTAAACTTTTCAAAATTGATTTTTAAAACCCTGGGATTTCAAAATCGCCAATCTTTCACATTTTACCCCCAGGACTTTGAATTACAAAAATTTTCTCAAGAAAACAATTTGGATATTTGGATATTGATTTTAAAGAGTTTATCTCAAAAACTTTTTGCAGAAGATTTTAAATCTCTTTACAAATTTTGTTTTTACATTTATCCATATTTTTGCCCTGAAAACCCAATTTTTCCAAATTCTTGAAAAACAAATAATGTTTTATCTCGTATCTTCAAATAAATGGAGCGGGACCCGCCTTTGAACTAGCATCATACTCAGATTCCTAGGTAAGTTTCTTACTTTCAAGCGGGACCCACCCGGAGATGGCACCAATTTTCTAAATTCCTCTTCTTTTTATTTTCTTATTTTTATTTTATTTTTTTATGTTATGTCCTAAAATAGTGGGCCCACACACATGTGGCACCCCAATTGAAAATAAAAGACTTTCAAAAACAAAACAAAACTTTATTTTCAAAAGGATTTTAAAAGTGGGTTGAGGTGGCATTTCCATAAAAGCCTCTCATTTTTTTATTTTATTTCTTTTTATTTGTTAAATAAAGTTTTTGTTTTTAGAAGTAGGCAGCCTTAAATGGCACAACCGAACTTCCAAAAAAATAAAAAATTAAATAAATTTCATTTTACCTAAAACTTAGGTAAATGAAATGAAAAATTTGAAAATTCACAAGATGCGCCCTTTTGAAAACGGCAGCATTAAGTTTCAATTTGAAAAAATTTTCAAAATGTGTAACGGAAGTTCAAGGCTGCGTTTTTTTCAAGGGGCTGAAGGTCTTTGAAAAAGGGGGGCCAACCATTGAACGAGAGGGGAGCTGGCCGATTGAGGCTGAAGAAAGCAGGAGGTGATTGTTTTGGGGATTTGATTTTTTTTGTATTGCAGGGGTTCTTCCTATCGTGGAGGGGATTCACCAAAGGAGGAAACAATTTTCCTACAGCCACAAGGGAACCATCGTTTTCATCTTACCTTCAGCCCACCAGCAAAAGAGCTGCAACGGTCCATCATTTTCTTCAGCCCATTTCCCTCAGCAGCCATTCATCTCCCCATTTGCCTTCAGCCAACCCAACGTTTGCATCCATTCCAGCCCAGCCAACGTTTCCCCATCTACACTTCAGCCCAGCCACAGGGTACCTCCAGCAAGTGGCTGCGTCTTCCTTCATTCCAGCCACAGCACAGCCAACCCAACGTTTGCATCCATTCCAGCCCAGCCAACGTTTCCCCATCTACACTTCAGCCCAGCCACAGGGCACCTCCAGCAAGTGACTGCGTCTTCCTTCATTCCAGCCACAGCATAGCCCAACCAACGTTTCCTGCATCCTCACTTCAAACCAGCCACAGCAGGAAAGCTCAGCCATTGAAAAGACCTTTGTTGCTGCCCTTTCCCTTCATCCAGCCTGAAGTTTGCATCTTCACCTCCATTTCAGCCACAGCCGCAAGGAGAAGCCACCACCAGCAGCATCCGATCCTTCTTCACTCCACTTTCTTCAGCCCATCTTCAGTTGCACATCCACCTTCAGCAGATTTTCTTCAACCCATCCACTCCAAACCATCATCTCCAGCCAACGTGGTCTTCAACTTCTTCAGCTTCCAGCCATCTCTGCTGCCCAACCTCATTTCATTTCAGCCGCAGGGGAGACAGCAGCCCTTCACCTTTCCTTCAGACCCTCCACAGGAGATCCATCAAGGCTGCTGCCCAATTTCTCCACCTTCAGCCCAACAGCAGCTGCCTTTCATTATCTCCAGCACACCATTCCAGCAGAGAACTCAACGTATTCTCCATTTCATTCAGCCCAGCTACATCACCATTTGATTTAGGTGACCATGTTTTGTTTAGCTTGCTGCTAAAATTTCTGTTTTATGAAGTTATGGCTGGAACATCACCATTGAGTTACGATATTTTGTTTAGCTTGATGTTCAAATTCCTGTTTTATGAAGTTATGGCTGGAATTTCACCATTTGATTTAGGTGATCATGTTTTATTTAAGCTTAATGCTACAATTTCTGTTTTATGAAGTTATGGCTGGAACATCACCATTGAGTTATGATATTTTGTTTAGCTTGATGTTCAAATTCCTGTTTTATGAAGTTATGGCTGGAATATTACCATTTGTTCTAGGAGATTTTGTTTAGCTTGCTACTAAAATTCCTCTTTTATGAAGTTATGTTGGAACATCATCATTTGAGTTATGAGATTTTGTTTAGTTTGATGTTCAAATTCTTGTTTTATGAAGATATGTTGGAACATCATCATTTGATTTATGAAATTTTGTTTAGCTTGATGGTAAAATTCTTGTTTTATGAAGTTATGGCTGGAACTTCATCATTTGATGCTACAAATTCTTGTTTTATGAAGTTATGGTTGGAACTTCATCATTTGAATTATGAGCTTGATGTTCAAATTCCTGTTTTATGAAGTTATGTTGGAACACCATCATTTGATTTATGAGATTTTGTCTAGCTTGCTTTTAAAATCCCTGTTCTATGAAGCTATGGCTGGAACATCACCCTTGGTTTTATGAGATTTTGCTTAGCTTATTGCTAAATTCTTGTTTGCTATATTGTTATAATATCACCCCATTTGCAGCACCAATTATACATATTGTTTCATCATTTTCCACGATATTTTCACCTTTTCACCAAGCTTTTCATATCCTTTTCATGATATCCTTGAAATAGTCCATGATGCTTCCACAACCCATTTCCTGCACATATTTATTTTCTGCTGCAAGTGTGCAGTCTTGATATTTGGCCATATTCATGAACGGATATCTCTATATCCAATCGTGATCTCCCAACCATCTTTGGCGTGCTTCATTATGGATATATAGGGAAGCTCCATACCCATTTTTACTGGAAATTGCATTATAATTTGAGAAGTATGGTTGTGTGAAATCACCTACAGAAACTGTCTATACCTGTATTTTCTGATTTTACCCATTATATGGAATTTTCATTTATATGTATATTCTCTTATTATAAGTATATATATATTGATATGTATGTATATCTACCCATATGTATACGTATATATGTATATATATATGTATATATGTATATATATACATATATATACTTATATATATATATACCTTCATGTGCATTGGATATCACATATATTTTTCCTTTTTTTTTACTTTTTTGCAAATATATCTTCATTACCATATATCATTTAGCATAAATTCCAATATTTCTATATCTACATATATATCTTTGTTGTATATAGTATATATATGTCCATTTCCTTGGTTATTTTGTACTAACTCTCATTTTGCAGCAAAATCTAGAAGATGTTGATTCCTTGGCTCCATTTCAATTTTCTTTTACTTTATGTTATGTAATGTAACAACCCAATGTAAACCTTGGAATAAGATTTACTTTTACTGCTTAGATTAGGCCGCATCTCATATAGTTTGATTTCAGTAATATCCTGATTATATGATGCATAAATCTCAATTTTCCAAATTCACCGTGGATGAACACGAATGACACGTGCACAAACTCTTAGAGAGTTGATGAACTCGGTGGAGTCCATATTTATGGCCCTAGTCGGAATATGGACGAGACCCAGATCCATCTTCTCTCTACCAGTCACATTGAGCCTACACTCTTAGGCTATCTTGAAAATGCACCTCATATTTCCAATGTTTTCAAAATATTGTGAATTAACTCAAATAAATTCTGAACATATTCATGGCCACAGTCAGAATATATGAAGGATTTACTTTGGCTTAAGCCACATTTTTTTTTTTTAACAAATTTTTCAGAAAGTTTGTCAAAGTGCATTCATTCATTCAAATCCTCTGCATCATTCGTTTTTCTCATGATTTTCTCAAAAGATTTTCACTTCATGGAATCGATTTTCTCAAGAAACTATGATGATATTCGGAGTTGGATTTTCCAAATCAAAGTTTTCCTATGATTTTCCTGGGAAATGTTATTTTCTTAAGATTCTTTTCAAAAGGAATTTCTCATCTTTCTCAAGAATCAAAGTTGATTTTCAGACATTTCAAAGACAAGATCCTCAGGATTTCAATTTCCTAAGTTCTAAATTTTCTTCTCCAATGAATCTTTCCTATAAATTTTCTATCATTTTCCTAAGAAAATTCTCAAAATCCAAGTTTTCCTGATAAGTGTTTTTTTTCAAATGATCATCTTTTCTCAAGAATTCCTTCAGTTTTCCTGAGACTCTTATTTCCTCATGGTTTTCCAAGTCTTTCTAAACTTTCTTAAAATTTTCCTGAGGTTCTTATTCCTTCATGGTTTTACAAGTCTTTCTAAACTTTCTCAAAATTTTCCTGAGATTCCCATTTCTTCATGATTTTTCAAATCTTATAAACTTTCTCAAGATTTTCTCGAGATTCTCATTTCTTCATGATTTTTCAGATCTTTATAAAATTTCTCAAGATTTTCTCGAAATTCTCATGTCTTCATGATTTTCCAGATCTTTATAAAATTTCTCAAGATTTTCTCGAGATTCTCATTTCTTCATGATTTTCCAGATCTTTATAAAATTTCTCAAGATTTTCTTGAGATTCTCATTTCTTCATGGTTTTCTAAGTCTTTATAAACTTTCTCAAGCTTTTTCCCGAGATTCTCATATAAACTTTCTCAAGATTTTCTCGAGATTCTCACTTCTTCAAGATTTTCCAACTCTTTATAAACTTTCCCGAGATTTTCAAACCTTCTTCGTCTAAGTTTCCCGAGAGATTGATTTCCATCTTTTTCCTGAGAAATGCTTTTCAACTCCAAATTGCTTCTAAGCATACATCATAGTTTTCCAACTTATATTTTACCAAATCTCATAGCACATGCCTGAATTCTCTGTGCATTTATGATAGAACACGATTTCGATAATTTCACTAAGTCAAGCATAATTTTGGTCCTTGGTTCGATTACCCCTGTTAAAGGCGGCAGGAACGGTCGAACCTCGTACCGACAGGTCGAGCCCGATCCCCTGGATTTTCTCGCAATTTTCAAAACGGAGGCGAGTATTTCAAAACCATTTTCCAAAATCCGGTCAAGTTTGAAGCACGAAAGCATTTCCCTCTCTCTTCCGCAAGGAAGGGAAGACGGGAAAAATTTTGCGACGATAACAGGTTTGGCGACCGTGATGGGACCTGTCCTTGTCTGACCAAAAAAGTGCTTGACTTAGTTCAATTATCAAAATTGTGTTCACAAAATGTCAGCTCTTTTACTTTTGATATCATGCGAACCTAGGGGCCTAGATTCTGACCTAGCTGACATTGACTGCATATAGACTAGGCATGGTTTGGTAGGACCAGATTGAGGAGAAATTTTCATGTTCACATAGACTTAGGTCTAAATACAACTCTCCTCAATTTAGGATCTGAATGCAAACAATGTATGCTTCTTCAAAAGTTTTCAAAATCTATCTCTCTAGGTTTTAGAGCCATCTATTTCTTGCATGTGATCATTTTTTTTTCAAACCCCCTTACCTATCATTACCCGGTCTTCACGTTGCTGGGCTCTCTTCCAGAACCCTAGTTCGGGACAAAGCCTCACAACTGGGCCAATTATTTGGGTTAACACCCCCCTACCACGTACCGCAGGCCACAGTCCGAAGTATATCTGTAGGCGCTCAAGGATGTTGGAAAACCTTACCTTAGAGCCGGAGTTGAAATTATATGCTACGTACCTCGGATTTCGGTTCGGGTATATCGGCATAACTGGATTGGACAAAGATGATCTGAACCTAGAGTTAGGATTAGGGTAATGCACAAGCGTGTAAAATGAGAGATTTGCTTATTCTGCCTGCATACATAACAAAATTTTAAAAATGCCCCAGTGTAACTGGGAAAGAAAGTTTGATCATTATTTGAAGAAAATAGGAAGATTACAAAGGAAGAATAGGTGCTTTAAGTATAGAATTTTTTCAAGTGGTGAGCATTAATGGGATATGACAATTCTACCCCATCGGCGTTGATGAGCCGATATGAGTTGTGGGGTAATGCTTCTTTGACGACATATGGGCCTTCCCAATTTGGCGACCATTTCCCGCCAGGATGATGCTTGAGATAAGTTGTGGATTGAAGCACTAAATCATTGACTTTGAATCTCCTTTCGATAACAGACTTCGCGTACTGCCTGGCTACTCTCTGGCAATAGGATTGAGCATGCTCTGCTGCTTTTAGCCTTCTCTCATCGAGCAAGTCTAACTACACTAGTCGTTGCTGTTGGTATTGATCAAGAGGTAATTCTAGAAGCGAGGCGAATTTCAAAGCGGGCTTCTGAACATGTAGCAGCAATACTACTTCTGTTCCATAGACCAATTCTGATGGAGTAGCATTCGTTGGTGTACAAATGGTGGTCCGGTAGTGTAAACACCCCAAATTTTTACTCACCTCCAGCATTTCCACCAAACACCAACATCCAGCCTCTGAAATCGCTGGAGGGCAAAATGGTCATTTTCTGAGCCCGGACCTTGCAAAAGTCTAAATTTCATCTGAAACTCTCAAAATTTCTCTAATTTTAACTCAGATGTTCAAAAATTTATTCCTGACAGGAGACAGACAGCTCCAAGTCTTGATTCAAGATTGCATTTCATAAGACATGACATTGCATATCATTGCATGAGCATTTCAAATCACTGCACTGCACAGCATGTCATTTCGAGGTCCAGAACTCTCGATTTCAAAAATTTTCAATCCAGATTAGAATTTCAACTCTTTTCAAAATTGATTTCAAAACCCTGGGTCTTCAAAATTATCAATTCTTCCCATTTTACCCCCAGGACTCTGAATTTCAAAATATTTTCTCAGGAAAATGATCTGGATAGTTTTTAATATGGATTTCAGTCACTTCACCTCAGATTTTGCTGTTTTTGACAAATTTCAAATATCTTCCTTTTACAAAATCGCCCTACAAGGGCCAACTCTTTCCAAAATTCCTGTTTTGCCCATTAGTCCAGATTTTATGAAAATTCCAAAAAGAAGTTGTTATTTTATCCTTATTTCAATAAAGAAGCAATGTGGGACCCACACTGAGGTGGTGTCACACAAGCTTTTCTTTTGAAAAATTTGAATTTTGAAAAAAACCCAAAAATATAGGAGCCTTGTCCCCTGGATTGGTGCCACTTGTCATTTCTCTCTCCTCCCATTTCCATGCCAAGTGTCAGTGTGGGGCTACCTTAAGAAGCCGCCACATGTCATCCAATTTTATCTGCCATGTGTCACCCTATCCATCCTGCACCATGTGTCATTCAAAGACTACCAGGAGATGCCAAGTGTCATAGGTTGTCCTGTCTAGAAAAAGTGGAGTTTGTCTCCTCTGAGGTGGCGCCACTTGAAGTGTGTCTCCTGCAGGGGACACGTGTCAACCCCTCCTTCCTTCTAGAAAAGTAGCCTGACACATGTCTCTTCCTACTTTTCTCAGAAAAGTAGGAGACATGTGTCACTCCTAAATTCCTACAGAAAAGGTAGGCTTGTCTCCTCTGAGGTGGCGCCATCTGGAGTGTCTCCTGCAGAGGACACATGGCAAGCTCTCATTTCCTCAGAAAAAGCAAGTGCCATGTGTCATTTTCTGCTTTCTTCAGAAAAGCTAGAATTCAAATATTCAAAAATCTCCATAGGTGGCGAAAATCAAGAACTCCTACCTTTTTTATCCTGTCTGAGATGGCGCCACATGGCTTGGCCCACCTTCTCTCCCCTCTGCCACGTGTCATTCTCTGCTTCTTTCAGAAAAAGTAGAGGACACATGTCCTCTCCCTACTTTTTTCAGAAAAGTAGGAGACACATGTCACTGCCCTCTTTTTCCTCCCTCTTGCCACATGGCATTGTAGGAGCCACCCTGAGGTGGCGCCACATGTCCATCCTCCATTCCTCCAGGGCCAACCTCCATTTGAAATTTGAATTCCCCTCTGAGGTGGCGCCATCTGAAGAACCACACCAGCAGGTTGACACTTGGAACCATCCTGGACTGCCACATGTCCAGATCTCCTTTCACCAGAAAAAGCAAAATTCAAATTCCTCTGAGGTGGCGCCTTCTGAGCCCACTGCTCTGACCTTCTAACATGTGTCAAACACCTTTTGAGGTGGCACCATTCCAGGACTCCACTTGGCTCCATTTTTATTTTTTATTTTATTTTTAATAAAGGTAGCCCACCATGAGGTGGCGCCACCTGAAGACTCCCTACAAAAAGTGAATTTGAAATTCAAACCCCAAGAGAGCACTCTCTGAGGTGGCGCCTCCTGGGAGTTCCCTGCAGAGAGAATCAAGCAAACTTTTGAAAAATTCCAAATTCCCCCTGCTGAGGTGTCTCACCCACAAAATTTCCATTTTTATTTTTCTCAAAAAAAAATCAAAATAGCCTTTTGAGGTGGCGCCACCTGAGGGCTCCCTGCAGAAGACAAATTCGAATTTCAAACCCCTCAGATGGCACCCCCTGAGATGGCGCCACATGGAGCGCTCAGATCGATCCTATTTGAATTTCAAAAATTTTTCAGAAAATTTATAAAAACAATGGTTCACGCCCAGCCTGGAGGGAGATCATTTTTTTTAGCTCTGGTGGACTTGAAAAATCCGACCTAGCCTTCCTAGAATCATATTTTGAACTGTGGAAATCGTGCCCCCTTTGGCGCATTGAAGAAGGTGGAGTAGAGCTCGTGCTGTGGCCAATTCAATTCCAACAGAGGTCAATTTTTGTGAACCATTTGAAGCCCGGAGCGAAGAACGAAGGAAGCTCGTGATAGCTGCCCCTTTCAAGAGCTCCTACGCTGCGTAACGAAACAAGGTGCACTTCTTTTCCCATTGATTGGATTCCATAATTCGAATCGGGAGTCGTTTGAAGAAAGAGCTCATCCGAGGGATGGATTGAGCTATTCTCATAAAAAGACATACATAAAAATGTTTCATTATGCTTCCTTGATGATTTTTAACATGCATGTAGCTAGCTAGATTTAATTTTCATTTTATTTCATTCATTTAGTACATTTCATGAATTAATTAGGATTAATTTAGCCTTTATTTCAATTCTGCTTATTTTCAGTAGGTCTCTGTTTTTGTCAGTCAGTCCACACGTCATTTCATGCATTTGTTTTTTATTAAAAATCCCAACAAAATCACGGAATGCTCCCTTAGGTGTCCTTAAAATTTTGCCAAAAATTCGGAGGCATTTGAATTTGTTTACTCGGTAAACATTCAAAATGGCAAGTTGGATTTTTTTACCCAGGATGCATTTTGAAAATTATTTGCCGACTTGTAAAATCGAGATATCCCTCATGGGAGATCCGATTTTCGATCCGAAAAATGTTCTGAACTAAGGAGAATGTCTAGTTTTTAATATGATGTTTTCCGATTTTTATGATTTTTTTTATATCTGACAAAAATCCGAGAGTTCGGGACACGTGTCAGAGCCTAATTTGGGCCTTTGAGATCTTGGATCGACTTAGGGCTGTGGTTTCTCTTTGTGTGTTGCTCCAAATCCAAAACTGTAAAAAATGAAAGTTGTGTCCGAGATTTCCTTTGTTTGCATCTGAAAGCCTGTAATTTTTAGAATAGTGTTGATACCTGCTTCGGATTTTTTTTGTCAGTCTTCTATTTTGCTACATTTGTCTGTTCTGTTAGTTTAGGCAGGAATAGTTATATTTTTCTATGTATTTATGTTGATCAAATGCCAAAGTCAGCAACATAAAAGTTGTTCATGTAGGTGTCGTGCATAGCTCTGATTAATTTCATAAATTTTCATGGCTGTTTTATATTTGTTTGGCATTTTACATCAGATTAGGGTGATTTTTACCTCTGTCAGAACTAAATCTCTGTTATTGAACTCACCATGGCTCAAATCCCGAGGCTATAAAAACCAAAAAGGTTCAATTTCGGGTCTTTTAGCAGTCTGCAAAATATCAGAAGTTTCCATGGTGTAAATCTTGCATTATCATATTAGGCATTGCATTTGGTTCGGATCCATAGGCAAAATCCATCATTTTTAGGACTTTCCTTGAATTTTAGCATTTAAATCATATCATTTCGTGATTTTTAGCATTCTAGGTTGTTTATCAGAGTGTTTATATGCTTCATACCGAATTTGGTACAATTTGGAATCCATTTGAGGTTCAGATCATCCATAATACCAAAACAGGGTCCCGCAGGACCCGAATCCAAGCGAAAAACAAGCGAAAATCGTTATTTTTGATAAATTGCAAAATACCAAATTCTGATTTTACAGTCTTAATGTGTTTAGCAGCATGTCATCATGTCTCTTACTGCATTTTATCATCATTTGATTCAATTTGAACTTCAAAATCTCAATTTTACCAAGTTTTCCTTCAAAAAACCCTGATTTTAAAGGTATAACTTTATAATTAGGGGTATTTTGGTCATTTTGACCACCAAATCCGAATTTCAAACTGTTTTCCACTGAATTCCCTGCATTTACATCATTTCAAAACATCAAGGAAGCATGAGAATAGGGTTTATATCCAATTAAATCCAATAATTTCATAATATTATTGGAAAATCTTGGAAAAACCCACATATTTGAGCTAACTTTATTTCAAGCTTGGCAGGGACATTCCAAAGAAGGAGCTGAAGTCTGCAAATTTCCTTTTATTTCATTTACTTAGTGATGTAATAATGTAAATTTTGGAATAAGAGATTTAATTTTCTGCTTAGACTAGGATGCATATCATATAACTTGAATTTATGCAATATCCTGTTTCTATGATTCATGCATTTTATTTCAAAAGCACTATGGATGTTCACGAATGGCATATGCACCAACTCTTAGGGAGTTGACGGACTCGGTGGGATCCATATTTACGGCCCTAGTCGGAATATGGACGAGACCCAGATCCATCATCTTTCTACTAGTCACATTGAGCCTACACTCTTAGGCTATCTTAAAATGCACATCATATTTCCAAAGTTTTCAAAATCATGTGCATCAAATCAACTAAGTTCTGAACATATTCATGGCCACAGTCAGGATATGTGAAGGATTTATCTTGACTCAATGCATATTTTTCCAACAAATCTCTTAGAAAATCTTTTCAAAGTGCATTCATTCACTCATGTCATTTGCATCATGAAATCATTGATTTTCTCAAGATTTTCTCAAGATTTTCTCAAGATTTTCTCAAGAAAACTTCATTCTCAAGAAATTCTAAGGATTTTTCAAAATCGGTTTTCCAAAGACAAGTTTCTCCACAGTTTTCCCTGGAAAATGATATTTTCTTAAGAGATTCAAAAGAGTTTTCCAATCTTTCTCCAAGATCCAAAATCGATTTTCAAGTATTTCAAAAGGGTAAAATTCCCAGGATTTCAACTTCCCAGGTTTTCGAATTTCCTTCTCCAATGAGTTTTCCTATAAATCCTCCATCATTTTCCTAAGAAAACTCTCAAAGTCCAAGTTTTCCTAAGAAGTGTTTCCCTTTTCAAAAGGTTCATCTTTTCTCAAGAATCACTTCCATTTTCCCAAGATTTTCAACTATTTCTGATTTTTCCCACATCTTTATAAGCTTTCTCATGTTTTCAAAATCCCCTTTTTATCTGAGTTTCCTGAGAAATTGACCTTTTTCCTGAGGGATTCTTCCCAACTCCAAATGTTTTTCTAAGCATACATCATGTTTTCCAACTGGCATTTTCCAAAATCTCATAGCACATGCCTGAATTCTCTGTGCATTTAGGATAGAACATAACTTTGATAATTTCGCTAAGTCAAGCATAGTTTTGGTCCTTGGTTCGATTACCCCTGTTAAAGGCGGCAGGAATGGTCGAACCTCGTACCGACAGGTCGAGCCCCATCCCATGGATTTTCCCGCAATTTTAAAAAACGGAGGCGAGTATTTCAAAACAATTTCCAAAATCCGGTCAAAGTCTGAAGCGCGAAAGCGTTTCCCCTCTCTCTCTTCCGCAAGGAAGGGAAGACGGGGGAAAAATTTCGCGACGACGACAGGTTTGGCGACCGTGATGGGACCTGTCCTTGTCTGACCTAAATTATGCTTGACTTAGTTTAATTATCAAAATTATGTTCACAAAATGTCAGCTCTTTTACTTTCAATATCATGTGAGCCTAGGAGCCTAGATTCTGACCCAGTTGACATTGAATGCATATAGCTTAGGCATGGTTTGGTAGGACCATATTGAGGAGATATTTTCATGCTCACATAGACTTAGGTCTAAATACAACTCTCCTCAATTTAGGATCTGAATGCAAACGATGTATGCTTCTTCAAAGATTTTCAAAAGTCTATCTCTCTAGGACTTAGAGCCTTCTATTTCTTGCATGTGATCATTTTTCAAAACCCTCAATTACCTATCATTACCCGGTCTTCATGTTGCTGGGCTCTCTTCCAGAACCATAGTTCGGGACAGAGCCTCACAACTGGGCCAACTATTTGGGTTAACACCCCCTACCACGTACCGCGGGCCACAGTCCGAAGTATATCGGTAGGCGCTCAAGGATGTTGGAAAACCTTACCTTAGAACCAGAGTTGAAATTCTATGCCACGTACCTCGGATTTCGATTCGGGTATATCGGCGTAACTGGATTGGACAAAGATGATCTGAACCTAGAGTTAGGATTAGGGTCCTACAACTGTTTTCCAATTGATGCATCTAGAGTCAGCCTTTTAGGGAGTGCTGAATGTGCATAAATGTTTGTGCAGGATGAGATTGTATGTATGATTTTCTCAAATCTTTATGTTTCCCAATGTTTTTCAACTCATTAGGTCTTTTTCAAAATATCCTTATTTTCCACAAGGTCTTTTTCTCAAACCCTGGATGATTTTTTTCAAATATCCCATTTCTTTCAAAACTCCAGGCGATTTTACATTCTACCTTTCTACTGGATCTCGAATTTCTAGTTGCATTTTCATCCTGCCTGCAAAAATTTTCAAAATTTCTCACATTTTCCTAAATCTCATTCTGAGTCTTTCTCTGTTTTCAGTTCGATGGCATCCAGTCAAATCGATCCTATCTTTCCTGAAGGTCACATCTCCTTCGAGGTGCGACAAGGTCGTCCTGAACATCGAGCCCTTAGCACCGGAACTTTCATTCCCCGGTGGTATTATTCCTGGCTAAAGAGCTTTTCCCGAATGTTCTCGGACCATTTGAGCGAGTGCGGATTGGAGCTGGCATCAGCAGTCGGAAAACAGACCATCAATGGCAACCTGATCCATGCAATGGCAGAGCGATGGAATCCTCGAACGTGTACCTTCTGGTTCCCATGGGGAGAAATAACTGTTTTAATGGATGAATTTTCAGAAATCATGGGGTTGCCAGAACCAGCTGGTCGACCAAGCAACCCCTTAGAGCATCAATTCCTTATCAATGTCAAGGGTTTGGACCCCCGAGACTCCTTAGCTCGTATGACAGGCCGCCGATCTTGGCCCCTAATCCAGTTAGAAGGAAATGAATATGTTGACCTACTTGAGTTGTACCGCCAGTATGGGACCTTCATCGAAGTCAGCTCGCTATCAAGAACAGCCAAAGAAAAGATTCAGAATGCAATGGTTCTATGCACTGTAGGACTGTCCCTTTTCCCAGATGGACAGAACTACATGGACATCAGGATAATCCAACTTATGAGAAGATAGGGAAGTCAGCAAACCAATCGCCTCTCCATAGCCATGGCAGCGCTCGCCTTCCTTTATCGAGGTCTGACTCGATTCTCACTTGGAGAGTCCATTTTAGTTGAAGGATGCATCTACGCATTTCAGTCCTGGTTTTTCCAACACGTTCCAGCCCGAGCAAGCTCTTTCAGATACAATGGTCAAGAACTCCTTCCAGTGGCGCAGTACTGGTCTATGATCAACAACATTCAAGAGGATGACGTTGTTTGGGACTATTTTGATCGGCAAATATCTCCTCCCAGATATACGTACGCTTATGGCAAGCGGTTCAAGTTGCTGGGACCATTCTTCTGCACTTACTACCAACCAGAGAGATGTGTTCGGCAGTTCTCCCAGAGACAGCAGTATGTCGAAGCCCGACTGTTATCAGGAGTTATGGCAGAGTTCGATCTCACCTCCGCACAATGGTCCGGGGCATATCATTCTGCCCGCTACGGCTGGGATTCCTTTGTCTCTCTTAAAATCTTTCCAGGTCCTAGAGTGTCTGCCGACTATCGTGAATGGTGGCAAATTGTTTGTCCCCCACCTCTTTGTCAAGATCAATAAAGTCATGTTTTCCCCATTTCAATAAAATTTTCTTTCTCTTGTGGTTTGACGACCTCGCCTAGGTAACAAGGCATATTTTTGTTGTTTATTTCTTTTGCAGAAGGAATTACAACACAATTGTCGTGATTCCCATGACGACTCAGTCCCTAGTAATGGGACATCTTTTCCAAATTGTCTACCATATTTTCAGCGAATATTTCTTCCAAAAGCTAATTCCCTCATAATCTAATCCGGTCTTTTGCCCTGCAGAGAGCATCCATACCATTTGATGGTTGAGACAAGATCAGGCAAAAGAACCACGGCATCCCAGTACTCGTCAGCCTCGGAAGAAGAGATGAGTTCCCCTCGATCTGAGAAGAGTCGAGAGCAGCAACAAGAAGACGATGGCATAGACCCTCAAATGTATGCCATGTTCAGAAAAATGATGAATAAGATGATGAATGAGCAGCCCGGGACCAGCTCAGAAAGGAATCCATTCAGAGAAAAGTTTCATGGTCGTAGGAGTAAGAAGGCTCCCAAGAAGCAGATCCCGCCAGAAGAGATTTCAGATGAATCAGACTCAACTGAAAACACAGATGAAGAATATGAGGTGCCTCCGGCATTTCAGAAGCGTGGCCAAAGTAAAAGCCGCAGATCAAAGAGCAGAGATAAAGAAGAGCCTTTGCAAGCGCAGTTTAAAGAAATGGCCCGAGTTGTCAAAGATCTGCAAGCCCGCGACAAGGGCAAGAAAGTCTTCACCAGTGAGGATTTCTATGACGGCTTAGAAGGGGATGATGATCTGGAGAATCTTCCCCGTAAATTCATCAAATTCGATGGTTCCGGCGACCCAAAAGCGCACCTTGCCACTTTCTTTGCTGAATGCTCTCGGTTTAAGAGGGATAACCGAGCATTGTTTCTATGCTTCCCCCGCAGCTTGGAAGGAGTTGCAGCCAAATGGTATGCTGAGCATATCAACCCCATCGAGCTCAAGGAGTTCGACAAAGTTGTGAATCTCTTTATTAAACGCTTCTTGTTCAACACAGAAGTGCTGCCTACACTGAGTCATCTCTGCAATTTAAGGCAGAATGAGAATGAAAAAGCACGGGACTTCATTCACAGATGGAGATCAGCCTGTAATAAGATGAGAGATCCTATCTCGGAAAGGCATGCATTGTCCTTAATCCTCAACAATTTCTCGCAGCCGTTAAGAGGATTAATCTCCACAGCACCGTCCAGGACCTTCATTGAGTTGACTGAACAAGCTGAATGGCTCGAGCTAAGTGTAGAAAATGGAGTCTATGAAGGCTTCACATTTTCCAAGAACAACTCCCATGGTGAGCAGAAGAAGAAATCTCACTTCACTTATTCTGCTAACAAATCCAACAAAGGTCGTAATCAGCATAAAGGGCAGAAGAAAGATTACTGCTACAACTCCGGCAGTTCGAACAACAAGGATCAGAAAGCAAAGCCTGCTCCTCAGTTCAGCAAGCCTCCTCAGCAGGATCAAGGGTCGAAACTGCGCGAGAAGACCAAACATGAAGGATGGAGTTACGACAGAAAGTTTACTCCTCTTGACCAATCACTCGAGGATGTGCTCGAGTACATGCTATCGAAAGAGATGGTCAAATTGCCCAGATTGGTCGATCCCCCTGTGCCCATGGGGAAATGAAAAGATCAATTCTGCAAGTTCCACAGGACAGTGGGACACAACACCGAGAACTTCTTTGTTTTCAAAAACATCGTGCAAGATCTCATTGAAAAAAATCTATTGGTAGAAGGAGAAGAAGAAGAGAAAATGGACATTCTCAACCACCCCTTCCCCTCGCACACCACAGCGGTAGTGTCTGCACAACCATTTCTGCCGCATGAACATATCAAGCCATGTTCTGCGCAAGATCTTCAAGTTCATCATCAGGTGACGGTGCTACGACAAGCAGCTCCAGATTCTAAGAAGATGGACTTAATTTCAACATTCGGTAAAATGAAAGTTGCGGAAGCACCTGTGAAGACAGTTCCCAAGTCAAAGGGAACTCCTGCCTTCTTCAAGCAAAGTGTCAAACCCAGGCTGGAGAATTCAAGTCAGAAGCCTCTGACCGCTCTATCCAATGTCTCCATCCTTGACTTGGCCAAGAATTCTAGCAAGCACCGACAAGTACTGGACGATCTGCTCAGGAAAATCAAAGTTAAGCCCAGCACTACTCCTGAAGACATGGCACAGATTGTGAACTCTGCCATGACCAATGCACCAATCACCTTCTCAGATGAGGACCTTCCAAAGCCTCATTCCTTTCATAATAATGCCTTGTACATTGTCGTTCGAGTCAGAGGAATGACAGTTCCCCATGTGCTGGTCGATGGAGGCAGTAGCCTCAACATATGTCCCGAAATGACCGCAAAGGCATTAGGGATCAATGACGAAGAATACATTCCAGATCCCATCACTATCTATGGGTTTGACAATCATGGTCAAACGGCCAAGGGCAAGATATTCCTGGAAGTGTTTATCAACTATTCAGTGCATTCAGTGCTTTTTCACGTGGTTAATGTACCACCAACCTACAACTTGCTGCTCGGAAGGACATGGATTCACAATGCTAATGCAGTGCCTTCCACCCTCCATTAATGTGTGAAGTGGTCAAAGGGTGGAATGATAACCACAATACTGGGAGAAGACCCAGAAGAAAGGCTCCCGCAGCCCATGATTCCCCGGCCATCATTCAATGCAGATATTCCCAGCATCAGGGAGAGTGAAGAGATCAATCTCGGGGAGAATCGAGAAATACTTCAGGCACCATCAGAGCCATCTCTGCACACAGTAGCCACGACATGATGGAAAGGTCCTCAATTCTTCAAGGTTGGAGGTCGAATCGACTACAGCACCATTAAGGATCATCCCTTGTTTCCTCAATTCATGAAGTCAAGAAAGGGATTTGATTTACTCCTGAAGCATGGCTATCAACCCTTCAAGGGACTCGGCAAGAATGAAGATGGCCGCATCAAGCCAATGATCCAGAAACATCGTCCCCACAGGGCAGGATTGGGGTTCTCCGGAGGAAGCTCATCAAGGAAGACTGTTTTTGTCAAAGGGGCACAATGAAGACCATTTGTTATTTCCTTTCTATTCTTTTCCAAATAAATGTCTCATTTTACCAATGTCATTGATCAATTCAATCAATAAAATTTCAAGTTTCTTTGTCTATCCGGATGCCATCTACTCCCTTTTTGTCTGTCTCATCATTTTATAATTCAATGCCATTTTATGTATGGTTCTCTTCAAATGATTGCATGTCTTACTATAGGCCAATTTGTCTGAACCAAATTTCTTCTCCAAAATTTCAGAATGACCTCTCGGACAATCAAGAAGCTCGTTCTCAATCCCAAGGCCTTTCAGAAGTCGACAGCAATTCATAGAATCAAAGCAAGCACCGGAAATGACAAGAGTGCAAAGCAGTCTGATGATTGTGCAGAATATGATCAGTCTCTTCAGGAATTACCGGAGTTCGCCGCAGTTCAGAAGCAGGACGAACCATCTCCTCTAGTACAAGATCCAACTGAAGGTGTCAATATCGGTTCAGAGGAAGATCCAAAAATTCTCCAGATCGGAACCAGTCTGAGTCCGGAAGAAAAGAAAAGGCTTACAGATTTTCTCAAGCGGCATGAAGAAGTGTTCGCATGGACGTATGAAGACATGCCAGGCTTAGACCCCAAATTAGTCGAACACCGTCTTGTCTTAAAGCCGGATGCTAAACCAGTTAAGCAGAAGCTGAAAAAAATGGATCCCAGAATAGAACAGCAAGTCAAGGAAGGACTTGAAGATCTGCTCAAAGCAGGATTTATTCGAGCCATTGACTACCCGGATTGGTTAGCCAATATCGTCGTTGTCCCAAAGAAAAGCGGCAAAGTGAGGATCTGCATAGACTTCAGAGACCTCAACAAGGCAACTCCGAAGGATGACTATCCACTTCCAAGCATCGATCTTCTAGTCGATAGCACGGCAGGACATGCCATGTTCTCTTTCATGGACGGATATTCCGGCTACAATCAGATTAAGTTGGCCGCCCGCGACCAATCAAAAACTTCTTTTACTACGCCTTGGGGCACTTTCTGCTACACAGTTATGCCTTTTGGGCTCAAGAATGCTGGAGCAACATATCAACGGGCAATGGCCGTCATCTTTCACGATCAGATGCGCAAAATCATGGATGCATATGTTGATGATATCCTCGTGAAATCTAAAGAGGAAGAAGATCACCTTGAAACACTTGACCAAGTCTTTAAAAGACTTATTCTTTACAAGTTAAGGCTTAACCCGCAAAAGTGTGTCTTTGGAGTCGAATCAGGCAAACTGTTGGGTTTTCTGGTCAGTAAAAAGGGAATTGAAGTTGACCCGGCCAAAGCAAAGGCTATCATTGATATGCCTCCCCTGAAGAATCTCAAAGAACTGCGTAGCCTTCAAGGACGTATGCAGTCAATCCGGCGATTCATTTCCAATTTGGCGATGAGATGTGAGCCTTTCAACCACTTACTCAGAAAAGGAGTTAAGTTCGAATGGGGACCAGAGTGCCAGCAATCGTTCGATCGAATCAAGAAGTATCTTCTTAATCCTCCTATCTTGAAGCCGCCCAAATTGGGAAAACCTCTTCTGTTATACATCTCAGTCAATCAAGTCGCATGCGGCGGATTCTTGGCACAATACAAAGAAGGCAGCCTGATAGAACACGCCATTTATTACGTGAGTAAGACTTTCATAGATTATGAAAAGAGATACTCTCAAATAGAGAAGACCTGCCTAGCTCTGGTATGGATGTGTCAGAAGCTAAGACACTACCTGCTAACATCAGAAGTCAAAATCTTGTCTAAACTCAATCCTCTCAAGTATATCTTAGAGCAACCTTTCCTCAGCTGACGAGTCGCAAAATGGCAAGTCTTACTGATGCAGTATGACTTAGAATATGTCTCGCAGCAATCAATCAAAGGCCAAGCAATTGCAGATCAATTGGCGGATTTTCCTCTGGCCGAAGAAGTGAAAGCCGAAGATGACTTCCCTGATGAGCAAATATGCAACATCCAGCAATTTCCAGTCTGGAATTTATTTTTTTATGGTTCTAAGAACATGGCCGGAATAGGCATCGGAATTTTATTAATCACTCCTGAGAAAGAAATGATTCCATTTTCTCTCAAGCTCGACTTTCAATGCACTCACAATATGGCTGAATATGAAGCCCTGATTCAAGGTCTAAGGATTCTATTAGACTTTAATGTCAAGAGAGTACATGCCTACGGTGACTCATTACTTGTTGTCAATCAAGTTCGAGCCGAATGGCAGGTCAAAGATCAGAAGCTATTTCCCTATCAGAAAATTGTTTCAGCTCTTATCAGCAAGTTTGAAGAATTCCAGCTCTTCCATATCAAGAGAGATTTTAATCAAGTGGCCGATAGCCTAGCCAGTTTAGGCTCCATTATGGCATTCAAGAATGGAGAATCTTGTCGCTCTTTTGAAATTGGCAGACTTGACCAACCTGCTTTCATTCCAGCGGAACAGGTAAACCAGGCTGAGCAAAAGAAGAAGCCTTGGTATTACAACATCAGAACTTTCATAGAAACTGGCGAGTTTCCTCCAGAACTCTCAAAGAAAGAGCAACGAGCAATCCAGTGTATGTCTACTCGATACTTCATTTTGGCCAATGTCCTCTATCGTCGTGGATTCAGTTCAGAGTATTCCAGATGTTTAGATGAAGACGAAGCCAAAGAAGTCGTGCGAGAAGCACATGAAGGCATTTGTGGCGGCCACGTCGGCTACCAAACCCTTGTCAAGCAAATCATAAGAGCAGGGTACTACTGGAAGACTATGCAACAAGACTGTTATCATTATGTGAAAAAGTGTGCACAATGTCAAATACATGCACCTTCTATCCATGCTCCGGCAACTTATTTACAGCCTGTTGTTTCTCCATGGCCGTTCTCCATGTGGGCCTTCGATGTCGTAGGTCCCATCACTCCTTCAGCTTCAAATGGCCACAAATACTTCCTTGCCGCAACAGAATATTTCACCAAGTGGGTAGAAGCCATCAGTCTCCGCACAGTAGAAGGCCGACACGTGGTTTCTTTTATTCACAAGAACATCCTTTGCCGTTTCGGCATCCCACATGACATTGTGTCAGACAATGGCAGTCATTTCAAGAATGAAAAGATGAAGACATTCTGCTCAAAATTCAAAATTTATCACCATTTTTCTGCTCCATATTATCCTCAAGGGAATGGTCAGGCAGAAACCACCAACAAGATTTTAATTCGTATTTTGGAGCGAACTGTGGAAACAGGCCGTGACTGGCATGAGAAGATCCACGATGCACTGTGGGCCTATCGGACCACCATTCGTACACCAACGAATGCTACTCCATCAGAACTGGTCTATGGAACAGAAGTAGTATTGCCGCTACATGTTCAGAAGCCCGCTTTGAAATTTGCTTCACTTCTGCAATTACCTCTTGATCAGTACCAGTAGCAGCGACTAGTGCAGCTAGACTTACTCGACGAAAGAAGGCTAAAAGCAGCAGAGCATGCTCAATCCTATCGCCAGAGAGTAGCCAGGCAATATGCGAAGTCTATCATCGAAAGAAGATTCAAAGTCAATGATTTAGTACTTCGATCCACAGCTTATCTCAAGCATCGTCCTGGCGGCAAATGGTCGCCAAATTGGGAAGGTCCCTAAGTTGTCAAAGAAGCATTACCCCGCAACTCATATCGGCTCATCAATGCCGATGGAGTAGAATTGCCAGATCCTATTAATGCTCGACACTTGAAAAAGTTTTATACTTGAAACATTTATCCTTCTCTTGTAATCCTTCCTGTTTCCTTCAAATAATGATCCAACTTTCTTTCCCAGTTACACTGGGGCATTTTAAAATTTTGTTCTATATGCAGGCAAGATAAACAAATTCCTCATTTCATGCACTTGTGCATTCATAGGCATCAACTCATATTCATTTGCATTCAATTGCATTAATAACAATTCGGTCGGTATTGGGATTTCAACAAACAGTCCCATCACAATTCCTAATGATCCAAAGATCATCGCCAATACTGAACCAAAACCCAGCACTCAAACTGGTATTATTTCAAAATCCAGTATTCAAGCTGGTACATTTTCAACTTTTTGGAAAACCGAGTTCCGACTCGGGTTTTTATTCAAATCATTTTCCTTTGTTGATCCAGGTTCCGACTCGTGATCTCTCTACCTTATTCGAGCCTTGACTCGAACTCTTCATTTTCCTTGTTGATCCGGGTTCCGACTCGTGATCTCTCTACTTTACTCGAGCCTTGACTCGAACTCTTTATTTTCCTTTGTTGATCCGGGTTCCGACTCGTGATCTCTCTACTTTACTCGAGCCTTGACTCGAATTCTTCATTTTCCTTGTTGATCCGGGTTCCGACTCGTGATCTCTCTACTTTACTCGAGCCTTGACTCGAACTCTCCATTTTCCTTTGTTGATCCGGGTTCCGACTCGTGATCTCTTTACCTTATTCGAGCCTTGACTCGATTTCTTCATTTTCCTTTGTTGATCCGGGTTCCGACTCGTGATCTCTCTAACTTATTCGAGCCTTGACTCGAACTCTTCATTTTCTTTTGTTGATCCGAGTTCCGACTCGTGATCTCTATGCCTTAATCGAGCTCGGATTAGAGCTCTTCATTTTCTTTTGTTGATCCGAGTTCCGACTCGTGATCTTTATACCTTTTCGAGCTCAGATTAGAGCTCTTCATTTTCTTTTGTTGATCCGAGTTCCGACTCGTGATCTCTATACCTTGTTCGAGCTCAGATTCGAGCTCTTCATTTTCTTTGTTGATCCGGGTTCCGACTCGAGATCTCTTTATTCATTCGAGCTCAGATTCGAGCTCTTCATTTTTCCTTATTGATCCGGGTTCCAACTCGAGATCTCTTTATTTGTTCAAGCTTTGATTCGAGCTCTTTATTTTCCTTTATTGATCCGGGTTCCGACTCGTGATCTCATTATCTTATTTGAGTTATGATTCGAGCCTTCCATTTTCCTTTGTTGATTCGAGTTCCAACTTATGATCTCTGTATTTTATTTGAGCTCTGACTCGAACTCATCATTCTCCTTTGATTAATCCAAGTCATTTCAATCATTAAAGTCTGTCAATTGCTCGAATTTGACATTTTGCTCTCCAAATTCCAATTTAAATCTTCGAATCATGCAATTCTTCAATTTCGACCTTCGGGTCAACCAATTTCCATGTTTCGACCTTCGGGTCATGCAATTTCCAAATTTTGACCTTCGGGTCAATCAATTTCCAAATTTCGACCTTTAGGTCAACCAATTCTCAATTTCGACCCTTTTGGTCAAATCAATTCTCAATTTCGACCGTCAGGTCATCCAATTTCGACCTTCGGGTCATTCAATTCTCAACAACCAATTTTCCAATTTCCCATTTCGACCTTCGGGTCAATCAATCTCAATACCCAATTTCAATCATTTCCTCTTGCGAAAGACCCTTTTTAGGGAGAGTTCGAGGGAGCTCGTTCTTTTCGCATACTATCCAATTCGTTCACTTAGCCCCTTTTTAGGGAGAATTTGAAGGGACTCGCGTCTTTGTGAACCGTTTGCAAAACAATTTCCAATTTCACACGAGAAACCCTTTTTAAGGGAGAGGCTCGACGGAGACTCGCTTTTCTTGTGACCCCCCAATTTCATACTAGGCCATTTTCGTCATAAAGGACCCTCTTTGCAGGGAGAGTGTGATGGACTCGTTCCTTTCATGACCCAATTTTCAGACCTCACTATTATCGGCCCCCTTTCCATAAGAGAAGCCTAATATTATGGAGCTTTGACGAAAGCTTAATTTCTCTTCGAAAGTTCGTTTTGCAAACACCTCCTCTTCAGGGAAGAGAGGAGTATTTCCCATTTCCCATTCAGGTAAGGGCTAAGCCTGAGTCTCTCTTTTTGGGGAAAAAGAGAGGAGAATTTTCGTCACGGATGTGTTGAGCCGGATTTCAAATACTCATTTTCACCAAGGATTTCAAGAAAATTTTGTCAATTTGTCAATCAATTGTTGATTTCAGAATCTTTATTGTACAAATCTTTATTTCAGTTTACCGTCAGCATTACTTCCAAAAGAGTGAAGCTTCTGCGAAAAGAGATTCAAAATTCAAATTCTTTTTATTGGCCAACCAAAAGGATGAAGGATAAGTCCTCGATATGGCCAGAAAAGAAGATTCAATGTTATTGAAAATCGTAGATGATTGATATTGATCGCAGTTATGGCACATCTTTAAAGGCTATTCTTGTAAGGACGAGGCAGTGGAAATATCCTGAGTGCTAGAAAAGAGAGAATTCGCCCTAACCCCGTCTCCTCAAAATCACCTAAGCTGCAATTAAGTATCCGCAAAAGGGATCTCTCACCTGTCGTCAAGATGAAGGCGAATTAGGCGAGTAGACCCCCGGGGCCAAAGAAGATTCGAAACATCTCCAAGATGACGGAGTTTGTGAAGGATCCTTCCAGAGAAAGTCCAAAGCACTGTCGAGATGAAGACAGATGCGATGAACCTCTCGACAATCCCTAAAAGGTATTTAATTTCAGCTATCATCCAAAGAATCCCCAGCCAATTAGCCAATTAGCCAATATCATCCCCAAATCCATCGCCCAAGAAGGATCGAAACATCTCCAAGTTGAAGGAGTTTGTGACGTACCCTTCCCAAAAGAGAGAAAGAGAGGAAAAAGAAAGAGAGAAAAAGTCAGAACATCTCCAAAATAAAGGAGAATGCAGCCAAAACCCAGAGAACCAAAAGAGTGCAGAAAGATTATCATGAGAGAGGCCCTCAGGATATCAAACTGCCAAATTTATCAAGAATCCTCTTTAACTTTGTGAAATTCTATTATCAATATTCTTTCATCAATTGCTTTCATAATATCAAATTTTTTTTCTTGTTCATATCAAGGAAATTGATAGCTTCCTTGAAGAAGGTCAATTGCAAACAATTTGGGTTTCCAATTTCGATTCTACGAAGTGAACCTTGTTTGGAGGTAATGCTTTGGGTAGAAAAGAAAGAATATCTCTGCAACAATGTGCAACATTTTCAAAAATTTTGAATCAACCGCAGAATTTCCAACATTTTGACAATGTTTTCCAGCTATCCTGACATGAAGTGAGAACTTGATGCCCGTCTTTGATACATCCTGACACCAATTTTAAATCCCTCTTAAGGACTTGATTCCTTCCCTTCTTTGAGAGCATGAACTCTCAGAATTGCACACTTCCCTGTGTCCCCACTGTCCCACCATAGACAGTCCCATTTCGGTTCGAGGTCGAACCACCAATCATTTCCCGCAAAAGGCAATTTCAAAAGCTGATTTTAGTCTCAGCAATGAGACGCTCAAAATCAATCCCTTTTCAAGCTTTAGGGACCCCATTTTCCTTCCTTTTGCAAAAACCCTATTGGATTTATTGTGCAAAATCCAAAGGTTCCATCATGGTCTCTTCCTTCGAGGATTCCATCCATTTTCCGCCCGATCAGGATAAGGGTATAAACCTGAGCCTCCTTTGATGAGGTATTCCATTTTCCGCCCGATCAGGATAAGGGTATAAACCTGAGCCTCCTTTGATGAGGTATTCCATTTTCCGCCCGATCAGGATAAGGGTATAAACCTGAGCCTCCTTTGATGAGGTATTCCATTTTCCGCCCGATCAGGATAAGGGTATAAACCTGAGCCTCCTTTGATGAGGTATTCCATTTTCCGCCCGATCAGGATAAGGGTATGAACCTGAGCCTCGATCAAAGAGGTATTCCATTTTCCACCCGATCAGGATAAGGGTACAAACCTGAGCCTCAACCAAAGAGGTATTTCATTTTCTGCCCGATCAGGATAAGGGTACAAACCTGAATCTCATTCCAATGAGATATTTCATTCCCCAATCAGGTTAAGGGTCAAACCTGAGCTTCGTTCCATGCGAGGTATTTCTGTCCCATCCAGGTTAAGGGCATAAACCTGAACTTCACTCTCATAGAGTGAATCTTTTCTCTCCATTCTTTGCTTCATATCTACCATCCTCCTCGGGCTAATTTCTTCACACCCAGTCAGATCCTTCTAACTAGGGCATTTTTTTTTTGTATAGCCCAAATTTGGTGTGTTTTCTTTGCCACTAAGCTCGGCCATGAGCCGGCTTAGTAGCAAAGAGGGGCATCTGTAAACACCCCAAATTTTCACTCACCTCCAACATTTCCACCAAACACCAACATCCAGCCTCTGAAATCGCTGGAGGGCAAAATGGTCATTTTCTGAGCCTGGACCTTGCAAAAGTCTAAATTTCATCTGAAACTCTCAAAATTTCTCTAATTTTAACTCAGATGTTCAAAAATTTATTCCTGACAGGAGACAGACAGCTCCAAGTCTTGATTCAAGATTGCATTTCATAAGACATGACATTGCATATCATTGCATGAGCATTTCAAATCACTGCACTGCACAGCATGTCATTTCGAGGTCCAAAACTCTCGATTTCAAAAATTTTCAATCCAGATTAGAATTTCAACTCTTTTCAAAATTGATTTCAAAACCCTGGGTCTTCAAAATTATCAATTCTTCCCATTTTACCCCCAGGACTCTGAATTTCAAAATATTTTCTCAGGAAAACGATCTGGATAGTTTTTAATGTGGATTTCAGTCACTTCACCTCAGATTTTGCCGTTTTTGACAAATTTCAAATATCTTCCTTTTACAAAATCGCCCTACAAGGGCCAACTCTTTCCAAAATTCCTGTTTTGCCCATTAGTCCAGATTTTATGAAAATTCCAAAAAGAAGTTGTTATTTTATCCTTATTTCAATAAAGAAGCAATGTGGGACCCACACTGAGGTGGTGTCACACAAGCTTTTCTTTTGAAAAATTTGAATTTTGAAAAAAACCCAAAAATATAGGAGCCTTGTCCCCTGGATTGGTGCCACTTGTCATTTCTCTCTCCTCCCATTTCCATGCCAAGTGTCAGTGTGGGGCTACCTTAAGAAGCCGCCACATGTCATCCCATTTTATCTGCCATGTGTCACCCTATCCATCCTGCACCATGTGTCATTCAAAGACTACCAGGAGATGCCAAGTGTCATAGGTTGTCCTGTCTAGAAAAAGTAGAGTTTGTCTCCTCTGAAGTGGCGCCACTTGAAGTGTGTCTCCTGTAGGGGACACGTGTCAACCCCTCCTTCCTTCTAGAAAAGTAGCCTGACACATGTCTCTTCCTACTTTTCTCAGAAAAGTAGGAGACATGTGTCACTCCTAAATTCCTACAGAAAAGGTAGGCTTGTCTCCTCTGAGGTGGCGCCATCTGGAGTGTCTCCTGCAGAGGACACATGGCAAGCTCTCATTTCCTCAGAAAAAGCAAGTGCCATGTGTCATTTTCTGCTTTCTTCAGAAAAGCTAGAATTCAAATATTCAAAAATCCCCATAGGTGGCGAAAATCAAGAACTCCTACCTTTTTCATCCTGTCTGAGATGGCGCCACATGGCTTGGCCCACCTTCTCTCCCCTCTGCCACGTGTCATTCTCTGCTTCTTTCAGAAAAAGTAGAGGACACATGTCCTCTCCCTACTTTTTTCAGAAAAGTAGGAGACACATGTCACTGCCCTCTTTTTCCTCCCTCTTGCCACATGGCATTGTAGGAGCCACCCTGAGGTGGCGCCACATGTCCATCCTCCATTCCTCCAGGGCCAACCTCCATTTGAAATTTGAATTCCCCTCTGAGGTGGCGCCATCTGAAGAACCACACCAGCAGGCTGACACTTGGAACCATCCTGGACTGCCACATGTCCAGATCTCCTTTCACCAGAAAAAGCAAAATTCAAATTCCTCTGAGGTGGCACCTTCTGAGCCCACTGCTCTGACCTTCTGACATGTGTCAAACACCTTTTGAGGTGGCACCATTCCAAGACTCCACTTGGCTCCATTTTTATTTTTTATTTTATTTTTAATAAAGGTAGCCCACCATGAGGTGGCGCCACCTGAAGACTCCCTACAAAAAGTGAATTTGAAATTCAAACCCCAAGAGAGCACCCTCTGAGGTGGCGCCTCCTGGGAGTTCCCTGCAGAGAGAATCAAGCAAACTTTTGAAAAATTCCAAATTCCCCCTGCTGAGGTGTCTCACCCACAAAATTTCCATTTTTATTTTTTCTCAAAAAAAAAATCAAAATAGCCTTTTGAGGTGGCGCCACCTGAGGGCTCCCTGCAGAAGACAAATTCGAATTTCAAACCCCTTAGATGGCACCCCCTGAGATGGCGCCACATGGAGGGCTCTGATCGATCCTGTTTGAATTTCAAAAAATTTTCAGAAAATTTATAAAAACAAGGGTTCACGCCCAGCCTGGAGGGAGATCATTTTTTTTAGCTCTGGTGGACTTGAAAAATCCGACCTAGCCTTCCTAGAATCAGATTTTGAACTGTGGAAATCGTGCCCCCTTTGGCGCATTGAAGAAGGTGGAGTAGAGCTCGTGCTGTGGCCAATTCAATTCCAACAGAGATCGATTTTTGTGAACCATCTGAAGCTCGGAGCGAAGAACGAAGGAAGCTCGTGATAGCTGCCCCTTTCAAGAGCTCCTACGCTGCGTAACGAAACAAGGTGCACTTCTTTTCCCATTGATTGGATTCCATAATTCGAATCGGGAGTCGTTTGAAGAAAGAGCTCATCCGAGGGATGGATTGAGCTATTCTCATAAAACGACATACATAAAAATGTTTCATTATGCTTCCTTGATGATTTTTAACATGCATGTAGCTAGCTAGATTTACTTTGCATTTTATTTCATTCATTTAGTACATTTCATGAATTAATTAGGATTAATTTAGCCTTTATTTCAATTCTGCTTATTTTCAGTAGGTCTCTGTTTTTGTCAGTCAGTCCACACGTCATTTCATGCATTTGTTTTTATTAAAAATCCCAAAAAAATCACGGAATTTGCCATTAGGTGTCCCTGAAATTTTGCCAAAAGTTCGAAGGCATTTGATTTTGTTTACTGCGGTAAACCTTCAAAATGGCAAGTCGGGTTTTTTACCCGGGATGCATTTTGAAAATCATTTGCCGACTTGTAAAATTGAGATATCCCTCATGGGAGATCCGATGTTCGATCCGAAAAATGTTCTGAACTTGGGAGAATGTCTAGTTTTTAATATGATGTTTTCAGATTTTTATGATTTTTTTTATATCTGACAAAAATCCGAGAGTTAGGGACACGTGTCAGAGCCTAATTTGGGCCTCTGAGATCTTGGATCGACTTAGGGCTGTGGTTTCTCTTTGTGTGTTGCTCCAAATCCAAAACTGTAAAAAGTGAAAGTTGTGTCCGAGATGTCCTCTGTTTGCATCTGAAAGCCTGTAATTTTTAGAATAGTATTGATATCTGCTTCGGATTTTTTTTGTCAGTCCTATATTTTGCTACATTTGTCAATTCTGTTAGTTTAGGTAGGAATAGTTATATTTTTCTCTGTATTTCTGTTGATCAAATGCCGAAGTCAGCAACATGAAAGTTGTTTATGTAGGTGTCGTGCATAGCTCTGATTAATTTCATAAATTTCCATGGCCGTTTTATATTTGTTTGGCATTTTACATCAGATTAGGGTGATTTTTACCTCTGTCAGAACTAAATCTCTGTTATTGAACTCACCATGGCTCAAATCCCGAGGCTATAAAAACCAAAAAGGTTCCATTTCGGGTCTTTTAGCAGTCTGCAAAATATCAGAAGTTTCCATGGTGTAAATCTTGCATTATCATATTAGGCATTGCATTTGGTTCGGATCCATAGGCAAAATCCATCATTTTTAGGACTTTCCTTGAATTTTAGCATTTAAATCATATCATTTCATGATTTTTAGCATTCTAGGTTGTTTATCAGAGTGTTTATATGCTTCATACCGAATTTGGTACAATTTGGAATCCATTTGAGGTTTGGATCATCCATAATACCAAAACAGGGTCCCGCAGGACCCGGATCGAAGCGAAAAACAAGCGAAAATCGTTATTTTTGATAAATTGCAAAATACCAAATTCTGATTTTACAGTCTTAATGTGTTTAGCAGCATGTCATCATGTCTCTTACTGCATTTTATCATCATTTGATTCAATTTGAACTTCAAAATCTCAATTTTACCAAGTTTTCCTTCAAAAAACCCTGATTTTAAAGGTATAACTTTATAATTAGGGGTATTTTGGTCATTTTGACCACCAATTCCGAATTTCAAACTGTTTTCCACTGAATTCCCTGCATTTACATCATTTCAAAACATCAAGGAAGCATGAGAATAGGGTTTATATCCAATTAAATCCAATAATTTCATAATATTATTGGAAAATCTTGGAAAAACCCACATATTTGAGCTAACTTTATTTCAAGCTTGGCAAGGACATTCCAAAGAAGGAGCTGAAGTCTGCAAATTTCCTTTTATTTCATTTACTTAGTGATGTAATAATGTAAATTTTGGAATAAGAGATTTAATTTTCTGCTTAGACTAGGATGCATATCATATAACTTGAATTTATGCAATATCCTGTTTCTATGATTCATGCATTTTATTTCAAAAGCACTATGGATGTTCACGAATGGCACATGCACCAACTCTTAGGGAGTTGACGGACTCGGTGGGATCCATATTTACGGCCCTAGTCGGAATATGGACGAGACCCAGATCCATCATCTTTCTACTAGTCACATTGAGCCTACACTCTTAGGCTATCCTAAAATGCACATCATATTTCCAAAGTTTTCAAAATCATGTGCATCAAATCAACTAAGTTCTGAACATATTCATGGCCACAGTCAGGATATGTGAAGGATTTATCTTGACTCAATGCATATTTTTCCAACAAATCTCTTAGAAAATCTTTTCAAAGTGCATTCATTCACTCATGTCATTTGCATCATGAAATCATTGATTTTCTCAAGAAAACTTCATTCTCAAGAAATCGATTTCTCAAGAAATTCTAAGGATTTTTCAAAATCGGTTTTCCAAAGACAAGTTTCTCCACAGTTTTCCCTGGAAAATGATATTTTCTTAAGAGATTCAAAAGAGTTTTCCAATCTTTCTCCAAGATCCAAAATCGATTTTCAAGTATTTCAAAAGGGTAAAATTCCCAGGATTTCAACTTCCCAGGTTTTCGAATTTCCTTCTCCAATGAGTTTTCCTATAAATCCTCCATCATTTTCCTAAGAAAACTCTCAAAGTCCAAGTTTTCCTAAGAAGTGTTTCCCTTTTCAAAAGGTTCATCTTTTCTCAAGAATCACTTCCATTTTCCCAAGATTTTCAACTATTTCTGATTTTTCCCACATCTTTATAAGCTTTCTCATGTTTTCAAAATCCCCTTTTTATCTGAGTTTCCTGAGAAATTGACCTTTTTCCTGAGGGATTCTTCCCAACTCCAAATGTTTTTCTAAGCATACATCATGTTTTCCAACTGGCATTTTCCAAAATCTCATAGCACATGCCTGAATTCTCTGTGCATTTAGGATAGAACATAACTTTGATAATTTCGCTAAGTCAAGCATAGTTTTGGTCCTTGGTTCGATTACCCCTGTTAAAGGCGGCAGGAATGGTCGAACCTCGTACCGACAGGTCGAGCCCCATCCCATGGATTTTCCCGCAATTTTAAAAAACGGAGGCGAGTATTTCAAAACAATTTCCAAAATCCGGTCAAAGTCTGAAGCGCGAAAGCGTTTCCCCTCTCTCTCTTCCGCAAGGAAGGGAAGACGGGGGAAAAATTTCGCGACGACGACAGGTAGGTCCATAGTGCATCGTGGATCTTCTCATGCCAGTCACGGCCTATTTCAACAGTTCGCTGCAAGATACGAATTAAGATCTTGTTGGTGGCCTCTACCTGACCATTCCCTTGAGGATAATATGGAGCGGAAAAATGATGATAGATCTTGAACTTTGAGCAGAATGTCTTCATCTTTTCATTCTTGAAGTGACTGCCATTATCTGACACGATGTCATGTGGGATGCCGAAACGACAAAGGATGCTCTTGTGAATAAAAGAGACCACGTGTCAGCCTTCTACTGTGCGGAGAGTGATAGCTTCTACCCACTTGGTGAAATATTCTATTGGGGCAAGGAAGTATTTATGGCCATTTGAAGCAGAAGGAGCGATGGGACCTACGACATCGAAGGCCCACATAGAGAACGGCCATAGAGAAACAACAAATTACAAATATGTTGCTGGAGCATGAATAGAAGGTGCGTGTATCTGACATTGAACACACTTCTTCACAAAATAGTAGCAGTCTTGCTGCATAGTCTTCCAATAGTAACCTGCTCTGACGATCTGCTTGACAAGGGTTTGGTAGCCGATGTGACCACCACAAATGCCTTTGTGTGCTTCTCGCACGACTTCTTTGGCTTCGTCTTCGTCTAAACATCTGGAATATTCTGAACTGAATCCACGACGATAGAGGACATTTTCCAGAATGAAGTATCAAGTAGACATACGCTGGATTGCTCGTTGCTCTTTCTTTGAGAGTTCTGGGGGAAATTCCCCAGTTTCTATGAAAGTTTTGATATTGTAATACCAAGGCTTCTTCTTTTGTTCAACCTGGTTTACATGTTCTGTTGGAAGGCAGGCAGATTGGTCAAGTCTGTCAATTTCAAAGGAGCGACAAGATTCTCCATTCTTGAACGCCATAATAGAGCCTAAACTGGCTAGGCTATCGGCCACTTGATTAAAATCTCTCCTGATATGGAAGAGCTGAAATTCTTCAAACTTGCTGACAAGAGCTGAAACGATTTTTTGATAAGAAAATAGCTTTTGATCTTTGACTTGTCATTCGGCTCGAACTTGATTGACAACGAGTAATGAGTCGCCGTAGGCATGCACTCTCTTAACATTGAAGTCTAGTAGAATTTTTAGACCTTGAATCAGAGCTTCATACTCGGCCATATTATGGGTGCATTGAAAATCTAACTTGAGGGAAAATGGAATCATATCCTTCTCTGGAGTGATTAACAAAATTCCAATGCCTATTCCAGCCATATTCTTGGAACCATCGAAAAATAAATTCCAGATTGGAGATTGCCGGATATTGCAAATTTGTTCATTCGGGAAATCATCTTCGGCTTTTACTTCTTTGGCTAAAGGAAAGTCAGCCAGTTGATCTGCAATTGCTTGTCCTTTAATTGATTGTTGCGAGACATATTCTAAGTCATACTGCATCAGTAAGACTTGTCATTTGGCGACTCGTCCACTGAGAAAAGGTTGCTCTAAAATGTATTTGAGAGGATTGAGTTTAGACAAGATTTTGACTTCAGATGCCAGCAGGTAGTGTCTTAGCTTCTGACACATCCATACCAGAGCTAGGCAGGTCTTCTTTATGTGAGAATATTTCTTTTCATAGTCTATGAAAGTCTTACTCACATAATAAATGGCGTGCTCTATCAAGTTGCCTTCTTTGTACTGCGCTAGGAATCTGCCGCATGCGACTTGATTGACTGAAATGTATAATAAAAGGGGTTTCCCCAATTCTGGCGGCTTCAAAATAGGAGGATTGAGAAGATACTTCTTGATGCGATCGAATGATTGCTGACATTCTGGTCCCCATTCAAACTTCACTCCTTTTCTGAGCAAGTGGTTGAAGGGTTCGCATCTCATTGCCAAGTTGGAAATAAATCGCCGGATTGATTGCATGCATCCCTGAAGACTACGCAATTCTTTGAGATTTTTCGAGGGTGGCATATCAATGATAGCCTTTGCTTTGGCAGGATCAACTTCAATTCCCTTTTTGCTGACCAGAAAACCCAACAATTTGCCGAATTCGACTCCAAAGACACACTTTTGCGGGTTAAGCCTTAACTTATAAAGAATGAGTCACTTAAAGACTTGATCAAGGGCTTCGAGGTGATCTTCTTCCTCTTTAGATTTCACAAGAATATCGTCAACATACGCATCCATGATTTTGCGCATCTGATCGTGAAAGATAACAACCATTGCTCGTTGATATGTTGCTCCAGCATTCTTGAGCCCAAAAGGCATAACTGTGTAGCAGAAAGTGCCCCAAGGCGTAGTGAAGAAAGTTTTTGATTGGTCGCGGGCGGCCAACTTAATCTGATTATAGCCGGAATATCCATCCATAAAAGAGAACATTGCATGTCCTGCCGTGCTGTCGATTAGAAGATCAATGCTTGGCAGTGGATAGTCATCCTTCGGAGTCGCCTTATTGAGGTCTCTGAAATCTATGCAAATCCCCACTTTGCCATTTTTCTTTGGAACAACGACAATATTGGCTAACCAATCGGGGTAGTCAATAGTTCGAATGAATCCTGCTTTGAGCAGATCTTTGAGTCCTTCTTTGACTTGTTGTTCTATTCTGAGATCCATTTTTCTCGATTTCTGCTTGACTGGCTTAGCATCTGGCTTTAAAACGAGGTGGTGTTCGACCAATTTGGGATCTAAACCCGGCATATCTTCATATGTCCATGCGAACACTTCTTCATGCTGCTTGAGGAAATTAGTGTGCCTGGCCTTATCTTCTGGACTTAGACTGATACCGATCTTGAGAATCTTGGGATTGTCCTCTGAACCGATATTGACATCTTTAGTAGGATCTTGTACTAGAGCAGATGGTTCATCCTGCTTCTGAACTGAGGCGAACTCTGATAATTCCTGAAGAGACTGATCAAATTTTGCATAATCATCTGACTGCTTTGCAACCTTGCATTCTTCGGTGCTTGCTTTGACTCGATGAATTGCTGCTGACTTCTGAAAAGCCTTTGGATTGAGAACGAGCTTCTTGATTGCTCGAGAAGACATTTTGAAATTTTGGATAAGAAATTGGATTCAGGAAAACTCGTTCATCATACGACAAACAATCATTTAAAAAGAATCATGCATAAATGACATTGAATTATAAAATGAGGATATAGAGAAGGAAGATAGATGGCACCCAGATAGACAAAGAAACTTTACATTTTATTGATTTGACTTGATCAAAACACTAAGACATTTATTTTGAAAGGAATAGAAAGGAAATGCAACAATGATTCTCAATATGCCCCTTTAACAAAAACAGTCTTCTTTTGCTGACTTTCACCGGAGAATCCTAGTCCTGCTCTGTGGGGACGATGCTTCTGGATCATTGGCTCGATGCGGCCATCTTCATTTTTGCCCAGTCCCTTGAAGGGTTGATAACCATGCTTCAGAAGTAAATCAAATCCCTTTCTTGCTTTCATGAACTGTGGGAACAATAGATGATCTTTGATGGTGCTGTAATTGACACGACCTCCAATTTTGAAGAATTTGGGACCTCTCCATCGGGTCATGGCCACAGTGTGCAGAGATAACTTCGAGGATGTCTGGAGTATTTCTCGACTTTCTCTGAGACTAATTTCTTCACTCTCTCTGATGCTAAGAATATCTACAGTGAATGATGGTCGAGGGATCATGGGATGTGGGAGCCTTTTTTCTGGGTCCTCTCCCAATACTGTTGTAATCATTCCACATTTGGACCACTTTACGCATTGATGAAGAGTGGAAGGTACCACATTCGCATTATGGATCCATGTCCTTCCGAGCAGCAGATTGTAGGTGGGTGGTACATTGACCACATGAAAGAGCACTGAATGCACAAAATAGTTGATGAACACCTCCAGAAATATCTTGCCTTTGGCCGTTTGACCATGGTTGTCGAATCCGTAGATGGTGATAGGATCTGGAATGTATTCTTCGTCCTTGATCCCTAATGCTTTTGCTGTCATCTCGGGACATATATTGAGGCTACTTCCTCCATCAACTAGTACATGGGGTATTGTCATTCCCCTCACCCGAACGACGATGCATAAGGCATTATTGTGAAAGGAATGAGGCTTTGGAAGGTCCTCATCCGAGAAGGTGATCGGCGCATTGGTCATGGCTGAATTCACTTTTTGTGCCATGTCTTCAGGTGTGGTACTGGGCTTAACTTTAATCTTCTTGAGCAAATCATCAAGTACTTGTTGATGCTTGCAGGAACTCTTGGCTAAGTCCAAAATTGAGACATTGGACAGAGCAGTCAAAGGTTTCTGACTTTCCTTTTCCGGCATAGGCTTGATGAACTGATTAAGAAAATCAAGAATTCCTTTTAACTTGGGGGCTGACTTTACAGGTGCTTCAGAAACTTTCATCTTGCTGAATGCTGAGATTAGGTCCATCTTCTTAGAAGCTGGAGCTGCTTGTCGTAGCACTGACACCTGATGCTGAACTTGTAGATCTTGTACAAAACATGGCTTGATGTGCTCGTGAGGTAAAAATGGTTGTTCTGATATCATTGTTGCGGTGTGTGCAGGAAAGGGCTGATTGAGAATATCCATTTTCTCTTCTTCTTCTTCTCCTTCTACCAATAGATTCTTGTCAATGAGATCATGCACAATGTTCTTGAGAACGAAACAGTTCTCAGTGTTGTGTCCCACTGTTCTGTGAAACTTGCAGAATTGGTCTTTCCATTTTCCCATAAGCACAGTGGGATCAGCCAATCTAGGCAACTTGACCATCTCTTTTGACAACATGTACTCAAGCACATCTTCGAGTGATTGGTCGAGAGAAGTAAATTTTCGGTCGTAACTCCATCCTTCATGTTTAACTTTTTCACACAGTTTTGGCCCTTGATCCTGCTGAGAAGGCTTGATGTATTGAGGAGCAGGCTTCATTCTCTAATCTCCTTTATTGTTGGAATTGCCTGCACCGTAGCAGTAATCTTTCTTCATCCCTTTATACTGATTTCGGCTATTGTTGTTGTTGTTGTTGGCAGAGAAGGTGAAGTGAGCTTTCTTCTTTTGTTCACCTTGGGGGTTATTCTTGGAAAAAGTGAAGCCTTCGTAGACTCCATTCTCCACACTTAGCTCGAGTCATTCTGCTCGTTCAGTTAATTCAATGAAAGTCCTGGATGGTGCGGTGGAGATCAATCCTCTCAGAGGTTGCGAAAAGTTGTTGAGGATCAATGATAAAGCATGTCTTTCTGATATGGGATCTCTCATTTTGTTGCAGGCTGACCTCCATCTGTGAATGAAATCCCGTGCTTTCTCATTCTCGTTCTGCCTCAAATTGCAGAGATGGCTTAGTGTCGGGAGCGCCTCTGTGTTGAACAAGAAGCATTCAATAAACAAGTTCACAACTTTATCAAACTCCTTGAGCTTGATAGGATTGATATGCTCAGCATACCATTTAGCTGCAACTCCTTCCAAGCTGTGAGGGAAACATAGGAATAGTGTTGTGTTATCTCTCTTGAATCTTGAGCACTCTGCGAAGAATTTGGCGAGATGAGCTTTCGGGTCGCCAGAACCGTCAAACTTGATAAATTTTTGGGGAAGGTTTTCGAGATCATCATCCCCTTCGAGGCCGTCATAGAAGTCCTCGCTGGTGAAAACTTTCTTGCCCTTGTGGCGGGCTTGCAGATCTTTAACAACTCTGGCCATTTCTCTGAATTATGTCTGTAGGGGTTCTTCTATGACCTGGCTCTTTGGTTTGCGGTTTCTCTTTTGTTTTTGGCCACGTTTCTGAAATGCCGGAGGCACCTCATACTCTTTCTCAGTGTCTTCCGCTGATTCTGATTCATCTGAAATTTCTTCTGGCTGACTGCTTCTTGGAAGTCTTCTTATTCTTGTGCCTGTGGAACTTTTCTCTGAATGGATTCTTCTCTACACTGGTACCAACATGTTCACTCATCATTTTGTTCATCATCTTTTGGAACATGGCACACATTTGTGGATCTATGCCATCATCTTCTTGTTGCCGATCTTGATTCACAGGAGGATCCATTTCTCCTTCTGAGGCTGAGGAGTGCTGAGGCGATGTGGTTCTTCTTCCTGATCTTGTTCGAACCATTAAATGTTGTGGATGCTCTCTGCAAGGCAAAGACTTGATTAGATTCTGAAGGAATTGGCTTTTGGAAGAAATATTTATTAGAAATATGGTAGACAATTTGAAAAAGATATCCCATTACTAGGGACTGAGTCATCGCAAAAATCCTGACAATTGTGTTGTCATCTTTTGCAAGCGAAATGAACAACGGAAAATGTGCCTTGTTACCTAGGCGAGGTCGTCAAACCATAATAGAAAGATGGAAAATTTTATTGAAATGAGAAAATTTTGAACTTTTATTGATCTTGACAAAGAGGTGGAGGACAAACAATTTGCCACCATTCACGATAGTCAGCAGACACTCTAGGACCAGGAAAGATTTTATGAGAGACAAAAGAATCCCAGCCATAGCGAGCGGAATGATATGCCTCAGACCATTGTGCGGAAGTGAGATCAAATTCTGCCATAGCTCCTGATAGCAGTCGGGCTTCGACGTACTGCTGCCTCTGGGAGAACTGCCGAACACACCGATCCGGTTGGTAGTAAGTACAGAAGAATGGTCCCAGCAATTTGAACCGCTTGCCATAAGCATATGTATATTTGGGAGGAGATAATTGTCGATCAAAATAGTCCCAGACAATGTCATCTTCTTGAATGTTGTCAATCATGGACCGGTACTATGCCACTGGAAGAAGCTCTTGGCCATTGTATCTGAAAGAGCTCGCTCGGGCTGAAACATGCTGGAAGAACCAGGATTGAAGCGCGTAGATGCATCCTTCAACTAAAATAGATTCTCCGAGTGAGAAACGAGTCAGACCCCGATACAGGAAAGCAAGTGCTGCCATGGCTATGGAGAGTCGGTTGGTCTGTCAACTTCCCCATCTTCTCATAAGTTGTATTATTCTGATATCCATGTAGTTTTGTCCATCTGGGAAGAGAGATAATCCTACAGTGCATAGAACCATTGCATTCTGAATCCTTTCTCTAGCTGTCCTTGATAATGAGCTGACTTCAACGAAGGTCCCATATTGACGGTATAACTCGAGCAGGTCAACATATTCATTTACATCCAACTGGATCAGGAGCCAGGATCGGCGACCTGTTATACGGGCTAAGGAGTCTCGGGGGTCCAAACCCTTGACATTGATCAGGAATTGATGTTCTAACGGATCTCCTGGTTGATAGGCTGGTTCTGAGAATCCCATAATTTCTGAAAATTCATCCATTAAAACGGTCATCTCTCCCCACGGAAACCAAAAACTGCATGTCCATGGATTCTATCACTCCGCCATTGCATGGATCAGGTTGCCATTGTTATCATCGCAAAAATTTTACTTTTGCAAGTCAAACTGACCTTTGAAAAAGATTTTGAAAATAACTCACCTCCGTTTTAAAATGCGGGAAAATTCCAAAGAATGAGACTTGCCTGTCGGTACGAGGTTCAACCGTTCCTGGTGCCTTTACTAGGGGTAATTGAACCAAAGATCAATTGTATGCTTAACTTTGCTCAACTTGTCTAAATCATGTTCTATTTCCTAAATGCACAAAGAATCAGGCATGTGCTATGAATTTCTGAAAATGCAGGTTTGAAAACATGATGTTTGCTTTAAGATTTGAAATACTTGGAAATTTTTGGAAAAGATAACACTTGGAAAATCGTGAACCATGGTTGAGATACTGTATCTGAGAAAATGAAAATCGATTTCTGTAAAATCTAGAGGTTTTTGTGAAAATCGATTTTGAGAAATGTGAAATAACTTTGGAAAACTTGATTTCTTTGAATTAAAACTTTGAAATTGAAAATATAACTTAGAAAATCGAATTTGGAACTTGGGAAATACTTGAAATATCATTGGCAAATCAATATTTTGAGAAAATCGATTTTTGAATAAGACTTAGAAAAATTTGAGAAAATTGATTTTCTGATTTGGAATTTGAACTTGCGAATTGAATGAAATGAATGAATATGGATTTGAAAGACTTGATTTTGAGGAATTGAGAAAATCTTTTTGTATTTTTGAGAAATGCAGTGCATTTTGAAGTTAGCCTAAGAGTGTAGACTGAATGTGGCTATTACGAAGATTACAAATCTGGGTCTCATTCGTATTCTGACTATGGCCATAAATACAAATTCCACCAAGTTTGTCAACTCCATAAGAGCTAGTGCACGTGCCATTCGTGTAGACCATAGTGGATTTATAAAAAAATGTGCATGAATTGGCATACATAGCAGTTATATATCAAAGCTTAAAACTATATGCAATGCATCATATTCTATGCAGGAATTGAAATTCTTAATCCAAAATTAATTACAATTTACATCACTAATCAAATTTAAATACAGGAAATAAAGGAAAATAAAGTCTTCAATGTTCCTGCAAAACTAGAAAAACTGGTTAGTGAAAATATGTTGGCTTTTCTAGATTTATCCAGTAATATCTAGAACTTACTGGATTTCTCTAGACATAAGCCATTTTCCATGATTCCCTGATATAAACTTAATAAAATATGAAATAAAATAGAATAAATATGAAAATAATGTATGAAATTTCGAAATTAGGGTGAAAATGACCAAAATACTTCTGATAGCAAGACTATGGCCTTGAAATCAAGGTTTTCAGAAAGATATTTTGTAAAATGTAAGTTTTAAAATTAAAATTAAGATAAATTAAACCAAATATGATGTGACATGATTAAAAATATGAAAATTAGGGTTTAGAATTTCGAAATTTAGGTCAAATGACCAAAATGCCCCTGATAGCAAGACTATGGCCTTGAAATCAGGGTTTCTGAAATAGATTTTGGTAAAAACTTGGGATTTATGATTGAAATAAACATAAAATCAAACATAAAACATCCTAATATGATTATAAACATGAACAAACCCTAAAAACACACACTTATGCACGAAAATCAAGAAATATCACAAAAATTGTGATTTTGGCAGTGTTTCGAGATCCTGCGGGGCCCTGTTTTGCAATTTGATCAATTTAGGCATCAAACGGATTGCAAATTTCATAAAAATTGGTACATGCACTTGTTATATCTCTGAAGTCAGATTGAAATCATAAAAATAATTTTTTGACACTATTTTAATCCGAAAATTGCATTAAAACCCTAAAATATGCTATTTTTAACCTAAGTCACAAACCAATTTCAGAGTTAGACCTGAATCAGGAGGCAATCTACCATGAAAACTTCTGAATTTTTACAGAGGCAAACTAGATATCAAAACAGAGGTTTTTCCTTTTACAGATCGGAAAAATCATTTTCGGTTAGGGAGAAACCCTTCCGGCAATCCGGATTAAAATATGACGAATCTAAAAAGGATTAAAACAGGTACTTCTGATTGAAAATACAGAAATAAATAGCAAACTTAATCAAAAATTTCAGAAGTGAACAGTATATCTAAAAATAATGAAATTCTTTTTTTATAGATCATGAATCGGATCTACGGTCTGAGATCTATGATCAACACAAGTCGAATTAGGGTTTTGGTAAACCCTAACGAGTTTTAAATCTTAAATCTGGTTTTCTGAGAAAGGAAAAATACTACAACAGAAGCTAAAAATTATCAAACTTTCACAGTAAATAGTTCACATCAATAGAAATCCACTGCATTTTACGGATCTTGAATCGGATATCAGATGAGAGAAATATCACAACTGCAAGTTACCTATGATTTTCAATATCGATTCTAAACGACTGAAAATCACGGTTTAATCTTTTATTTTTTTGATAGGGTTCCCGAATTTCAAAACCTCTGATTTTTTTTACAGTAGTTCATTTACACATCCATGTATCACATATAAAAAAATCAGAAATTAACAGTGAGTATTTCAATCCAAAATAACATGCTTTTTACTGTTCTAAACTAAAAACACACAGAAATTTGAAAAAACCTAATAAATCATGCTTTAACTAATGAAAATAATAAAAAAAATACCAAACAGCAAAACAAAATTAATTTCTATGATAAAACACATGTAATAAACATAAATAAGTAAAAAAAATAAATAAAAACAGGGAATCCATCGCTGGAATTGCTTTTACCATTGAAACCATGGATTTAATCCATTTAATCGGATAAATCTCATGTTTTCTTGGTTAAGAATATAAAAAATAATGCAATAATCAATTCTAATGTATTAGAATCATGGAAAACAGCATGGAACAGGGTTAGATCATCTTCTTAAATTGAATTTGAGGTTCTTGATTTTGAATCCATGGTTAAATCCATGAAAAGGGAGTTTCCATGGTGAAATCTATTGAAAAATCATAAAAACCAATAAAAAAATAATAAAATAATATTAAATAACTCCTTACCTTGGGGATGCAACAATGGAGGAAGGAGAGGAGCTGGAGAGAAGAGGGAGACCACAAAAATTTGAGAGAAAAAGAGCCCCTTTTGACCTCTTGAAGTCCCCTTTTTATAGGTTTTCAAAACCTCCTTAATTAGGGTTAATTAAGGAGTTTTATTTTTTTAGAACTCTTTCTAATAAATCCAATAAAGGGGCAATGATTTTTTGGAGAATTATAGCCTAGGTGGGACTCTAATTAATCCCTAATTAACACCTAATTAAACCCTAGAAAGTCCAAATGTGGCACCACCTAGTATGGACCCACATTTGGTTTTTAAAACTTGAATTTAAAACCATTAAAAACCAATGGTTTAAAACTTAAATAAAATGGATTTTTAAAATTAATTTTGACTCCTCTAAACCCCTAACCTAACTAGGACAATGACTAACCCTAGTCTAACCTTGACTTCTTCAAATGTGGCGCCACCCCGAGTGGGCTCCACTTGAATTTTCAAAAATGATTTTAAAACTTGAAAATGAGAGGTTTTTGAAAAGAGATTCAAAAGTAGACTTGAAATCAAAAGTTTTGAAATGGCATAGAGTTCCAACTGGGTCAGAACTTCTCTGGATATGGCTCCAACTGAGTGGACCCCACATCAGAGTTTTGAAAATTTGAAATAAATACTGAAAATGGCTTTGAAAAGGGGTTAAAATCAATAGTTGAAATTCAAAGTTTTGAAAGTAGAGTCTCAAGTGAACTGGAACTCCGGGTTAGAGTCCTGGATTTTTAGGACTCTGTGATTTTGGTTTTTAAAAGCCAAATGAAGGAGTTTTTGAAAAGATTTAATAAAAAATGGTGAAACAAGTCAGAAAATACAGTCAGGGTTACACTCCTAACTCGATCAGAACTCTAAAATAGAGTCCTAGATCAAATGGACTCTACAAAATGACCTATGTTTTTAAAACAAATGAAAATAAATGAAAATGGAAGTAAAAACAGACTCCTGACTGGATTAGGACTCTGGAACAGAGTCCTGATCGGACTGAAACTCTAGATTTTTTTTGGTATTTTTCTGAAAAACAGATAAAAGAACTTGTGAAAACAGTGAAAGCAATAACAAATATTGAAATAAAACAGAGTTCTGATTCAACTGAGACTCTGGAGACAAAGTCCTAATTGAACTAGGACTCTCCAATTTTTAGATTTTCTGAGAAATCAAATGAGAGGATTTTGAAAAACAAGTGAAAACAGTATGAAATTGAAGTTTTGGTTCAGAGTCCTGGTCTAATTAGGACTCTGAGAAAGAGTCCTGATTCAATCAGAACTCTAAGAATTTTGGTTTTTCTGGTAAGCAAATGATGAATTTTAAGCAAAGCTTTTGAAAACCAGTGAAAATGAAGTGAGAAAAACAATTTTGGATAGAGTCCTACTTCGATCAGGACTCTGGGGCAAAGTCCTGATTTGATCAGGACTCTAAGATAAAACCTCAGAATTTTGAAATTCTTTGATAAAGTGTAACAATTTTGATAGATGGAAAGATTTTTAAAAGATTCTTTTAAAATTGAAATCAGGATCAGAGTCCTGATCCAACTAAAACTCTTTGAATAGAGTCCTGTTTTGACTAAAACTCTGAGTTTCTGACTCATTTTGAAAGATTTTGAAAGATTTGATTAAAAATAGATAAAATAGTTGTAAAAGATTAGAGTCCTAATCCGATTAAAACTCTGAAGAAGAGTGCTAATCCGACTGGACTCTTGGAAAAAGAGCCCTGATCCAACTAAGACTCTAAAATTTTGGCCAAAACAGAAGATTTTCAAAGGTTTTCTCCGAAAACAAGTAAAAAGGTAGTGAAAAGTAGAGTTCCGATCCGACTGGACTCAGGAAAAAGAGTCCTGATCCAACTAGGACTCTGAAATTTTTGAAGATTTTTGACAAGTAAAGGAATTCAGAAGCGACACCACCTAAATGGGTCTCATCTGAGAATTGAAATCGGTTGAAAATTGAGTTTAAAACAAATCCAGATTGTTTTCTGAGAAAACATTTCAAAATATAAGGTCCTGGGGGTTGGCAAATGACAGAATGCTGATTAAAAACCCAGGTTTTAAAAATTGATTTTGAAAGAAAAGTTTTAAAAACTCGAATCTGGATTGAATATTTTAAAAACAGGAGTGATGGATCTCGAAAATGAGATGTAATGACATGCAATGTAGTGAAATGACATGTCAAATGGATGAAATGATATTGTGATGATATATGAAATGTAAACACTAGATGAGGGTAAAAATTTGGGGTGTTTACATGCATTGATGGTTTGCTTTCTGACTGTTGATGCCAATTCTAATCCACACTCGCTTAAATGGTCCGGGAACATTCGAGAAAAGCTTTTGAGCCAGGAATAGTACCACCGGGGAATGAAAGTTCTGGTGCTAAGGGCTCGATGTTCAGAACGACCTTGTCGCACCTCGTAAGAGATGTGACCTTTAGGAAAGATAGGATCGACTTGACTGGATGCCATCGGACTGAAACAGAGAAAGACTCGAAATGAGACATGGGAAAATATAGGAAAATTTGAAAATTTTGCAGGCAGGATATAAAATGCAACTGGAAATTTGAGATCCAGTAGAAAGGTAGAATGGAAAAACACTTGAAGTTTTGAAAGAAATTGGATATTTGAGAAAATCATCCAAGGTTTGAGAAAATAAAGGAAAAGGTGAGAAATATGGATATTTGAAAAATATTTTTGGGAAAATGTAAGAAAATAGAGGTAACATACAAACAACCACATCATGCACAAACATTCATGCACATACAACACTCCCTAAAAGGCTGACTCTAAATGCATCATTTTGAAAACAGTTGTAGGACCCTAATCCTAACACTAGGTTCAGATCATCTTTGTCTAATCCAGTTATGCCGATATACCCGAATCGAAATCTGAGGTACGTGGTATATAATCTCAACTCCGGTTCTAAGGTAAGGTTTTCCAACATCCTTGAGCGCCTACCGATATACTTCGGACTGTGGCCCTCGGTACGTGGTAGGGGGGCGTTAACCCAAATAAGTGGCCGAGTTGTGAGGCTTTGTCCCGAACTAGGGTTATGGAAGAGAGCCCAACAACGTGATGGCCGGGTAATGATAGGTAAAGGGGTTTGAAAAAAATGATCACATGCAAGAAATAGATGGCTCTAAACCTAGAGAGATAGATTTTGAAAATCCTTGAAGAAGCATACATTGTTTGCATTCAGATCCTAAATTGAGGAGAGTTTTGTTTAGACCTAAGTCTATGTGAGCATGAAAATATCTCCTCAATCTGGTCCTACCAAACCATGCCTAAGCTATATGCAGTCAATGTCAGCTAGGTCAGAATCTAGGCTCCTAGGTTTGCATGATATTAAAAGCAAAAAGAGCTGACATTTTGTGAACACAGTTTCGATAATTGAACTAAGTCAAGCACAATTTTGATCAGACAATGACCAGTCCCATCACGGTCGCCAAACCTGTTTTCGTCGCAAAATTTTTCCCATCTTCCCTTCCCTGCGGAAGAGAGAAGAAAATGCTTTCGCGATTCAAACTTGACCGGATTTTGGAAATTGTTTTGAAATACTCACCTCCGTTTTGAAAATCGCGGGAAAATCCATGGGATGGGGCTCGACCTGTAGGTACGAGGTTCGACCGTTCCTGCCGCCTTTAACAGGGGTAATCAAACCAAGGACCAAAATTGTGCTTGACTTAGTAAAATTATTGAAATCGGGTTCTATCCTAAATGCACAGAGAATTCAGGGATGTGCTATGAGATTTTATAAAATGTAAGTTGGAAAGAGATGTATGCTTAGAAAACATTTGGAGTTGAAAAGCATTTCTTAGGAAAAAGATAAAAATCAATCTCTCAGGAAACTCAGACGAAAGAATTGGGAAATCACCAGAAAGTTTATGAAGTTTTGAGAAATCTTGAAGAAATGAGAATCTTGAGAAAATGGTAAGAATTTTCGAGAAAAGATGAACACTTGAAGAGGAAAACACTTGTCAGGAAAACTCGGACTTTGAGAATTTGCTTAGGAAAATGATGGAAAATTTATAGGAAAACTCATTGGAGAATGAAATTCAAAACTTAGGAAGTTGAAATCCTGAGAATATTGTCTTTGAAGTATCTGAAAATCTACTTTGATTCTTGAGAAAGATGAAAATTCCTTTTTGAAAATAAATCTTAAGAAACTAACATTTTCAAGGAAAATCACGGGAAAACTTTGACTTGGGAAATCCAACTTCGGAAATCTTCATAGTTTCTTGAGAAATCGATTTCCAGGGAGTGAAAATTTCTTGAGAAAATCATAAGAAAAGCAGATGATGCCATGATGCAGATGATTTGAATGAATGAATGCACTTTGAAAAGATTTTCTGAGAAATTTGTTGGAAAATGTGTATTAAGTCAAAGTAAATCCTTCACATATTATGACTGTGGCCATGAATATGTTCAGAGTTTATTTGAATTAATTCACAATATTTTGAAAAATTGGAAATATGATGTGCATTTTTAAGATAGCCTAAGAGTGTAGGCTCAATGTGACTGGTAGAAAGATGATGAATCTGGGTCTCGTCCATATTCCGACTAGGGTCGTAAATATGGACTCCACCGAGTTCATCAACTCTCTAAGAGTTGGTGCACATTCGTGTACATCCATGGTGTTTTTGCAAAATGAGATATATGAATCATAAAATCAGGATATTGCAGGAATCAAACTACATGAGATGCATCCTAATCTAAGCAGTAAAGTAAATATTATTCCAAGTTTGATTATTACATCTCTGACATGAGTCAAAATAAATGAAATAAAAAAATACATAATGTAAAAGAATCAACATCCTCCAGATTTTCCTGCAAAACAAGAATTAATACAAGGAATGGATATACAAGATACCCAAGGAAACGGGTATATATATAACATGTACAACAAAATATATAGGTATATATATCTAAATGCTCAAATTTGTGCTAGGTGATATAGGCTAATGGAAATATATTAAAAAAATAAATATCTACATAATTACTCATATATGAAAGCAAGTGTGCATGGATGGGTTCATATGTATATATATAAGTATATATATATATATATATATATATATATATATATATATATATATATATATATATAGAGAGAGAGAGAGAGAGAGAGAGAGAGACATGTATATATATATACATATGCATTTATACATGGGTGTATATGTATATAGATAGATATGTATACATATGATAAAAAATACATATAGTAATTGAAATTTTATATGGAATGCATAAACTAGAAAATACAGGACATATACAATTTCTGTACATGACTTTGCGAAGTCATAATTCTCAAACTATAAACAGTTTTTCAGTAAAATTTGGTCTGAAGCTTCTCTGTATACCAAAAAAAAAGCATGCCAAAGATGGTTTTGAAATCATGAATGGATATTAAAATATCCGTTCATAATGCGGCTCATTTTCAAGACTGGGTACCTGCAGCAGAAAAGGGACAGCTCTACCAATGCTAAATTTCATTGCATAAAATTGGAACCTAATGAAGCTATAACTGACTTTGACACAGCATGTTATAAAAAAGAAACAATGTAGGCTGGATACAATAGCCAGTAGATGTATCGAAGAAAAGAACTGATTAGCTGAAATTATAAGATAGTGATAGCTATATAAGATACAAACATACCCATGGATATATTACAAATAAGATATACTGGGTAAAGATAAACCATTTCTGATTATTAAGGTGAGATGATATCCTGTATACAACCTATGACTTGGAAAATGAATATATACGATGACACCAAAGTGGAGTTTAGTCATGAGGGTATACAACAACGATGCAAATGAAGTGATGATATGCAAAACCTATTTCCTGTAGCTTTTGCTATTTGCTTTACAAGTGTAGGAAACCAATTTACAACAATCAAACTAATGCAATTTGCTGTAATTGATATGTGAATGGCAAGATATGAAATATAGATTACAGGAAATTAATAGACTAAATCAATGCCATGAGAGACATACTGTAAATAAAATGCACGGCAGATGGAAGAAGGACCAATGTTCATGGCTATAGGCTATTTAAATGGGGTTCAGTCCATGAGAAGGAGGGAACAACTCATCGCTTTAGCCTGCAGAGAAAACTTTTCCAAACATTCATTTTAAAACCCTCTTATTACATTAAAATTGAGACCCTAAATGCCCCTTTATCTTACAATAATTTCAGCTAATCAAATTGGCAATAGAATTTTATTTAGTAAAATAGACTGAAGTGGAGGTAAGAACACAGCCATGCGTTACCTTGTGGATCAAAGGAGATGATGACTCCTGGAGTGTTATTGCTGCAACTAATATCACTGATGGGATGATGGTTGGATCTTCTGCTGATGATCTGCTAGATCCCCTGCGGCTGGGCTGAAGTGGAGATGGACAGCTGTTGGACCTTCTGCTGGTGGGCTGAAGAAGATGGGAAGAAACAGCCTGCCGAGATGCCCTGCGGCTGGGTTGAAGAAGATGCAGAGGCTGCTTCACGCTGGACCTCCTGCTACTGAGCTAAAGAAGGATGAGACAACAGCCTGCTGGTGGGCTGAAGAAGGGGTGGTTTGCTGCTGGATCCCCTGCGGCTGGTGGGCTGAAGAAGGTGAGAAGCAACTGCTGGATCCCCTGCAGCTGGTGGGCTGAAGAAAATGAGAAGCAGCTGGCCTTTGGACCTTCAAGACCAAATCCCCCAATGAGGGTCCCCTCCACGGCAGAGCAGCTCCTGCAATAAGAAGGCAAATCCCAGAAAATCAATCGGTTTTTCTTCCCCCTTTCATTTCCAAGACTCCTTCTTTTAAAGGTTTTGAACCTCCTTTCAAAAAAAAAATGCAACTCCTTTTCAGAGGTTCTGTTACATCCTTTTTGAAAAAATTTTGAAACTGAAGTTTTAATGTTGCCGTTTTCAAAAGGAGCGAGTCTTATGATTTTTAAAAAAAAAATTATTTCATTTGCCTAAGTTTTAGGTAGATAAAAAGAAATAAATGATTTTAAAAATTGTTCAGTTGTGGTGCCGTTTAATGTTGTTGTTTTTTTTTTAAGGAAAAACGAATATTGACATAAGATACATGGGAGGCTTTTATGGAAATGCCATCTCCACCCACTTTTAAAATCTTTTTGAAAATAAAGTTTTATTTTGTTTTGGCAAATCTTTTATTTTCAATTGGGGTGCCACATGTGTGTGGGCCCACTAACTACTTAAAAAGATAAATAACATTAAGAAACTAAAAAGAGGAATGTGCAAATTGGTGTGATCTTCAGGTGGGTCCCGCTTGAAAATAAGAAACTTACTTGGGAATCTGAGTATGATGTTAGTTCAAAGGTGGGTCCTGCTCTATTTATTTGAGAATAAAAAAAACAAAAGAAATAACTTCCTTTTTTTTGGAATTTTTATAATACGAGATAAAACTTTGTTTATTTTCAAGAATTTGGAAAAATTGGTTTTTCAGGGCAAAAATATGGATAAAGAAAATACAAAAATTTTGTAAAGAGATTTAAAATCTTTTTGCAAAAAGTTTTGAGATAAAATCAATATCCAAATATCCAGATTATTTTCCTTGAGAAAGACTTTTGTAATTCAAAGTCCTGGTGGTAAAATGGGAAAGATTGGCAATTTTGAAAACCCAGGGTTTTGAAATCAATTTTGAAAAGAGTTAAAACTCGAATCTGGATTGAGAATTTTTAAAATCGAGAGTTTCTGGACCTCAAAATGACATGTTGTGCAGTGAAGTGATATGAAATGTTCATGCAATGCTATGCAAAGACATGTTCTATGAAATGTCATTCTGAATCTAGAATTGGAAATTCTAACTTCTTGTCAGGAATAGGATTTTGAAAATTTGCAGTTTGAAGATGTTTCGAAGTCTAAATAGAGAAGTTTTGAGACTCGAGAATGGAATTTAGGACTTTCTACAAAGTTTAATCTCAGAAAATGACCATTTTGCCCTTCATTGCTTTCGGAGAACTGAAATGTGGTGATTGGTGGAGATGTCAAGAAGGTGAGTGAAAATTTGTGGTGTTTACAGGGACCAAGGAGGACACGGGGTTTACTCTAGACCCAAACATCCAATTCAGCTACCTGAATAGTCAAACACAAGGTACAAAGCTCTGACATGACCGACTTACTAGTTTGCGATTAATAGGGTTACAGGTCATACTCTTGGACAAGGCACCGGTGCGTTCAATGTCCAGCTGGATCCACTGGACCGCGGACCCACACAGTCCAACATCTATATATAGTCGGTTACTCGTATTTCTCTCTATCATATTCAAGGTGCTCTAATCAAGAACGAGACCAGCTCAAATGCACAAGGGGCAAATCGTGGGAAAAAGAGGGTTGGGTCTGGTCTGGTCCTTTGGACCTGTCCATGGTCTAGGTCCAACCCTGGTCTGAATTCCCAAATTCAAACCAGGTGGCTACAGGTAGTAGCAGCCCACCAAAAGGGCACCCAACCAGCAAGGCACTCGGGTAGGTTTAGCACCCGGCAGCCCACTACTGCGCCTGGGTGAACCCGATAGGGCCTAGGTGCGGGTCTGGTCCTCTAGACCAGACCTTTAGGTCTGATAAAAGAAAATTCTGGTCTGAATCAGCAGTTCGGACCAGACATGCATGTTAGGGGAACTGTGGACCCAAGTCGGGGGCTACCCAGGTGCGGCCAGCACCCGGCGACCACCATGGCGCCAAGGCCAGAACAAGGAGGGTGAGTCACGGATCTAGGGGTGGGTCTGGTCCTTTGGACCAGTCCACCAGGCCTGATAAGGATTCTGGTCTGAACCCATGGTTCAGACCAGATGTCCAGGTCAAAGGGCCGAGCCCCCCCCCCCCCCCCAAAAAAAAAAGGAAGAGAGACTGGGCTACCTGGGCACCTTCGGTACCCGGTGACCTGCCATGCGCACCAACAAAAAAATTAGGGGCCTCTGGACGGGACCCTAGCCATGGCGTGGCCCTAGTCTGAACCCAGGGTTCACACTAGACCCAACCCCTGGGACAGGGTTCGAACCCAACGCCCCAAGGGGACAAGACCACTCGGGTGAAAATTGGCACCCGGCGCCCTGACGCACACCAAGAGAGTGGGCCTAAAGGCTGGGTGCACCTGGCTGAGCCCAGCTTGGACCAGGGTGCACCTGGTCAGGTCTGTCCCAACAAGGGACAGACCAAACGACTACCCTGCATACACAAAAAGACCCTTAACAGGAAGGAAAGGAAACACTGAAGGTGGGGGAAACAAAAATGGAAAAGAAGAAGAGGTTGCAACGATTGGACTGGGCTACGAATATGCCCAGTCCGAACTCACCCCGGAGGCTCAAAATATGCCTCAGCCGTCCCCTATGATCTTTGAGAAGGGCGGAGGTCACAACATGCACCAACAATAATAAACATAACATAAAAAAAAGAGAAAGCATACCTTCATGGATTGCGCACAAAGGCTTAAGAATGCATACAATCGTATTTACATTTCAATGGATCCTATCAAACAAAAATAATGGAAGCTTACATTCCAATGAAGCTTATCAAAGGAAAACAATGGAAGCTTACCTTCCAATGAAGTTTATGAAACGAAAACAGTGGAAGCTTACCTTCCAATGAAGCTTATCAAACAAAAACAATGGAAGCTTACATTCCAATGATGATTCGGTGGCTTAGAGTCTTTCTACGTTCATGGATCAGAACAGAGAGATGCTCATGCCCCACACCAACATCAAATGACCACCTAATTCGTTAAGAGCCATGCATACATAGATGCATTTGGTCCTCTTGACTTCATGTTCAAACCCTCTACATTTAAAAAAAAAAACAGAAATATGGGGTTGTCGGCTTCACCTTGATGCTCGAATGGTGAAGAAATGCTGGTTGGAGGTAGGTTCTTGGTTGCACAAAGGCTCCATGAGAATGGTGGAGGTCACACCCCACATGGCTAGGGGAATGAGAGGTGAGCTTGAGAGAAGAGAGAGAGAGATGGGAGAGAAGAGAGCTCCAAACTCGCCAACTCAAGAAGGTGCTCTCTCTTTCTTCCTAAATGTTTTTATATGCTAATGCTAAGGTACCTACAACTAGGATTAAAGTTGGGGGAGATGAGTGGCTGGGGTCAAACACGCCCCTCCCCCCAAAACCGCCCAACTCCACCCTTCTATTTAAAAAAAAAGGGTTTACGAGGGTGCCATGGGGCTGCGGCCCCATGCACCCAATGAGGCTCAACCACCCTCATTATGGCTCTTCCTTAGAAAGAGCCATAGAGATTTTGTAAATTCCATGAGGCGCAGCCCCATGCGGATTGCTTGGATGGGTGCCCCACCTTCATGATGGTGCTCCTTGCATCATCATGAAGTCGCCTACTATGGGTAGGGCCAATCGTGGCCCTCCCTTTAAAAATGTCTTCTAGATCTTACAAAAATGCCATTACCCCAGCTGGTCAACTTGACCAGCTGATTTTCATGGCTAAAGACGTCCACACTTGCCAAGGATGGTCGACCATGGGCTTAGTCAACCCTTCCCAAGTCACCCCTAACTCAAAACAGGATAATGCTTCATGATTAAATTTTTATTTGTCATTAATGATAATAAAATATCACCTTATATTTTTATTCTAAATTCCTTATTACGATCAAATTCTCAAGCCTTTCAAAAGAAAAATATCATCTCTCACAAAATTTACTCGCGTTATGACTCGTATGCTATTGATATGCATTTTCCAGTAATTCACATGAAATGACGAGGTTTTTTTCTTATTTGGGTCTCAAATTCGGGGACAAATAAATATATACATTATAAATTTACCCTTAAAATTTTAGAAGTTAATTCATTACGGATTTTCCTCAATCGCTATTTACATTTTACTTACGCGATTTTCAGACTTCGTATATCCATACAGGTACAGAAATGAGAAATTCTCTAAATCGCACAAGAAATCTCATACACTAAAACACTTCGCATTATAACCTTAAAAATATCATGGACCTTACATCATTCCCTCCTTAAAAAGGATTTCATCCGTGAAATCACCCACATTAGGTTACAAAAAGATCAGGATATTTCTCTCTCATGCTCGCTTCTAGCTCCCATGTGCATTCTTCGATGCCATGGTGTTGCCAGCGTACCTTAACTAACGGTACATTCTTTATACGCAACACTTGATCTCATCAATCAACAATCTCAATCAAACGTTCTGCCATCGTCAGATCTTCTTGAACTTCCACGTCTTCATAATGAATGATGTGTGATGGGTCAAGAATGTATTTCCTTAGCATCGACACATGAAAGACATTGTGAATATGGGCATACTGCTGAGGTAGCTCGACCCGATATACCACTTCACCAACTCTTTCTAGAATCTCGAACGGCCCAACATATCTAGGGCTCAACTTTCCCTTCTTACCAAAACGGAACACACTCTTGGTCGGTGAGACTCTGACAAAAACCATGTCACCAACCTCGAACGATAACTCTCGCCGCCTCTTATCAGCATAAATCTTTTGTCTATCTTGCGCTGCTTTCAAACGTTCTCGGATCTTCTGCACTTGCTGAGTGTAGTGTTGAAGAACAATCGGCGATTCTCTCAATCTATCGCTGATATCGTCCCAATACGAAGGTGATCTGCAAGGTCTCCCATACAATGCTTTGTACGAAGCTATCCTGATACTGGCGTGATAACTGTTATTATACGCGAATTCAACTAAACACAAATGTGAATCTCATTTGCCCTTCCAATCAAGCATACAAGCTCGCAACATGTCCTCTAACGTCTGAATAGTCCTCTCTAATTGACCATTAGTCTGAGGGTGGAAAACTATACTGAACTTCAACTTTGTACCCAGAGCAGACTGCAATTGACCCCATAGTAGCGATGTGAACCGGGGATCACAATCGAAAATAATCGATCTCGGTACACCATGCAATCGTACAATCTCTCTAACATACAAGTCAACTAAGCTTTCAATAGACTGACTGATCCTGATAGGTAAGAAATAGGCAGACTTGGTGAGTCTGCCCACAACTACCCAAATCACGTCATGCTTACGTCTGGTTCGCAGTAAACCTACCACGAAGTCCATAGTAACATCTTCCCATTTCCACTGAAGAATCTCAATCCTCTGCATGGAACTACCAGGACGCTGATGCTCAATCTTGATCTGCTGACAAGTCAAGCATCTTGATACATACACTGCTATCTCTCGCTTCATACCGTTCCACCAATATTTCCTTTGTAAATCTTTAAACATCTTCGTCCCACCAGGATGAACTGTATACCTTGACACGTGAGCTTCATCAAGAATTTCCTTCTTCATCTCAGGGTTATTCAGAACCTAAAGATGATCTCTCATACGAATACCACCATCATCTGCCACACTAAAGAATGTATCTTCTCGTTTTGCCAGGGTTAGAAGCTTACCATACTGGGCATCGAGATTTTGAGCCACCATAATTATAGGCAAAAACTTTGACCGAATGGTCAGACCAGACAATCTGATCGATCCATTTTCAGTCAAAAAAGGCTTCTAAGCCACGAAATCTTCAATCAGCTTCTGGCTCCACACGAGACTAGCCAGAACACTGCTCGACTTGCGACTAAGTGCATATGCCACTACGTTCACCTTACCAGGGTGGTAAGACAATGTAAAATCGTAATCCTTAATAAACTCGAGCCAACGTCACTGTCTCAAGTTCAACTCCTTCTGAGAGAACAAATACTTGTGACTCTTGTGGTCTGAAAAGACCTCGAATGATTCTCCATACAAATAGTGTCGTCAGGATTTCAAGGCGAACACCACCGTTGCTAATTCCAAATCGTGTGTCGGGTAATTCCTCTCATGAATATTCAACTTTCTTGAAGCATAAGCAATCACTCTGCCATGCTGCATTAGCACGCAACCCAAACCAGTTCTAGATGCATCTGTGTACACCACGAAACCACCTCTTCCTAAAGGCAAAGCTAACACCGGTGAGGTCATCAGCTTAGACTTCAAGATCCAAAAACTATCTTCACAAGCATCATTCCACTCAAACTTGAGGCCTTTACGCAAAAGCTTCATCAATGGTAGCATGATTCTTGAAAAGTCATGGATAAATCGTCGGTAGTATCCTGCTAACCCAAGAAAACTACTGATTATGCATAAATATTATGTTTTATTAATACATTTTCACTGCATAAATGCATCATCTATAGGTTTAAGGTCCACACTTAGGTGCATAATGGTGTTATAGAGCTATGGTTCGAATTTCATCGAAATCAGACTTAAAATGAAGAAATTATTGCATTTCTATTGTTGCGGGTCAAACCTCGGAGTTGAATCGGGTATTCAGGATTCAAACCACTCATCTGGGTCTTGGATCTGGGCCAAAACACATGTAGATCCACTCCAGCAAACCCATTTACGTTTTCTATAAAATCTTTTCTAAAAAACCCCTGTAGAATGAGGCGCCCAGAGATTATTTTATTTTTAAACCCTTTTTTGGAAATTTCACAAAACAGGGAAAATCGTGAAAAGAGAGAAGACGCCCAGCCATTCCCTGTCTTTGCTTTGATTTTCGTGCCCTAGGGGCATGAATCTTGCTCCAATACACCTTCTACCCAGCCACCCCTCTCACCCATCTTCTTCCTCATCCATGAAGTCCACCTTCAATGGAGATCCCGCCCTTCTTCTCCCATGCTTTTCTTTTCATATCTTGTCTTTCTTCTCACCCTGCTGAAACTAATCATCAAGGTTTTCTTTTGTAGGTTGCAGCTGCAGGTGGAGTGACCAGCCGTCTGCCCTTCCATAGCAAGCCATCCCTACCCTCGATGGCTCTCTTCTCCATTAAAGCATGCCACCTTCGGGCATATCCATCCAGATTGTTTCCCTGCAAAAGACAGCAAAGAGATGTTAGACAGCAGCAACGAGGTCCCTCGTGGCTCGAAAGCATAGCAAAGTTCGCTCTACCTTTCCCCTCAATCGTCAGATCGCCCTGGAGGTTAGATCTTCCCATCCACTACTTCTAGATAAAACCCAATATGTGTGTGAGTTATGTGTTGTGTAGTTTCTGTTTTTCGTCAGCCTTAGTATAAATTTTTCGTGCATAAACCAGCACGTAGATGTGTTCTGAATTTTCTGTTTTTTGAATAATCATGATTTACCTTTCCATGTTGGCGTTTTGAGTGTGTGTGTGTGTTCTGAATTTTCTGATTTGTGTATCTGCGTTTTCATAGTGTTTTTCCAGTAATATTTAGGTATAGTTATGTTGATGATAGCATATTAGGTTGAGTAGGTGTCTTACAATTTGATTTCGTGTGAAGTTCTCATTTCAATTTCTGAAGACAGTGTGAGTCGCATATTCGGTAGGTGCATTTGATTTAGTTGTTTAATGTCAAATCTACTGTAGCGTTTTCTGTATAATTTGAGTTTAAATTAGTCTGTAATTCAGTTAAATTGCTGTGTAGAGGAGTTAGTGTTAATCTGGTATTAGATTTAGTTTAGTGCTTAATTTCTAATTTTGTTTTAGTTTAGTCGATTTTAGTGTAATTGTTTAGAATGCGTGTTATGTGTTTGTTTAAATTTCCAGCATATTAGTTAGTCAGCTTTTACGTTTCTTAGTTTTTAGAGTTCCTGCATAAACGTGTATTAGTGTAGTTTAGATCGAATGATGTTTAGTGATTGTCGTTATAGTGTTAGATGATAATTAGTATAATTATGTGTTGTTTGGTAGAATCGATAGAGTAATGTGTTTTATTGTAGTTTTGTTTAATTTCTGTATATAATACTAAGTTAAGTTAATGTTGATTCAATTTTAGAATAGATGTAATCATAGGTTATGTTTAAAATGTTTAGATTCGTTGAAGCTCTTTTTAGTCAAGTTAGAAGTCAATTAGCTAGGTCGATTTCTTGTAGTATTTAACATAGTAACTCATCCTAACATGTATTTTATTGGCCATTCTTGTCCTTTGGGTCAGATTAGATAATGGATTAATTTTGAAATGCAAGAAGGGCACATGAGTCATTCTATTGGAAAAACGGTTTTGGCAAATTGAGAATCTTACCTAAATTCGTGGAATTCAGTAGAAGATTTGTATCTCCTTTGTGGCCAGCATTTATAGAAACCTCTCTCATTTCAATTTTGGAAACAAAGGTAAGTTTCAAATTCATTACTAAAATCGGATTGGGAAAGAATTTCAAAAATGATGTGTTGTTTTGAATGGAAAGTGAAAATCGTGTGGATATCCTAAATTGGACGTTTTTATTATAATTACCATCTTTCCAATTCATGATATCAATTTAATGATGGATGAATATGACTCATTTCCAAATTCGTGTTTTAGCCTTTATAGCTCCTTCTTATTAACTTTCCTCTATTGACATAAGCTTATTTAGTATAGCATTAATTTAGTATTTATTGATTAGGATTAAACTCTCAAAATCGTGTATTCTAATTTAGTTAAGTATATTAGGTTGTCTTAATGTTAGTTTGGATAGCATTTAGTGGTTTAATTTAGCTAGAATAAATTATAGTAGTCATTAGATTTATTGAATCAGATTTATTTTGTAGAAGTCGTGTATGTCTAATTAGGTAGGTGATAATTTTAGTTTATATTTAATTTAGGAATTAATTATTAGTGTAATTAATAACTCTAGGTTGGCATGGACCCTATTCAAGCCATATCCTAAACCGCCCCCTATCTAAACCCCTAACCCTAGTTAATTAGTTCCTAACCCTAGGTAGTTAGTTATTAACCTTAGTTAGTTATTAACTTTAGTCGATTAACCCTAGGTTATTAGCTAACCCTAGTTATTAGGTTAACAATAGTTAGTATCTAACCTTAGTTAGTAGCTAGTCCTAGTTAGACTAACCCTTAGATAGTTAGTTAACCCTAGTAAGTAGTTAACCTTAGTTAGTTATTGACTCTAGATAGTTAACCGTACCCTAGAACCCTAGTTAGATAGTTAACTTCTATTAACCTATAGTTAGTTAATTAACTTTAGTTAGTCTAATTAATTCCTAACCTTAGATATTAGTTAGTGGCTAACCCTAGTCATATTATTAGGATAATACTTGTTTTAATTAAGTTTTAGAAGTAACAATAGTTTAGTTAGTTAGTAGTAAGTTTAAATTAGATTAGAATTAACGAATTGTCTAGAATAGATTTAGCATTAGTTGTATAGTTCTTTTATTAATTTTATAAATTAGATTAATTGTTGTCCTTTGTTATATTTTAACAATAGATTAGGAATAGTTCAAGACTCTTTTTGTTGATGGTTTAAAGTCAAAAGGTCATTAGTGGATTTAAGTAAATGAATAGTGCACTGAAGTTCCAAACTATTTTTTATTGTATTTAGCACTCGTCATTTTATGTGGATTTTTCTAGAGTTTTCTAAAAATTATTTTTTTATTCTCCACATCCGTGTGTTAATTGTCTACAGACCAAATTTCAGCTTGATCTGAGTTGATTTGGTCTGGTTTTTAAACGTTTTGTGAAAATAGCTTTTTCGGGATTTTAAATTTCGGGTCCTGCGATTTCCAAAATTATCCTGATTTTGAAACGCTTATATCTGGAGATCCAGAATGTATTTTTCAATCCTGTAAAGTGTGTCAGATTCTTGAATCTGTCAGTTATAGAACAGAAGTAATTTCGAAAAAATTAGACTTCGTTTAACCCTTCAAATCTTTGATTTGCGAAAAGCTGTCAGAGTCCATTTTTGCATTGTTTAGTGACAGAACAGTCATTTAGTTATTTGTGTGATTTTCCGTAATTTTTAGTATTTCTTAGCATGTAGTTAGTGGATTAGAGTTAGTTATACTAATTAGAATTGATTTTCTTAGTTAGTTTAGTTAGAAGTTGTATATTTAGTTTCCTATGTTTATTTAACTGTAGTTTAATTATAGAATTAGTTTAACACTAATTGTAGATGTAATTTAGGTTTAATTATTAATTGTTTACTGACTTTGTGTTTTCATTGTTGTAGGTTGATAAGTTAGAACAGGTTTACAGGTGTATTTCAGATATGAAGTGCAACTACACATGTGGTGAAAAGACAATTTTGCCCCTGGAGATCTGCAAAAGACTTAGCTTCCTGCTTTAGTTTATTTTCATAGTTTATATTGTTATTTACTTTAAATTGTAATATTGACATAGTTGTAAAACTTTGTTCTATTAATAAATTGTTATTTCGGAATTATTTCAAAATGTGTCTCGTTCCCTGTGGATTTGACCCGTACTCGCCACTTCTGTGGAAAGTCGGTTTTTATATCTTTGGTTGACGATTTTCCCTTGTTTTCATTGAAAAATATCTTTTAAAAATAGCATCTCCAAAAGTGCAACCAAATTTTGGCGCCATTGCCGGGGAACGACGATTATATTCTGATTATTTCTGAGATTTCAGTTTATTAATATGTGTTTAGTAGTTGTTCTTATTTGTTTTCGTTTGTAGAATTAACATAGTTAGAAAATATAGGTTTCACTTGCTGTTTTTCGTAGGATTCACTGAAATTCATGATTCAATGCTCAGTTAGACAGGTGAGTCTTAGAGAAATAGTTGTGATTTCCTATATTCATTGACTTTGTGATTTAGATTAGAATAGTCTTTTTTATTTCATAGATTAATTAGATTGTTTTAACATAGCTTAAAATAGAGTAGTTATTTAACTTGCTAAGACGTGAAATTTCAATTTCTCATAAACATGCTATTAAAGAGAGGTGATCCATCCGACAAGTGGATCGGATCCCACCTCTTTTGCAAAAGGCATACATCAAGTTTAAATTCCACCTCCTTGATCATTTTCTTGTAATTTATGATAGATTTCATCTTTTAGATATTGTATTTAACCTTGTTTTAATCGTTTGGTGTCGCTTAGTTAATTTCACTAAAAAACCATATGATGCTATTTTCTTAGACGCGTGGTCCAATTATAATTTCCTGTGCAAATTTTTATTTACAAATTCTGAAAAATTCATGATAGCTACATTATCTTTTCTGTGATTTCCTGTCAAAAACCTAGAACCATTTAGGTTTCGAACCCCCCTTTAATAAATCAAACCCTAATTTGGGTTTTAAACCCTATGAAAATTTGAAGTCCCATTTTAGCAGACTTGAGGATCCAAAATCTCCCCCATGGAAGATCTGAATCCTCCTCTAAAAAAATAATGTGGATTCCTGTTAGAACCTACTATTTTCCAGTATTTTCCTGGATTTTGTTAAGGAGATTTGGTCTCTGTAAAAAATCGTATCTTTCACCCTTCTGTGAAAATTCTTTTTTTTGCCTGTCAGGGTCTAGACCGACCCTAATCCACTACGGTGCGTCAACCGGTAGGTCCAATGCCAAAACCATCAACAGTGGAGTTGTTACTAATGAACTCCTCTATCATTTTCCAAATTTTTAAGATTTTAGGGGTTCGTATTCTTGGATTTCCAGATTTTATAAGTTCACTAGTAAAATCCCTGTTAGTTAGGTTTTATCAGAATTAGAGGTCTGATAATCCTCTGTGTCCATCCAATCTATAGGTCCATTGCAGAAACAGTCAAAAGAGGAATTGTTCACTTGTGTGTCAGCGTCATTCTCCTAAAAATTTAGAGGTTTTGTTCTTTGTTTACCATTTGTCCTCAATTTTTTGTGAAACCTATCAGTCTGCCCTAAATTCCAGAGTGGTCGGATTTCAATCCAACTTACCGGAGCTGTCAAGCTCCGACCATAGGTCAAAACCAAAATTGGTAAAAGGAAAAAATCTTTGACTAACTGTCCCTTGTCACCCCATAAAATTTGAAGAATTTCTATGGTAGGTTAGTACCCAAAATTTAGTTTTCATTAGGTTAGATTTAGAATTTTAGGCAAAAATCTTTATTTTTAGGGTTTTAAATTAATTTCCATATTAAAAAAAATAGATTTTTAGATTCTTTTTTGTTCTTAGGGTTAGTATAGGTGTCCATACCAAATTTGAGATAATTCCAAGCTCATTTGCCTTTTGTATTAGTTAGGCTTAAAATCAAAAGCGAAAATCAGACGAAATTTGTTGTATTTAGGATATTTTTGCATTTTAGAAGTTTTAATATGCATATCATCATTTAATATCATGTTATAGTTGATTTTCATATCATTTGCATTCATTTAAATTTCAAAGTTTGCATTTTTACAAAATTTATTTCAGAAAACCCTGATTTCAAGGCTATAGTCTTGCTATCAGCGGCATTTTGGTCATTTGACCTCAATTTCGAATTTCCAAACTTTGATTTTCATATTTTCAATCATATCATATCATATCGTGTTTGATTTATTGTTATTTGAACTTCAAAATCTCATTTTTACAAAATATCTTTCTGAAAAACCTTTATTTCAAGGCCATAGTCTTGTTATTAGGGGCATTTTGGTCATTTTGACCCCAATTTCAAATTTACAAAGCTAATTTTCATATTTCCAATCCAATTTCATCATTTATGTTTATATTATGGAGGTATGCATTGGGTTTACATTTAGATAATATCCGATAATTTCCAATATTTTTGGATAAATCCAGATAAACCTACATTTCTATGCTAACATGTTTTCTAGTTTTGCAGGATTATTCAAGTGGAAGACTTAGTTATTTTAGTTGTTTTTATTTTATTCAATTCAATATAATATTAGATGCAATAATTTGGAATAAGAGTTACATTTTCTGCTTAGAATAGGATGCATTGCATATAGTTTGCTTTCGTAATTCTAAATATCTGATATATCATTCATGCACATTTTTCCAAATCCACTATGGTTGACACGAATGGCACGTGCACAAGCTCTTAATGAGTTGACATACTTAGTGGAATTTATATTTTTGGCCATAGTCAGAATACGAATGAAACCCAGATTTGTGATCTTCGTATTAGCCACATTCAGCCTACACTCTTAGGTTAACTTCACAAAAATGCACTGCATTTCTCAAAAACTCAAAAGGATTTTCTCAATTCCTCAAAAAATGTCTTTCAAATTCATATTCATTCATTCAATTTGCATCATTTTCAAACTCATTTCCCAATTCCATTTCAGAGGAATTAATTTTTCTAAAATTTCTAAGTCTTTCTCAGGAAGTGATTTTCTCAAAAACTCTGAGTTTTAAAATGGTATTTCAAGTATTTCCCAAGTTCAAATTATGATTTTCCAATATTTTAATATTCTCAATTTTAAGTTTCAAATATCCAAAATCGATTTTCTCAAAAACTTTGAATTACTTCTAAAATTGGTTTTCTCAGAATTCTCAAATCCTCTTCAGAAATTGATTTTCATTTCAAATCCAAATTTCAAAAATCGATTTTCTCAAATTTTCAGTTTTCCTGAGAATTCATTTTTCATTTCAAAAGTCATTTTCCAATGCAATTCCTCATTTCCAATGAAATTCATGATTTTCCCATAATTATCACTTTTTCCAAGTATTTCTAAGCATTTTCCCAAGCAAACATCATATTTCTCATAATGTGCATTTTTCAAAATCTCATAGCACATGCCTGATTCTTTATGCATAATTTAGATATTTGAGTCGAGTTAAAGCACACTTTTGATCCTTGGTTCGATTACCCCTGGTAAAGGCGCTAGGAACGATCGAACCTCGTATCGACAGGCGGATCCCATTCCACATAATTTTCCCGTAAATTTTAAAAAACGAAGATGAGTAATTTTCAAAACCATTTTTAAAACTTTAGTCGAGTTTGACTCGCAGAATCGTTTCTCTCTTTCGTAGAGGGAGGAAAAATTTTTGCGATGATAACAGGTTTGGCGACCGTGATGGGACCTGTCTTCGCTTGATCAATTGTGTGCATTGACTTAGCTCAATTATCAAAATCATGTTCTATGGAATGTCAACTTTTACTTTCTAATATCATGTGAACCTAGGAGCCTAGACTTGAACCCAACTGACATGGATTGCATGTAGACTAGGCATGATTTGGTAGGACCATATTGAAGAGGAAATTTTCATGCTCACATAGACCTAGGTCTAATACAACACTCCTCAATCTCGGATTTGCTTGTAAACAATGTTTGCTTCTTCAAGGTTTTCAAAATTCTATCTCTTTAGGTCTTAGAGCCATCTGTTTGCTTGCATGTGCTCATATTTCAAAGACCACCCCACCTATGTCTACCCGGTCTTCACGTTGCTGGGCTTTCTTCCAGAACCATAGTTCGGGACAAAGCCTCACAACTGGGCCACCTCTTTGGGCTGACGCCCCCCTGCCACGTACCAAGGGCCATAGTCCAATGTATACCGGTAGGCGTTCAAGGATGTTGGGAAAACACAAGCCTAGAACCGGAGAAAAATCTTTTATGCCACGTACATCGAGCCTCGACATGAGTATATTGGCATAACATGATTGAACACAGATGATCTGAGCCTAGAGTCAGGATTAGGGTCCTACAGTCATTTTCAAAATTGATGCATTTAGAGTCAGCTTCTTAGGGAATGCTATATGTGCATAATTGTTTGTGTAGGATGTGATTGAATGCCTTCTTTTATTTCTCATTTTCCTTTTATTTGCCTTTTACATAATTTTTCAAATTTCATCTATTTTTTCAACAATTTTATCAAAACCCTGGACGATTTTCAAAACTTCATATTTTTTCTCAAAAAGTCCAGGCGATTTCCCTTTTCTTACCTTTCCTCTGGATCTTGAATTTCTAGCTTTATCCTGCCTGCAATTTTTCAAATGTTCAAATTTTGTCTTCCAAATTCTATCCAAAATTTTCATCTCTTTCATCATCCTCAATATCTCCTTCATCATTTACCTTTCTCCAAAAAATCCTTCAATCTAAACCATCCCTTTGTCCTATAGAGAAATTTGGCATTGTGGAGTGATTCAGGCCAGATTCGGGAAGAAAACAGCGTCGCTTCAACACCCTAGCAGTGGCAGCGAGCATGAAATGGATTCACCAAAATCTGGCAAAAAACAGAATCAACAAGTCAGTGATGATGTAGATCCACAAATGTACTCATTGTTTCAGAAGATGATGAATAAGATGGTGATAGAGCAAGTAGGAGCCAATTTCGGCAAGATTCCTGGCAAAAAGAAGATTAAGGGCCATATTCTGAAAAAGCACCCAAAAATTTTAAAGAAAAGAGTTCAGCAGGAGGATATTTTAGAAGAAACCGAGTCAAAGGGCGACACCGATAAAGAATGTGAAGCTCAACAAACTTTTCAGAAGATCACTTAGGGGCAGGGGTCAGCCAATCAGTTCAATGATCAATCTGTTAATGACCCTGACCAGCCACAACTTAGAGACGTGATCAAAATGGTCAAGGATCTGCAAGCTCGCGATAAAGGCAAGAAGGTCTTCACAAGCGAGGATTTCTAGGATGGTCTGGAAGAGGATGACAGCCTAGAAGATCTCCCCTGTAAATTTATCAAATTTGATGGGACTGGCAATCCCAAGGCTTACCTGGCTATGTTCTTTGCATAATGCAATAGATTCAAGAAAAACAATCGTGCTTTGTTTAGATGTTTTCCTCGCAGTCTGGAGGGAACAACAGCAAAATGGTATTCAGAGTACATCAATCCCACTGAGTTGAAGGAATTCGACAAGGTGGTCAATCTTTTTATTGAGCGATTTTTGTTTAACACAGAGGTGCTACCCACCCTGAATCACCTCTACAATCTGAAGCATAAGGTCACTGAAAAGGCCAGAGACTTTATCCACAGATGGAGATCCACTTGCAATCAAATGAAGGATCCGATATCGGAAGAGCATGCATTGTCGGTCATCCTGAATAATTTCTCTCAACCTTTGAGAGGCATGATCTCTACTTCCTCGGCACGATCTTTCATCGAATTGATAGAACGAGCTGAATAGCTCGAGATGAGAATAGAGAATGGAGTATATGAGAGTCTCACACTCTCAAATAGCAATTCAGATACCAAGAAAAAGTCAAACTTCACATTCTCTGCGAATGCCACCGGCAACAGCAATGGAAAAAGCAAAAGGAGTGGCAGAAAGAACCACACCGGCGGATCAGGGAACCCAAATCCTGTCAGAGATGATCATACAGGACAAGAGGATAGAATTAGCAGGCAGAATGACAACCCTCCCTCAAGCATCCAACTAGAATTAAAGCCCCAAGGGAGACCAAAGCATGACGGTTGGGGATAGGACCGCAATTTTACTCCCTTAGAACAGCCGCTCGAGCAAGTTCTGGAATATATGATAACCAAAGGGATGGTTAGACTCCTGTTATCATCGCAAAATTTTACTTTTGCAAGTCAAACTGACCTTTGAAAAAGATTTTGAAAATAACTCACCTCCGTTTTTAAAATGCGGGATAATTCTGAGGAATGGGACTCGCCTGTCGGTACGAGGTTCAACCGTTCCTGGCGCCTTTACCAAGGATAATTGAACCAAGGATCAAAAGTGTGCTTAGCTTTGCTCAACTTGTCTAAATTGTGTTCTATTTCCTAAATGCACAAAGACTCAGGCATGTGCTATGGCTTTCTGAAAAATGAAGATTTGAAAACATGATGTTTGCGTCTAAGTTTGGAAAATACTGAGAGAATTCTTGGAAAAGATGTCACTTGGAAAATCGTGAATCATGGTGAAAGAATATTTCTGAGGAAAATGAAAATCGATCTCTGAAGAATCTAGAGGTTTTGTGAAAATCGATTTCTAAGGAATTTCAAATAACTTTGAAAAAACATGATTTTTCTGAATTCAAACTTTAAAATTGAATATATAACTTAGAAAATCATGATTTGAACTTGATAAATACTTGAAATACCATTTGAAAGCTCAGAGTTTTGAGAAAATCAATTTCTGAGAAAGACTTGAGAAATTTTGAGAAAATTGATTTCTTTGAGTTGGAATTAGAATTTGCAAATGAATGAAATGAATGAATATGGATTTGAAAGGCTTGATTTTGAAGAATTGAGAAAATCCTTTTGTATTTTTGAGAAATGCAGTGCATTTTGAAGTTAGCCTAAGAGTGTAGGTTGAATGTGGCTAATACGAAGATCACAAATCTGGGTCTCATTCGTATTCTGACTATGACCATAAATACAAATTCCACCGAGTTTGTCAAATCCATAAGAGCTTGTGCACGTGTCATTCATGTAGACCATGGTGGATTTGTAATATGTGCATGAATGATACATTCATCAGATAATAAAAGTTGCAGAATTAAACTATATGCAATGCATCATATTCTATGCAGGAATTAAAATTCTTATTCCAAATTTATTTACAATTTACATCACTAATTGAATTTAAATACAGAAAATTAAATGAAACTAAAGTCTTCAATATCACTGCAAAACTAGAAAACTTGTTAGTGAAGATATGTTGGCTTTTCTAGATTTATCCAGTAATATCTAGAAATTGGTGGATTTTGCTAGATATAAGCATTTTTCCATGATTCCCTGAGATAAACATAATAAAATATGAAATAAAATAGAATAAATATAAAAATGAGATTTGAAAATTTTGAAATTGGGGTCAAAATGACTAAAATACCCCTGATAGCAAGACTATGGCCTTGAAATCAGGGTTTCCAGAAAGATATTTTGTAAAATACAACTTTTGAAATTCAAATGAGGATAAATTAAACCAAATATGATATGACATGATTAAAAATATGAAAACTAGGGTTTAGAATTTCGAAATTGAGGTCAAATGACCAAAATGCCCCTGATAGCAAGACTATGGCCTTGAAATCAGGGTTTTTTGAAATAAATTTTGGTAAAAACTTTGGATTTAGGATTGAAATAAATATAAAATCGACCATGAAGCATCCTAATATGATTCTAAACATGACAAAACCTTAAAAACATGAACTTATACATGAAAATCAAGAAATATCATGAAAATCATGATTTTAGCAGTGTTTCGAGATCCTACGGGCACCCTGTTTTGCAATTTGATCCATTCAAGCAGCAAATGGATTCCAAAATCGATAAAAATCGTCACATGCACTTGTTATCATCCTAAAATAATATTGGAATCATAAAAATATATTTTTGACATTATTCCAATTCGAAAATTCCATCAAAACTCTAAAACATGTTATTTTTATCCATGGTCACATACCAATTTCAGTGTTAGACCCAAATTAGGGGTCAATTCACCATAGAAATTTCTGAAATTTTACAAAGGTAAACTAAACAAAAAAACAAAGAACCTCTTATTTACATATTGGAAAAATCATCTTCGATGAGGGAGAAACTTTTCCGGCAATCTGGACTAAAATTTAATGAATATAAAATTGCTTAAAACATGTACTTCCGGTTATAAATATAGAAATAAATAGCAGTGTTCATCAAAAATTTCTGAAATTTCAGAAGTGAATAGTAGACAGAAAAATAATGAACTTTCTTTTTTACAGATCATGAATCTGATCTAGGGTTCGAGATCTATGATCAATACAAGTCGAATTAGGGTTTTTATAAATCATAACGGGTTTTAAAAGATGGACCCAACTTTTTGACAGAGGAAAAATACCAAACAGCAACAAAAAATTATGAAAAGTTTACAGTAAATATCCTGCATCAACACGAAACTACTTTATTTTATGGATCTCAAATCGGATATTGTATGAGAGAAATAACACATCTGCAAGTTAGGCTTGAAATTAAACAACGATTTTAATCAACAGAAATCTCGATTTGACTTTATATTTTATTAACAAGGTTCTCGAATCCCAAAACGTCTAAATTTTTTACAGTAGTTCACTGACATATTCGTGTATCACATATAAAAAAATTAATAATTTCTAACCAGTATTTCAATATAAACTAACATGCTTTCTACTGATCTGAAATTAAAATCTGCAGAAATCTAAGAAACACTAAGAAAAATATGATTTAATCATGAAAAACCATAAAATCTATCTAAACAGCAAAAAAAATTTGATTTTAATGATGAAACACATGTAATAAACATTAATATGCTAAAAAAAAAATAAAACATAGGGAATCCATGGTTAGATTTTGATTTACCCATTAAAAGATGGATTTGACCCATTAAACGGGTGAATCGTAATCTTTTTCGGGCGTTTAGCATAATAAAAAAAAAATAAAACATTGTTAATGAATCAAAACATGTAAAGCACCATCAAACATCAGCTTAACAACATCTTGAGGTCCTCACATGATTTTTTTGAAATAAAAGAAAAGAAAAAGCATGCTAAAAGAGGCGATAATGGTTATTTTAATGATATAAAGTAATAAAAATGATGAAAATAATAAAATAAATTAAATAAAATCTTACCTTGGGGCTGCAACAATGGAGGAAGGAGAGGAGGGCTGGAAAGAAGAGAGAGGTCACAAAATTGGGAGAGAAAAAGAGCCCCCTTTGACCTCTTGAAGTCCTCCTTTTATAGGTTTTCAAAAAGTCACTTAATTAGGGTAAATTAAGAGGTTTTTCTTTTTTTCAGGACTCTTTCTAATAAATCCACTAAGGGCAACGATTTTCCTAGAGGATTTTAACCTAAATAGACTTTAATTAATACCTAATTAACACCTAATTAAACCCTAGAAAGTCCAAATGTGGCATCACCTAGTATGAAACCACATTTGGTTTTTAAAACTTGAATTTAAAACCTTTAAAAACCTATGGTTTAAAACTTAAATAAAATGGATTTTCAAAATTGCATTTGACTCCTCTAAACCCCTAACCTAACTAGGACATTGACTAACCCTAGTCTAACCTTGACTTCTTCAAATGTGGCGCCACCCCGAGTGGGCCCACTTGAATTTGCAAAAACGATTTTAAAACTTGAAAATGAGAGGTTTTTCAAAAGAGATTCAAAAGTATACTTTGAGATTGAAAGTTTTAAAATGACACAGAGTCCTGACTGAGTCAGAACCCCTCTGGATATGGCACCAACTGAGTGGGCCCCACATCGAAGTTTTAAAAAAATTGAAATAAAGATTGAAAATAGCTTTGAAAAGGGGTTAAAATCAACAAATGGAATTCAAAGGTTTGAAAATAAAGTCCTAAGCGAACTAGGACTCTTGGCTAGAGTCCTGAAACTTTAAGACTCTGAGATTTTGGATTTTAAAAGCCAAATGAAGGAGTTTTTGAAAGATTTTATAAAAAAATGGTAAAATAAGGCAGAAAAAGCAGTCAAGGTTAGAGTCCTAACTCAATCGAAACTCTGAAATAGAGTTTTGAATCAACTGGGACTCTACAAAATAACCTAATTTTTGAAAAACAAATGAAAAAGAGTAAAAATGAAAGAAAAAACAAACTCTAGAACAGACTCCTGACTGAATTAGGATTCTGGGACGGAGTCCTGATCGGACTGAAACTCTAGATTTTTTTGGTATTTTCTGAAAAACAGATAAAAGAACTTGTGAAAACAATAACAAATATTGAAATAAAATAGAGTTCTGATTCAACTAAGACTCTATGGAAAGAGTCCTAATTGAACTAGGACTCTCAGATTTTTGGATTTTCTGAGAAAACAAATGAGAGAATTTTGAAAAACAGTTAAAAATAGGATAAAATTGAAGTTTTGGTTCAGAATCCTGATCTGATTAGGACTCTGAGAAAGAGTTCTGATTCGATCAGAACTCTAAGAATTTTTTGTTTTATGATAAGCAAATGATGAAATTTAAACAGAAATTTTGAAAATCAGTGAAAATGGAGTGAGAAAACAAACTTTGTATAGAGTCCTGATTTGATCAGGACTCTGAGGCAGAGTCCTGATTCTATTAGGACTCTAAGATAAAATCCCAAAATTTTAAAATTATTTGATAAAAGTGTAATAGTTTTGATAGATGGAAAGATTTTTTAAAGATTCTCTCAAAAGTGAAATCAGGATCAGAGTCCTGATCCAACTAGAACTCTCTGAACAGAGTCCTGTTTTGACTAAAACTCTGAGTTTTTAACTTCTCTTTGAAAGATTTCGAAAGATTTGATTAAAAACAGGTAAGAATAGCGATGAAAGATAGAGTCTTGATCCAACCGCAACTCTGAAGAAGAGTCCTAATCCGACTGGGATTCTTGAGGAAGAGTCCTAATCCAACTAGGACTCTAGGATTTTGGCCAAAATGAAAGATTTTGAAAGGTTTTCTCCAAAAACAGGTAGCAAAGGTAATAAAAAGTAGAGTTCTGATCCGACTGAGATTCTGGAAAAAGAGTCCTGATTCAACTAGGACTCTAAAATTTTGGCCAAAATGGAGGAAATGGACAAGGGATATGACCATAACTGGTTTAAAATCAAAATGGAGTTTTGAAAATGTTTTAAAAAGATAAAAAGGATAGAGTCCTGATCCAACTAGGACTCTGAAATTTTTGAGAAATTTGATAAATGAAGGAATCCAGAAGCGACACCACCTAAATGGATCTCATCTGAGAATTGAAATCAGTTGAAAATTGAATTTAAAACGAATCCAGATTGTTTTCTGAGAAAAATACTTCAAAATATATGGTCCTGGGGGTTGGAAAATGACAAAATGTTGATTAAAAACACTTCAAAATGTCCTAGGTTTTAAAATTGATTTTGAAAGAAAAGTTTTAAAACTCGAATCTTGATTAAATATTTTGAAAACAAGAGTGCTGGATCTCAAAAATGAGTTGTAATGACATACAATGCTATGCAATGCAATGAAATGGTATGACGAATACATGCAATGATATGCAATGACACATGAAATATATAAACACTGGATGAGGGTGAAAATTTGGGGTGTTTACAACTCCCCAAGATAGTGGATCCTCCTATGACCATGGGAAGGTTTAAAGATCAGTTCTGCAAGTTTCATCGGACAATGGGTCATGACATCGAGCATTGTTTCATCCTCAAGAATATTGTTCAAGACTGCATTGATAAGAATCTCCTCGTTGAAGATGAAAAGGAGGACTAGTCATCCTGATTGAGCTTTTTCCTCAATCATTTAAGAAGCTGACAATGCTAGCATTTTCCCATTTCTCATATTGCTTTCATTATTTTGAAGGGATAATGCAATCCCATTTATCTTTCCTTGATTTGTCATCTTTCCTTTAATACATTAATAAAATTATCAATTTTCCTCATAAGCTTATTCTTCTTCTCTGCAAAATGTCTCTTATAAGGTATGACCTCTCTCAGGGTGTCTCTTTAATCAATCAAGAAGCCAGTCGCTTTGTCAATTATCTTCTTTTTATCCAAAATTTGTTTCCCCTATTACACTGGGGCATTTTTTTTTGAAAATTTGTTTTTACTTCAAAATGTCCTGTATACAGAAAGGATCAAACAAATCTCTCATTTTGCACATATGTGCATCCATTTACATCATTTTGCATCCATTTGCATACATTTGCATTCACATGCATTCATTTGCATCCATTTGCATCAAATTCATAATTTTCCCTTCAGGTTAAGGTATAAACCTGAGCTACCCATTCAGGATAAGGGATAATTCTGAGCCCCGACAATCATTCCTGTCACCATTCCCAAATATCTTTGGAGCGTCGGTCTCTTTCCAAAAAAAACAAAAACAAATTTCAAACACTATGTGATTTTCAAAATCCAGTGCTCATACTGGTTTATTTTCACAATTCAATTTTTACACTAATACATTTCCAAAATCCAGTGCTCGTGCTGGTACATTTTCAAAATCTAATGTTTATAGTGATACATTTTCAAAACTCGGTGCTCGTACTGGTACTCTTTCGAAATTTAGCACTCGTGTTAGTGTCTTGCCCATTGGTCACGTTAGTCGATCTCTTAGGTGCAATCTTCATGCTGACCTTCCATCAGAATTCAAGTTCAATATCAATTCTGTCAATTTTGACCTTCGGGTCATCTAATTTCCGATTTTCAATTTCCAATTTCCGACTTCTAATTTCCAATTTCCAATTTCCAATTTCCAATTTCCAATTTCCAATTTCCAATTTCCAATTTCCAATTTCCAATTTCCAATTTCCGATTTTTGATTTTTGATTTCCAATTTCCAATTTCCAATTTTCAATTTCCAATTTCCAATTTCCAATTTCCAATTTCCAATTTCCAATTTCCAATTTCCAATTTCCAATTTCCAATTTCCAATTTCCAATTTTCAATTTTGACCTCCGGGTCACCCAATTCTCTATTTCGACCTTCGGGTCACTCAATTTCCAATTTCGACCTTCGGGTCATTCAAATTCTCAACTTCGACCTTCGGGTCATTCAATTCCTCAATTTTCAATCTTTGATTTCCCATTTCGACCCTTTGTGTCATTCGATTCTCAATTTTAACCTTCGGGTCATTTAATTCTCAATTTCGACCTTCAGGTCACCGAATTTTGTCAATCAGACCTCTGGGCCGCCCCACTTTATCAGATTCTCAAATGCAAGCCTTCGGGTTACAATCTTACCAACATCAGTCATTTTTCTGCCTTCGGGTTACAACTTTATCAATATCTATCACTTTCCAAGCCTTTGAGTTACAACTTCATTAATGTCAATCATTTTCAAATCATTAAATTCAATCTTTCAACTAAAATCATGCTTTCGAGCTGCTCGGTCAACAAATCCTGCTTTCGAGCTAGTCGGTCAATCAAATCCTGCTTTCGAGCTGGTCGGTCAAACAAATCCTGCTTTCGAGCTGGTCGGTCAAACAAATCCTGCTTTCGAGCTGGTTGGTCAATAAATCTTGCTTTTGAGTTGGTCAGTCAACAAATCCTACTTTCGAGCTGGTCGGTCAACCAAAATCCTGCTTTCAAGCTGGTCAGTCAACCAAAATCCTACTTTCGAGCTGGTCGGTCAAACAAATCCTGCTTTCGAGCTGGTCGGTCAATCAAAATCTTGCTTTCGAGCTGGTAAGTCAAAACAAAACCCAACTTTCAAGTTGATCTTTTATTGAGTCTTTTCAGGACTCAATTTAGTCATGGATATGTCAATTAGACCTCAAGCAACCTCTTTCAACAAGGATTTCAAGAACATTTTGTCAATTTGTCGTCAAATATTTGTTGATTTCATAATCTTTATTGCACAAAAGAATTACCTCAGAATACCTTCAATATTACTTTCGAAAGAACAAAGCTTTTGCGAAGAAGGATTCAAAATTCAAAATTTTTTTATTGGCCAACCAAAAGGATGAAGAATTAATCCTCGATATGGTCAGCAAAGAAAATTCAATATTGATGCAAAGCCATAAGTGAATGATATTGATTGCAGACAATGGCGCATTTTTAAAGATTATTCTTGTGGAAAATAAGGTAGTCGAAATATCCTGGGTGATAAAGAAAAATCCACTCAATTTCCAAATTGCCTCAATCATTTAAGCTGCAATCAAATATCTGTAAAAGAGATCTCTCAATCATCGTCAAGTTGAAGGCTGGTGGATGAGTTAGACCCTCGGAGCCAAAGAAGATTTGGATCATCTCCAAGATGAATGAGTTTGTGATGGATCCTTCCAGGAAAAGTTCAGATCACCTCCAAGTTGAAGTCGGATGCGATGAACCTCCTGACAAACCCTAAAAGATATTTGATTTCTGCTACCATCAAGAGATTTCCAACCAATGAGACAATACCGTCAGTATAATTTCTGAGACAAAGAAGGATCAAAACATCTCCAAGTTGAAGGAGTTTGTGACGTACCCTTCCAAAAAAAAAGAGAGAAAAGTCAGAACATCTCCAAAATGAAGGATGATGTATTAAACTCCCCAAAAACCCAAGAGAGCTCCAATTCTGTCAAAAAAAGAAAGAGTGCAGAAAGATCATCACGAGAAAAGAATCCCAGGAAATCAAACTGCCAAATCTGCCAAGGATCCTCTTTAAATTTTGTGAAATTCTTTTATCAATATCCTTTCACCAATTGCTTTCACAATATCAAGAATACTTTCTTTTCTGTCCATATCAAGGAAATTGATAGCCTCCTTGAAAGAAAGTCAATTGCAAGCAATTTAAATTTGAATCTTGATTCTACGGAGTTTAGCCCAATCAGAGGTAATACTTCAGGTAGAAAAGAGGAAATATTTTCGCACCAATGTGCATCACTTTCAATTATTTTGAATCAACAATAATTTTCAACAATTTGACAATATTTTCTAGCTATCCTGACGTAAAGTGAGAGCTTGTTGTGTGCTTTTGATACATCCTGGCACCATTTGTCATCCCTTGTTAGGATTTGATAATGGGAGTTTTTAAGATTCCTTCCCTTCTTTGGTATAATCTGAGCGCCTAGGCTCTCGAATTCGCACACTTCCCTGTGTCCCCACTGTCCCTGTGTCCCCACTGTCCCACCATAGATAGTCCAATTTCGGCTCGAGGTTAAGTCACCAATCGTTTTCTCATAAAAGGTCATCAATTTCAAAAGTTATTTAGTCTCAGCAATGAGGCGCTCAAAATCAAACCCCTTTTCAAGCTTTAGGGACCCCCATTTTCATCCTTTTGCAAAGCCCCTATCAGATTCATTGTGCAGAAGTCCAAAGGTTCCATCATGGATTCTTCTTTCGAGAATCCCATCATTTTCATTCCCGGTCAGGTTAAGGGTTAAACCTGAGCCTCATTCTGATGAGGTATTTTATCCTCCAGTCAGGTTAAGGGTAAAACCTGAGCCTCGTTTCTACACGAGGTATTTTCCGTCCCATCCAGGTTAAGGGCAAAACCTGAACCTCACTTCTTTGAAGTAAATCTTTCCTCCTTATTCTCCATTTCATATCTACCATTCTCATCAGGGCTAATCTTCATATCCAGTTAGATCCTTCTAACTGGGGCATTTTTATAGCCCAAATTTGGTGTGTTTTTCTTTGTCACTAAGTTCGGCCCTAAACCGGCTTAGTAGCAAAGAGGGGCATTTGTAAACAACCCAAATTTTCCTCATCCATGCTCAAACAACCCTCCTCATGCACTGCCAACCCTGGTAGGTCAGTGTAGGAGTCAAACCCTGAGTCTGTCTTAAAAAATTACCATTTTACCCAGTTTTATTAGGAAAATTATCATTTTACCCCTAGGTCATCCCAGACCTCTGGTCAGTCAGAGTCGACCAAGCTCATTGTTCAGTTCAGAACAGTTAGATTGTCAATCATTTCAAGCTCACCTGAACTCACAATGAGCAGACCATGTTCATTTCTGACCATTCCTGCCAAAATACGATCATTTCTTTAGAAATGAGCTCATTTCTAACTCAAATCCAAGCCAATAGTCTCTGAGTCAGTCATTCCTACTCTGTCATATTCCTCTGAGTCTAGCTTGAGCTCACCAGGAGTTCAAGTGCTTCAGTTTTAGTTCAAAACCACTTCCAAGTGTCTAGAAGCCCATTTTAGTCCATTTAGCTGAAATTGAGCTGAGTCCAGTCAGTTGAGCTAGTGTTTGAGCTTCAGTTTTAGTTTGTCTCAGTATTACTAATCTTTGTTCCAGCTCAAACCCAGCTCTGGTCTATAATTTACTTCACTCCAGTGACCATTTCTCTAAAAATGATAGCTTTTCTTGACAATTCAGTCCAGGAGTTCAGTCGAGAGAGTATCTTGTCAGTCCACTTGAGTTCTGAAACCCTAAAACCCAGCTCAATCTAGTTCATTTCAGGTCAAATCAGTTTAAACCCTAATTTTTAGTGTCACTTTGGCCCGGCAGAGCCCAAAAATCATTTCTTGAACCATTTTACCCATTTTTGTCAAAATTGTCACTTTTTGAACTGGTACAAATATCAATCGGGGTCCAATATCCAAATTTCTTTATTCAGGGATAGCATTTCGCATGACATTTCATATCACTTCTCAGCATTTCTCATCAAGTTTCATTATTTCATAACATTTCATTTCATTTTCGAGATCCAGAACTCCAGTTTTGAAAATTTCAATCCAGATTTGAGTTTTAAAGCTTTTCAAAATCAATTTCAAACCCTGGATTTTTAAAATTAACATTTCTACCCCTAGAATTTTAAATTTGGAAATATTTTCTGAGAAAACAATCCAGATTCTTTTCAAACTTGGTTTTTCAAATTCTAAACTAGATTTGCTTTGCAACGGGGTACAAAACTTCAAATTCTGAGTTTATTTCGAAAACTGCCAAAAATAGCTCATTTCATCCAGAATTTATTTGAGAAGACTATTCTACCCCTCTGATCCTCAAAATGAATTTCAAATTTGGAAAGTAAGCCCACTCTGAGATGGCTTATCTATTTGTATTTCCTTTTAATAATAAAAGAAAATAAACATTTTCTTTTACTATGTTTTTCATTATGTTACCATTTTTTTATTGAAAAATGGGACCCACAAAGGGGTCGACCACCCTTCTTTCCTTTTCTTTCTCCCTTTCTTCTTTCTTTTCCTTCTTCTTTCTTTCTTTCTTTTTTTCTCTTTCCTTTTTCTTTCTTTCTTTCTTCTTTTCCCTTTATTCTTTCTCCTCTTCCTTCTTTCCCTTCTCCTTCCACTCACGTAGCCCTTTCTTTCCCTCTTCTTTCTCTCCCCTATTTCTCTCTTATTTCCCTTTTCTTTCTCTCCTTTCTTCCTTGCTTTCTAATTTCTAAAACCCCATACGGCAGGACCCATTCACGTTTTTTTTTTTCTTTCCTTTCTCATTAGCCCCTCTCATTAAAACCTAAGTCCATTTCATTAAACCCTAGCTTTCCCTTTCCTATTGTCTAAAAAAGAAAAAAAACCAACACATACCCTTTCCAGCCTCTTCTCTCCCATTGAAGCCTATCATCTCTCCTCTCTCTCTCCCTTCCCTCTTTCTTTTGCTCTCCCCTTCTCCTTGTTCACCTTGATTGCAGCCACCTCTTTCAAGGCATCTCCCCCTCCAGCTACAGGCCTCCAACACCATCACTTTCAGCCAGTCTATCTACTTTGAAGCAGCACAACAAGATCGACCTCCTCCAGCAAAAAGCCTTCCTTGATAGCATCTTGGCCCAACCGATCCTCTTGGCAGCAGCTCCTCTGGATCCAACCACCAGCAGCCGACCACCTGCAAGTCCTCTTCTTCAATCCAAGGCAGCTATCTTTTCCTAGGGACAAGCAAATCCGATATCTCCAAGGTACCTCCAGCATCTTCAAGGTACCTCCAGCATCTTCAAGGTATCTCCACCACTTCAACAAGGAGCACCTTCAATCTTCAAGGTTACATCCAGCCATTGCCCAACCTTTTTCAACCATAGCAGCCGTCCAGCCATATCCAAGTGCAAACCCAAGGTAAGAAACTTTTCCTCGTGGTTTTCTTTTAATATAGCCTGTGAACCCAGTTTAAAACTAGATTCACATGTCTTGAAAATCATAGTATTTAGTTGCCATGATGTGAAATTTCAATTTCTCATAAACATGCTATTAAAGAGGGGTGATCCATCCGACAAGTGGATCGAATCCCACCTCTTTTGCAAAAGGCATACATCAAGTTTAAATTCCACCTCCTTGATCATTTTCTTGTAATTTTATGATAGATTTCATCTTTTAGATATTGTATTTAACCTTGTTTTAATCGTTTGGTGTCGCTTAGTTAATTTCACTAAAAAACATATCATGCTTTTAGCTTAGACGCGTGGTCCAATTATAATTTCGTGTGCAATTTTTTATTTACAAATCCTGAAAAATTCGTGATAGCTACATTATTTTTTCTGTGATGTCCTATCAAAGCTCTAGATCCATTTAGGTTTCGGACCCCCCTTTAATAAATTGAACCCTAATTTGGGTTTTAAACCCTGTGAAAATCTGGAGTCCCATTTTAGCAGACTTGAGGATCTGAAATCTCCACCATGGAAGATCTGAATCCTCCTCTAAAAAAATATTGTGGATCTCTGTTAGAACCTACTGTTTTCCAGTATTTTCCTGCATTTTTCTAAGGATAGTCTCTATCAAAAATTGGATCTTTCACCCTTCTGTGAAAATCTTATTTTCTGCCTATCAGGGTCTAGACCGACCCTAATCCGCCATGGCGCGTCAACCGGTAGGTCCAATGCCAAAACCATCAACAGTGGAGTTGTTTCTAATGAACTCTTTTATCATTTCCCAATTTTTTAGGATTTTAGGGGTTCGTATTCTTGGATTTCCAGATTTTATAAGTTCACTAGTTAAATCCCTGTTAGTTAAGTTTTATCAGAATTAGAGGTATGATAATCCTCTGTCTCCATCCAATCTATAGGTCCATTGCAAAAATAGTCAAAAGAGAAATTGTTCCTCTTTGTGTCAGGGTTATTTTCCTAAAAATTCAGAGGTTTTATTCTCCATTTTCATGTTTCCTTGAATTTTTGTGAAAACTTGTCAGTTTGTCCTAAATTCTATAGTCGCCGGATTCTGATCTGACTTGCTAGAGCTGTCAAGCTCCGACCATAGGTCAAAACTAAAATCTGTAAAAGGCAAAAATATTTGCATAACTGTCCTCTGTCACCCCATAAAATTTGAGAAATTTTTATGGTAGGTTAGTACCCAAAATTCAGTTTTCATTAGGTTAGATTTAGAATTTTAGGCAAAAATCTTGATTTTTAGGGTTTTAAATTAATTTCCATATGAAAAAAGTATCAAAAAAATAGATTTTTAGATTCTATTATGTTCTTAGGGTTAGTCTAGGTGTCCATAATAAAAATTTGAGGTAATTCCAAGCTCATTTGCCTTTTGTATTAGTTAGTTTTAAAATCAAAAGCAAAAATCAGGCAAAAAACAGGCGAAATTCAATGTCTTTAGGATATTTTTGCATTTTTAGAGTTTTAATATGCATAACATCATTTAATATCATGTTATAGTTGATTTTCATATCATTTGCATTCATTTAAATTTCAAAGTTTGCATTTTTATAAAATTTATTTCAGAAAACACTGATTTCAAGGCCATAGTCTTGCTATCAGAGGCATTTTGGTCATTTGACCTCAATTTTGAATTTTCAAACTTTGATTTTCATATTTGCAATCATATCATATCATATTGTATTTGATTTATTGTCATTTAAACTTGAAAATCTCATTTTTACAAAATATCTTTCGAAAAACCCTGATTTCAAGGCCATAGTCTTGTTATCAGGGGCATTTTGGTTATCTTGACCCCAATTTCGAATTTTCAAAGCTCATTTTCATATTTCCAATCTAATTTCATCATTTATGTTTATATTATAGAGATATGAATTGGGTTTACATTTGGATAATATCCGATAATTTCCAATATTTTTGGATAAATCCAGATAAACCTACATTTTTGTGCTAACATGTTTTCTAGTTTTGCAAAATTATTCAAATAAAAGACTTAGTTATTTTAATTCTTTTTCTTTTATTCAATTCAATGTAATATCAAATGTAATAATTTGGATTAAGAGTTACATTTTCTGCTTAGAATAGGATGCATTGCATATAGTTTGCTTTCGTAATTCCAAATATCTGATGTATCATTCATGCACATTTTTCAAAATCCACTATGGTTGACACAAATGGCACGTGCACAAGCTCTTAGAATGGCGCCCCAAACCCCGACTTTGGAAAAATCCTTTGAATTTTTGAGGATTTTTTTTTTTTGAAATGGTTTTACGATAAACAGCAGAAAGCAAGGAAAAAGGGGTAACTAAGTAACAAGGCCACAAGTCTGAGCGGTCCACCGGTAAGTAAAACATATCCAACATGTTCCAAAATCCATAAGAGTTCAAATCTAAGTTTGAGAATTATACATCCCATAAGTTTTAAAGATATAAAATGAGACAAGGTACAACAAATCTATCAGTCTCTCAAAACCCAGGGGGGATCATCCCCACAAAATCCAAAACCATACAGGAGCAGGATCAACAGATAAGTGTGGGTCCTTAAGCCTCCATTGTGTGCCGTTCCAATGAAGCTTATCAAACGAAAACAATAGAAGCTTACATTCCAATGATGATTCGGTGGCTTAGAGTCCTTCTCCGTTCATGGATCGGAACAGAGAGATGCTCATGCCCCACACCAACATCAAATGACTACCTAATCTGTCAAGAGCCATGCATACATAGGTGCATTTGGTCCTCTTGACTTCATATTCAAACCCTCTACATTTTTTCAAAAGAAACAAAAATATGGAGTTGTTGGCTTCACCTTGATGCTCAGATGGTGAAGAAATGCCAGTTGGAGGTAGGTTCTTGGTTGCACGAAGGCTCCACGAGAATGGTGAAGGTCACACCCCCACACGGCTAGGGGAATGAGAGGTGATCTTGAGAGAAGAGAGAGAGAGATGGGAGAGAAGAGAGCTCCAAACTCGCCAACTCAAGGAGGTGCTCTCTCTTTCTTCCTAAATGTTTTTATATGCTAATGATAAGGTACCTACGACTAGGATTAAAGTTACGGGAGATGAGTGGTTGGGTTCAAACACGCCCCTCCCCCCAAAACTGCCCAACTCCACCCTTCTATTTTAAAAAAAAGGGTTTACAAGGGTGCCATGGGGCGCTGCCCCATGCACTCAATGAGGCTCAACCACCCTCATTATGGCTCTTCCTTGGAAAGAGCCATAGGGATTTCATAAATCCCATGGGGCGCAGCCCCATGGTGATTGCTTGGAGGGGCGCCCTACCTTCATGATGGTGCTCCTTGCATCATCATGAAGTCGCCTACTATAGGTAGGGCCAATCGTGGCCTTCCCTTTAAAAACGTCTTCTAGATCTTACAAAAATTCCATTACCCCAGCTGGTCAACTTAACCAGTTGGTCTTCATGGCTAAAGACGTCCACACTTGCCAAGGATGGTCAACCATGGGCTTGGTCAACCCTCCCCAAGTCACCCCTAACTCAAAACGGGATAATGCTTCATGATTAAATTTTTATTTGTCATTAATGATAATAAAATATCACCTTATATTTTTATTCTAAATTCCTCATTACACTCAAATTCTCAAGCCTTTCTCAAGAAAAATATCATCTCTCACAAAATTTACTCGCGTTATGACTCGAATGCTATCGATATGCATTTTCTAGTAATTTGTATGCACTGACAAAGTTTTTTTTTTGTTTGGATCTCAAATTCGGGGACAAACTAAATATATACATTATGAATTTACCCTTAAATTTCAGAAGTTAATTCATTATGGATTTCCCTCAATCGCTATTTACATTTTACTTACGTGATTTTCAGACTTCGTATACCCATACAGGTACAAAAATGAGAAATTCTTTAAATCACACAAGAAATCTCATACACTAAAACACTTCACATTATTACCTTAAAAATATCATGGACCTTACAACCAGCACGAGCACTGGGTTTTGAAAACAAAGTACCAGCATGAGCACTGGGTTTTGAAAATGTCCTGTTAATTGTGATAAGTGATTTTCAATCTCCACCCTCACGGTGAATTGGACAACTCACTGGGGTCTCAAGATTTATCTCTTGCCCTGAATGGGTAACAAAATGGATGCAAATGAATGTCAATGGATGCAAACGAATGCAAATAAATGCAAATGAATGCAGGTGAATGCAAATGAATGGTGAAAGATTTTGATCCTGCCTGCATACAGAGTATTCTAAATAAAAGAGAAGTTTCATAACAAAAGGTGCCCCAGTGTATTCCAAGAGGAAGATGTTTAGATAAAGAATAATTTAATCATCATTGAAGGAAATTCGTTGAATAATACAAAAGATAGAATGAAAGTTTTCTAAGTGTAGAATTTCTTCAGATGTCGGGCATTGATAGGATCGGGTAATTCTACTCCATCTGCATTAATTAGACGATATGAATTGCGTGATAATGCTTCTTTGACCACATAGGGACCTTCCCAGTTTGGTGACCATTTGCCACGTGAGTGATGCTTGAGATGAGCTGTTGATCTAAGGACCAGATCGTTAACTCAAAATCTTCTTTCGATGACCGACTTGGCATATTGCCTAGCTATCCTCTGACAGTAAGATTGAGCGTGTTCTGCTGCCTTGAGTCTTCTCTCATCGAGTAGATCAAGCTGCACCAACCTCTGTTGCTGATACTGATCGAGTGGTAGCTCTAGTAATGATGCGAACTTAAGAGCGGGCTTTTAAACATGAAGAGGCAATACCACCTTAGTTTCGTAAACAAGTTTTGAAGGAGTTGCATTAGTTGGGGTCTGAATGATGGTTCGATATGCCCAGAGTGCATCATGGATTTTCTTGTGCCAATCATGACCTGTCTCAATGGTTCTTTCCAAGATGTGAATCCGAATTTTATTTATAGCTTCTGCCTGGCCATTCCCTTGGGGATAGTAGGGAGCTGATAAATGATGATGAATTCTGAATCTAGAACAGAAGATCTTCATTCTCTTATTCTTGAAGTGAGTATCATTATCTGAAACAATGTCATGCGGTTTGCCAAAACGACAAAGAATGTTCTTATGGATGAATGAGACCACATGTCGGCCTTCCACTGTACGCAAAGTGACAGCCTCAACCCACTTGATGAAGAGCTCTGTTGTAGCTAGAAAATACTTATGACCATTGAAAGCAGGAGTAATTGGGCCTACAACATCGAAGGCCCACATAGAGAATAGCCATGGCGATACGGCCGATTGTAATTATGTGGTTGGTGCATGGATGGAAGGTGCGTGCATCTGACATTGAACACACTTCTTTACAAAACGGTGGTAGTCGTGTTGCATGGTTTTCCAATAATACCCTGCTCGAATGATCTGCTTAACAAGAGTTTGATAACCGACATGGCCACCATAAATACCTTTGTGCACTTCTCGTATGACTTCTTTGGCTTCTTCCTTGTCTAAGGATCTGAAATACTCGGCATTGAATCCATGACGATAAAGCACATCGGCAAGAATAAAATATCAAGTAGACATACGTTGAATCATTTTCTGCTCCCTTTTTGACAATTCTGGTGGAAGCTCACCCGTTTAAATGAAATTTTTGATATCTTAGTACCAAGGCTTCTTCTTTTGCTCAGCCTAGTTAATCTGCATAACTGAAATGAAGGCAGGCTGATCGAGTCTGCCAATTTCAAAAGAACGACAGGATTCACCATTTTTGAAAGACATAATGGAGCATAGGTTGGCTAAGCCGTCAGCTATTTGATTAAATTCTCTTTTGATATAAAAAAGCTGGAATTCATCGAAGCTATTGATAAGAGCTAGAACAATCTTCTGATAAGGAAGTAGCTTATGATCTTTTACCTGCCATTTGGCTTTGACTTGGCTGACGATGACCAATGAGTCGTCGAATGCATGACTCTCTTGACATTGAAATTTTACAAAATTCTCAGACCTTGTATTAGAGCTTCATACTCGGCCATGTTATGAGTGCATTGAAAATTGAGTTTAAGGGAGAAAGAGATCATCTCCTTCTCGAGTGTGATCAATAAGATTTCAATCCCTATGCTGGTCATGTTCTTGGAACCATCGAAGAATAGATTCCAGACTGGAGATTGTTGAACATTATGAATGCGCTCATCAGGGAAATCATCCTCGACCTTTACATCTTCTGACAAAGGAAAATCAGCTAGCTGGTCGGCGATAGCCTGGCCTTTAATTGACTTTTGAGAGACATAATCAAAGTTATATTGCATCAATAAAACTTGCCAATTGGTGATCCGTCCACTGAGAAATGGTTGATCCATAATATATACTTGAGAGGATTGAGCTTTGAGAGAACCTTGATTTCTAATGCTAACAAGTAATATCTCAATTTCTAACACATCCAGACTAGCGCTAGGCATGTCTTCTCTATCTGAGAATATTTTTTCTCATAATCAACAAAGGTCTTGCTTACGTAGTAGATGGCATGCTCTACCCGACTGCCTTCTTCATACTGTGCCAAGAATCCACCATAAGCGGTTTGATTGACTAAGATATTTAACAAAAGAGGCTTTCTCAATTCTGGTAGCTTCAAAATGGGGGGATTGAAGAGATACTTCTTAATGCGCTCGAACAACTGCTGACACTCTGGTCCCCATTCAAACTTTATTCCTTTTCTAAGTAGATGATTGAATGTTCACATCTCATAGACAAATTGGATATGAATCGTCGGATTGACTGCATGCATCCTTGAAGACTATGCAGCTCTTTAAGATTGGTAGGAGGTGGCATATCATTGATAGCCTTTGCTTTAGCGAGATCTACTTCTATTCCCCTTTTGCTGACCATAAAACCAAGTAGCTTGCCTGACTCTAATTCAAAAATACATTTTTGAGGATTGAGTCTCAATTTGAATAAAATGAGTCGCTTGAAGACTTGACTTAGAGCATCAATATGGTCTTCTTCCTCCTTGAATTTGACCAGGATATCATCGACATATGAATCCATAATCTTATGCATCTGATCATGGAAAATGACTGTCATTGCACGCTGATAAGTTGCCCCAGCATTCTTAAGTCCAAATAGCATAATCATATAACAGAAAGTCCCCCATGGCGTAGTGAAGGACGTCTTAGACCGGTCATGAGCGACCAACTTGATCTAATTATATCCGAAGTATCTATCCATGAAGGAGATCATGGCATGACCAGCCATGCTGTCGATCAGAAGATCGATGTTAGGGAGCGGATAGTCATCCTTTGGAGTAGCTTTGTTAAGATCATGAAAGTCGATACAAATTCGAACTTTACCATTTTTCTTGATAACTACTATGACGTTTGCTAACCAATCCGGTTAATCTATTGCTCGAATGAATCCAGCTTTGAGTAAATCCTCAAGTCCTTCTTTGACTTGTTGCTTGATTCAAGGATCCATTTTCCTCAACTTTTGCTTAATTGGCTTGACGTCTGGTTTCAAAATGAGGCGATGTTCAACCAATTTGGGATCTAACCTTGGCATATCCTTGTAAGTCCATGCGAATAATTATTGATATTGCTTAAGAAAATTGATGAGCCTTTCCTTCTCATCTGTGCTCAGACTAGTACCGATCTTGAGAATCTTTGGACTATCTTCTGAACCAATATTGATATCTTCAGTTGGATCCTGAACTAGGGATGATGGCTCATCTTGCTTCTGAATCGCTACGAATTCTGGTAATTCTTGAAGAGATGAATCGAATTCTGTAACTTCTTTTGACTATTCCGTGACCTTATTGTTCTCTACTCTTGCCTTGACCCACTGGATCTTTGTGGGCTTCAACATGATTGAAGGATTGGCGATGAGCTTCCTTATTGATTAGGAAGACATTCTGAAATTTTAGGTAAAAGAGTAGCATTCAGAGAAATTCACCCATTAATTATGTAAAATAGAAAAAAAATTGATAACAACAATTTTCAAAGACAAATTGTAAGGAGAGAAGAGAAGGATGGCATCCAGATAGTTGAGAAAAATTAATAGCTTTATTAAAGACTTGAATGCAATGATAACATTAAAGGTAATGAAATGAAATGGGACATCGTCCCTACAAAATGCAGAAATCAAAGAAGCGAAGTAAAAGCAGAATGATGGTGGATGATTTTAATGGATCCCCTTGACGAAAACAGTGTTCTTATGAGATCTCTTGCCCAAGACTCTCAATCCTGCTCTGCGCAGGTGATGGTCAGGGATTACTGGCTCTAGCCGGCCGTCTCCATTCTTACCCAAGCCTCTGAAAGGCTGATAACCATGCTTCAGTAAGAGGTTAAATTCCTTTTTGGCTTTTATGAATTGAGGGAACAAGGGATGATCCTTAAAGGTGATGTAATCAAGGTGACCTCCGATCTTAAAGTAATGTGATCCTTGCCATCGAACCACTGCGGTGGTATGCTTTATCTCTGGTGCTGCCTCTAGCTTTAACATTTTGAGGCTTTCGCTAAGAATAACCTCTTCACTTTTCTTGATACTAGGGATATCAGTAGTATAGGTTGGCCTGAAAATCATAGGTTATGGCAGTCTCTCTTCTTGATCTTCTCCCAGGACAACAGTGATCATATCGCCCTTGAACCACTTAATGCACGATGGCACTGCATTTGTGTTGTGAATCTATATTCGTCCCAATAAAAGATTATATGTTGGCGGCAGATTGACAACATGAAAAAGAACCGTATGAACAGAGTAGTTGATGAAGATTTTCAGAAAAATCTTGCCTTTCGCGGCCTGTCCATAGTTGTCGAACCCATAAATGGTGATCGGATCTGATGCATATTCTTTTTCTTTTACACCCAGAGCCTTGGCTGTCATCTCAGGGCAAATGTTGAGGCTACTACCTCCATCGATGAGTACGTGGGGTACCGTCATTCCTCTGGTTCGAACCATAATATATAAAGCATTGTTATGAAATGTGTGAGGCTTCAGCAGGTCCTTATATGAGAATGTAATGGGAGCATTGGTCATGGTATGGTTGACAATTTGGGCCATGTCTTCAGAAGTCGTGCCTGATTTCACTTTGATCTTCGGCAGTAAATCATCCAGGACTTGCTGATGTTTGGGAGACTCACGTGCCAACTCAAGTATTGAGATATTGGAAAGGACAGTGATCAGTCTTTGTACTATATTGGTCTTTTCCTCTGATGTCTTGCCCTTTTCTGGAGAAGACTTGATAAAGCATTTAGGAAACCCTGGGATCCTTCTGGCAACTTCAGGGGATGCCCTGACAAGCTTAGGTGATACATTCAATCTGCTGAAGGCTGAAATAAGATCCATCTTCTGGGTATTGGACTGAGCCTGACGTAGTACTAATACCTGGTGCTGAATATCGATATCACTGTTAGGGCATGGCCGGATGTGATTTTGTGGTTGGAATGGCTGGTCAGAGATCACTATTGCAGAATGCTGAAGGAATGCTTGATTTAGTATAGCCATCTTCTCATTTTTTGGCACCAGGTATTAGTACTACGTCTTGAATGATATTCTTGAGAACAAAACAATTCTCAGTATCATGTCCCACTGCTCGGTGGAACTTGTAGAATCTGTCTTTCATCTTTCCCATGGCCACTAGTGGATCGGCTACCCTTGGGAGTTTGATCATATCACTGGTAAGCATATATTCAAGCACTGTCTCGAGTGACTGATCCAGGGGGTAAACTTGCGATTATAGCTCCACCCTTCACACTTCGGTCTTTCTTGAGGTCTCGACCCTTGCTCAAAAATTTATTGCGGTTGCTTATCATGCTGAGGGATCAACTTACCTTTTTTCTCATTTTTGTTATGGTTTGACCCTCCTGAACCATAATTATGACCTTTCGCATCTCCCTTGTGATGGTTCTTATTGTTGTTGGTAGAGTAGGTAAAATGAGTTTTCTTTTTAGATTCCCGCTGACTGTTGTTGTTCTTGGTAAAGATGAAACCCTCGTAAACTCTATTTTCCATACTCAGCTCGAGCCATTTGGCTCGTTCCGTCAGTTTGATGAAAGTCTTTGACGGAGAGGTAGAAATTAGTCCCCTTAAGGGTTGTGAAAAGTTGCTCAGGATCAGTGACAGCGCATGCCCTTCTAATATTGGATCCCTCATCTTGTTGCATGCGGACCTCCACCTGTGAATGAAATCCCGAGCCTTCTCATTATCCCTCTGCTTAAGGCTGCAGAGATGGCTGAGCGTTGGTAGCGCCTCTGCATTGAAGAGAAATTGTTCGACAAATAGATTGACCACCTTGTCAAACTCCTTCAGTTCAATGGGATTGATATGTTTTGACTACCATTTGGTCGTGATACCCTCCAAACTGCGGGGAAAACAAAGGAATAGGGCTCAATTGTCCCTTTTAAACGTGGAACACTCTGCAAAAAATTTGGTGAGATATGCTTTAGGATCACCAGAACCATCAAACTTGATAAATTTTCTGGGGAGATTGTCGAGACTGTCATCCCCATCTAGTCCATCATAAAAATCTTCACTCGTGAAGACCTTCTTGCCCTTCTCTTGGGCCTGTAAATCTTTGACCATTTTGACTACATCTTTGAGTTGTGGCTGATCAGGGTCATTAACAGGCTGATCCTTGGAGTTGTAGGCCAACCCTTGCCCCTGAGTCGACTTTCGAAGTGCCTGCTGAATCTCATATTCTTCATCAGTATCGCCCACTGATTCCGCTTCATTAGATGTGTCTACATGGTGATTCTGCTTTTTGGAGATCCTCACATGTTTCTTCATTGTTCGACCTTTGACCTTTTTCTTATTATGAGATTTTCTTAGGCTAGCCTCTGTTTATTTAGACAACATTTTGCTCATCATTCTCTGAAATAGCGAGTACATCTAAGTGTCAATGTTATCATTGACCTGTTGGCTTCTATTCTCGGCAGATCGTGGAGAGGCCATTTCCTGTTCAGAGGATGACGAATAACTAATATGCTGGATGGGTGCGGTTTTTTTGTCGGACCTTGTCTGAACCATGTAAGATTGCAAGTGCTCTCTACAGAACAAAATGGACAATTAGCTTTGAAGAATAGCTTTGGGATAAAACAAATTGGGGGGAATATTTGATGAGGGTTAGGTTGACAATTTGAAGAATATCCCATTACCAGGGATTGGGTCGTCGCTGGAATCACGACAATTGCATTGTTATTCTTTGTAAAAGAGATAAACAACTAAAATGTGCCTTGTTACCTAGGTGAGGTCGTTAAACCATAATAAAAAGATTATTTGTAGAAGAAGAATGATTTTATTAATAATAGACTTGACAGTGAGGGGGCAGACACACAATTTGCCACCACTCATGATAATCAGAAGACAATCGAGGACCAGGAAAAATAGTGAGAGCGACAAAAGAATCCCAGCTATGTTTGGCAGAATGGTATATTTCGGACCACTAAGCAGACTTCAGATCAAACTTTGGCACAATGCCTGACAATAGTCGAGCTTCAATTCATTTTTGTCTCTGCGAGAACTGTCAGACACATCGCTCTGATTGGTAATAAATTGAGAAGAAAGGTTTGAGTAACTTGAATTGCTTGCCATATGCATAGGTGTACCGAGAGAATGACTCATGACGATCGAAGTAATCCCACACGATTTCTTCTTCATAGAGGTTCTTAATCAAGAATTTGTACCGAGAAATGGGTAATGACTTCTTGCTGTTGTATCTAAATGAGCTAGCTCAAGTTGGTACGTGCTGAAGGAACCAAGACTGTAGTGCGTAGATGCATCCTTCTACTAAGATAGAATCTTTAAGCACGAAACAGGTCAATCAACGGTATAAGAAAGTAAGCGCGGCCATGGCAATTGAGAGATGGGTGGTCTGTTGTTATCATCGCAAAAAATTTTCTCCCTCCCTCTGCGAGAGTGAGAAGAAACGATTCTGTGAGTCAAACTTGACCAAAGTTTTGAAAATTGGTTTTGAAAATTACTCGCCTCCATTTTCAAAATTTGTGGGAGAATTCCGTGGAATGGGATCCGTCTGTCGGTATGAGGTTCAACCGTTCCTGGCGACTTTACCAGGGGTAATTGAACCAAGGATCAAATGTGTGCTCTGACTAAGTTAAATTATCTAAATTATGCTCTATTTTCCTAGAATGCACAAAGAATCAGGCATGTGCTATGGAATTTTAAAAATAATGCAAGTTTTTGAGAAATATGATGTTTGCTTTGAAAAATCGAGGTGTACTTGGAAAATGATTGGAAAAGTGCTTTGAAAATGGAATTCATTGGAAAATCATTGAACTTTATTGGAAATCAGAAATTTGCATTGGAAAATAGATTCTCAAGCAAACTTGGACTTTAGGAAAATCGATTTTGAGATTTGGATTGCTTTTTTGAGGAAATGGATTTGAGAATTCTGAGAACATCGGAAAGTTCATCGGAGAATGACTTTTGAAATGGAAAATGGATTCTCAGAAAAATCAGATCTTTGAAAAATCGATTTTGGGATTTGAAAATGAAATTCAGAATATGGAAATCTTGGAAAATCTTGATTTGAACTTGGAAAATACTTTGAAATCTCATGTGAAAACTTGGAGTTCTAAGAAAATCAGATCCTGAGAAAGACTTAGAACTTTTTTGGAAAACTGATTTTTCTGAAATAGAATTGGAAAATAAATTTGAAAATAGTGCAAATTGAATGAATGAATGAATTTAAAAGAGAATTTCATTGAGGAATTGGGAAAATCTTTTGGAATTTTGAGAAATGTGGTGCATTTTTTAAGTTAGCCTAAGAGTGTAGGCTGAATGTGGCTAATACGAAGATCATAAATCTTGGTTTTCTTCATATTCTGATTATGGCCATAAATATGAATCCCACCAAGTTTATAAACTCCATAAGAGCTTGTCCACGTGCCATTCGTGTCAACCATAGTGAATTTTGGAAAAATGTGCATGAATGATGCATCAGATATCAGAATTTGTAGAAATTAAACTATATGCAATGCAATCCTATTCTAAGCAGAAATATAAATTCTTATTCTAATTTATTACATCTTTACATTGAATTTAAAAAAATAAAATAAAAGCTAAGTCTTCTTCTTGAATGTTCCTGCAAAACTAGAAAACAATGTTAGCACAAAAATGTAGGTTTTTCTGAATTTATCCAAAAATATTGGAAATTATCAGATATTATTCATATATAAACCCAGAATCATACCCCCTTTGATATAAACATGAAAAATAATGAATAAATTTCAAAATTAAACTTGAAAATTCGAAATTGGGGCCAAATGACCAAAATACCCCTAATGACCCTTGAAATCAGGGTTTTTTGAAAGAAATTTTGTAAAATTTGAAAATAAAATGAAATAAATCAAACATAATATGATGATATGCATGAAAATTTATGGAATTATAAATTGGAATTTCAAAATTTAGGTCAAAATGACCAAAATACTCCTGATAACAAGACTATGGCCTTGAAACCAGGGTTTTCTGAAATAAATTTTGCAAAAATGATAAATTGAAATGAAAATGAGATTGAAATTAACCCTAATATGACATGACATGCTTATTTACATGATAAAAACCCAAATATGGCAAAAATATTATAAAATATTGAATTTAACTTGATTTTCGCCTGATTTTCGCCTCTGAATTTAAAAATAAACTGACATACAAAGAAAATGAACTTGGATTTGAGTCAAATTTGGCATGAACACCTAGACTAACCCTAAAAACAGAATGAAGCTCGAAAATCTATTTTTTTGTTATTTTCTTAATATAAAAAATAGCTAAAAATCAGAATTTTGCCTAAAATGTTGATTCTAAATTGGATTTAGGATATCAAACTTCCATAAAAAATTCCCAAATTTTATGGGGTGATAGAGAACAGTTAGGTAAGGATTTTTTCTTTTTATAAATTCTGGTTTTGACCTATGGTTGGAGCTGGAAAGCTCCAGAAAGTTGGATCAGAATTCGGCGACTCTAGGATTTGGGGGAAAGAGACAGGTTTCGGGAGAAAATGTGGGGAAAATAATAGTCAGATGGGAAAATGGATGAAATTATGGGAAAATGTCTATGACAAACAGAAGAAGATTTCAACTTTTTACAGTATTGGGATTTGGGTCACGGTTTGGAAATGAGGACACTGTTATCAAAGACCCAAATCTCTAGAATTTTTGAATATGAAAATCTGTCAGACAAAAAAGATAAATATGGAAAAAATAGTTAGATAATCCCGAAAATTCCCAAATTTTAGGAAAAGACAGAGGAATTGGTTAAGAACAATTTTTATGTTGAAAATTTTGACAGACAACTTATGGATTGAACGGACACAACATATTAGGGTCGGTCTATACCCTGACAAAGAAAAATTGAGGTTTTCTCACTGGTCTGATAAAATCGATTTTTAACAAAGGTCAAATCTATCTATAAAGATTCCAAAATTTTCAGACAATTAGTAGATTCCACCATGAATCTACTGTAATTTTTAGGGGGAGATTCAGATCTTTCATCTAGGAGATCTTGAAGGTTTTTGGTCTGCTAAAAAGAATTCTGAAAATTCCAGAAGGGGAAAATTCAGTTTTGGGGTTTGATCAGTTTAGAAGGGTTCCAAAACCCAAATCCATCCGGGTTTTTTATAGGAAATCATAGATAAATGAAGGAATCACAAATAAAATTTCAAGATTTGTCAACGAGAAATTAAACATAAAATGACTACTGGATGCCTAAACTAAAACAAGATAAATCACAAATATAACTAAACTAAGTAATTAAATGCAATGCTCATGACATGGAATCTACTGAAAATGATAAAAAAGAAAAAAACTATGTGGTAGAACCTTGCTTAATATGTGCTATTGATGAGAGGGGATCCGACCCACCTCTCGGATGGATCCCTTTCTCTACAAGCTTTAATCACAGAAGGTAGACTACAAGCCCATTTTCATACTTGATTTTATATCAAATTTATCATCCTAAAAGAACAACCATGATGTTTTAATGGAAGTCAATACAGCATAAGGGTGAATATAGACTTACCTTGGATCGGCTGCAATGGAGGCGGCAGCTAGAGAGGTTGGCGCAGGTGGCTGGAACTGTGGTACGACCTTGGAAGAAGTTGCAACAATGGTTGCTGTGGAGGTAGGCTATGACTGGAGGCAGCCTGTTGCCTTGATGGAGAGGAGCTGCTGCAGTTTGGAAGTGTTGGTGGTGGAGCTGCTACTTGGTGGCTGCTTGAAACGGGAGTGATGCTGGCTGGTGCGACCTTGGAAGAGACGGCTGCTGAGGTGGCTGCCTTGCTGCAAAGAGGATGTCGGCTGGAGCTTGAAGATGGTGTGGTTGAAGCTGTAATGGTGCTGCAGGCTGGACTGTTGATGAAGGTTGGAGTGGGATGGTAATGGAGGAGGTTGCTACGTAAGGAGGTGAAGAGAATGAAAGAGAGGATGTAAAGGGAGAGAAAGTATAGCCAACGTATGGTGTTTTGAATGTTGAACTTAGGGAAAATAGAAATAACTTAGGGTTTAATTAAGGAGGAATGAGAGGGAGGAAGGAGGTTTTACGTGAATGGCTGGAGAAATAGGGAAAGAAAAGAAAGAAGGGAAAAGGAAAGAAAAGGAAGAAGGGAAAAGGAAAGAAGAAGTAGAGGAAGAAAGGAAAGAGAGGGGCTAGGGGGGTCGATCCCCTTGTGGGTCCCACCTTAGGTAAAATAAATAAATAATAAAAAAAAGAAAATAAAGAAAATGTAATAAAATGTAATAAAATTTTCTTCTTTTTTATATATAAATTAAAAAGGCAAATGCAAATGGATGGGCCATCTCAGAGTGGGTCCAAATTCCAATTTTGAAATTCATTTTGACAATTAGAGGGGTAAAATAGTCTTTTCAGAAAGTTTCCGAATGAAACAAGCTATTTTTGGCAGTTTTTGAAACGAGCTCGGAATTTGAAGTTCAATACCCCGTTGCGAAGCAAATCCAGTGTAGAATTTAAAATTTTGAGTTTGAAATAAATCCAGATTGTTTTTCTTGAGAAAATATTTCCAAATTTAGACTCTTGGGGGTAAAAATGTCAATTTTGGAAACCCAGGGTTTGAAATTGTTTTTTGAAAACTTTTAAAATTCCATCTGGATTGAAATTTATAAAACTAGAGTTCTGGACTTCGAAAATGAATTGAAATGTGATGAAATGTTATGAAATGCTGAGAAATGATATGAAATGATGAGAAATGACATGAAATGCTATGCAAAATGCAAACCCTGAATGAAGAAATTTGGATATTTGACCCCGATTGGCACTTGTACCAGTTCAAAAAGTATTAAAATTGATAAGATTTACGAAATGATTCAAGAAATGGTTTTCATACTCCACCGAGCTAGAGTGACACTGAAAATCAAGGTTTGAGCTGAATTGAACTGAAATGAGCTGGATTGAGCTGGGTTTTAGAGTTTTAGAACTCAAATGAACTGATCAGACACTGACTCAACTGACCTTTCCGACTAAATTTTCAAGAAAAGCTGTCATTTTTAGAGAAATGGTACGGAATGGTCACTGGAGTGAAGTGAATTACGAATTTGAGCTGGGTTTGAGCTGGGATAAAGATTGGCAATACTGAGATGAACTAAAATTGAAGCTCGAACACTAGCTCAATTGACTGGATTCAACTCAATTTCAGCTGAATGAGCTGAAATGGGCTAAAATGAGCTCCTAGACACTTGGAAATGATTTTGAACTGAAACTGGAGCGCTTGAACTCCTGGTGAGCTCAGGCTAGACTCAAGGGAGTATGACTGACTGTGAATGACTAACTCAGAGACAATTGGCTTAGATTTAAGTGAGAAATGAGCTCATTTCTGAAGAAATGATTCCATTTTGGCAGGAATGGTCTGAAATGAAAATGACATTCTCACTGCGAGCTCAAATGAGCTTGAAATGACTAATATTCTAACTATTCTGAACTGACCAATGAGCTTGATTGACTCCGACTGACTGAGGTCCGGGATGTCCTAGGGGTAAAATGGTAATTTTCCTAATGAAAATGGGTAAAGTGGTAGTTTTCTGAAACTGACTCGGGGTTTGACTCCTACACTGACCTTACAGGGTTGGCACTGCACGAGGAGGGTTGTCTGAGCATGGATAAGGAAAATTTGGGGTGTTTACATCTGTTGACTTCCCCATCTTCGCAAAAGCTGTACTATTCTTATATCAATGTAATTTTGTCTGTCCTGGAAGAACGCTAGTCCTACTGTACACAAGACCATCACGTGCTGAATCCTTTCTCGTGCCACTTGGGATAAGGAGTCGACTTCTTCAAATGCTCCATATTGTTGGTATAGTTCAAACAGATCGACATATTGGCTCTCATATGCCTCTATCAACGACCAAGATCTACGTCTAGTCATACAGGTTAAAGCATCTCGGGGGTCCAATCCCTTGACATTGATAAAAACTGCTACTCTATCGGATCATCGGGCTGACCAACTGGCTCAGGTAGACCCATGATATCTGAGAATTCATCCAGTAGTAGAGTCATCTCTCCCCACAAGAACCAAAAGGTACAGATACACGAGTTCCACCGCTCTGCTAATGCTTGAATCACACTACTGTTGATGATTTGTTCCCCCACTGCTGATGCCAGTTTCAATCTGCAGTCACTCAGATTGTCCGAGAACATACGGGAGAAGTTCTTGAGCCAAGAATAGTACCATCAGGGAATGAAAGGTCTAGTGTTCAAAGTTCGATAATCGGGAAGACCTTGTTGTACTTCATAGGAGATATGACTCTCTGAAAAGACTGAATCAAGCTGACTGGATTCCATCAGGATGGATTGGAAAATAAAGAAGAAGTAAGTACAAGACTTGAGGAAAACCCACACAATTTTTTTTTTTGAAGAAATTGTAGGCAGGATAAAAACAAGGCTTAAATTTTAAGATCCAGGGAGAAGGGGGGTTGAAAATCACCTGGAGTTTTGAAGAAAAGATAGGAGTTTTCTGAAAATCATCCAGGGTTTGAAAAATAAGAAGGGGATGTTAGACAATGCATGAAAACATATGAGAATTAGGAGATTTTGAAAATCATCCAGTATTTTTAGAAAAATTATGAAAAATATCAGAAAATAAAGGGAAATGACCAAGGTACATTCAATCATATCCTGTACAAACAAGTATGCACATACAACATTCCCTAAAAGTTGACTCTAGATGCACAAGTTTTGAAATAGATGTAGGACCCTAACCTTAACTCTAAAGCTCAGATCATCTGTGTCCAATCATGCTATGCCGATATACTCAAGCCAAGGCTCGATGTACATGGCATAAAATCAATTTCTCCGGTTCTAGGCTCATGTTTTCCAACATCCTTGAGCACCTGCTGATATACTTTGGACTATGGCCCTCGGTACGTGGCAGGGGGGATCAACCCAAATAGGTGGCCCAGTTGTGAGGCTTTGTCCCAAACTACAGTTCTGGAAGAAAGCCCAGCAATGTGGTGGTCAGGTAAAAATAGGCGGGGTTATTTTTGAAATATGATCAACATGCAAGAAAACAGAAGGCTCTAATGACCTAAAGAAGTAGAGTTTTGAAAATTTTATAAGAAGCAAACATTGTTTTCAATTAGATCCTAGATTCAGGATGATTGTATTTGACCTAAGTCTAAGTGAGCATGAATAATGCCTCCTTAATTGGTCCTACCAAACCATGCCTAAGTCTACATGAAATCCATGTCAGCTGGGTTAGATTTTAGGCTCCTAGGTTCACATGAAATAGAGCTGACATTGTAGAACACGATTTTGACAAATTAAATAGAGCAAGGCACAAGATTGATCAGACGAAGACAGTCCCATCTCGGTCGTCAAACCTGTTATCATTGCAAAATCTTACTTTTGCAAGTCAAACTAACATTTGAAAAGATTTTGAAAATAACTCACCTCTGTTTTAAAATGCAGAATAATTCCAAAGAATGAGACTCGCCTGTCGGTACAAGGTTCAACCGTTCCTGGCACCTTTACCAAGGGTAATTGAACCAAGGATCAACCATGTGCTTTGCTTTACTCAACTTGTCTAAATCGATATTCTATTTTCTAAATGCACAAAGAATCAGGCATGTGCTATGACTTAGAGAAATTTTTGATTGAAAATCATGATGTATGCGTCAGAGATTTGAAATACTTGGAAAATTCTTGAAAAAGATGACCCTTTGAAAATCGTGACTCATGGTTGGGAAAGTATTTCTGAAGAAAAGAAAATTGATTTCTGAAGAAGTCTTGGATGCTTTGTGGAAATTGATTTTTGAGGAAAACTTGGATAGTTCTGATAAAAGTTTGTTTTCTATGAACTTGAACTTTAGAATTGGGAATATAACTTGGGAAATCGTGAATTGAGTTTAGGAGATACTTGAAAAAGCTTTAAAAAAACCAAAGGTTTTTGAGAAAATCAATTTTTAGGGAAGTGTTATCATCGCAAAAAAATTTCCCTCCCTCTGCGAGAGAGAGAATCGATTCTGCGAGTCAAACTCGACCAAAGTTTTGAAAATTACTCACCTCCGTTTTGAAAATTTGTGGGAAAAATCTGTGGAATGGGATTCGCCTGTCGGTATAATGTTTGACCGTTCCTAGCGCCTTTACCAGGGGTAATCGAACCAAGGATCAATTGTGTGCTTTAACTTGACTCAAATATCTAAATCAGGTTCTATTTTCCTAGAATGCACAGAGAATTAGTCATGTGCTAAGGAATTTTGAAAAGATTCAAGTTTGAAAAATATGATGTTTGCTTTGGAAAATTGAGATGTACTTGGAAAATGACTGGAAAAGTGCTTGAAAAGGGAATTCCTGGGAAAATCTTTGAATTTCATTGGAAATCAGAAATTATATTGGAAAATGACTTTTGATAAGAAAATTGATTCTCAGGAAAACTTGGACTCTGAGAAAATCGATTTTTGAGATATGAATTGCTTTTTCTGAGAAAATCGATATCTAGAATAAATTTAAGAATTCTGAGAAAAATCAATTTCGTGAGTAATTCAGGGGCTTTGGAAAAATCAATTTTGGGGTTTGAAAATGAAATTGAGAATGTGGAAACCTTGGGAAATCATGATTTGAACTTGGGAAATACTCTGAAATATCATTTGAAAACCCAGAGTTCTGAGAAAATCAAATCCTGAGAAAGACTTAGAAAGTTCTGAGAAAATCGATTTCTCTAAAATGGAATTGGGAAATGAGTTTGAAAATGATGCAAATTGAATGAATGAATATGAATTTGAAAGGTAATTCTTTGAGAAATTGAGAAAATCCTTTTGAAATTTTGAGAAATGTAGTGCATTTTTGAAGTTAGCCTAAGAGTGTAGCCTGAATGTGGCTAATACGAAGATCACAAATCTAGGTTTCCTTCGTATTCTGACTATGGCCATAAATACGAATTCCACCGAGTTTATCAACTCCCTAAGAGCTTGTGCATGTGTCATTCGTGTCAACCATAGTGGATTTGGAAAAATGTGCATGAATGACACATCAGATATTGAAATTTGCAGAAATTAAACTATATGCAATTCAGTCTTATTCTATGTAGGAAATGTAACTCTTATTCTAAATTATTACAATTTTGGCATTACATTGAATTGAATAAAATAAATAAATGAAAGTCTTCTTCTTGAATATTCTTGCAAAACTAGAAAATATGTTAGCACAAAAATGTAGGTTTATCTGGATTTATCCAAAAATATTAGAAATTATTGGATATTATTTAGATATAAACCCAAATCATACCCCCTTTGATATAAACATGAGAAATAAGTAATTGAATTCGAAAATAAACTTGGAAATTCGAAATTAGAGTAAAAATGACAAAATACCCATGGTGACTTTGAAATCAGGGTTTTCTAAAAGAATTTTTATAAAGTTTGGAAATTTGAAAATCAAATGAAATAAAATAAAACACAATATGATGCAATATGATGACATGCATAAAATTTAGAGAATTAAAGATTGGAATTTCGAAATTGAGGTCAAAATGACTAAAATGCCCCTGATAACAAGACTATGGCCTTGAAACCAGGGTTTTCTGAAATAAATTTTTTAAAAATGGTAAATTAAAATGCAAATGAGATTGAAATTATCCCTAATATGACATGATATGCTTATTTTTATGATAAAAACCCTAAAATTATAAAAATATCACAAAATATCGAATTTAACTTGATTTTTGCCTTTAACACACAAGACAAATGAACTCCAAATTACACCAAATTTGGCATGGACACCTAGAATAACTTTAAAAAGTAGTATGGAATCCGAAAATCTGTCTTTTTGATATTTTTTTGATATATAAATTAATTTAAAACCCTAAAAATCAAGATTTTTAGATAAAATTCTAAATTTAACCTAATAAAAACTGATTTTCGGGTACTAACCTAACATATAAATTTTCCAAATTTTATGAGGTGACAGAGGACAGTTAGGCAAAGATTTTTTCCTTTTACAACTTTTGGTTTTGACCTATGGTCGGAGCTTGACAGCTCTAGCAAGTCGGATCGAAATCCGGCAACTCTAGAATTTAGGACGGACTGACAGGTTTCGGGAAACATTATGGGAAAAATAGAAAAAAGTAGCCAAAACCTCTAAAATTTTGGAAGAATGACCCTAACACACAAATGAACAGTTCCTCTTTTGACTGTTTCTACAATAGACCTACGGATTAGATGGACACAGAGGTTTATCATACCTCTAATTTTGATAAAATCTAACTAACAAGGAATTGGCTAATGGATTTGTAAAATCTGAAAAACTAGAAATCCGAACCCTAAAGACCCTAAAATTCTGAGAAATGACAATAGAGTTCACTAGGAACAACTCCACTGCTGAAGATTTTGACATCCAACCTATGGATTGAAGAGCCCTAGCCGATTAGGGTCGGTCTAGACTTTGACAGGCAAGAAACAAAATTTTCACAGAAGAGTGTAAAGTCTGAATTTTGGCGGAGACCAAATCTCCTTAGAAAAATCTAGGAAAATACTGAAAAATAGGTTCTTAAAGGGATCTACAGTATTTTTTAGAGGGGGATTCGGATCTCCCATGGGGGAGATCTCGGGTTCTCAAGTCTGCTAAAATGAAATCTGGAATTTCCAGAAGGGTAAAATCCAATTTTGGATTTGGATTCTTAAGAGGGGTTTGCAGAACCCGAATTAAACTGGGTTTTTGGCAGAAAATCAGTAACAAGCAAACCTAATTAACCTAAAAATTTAGAGATTTATGAATTAAAATTCGCACATAAAATGACAATGGTATTACATGTAAAAATGAAAGAAAGCTATGAACTAAAACATTGGATATTAATAACATTAAGCTAAATGAACAAGATGACTACAAACATAGAAATAGATCTAAATAAAAGAGGTATATGGAATCTACATGATGATGGTAATAAAACATAAAAAAATCAGGGATATAACCTACTTTGATGTTGGCTGTTGGATCCGGTGGCTTCACCCACGGAAAGGGGAAACACCATATCCGATTGCCTCCTTGTCAAAGAATTTTTTTTTGTTTATTTACTTTCATAAATAAAATCTTTCACCCAAATGGATCCAGTTTTAAACTGGCTTCACAGTAAAATCATCTTTTTAATGGGAATATTAATGAAACTTGGTGAAATATATATAAAAATAACAAGGGGGATCGATGAGATGATGGAATTCGTGGACTTACCTTGGATTTACCCTTGCACCAGCGGAAATGGTTGTAATGGAGGCCTTGAAGATTGAAGGTGATGGCGCTAGAAGTGCTGAGCGTCAACTAGAAGTCTTGGTAGGGAGGAAGATGTGGCGTTGGCAGCAAGGTGGAAGGCGCTGGACCTATTGCTACAGTGCAACAATAGAGGGAGCTGGAACTGGATGAGTTTGGAGTTGTTATGGTGCTTACTCCAAAGTCGAGGAGCTGGAACCAGATCGAAGGTTGGAGTGGAGCCGAAGGTACTGGAAGCGCTAGAGCTACGGTGGTGCGCCGGATGGAACTCCTCTCGTGGTGGCTGCAAGGTTGAGGTAGCACCAACTGCTACCAAGGAGGGCTTTTGCTGGAGGAGGTTGATCAAGAGAGAAAAGGAGCCTCCACCGTATAGTGTTTTCTTGGGCTGAGGCTGCAGCCAAGTGGTGGCTGAAGCAATATGATGAAGAGGGAGATAGGGCAGAGAAAAGAGAGGTGAATGTGAGAGAGATGGGGTTGAAAGGAGAGAGAAGTCCAAGAGAGAGAAGGAGGTCACCGTATGGAGTTAGTTGAGAAAATAAGAAAAGGAAGAGCTAGGGTTTAATGAGGGAGGAGACTTAGGAGAATTGGAGTGAATGAATCCCCCAAAGGAGCCCCAGCCGTATGGAGGAGTTATCAATTAGAAAGAAAGGGGGAAAGAAAGGAAAGAAAGAAAGAAGGAAAGAAAAGAAAGAAGGAAAAAGGAAAGAAAGAAGAATGAAGGAAGGAAGAAAGAAGGAAGGAGGAAATGGGCTTACGTGAATGAGAAGGAGAGGGAAGAAAGAAAGAAGAAGAAAAAGGAAGAAGGAAAGAAAGAAAGAAAAAGAAGGAAAAATGGAAAGAAAGAAAAGAAGATAAGAAAGAAGGGGAAAAAGAAAAGGGAAAGAAAAAGAGAGGGAAAAGAAGAGAAATCTGGATTTTTTTTCTTATTTTTATTTTTTAGTATATATTTTTTTTTACATGTGGTGCCACCTTGGAGTGAGCCCACGTGCTTTTTCAAAAGGGGTTTCAAAGTGGGCGCCACTTTGGAGTGGGTCCACATGATTTCTAAAAAAAGGAAATTTTTAAACCCGAAAAGGTTTCAGTGTGACGCCACTTAGAGTGGATCCCACTTTCAATTTTAAAATTCATTTTGAAGGCCAAATGGCAAAATGGTCTCTCAGAAAATTTTCGTACGAAATGAGCTGTTTTTTGGCAGTTTTTAAAACGAGCTCAGAATTTAAAGTTATACACCTCGTTGCAAAGCAAATCCAGTTTAGAATTTGAAAAGAATCAAGATTGTTTTTTCGGAAAAATATTTCTAAATTTAAAATCCTGGGGGTAAAAATGTCAATTTTGGAAACCCAGGGTTTTGTTATCGTCGCAAAATTTCTTCCGTCTTCCCTTCCCTTGCGAGAGAGAAAGGGGAAAATGCTTTTGCGAGTCAAACTTGACCGGATTTTGGAAATTGTTTTGAAATACTCGCCTCCGTTTTGAAAATAGCGAGAAAATCCATGGAATGGGGCTCGACCTGTCGGTACGAGGTTCGATCGTTCCTGCCGCCTTTAACAGGGGTAATCGAACCAAGGACCAAAATTGTACTTGACTTAGTTAAATCATCAAAATCGTGTTCTACCCTAAATGCACAGAGAATTCAGGCATGTGCTATGAAAATTTGTAAAAAAATGCAAGTTGGAAAACATGATGTATGCTTGGAAAATGCTTTTGGAGTTGGAAAAATATTTCTCAGGAAAAAGGTGGAAATCAGTTTCTCAAGAAATTCTGATGAAAAGGATTTGAAATCTCGAGAGAGTTTATGAAGATTTGGGAAAATCATGAATGGTTGAAAATCCTGGAAAAATAGAAGTGATTCTTGAGAAAAAGGTGAACACTGGAAGAGAAAATGCTGATCAGAAAGATTCTAGCTTTGAAAAGTTTCTCAGGAAAATGAGCAAAATTCATTGGAAAACTCTTTAGAGAAGGAAAATTGAAACTTGGGAAATTGAAATCCTGAGAATCTTAACCTTGAAACACTTCGAAATCGATTTTGATTTTTAAGAAAGACGAGAAATTCCCTTTGAAAAGAATCTTAAGAAAACAACATTTTCCAGAGAAAATCATGGGAAAACTTGACTTGGAAAATCCGATTTTGAAAATTTTAGGAGTTTCTTGAGAAACTGATTTCCATGGAATGAAATTTTCTTGAGAAAATCATGAGAAAAGCAAATGATATTATGATGCAGATGATTTGAATGAAGGAATGCACTTTGAAAAGATTTTCTGAGGAATTTGTTGGAAAAATGTGTATTAAGTCAAAATAAATCCTTCACATATTCTGATTGTGGCCATGAATATATTTAGAGTTTACTTGAGTTAATTCACAATATTTTGAAAAATTGGAAACATGATGTGCATTTTCAAGATAGCCCAAGAGTGTAGGCTCAATGTGACTGGTAGAGAGATGATGAATCTGGGTCTCGTCCATATTCCGACTAGGGCCGTAAATATGGAGTCCACCGAGTTCGTCAACTCTCTAAGAGTTGGTGCACGTGCCATTTGTGTACATCCATGGTGATTTTGCAAAATGAGATATATGAATCATAGAATCAGGATATCGCAGAAATCAAACTACATGAGATGCATCCTAATCTAAGCAGTAAAAGTAAATATCATTCCAAGTTTGATTATTACATCTCTGACATAAATTAAAATAAATGAAAATAAATGAAAAATACGAAACTTAAAAATAGTCAGCATCCTCTAGGTTTTGCCTGCAAAACGGATTAATGCCAGAAATATGGCATGTCAAGAGAGATTGAAAATTCTGCATTAAGACCAGTACATTGATAATTGTACCTTGGATCACAATAGAAATGTACATATGAAAATATAATATCAAAAGGAAATTTTGGTCCGGAGTAGATATAGAGACATCCGGAGGTCATGCCAAAACTAAAAGGAGGACTATGGACTTAAACACTTAAGTTTGCATTGAATGAAAGAAAGAAAAAAAAATTATATTGGAATATACACAAAAATTATATCTACCTAAAAGCCTATGATGACATCCCTCTAAATACATATATGAAAGAAAGTGCATAGGAACACTTGGATATTCTCGTAATTGAGAATAGGCCTAATGAGTCAATTTACATATGTGAGGTATATATGCCTTGTATAACTATATGCTGGAGTATGGATAACTAGGGTCATACAAATGGGCTGTAGAGGGTACCAACGTATAACCATGTTGGGTGGTTTTTAATGGAATGTTTAAGTGACAACAATATTACTCTACAGTAGGAAACGTAACCATTAGTACTTGATATGCAGGAAATATTTCAGAGTATGGGCAGAACATGTACAAGATATACATAAACATCTACAAAAGATACACTGGGCATAACTAATGAACCGCTTAAGATCAGAGATCAACTACAAGATGCACGTTGTACAACAAATATGAAGGTGAGAGACATCACGGGTGTTAGGATATGGTGTGCTCAATGCTAAGTACAGAACCCATGAAGAAACACCTGCTGTGTCAAAGGAAAACTTAAAGAAAAGACAGTCGCATATTACTGGCTGGGATAAGCAAACTGTCATCTTAATTGGATGACCGATCAGCTCTCACCAATTAACCCTGTTCACAAGTTAAAAGCTCAAATCTGGACATTACAGCAAAGCAAAGTGGTGGTCATATTCAAATGTAGTCGATCTATCATACAGCAGGGCCGCCTCAAAGGAATTAAAATCGGCTTGGATGCAACAGATGTAGCCGGCCATCAGTCATAAGACCAATACCGCAATTTTAATTTCGGAACTAGGTGACCAAAATATCATGCTTTGTAATGTATTTCAGGCCATGTAACAGATTTATTGGCCAGTTTCTCAAGACAGCTTGGCTCCTACAAAAGGGGTATGCTTGAACCTGGACTTCACACAACATCTTCAGATACTTTTACAACAGGTTTGTGTGATCTTACGGCGATTCCAAAACCTCTTGTTAACAGAAGACTGACACATGATGGGTTCCCAATGGGAAGCATCAATAGCCAAGATGCTGGTGACATTTGGGGATCCAAATTTTGCTATAATGAAACTATTCCAAGGCAAAAGGCAAACAGCAACCATAGGCAAATGTAAGCAGCAGCTATCGAAGTTAAAACTGTACTGCAATATATATACTGTTAAAAGTGAATAAAATGACAGCATGAAGTGAACGAAATACATAAAAAAAAGGAAAAGATAGGCAAATCATAGCAGGAATCGCAATACCCACGATCAAGGAATTAGAAAAAAAAAGAAAAAGAAAGGGAAGGCTGCAAAGAAGAACAAAAAGAAAAACAGGACAAAAAAATTTAGCGAATGGATTCGACTGTAGTGCCTTGGTTAAGAGCACTTATCAATATACGATGTGTCCTCATGGACAATCGATTTAGGTAAGGGCATGCAATCACTTTTCTCAAAACTTTTTTTTTTTATGCAGAAACCAGTGAAATACAGGAAGACTGAACAACCGTTACTTACTAAAAAAAAAAAAGTGTAAGAGAATGGTGAATACAGCAGGTAAATAAAAAAACTTATGTTAAAAGGGGGTCATGCCTGAACAGAGGACTTGACTAAGCTTAATTCACTACACAGGAAACATGTATAAAGTCTTTATCCTTTATACGACAGACTTCAAAGGCTCAGATAAAATTGAGGATGTATTAAAAGTGATAGGGCAAACATAGGTCTGAAAGCTGCAAGTTGGGACCAAAGCAAGTCAAATAAGCATCATGTAGAAGGTGATGATTCCATTAAAACATGCGATTCAGAGGAATCGTTAAACCCAGGTTTTTCAACTGAATTGAGAATGCCATTGAGAGGCATTATCAGTTCTTGACATATTGACTAAACCACCATGTAAATCACATCAGCCGTTTGAGATGGATTTACCACACATACGGCCTGAAACAGATATCGACTTCCTGTAGGTTCAAGATAAAGTGAAAAGAGAAGCCTTTACCTTGGCAAAGAGGAGGCTGTTGTAGGAGTTTCCTTCAGAGGTGAGTCAGGCTTCAAAAGGGGGAAGGAGGGTTGCACGCTCTTCAATTACCCCGTTGAGCCTTCCTTTTGCTAACTGATAGAAGGAGTCGACTATCCCCAACGTCAGAAAATGAAGGGCGCTTTTAACCCTTGCTAAAAAAAAAGATAGTGAAAAGGGGAAGATGCAAAAGGGTTCAGAGAGGCTTGCTGGGAAAAAAAGAAATCGGCATTCCAAGCTCTCCTCCATTTTTTGGTGATCGAAGGCCTCTTTTTAAAGATCCGGAAGGCTTTCATCCAAAAAAATCGGCAATTTTGAATCTTTTCACCTAAGCTTTTGGAAAACATTTGAAAATTTTTAAACAGAATTTTGAAAGCTTTTGAAACTCGTCAATCCTTGGAGAAAAGAAGGGGAACGGCTGGATCCTTTTGAGGAAAGCTCCTGCGTCTACTTTACCTAAAACTTAGGTAAAGTGAAAGGCTGGGGTAGGGTTTTACGATGGCTTCTTTTGGGGGGGTTGAAAAGCAATAAAAAAATGATTTAAAAAAAAAAACGAATTTTGTTTTTCCCTTTCTCTCTTTTTTTTTTAAGGTGGTGCTACCTCACTGGATTTGAAAACTTTTTGGAGTATATAAAAAAAAAATTTTGCTTTTCTTGGCAAGGGGTGTTAGTGGGGCGCCACCTACGTGGGCCCACTAATTATTTTATTAGAATTGAGTTAAATAAATAAAAAATAATAATTTATAAATTGGTGCCACTTCTGAATGGGCACTGTTTTGAAAATAAGAGAAAATTTTGAGAATTTGAGTGTGACACCACCTCAGAGTGGGTCCCATGTCACTTATTTGAAAAAAAAAGCCAAGTGAAATTTTTGGAATTTTCATAATAGTAGGCTAGCTTTGGAAAACACGAAGCAAAATTTGTCTTGATTTCAAAACTTAGAAGAAACTGGTCCTTCAGGGCAAAATTTTGAAAGATGTAGGGAAATTCGGAGCCTTTTTGTAAAAGTTTGAAATAAGGTCTCATGAATTCTGAAATTGTGTCCCCCTATTTTCAATTGACGAAATCTTGAAAATCAATGTCCAAAACTATCCAGATCGTTTTCTTGAGAAAAACTTTTGTAATTTGGAGCCCTAGGGGTAAAATGGGAAGAATTTGGCAATTTTAAAAACCCAGGGGTTTGAAATCAATTTTAAAAATTTTAAAACTCGAATCTGGATTGACATTTTTGAAAATCAGGAGTTCTGGATCTCAAAATGACATGTTGTGCAGTGAAATGATATGAAATGCTCATGCGATGTTAAGCAAAGACATGTCCTACAAAATTGCCGCTCTGAATTTGAATTTGAAAATTCTGACTTCTGGTTAAGCATGAGATTTTGAAAATTTGCAGTTTGAAGATGTCTCTGAGTTTAAATAGAGAAGTTTTGAGACTCGAGAATGGAATTTTGGACTTTCCGCAAGGTCCAATCTAAAAAAAATGACCATTTTGCCCTTTATTGATTCCGGAGAGCTGAAATGTGCTGATTGATGGAGATATCAGGAAGGTGAGTGAAAATTTGGGGTGTTTACAGATGCCCCTCTTTGTTACTAAGTCGTCTCGTGGCCGAGCTTAGTGGCAAAGAAAAACACTCCAAATTTAGGCTATATATAAAAAAATGCCCCAGTTAGAAGGATCTGATTGGGTATGAGGAAATTAGCCCGATGAAGATGCTAGATATGAAATGGAGAATGAAGAGATATGATTTGCTCTATGGCGGTGGAATTCAGGTTTTTGCCCTTAACCTGGATGAGACAGAAAATGCATTGTATGGAATGAAGCTCATGTTTGACCCTTAACTTGATTGGGGAGTGAAATATCTCATCGAAATGAGACTCAGGTTTGTACCCTTAACCTGATCGGGTGGAAAAATGGAATACCTCATCCAAGGAGGCTCAGGTTTGTACCCTTATTATGATTGGGCAGAAAATGAAATACCTCATCAACTGAGGCTCAGGTTTGTACCCTTATCCTGATTGGGCGGAAAATGGAAAACCTCATCAAAGGAGGCTCAGGTTTGTACCCTTATCCTGATTGGGCGGAAAATGGAATACCTCATCAAAGGAGGCTCAGGTTTGTACCCTTATCCTGATTGGGCGGAAAATGGAATACCTCATCAAAGGAGGCTCAGGTTTGTACCCTTATCCTAATCGGGTGAAAAATGGAATACCTCTTTGAATGAGGCTCAGGTTTGTACCCTTATCCTGATTGGGCGGTGTTATCATCGCAAAATTTTACTTTTGCAAATCAAACTGACCTTTGAAAAAGATTTTAAAAATAACTCTCCTCCGTTTTTAAAATGCAGGATAATTTCGAAGAATGGGACTCGCCTTTCGGTACGAGATTCAACCGTTCCTGGCGCCTTTACCAGGGGTAATTGAACCAAGGATCAATCAAATGCTTTGCTTTGTTCAACTTGTCTAAACCATATTCTAATTCCTAAATGCACAAAGAATCAGGCATGTGCTATGAATTTCTAAAAATGCACATTTGAAAACATGATGTTTGCTTAAAAAATTGGAAAATATTTGGAAGATTCTTGGAAAATAAACTCTTTGAAAATTGTGAATTGTTTTTGAGATGTTGTATTTGAGAAAGTGAAAATCGATTTCTGAAGAAATATAAGGATTTTGTGAAAATCGATTTTGAGAAATGTGAAATAACTTTGAAAAACTCGATTTCTTTGAATTCAAACTTTGAAATTGAAAATCTAACTTAGAAAATCGAATTTGGAACTTGGGAAATACTTGAAATATCACTGGCAAATCCATATTTTGAGAAAATCGATTTTGAATAAGACTTAGGAAATTTTGAAGAATTTGATTCCTTTGACTTGGAATTTGAATTTGAATTGGAATTGGAATTGGAATTGGAAAATTCATGAAATGAATGAATATGATTTTGAGGAATTGGGAAAAACTCTTTGTATTTTTGAGAAATGCAGTGCATTTTGAAATTAGCCTAAGAGTGTAGGCTGAATGTGGCTAATGTGAAGATCATAAATCTAAGTATCATTCGTATTCTGACTATGGCCATAAATACAAATTCCACCAAGTTTATAAACTTCATAAAAGCTAGTGCATGCGCCATTCGTGTAAGACCATGGTGAGTTTGAATATGCATGAATCATCATCCATCACACATTGAAATTATAAAAATAAACTATATGCAATGCAACCTAAGCTAAGCAGGAAATGTAAATTCTTATTCCAAAGTTTAATTTAGTTTACATCACTATTGAAATTTAAATACATGAAAAATAAAGTCTTCAATGTACCTGCAAAACTAGAAAACTTTGTTAGTGATGATATGTTGGCTTTTCTAGATTTATCCAACAATATCAGGAAATTGCTGGATTTTGCTAGATATAAGCCTTTTTGCCATGATTCCCTTAAATCAAAATGATAAAGTATGAAATAAAATTGAATAAATAAGGAAGATAAGATATGAAATTTCGAAATTGGGGTCAAAATGACCAAAATACCCCTAATAACAAGACTATGGCCTTGAAATTAGGGTTTTCAGAAAGACATTTGGTAAAATGCAAGTTTTGAAATACAAATAATGATGAATCAAACTAAATATGATGTGACATGATTAATAATATGAAAATTAGGATTAGGGATTTCGAAATTTAGGTCAAATGACCAAATTTCCCCCGATAGCAAGACTATGGCCTTGAAATCAGGGTTTTCTGAAATAGATTTTGGTAAAAACTTAGGTTTTATGCACTAAATGAAATCAAATGAACATCAAATTTAACCTTAAGTATCATAATATGATTATAAACATGATTAAACCCTAAAAATACATGCTTATACACAAAATCTAAGAATATCACAAATTTTGTGATTTTTGCAGTGTTTTGGAATTCTTCGGGTGCCCTGTTTTGCAATTCAAGCCATTCAAGCATCAAACGGATTCTAAAAATCCTCAAAATTAGTACCTGAACTTGTGATAACCCTAATATCAAATTATAATTATAAAAATATTTTTTTGGCATTAAATTAATCCGAAAATAGCATCAAACCCTAAAAATATGCTATTTTTGACCTAGTTCACCAACCAGTCTCAGTCCAAGACCCGAACCAGGGGTCAAACTTCCATGAAAATCTATGAAATTTTACAGAGAACAAATAGACAAAAACAGAACTTTTCTTTTTTACAGATTTAAAAAAGCCTTTAAAACCAGGGAGATACCCATCCGACAATTCGGACTTGAATATATTGATTTTAACTTTGGTCCTGACTGATACTTTCAATTGAAAATTCCAGGATAAATAGCAGTACTCATTAAAAATATCTAATATTTTAACAGTGAACAGTTGACAAAAAAATAAAAATACTCATTTTTTACATATCATGAATCGGATCTGTAGTTTGGGATTTATAAACAGCACAAGTCTGATTAGGGTTTTGGTAAACCCTAACGAGTTTTAAATTGAAAATCAGAGTTTCTGACAGAAGAAAAATACTAAATAGTGGTAAAAAATTCTGAAAATTTCACAGTAGATAGATCTAATCAACATGAATCCATAGCAATTTACATATCTAAAATCGGATATAGGATGAGAAAAATATCATCACAGCAAGTTACCCTATTGATTTTAACAACGATTTTAAAGTTTTAAAAACCCGACTTGATGTCTGATTTTTCTAACAGGGTTCCCGAAATCTACAATCTCTGATTTTTTTATAGTAGTTTAATAACATATGCATGCATCACACATAAAAAAATAAAAAATTAACAACACATATTTTAATCCTAAATAGCATGCTCTTTTCTGTTCTAAACTAAAAACACACAGAAATCTAAGAAACTTGAGAAAATATGCATTAACTAATGAAAAACAATAAAATAAACCATAAAACAGTAAAATAAAATTGATTTCTATGCTGGAAAATGTGTAATAAACATGAATAAGTAAAGAAATAAATAAAATACAGGGAATCCATGGCTGGAATTTGCTTTCACCATTGAAATCATGGATTTAACACATTTAACGGGTAAATCTCATGTTTCGTCGGTTAAGAACATGAAAAACCTACCTCTCATCGATTCTAATGGATTAGAATCCTTGAAATCACCCTCAAACTGAGTTAGATCATCTTCTTGGGTCGATTTTGGGGTTCTTGGATGAAATTCATGGTTAAATCCATGAACACAAGAGTTTCCATGGTGAAATCTATTGAAAAATCATAAAAACTAATAAAATAATATTAAATAAACTCACCTTGGGGCTGCAGCTGAAATGGAGGAAGGTGGAGGTGCTGAAGAGGAGAGAGAGGCCACGAAAATTTGAGAGAAAAAGAGCTCCTTTTGACCTCTTGAAGTCCCCTATTTATAGGTTTTCAAAACCTCCTTAATTAGGGTTAATTAAGGAGTTTTATTTTTTTTAGAACTCTTTTTAATAAATCCAATAAAGGCAACGATTTTTTGGAGAATTATAGCCTAGGTGGGACTCTAATTAATCCCTAATTAGCCCCTAACTAAACCTAGAAAACCCCCAAATGTGATGCCACTTGGCATCTTCCACATTTGGTTTTTTAAAAACCTTTAAAAACTAAACTTCAAAATGGGTTTTCAAAATGATATTAACTCTTCTAAACCCCTAACACCAACCAAGACACTGACTAACCCTAGTCTAGCCCTGACTTACTCGAATATGGCGCCACCTCGAGTGGGCCCTACTTGAGTTTTTCAAAAAGCGATTTTAAAACTTGAAATTGAAGGAGTTTTCAAAAGGATTTTCAAAAGCAATCTTAAAATTAGAATTTTTGAAATGGCATAGGGTTCTAACCTAGTCAGAACTCCTCTGGATATGGTGCCAACTGAGTGGGCCCACATCGAGTTTTGAAGAATTTTGAAATAAACACTGGAAATGGCTTTGAAAAGGGGTTAAAATCAGTATTTGAAATTCAAGATCTTTGAAAATAAGGTATCAAGCAAACTGGAACTCCGAGTTAGAGTTCTGAACTCTTAGGACTCTAAGATTTTAGATTTTAAAAGCCAAATGAAGGAATTCTTGAAAAGATTTCATCTAAAATGGTGAAACAAGTTAGAAAATACTGTCAGGGTTAGACTCCTAACTCGATCAGGACTCTGAAATAGAGTCCTGGATTAACTGGACTCTACCAAATGACCTAATTTTTGAAAACAAACGAAGAATATTTAAAATGGAAATTAAACAGACTTCAAAATAGACTCCTGACTGGACTAGAACTCCGGGACAGAGTCCTGATCAGTCTGAAACTCTAGATTTTTTTGGTATTTTTCTGAAAAACAAATGAAAGAACTTGTCAAAACAGTGAAAACAATAACGAATATTGAAATAAAAGAGAGTTCTGATTCAACTAAGACTCTAAGGACAGAGTCCTGATTGAACTAGGACTTTTAATTTTTGGATTTTCTGAGAAATCAAATGAGAGAATTTTGAAAAACAGTTAAAAACAGGATGAAATTGAATTTTGGTTCAGAGTCCTCATCTGATTAGGACACTAAGAAAGAGTTCTGATTCGATCAGAACTCTAGGCATTTTGGTTTTTCTGGTAGGCAAATGATGAAATTTTGGCAAAGCTTTTGAAAACCAGTGAAAATGAAGTGAGAAAATCAATTTTGGATAGAGTTCTGCTTCGATCAGGACTCTGGGGTAGAGTCCTAATTCGATCAGGACTCTGGGATAAAACCTCAGAATTTTGAAATTCTTTGATAAAAGTATAATAGTTTTGATAGATGAAAAGATTTTTTAAAGATTCTTTCAAAATTTGAAATCACGATCAGAGTCCTGATCCAACTAGGACTCTCTGAACAGAGTCCTGTTTTGACTAAAACTCTAAGTTTCTGACTCATTTTGAAAGATTTTAAAAGATTTGATTAAAAATAAATAAAATAGTTGTAAAAGATTAGAGTCCCAATGTAAGACCCGCAATTTTTCAGAAAATATCTGAATAAAATTCATGAGGCATTTACCGGTAAAAATGGCATTTTTCTCAGAATGCGAAACGAATCAATTTCTGCGAGCCAGTTACACTTAGGATATTCATCGAATCGCGAATATATACTCAAACACTCTAGAAGCCATAACTTCCTATCTGAACAAAATCAAAGGATTCCTGCGAGCCAACTTTCTTAGTGGCATCAATACGAAGATAATGGCGTACTCAGAATTTTTCGGAAAAAAATCGCCGAAAACCCGAAATTCTTGCGGGACCCACAGAAATATGGGTGGGACCCACAGAAATATTTCTCAGAAAATATTCTAGAAGATTCTAGAATATTCCAGCACCTTCCAGTACCTTCCAGAGCCTTCCAGCTCCTTCCAGCACCTTCCATGGAAGGGATTCTCAGAAAAGCCCAAGGGTAAAGAGGGGATTCTGAAACTTGGGGCCCAAGTTTCAGAACCTATAAATAGAGGACCCCCCCTCCTTTAGAAAATCGCCAACCCCTCTCTCTCTCCTCCTTTTCCAAACCTCCCCTACCTAGCCTAGCCCACCTGAGCCCACCTGACCTGGTCTGAGCCTGCCTGACTTAGCCTGAGCCTGCTTGACCTGGTCTGAGCCTGCCTGACCTGGTCCTAACCCACCTGACCTAGGTCTGAACCTACTTGACCTAAGTCTGAACCCAGTTGACTTGACTTGAACCTGGTTTGGTTCAAAGTCAAAGTCCAAGTCCTTTTTCGTCCGAAGTTCGAAGTTGATCCTTTTTCGAAGTCGAGCCTCGTTCGAAGCGTTTGAAGCAATCGGAGTCATTTCTTCCTCAAATTGAAGTAAGTTCGCTTCATTAAACCATCTCTCTCAAGTATTTGATTGTTTGTATATAGCATATACTTTCTGAAGTAGTATCTTGCTTTAGTTCTTGGTTGAGCCCTCTAGGACACTTCGGTGTTCACGCGCTCGCCTCGTAACTATTGTCGGATATATATGTTCGAATACGCAGTATATGTGTTCTTCAAAATAGTATCTCACCCTAGTTCTTGGTTGAGCCCTCTAGGACACTTCGGTGTTCACTCGCTCGCCTCGTAACTATCGTTGGATACAGATCTAGGTGTATATCTGCTGATACTGCCGACGCGTCTTATATCGCACAGGCCATGTAATTTACCTTTGCCGTCGCGTCGTATGATGCCAAGGCTCCCTGCTTTCTGTACTTCCGATTACTGCACTTTCGATTATGCATTTACTTACGCCGTCGCGTCGAACGATGCCAAGGCTCCTGCTTTCTGCAATGTATTTACTTACGCCGTCGCGTCGAACGATGCCAAGGCTCCTGTTTTGTTATATATGTAGAATATTTCGTTCAGTTACACACCCTGAACAATAGTATATGCATTTCCTTTACGCCGCCGCTGTATAAAGCACAGGCTTCTGCTTATATTACATATATGGCGCGTAAGTGAGCGTTCAAACGGAGATCAACTCCAAAATCGCCCATGCGATTCCCTTACCGCTCCTCGTACAAGATTCTGCTTGACGAATGAAGCCCCTATTGGAAAGGCTTCGCCTTTTGGCAAAATGCTCTTTACATAAATACTAAATCAATTACGTATGGCCTGGCTATGGCCCAAGGTTCCTGCAACCTTGATGGATGCAAAGTACGCACAACGGTGCGCATCCATTTCCCGAGTTAAGCGTAGCGATTTCCCACCAAAGAGGGGAGATGCCGCTGAAATGGATAAAAGAAACGCACGCTTTCTCCGTAAAAGAGAGGAAGTGCTGCTGAAATTCCTGAAGGAGCTAAGAATGACTCAGAAAGAACGTAGCAGAAGTACTACACAGTTATGGAATGCCTTCTACGATGTAGAAAGGTTCGTCGCACCACTGCCGGTAGAGCAGAGAAGGTGTTGACAGAATGGTTGGCAGAAGAGCTGCCAAAACTAGTTAAGTGGCACAATGATGTCCTTTGTTGGAACGATGTCAGAATGACTCGTCTCCCTGACACCTGCAAGGGCATCATACTTGTAAGAGCCGTTGCGCCAAAGTAGTGGTAGCGCCTTGACAAGGTCCTGAGCTCGTTGCGTAAAAATACGCCGAGTAGCCGATCCGTAGTGATCGAGTCATGTGCATGCTCATTGAGAATTATCAGACAACCAGACTCGTAAGGGCCGCTGAGCCGGAGTGTGTTGTTTCCACCGAAAGAGGTGAAGTGCTCGTCAAGGCCGAAGTGCCGAGAGCAGAGTTAAGCATGCATATGAATAAAACCTTTGTTCCACGGTGAAAACCGTGTGGTTGATTGGGGTCGGGTACATACTTCTCAAAGGCTGCCCTATAGGCATGCAATGTTCGTCAAGTAATTGTAAGACCGGCAGGCCCCTTTCAGAATTTCTCACCGAGGAAGACGGTGATGGCGCAGCCTTGAGTGACATATATTTCACCCGAACCTGATAGAGTTCATTGATGGCCTTCGTCACTCAGAGGTATGGAGGTCGTGGTTATCATTAAATATCTAAGGATTGAACCCAACTACTGCAGTAGCAGAATGCATTCGGATACCTAGTAAGGATCTCTTCCGGTATGCTGTACCGTCCTACTAGGGGGATGGGGTCAACAGGCCTCTGGGGTATCTAAAATACATAGAATAATCAACCCCCAGATCGTCGCATTGTCGCCCAGATATGAGTCCCCTAAGCCCAGGGGGAGGTGCAATTATCGAAACAAAGCATTAGCTTAGGTACAGCGCTATTTTGAATGTATGAGTGGATGACGTTGTTGAGTCAGTCCTGCATAACCTTTGTGAAGGTGTCATAGTCGGTATACTACTGAACCGATTGGGAAAAAACCCCATTGATATCCGTACGACTAAGTGAAGCTCGGAGAGCTGTCCTTAGATTCGTAGGATACGGATGTGCCAAGCATAAAGGCTTGAGCTAGACATCCATTCGTGACTCTGAGGAAGTCAAGGCTAAGTCGTAGAGACTTAAGAGGTTATTCTAACTCACAGCCCTGAAGAGGCTTATGCGAAGTCATGACGACTTGTGTGGATGTTCAACTCATAGCCCTGATGAGGCTTTTGCGATATACGCTAAGTCATGGAGGCTTGAGCGTCGTATTACGAACTGCGACCCTGAGTGGTCTATGCATTTACTTGAGTTGAATAGATAGGTGTTTGCGTACTTACCAGACCATCAGTGGTTCTGACCCCGTTTAATGGGGATTTCAGGTGTTGAACCTGCGTGGCGATATGCGGAGCAAGGCGGCATCAAGTTCCAGGGTTTCTCTAGACAGAGTTGTACTGCTTCCTTTTTATTGAACCTTCACTGCTTTTCTAAGCAGTAGTGTTGTAATAAACATGTGCTTTCGATAAAATGGAACACTTTGGTGGTCAATGAGTTGCTTGGCCACATATCTGCAACGTGCTCGGAGTTTTCTAAAACCGACGACTCATTATCGTCTTATTCCGCTGCTAGAAGCTTTTCTAAGTTCCGCTGCAAAGAAAAAAAAAAGAAATCCATGAAAATTTTAACTTAGCTTTGTTTTGGAAATCCGGGGCGTTACAGAATTGGTATCAGAGCAAGAGTCTGAGAAACCTGGTTCGAGATCCGACTTGTCCACTATATCGCACTGTAAGTATATTTTATACTTCTTGTTCTGATCTGGGTGCATCTTTGTATAGATGGCAACTCACGACTCCCGAGGATACTGCTATCGTTGCGGGATCATGCACGATGAGTGGGTATGCCCATATGAAGTCCAAGACTGCCAGTATTGTGGCGAAGAAGGGCATTTCGTCAACGAATGCCAAATGAAGCATACCGCCGATATGGGTCGGCGGAGATCGCTTGGTCTTAGGGATGAGACCTCGCATGTTAGTGGGCCACATTACTCCAGTAGAAGGAGTAGCCGTACTCCAGCAACTTCTGATGAACTACCGTCTCTGGTAGGATTTGACTTGAACTTCCTTGAGGGATTTGGTCAATCGCAAGGCTATCAACAGGCATCATGTACGCCTAGCTTGCACAGTTGGGAGGAGGGATGCAACAACTCCTTCTATAATCCCATTATGATTTCAGATTCCTCGAATCAAAGTACTATTATATGGGGGAACAGAGCGGCTACACCAACGCCGAGTCTGAATGGCCAGGAAGAGGGATACAACCTATATCATCCCGTTATGGTCTCGAATTCTCCGAGCCATGATGCCACTGAATGGGCAAGTGGACCGGCATCACTGATCTATCCACAAGAGTCGCTTGAGAGTGCGGAAGTGCTGCCCAAGCCAAAGCTAGTTGTGCCTGCACCAAGGCAATGTGGAAGTAAACGATACTTCGGGTTGTTTGGGTCAAGAAAGGAATCCAGTTCCTAGAAGAGACTGGTAGTGTTTTGGAGTCAATAGACTCATGTACCTAGTTTCTCAACGCCTAAAAGTCTGCCAGTGCGGCATGACGTTTTGTATAAGGCGATGCTTGTGTAAATGTGATGTATATTAAGTAAATAAAACTTTGCTTCGATATATACATTGTGAAACTAAAACACGTTGTTTGTATGTGGTAGATAAATGGCTCCTACGACGAGGAGAACCATACCAAGCGAGGAGTCCCATACTCAAGGATTTCTGCTGGAAACACTCAACAATTTGGTTACTGCCATTCGAGAAACAAGGCCAGAACCAGTCGCACCTCGAAGCGAAAACCTTGGTGGAATAACCTATGAAAAATTCCTCAAGCTCGATCCACCAGTCTTCGCTGGTAGAGGCGATCCTGAACTGGCAGAAAGTTGGGTCGAAGAGACCGAACGTGCCTTCCTGGTGCTGGGAGTACCAGAAGAAAAGAAGACCAACTTTGGCACGTACAGGCTGAAAGACAACGCACGAAAGTGGTGGGATACCACTAAGATTATTCAGTTCTCGGAAGTTGAAGTCATTCCTTGGACTGACTTCCGGAGAGCTTTCATGGATAATTACTTTTCATTACACTCCAGAAACAAGAAGAAGATGGAGTTTCTGGAATTGGAGCAGGGTGGCATGAATCTGATTGACTATACCACCAAATTTCAAAATCTTGAACGGTACTGCTCCCGGTTATTTGAGACCGACCAAGAAAGGGCCGACAAGTACATCAATGGACTGCGAGAAGGGCTAAGGTCACGGGTTATCACCAGCATGCCCCAAACGTTTCAAACGGCTGTGGCAGCAGCTTCAAAAATACAAGTGGATTGGGAGCGATCAAAAGTGATCATAACAAAAAGGCCCATAGTTGATGGTGGGAACAAGAAGAAAATGTTTCCAAGTGGCCAGGGTTCACGACAACCCTTTCAGAAGAAAAGGTTCCAAGGTGGGAACAACACTCAACAAGTTGTAAGGCCAAGGCAGAACATGGCTCCAAACAACCTGCAGTCCAACCCAAACTGCCCAAAATGCCATGTTAATCACGCAAGAGGACCATGTCCACGTGACACAGGTGGATGCTTCTACTGTGGCAAAGTGGGCCACATTGCAAGACAATGCAGGAAGAAGCTTATTGATGAGCAGAGGAGGAATGCCGGATCTACCGGACCCTCTCAACAAGTACCACAACGAACACAAGTCCAACGACCCCCACCTAGAGTAGAACAAAGGCCTGCTGCAGGTCGTGTATACGCTGTAACGACTGAACAAGTCGAAACCGATGACCTCATTGAAGGCACCGTACCTGTTAATGGACATGCAGCTTACGTCTTGTTTGATTGTGGTGCTACTCATACGTTTATCTCCGACGATTTCACCGAACAACTCCACGCCTCGGTGCAACCGATTGATAAAATGATCGAAGTATATAACCCGTTGGGTTCACGCACCAAATGTATCCGGTGTGTGAAAAATTTGGATATTGAGATAGCAGGGCAACACTTGCCTACTGACGCCATCCTGATCGATATGATACAGTACGATGTCATTCTGGGAATGAATTGGTTGGCTCAGAATAATGCCAAGATTCTGTGCCGCGAGGGCAGAGTGATTCTATCTCGACCCGGATTACCTAAGATGGAATACCGGTTATCCAAACCAGTTCCACAAAAAAGGCTCATATCAGCACTTAAGGTACAAAAATACCTTAGGAAGGGTTGTGTGGCCTTCCTGTTGAGTCTCTCGGCGGAAAAATCCAACGACCAACCCCTTGAGAGTTTGGAAGTAGTGCGGGAGTTTCCTGATCTGTTTCCTGAGGAATTGCCAGGACTTCCGCCACTTCGTGAGGTTGAATTTGGAATTCAATCCTTACCTGGAACAGCGCCAATATCCAAAGCCCCTTATTGTATGGCACCAGCTGAACTCAGTAAGTTGAAGTGTCAGTTGGAAGAACTGATGGAACAAGGGTTCATCCGACCAAGTATGTCACCATGGGGAGCCCCGGTACTATTTGTAAAGAAGAAGGATGGATCCCTTCGGTTATGCATCGATTATCGGATGCTTAACCAGGCAACCATTAAAAATAAGTACCCATTGCCTCGGATTGAGGACTTATTCGATCAGCTCAGAACAGCGAGAGTGTTCTCCAAGATTGACCTCAGGTCTGGATACCATCAGCTCAAAGTTAAGGAGGAGGATATACCTAAGACTGCCTTCAGAACGAGATATGGCCATTATGAGTTCGTAGTAATGCCCTTCGGACTTACTAATGCGCCTGCTGTCTTTATGGACCTGATGAACCGAGTGTTCAAGCCATACTTAGACACTTTTGTCATCGTCTTCATTGATGACATTCTCGTGTATTCAGAGAATGGGGAACAACACAAGGAGCACTTGAGAATCGTCTTGAAAACCCTTCAAGATAATCAGTTATATGCCAAGTTTTCAAAATGTGAATTCTGGCTAGACAAGGTAATGTTCATTGGCCATGTGATCTCCAAAGATGGAATCGCAGTAGATCCTGCGAAGGTCAAAGCTGTGATAGACTGGAAGCAGCCAGAAAATATCACTGAGGTCCGAAGCTTCCTTGGACTTGCCGGATATTATCGGAAGTTCATACGGGACTTCTCCCGAATCGCCGTACCAATGACGAAATTACTGAAAAAGGGAGTCAAGTTTGAATGGACTGACCAGTGTAAGGAATGCTTTGAGGTTCTCAAACAGAGGCTTACCACTGCCCCTGTCCTTACCTTACCTTCTGGTCAGGGAGGCTTCATTGCTTATACCGATGCCTCGGGAACAGGTCTGGGTTGTGTATTGATGCAGCATGGCAAAGTAATTGCCTATGCATCCCGTTAGTTAAGAACTCATGAGAAAAACTATCCAACCCACGATCTTGAGCTTGCCGCGGTAGTGTTCGCGCTTAAAATCTGGCGACACTACCTATATGGAGAGAAATTCGAGGTCATGTCGGACCATAAAAGCCTAAAATACCTCTTTTCTCAAAAAGAACTCAATATGTGGCAACGGCGATGGCTGGAATTTCTCAAAGACTATGAATTCACGCTTTCCTATCACCCTGGAAAGGCGAATGTTGTAGCAGATGCCCTTAGTCGCAAGACTGTTGGCACTCTGGCCAGCCTCACCGGACAATGGAAGCTGATGGAGGATTTTGTCAGTTGGAAGCCATTCCTGGCTGACCCAGGAAAGATTCGATTGTCATGCCTGACAATCCATATCGAGATCCTCGATCGCATTGTAGCCGAACAGTTCAAGGACCCCCAGTACTTGGAATTAAAAGCTCGTGCCGAAAGAGATGACACTTTCTTCCATTTAAAAGAAGATGGAGGAATATGGATGGAAGAAAGGATTTGGGTCCCAAATAACCCTGAGCTAAGACAGGAAGTACTCCAGGAGGCTCATAACAGCAAATACACCATTCACCCTGGAGGTACGAAAATGTTTCGGGACTTACAGAGAAAGTACTGGTGGAGGGGTATGAAACGGGATGTGGCTACCTTTGTCTCAAGGTGTTTAATCTGCCAGCAAGTAAAAATTGAGCATCAACGACCTGGTGGAAAAATGCAACGGATCGAGATTCCAGAATGGAAATGGGAGGGCATTACGATGGATTTCATCGTTGGATTGCCTCGGTCCAAGAGACAACATGACTCAATATGGGTGATCGTAGACAGACTCACCAAGTCTGCTCACTTCCTGCCAATCAACACTCGATACTCAACTGAACGATTGGCGGAGATCTACATTCGGGAAATCGTTAGACTCCATGGAGTGCCGATTTCGATCATATTTGATCGTGACCCGAAATTTACCTCTCACTTTTGGGAGCAGCTTCAAAGAGCCCTGGGGACGAAACTCAAGTTCAGTACAGCATTCCATCCCCAAACAGATGGGCAATCAGAACGAACCATACAGACTCTCGAAGATATGCTAAGAGCCTGTATGCTAGAATGGAAAGGTGATTGGGATTCCCACCTAGCGTTGGCTGAATTTGCTTATAATAATAGCCACCACGCTAGCATTGGGATGGCACCGTATGAAGCCTTGTACGGGCGACCCTGTAGATCACCAATCCATTGGGGTGAAGTGGGTGAGCGAACCTTGGACTCGCCCATAGTGTTGCAGCATTATACTGAGCAGGTCCACATGATCAGGAAGAAGCTACTGACTGCTCAGAGTCGACAGAAGAGCTACGCTGATCAGCGGCGTAGGGAACTCACTTTTGCGGTTGGAGATAAGGTTTTTATCAAGGTCTCCCCAACCAAGAGTGTGTTTCGTTTCGGAAAGAAGGGGAAGCTCAGCCCCAGATTTGTTGGTCCCTTCGAGGTTTTGAGCCGGATAGGAGAGACCGCCTACAGAGTAGCATTGCCACCGCAGTATACACAGATACACAATGTATTTCATGTGTCAATGCTTAGAAAATACGTTCACGACCCTTCCCACGTCATCCAACATGAAGATATTGACATCCAGGAGGATATGACGGTGGAAGAAAGGCCAGTAGAGATCATGGACCGACGGGAGCAAGTGCTAAGGACAAAGGTCATTCCACTTGTCAAAGTAAGATGGCAACATCACGAAGTCGATGATTGCACTTGGGAGCCCGAATCGGATATGCGGGATAAATATCCTGAACTCTTCACCTTGTACTCTTAGCTGAATTTCGCGGACGAAATTCCTTTAAGGGGGTAATGATGTAAGACCCGCAATTTTTCAGAAAATATCTGAATAAAATTCATGAGGCATTTACCGGTAAAAATGACATTTTTCTCAGAATGCGAAACGAATCAATTCCTGCGAGCCAGTTACACTTAGGATATTCGTCGAATCGCGAATATATGCTCAAACACTCTGGAAGCCATAACTTCCTATCTGAACAAAATCAAAGGATTCCTACGAGCCAACTTTCTTAGTGGCATCAATACGAAGATAATGGCGTACTCAGAATTTTTCGGAAAAAAATCGCCGAAAACCCGAAATTCTTGCGGGACCCACAGAAATATGGGTGGGAACCACAGAAATATTTCTCAGAAAATATTCTAGAAGATTCTAGAATATTCCAGCACCTTCCAGCACCTTCCAGAGCCTTCCAGCTCCTTCCAGCACCTTCCATGGAAGGGATTCTCAGAAAAGCCCAAGGGTAAAGAGGGGATTCTGAAACTTGGGGCCCAAGTTTCAGAACCTATAAATAGAGGACCCCCCCTCCTTTAGAAAATCGCCAACCCCTCTCTCTCTCCTCCTTTTCCAAACCTCCCCTACCTAGCCTAGCCCACCTGAGCCCACCTGACCTGGTCTGAGCCTGCCTGACTTAGCCTGAGCCTGCTTGACCTTATCTGAACCTGCCTGACCTGGTCCTAACCCACCTGACCTAGGTCTGAACCTACTTGACCTAAGTCTGAACCCAGTTGACTTGACTTGAACCTGGTTTGGTTCAAAGTCAAAGTCCAAGTCCTTTTTCGTCCGAAGTTCGAAGTTGATCCTTTTTCGAAGTCGAGCCTCGTTCGAAGCGTTTGAAGCAATCAGAGTCGTTTCTTCCTCAAATTGAAGTAAGTTCGCTTCATTAAACCATCTCTCTCAAGTATTTGATTGTTTGTATATAGCATATACTTTCTGAAGTAGTATCTTTCTTTAGTTCTTGGTTGAGCCCTCTAGGATACTTCGGTGTTCACGCGCTCGCCTCGTAACTATCGTCGGATATATATGTTCGAATACGCAGTATATGCGTTCTTCAAAATAGTATCTCACCCTAGTTCTTGGTTGAGCCCTCTAGGACACTTCGGTGTTCACTCGCTCGCCTCGTAACTATCGTTGGATACAGATCTAGGTGTATATCTGCTGATACTGCCGACGCGTCTTATATCGCACAGGCCATGTAATTTACCTTTGCCGTCGCGTCGTATGATGCCAAAGCTCCCTGCTTTCTGTACTTCCGATTACTGCACTTCCGATTATGCATTTACTTACGCCGTCGCGTCGAACGATGCCAAGGCTCCTGCTTTCTGCAATGTATTTACTTACGCCGTCGTGTCGAACGATGCCAAGGCTCCTGTTTGTTATATATGTAGAATATTTCATTCAGTTACACACCCTGAACAATAGTATATGCATTTCCTTTACGCCGCCGCTGTATAAAGCACAGGCTTCTGCTTATATTACATATATGGCGCGTAAGTGAGCGTTCAAACGGAGATCAACTCCAAAATCGCCCATGCGATTCCCTTACCGCTCCTCGTACAAGATTCTGCTTGACGAATGAAGCCCCTATTGGAAAGGCTTCGCCTTTTGGCAAAATGCTCTTTACGTAAAGACTAAATCAATTACGTATGGCCTGGCTATGGCCCAAGGTTCCTGCAACCTTGATGGATGCAAAGTACGCACAACGGTGCGCATCCATTTCCCGAGTTAAGCGTAGCGATTTCCCACCAAAGAGGGGAGATGCCGTTGAAATGGATAAAAGAAACGCACGCTTTCTCCGTAAAAGAGAGGAAGTGCTGCTGAAATTCCTGAAGGAGCTAAGAATGACTCAGAAAGAACGTAGCAGAAGTACTACACAGTTATGGAATGCCTTCTACGATGTAGAAAGGTTCGTCGCACCACTGCCGGTAGAGCAGAGAAGGTGTTGACAGAATGGTTGGCAGAAGAGCTGCCAAAACCAGTTAAGTGGCACAATGATGTCCTTTGTTGGAACGATGTCAGAATGACTCGTCTCCCTGACACCTGCAAGGGCATCATACTTGTAAGAGCCGTTGCGCCAAAGTAGTGGTAGCGCCTTGACAAGGTCCTGAGCTCGTTGCGTAAAAATACGCCGAGTAGCCGATCCGTAGTGATCGAGTCATGTGCATGCTCATTGAGAATTATCAGACAACCAGACTCGTAAGGGCCGCTGAGCCGGAGTGTGTTGTTTCCACCGAAAGAGGTGAAGTGCTCGTCAAGGCCGAAGTGCCGAGAGCAGAGTTAAGCATGCATATGAATAAAACCTTTGTTCCACGGTGAAAACCGTGTGGTTGATTGGGGTCGGGTACATACTTCTCAAAGGCTGCCCTATAGGCATGCAATGTTCGTCAAGTAATTGTAAGACCGGCAGGCCCCTTTCAGAATTTCTCACCGAGGAAGACGGTGATGGCGCAGCCTTGAGTGACATATATTTCACCCGAACCTGATAGAGTTCATTGATGGCCTTCGTCACTCAGAGGTATGGAGGTCGTGGTTATCCTTAAATATCTAAGGATTGAACCCAACTACTGCAGTAGCAGAATGCATTCGGATACCTAGTAAGGATCTCTTCCGGTATGCTGTACCGTCCTACTAGGGGGATGGGGTCAACAGGCCTCTGGGGTATCTAAAATACATAGAATAATCAACCCCCAGATCGTCGCGTTGTCGCCCAGATATGAGTCCCCTAAGCCCAGGGGGAGGTGCAATTATCGAAACAAAGCATTAGCTTAGGTACAACGCTATTTTGAATGTATGAGTGGATGACGTTGTTGAGTTAGTCCTGCATAACCTTTGTGAAGGTGTCATAGTCGGTATACTACTGGACCGATTGGGAAAGAACCCCATTGATATCCGTACGACTAAGTGAAGCTCGGAGAGCTGTCCTTAGATTCGTAGGATACGGATGTGCCAAGCATAAAGGCTTGAGATAGACATCCATTCGTGACTCTGAGGAAGTCAAGGCTAAGTCGTAGAGACTTAAGAGGTTATTCTAACTCACAGCCCTGAAGAGGCTTATGCGAAGTCATGACGACTTGCGTGGATGTTCAACTCATAGCCCTGATGAGGCTTTTGCGATATACGCTAAGTCATGGAGGCTTGAGCGTCGTATTACGAACTGCGACCCTGAGTGGTCTATGCATTTACTTGAGTTGAATAGATAGGTGTTTGCCTACTTACCAGACCATCAGTGGTTCTGACCCCGTTTAATGGGGATTTCAGGTGTTGAACCTGCGTGGCGATATGCGGAGCAAGGCGGCATCAAGTTCCAGGGTTTCTCTAGACAGAGTTGTACTGCTTCCTTTTTATTGAACCTTCACTGCTTTTCTAAGCAGTAGTGTTGTAATAAACATGTGCTTTCGATAAAATGGAACACTTTGGTGGTCAATGAGTTGCTTGGCCACATACCTGCAACGTGCTCGAAGTTTTCTAAAACCGACGACTCATTATCGTCTTATTCCGCTGCTAGAAGCTTTTCTAAGTTCCGCTGCAAAGAAAAAAAAAAAGAAATCCATGAAAATTTTAACTTAGCTTTGTTTTGGAAATCCGGGGCGTTACACCCAATCCAATTGAAACTCTGAAGAAGAGTCCTGATCCGACTGACCTCTTGAAGAAGAGTCCTGATCCAATCAGGACTCTGAGATTTTGGCCAAAACAGAAGATTTTAAAAGGTTTTCTTCAAAGACAGGTAAAAAGGTAGTGAAAAGTAGAGTTTTGATCCGACTAAGACTCTGGAAAAAGAGTCCTGATCCAATTAGGACTCTAAGATTTTTGATAAGTGAAGGAATCCAGAAGCGACACCATCTAAATGGGCCTCATCTGAGAATTAAAATCAATTGAAATTGAGTTTGAAATAAATCCAGATCGTTTTCTGAGAAAATACTTCAAAATATAAGGTCCTGGCGGTTGGCAAATGACACAATGTTGATTAAAAACCCAGGTTTTAAAATTGATTTTTGAAAGAAAAGTTTTAAAACTCAAATCTGGATTGAATATTTTGAAAACAGGAGCGCTGGATCTCGAAAATGAGATGTAATGACATGCAATGTTATGCAATGCAATGAAATGGTATGTCGAATTCATGCAGTGATATGCAATGACACATGAAATGGATGAATACTGAATGAGGAGGAAAATTTGGGGTGTTTACAGGCGGAAAATGGAATACCTCATCAAATGAGGCTCAGGTTTGTACCCTTATCCTGATTGGGCGGAAAATGAAATACCTCATCAAAGGAGGCTCAGGTTTGTACCCTTATCCTGATCGAGCGGAAAATGGAATACCTCTTTGAATGAGGCTCAAGTTTGTACCCTTATCCTGATTGGGCGGAAAATGGAATACCTCATCAAATGAGGCTCAGGTTTGTACCCTTATCCTGATTGGGCGGAAAATGAAATACCTCATCAAAGGAGGCTCAGGTTTGTACCCTTATCCTGATCGGGCGAAAAATAGAATACCTTATCAAAGGAGGCTCAGGTTTGTACCATTATCCTGATTGGGCGGAAAATGTAATACCTCATCAAAGGAGGCTCAGGTTTATACCCTTGACCTGATCAGGCGGAAAATGGAATACCTCATCAAAGGAGGCTCAGGTTTGTACCCTTAACCTGATTGGGCGAAAAATGGAATACCTCATCAAAGGAGGCTCAGGTTTGTACCCTTATCCTGATCGGGCGGAAAATGGAATACCTCTTTGAATGAGGCTCAGGTTTGTACCCTTATCCTGATTGGGCAGAAAATGAAATACCTCATAAAAAAAGGCTCAAGTTTGTACCCTTAACCTGATCGGGCGGAAAATGGAATACCTCTTTGAATGAGGCTCAGGTTTGTACCCTTATCCTGATTGGGCGGAAAATGGAATACCTCATCAAATGAGGCTCAGGTTTGTACCCTTATCCTGATTGGGCGGAAAATGAAATACCTCATCAACGGAGGCTCAGGTTTGTACCCTTATCCTGATCGGACGAAAAATGGAATACCTTATCAAAGGAGGCTCAGGTTTATACCCTTATCCTGATTGGGCGGAAAATGGAATACCTCATCAAAGGAGGCTCAGGTTTATACCCTTGACCTGATCAGGCGGAAAATGGAATACATCATCAAAGGAGGCTCAGGTTTGTACCCTTAACCTGATTGGGCGGAAAATGGAATACCTCATCAAAGGAGGCTCAGGTTTGTACCCTTATCCTGATCGGGCGGAAAATGGAATACCTCTTTGAATGACGCTCAGGTTTGTACCCTTATCCTGATTGGGCAGAAAATGGAATACCTCATCAAAGAAGGCTCAGGTTTGTACCCTTAACCTGATCGGGCGGAAAATGGAATACTTCTTTGAATGAGGCTCAGGTTTGTACCCTTATCCTGATTGGGCGGAAAATGGAATACCTCATCAAATGAGGCTCAGGTTTGTACCCTTATCCTGATTGGGCGGAAAATGAAATAACTCATCAAAGGAAGCTCAGGTTTGTACCCTTATCCTGATCGGGCGGAAAATGGAATACCTCTTTGAATGAGGCTCAGGTTTGTACCCTTATCCTTATTGGGCGGAAAATGGAATACCTCATTAAATGAGGCTCAGGTTTGTGCCCTTATCCTGATTGGGCGGAAAATGAAATACCTCATCAAAGGAAGCTCAGGTTTGTACCTTTATCCTGATCGGGCGGAAAATGGAATACCTCATCAAAGGAGGCTCATGTTTGTACCCTTATCCTGATTGGGCGGAAAATGGAATACCTCATCAAAGGAGGCTCAGGTTTATACCCTTGACCTGATCGGGCGGAAAATGGAATACCTCATCAAAGGAGGCTCAGGTTTTTACCCTTAACCTGATTGGGCGGAAAATGAAATACCTCATCAAGTGAGGCTTAGGTTTATACCCTTGACCTGATTGGGCGGAAAATGAAATACCTCATCAATTGAGGCTCAGGTTTATACCCTTGACCTGATCGGGCGGAAAATGGAATACCTCTTTGAATGAGGCTCAGGTTTGTACCCTTATCCTGATTGGGCAGAAAATGAATGGAATCCTCGAAAGAAGAGACCATGATGAAACCTTCGGATTTTGCACAATAAATCCGATAGAGGTTTTGCAAAAGGAAGGTAAATGGGGTCCCTAAAGCTTGAAAAGGAGTTGATTTTGGGCGTCTCATTGCTGAGACTAAATAGCTTTTGAAATTGCCTTTTGCGAGAAAATGATTGGTGGTTCGACCTCGAACCGAAATGGGACTGTCTATGGTTGGACAGTGAGGACACAGGGAAGTGTGCAAATCTGAGAGCTCACGTTCTCGAAGAAGGGAAGGAATCAAGTCCTTAAGAGGGATTAATGTCAGGATGCATAAAAAACGGACATCAAGCTCTCACTTCACGTCAGGATTGCTAGAAAATATTGTCAAAGTGTTGAGAATTCTGTTGTTGATTTAAAGTATTTGAAAATGATGCATATTTTTGCAAAGTATTCATTCTATCTGAAGCATTACCTCCCAACGAGATTGACTTCGTAGAATCGAGATTTGAAATCCAAATTGCTTGCAATTGACCTTCTTAAAGGAAGCTATCAATTTCCTTGATATGAACAGGAAAGAGAATTTAGTATTGTAAAAGCGGTTGATGAAAGAATATTGATAACAAAATTTCACAAGTTTAAAGAAGATTCTTGAAGATCTGGCAGTTTGATATCCTTGGAGCTTCTCTCATGATAATCTTTCTGCACTCTTTTGGCTCTCTTGGGTTTTGGCTACATTCTCCTTCATTTTGGAGATGTTCTGACTTTTTTTCTCTCTCTTTCTCTCTTTTGGAAGGATATGTCACAAACTCCTTCAACTTGGAGATGTTTCAAATCTTCTTTGGCCCCGGGGGTCTACTCGCTTAATTCGCCTTCATCTTGACGACAAGTAAGAGATCTCTTTTGCGGATACTTAATTGCAACTTGCATAACTGCGATCAATATCAATCACCTACGGTTTTTCAATAACATTGAATCTTCTTTGCTAACCATATCAAGGACTTATCTTTCATCCTTTTGGTTGGCCCACGGAAAGAATTTGGATTTTGGAATCCCTCTTTGCAAAAGCTTCCCTCTTTTGGAAGTAATACTGAAGGTAAATTGAGATAGAGATTTGCGCAATAAAGATTCTGAAATCAACAATTAATTGATTGACAAATTGACAAAATTTTCTTGAAATCCTGGGTGAAAGAGAACATTTGAGGTCCGGCTCAACACATCCGTGATGAAAATTCTCCTCTCTTTTTCCCCAAAAACAGAGACTCAGGCTTAGCCCTTATCTGAATGGGAAATGGGAAATACTCATCTCTTCCTTGAAGATGAGGTGTTTGCAAAACGAACTTTTGAAGAGAAATTGAGCTTTCGTCAAAGCTGCCAATATTAGGCTTCTCTTATGAAAGGGGCCAATAATAGTGAGGTCTGAAAATTGGGTCATGAAGGAACGAGTCCATCACACTCTCCCTAAAGAGGGTCCTTCATGACGAAAATGGCCTAGTATGAAAATGGGGGGTCACAAGAAAAGCGAGTCTCCATCGAGCCTCTCCCTATCAAAGGGTTCCTTGTGTGAAATTGGAAATTGTTTTGCAAACGGTTCACAAAGATGCGAGTCCCTTCAAACTCTCCCTGAAAAGGGGCTAAGTGAACAAATTGGATAGCATGCGAAAAGAACGAGCTCCCTCGAACTCTCCCAAAAAAGGGTCTCTCGCAAGAGAAAATGATTGAAATTGGATATTGAGATTGATTGACCCAAAGGTCGAAATTGGAAATTGGAAAATTGATTGTTTGGAAATTGGATGACCCGGAGGTCGAAATTGGATGACCTAACGGTCGAAATTGGAGAATTGAATGACTCGAGGGTCGAGATTGGAAATTTGAATGATCCGAAGATTTAAATTGGAAATTGGTGTGCAAAATATTAAATTTGAGCAATTGACAGACCCTGAGGATCGAAATGACTTGGATTAACAAAGGAGAATGATGAGTTTGAGTCAGAGCTCGAATAAAATACAAAGATCACGAGTCAGAACCCGGGTCAACAAAGAAAAATAAAGGGCTCGAGTCAGAGCTCGAATAAAGTAAAGAGATCACGAGTCGAAACTCGGATCAACAAAGGAGATTGAAGAGCTCAGGTCAGAGCTTGAATAAGGTAAAGAGATCACGAGTCGAGAACTCGGATTAACAAAGAAAAATAAAGAGCTTGAGTCAGAGCTCGAATAAAGTAAAGAGATCACAAGTCAGAACTCGGATCAACAAAGGAGATTGAAGGTCTCGGGTCATAGCTTGAAAAGAGATCACGAGTCGGAACTCGGATTAACAAAGAAACATAAAGAGCTCGAATCAGAGCTCAAATAAATAAAGATATCACGAGTCGGAACTCAGATCAACAAAGAAGAATGATTTAAGGGAACACCCGAGTCAGAACTCGTCTTTTCAAAAGAAAAAGTAATTTAAAGGAAAACCTGAGTCGGAACTCAGATCTTCAAAAGAAAGAAAAATGATTTGAAGGAAAACCCGAGTCAGAACTCTGTTTTTCAAAAGAAAGAGTAGACCAACTTGAAAATTGGATTTTGAAATATACCAGTTCGAGCACTAGATTTTGAAATAATACCAGTTCGAGCACTGGATTTTGAAATAATACCAGTTCGAGCACTGGATTTTGGTTCAGTGCTAATGATTGTCTTTCAATTTTGAATAAGAATTAGGAATTGTGATGGGACCGTTTGTTGAAATCCCAATACTGACCAGATTGTTATTAATGCAGATGAATGTGAATTGATGCTCATGAATGCATGAGTGTGTAAAATGAGGAATTTGTTTATCCTGCCTGCATACAGAACAATTTTTTTTTAAAAAATGTCCCAGTGTAACTGGGAAAGAAAGTTTGATCATTATTTGAAGAAAATAGGAGGATTACAAGAGAAGAATAAATGTTTCAAGTATAGAACTTTTTCAAATGTCGAGCATTAATGGGATCTGGCAATTCTACCCCATCGGCGTTGATGAGCCGATATGAGTTGCGGGGTAATGCTTCTTTGACAACATAGGGACGTTCCCAATTTGGCGACCATTTGCCGCCAGGATGATGCTTGAGATAGGCTATGGATCGAAGCACTAAATCATTGACTTTGAATCTTCTTTCGATGACAGACTTCGCATACTGCCTGGCTACTCTCTGGCAATAGGATTGAGCATGCTCTGTTGCTTTTAGCCTTCTCTCGTCGAGCAAGTCTAGTTGTACCAGTCGTTGTTGTTGGTATTGATCAAGAGGTAATTGTAAAAGTGATGCGAATTTCAAAGCGGGCTTCTGAACATATAGCAAAAAACCCCAGTTGGAACTCGGTTTTTCAAAAGAAAGAGTAGACCAACTTGAAAATTGGATTTTGAAATATACCAGTTCGAGCACTGGATTTTGAAATAATACCAGTTCGAGCATTGGATTTTGAAATAATACCAGTTTGAGCACTGGATTTTGGTTTAGTGCTAATGATTGTCTTTCAATTTTGAATAAGAATTAGGAATTGTGATGGGACCGTTTGTTGAATCCCAATACTGACCAGATTGTTATTAATGCAGTTGAATGCAGATGAATGTGAATTGATGCTCATGAATGCATGAGTGTGTAAAATGAGGAATTTGTTTATCCTGCCTGCATACAGAACAATTTTTTTTAAAAATGCTCCAGTGTAACTGGGAAAGAAAGTTTGATCATTATTTGAAGAAAATAGGAGGATTACAAGAGGAGAATAAATGTTTCAAGTATAGAACTTTTTCAAATGTCGAGCATTAATGGGATCTGGCAATTCTACCCCATCGGCGTTGATGAGACGATATGAGTTTCGGGGTAATGCTTCTTTGACAACATAGGGACCTTCCCAATTTGGCGACCATTTGCCTCCAAGATGATGCTTGAGATAGGCTGTGGATCGAAGCACTAAATCATTGACTTTGAATCTTCTTTCGATGACAGACTTCGCATACTGCCTGGCTATTCTCTGTCAATAGGATTGAGCATGCTCTGCTGCTTTTAGCCTTCTCTCGTCGAGCAAGTCTAGCTGTATCAGTCGTTGTTGTTGGTATTGATCAAGAGGTAATTGTAAAAGTGATGCAAATTTCAAAGCGGGCTTCTGAACATGTAGCGGCAATACTACTTTTGTTCCGTAGACCAATTCTGATGGAGTAGCATTCATTGGAGTGCGAATAGTGGTCCGATAGGCCCATAGTGCATCATGGATCTTCTCATGCCAGTCACGGCCTGTTTCTACGGTTTGCTCCAAGATACGAATTAAAATCTTGTTGGTAGCTTCTGCCTGACCATTCCCTTGAGAATAATATGGAGCAGAAAAATGATAGATCTCGAACTTTGAGCAGAATGTCTTCATCTTTTCATTCTTGAAGTGACTGCCATTATCTGACACGATGTCATGTGGGATGCCGAAACGGCAAAGGATGCTCTTGTGAATAAAAGAGACCACGTGTCGGCCTTCTACTGTAAGAAGAGTGATAGCTTCTACCCACTTAGTGAAATATTCTGTTGCGGCAAGGAAGTATTTGTGGCCATTTGAAGCAGAAGGAGTGATGGGACCTACGACATCGAAGGCCCACATAGAGAATGGCCATGGAGAGACAACAGACTGCAAATATGTTGTCAGAGCATAGATAGAAGGTGCATGTATCTGACATTGAAAACACTTTTTCACATAATGATAACAGTCTTGCTGCATAGTCTTCCAATAGTAACCTGCTCTGACGATCTGCTTGACAAGGGTTTGGTAGCCGACGTGGCCACCACAAATGCCTTTGTGTGCTTCTCGCACAACTTCTTTGGCTTCGTCTTCATCTAAACATCTGAAATATTCTGAACTAAATCTACGACGATAGAGGACATTGGCCAGAATAAAATATCGGGTAGACATACGTTGGATTGCTCGCTGCTCTTTCTTTGAGAGTTCTGGAGGAAATTCCCCAGTTTCTATAAAAGTTTTGATATTGTAATACCAAGGTTTCTTCTTTTGCTCAACCTGGTTTACTTGTTCTGTTGGAAGGAAGGCAGATTGGTCAAGTCTGCCAATTTCAAATGAGCGACAAGATTCTCCATTTTTGAATGCCATAATGGAGCGCAGGCTGGCGAGGCTATCAGCCATCTGATTGAAATCTCTCTTGATATGGAATAGCTGAAATTCTTCAAACTTGCTGACAAGAGCTGAAACGATTTTCTGATAAGGAAATAACTTCTGATCTTTGACCTGCCATTCGGCTCGGACTTGATTGACAACGAGTAATGAGTTGCCGTAAGCATGCACTCTCTTAACATTAAAGTCTAGTAGAATTTTTAGACCTTGAATCAGGGCTTCATACTCAGCCATATTGTGGGTGCATTGAAAATCTAACTTGAGAGAAAATGGAATCATCTCCTTCTCAGGAGTGATTAATAAGATTCCGATGCCTATTCCAGCCATATTCTTGGAACCATCGAAAAATAAATTTCAGACTGGGTATTGCTGGATATTACAAATTTGCTCGTCTGGGAATTCATCTTTGGCTTTCACCTCTTCTGCCAGAGGAAAATCTGCCAATTGATCTGCGATTGCTTGGCCTTTTATTGATTGCTGCGAGACATATTCTAGGTCATACTGCATCAGTAAGACTTGCCATTTGGCGACTCGTCTACTGAGGAAGGGTTTCTTCAAGATGTACTTGAGAGGATTGAGTTTGGACAAAATTTTGACTTTAGATGCCAGCAGGTAGTGTCTTAGCTTCTGACACATCCACACCAGGCTAGGCAGGTCTTCTCTAAGTGAGAGTATTTCTTTTCATAGTCTATGAAAGTTTTACTCACATAATAAATGGCGTGCTCTATCAAGCTGCCTTCTTTGTATTGCGCCAAGAATCCGCCGCATGCGACTTGATTTACTGAGATGTATAACAGAAGAGGTTTTCCCAATTCTGGCGGCTTCAAGATAGGAGGATTGAGAAGATATTTCTTGATTCGCTCGAACGATTGCTGACACTCTGGTCCCCATTTGAATTTTACTCCTTTTCTGAGTAAGTGGTTAAAGGGCTCACATCTCATTGCCAAGTTGGAAATAAATCGCCGGATTGATTGCATGCATCCTTGAAGGCTACGCAATTCTTTGAGATTTTTTGGGGGTGGCATATCAATGATAGTCTTTGCTTTGGCTGGGTCAACTTCAATTCCCTTTTTGCTGACCAGAAAACCCAACAGTTTGCCCGATTCGACTCCAAAAACACACTTTTGAGGGTTAAGCCTTAGCTTATAAAGAATGAGCCGTTTGAAAACTTGGTCAAGAGCTTCGAGGTGATCTTCTTCCTCTTTGGATTTCACGAGGATATTGTCAACATACGCATCCATGATTTTGTGCATCTGATCGTGAAACATAACAGTCATTGCTCGTTGATAAGTTGTTCCAGCATTCTTGAGCCCAAAAGGCATAACTGTATAGCAGAAAGTGCCCCAAGGCGTAGTGAAGAAGGTTTTGGTTTGGTCGCGGGCGGCCAACTTAATCTGATTGTAGCCAGAATATCCATCCATGAAAGAGAACATGGCGTGTCCTGTCGTGCTGTCGACTAGAAGATCGATGCTTGGAAGTGAATAATCATCCTTCGGAGTTGCCTTATTGAGGTCTCTGAAGTCTATGCAAATTCTCACTTTGCCACTTTTCTTTGGAACAACGACAATATTGGCTAACCAATCTGGGTAGTCAATAGTTTGAATGAATCCTGCTTTGAGCAAATCTTCAAGTCCTTCTTTGACTTGTTGTTCTATTCTGGGATCCATTTTTCTCAACTTCTGCTTAACTGGCTTAACATCTGGCTTCAAAACAAGGCGGTGTTCGACTAGCTTTGGGTCTAAACCTGGCATATCTTCATATGTCCATGCAAACACTTCTTTATATTGCTTGAGAAAATTTTTAAGCCTTTTCTTCTCTTCCGGACTCAGACTGATTCCGATCTTTAGAATCTTGGGATCGTCCTCTGAACCTATATTGACATCTTCAGTTGGATCTTGTACTAGAGCAGATGGTTCATCCTGTTTCTGAACTGAGGCAAACTCTGGTAATTCCTGGAGAGACTGATCATATTCTGCATAATCATCTGTCTGCTTTGCAACTTTGCCATCTTCTGTGCTTGCTTTGACTCGGTGAATTGCTGCCAACTTCTAGGAAGCCTTGGGATTAAGAACGAGCTTCTTGATTGTCCGAGAAGACATTCTGAAATTTTGGATGAGAAACTTGATTCAGATAAAACTCGCCATCATAAATCAAGCAATCATTTAAAGAGAACCATGCATAAAATGACATTAGAAAATGAGGAGATAGAGAAGAGAAATAGATGGCATCCAGATAGACAAAGAAACTTGGAATTTTATTGCTTTTGAATTGATCAAAGACATTGATAGAATGAGACATTTATTTGGGAAAGAATAGAAATAAAATAGCAAATGGTCTTCAATGTGCCCCTTTGACAAAAACAGTCTTCTTTGGTGAGCTTCCTCCGGAGAACCCTAGTCCTGCTCTGTGGGGACGATGCTTTTGGATCACTGGCTCGATGCGGCCATCTTCATTTTTACCCAGTCTTTTGAAGGGTTGATAACCATGCTTTAGAAGTAAATCAAATCCCTTTCTTGCTTTTATGAATTGTGGGAACAATGGATGGTCTTTGATAGTGTTGTAGTTGACACGACCTCCAATCTTGAAGAATTGAGGACCTCTCCATCGGGTCATGGCTACAGTGTGCAGAGCTAATTCTGAGGATGTCTGGAGTATTTCCCAATTTTCTCCGAGACTGATTTCTTCGCTCTCCCTGATGCTGGGAATATCTGCAGTGAATGATGGTCGAGGGATCATGGGCTGCGGGAGCCTTTCTTCTGGGTCTTTTCCCAGTACTGTCGTAATCATTCCACCTTTTGACCATTTCACGCATTGATGCAGGGTGGAAGGCACTGCATTAGCATTATGAATCCACGTTCTTCCGAGCAACAGATTGTAGGTGGGTGGTACATTGACCACATGAAAAAGCACTAAGTGCACCGAATAGTTGATGAACACCTCTAGAAATATCTTGCCCTTGGCCGTTTGACCATGATTGTCAAACCCATAGATGGTGATAGGATCTGGAATGTATTCTTCTTCCTTGATCCCTAATGCTTTTGCTGTCATCTCGGGACATATATTGAGGTTGCTGCCTCCATCAACTAGTACATGTGGTACTGTCATTCCTCTCACTCGAACAACGATGTACAGAGCATTATTATGAAAGAAATGAGGCTTTGGAAGCTCGTCATCTGAGAAAGTGATCGGCGCATTGGTCATGGCTGAATTCACTATTTGTGCCATGTCTTCAGGTGTGGTACTGGGTTTGACTTTGATTTTTCTGAGTAGATCATCCAGTACTTGCTGATGCTTGCGGGAATTCTTGGCCAAGTCAAGGATGGAAACATTGGACAGAGCGGTCAGAGGCTTCCGTCTTGAATTTCTTGGCCTGAGCTTGATGATTTGATTGAGAAAGTTAGGAATTCCCTTTGGCTTGGGGGATGACTTTGCAGGTGCTTCAAAAACTTTCATCTTGCAGAATGCTGAGATTAGGTCCATCTTCTTAGAAGCTGGAGCTGCTTGTCGTAGCACTGACACCTGATGTTGAACTTGGAGATCCTGAACAGAACATGGCTTGATGTGTTCATGAGGTAGGAACGATTGTTTAGACACTACTGCTGTGGTGTGTAAAGGAAAGGGCTGCTTTAGAATATTCATTTTCTCTTCTTCTTCTCCTTCCACTAAAAGATTTTTATCAATAAGATCTTGTACAATGTTTTTGAGAACAAAGCAGTTCTCAGTGTTGTGTCCCACTGTCCTGTGGAATTTGCAAAACTGATCTTTCCATTTCCTTATGGGCATAGGGGGATCAGCCAATCTAGGCAACTTAACCATCTCTTTTGACAACATATACTCGAGCACGTCTTCCATTGATTGATCAAGAGGAGTAAATTTTCTGTCGTAACTCCGTCCTTCATGTTTGGTTTTCTCACGCAGTTTCGGCCCTTGATCCTGCTGAGAAGGCTTGCTGTATTGAGGAGCAGGCTTTCCTTTCTGATCCCCTTTGTTATTCGAACTTCCTGCGTCGTAGCAGTAATCTTTCTTCTGCCCTTTGTACTGGCTTCGACTGTTGTTGTTGTTATTGGCAGAATAGGTGAAATGAGCTTTCTTCTTCTGCTCACCTTGAGGGTTGTTTTTGGAAAAAGTGAAGCCTTTGTAGACTCCATTCTCCACACTAAGCTCGAGTCATTCGGCTCGTTCGGTCAGCTCAATAAAAGTACGGGATGGTGCAATAGAGATTAATCCTCTTAATGGTTGTGAGAAATTGTTGAGGATCAGTGACAGGGCGTGCCTTTCTAAAATAGGATCTCTCATTTTGTTACAGGCTGACCTCCATCTGTGAATAAAGTCCCGTGCCTTTTCATTCTCATTCTGCCTTAGATTACAGAGATGACTTAGTGTAGGAAGCGCCTCTGTGTTGAACAAGAAGCGTTCAATAAATAGGTTTACCACTTTGTCGAACTCCTTGAGCTCGATGGGGTTGATATGCTCAGCATACCACTTAGCTGCAACTCCTTCCAAGCTGCGGGGGAAACATAGAAATAGTGCTCGGTTGTCCCTCTTGAACCTCAAGCATTCAGCAAAGAAGGTGGTGAGATGAGCTTTTGGGTCGCCAGAACCGTCGAACTTGATGAATTTACGGGGAAGGTTCTCTAGATCTTCATCACCTTCTAAGCCATCATAAAAGTCTTCACTGGTGAAGACTTTCCTGCCCTTGTCGCGGGCTTGGAGATCCTTAACAACTTGGGCCATTATTTTGAATTGTGCTTGCAGAGGCACTTCTGTGACCTGACTCTTTGATTTGCGGCTTTTTCTTTGTTCTTGGCCCCGCTTATGAAATGCCGGAGGCACCTCGTATTCTTCATCGGTGTTTTCGGTTGAGTCTGATTTATCTGAAATCTCTTCCGGCCGAACTTGCTTTTTGGAAGTCTTCTTACCCCTATGACCATGGAACTTCTCTCTAAAGGGATTCCTTTCTGAGCTTGTCCCGGGTTGTTCATTCATCATCTTACTCATCATTTTTCGGAACATGGCATACATTTGTGGGTCTATGCCATCATCCTCTTGTTGCTGCTCTTGACTCCTCTCGGATCGCGGGGAGCCCATCTCTTCTTCTGAGGTCGACGAGTACTGAGATGTCGTTGTTCTTTTGCCTAATCTTGTCTGAACCATCAAATGTTATAGATGCTCTCTGCAGGGCAAAAACCTGATTAGATTATGAAGGAATTGACTTTTGGAAGAAATATTTATTGAAAATATGGTAGACAATTTGAAAAAGATATCCCATTACTAGGGACTGAGTCGTCGCGGGAATCACGACAATTGTGTTGTCATTCTTTTTGCAAGAGAAATAAACAACGAAAATATGCCTTGTTACCTAGGCGAGGTCGTCAAACCACAATAGAGAGAGAAAATTTTATTGGAATGAGAAAATTGAACTTTTATTGATCTTGACAAAGAGGTGGAGGACAAACAATTTGCCACCATTCATGATAGTCGGCAGACACTCTAGGATCAGGAAAGATTTTAAGAGAAACAAAGGAATCCCAGCCGTAGCAGGCGAAATGATATGCCCCGGACCATTGTGCGAAAGTGAGATCGAATTTTGCCATAGCTCCTGATAGTAGTCTGGCTTCACTGTACTACTGCCTCTGGGAGAACTGCCGAACATATCGCTCCGGTTAGTAGTAAGTGCAGAAGAATGGTCCCAACAATTTGAACCGCTTTCCATAAGCGTATGTATATCTGAGAGGGGACAATTGTCGATTAAAGTAATCCCAGACTACGTCACCTTCTTGAATGCTGCCGATCATGGACCGGTATTATGCCACTGGAAGAAGTTCTTGACCATTGTATCTAAAAGAGCTTGCTCGGGCTAGAACATGCTGGAAGAACCAGGATTGAAGTGCGTAGATGCAACCTTTGACGAAAATAGACTCTTCAAGTGAGAATCGAGTCAGACCCCGATACAGGAAAGCAAGTATTGCCATGGCTATAGAGAGATGGTTGGTCTGTCGACTTCCCCATCTTCTCATAAGCTGGATTATTCTGATGTCCATGTAGTTTTGTCCATCTAGAAAGAGAGCTAATTCTACAGTGCACAGAACCATTGCATTCTGAACCCTTTCTTTAGCTGTCTTTGATAACGAGCTGACTTCGACGAAGGTTCCATATTGGCGGTACAACTCGAGCAGGTTGACATATTTATTTCCGTCCAACTGGATCAGAGGACAAGATCGGCGGCCTGTCATACGAGCTAATGAGTCTCGGGGGTCCAAACCCTTGACATTGATTAGAAATTGATGCTCTAACGGATCTCCTGGTTGACCAGCTGGTTCTGGTAATCCCATAATCTCTGAAAATTCATCCATTAAAACAGTCATTTCTCTCCATGGGAACCAGAAGGTGCATGTCCGTGGATTCCATCGTTCTGCCATTGCATGGATCAGGTTGTCATTGACGGTCTGCTTTCCGACTGCTGAAGCCAATTTTAATCCGCACTCGCTTAAATGGTCCCGGAACATTCGGGAAAAGCTTTTGAGCCAAGAATAGTACCATCGGGGAATGAAAGTTTCGGTGCTAAGGGCTCGATGTTCGGGACGACCTTGTCGCACCATGTAGAAGATGTGACCTTCAGGAAAGATAGGATCGACTTGACTGGATGCCATCGAACTGAAAACAGAGAAAGACTCAGAATGAGACTTAGGAAAATGTGAGAAATTTTGAAAAATTTTGCAGGCAGGATATAAAATGCAGCTGGAAATTCGAGATCCAGTAGAAAGGTAGAATGGAAAATCACCTGGAGTTTTGAAAGAAATGGGATATTTGAGAAAATCATCCAAGGTTTGAGAAAATAAAGGAAAAGGATGAGAATATGGATATTTAAAAATATTTTTGGAAAAATGTAAGAAAATAGAGGTAATATACGAACAATCACATCCTGCACAAACATTTATGCACATACAGCACTCTCTAAAAGGCCGACTCTAAATGCATCAATTTGAAAACAGCTGTAGGACCCTAATCCTAACTCTAGGTTCAGATCATCTTTGTCCAATTCAGTTATGCCAATATACCCGAATTGAAATCAGAGGTACGTGGCATATAATTTCAACTCCGGTTCTAAGGTAAGGTTTTCCCACATCCTTGAGCGTCTACCGATATACTTCGGACTGTGGCCCGCGATACGTGGTAGGGAGGCGTTAACCCAAATAAGTGGCCCAGTTGTGAGGATCTGTTCCGAACTAAGGTTCTACAAGAGAGCCCAGAAACGTGAAGACCGGGTAATGATAGGTAATGGAGGTTTTGAAAAAATGATCACATGCAAGAAATAGAGGGCTCTAAATCCTAGAGAGATAGATTTTGAAAACTTTGAAGAGGCATACATTGTTTGCATTCAGATCCTAAATTGAGGAGAGTTGTATTTAGACCTAAGTCTATGTGAGCATGAAAATTTCTCCTCAATCTGGTCCTACCAAACTGTAAAACCCCAAATTTTCACTCACCTCCCTGACGTTGCCCTCAATCGGCACATTTCAGTTCTCCGAAAGCAATGAAAGGCAAAATGGTCATTTTCTGAGATTAAACCTTGCAGAAAGTCCAAAATTTCATTCTTGAGCCTCAAAATTTCCATATTTAGGTTCAGAGACATCTTCAAATTGCAAAATTTCAAAATCATCTTTCTGGACAAAAAGTTAGAATTTCCAAGTTCGAGCTCAGAGTGACATTTCATAGAACATGTCTGTGCAAAGCATTGCATCATTTCACTGCATAGCATGTCAGTTTGAGATCCAGAACTCCTGATTTTCCAAATTGTCAATCCAGATTTTATTTTTAAACTTTTCAAAATTGATTTTTAAAACCCTGGATTTTAAAATTGCCAATCTTTCCCATTTTACCCCCAAGACTTTGAATTACAAAAATTTTCCGCAAGAAAACAATCTGGATATTTGGATATTGATTTTAAAGATTTTATCTCAAAAGTTTTTGCAAAAGATTTTAAATCTCCTTACAAAATTTTTACATTTATTTTATCCATATTTTGCTCTGAAAAACCAATTTTTCCAAATTCTTGAAAACAAATAATGTTTTATTTCGTATCTTCAATTAAATGGAGCGGGACCCACCTTTGAACTAGCACCATACTCAGATTCCCAGGTAAGTATCTTATTCTCAAGTGGGACCCACTCGGAGTTCATACCAATTTGCAAAATTTTCTTTTTAAAATTCTTATTTATTTATTTATTTTTTTTTAGTGGGCCCACACACATGTGGCACCCTATTTGAAAATAAAAGATTTTACAAAACAAAATAAAGCTTTATTTTCAAAAGGATTTTAAAAGTGGATTGAAGTGGCATTTCCATAAAAGCCTCTCATTTATTTCCTTTTTATTTATTTATTTATTTTTTTTTGTTTTAATAAAAATTTTTTTAGAAAGTGGCAGCCTTAATGGCACAGCCGAATTTCCCTAAGGTAAAAAATTTTATTTTTACCTAAAACTTAGGGAAATAAAACCAAAATTTGAAAAAAATAAAAAGATGCGCCCTTTTGAAAACGGTAGCATTGAAGTCCAATTTGAAAAAAAATTCAAAAAATTGATAACGGACCCTCATGAATGAGGAGAGGGCTGCATTTTTTTTTTTTAGGGGCTGAAAGTTTTAAAGAGTAGCCATTAGCCGATGGAAGAGGGGGGGAAGCCTGGCCGATTAATGGTTTTTTTCTGTTTTGCAGGTGGGAATTCTCAGCGTGGAGCCACTTTCACCTCCAATAGCAGCTGAAGATCACCTTCTTCAGTCCAGCTACCACCCATTTGCCTTCAATCCATCAGCAGCAAAAAAAAAAAAATCCTGCTGCCCCCTTTTGCCTTCAGCTCAATAGCAGGAGGTCCAGCCAAGGTGTGGACCTCTGCTTCAGCCACCGCATAGCCCACGGTTGCTGCCCCTTTCCTTCAACCCACCAGCAAGCAAGAGACCCAGCCGGCGATTCCTGCATCCAGCGTGAACTCCATCAGTTGCTTTCCACTTTCATTCAGCCACAGCCCTAAGGTTGCTGCCCCTTTTGCCTTCAGCCCAGCCATCAGAAAACTCCAACCAGCAACAGGCTGCCGTCCCCTTCCATTCAGCCCATCCGCAGGAGAGCCCAGCCTACAGCACCATCCATCCCTTTGCCTTCAGCCAACCAGCAGGCTGGCCGTTTCATCCTTTTTCAATCCAGCTGCAGGAAATCCAGCGTATTCCCCTTTCATTCAGCCCCAGCAACGAAGGAGTTTCCACCTCTCACAGTTGCTGCCCATCCTCCACTTTGCCTTCAGCCCAGCCGCACCTCCACTTGCAGCAGGAAGCCCATTTGCAGTCCACAAGCAGCAGGAATATCATCATTTGATTGATGAAACTTTGCTTAGCTAGAGGGTAAAATTCTGGTTTTATGAAGTTATAGCTGGAACTTCATCATTTGATTTATGAAATGTTGCTTAGCTTGAGGGTAAATTTCTGTTTTTATGAAGTTATGGCTGGAACTTCATCATTTGATTTAGGAGCTTGATGTTCAAAATTTCTGTTTTTATGAAGTTATGGCTGGAACTTCATCATTTTGATTCATGAGATTGATGATAAATTTCTGTTTTATGAAGTTATGCTGAAACTTCATCATTTGATTTATGAAATTTTGTTGAGCTTGATGTTCAAATTCTTGTTTTATGAAGTTATGGCTGGAACTTCATCACTTGATGTTACAATTTCTGTTTTATGAAGCTATGGGCTGGAACATTATCATTTGATTTATGAGCTTCATGTTCAAAATTCTGTTTTATGAAGTTAGGGCTGAAACTTCATCATTTGATTTATGAAATTTTGTTGAGCTTGATGATAAAATTCTATTTTATGAAGTTAGGGCTGAAACTTCATCATTTGATTTATGAAATTTTGTTGAGCTTGATGATAAAATTCTGTTTTATGAAGTTATGGCTGGAACTTCATCATTTGATGCTATAATTTCTGTTTTATGAAGATGGGCTGGAACATCATCATTTGATTTATGAGCTTGATATGCAAATTCTTGTTTTTATGAAGTTATGGCTGGAACTTCATCACTTGATGTTACAATTTCTGTTGTATGAAGCTATGGGCTTGAACATCATTTGATTTATGAGCTTCATGTTCAAAAATTCTGTTTTATGAAGTTAGGGCTGAAACTTCATCATTTGATTTATGAAATTTTGTTGAGCTTGATAGTAAAATTCTCGTTTTATGAAGTTATGGCTGGAACTTCATCACTTGATGTTACAATTTCTGTTGTATGAAGCTATGGGCTGGAACATCATCATTTGATTTATGAGCTTGATGTTCAAATTTCTGTTTTATGAAGATATGTTGGAACTTCATCATTTGATTTATGAGCTTGATATGCAAATTCCTGTTTTTATGAAGTTATGTTGGAACACCATCATTCGATGTATGAGATTTTGTCTAGCTTGCTGTCAAAATCCCTGTTTTATGAAGCTATGGCTGGAACATCACCCTTGGTCTTATGAGATTTTGCTTAGCTTAATGCTAAATTCTTGTTTGCTATATTGTTATAGTATCATCCCATTTGCAGCACCAATTATACATATTGTTTCATTATTTTCCACGACATTTTCACCTTTTCACCAAGCTTTTCATATCCTCTTCATGATATTCTTGAAAACAGCTCATTGCTTCCACAACCCATTTCCTGCACATTCATTTTCTGCTGCAAGTGTGCAGTCTTGATATTTGGCCATATTCATGAACGGATATCTCTATATCCAATCGTGATCTCCCAACCAACTTTTGCACGCTTCTTTATTGATATATAGAGAAGCTCTATACCCATTTTTGTTGAAATATATCTTATAATTTAGGAAATACGGCTATGTAAAGTTACCTACAGAAACTGTGTATATCTATATTTTCTGATTTTACCCATTTTGTAGAATTTCCATTAGTGCATAGATTTTCTCATTTTATTTCTATATATATATGTATATCTAGGTATATCTACCTATATGTATAGGTATATATGTATATATATATGTATATATATATATACATAGATATATACTTATATATATATATATATATATATATATATATATATATATATATATATATATATATATATATATCCCTCCATGTGTCCTTATTTTCATATATGAGCATTCATGTATATATTTTCTCATATAGTTATACCTCCATCGTTACATGACATTTAGCACCTATTCTAGCATTTTGATATATATATATGTCTCTTCGTTGTATATATTATCTATATATGTCCATTTCCTTGTTTATTTTGTACTAACTCTTAGTTTGCAGGAAAATCTAGAAGATGCAGATTCCTTGGATCCATTTCAATTTTCTTTTACTTTATGTTATGCAATGTAACAATCCAATGTAAACCTTGGAATAAGATTTACTTTTACTGCTTAGATTAGGTCGCATCTCATATAGTTTGATTTCAGTAATATCCTGATTCTATGATGCATAAATCTCAAATTTTCAAAATTCACCGTGGATGAACACGAATGGCACGTGCACTAACTCTTAGAGAGTTGATGAACTCGGTGGAGTCCATATTTACGGCCCTAGTCGGAATATAGACAACCCAGATCCATCATCTTTCTACCAGTCACATTGAGCCTACACTCTTAGGCTATCTTGAAAATGCACCTCATATTTCCAATGTTTTCAAAATATTGTGAATTAACTCAAATAAGTTCTGAACATATTCATGGCCACAGTCAGAATATGTGAAGGATTTACTTTGGCTTAATCCACATTTTTCCAACAAAATTTTCAGAAAGTTTTTCAAAGTGCATTCATTCATTCAAATCATTTGCACCATCTGTTTTCTCATGATTTTCTCAAAAGATTTTCACTTCATGGAGTCGATTTTCTCAAGAAACTATGATGATATTCGGAGTTGGATTTCCCAAATCAAATGTTTTCCTGTGATTTTCCTTAAAAAGTTATTTCCTTAAGATTTTTTTCAAAAGGAATTTCTCATTTTCTCAAGAATCCAAGTTGATTTTCAGATATTTCAAAAAAACCAGATTCTCAGGATTTCAATTTCCTATGTTTTGAATTTCCTTCTCCAAAGAACTTTCCCATAAGTTTTCTATCATTTTCCTAAGAAAAGTCTCAAAGTCCGAGTTTTCCCAACAAGTGCTTTCCTTCTCAAATGTTCATCTTTTCTCAAGAATTCCTTCCATTTTCCCGAAATTATCATTTCTTCGTAGTTTTCCAAGTCTTTACAATTTTCTCAAACTTTTCCTGAGATTCTCATTTCTTCATGGTTTTCTAAGTTTTCCTAAGCTTTCTCAAGATTTTCTTGAGATTCTCATTTCTGCCTGATTTTCCAAATCTTTATAAAATTTCTCGAGATTTTTAAACCTTCTTCGTCTGAGTTTTCCTGAGAGATTGATTTCCATCTTTTTCCTGAGAAATACTTTTCAACTTCAAATATTTTCTAAGCGTACATCATATTTTCCAATTTACATTTTCCAAAATTCTCATAGCACATGCCTGAATTCTCTGTGCATTTAGGATAGAACACGATTTCGGTAATTTCATTAAGTCAAGCACAATTTTGGTCCTTGGTTCGATTACCCCTATTAAAGGAGGCAGGAACGGTCGAACCTCGTACCGACAGGTCGAGCCCCATCCCATGGATTTTCCCGCAATTTTCAAAACAGAGGCGAGTATTTCAAAACAATTTCCAAAATCCGGTCAAGTTTGAAGCGCGAAAGCATTTCCCTCTCTCTTCCGCAAGGAAGGAAAGACGGGGAAAAATTTTGCGACGATAACAGGTTTGGCGACCGTGATGGGACCTGTCCTTGTTTGATCCGAATTATGCTTGACTTAATTCAATTACTGAAATTATCTTCACAAAATGTCAGCTTTTACTTTCAATATCATGTGAGCTAAGGAGCCTAGATTCTGACATAGCTGACATTTACTGCATATGGCTTAGGCATGGTTTGGTAGGACTATATTGAGGAGATATTTTCATGCTCACATAGACTTAGGTCTAAATACAACTCTCCTCAATTTAGGATCTGAATGCAAACAATGTATGCTTCTTCAAAGATTTTCAAAAGTCTATCTCTCTAGGATTTAGAGCCATCTATTTCTTGCATGTGATCATTTTTAAAAATCTCCATTACCTATCATTACCCGGTCTTCACGTTGCTGGGCTCTCTTCCAGAACCCTAGTTCGGGACAGAGCCTCACAACTGGGCCAACTATTTGGGTTAACACCCCCCTACCACGTACCGCGGGCCACACTCCGAAGTATATCGGTAGGCGCTCAAGGATGTTGGAAAACCTTACCTTAGAACCGGAGTTGAAATTCTATGCCCTGTACCTCGGATTTCGATTCGGGTATATCGGCATAACTGGATTGGACAAAGATGATCTGAACCTAGAGTTAGGATTAGGGTCCTACAACTGTTTTCAAAATGATGCATCTAGAGTCAGCCTTTTAGGGAGTGCTGAATGTGCATGAATGTTTGTGCAGGATGTGATTGTTCGTATGTTACCTCTATTTTCTTACATTTTTCCAAAAATATTTTTCAAATTTCCATATTTCTCACCTTTTCCTTTATTTTCTCAAACCCTGGATGATTTTCCCAAATATCCAATTTCTTTCAAAACTCCAGGTGATTTTTCCATTCTCCCATTCTACTGGATCTCGAATTTCCAGCTGCATTTTCATCCTACCTGCAATTTTTCAAAATCATATGTTTTCTCTCATTGGATTTTCAATTCTTTTGCCTATTTGCAAAATTCTTCATCTTATTTTCCCCGTGCATACCTTGATTATTGCCTTCTCCTTATTCTAAATCCGTTTGCAGATTGTTTTTCCAAGAGATATCTCTTTCCTTCAAAAATGGTATTTTTCTCGTGGTTGACGACCTCGCCTAGGTAACAAGGCACATTTTCTGTTGTTATTTCTCTTACAAAGAATGACAACACAATTGTCGTGATTTCAGCGGCAACTCCATCCCCAGTAATGGGATATTCTTCCAATTGCCTACCACATCATCAATAATCATTTTTTCCCAATCCAAAATTTCTTCAGAGTCTAATCAAGACTTCATCCTGCAGAGAGCATCCACAACATTCAATGGTTCAAACAAGGTCAGGAAAAAGAACCACATCACCACAGTACTTCTCAGCCTCAGAAGAAGAGATGGGCTCCCCGCGATCCGAGAAGAGTCAAGAACAACAGCAAGGGGAGGATGGCATAGACCCACAGATGTATGCCATGTTCCAGAAAATGATGACCAAAATGATGAGTGAACAGGCTGGGACCAGTGTAGAGAAGAACCCATTCAGAGAGAAGTTCCATGGGCACAAGGATAAGAAGAACTCCAAGAAGCAAATTCAGCTAGAGGAAATTTTAGATGAATCAGAATCAGAGGCAGACACCGATGAAGAATATGAGGTGCCTCCGACATTTCAGAAACGGGGCCAAGAACAAAGGAAGAGTCGCAAATCAAAAGATCAAGTTGCAGAAGAGCTCTTGCAGACACAGTTCAAAGAAATGGCCAAAGTTGTTAAAGACCTGCAAGCTCGCGACAAGGGCAAGAAAGTCTTCACTAGCGAGGATTTTTATGATGGCTTAAAAGGAGACGAAGATCTGGAAAATCTGCCTCGTAAATTCATCAAGTTCGATGGTTCTGGCGACCCGAAAGCCCATCTCGCCATGTTCTTCGCCGAATGCTCCAAATTCAAGAGAGACAATAGGGCCCTATTTCTCTGTTTTCCTCGTAGCTTAGAAGGTACTGCTGCCAAGTGGTACTCCGAGCATATCAATCCAATCGAGCTGCGAGAATTCGATAAGGTGGTCAATCTATTCATTGAGCGATTTTTGTTCAATACTGAAGCGCTCCCAATATTGAGTCATCTCTGCAATCTAAGGCAGAATGAAAATGAAAATGCAAGGGACTTCATTCGCAGATGGAGAGAGACCTGCAACAAAATGAGGGATCCTATATCATAAAGGCATGCTTTATCCTTAATCCTCAACAATTTTTCGCAACCTCTGAGAGGATTAATCTCTACCTCACCCTCCAAGTCTTTCGTTGAACCCATTGAACGAGCTGAATGGCTCGAAATGGGAGTAGAGAATGGAGTCTATGAAGGCCTTACCATTGCAAGAAACAGTCAAGATGCCAAAAAGAAGGCTCACTTCACTTTTGCGGCCAAATCTTTCAATAATAGCAAAGGCAACAAGAATGATCATGGCAACAGTTTGGAGAGAATCAAAAGGCAAAAAGGGAAGGACATCAACAGTGATAAACCTCTCCAATCCAACCCTCAGCATCAAAAGAAAGATCAGGAAAAATCAAAGCGCAAGGACTGGAGAACTGATCGAGAATTCACCCCTCTGGATCAGACACTCGAGAGTATACTCGAGTATATGCTTGAGAAAGACCTTGTTTGGTTGCCTAAAGCTAGTGATCCTCCAGCAATTATGGGCAGATTCAAAGAACAGTTTTGCAAGTTTCATCGAGTAGTAGGACATGATAGAGAAAACTGCTTTGTCCTTAAGAACATTGTTCAAGACTGCATTGACAAGAAGCTCCTCGTTGAAGATGGAAAAGAGGACTAGTCATCCTGACTAAGCTATTTCCACAATCATTCCAGAAGATGACAATGCCAACAATTTCCCATTTTTTACCTTGCTTTTTCAAAAAGAATAATGTAATCCCATTCTCCTTCCTTGATTTTAAAGCATCAATAAAGTCATCGAATTTTTCAATAGCTTGGCGCCATCTTATTTGCTTCATCCTCCTTTTCAAAATGTCTCTCTTGTGAGGAATGATCTTGAGGACGTATATTAGTCAAGAAGCTTGTCAATTATCCTCTTTTTTTTTATTCAAAATTTTCCTCCCCAGTCACATTGGGGCATTTTTTTGAAAATTTATCTTTACCTCAAAACATCCTGTATGCAGGCAGGATAAACCAATCTCTCATTTTGCATATATATGCACTCATTTGCATTAATTCTGCATTCATTTGCATCAATTTGCATTTAATCATATTCATTTGCATTAAATTTACATCAACATTTCCCTTCAGGTTAAGGGATAAACCTGAATCATTTTCCATAATTCTTCAATTTCGACCTCCGGGTCATCCAATTTCCAATTTTCAAATTACCAAAATTCTCAATTTCGACTGCCAGGTCATCCAATTTCCATCCCCATTCAGGATAAGGGGATAATCCTGAAACCGTTCATAGAAGCAATCCAACTCTCTATATTGGTCCTCGTTCTTCATCGAACTGATAGTGTTCCAAGCGAACTGATAGTCGTTCTTAATCGAACTGATATTGTTCCCAGTGAACTGATAGTCGTTCTTCATCGAACTGATAGTGTTCCAAGCGAACTGATAGTCGTTCTTAATCGAACTGATATTGTTCCCAGTGAACTGATAGTCGTTCTTCATCGAACTGATAGTGTTCCCAAGTGAACTGATAGTCGTTCTTCATCGAACTGATAGTGTTCCCAGTGAACTGATAGTCGTTCTTCATCGAACTGATAGTGTTCCAAGTGAACTGATAGTCGTTCTTCATTGAACTGATAGTGTTCCAAGTGAACTGATAGTCGTTCTTCATCGAACTGATAGTGTTCCAAGTGAATTGATAGTCGTTCTTCATCGAACTGATAGTGTTCCAAGCGAACTGATAGTCGTTCTTCATTGAACTGATAGTGTTTCAAGCAAACTGATAGTCGTTCTTCATTGAACTGATAGTGTTCCAAGCGAACTGATAGTCGTTCTTCATTGAACTGATAGTGTTCTGAGTGAACTGATAGTCGTTCTTCATCGAACTGATAGTGTTCCAAGCGAACTGATAGTCGTTCTTCATCGAACTGATAGTGTTCCAAGCGAACTGATAGTCGTTCTTCATTGAACTGATAGTGTTCCAAGTGAACTGATAGTCGTTCTTCATTGAACTGATAGTGTTCCAAATAAACCGATGGTCGTTCTTCATTGAAATGATATTATTCCCAGTGATGGTTGTTCTTAATTGAACTGATATAGTTCCCAACGAACCGATGGTCGTTCTTAATTGAACTGATATTGTTCCCAGTGAACTGATAGTCACCTCCTTTGGGGAAAGGAGAGGGTAATTTTTGTCACGGATGCATTAAACCGGACTTCAAATGCTCTTTTTCACCTAGGATTTCAAGAAAACTTTGTCAATTTGTCAATCAAATTATTTGTTGATTTCAGAACTTTATTGCACAAATTTTTACCTCAGTTTATCTTCAGTATCACTTCCAAAAGGGTGAAGCTTTTGTGAAGAAGGATTCAAAATCCAAATTCTTTCTATTGGCCAACCAAAAGGATGAAGGATAAATCCTCGATATGGCTAGAAAAGAAGATTCAATGTTTTTGCAAAGCCATAGAGGATTGATATTGATCGCAGTCAATGGCACATTTTTATAGACCATTCTTGTGAAAATGAGGCAGTGGAAATATCCTGAGCGCTAGAAAAAGAGAGAATTCATCCAAGCCCTGTATCCTCAAAATCACCTAAGCTGCAATTAAATATCCGCAAAAGGGATCTCTCACTTGTCGTCAAGATGAAGGCGAATTAAGCGAGTAGACCCCCGAAGCCAAAGAAGATTTGAAACATCTCCAAGATGACAGAGTTTGCGACGGATTCTTCCAGGGAAAGTCCAAAGCACTATCGAGATGAAGGCAGATGCGATGAACCTCCTGACAATCCCTAAAAGATATTTAATTTCAGCTATCATCCAAAGATCTCTAAACCCAAGAGCCAATATCGTCAAAAAAAAAAAAGGATCGAAACATCTCCAAGTTGAAGGAGCTTGTGACGTACCCTCCCAAAAGAGAGCAAGAGAGAAAAAAAAGAAAGAGAGAAAAAGTCAGAACATCTCCAAAATGAAGGAGAATGTAGCAAAAACCCAAGAGAGCCAAAAGAGTGTAGAAAGACTATCATGAGAGAAGCTCCCAGGATATCAAACTGCCAAAATTTGCCAAGAATTTCTTTAAATTTGTGAAATTCTATTATCAATATCCTTTCATAGATTGCTTTCATGATATCAAATTCTCTTTCCTGTTCATATCAAGGAAATTGATAACTTCTTTGAAGAAGGTCAATTGCAAGCAATTTAGATTCCAAATCTTGATTCTATGAAGTCAATCCTGTTTGGAGGTAATACTTTAGGTAGAAAAGAAGGAATATTTTCACAATCATTTTCAATTACTTTGAATCAGCAAAATTTTTAACATTTTGACAATATTTTCTAGCTATCCTAACGTTAAGTGAGAGATTGATGTCCATATTGATGTATCTTGACCCCTTTGAGAGATTTTCCTTTATCACCTTTCACGTTGTTGAAAGATTAACCTTATCTCCGAAAGGATAGCCTTTGTCATCTTTCGCGTTGTCGAAAGAATCGCCTTGTTCCTTTGGATTACCTTTTGTCATCTTTCGCATTGTTGAAAGAATTGCCTTGTTCCGTTGGATTGCCTTTTGTCATCTTTCGCGGTGTCGAAAGAATCACCTTGTTCCTTTGGATCGCCTTATTATCTTTCGCGTTGTCGAAAGACTCGCCTTTTTCCTTCGGATTACCCTTTGTTATCTTTCGCGTTGTCAAAAGAATCGCCTTACTCCTTTGGATTGCCATATCCATCTTTCACATTGTCGAAAGAGTCGTCTTACTCCTTACCTTATTCATATTTCACAATGATGAAAAATTCATCGGATCGTCTTGATCGTTTTCCAAAATTGCCTCTTACAATTCTATTTCCATCACTTCGTTCATCTTCAAGAAAAGTTGTCTTATTCACCTTCCAATATTCTATTTTCCACCCGATCAGGATAAGGGCACAAACCTGAACCTCATTCAAAGAGGTATTCCATTTTCCACCCGATCAGGATAAGGGTATAAACCTGAGCCTCATTCAAAGAGGTATTCCATTTTCCACCCGATCAGGTTAAGGGTACAAACCTGAGTCTCATTTCGATGAGATATTCCATTCCCCAATCAGGTCAAGGGTTAAAACCTGAGCTTCGTTTCATACGAGGTATTTCTGTCCCATCCAGGTCAAGGGCATAAACCTGAATTTCACTCTCACAGAGTGAGTCTTTACTCTTCATTTATCCATTTCATATCTACCATCTTCCTCAGGCTAATTTCTTCATACCCAGTCAGATCCTTCTAACTGGGGCATTTTTAGATAGCCCAAATTTGGTGTGTTTTCTTTGCCACTAAGCTCAGCCATAAGCCGGCTTAGTAGCAAAGAGGGGCATCTATAAACACCCCAAATTTTCACTCACCTCCCTGACGTTGCCCTCAATCGGCACATTTCAGTTCTCCGGAAGCAATGAAGGGAAAAATGGTCATTTTCTGAGATTAAACCTAGCAGAAAGTCCAAAATTTCATTCTTGAGCCTCAAAATTTCCATATTTAGGTTCAGAGACATCTTCAAATTGCAAAATTTCAAAATCATCTTTCTGGACAAAAAGTTAGAATTTCCAAGTTCAAGCTCAGAGTGACATTTCATAGAACATGTTTGTGCATAGCATTGCATCATTTCACTGCATAGCATGTCAGTTTGAGATCCAGAACTCCTGATTTTCCAAATTGTCAATCCAGATTTTATTTTTAAACTTTTCAAAATTGATTTTTAAAACCCTGGGATTTTAAAATTGCCAATCTTTCCCATTTTACCCCCAGGACTTTGAATTACAAAAAATTTCTGCAAGAAAACAATCTGGATATTTGGATATTGATTTTAAAGATTTTATCTCAAAACTTTTTGCAAAAGATTTTAAATCTCCTTACAAAAATTTTATATTTACTTTATCCATATTTTGCTCTGAAAAACCAATTTTTCCAAATTCTTGAAAACAAATAATGTTTTATTTCGTATCTTCAAATAAATGGAGCGGGACCCACCTTTGAACTAGCACCATACTCAGATTCCTAGGTAAGTATCTTATTCTCAACTGGGACCCACTCGGAGGTCATACCAATTTGCCAATTTTTTTTTTTAAAATTCTTATTTATTTATTTTTTTTTTAGTGGGCCCACACACATGTGGCACCCTATTTGAAAATAAAAGATTTTACAAAACAAAATAAAGTTTTATTTTCAAAAGGATTTTAAAAGTGGATTGAAGTGGCATTTCCATAAAAGCCTCTCATTTATTTCCTTTTTATTTTTTTATTATTTTATTTTGTTTTAATAAAAAAAATTTTAGAAAGAGGCAGCCTTAATGGCACAGCCGAATTTCCCTAAGGTAAAAAATTTTATTTTTACCTAAAACTTAGGGAAATAAAACCAAAATTTGAAAAAAATCAAAAGATGCGCCCTTTTGAAAACGGTAGCATTGAAGTCCAATTTGAAAAAAAATTCAAAAAATTGATAACGGACCCTCATGAATGAGGAGAGGGCTGCGTTTTTTTTTTAGGGGCTGAAAGTTTTAAAGAGTAGCCATTAGCCGATGGAAGAGGGGGGGAAGCCTGGCCGATTAATGGTTTTTTTCTGTTTTGCAGGTGGGAATTCTCAGCGTGGAGCCACTTTCACCTCCAATAGCAGCTGAAGATCACCTTCTTCAGTCCAGCTACCTCCCATTTGCCTTCAATCTATCAGCAGCAAAAAAAAAAAATTCCTGCTGCCCCCTTTTGCCATAATGATGTTAATGTTATGGTAAGAACGGGTTCATCAAAATGAAATGGAATATTTTGGAGGAATGAATTCGATTGGAAAAAATAAATTTTCTATCATTATCCGGTGAGTTGCTTTTATTTTCTAAATACGAACGTGGGAATAATTGAAATAGCGTTGAAATAGCGGATCCAAAGGTTAAAGGTAATTAATTACAATAGCAGGAGGTCCAGCCAAGGTGTGGACCTCTGCTTCAGCCACCGCCCAGCCCACGGTTGCTGCCCCTTTCCTACAACCCACCAGCAAGCAAGAGACCCAGCCGGCGATTCCTGCATCCAGCGTGAAATCCATCAGTTGCTTTCCACTTTCATTCAGCCACAGCCCAAAGGTTGCTGCCCCTTTTGCCTTCAGCCCAGCCATCAGAAAACTCCAACCAGCAACAAGCTGCTGTCCCCTTCCATTCAGCCCATTCGCACGAGAGCCCAGCCTACAGCACCGTCCATCCCTTTGCCTTCAGCCAACCAGCAGGCTGGCCGTTTCATCCTTTTTCAATCCAGCTGCAGGAAATCCAGCGTATTCCCCTTTCATTCAGCCCCAACAACGAAGGAGTTTCCACCTCTCACAGCTGCTGCCCATCCTCCACTTTGCCTTCAGCCCAGCCGCACCTCCACTTGCAGCAGGAAGCCCATTTGCAGTCCACAAGCGGCAGGAATATCATCATTTGATTGATGAAACTTTGCTTAGCTTGAGGGTAAAATTCTGGTTTTATGAAGTTATAGCTGGAACTTCATCATTTGATTTATGAAATGTTGCTTAGCTTGAGGGTAAATTTCTGTTTTTATGAAGTTATGGCTGGAACTTCATCATTTGATTTAGGAGCTTGATGTTCAAAATTTCTGTTTTTATGAAGTTATGGCTGGAACTTCATCATTTTGATTCATGAGATTGATGATAAATTTCTGTTTTATGAAGTTATGCTGAAACTTCATCATTTGATTTATGAAATTTTGTTGAGCATGATGTTCAAATTCTGGTTTTATGAAGTTATGGCTGGAACTTCATCACTTGATGTTACAATTTCTGTTTTATGAAGCTATGGGCTGGAACATTATCATTTGATTTATGAGCTTCATGTTCAAAAATTTTGTTTTATGAAGTTAGGGTTGAAACTTCATCATTTGATTTATGAAATTTTGTTGAGCTTGATGGTAAAATTCTCGTTTTATGAAGTTATGGCTGGAACTTCATCATTTGATTTATGAAATTTTGTTGAGCTTGATGATAAAATTCTGTTTTATGAAGTTATGGCTGGAACTTCATCATTTGATGCTATAATTTCTGTTTTATGAAGATGGGCTGGAACATCATCATTTGATTTATGAGCTTGATATGCAAATTCTTGTTTTTATGAAGTTATGGCTGGAACTTCATCACTTGATGTTACAATTTCTGTTGTATGAAGCTATGGGCTGGAACATCATTTGATTTATGAGCTTCATGTTCAAAAATTCTGTTTTATGAAGTTAGGGCTGAAACTTCATCATTTGATTTATGAAATTTTGTTGAGCTTGATGGTAAAATTCTTGTTTTATGAAGTTATGGCTGGAACTTCATCACTTGATGTTACAATTTCTGTTGTATGAAGCTATGGGCTGGAACATCATCATTTGATTTATGAGCTTGATGTTCAAATTTCTGTTTTATGAAGATATGTTGGAACTTCATCATTTGATTTATGAGCTTGATATGCAAATTCCTATTTTTATGAAGTTATGTTGGAACACCATCATTCGATTTATGAGATTTTGTCTAGCTTGCTGTTAAAATCCCTGTTTTATGAAGCTATGGCTGGAACATCACCCTTGGTCTTATGAGATTTTGCTTAGCTTAATGCTAAATTCTTGTTTGCTATATTGTTATAGTATCATCCCATTTGCAGCACCAATTATACATATTGTTTTATCATTTTCCACGACATTTTCACATTTTCACCAAGCTTTTCATATCCTCTTCATGATATTCTTGAAAACAGCTCATTGCTTCCACAACCCATTTCCTGCACATTCATTTTCTGCTGCAAGTGTGCAGTCTTGATATTTGGCCATATTCATGAACGGATATCTCTATATCCAATCGTGATCTCCCAACCAACTTTTGCACGCTTCTTTATTGATATATAGAGAAGCTCTATACCCATTTTTGTTGAAATATATCTTATAATTTAGGAAATACGGCTTTATAAAGTTACCTACAGAAACTGTGTATATCCATATTTTCTGATTTTACCCATTTTGTAGAATTTCCATTAGTGCATATATTTTCTCATTTTATTTCTATATATATATATGTATATCTAGGTATATCTACCTATATGTATACGTATATATGTATATATATATATGTATATATATATATACATTGATATATACTTATATATATATATATATACATATATATATATATATATATATATATATATATATATATATCCCTCCATGTGTCCTTATTTCCATATATGAGCATTCATGTATATATTTTCTCATATAGTTATACCTCCATCGTTACATGACATTTAGCACCTATTCTAGCATTTTGATATATATATATGTCTCTTCGTTGTATATATTATATATATATGTCCATTTCCTTGTTTATTTTGTACTAACTCTCAGTTTGCAGGAAAATCTAGAAGATGCAGATTCCTTGGATCCATTTCAATTTTCTTTTACTTTATGTTATGCAATGTAACAATCCAATGTAAACCTTGGAATAAGATTTACTTTTACTGCTTAGATTAGGTCGCATCTCATATAGTTTCTTTTCAGTAATATCCTGATTCTATGATGCATAAATCTCAAATTTTCAAAATTCACCGTGGATGAACACGAATGGCACGTGCACCAACTCTTAGAGAGTTGATGAATTCGGTGGAGTCCATATTTACGGCCCTAGTCGGAATATGGACAACCCAGATCCATCATCTTTCTACCAGTCACACTGAGCCTACACTCTTAGGCTATCTTGAAAATGCACCTCATATTTCCAATGTTTTCAAAATATTGTGAATTAACTCAAATAAGTTCTGAACATATTCATGGCCACAGTCAGAATATGTGAAGGATTTACTTTGGCTTAATCCACATTTTTCCAACAAAATTTTCAGAAAGTTTTTCAAAGTGCATTCATTCATTCAAATCATTTGCACCATCTGTTTTCTCATGATTTTCTCAAAAGATTTTCACTTCATGGAGTCGATTTTCTCAAGAAACTATGATGATATTCGGAGTTGGATTTCCCAAATCAAATGTTTTCCTGTGATTTTCCTTAAAAAGTTATTTCCTTAAGATTTTTTTCAAAAGGAATTTCTCATTTTCTCAAGAATCCAAGTTGATTTTCAGATATTTCAAAAAAACCAGATTCTCAGGATTTCAATTTCCTATGTTTTGAATTTCCTTCTCCAAAGAACTTTCCCATAAGTTTTCTATCATTTTCCTAAGAAAAGTCTCAAAGTCCGAGTTTTCCCAACAAGTGCTTTCCTTCTCAAATGTTCATCTTTTCTCAAGAATTCCTTCCATTTTCCCGAAATTATCATTTCTTCGTAGTTTTCCAAGTCTTTATAATTTTCTCAATCTTTTCCTGAGATTCTCATTTCTTCATGGTTTTCTAAGTTTTCCTAAGCTTTCTCAAGATTTTCTTGAGATTCTCATTTCTGCCTGATTTTCCAAATCTTTATAAAATTTCCCGAGATTTTCAAACCTTCTTCGTCTGAGTTTTCCTGAGAGATTGATTTCCATCTTTTTCCTGAGAAATACTTTTCAACTTCAAATATTTTCTAAGCATACATCATATTTTCCAATTTACATTTTCCAAAATTCTCATAGCACATGCCTGAATTCTCTGTGCATTTAGGATAGAACACGATTTCGGTAATTTCATTAAGTCAAGCATAATTTTGGTCCTTGGTTCGATTACCCCTGTTAAAGGCGGCAGGAACGGTCGAACCTCGTACCGACAGGTCGAGCCCCATCCCATAGATTTTCCCGCAATTTTCAAAACGAGGCGAGTATTTCAAAACAATTTCCAAAATCCGGTCAAGTTTGAAGCTCGAAAGCATTTCCCTCTCTCTTCCGCAAGGAAGGGAAGATGGGGAAAAATTTTGCGACGATAACACAAACCATGCCTAGTTTACAAGTAGCCAATGTCAGCTAGGTTCCTAGGTTCGCATGATGTCAAAAGTAAAAGAGCTGACATTTTATGAATACAGTTTTGATAATTGAACTAAGTCAAGCAGAATTTTGACCAGACAAGGACAGGTCCCATCACGATCGCCAAACCTGTTATCGTCGCAAAATTTCTTCCTCTTCCCTTCCCTTGCGGGAGAGAGGGAAAAATGCTTTCGCGAGTCAAACTTGACCGGATTTTGGAAATTGTTTTGAAATACTCGCCTCCATTTTGAAAATAGCGGGAAAATCCATGGGATGGGGCTCGACCTGTCGGTACGAGGTTCGACCGTTCCTGCCGCCTTTAACAGGGGTAATCGAACCAAGGACCAAAATTGTACTTGACTTAGTTAAATCATCAAAATCGTGTTCTACCCTAAATGCACAGAGAATTTAGGCATGTGCTATGAAAATTTGTAAAAAAAATGCAAGTTGGAAAACATGATGTATGCTTTGAAAATGCTTTTGGAGTTGGAAAAATATTTCTCAGGAAAAAGGTGGAAATCAATTTCTCAAGAAATTCTGATGAAAAGGATTTGAAATCTCGAGAGAGTTTATGAAGATTTGGGAAAATCATGAATGGTTGAAAATCCTGGAAAAATAGAAGTGATTCTTGAGAAAAAGGTGAACACTAGAAGAGAAAATGCTGATCAGAAAGATTCTAGCTTTGAAAAGTTTCTCAAGAAAATGAGCAAAATTCACTGGAAAACTCTTTAGAGAAGGAAAATTGAAACTCGGGAAATTGAAATCCTGAGAATCTTAACCTTGAAACACTTGGAAATCGATTTTGATTTTTGAGAAAGACGAGAAATTCCCTTTGAAAAGAATCTTAAGAAAACAACATTTTCCAGAGAAAATCATGGGAAAACTTGACTTGGAAAATCCGATTTTGAAAATTTTAGGAGTTTCTTGAGAAACTGATTTCCATGGAATGAAATTTTCTTGAGAAAATCATGAGAAAAGCAGATGATATTATGATGCAGATGATTTGAATGAATGAATGCACTTTGAAAAGATTTTCTGAGGAATTTGTTGAAAAAATGTGTATTAAGTCAAAATAAATCCTTCACATATTCTGACTGTGTCCATGAATGTATTTAGAGTTTACTTGAGTTAATTCACAATATTTTGAAAAATTGGAAACACGATGTGCATTTTCAAGATAGCCCAAGAGTGTAGGCTCAATGTAACTGGTAGAGAGATGATGAATCTGGGTCTGGTCCATATTCCAACTAAAGCCATAAATATGGACTCCACCAAGTTCGTCAACTCTCTAAGAGTTGGTGCACGTGCCATTCGTGTACATCCATGGTGATTTTGCAAAATGAGATATATGAATCATAGAATCAGGATATCGCAGGAATCAAACTACATGAGATGCATCCCAATCTAAGCAGTAAAAGTAAATATCATTCTAAGTTTGATTATTACATCTCTGACATAAATTAAAATAAATGAAAAATACAAAACTTAAAAATAGTCAGCATCCTCCAAGTTTTGCCTGCAAAATGGATTAATGCCAGAAATATGGCATGTCAAGAGAGATTGAAAATCCTGCATTAAGACCAGTACATTGATAATTGTACCTCGGATCACAATAGAAATGTACATATGAAAATATAATATCAAAAGGAAATTTTGGTCTGGAGTAGATATGGAGACATCCGGAGGTCATGCCAAAACTAAAAGGAGGACTATGGACTTAAACACTTAAGTTCGCATTGAATGAAAGAAAGAAAAAAACATTTTATATTGGAATATACACGAAAATTATATCTACCTAAAAGCCTATGATGACATCCCTCTAAATACATATATGAAAGAAAGTGCACAGGAACACTTGGATATTCTCGTAATTGAGAATAGGCCTAATGAGCCGATTTACATATGTGAGGTATATATGCCTTGTATAACTATATGCTGGAATATGGATAACTAGGGTCATACAAATGGGCTGTAGAGGGTACCAACGTATAACCATGTTGGGTGGTTTTTAATGGAATGTTTAAGTGACAACAATATTACTCTACAGTAGCAAACGTAACCATTAGTACTTGATATGCAGGAAATATTTCAAAGTATGGGCAGAACATGTACAAGATATACATAAACATCTACAAAAGATACACTGGGCATAACTAATGAACCGCTTAAGATCAGAGATCAACTACAAGATGCACGTTGTACAACAAATATGAAGGTGAGAGACATCACGGGTGTTAGGATATGGTGTGCTCAATGCTAAGTACAGAACCCATGAAGAAACACCTGCTGTGTCAAAGGAAAACTTAAAGAAAAGACAGTCGCATATTACTGTCTGGGATAAGCAAACTGTCATCTTAATTGGATGACCGATCAACTCTCACCAATTAACCCTGTTCACAAGTTAAAAGCTCAAATCTGGACATTACAGCAAAGCAAAGTGGTGGTCATCTTCAAATGTAGCCGATCTATCATACAGCAGAGCCGCCTCAAAGGAATTAAAATCGGCTTGGATGCAACAGATGTAGCCGGCCATCAGTCATAAGACAGATACCCCAATTTTAATTTCTGAACTAGGTGACCAAAATATCATGCTTTGTAATGTATTTCAGGCCATGTAACAGATTTATTGGCCAGTTTCTCAAGACAGCTTGGCTCCTGCAAAAGGGGTATGCTTGCACCCGGACTTCACACAACATCTTCAGATACTTTTACAATAGGTTTGTGTGATCTTACAACGATTCCAAAACCTCTTGTTAACAAAGGACTGACACATGATGGGTTCCCAATGGGAAGCATCAGCAGCCAAGACGCTGGTAACATTTGGGGATCCAAATTTTGCTATAATGGAACTATTCCAAGGCAAAACGCAAACATCAACCATAGGCAAATGTAGGCAGCAACTATCGAAGTTAAAACTGTACTGCAATATATATATTGTTAAAAGTGAATAAAATGATAGCATGAAGTGAACGGAATACATAAAAAAAAGGAAAAGATAGGCAAATCATAGCAGGAATTGCAATACCCACGATCAAGGAATTAGAAAAAAAAAAGATAGAGAAGGCTGCAAAGAAGAACAGAAAGAAAAACAGGACAAAAAAATTTAGCGAAAGGATTCGACTGTAGTGCCTTGGTTAAGAGCACTTATCAATATACGATGTGTCCTCATGGACAATCGATTGAGGTAAGGGCATGCAATCACTTTTCTCAAAACTTTTTTTTTTATGCAGAAACTAGTGAAATACAGGAAGACTGAACAACCGTTACTTACTAAAAAAAAAAAAGTTTTGAGAAAAGTGATTGCCATTGAGAGGCATTATCAGTTCTTGACATATTGACTAAACCACCATGTAAATCACATCAGCCATTTGAGATGGATTTACCACACATACGGCCTGAAACAGATATCGGCTTCCTGTAGGTTCAGGATAAAGTGAAAAGAGAAGCCTTTACCTTGGCAAAGAGGAGGCTGTTGTAGGTGTTTTCTTCAGAGGTGAGTCAGGCTTCAAAAGGGGGAAGGAGGGCCGCACGCTGTTATCATCGCAAAATTTTACTTTTGCAAGTCAAACTGACCTTTGAAAAAGATTTTGAAAATAACTCGCCTCCGTTTTTAAAATGCGGGATAATTCCAAAGAATGGGACTCGCTTGTCGGTACGAGGTTCAACCGTTCCTGCCACCTTTAACAGGGGTAATTGAACCAAGGATCAATCTTATGCTCTACTCTATTCAACTTGTCTAAATCATATTCTAATTTCTAAATGCACATAGAATCAGGCATGTGCTATGAATTTTCAGAAAATGCACATTTTGAAAACATGATGTTTGCTTTGAATGATTGAAATATTTAGAATAGGTATCACATGGAAAATCGTGAATTGGGATTTGAAATATACTTCTGAGGGAAATAAAAATCGATTTTGAGGAATCCTTGACATTCAGTGAAAATCGACTCTGAGAGACTTGGTTTCTCTGAATTCAAACTTGGAAATTGAAATTCTAACTTAGAAAATTTGAATTTGGAACTTGGGAAATACTTGAAATATCCTTTGAAATTCAATGTCTTTGGGAAAATCGATTTTGCTATAAGACTTAAGAGATTTTGAGAAAACGAACTTCTTTGAATTGAAATTTGAATTGGAATTGGCAAATGCATGAAATGAATGAATATGATTTTGAGGAATTGAGAAATACTTTTTGTATTTTTTAGAAATGCAGTGCATTTTTGAAGTTAGCCTAAGAGTGTAGGCTGAATGTGGCTAATGTGAAGATCATAAATCTAAGTATCATTCGTATTCTGACTATGGCCATAAATACAAATTCCACCAAGTTTATAAACTTCATAGAAGCTAGTGCATGTGCCATTCGTGTAGACCATGGTGAATTTGTAAAAATATGCATGAATCATCATCCATCACACATTAACATTATAAAAAAAAATAAACTATATGCAATGCAACCTAAGCTAAGCAGGAAATGTAAATTCTTATTCCAAAGTTTAATTTAATTTACATCACTATTGAAATTTAAACACATGAAAAATAAAGCCTTCAATGTACCTGCAAAACTAGAAAACTTTGTTAATGAAAATATGTTGGCTTTTCTAGATTTATCCAACAATATCAGGAAATTATTGGATTTTGCTAGATATAAGCCTTTTTGCCATGATTCCCTTAAATAAAAATGATAAAATATGAAGAAATAATAAAGATAAAATATGAAATTTCGAAATTGGGGTCAAAATGACCAAAATACCCCTAATAACAAGACTATGGCCTTGAAATTAGGGTTTTTAGAAAGATATTTGGTAAAATGCAAGTTTTGAAATTTGAATGGAATAAACTCAAACCAAATATGCTATGACATAATTAAAAATATGAAATTAGGGTTAGGGATTTCGAAATTTAGGTCAAATGACCAAATTGCTCCCGATAGCAAGACTATGGCCTTGAAATCTGGGTTTTTAGAAATAGATTTTGGTAAAAACTTAGGTTTTATACACTAAATGAAATCAAATGAGCACAAAATTAAACCTAAAGCATCCTAATATGATTATGAACATGATTAAACCCTAAAAATATATGCTTATGCACGAAAATCCAATAATATCACAAAAACTGTGATTTTAGCAGTGTTTTTGGATCTTTCAGGAACCCGGTTTTGCAATTTGCTTAATTCAGCCATCAAATGGATTCCAAAATCCATAAAAATTGGTACCTGCACTTTTTATAACCCTACTGTCGAATTGGAATTATAAAAATAATTTTTGGACATTAAATTAATCCGAAAATTGCATTAAATCCTACAAATATGCTATTTTGACCTAATTCACCAACCAGTTTCAATCCAAGACCTGAACCATGGGTCAAATCTCCATGGAAATTTATGAAATTTTACAGAGACTAACTAATAAGAAAAACAGAGATTTCCCAATTTACAAATCGGAAAAATCGTCTCCGGTTAGGGAGAAACCCTTCCGGCAATCTGAGCTAAAATATATCACTTTTAACAGAGATTAAAACGGCTACTTCAGATTGAAAATACAGGAATAAATAGCAATCCTAAACAAAAATCTCTGAAATTTTAGTCGTGAACAGTAGACAGAAAAATAACAATACTCACTTTTTACAGATCTAGAATCGGATCTGTGGTTTGGGATTTATGACTAACACAAGTCTGATTAGGGTTTTGGTAAACCCTAACGAGTTTTAAATTTAAAAACAGATTCTCTGAAAGGGGAAAAATACTAAACAGTGATAAAAAAAATCCGAAAATTTCACAGCAGACATATCTACTCAATGTGAATCCATAGCACTTTACAGATCTAAAATCGGATATAAGATGAGAGAAATATCATCACAGCAAGTTACCTTCTTGATTTTAACCATGATTTTAAAGCTTTAAAAACCCGATTTGATGTCTGATTTTTTTTGACAAAGTTCCCGAGATCCAAAACCCCTGATTTTTCTACAGTAACTCAATAACTCATGCATGCATCACATATAAAAAAATCAGAAATAAACAATAAGAACTTCAATCCGAAATAACATTATCTTTACTGTTCTAAACCTAAAACACACAGAAATTTAAGAAACTTGAAAAACCATGCATTAACTAATGTAAATAAATAAAATAAACCATAAAACAGTAAATAAAACTTATTTCTATGCTATAGAAAGTAAAACAAACATGAATAAACCATGAAAATAAAATAAAAACAGGGAATCAATGACTGGAATTTGATATCACCTTTAAAACATAGATTTAACCCATTAAAAAGGGTAAATCATATATTTTATTGGTTAATAATGTAAAGAATCATATTAAAATCAATTCTAATGGATTAAAATCCCTATAAATCACCCAAAACAGGGTTAGATCACCTTCTTGGATTGTTCTTGCTGATTTTTGATGGTTCTTGAGGTGAAACCATGGTTGATCTTCCATAAGGAGGGGTATCCAAGCCTAGATCTAGGTTTAAAACATTAAAATCATTAAATAAAATATGAAAAAGGCAAAGGAATTCATACCTTGGAGTTGCAGAAATGGAGGAAGGGATGGAGAGGAGAGAGAAGCTCCAAGAATCCAAAGGAAAGCAAGTTGGAAAAATCGACCCCCCTATGGCTTTCTATTTATAAAAAAAATTTAGGTCAAAAATCAAATGTTTTAAAAAAATTGGACTCTTCTAAGGGGGGCGATTTTGGGGTGTAAAGACTATCCTACCCCTAGCCTAAATTATCCTATTTAATACCTAATTAGCCCCTAGCTAAACCTAGAAAATCCCCAAATGTGGTGCCACTTGGCATTTTCTCACATTGGGTTTTTATAACACCTTTAAAAACCTTTAAAAACACTAGTTTTAAAAACTAACTTTTAAAATGAGTTTTTCAAAATGGTTTTGACTCTTCTAAACCTCTAACACTAACCAAGACATCAACTAACCCTAGTCTAGCCCTGACTGACTCGAATATGGCGCCACCCCGAGTGGGCCCTACTTGAGTTTTTCAAAAAGAGATTTTAAAACTTGAAATTGAAGGAGTTTTCAAAAGGATTTTCAAAAGCAATTTTAAAATTAGAATTTTTGAAATGGCATAGGGTCCTAACTAGCTTAGAACTCCTCTGGATATGGTGCCAACTGAGTGGGCCCGCATCGAGTTTTGGAAATTTTGAAATAAACACTGAAAATGGCTTTGAAAAAGGGTTAAAATCGATATTTGAAATTCAAGATCTTTGAAAATAGGGTTTCAAGCGAACTGAAACTCCGGGTTAGAGTCCTGAACTCTTAGGACTCTGAGATTTTAGAATTTAAAAGCCAAATGAAAGAATTTTCAAAAGATTTTATCAAGAAATGATGAAATAAGTCAGAAAACACAGTCAGGGTTAGACTCCTAACTCAACCGAACTCTAAAATAGAATCCTGAACTAACTGGACTATGTAAAATGACCTAAATTTTGAAAATAATCGAAAAAGACTGAAAATGAAAGTAAAACAGACTTAAAAACCAGACTCCTGACCGGATTAGGACTCTGAGACAGAGTCCTGATCGGACTGAAACTTTTAAAGATTTGAGAAATTTGATGAATAGAGGAATTCAGAAGCGACACCACCTCAATGGGTCTCATCTGTGAATTGAAATCGATTAAAATTTGAATTTGAAATGAATCCAGATTGTTTTCTGAGAAAATATTTCGAAATATAAAGTCCTGGGGTTGGAAAATGACAGAGTGTTGAATAAAAACCCAGGTTTTGAAATTGATTTTGAAATAAAGCTTTAAAATTCAAATCTGGATTGAATGTTTTGAAATAGGAGTGCTGGATCTCGAAAATGAGATGCAATGACATGCAATGATATGCAGAATACATGCAATGATATGCAATGACACATGAAATGGACAAACACTGGATGAGGGTGAAAATTTGGGGTGTTTACAGATGCCCCTCTTTGCTGCTAAGCCGGTTAGAAGCCGAGCTTAGTGGCAAAGAAAACATACCAAATTTGAACCATAAAAAAAAATGCCCCAGTTAGATGAATCTGACTGGGTATGAAAGAATTAGTTCAAGTAATGATGGTAGATATGAAATGGAGAATAAGGAGAAAATTTTATTTCAAAAAGAAGTGAGATTCAGGTTTTGCCCTTAACCTGGATGGGACAGAAAATACCTCGTGTAGAAACGAAGCTCAGGTTTGACCCTTAACCTGACCGGGAAATGAAATACCTCATCAAAGTGAAGCTCAGGTTTAACCCTTAACCTGATCGGGCGGAAAATGAAATACCTCACCAAAGGAGGCCCAGGTTTGTACCCTTATCCTGATTGGGAAATGAAATACCTCATCAAAGGAGGCTCAGGTTGGTACCCTTATCTTGATTGGGTGGAAAATGGAATACCTCATCAAAGGAGACCCAGGTTTATACCCTTAACCTGATTGGGTGGAAAATGGAATACCTCATCAAAGGAGGCCCAGGTTTATACCCTTAACTTGATTGGGCAGAAAATGGAATACCTCATCAAAGGAGGCTCAGGTTTATACCCTTAACCTGATCGGGCAGAAAATAGAATACCTCATCAAAGGAGGCTCAGGTTTATACACTTAACCTGATTGGGCAGAAAATGGATGGAATCCTCGAAAGAAGAGACCGTGATGGAACCTTCGGATTTCCGCACAATGAATCCGATAAGGGTTTTGCAAAAGGAAGGAAATTGGGGTCCCTAAAGTTTGAAAAGGGATTGATTTTGGGCGCCTCATTGCTGAGACTAATTAACTTTTGAAATTGCCTTTTGCTGAAATTGGTGGCTTAACCTCAAGCCGAAATTGGACTGTCTATGGTGGGACAGTGGGGACACAGGGAAGTGTGCGAATCTGAGAGCCCGTGCGCTCAGATTATACCAAAGAAGGGAAGGAATCTTGAAAACTCCCGTTATCAAGTCCTAAAAGGGATAACAACTGATGTCAGGATGCACCAAAGATGAACCTCAAACTCTCGCTTCACGCCAGGATACTAGAAAATATTGTCAAAATGTTGAAAATTGTTGTTGATTCAAAATAATTGAAAATGATGCACTTTGTTTTGAAAGTATTCCCTCTTTTCTACCTGAAGTATTACCTCCGACTGGGTTTAACTCCGTAGAATCAAGATTTGAATTCAAATTGCTTGCGATTGGCTTTCTTTCAAGGAAGCTATCAATTTCCTTGATATGGACGGAAAAGAAAGTATTCTTGATATTGCGAGGGCTATTGGTGAAAGAATATTGATAAAAGAATTTCACAAAATTAAAGAAGATTCTTGATAGATTTGGCAGTCTGATATCCTGGGATTCTTTTCTCATGATGATCTTTCTGCACTCTCTTTTTAGCAATTTGGAGCTCTCTTGGATTTTTCGGGAATTGCATCATCCTTCATTTTGGAGATGTCCTGACTTTTCTCTCTTTTTTTCTTGGGAAGGGTACGTCACAAACTCCTTCATCTCAGAGATGTTCCGATCCTTCTTTTCTCTCAGGGATTATCTTGATAGTTATTGGCTCATTGGTTCGGAATCTCTTGATGATAGCTGGAATTAAATATCTTTTAGGGTTTGTCGGTAGGCTCATCACACTCGCCTTCATCTCGACGGTGATCTGAACTTTCCCTTGAAGGATCCGTCACAAACTTCGTCATCTTGGAGATGATCCAAATCTTCTTTGGCCCCGGGGGTCGACTCGCTTAATTCGCCTTCATCTTAACGACAATTGAGAGATCCCTTTTGCAGATATTTAATTGCAGCTTAGATGATTGAGGAGATATGGAGATTGAGTGGATTTTTTTTGCATCACCCAGGATATTTCAACTGCTTTATTTTTCAAGAATGGTCTTTAAAAATGTGCCATTGACTGCGATCAATATCAATCACTCATGGCTTTGCAACAACATTGAATTCTCTTTGCTGGCCATATCGCGGATTTATTCTTCATCCTTTTGGTTGGCCAATAGAAAGATTTTGAATTTTGAATCCTTTTTCGCGAAAGCTTTGTCCTTTCGGAAGTAATACTGGGGGTATTCTGAAGTAATAATTTTGTGTAATAAAGATTTTTGAAATCAACAAATATTTAATGACAAATTGGCAAAAATTTTCTTGAAATCCTTTGTGAAAGCGAGCATTCGAGGCACAACGCAACACATCCATGACAAAAATTCTCTTCTCCTTTCCCCAAAGGAGAAGATTCAGAAATTAGAATTGGGAATTACTCCTCTCTTCCCTGAAGAGGAGGTGTTTGCAAAACGAACTTTCGAAGAGAAATTCAGCTTTCGTCAAAACTTCCTAACATTAGGCTTCTCTTATGGAAAGGGGGCCGGAATTGGTGAGGTTGGTAAATTGTTCATGAAGGAACGAGTTCATCACACTCTCCCTGAAAAGAGGGTCCTTCATGATGAAATGGCCTAGTCTGAAATTATGGGGCCACAAGGAAAGCAAGTCTCCGTCGAGTCTTTCCCTATAAAAAGGGTTCCTTGTGTGAAATTTGGAATTTTGTTTTGCAAACGGTTCACAAAGACACAAGTCCCTTCAAACTCTCCCTGAAAAGGGGCTAAGTGAACGAATTGGATAGCATGCGAAAAGAGCGAGCTCACTCAAACTCTCCCTATAAAAAGGGTCTCTCGCAAGAGAAAATAATTGAAATTGGGTATTGGGTGACTCAAAAGGGTCAAATTTTGGAAATTAGAATTTTGAAATTTGATATTTGAAATTGGAAATTGGAAATTGGAAATTGGAAATTGGAAATTGGAAATTGATAATTGGAAATTGGAAATTTGGAAATTGATAATTGAAAATTGGAAATTGATTGACCCGAAGGTCGAAATTGTGAATTGGTTTACTGAGAATGACATGGGTTCTATAGGGATTCGACCTACGAACTATCTATTCCATAGGAATTCAACCTAAGGATCATAGCCCAAGAAGGAATGATTCCAACTTGTGAGCTTTTGAATGGACCAGGTGCTAAACTGGGTTTTTGAGGGAAGATTCGAATCGGAATTCAACTCTTCAAGGAAAACTAGATGAATTGGATTTTGAAAGAAAATTTAAGTCGGAACTTGGATTTTCTAGACCAACTCTGAAGGAAAAGAAAACTCGAGTCGGAACCCGAATCTTCGAAGGAAAACCAGGTCCATTATGGAAGAAAAAGAAATCCGAGTCGGAACTCGAATCCTGAAGGAAAGGTAAATCAATTTGGAAGGAGAAGAAATTCGAGTCGGAACCCGAATCCTGAAGGAAACTAGATTAACTAGAAGGAAAGAAGATTCGAGTCGGACCTCGGATCCTGAAGGAAAACTAGACCGGTTGGAAGGAAAAGAAATTCGAGTCAGAACTCGAATCCTGAAGAAAAACTAGATCAACTAGAAGGAAAGAAGATTCGAGTCGGAACTCGAATCCCAAAGGAAAACTAAACCGGTCAGAAGGAAAAGAAATTCGAGTCGGAACTCGAATTCCTGAAGGAAAACTAGATCAATTAGAAGGAAAGGAAATTCGAGTCGGAACTCGAATCCCAAAGGAAAAATAAACCGGTTAAAAGGAAAAGAAATTCGAGTCGGAACTCGAATTCCTGAAGGAAAACTAGATCAATTAGAAGGAAAGGAAATTCGAGTCGGAACTCGAATCCCAAAGGAAAAATAAACCGGTTAGAAGGAAAAGAAATTCGAGTCGGAACTCGAATCCTGAAGGAAAACTAGATCAGCTAGAAGGAAAGAAGATTCGAGTCGGAACTCGAATCCCAAAGGAAAACTAAACCGGTTAGAAGGAAAAGAAATTCGAGTCGGAACTCGAATTTCTGAAGGAAAACTAGATCAATTAGAAGGAAAGAAAATTCGAGTCGGAACTCGAATCCCAAAGGAAAAATAAACCGGTTAGAAGGAAAAGAAATTCGAGTCGGAACTCGAATTCCTGAAGGAAAACTAGATCAATTAGATAGAAAGGAAATTCGAGTCGGAACTCGAATCCCAAAGGAAAAATAAACCGGTTAGAATGGAAAAGAAATTCGAGTCGGAACTCGAATTCCTGACAGAAAACTAGATCAATTATAAGGAAAGGAAATTCGAGTTGGAACTCGAATCCCAAAGGAAAACTAAATTAGTGGACACTGAATTTTAAAGTGTACCAGTGCAAACATCGGATTTTGAAAATGTGCCAATACAAGCATTATGTTTTGAAAAATTACCAGTACGAATACCGGGTTTTGGAAGATTACCAGTACGAGCGCTGGATTTTGGAAGATTACCAGTGCGAGCACTGGATTTTAAAAGGTTACCAGTACGAGCGTTGGATTTTAAATGGTTACCAGTACAAGCACTGGGTTTTGGAAATTTACCAGCACAAACACTGGATTTTTGAAAAATTACCAGCACAACACTGGATTCTGAAGAATTACTAATTCATTTTGATGGAAAATTTTTAGTCTTCACCCTCACGACGACTTGGACAACTGTCGGGGTCTCAGGATTTATCCCTTATCCTGAATGGGTAATCGATGCAAATGCAAATTGATGCAGATGAATGCGAATGAATGCATGCAAATGCAAATGAATGTAAATGGGTGCACATGCGTGCAAAATGAGAGATTTGTTTGATCCTGCCTGCATACAGAAAGTTTTGAAGATAAAATGAAAATTTAAAAATGCCCCAGTGTAACTGGGAAAGAAGAATTTGAACAAAAGGATAAATGATTGATGTTCGAAGAGCGCTCTCCGAAGGTGACACGGCAACTGGCTTTTAATTGATTCAGAAGAGACTCGGAAGAGGTTATTCCTGATAAAAGAACATTTTGCAGAGGAGAATAAAAAAATGGCACCGAGCTTGCGAGAAAAATTAACAACTTTATTGATGTATTGAAGGAAAGGTAACAAATAAGAGAAAGACAGACGGGATTACATCATCCCTTTGAAATAATAAAAGCAAGATGAGAAATTGGGAAAGCGCTAGTGTTATCAAATTTTTTTTTTTTGAATGATTGGGGAGAAACATGATCAAGATGAATGGTCCTCCTTTTTATCTTCAGCGAGGAGATCCTTGTCAATGTTGTCTTGGACAATATTCTTAAGGACAAAACAATGCTCGGTATCGTGACTCATTGCGCGATGAAATTTGCAGAACTGATCTTTAAACCTTCCCATGGTCACAGGAGGATTTGCTATCTTGGGGAGTCTAACCTTCCCTTTGGTTATCATGCGACCCAAAACTTGCTCCAGTGGATTTTAATTCGAATTGGACACTTGAGGAAGACTTGTCATCTCGCTTGTCCATTTTATCCTTCCGACTTGCGAGGTCATTTATCTCTGGGTTTGGATTTCCTGAGCCTCCAGTATGATTTTTCCTACCTCCTCTTTTGTTTTGTCCATTGCCATTCCTGGTGGAGTTGGTAGAAAGCATGGAGTGAGCCTTCAGAGACCCGACTGTATCTTTTGTGTGCATGTATTCAAAGAAACTCCCGAGTATTTGATCTAACGGGGCCATCTTGTGGTCCTGGTTTGGATCATCACGCTGCATCTCTTGTCGAGTACTTGATTTTTGCTGAGACTTGGATATGATAGTTGACCAGTACTCTTTCTCATTTTCAATGAAGAGATTCTTGTCGATATGATCTTGGACAATGTTTTTGAAGATGAAACAGTGGTCGGTGTCATGCCCTACTGCGCGATGGAATTTGCAGAACTGGTCTGTGAATCTTCCCATGACTATGGGAGTATTTGAGACTCTTGGAAGCTTTACCAATTCCTTAGCCAACATATATTCAAGGATTTCATCGAGAGACTGCTCGAGAGGAGTAAACTGGCGATCGCAATCCCAGCCGTCCCGCTTTATCTTTTCTTTCTGCTGACTCAATTTTCCACTCCGCTTTAAAGATTTCTCTTTCTGACTTGTGTGATTGCCTTTGTTATCCTTGCACCCCTCGCGGTAGGCCTTGACAGAATTTGTCTTTTTTGAATCTTGATTATTCCTGACGGGAGTGATGCTCTTGTAGAAATCTTTGCCCGTGAAGACCTTCTTGCCCTTGTCGCGGGCTTCCAAATCTTTAATCTTCTTTGCAATTTCCTTCAGTTGTATTTGGATTGGATCATTCATTGCTTGATTTTTCAATTTATAGGCTGTCCCTTGTCTATGAGGGGATCTTTGAAATGCTTGTTGAACTTCATACTCTTCATCGGTGTTACCTACCGATCCTGATTCATCCGATGTATCTTCCTGTGGGATATGTTTCTTGAATAGCTTCAGAACTTTCTTGACTGCCTGGTCTTTTGCCTTCTGCTTAACCCGAGTCTCTTCTATACTAGTTTCAGTTTGTTCTGCCAGCATCTTGGTCATCATTTCTTTGAACATAACATACATTCGGGGATCGATGCCATCATCCGCTTGTTGACTCTGACTTCTGACTGATCGGAGTGAGTCCATTTCTTCTTCTGAAGCGATCTAGTATGCCACACCTTCTACTGATGCAGTTTTCTTTCCAGACCTTGTCTGAACCACTAAGTATCATGAATGCTCTTTTGAATGTTATTAATGCTCTCTCTGCAAGGCAGAACTGATGGTTAGGCTTCTGAAGAAAATTTGGTTGGAGGAAAATATTTGTTGAGAATTTTGGTAGACAATTGAAAGAGTATCCCATTACTAGGGATTGAGTCGTCGCTGGAATTACGACAATTGCGCTGCTATTCTTTGCAAAATAAACAACTGGAAATATGCCTTGTTACCTAGGCGAGGTCGTCAAACCAAGATGAGATGTAAAATAAAGGAATTTTGTTGAGGGAAAAAACATGATTTTATCAATAATACTCTTGACAGAGGGGAGGGGGACAAACAATTTTCCACCATTCTGGATAATCAGAGGACACTCGAGGACCAGGAAAAATAGTAAGATTGACAAAGGAATCCCAGCCATGTCTGGCAGAATGGTATGCTCCGGACCACTGATCTGATGCGAGGTTGAATTCTGGCAGAATGGTATGCTCCAGACCACTGATCTGATGCGAGGTTGAATTCTGGCAGAACCCCTGATAATGGATGAATTTCTACGCGCTTCTGTCTCTGAGAGAACTGCCTGACACATCCCTCCGGATGGTAGTAGGCGCAGAAGAAAAGGCCAAGTAGCCTGAATCGCTTGCCATAAGAGTAAGTGTATCTGGGAGGTGATTCCTGACGATCAAAGTAGTCCCACACAACCTCTTCCTCCTGAAGGTTGTCGATCAAGAATCAGTATCGAGCAACTGGAAGAAGCTTTTCACCATTATATCTGAATGAACTGACTCGAGCTGGCACATGATGGAGGAACCAAGATTGTAATGCATAGGTGCACCCTTCAACTAGAATGGATTCTCCGAGTGTGAAACGGGTCAACCCTCGGTATAGGAAAGCGAGTGCGGCCATGGCTATCGAGAGGCGGTTGGTCTGTCGACTTCCCCATCTCCTTAGAAGCTGGACTATTCTGATATCCATGTAATTCCGTCCATCTGGAAAGAAAGCTAATCCTACCGGGCACAGAACCATCGCATGCTGAATTCTCTCTCGAGCTGTCCTGGACAACGAGCTGACTTCCACAAATATCCCATACTGTCTGTAGATTTCGAGCAGGTCCACATATTCATTTCCATCTTCTTCAATCAGAGGCCAAGACTTGCGTCCCGTCATGCGAGCTAAGGCATCTTTTGGGTCCAGACCCTTAACATTAATCAGAAATTGTTTCTCCAATGGATCTCCAGGCTGACCGGCTGGCTCGAGCAATCCCATAATCTCTGAAAATGCATCCATCAGTATTGTCATCTCGCCCCACGGAAACCAGAAGGTAGAAGTGCTCGGATTCCACCGCTCTGCTAGTGCAGGGATCAAGTTGCCGTTGACTGTCTGCTTTCCCACTGCGGACGCCAGTTCCAATCCACACTCGTCCAAGTGGTCCGGAAACATACGAGAGAAATTCTTGAACCATAAATAGTACCACCGGGGAAAGAAGGATCCGGTGCTGAGGACTCGATGTTCAGGAAGACTTTGTCGCACCTTGTAGGAGATGTGACCCTCAGGGAAAACTGAATCAAGCTGACTGGATGCCATCAGACTGGAAGACATAGAAAATTGGAATAAGACTTGGGAAAATATAAGAATTTTAAAAGAGAATTGCAGGCAGGATAAAATGAAGCAGAAAATTCGAGATCCAGAAGAAAGGAAAGATGGGAAATCACCTGGAGTTTTGAAGAAAATAGAGGAATTTCATGAAAATCGTCCAGGGTTTTAATATTTCATAAAATGGAGTATTTGAAAATCGTCCAGGATTTAAAACATGGACAATACATGGACATGGATTGGGGAATTTTGAAAATCGTCCAGTAATTTAGAAAATATGGAAAATAAAAAGGAAATAACATATTCAATCAAATTCTGCATAAACAAGTATGCACATACAACATTCCCTAAAAGCTGACTCTAGATGCACAAATTTTGAAATGGCTGTAGGACCTTAATCCTAACTCTAAGGTTCAGATCAACTGTATCCAATCCAGTTATGCCTATATACTCAAGCCAAGGCTCAATGTACGTGGCTTAAAATCAATTTCTCCGGTTCTAGGTTCAAGTTTTCAACATCCTTGAGCACCTGCCGATATACGTTGGACTATGGCCCTTGGTACGTGGCAGGGGGGTTTTCACCCAAATAGGTGGCCCAGTTGTGAAGCTCTGTCCCGAACTATGGTTCTGGAAGAGAGCCCAGCAACGTGAAGACCGGGACAATATAGGTAGGGTGATTTTTGAAATATGAGCATATGCAAGAAAACATAAGGCTCTAAGTCCTAAAGAGATAGAATTTTGAAATATTTGAAGAAGCAAACATTGTTTTCATACAATTCCTAAATTGAGGAGTGTTGTATTAGACCTAAGTCTATGTGAGCAAGAATAATTCTCCTCAATATGGTCCTACCAAAACATACCTAGTCTATATGCATTCCATGTCAGCTGGGTTCAAGTCTAGGCTCCTAGGTTCACATGATATCATAAAGCAAAGCTGACATTCCATGGAAATCGATTTTGACAATTTGAACTAAGTAGAGCATTAGATTGATCAGGCGAAGACAGGTCCCATCACGATCGCCAAACCTGTTATCATCGCAAAATTTTACTTTTGCAAGTCAAACTGACCTTTGAAAAAGATTTTGAAAATAACTCGCCTCCGTTTTTAAAATGCGGGATAATTCCAAAGAATGGGACTCGCCTGTCGGTACGAGGTTCAACCGTTCCTGCCACCTTTAACAGAGGTAATTGAACCAAGGATCAATCTTATGCTCTACTCTATTCAACTTGTCTAAATCATATTCTAATTTCTAAATGCACATAGAATCAGGCATGTGCTATGAATTTTCAGAAAATGCACATTTTGAAAACATGATGTTTGCTTTGAATGATTGAAATATTTAGAATAGGTATCACATGGAAAATCGTGAATTGGGATTTGAAATATACTTCTGAGGGAAATAAAAATCGATTTTGAGGAATCCTTGACATTCAGTGAAAATAGACTCTAAGAGACTTGGTTTCTCTGAATTCAAACTTGGAAACTGAAATTCTAACTTAGAAAATTTGAATTTGGAACTTGGGAAATACTTGAAATATCCTTTGAAATTCAATGTCTTTGGAAAAATCGATTTTGCTATAAGACTTAAGAGATTTTGAGAAAACGAACTTCTTTGAATTGAAATTTGAATTGGAATTGGCAAATGCATGAAATGAATGAATATGATTTTGAGGAATTGAGAAATACTTTTTGTATTTTTGAGAAATGCAGTGCATTTTTGAAGTTAGCCTAAGAGTGTAGGTTGAATGTGGCTAATGTGAAGATCATAAATCTAAGTATCATTTGTATTCTGACTATGGCCATAAATACAAATTCCACCAAGTTTATAAACTTCATAGAAGCTAGTGCATGTGCCATTCGTGTAGACCATGGTGAATTTGTAAAAATATGCATGAATCATCATCCATCACACATTAACATTATAAAAAAAAATAAACTATATGCAATGCAACCTAAGCTAAGCAGGAAATGTAAATTCTTATTCCAAAGTTTAATTTAATTTACATCACTATTGAAATTTAAACACATAAAAAATAAAGCCTTCAATGTACCTGCAAAACTAGAAAACTTTGTTAATGAAAATATGTTGGCTTTTCTAGATTTATCCAACAATATCAGGAAATTATTGGATTTTGCTAGATATAAGCCTTTTTGCCATGATTCCCTTAAATAAAAATGATAAAATATGAAGAAATAATAAAGATAAAATATGAAATTTCAAAATTGGGGTCAAAATGACCAAAATACCTCTAATAACAAGACTATGGCCTTGAAATTAGGGTTTTTAGAAAGATATTTGGTAAAATGCAAGTTTTGAAATTTGAATGGAATAAACTCAAACCAAATATGCTATGACATAATTAAAAATATGAAATTAGGGTTAGGGATTTCGAAATTTAGGTCAAATGACCAAATTGCCCCCGATAGCAAGACTATGGCCTTGAAATCAGGGTTTTTAGAAATAGATTTTGGTAAAAACTTAGGTTTTATGCACTAAATGAAATCAAATGAGCACAAAATTAAACCTAAAGCATCCTAATATGATTATGAACATGATTAAACCCTAAAAATATATGCTTATGCACGAAAATCCAATAATATCACAAAAACTGTGATTTTAGCAGTGTTTTTGGATCTTTCAGGAACCCGGTTTTGCAATTTGCTTAATTCAGCCATCAAATGGATTCCAAAATCCATAAAAATTGGTACCTGCACTTTTTATAACCCTACTGTCGAATTGGAATTATAAAAATAATTTTTTGACATTAAATTAATCCGAAAATTGCATTAAACCCTACAAATATGCTATTTTTGACCTAATTCACCAACCAGTTTCAATCCAAGACCTGAACCATGGGTCAAATCTCCATGGAAATTTATGAAATTTTACAGAGACTAACTAATAAGAAAAACAGAGATTTTCCAATTTACAGATCGGAAAAATCATCTCCGGTTAGGGAGAAACCCTTCCGGCAATCTGAGCTAAAATATATCACTTTTAACAGGGATTAAAACGGCTACTTCAGATTGAAAATACAGGAATAAATAGCAATCCTAAACAAAAATCTCTGAAATTTTAGTCGTGAACAGTAGACAGAAAAATAACAATACTCACTTTTTACAGATCTAGAATCGGATCTGTGGTTTGGGATTTATGACTAACACAAGTCTGATTAGGGTTTTGGTAAACCCTAACGAGTTTTAAATTTAAAAACAGATTCTCTGAAAGGGGAAAAATACTAAACAGTGATAAAAAAAATCCGAAAATTTTACAGCAGACAGATCTACTCAATGTGAATCCATAGCACTTTACAGATCTAAAATCGGATATAAGATGAGAGAAATATCATCACAGCAAGTTACCTTCTTGATTTTAACCATGATTTTAAAGCTTTAAAAATCCGATTTGATGTCTGATTTTTTTTGACAGAGTTCCCGAAATCCAAAGCCACTGATTTTTCTACAGTAACTCAATAACTCATGCATGCATCACATATAAAAAAATCAGAAATAAACAATAAGAACTTAAATCCGAAATAACATTATCTTTACTGTTCTAAACCTAAAACACACAGAAATTTAAGAAACTTGAAAAACCATGCATTAACTAATGTAAATAAATAAAATAAACCATAAAACAGTAAATAAAACTTATTTCTATGCTATAAAACGTAAAACAAACATGAATAAACCATGAAAATAAAATAAAAACAGCGAATCAATGACTGGAATTTGATATCACCTTTAAAACATAGATTTAACCCATTAAAAAGGGTAAATCATATATTTTATTGGTTAATAATGTAAAGAATCATATTAAAATCAATTCTAATGGATTAAAATCCCTGTAAATCACCCAAAACAGGGTTAGATCACCTTCTTGGATTGTTCTTGCTGATTCTTGATGGTTCTTGAGATGAAACCATGGTTGATCTTCCATAAGGAGGGGTATCCAAGCCTAGATCTAGGTTTAAAACATTAAAATCATTAAATAAAATATGAAAAAGGCAAAGGAATTCATACCTTGGAGTTGCAGCAATGGAGGAAGGGCTGAAGAGGAGAGAGAAGCTCCAAGAATCCAAAGGAAAGCAAGTTGGAAAAATCGACCCCCCTATGGCTTTCTATTTATAAAAAAAATTTAGGTCAAAAATCAAATGTTTTAAAAAAATTGGACTCTTCTAAGGGGGGCGATTTTGGGGTGTAAAGACTATCCTACCCCTAGCCTAAATTATCCTATTTAATACCTAATTAGCCCCTAGCTAAACCTAGAAAATCCCCAAATGTGGTGCCACTTGGCATTTTCTCACATTGGGTTTTTAAAACACCTTTAAAAACCTTTAAAAACACTAGTTTTAAAAACTAACTTTTAAAATGAGTTTTTCAAAATGGTTTTGACTCTTCTAAACCTCTAACACTAACCAAGACATCAACTATCCCTAGTCTAGCCCTGACTGACTCGAATATGGCGCCACCCCGAGTGGGCCCTACTTGAGTTTTTCAAAAAGCGATTTTAAAACTTGAAATTGAAGGAGTTTTCAAAAGGATTTTCAAAAGCAATTTTAAAATTAGAATTTTTGAAATGGCATAGGGTCCTAACTAGCTTAGAACTCATCTGGATATGGTGCCAACTGAGTGGGCCCGCATCGAGTTTTGGAAATTTTGAAATAAACACTGAAAATGGCTTTGAAAAAGGGTTAAAATCGATATTTGAAATTCAAGATCTTTGAAAATAGGGTCTCAAGCGTACTGGAACTCCGGGTTAGAGTCCTGAACTCTTAGGACTCTGAGATTTTAGATTTTAAAAGCCAAATGAAAGAATTTTCAAAAGATTTTATCAAGAAATGATGAAATAAGTCAGAAAACACAGTCAGGGTTAGACTCCTAACTCAACCGAACTCTAAAATAGAATCCTGAACTAACTGGACTATGTAAAATGACCTAAATTTTGAAAATAATCGAAAAAGACTGAAAATGAAAGTAAAACAGACTTAAAAACCAGACTCCTGACCGAATTAGGACTCTGAGACAGAGTCCTGATCGGACTGAAACTTTCAAAGATTTGAGAAATTTGATGAATAGAGGAATTCAGAAGCAACACCACCTCAATGGGTCTCATCTGTGAATTGAAATCGATTAAAATTTGAATTTGAAATGAATCCAGATTGTTTTCTGAGAAAATATTTCGAAATATAAAGTCCTGGGGTTGGAAAATGACAGAGTGTTGAATAAAAACCCAGGTTTTGAAATTGATTTTGAAATAAAGCTTTAAAATTCAAATCTGGATTGAATGTTTTAAAATAGGAGTGCTGGATCTCGAAAATGAGATGCGATGGCATGCAATGCTATGCAATGATATGCAGAATACATGCAATGATATGCAATGACACATGAAATGGACAAACACTGGATGAGGGTGAAAATTTGGGGTGTTTACACACGCTCTTCGATTACCCCGTTGAGCCTTTCTTTTGCTAACTGATAGAAGGAGCCAACTATCCCCAACGTCGGAAAATAAAGGGCTCTTTTAACCCTTGCTAAAAAAAAGATAGTGAAAAGGGGAAGATGCAGAAGGGTTCAGAGAGGCTTGCTGGAAAAAAAAGAAATCGGCATTCCAAGCTCTCCTCCGTTTTTTGGTGATCGAAGGCCTCTTTTTAAAGATCCGAAAGGCTTTCATCCAAAAAAATCGGCAATTTCGAATCTTTTCACCTAAGCTTTTGAAAAACGTTTGAAAATTTTTAAACAGAATTTTGAAAGCTTTTGAAACTCGTCAATCCTTGGAGAAAAGAAGGGGAACGGCTGGATCCTTTTGAGGAAATCTCCTGTGTCTACTTTACCTAAAACTTAGGTAAAGTGAAAGGCTGGGGTAGGGTTTTTACGATGGCTTCTTTTGGGGGGTTGAAAAGCAATAAAAAAATGATTTAAAAAAAACGGATTTTGTTTTTCCCTTTTTCACTTTTTTTTTAAGGTGGTGCCACCTCAGTGGATTTGAAAACTTTTTGGAGTATATAAAAAAAAATTTCTTTTCTTGGCAAGGGGTCTTAGTGGGGCGCCACCTACATGGGCCCACTAATTATTTTATTAGAATTGAGTTAAATAAATAAATAAAAAAATTATAAATTGGTGCCACTTCCGAATGGGCACTGTTTTGAAAATAAGAGAAAATTTTGAGAATTTGAGTGTGACACCACCTCAGGGTGGGTCCCACGTCACTTATTTGAAATAAAAAGCCAAGTAAAATTTTTGGAATTTTCATAATAGTAGGCTAGCTTTGGAAAACACGAAGCAAAATTTGGCTTGATTTCAAAACTTAGAAGAAACTGGTCCTTCAGGGCAAAATTTTGAAAGATGTAGGGAAATTCGAAGCCTTTTTGTAAAAGTTTGAAATAAGGTCTCATGAATTTTGAAATTGTGTCCCCCTCTTTTCAACTGACGAAATCTTGAAAATCAATGTCCAAAACTATCCAGATCGTTTTCTTGAGAAAAACTTTTGTAATTCGGAGCCCTGGGGGTAAAATGGGAAGAATTTGGCAATTTTAAAAACCCAGGGGTTTGAAATCAATTTTGAAATTTTTAAAACTCGAATCTGGATTGACATTTTTGAAAATCAGGAGTTCTGGATCTCAAAATGACATGTTGTGTAGTGAAATGATATGAAATGCTCATGCGATGTTATGCAAAGACATGTCCTACAAAATTGCCACTCTGAATTTGAATTTGAAAATTCTGACTTCTGGTTAAGCATGAGATTTTGAAAATTTGCAGTTTGAAGATGTCTCTGAGTTTAAATAGAGAAGTTTTGAGACTCGAGAATGGAATTTTGGACTTTCCGCAAGGTCCAATCTAAAAAAAATGACCATTTTGCCCTTCATTGATTCTGGAGAGCTGAAATGTGCTGATTGATGGAGATATCAGGAAGGTGAGTGAAAATTTGGGATGTTTACAGGTTTGAAATTGATTTTTGAAGACTTTAAAACTTAAATCTGGATTGAAATTTTCGAAACTGGAGTTCTGAATCTCGAAAATGAAATAAAATATGATGAAATGACATGAAATGCTATGCGAAATGCAAACCCTGAACAAAGAATTTTGGATATTAGACCTTGATTGACAGTTGTACTAGTTCAAAAAGTGATAATTTTGACAGAAATGGGCAAAATGGTTCAAGAAATGATTTTTGTCTCTGCCAAGCCAGAGTGACACTGAAAATTAGAGTGTGAGCTGAATTGAACTGAAATAAACTGGATTGAGCTGGGTTTTAGGGTTTCAAAATTCAAATGGACTGACAAGATACTGACTCAATTGAATTCTCAGACTGTATTGTGAAGAAATATTGTCATTTTTAGAGAAATGGTGAGAAATGGTCATTGGAGTGAAATGGTGTAAACACCCCAAATTTTCACTCACCTTCTTGACATCGCCCTCAATCGGCATATTTCAGTTCTCCGGAAGCAATAAAGGGCAAAATGGTCATTTTCTGAGATTGAACCTTGCAGAAAGTCCAAAATTTCATTCTTGAGCCTCAAAATTTCTATATTTAGGTTCAGAGACATCTTCAAGCTGCAAATTTTCAAATCCTATCCCTGACAAGAAATTAGAATTTCCAATTCTAGATTCAGAATGACATTTCTTGAAACGTGTCTTTGCATAGCATTGCATGAACACTTTGCATCATTTCACTGCACAACATGTCATTTTGAGATCCAAAACTCCTGACTTTTAAAATTGTCAATCCAGATTTGATTTTTAAACTTTTCAAAATTGATTTTTAAAACCTGGGCTTTCAAAATTACCAAATTTTCCCATTTTACCCCCAGGACTTTGAATTACAAAAATTTTCTCAAGAAAAACAATCTGGATATTTGGATATTGATTTTAAAGATTTTATCTCAAAACTTTTTGCAAAAGATTTTAAATCTCTTTACAAAATTTTTTACATTTATCCATATTTTTGCCCTGAAAAACCAATTTTTCCAAATTCTTGAAAACAAATAATGTTTTATCTCGTATTTTCAAATAAATGGAGCGAGACCCGCCTTTGAACTAGCATCATACTCAGACTCTCAGGTAAGTTGTTTATTCTCAAGCGGGACCCACCCGAAGTTCATACCAATTTGCAAATTTTTCTTAATTTCTCAATATTTATTTATTTATTTTTAGTTAGCGGGCCCACACACATGTGGCACCCCAATTGAAAATAAAAGACTTGCAAAAATAAAACAAAAACTTTATTTTCAAAAGGATTTTAAAAGTGGATTGAGGCGGCATTTCCATAAAAGCCTCTCATTTATTTCATTATTCATTTTTTTATTTCTTTTAATTCTTTTATTAATTTGCTTACTTAAAATTGTAAAAGGAAACGGCCCAAACGGCGCCACAACCATATTTTCAAAAAAAAATTCATCTTACCTAAAACTTTGGTAAATGAAACACATTTTTTTGAAAAAATACAGGAGGCGCCCTTTTGAAAACGGCTACCTTTAATGCTATGGTTTTAAAAATTTTCAAGAGGAGTATAACGGATTTTCAAAAAGGAAAGGAAGCTGCGATCTTTTGAAAAAGAAGGAAAATCTTTAAAAAGGGAGCCTGGGCCGATTGAAGAAAGGAGGGAAAATTGTGATTTTCTGGTTTTTGTTGGGTTTTTGCAGGGGCCTTCTTCCCAGTAGCAGAAGACGCAGGGGATCCAACAGCCTCTACATCTTCTTCAACCCATCATCTTCAGCCTACCTTCCTTCAGCCCAGCCACAGGGCATTTCAATGACTCTGCATCACCTTCCAGTCCAGCCACACAAGAAGCTGATTGCTGCCATCCTTCCTCAACCATCTAGTGTGTCCATACCCACTTCAGCTTCAGCCCAACTCACGTTTTCCTCCTCTTCCACCTTCAGCCAACTGCATCCTTCACCCTGCTTTCAGCTCAATAGCAGAAGAAATCCAGCAGGCCGCCCACCTTTCATTCAGCCCACCTGCAAAAGGAAACGCCCAACCAGCATTTCCCCATTTTTCTGCAATCCAGCAGCAGAAGAAATCCAGCAGGCTTGTTCCCTAATATCCTTCAGCCCAGCACCAGAGAAAATCGACCCTTATCCGCTGCCTACAGATCACTTGGTGCAAAGGATCTACAAGGTAACGTGTGGATATGTTTTCATCATCCCTTCATTTAGTTTTGTCAAATAAAACCTTGTTGCAGGCTGTTAGTTGGGATTAATATCAACTGAAGAGCCATTTAAGATCTCATTTTCATTATAATAGAATGATTTAAATGGAATAGTTGGAAAAATTTTCATATTCAGGCTGAAGAGATGAGTCGGTTCATCCTGTTCATGGATAAAACCCTCACCTCAGTAGCCTATAAACGTGCATGCCATAGCCATTAGTCTTATTATTTTCTGTTGTGCGTCATACCTACAACCTATCTACTGTTACATTATATTCTTCCTTATCATTCCATTTTTTTTTTGTTTTGGCATCTTTTGTTATCTTTGACATTTCACATTTTATGCATCCTATACATTTCACGTTTTCTGCATCTTAAGTCAGCTTTGACATTACATGTTTTCTGCATCTTTTGTTAGTTTTGACATTTCACATTTTTTTTTATGTTTTTGGTGATACCTTGCATACCATTTTCTGCAATTTTTTTATAAGAATCAAGCCCATTTTGTAATAGTTAATGTACAGAGTTCATGTATTTCTAGTTAAAAGGATACAAAATCCAGTCTCTCTGGGTCGTTCCCATCATTCGTTTGGTCCATTCAAGCCCTTCCCCTCCAGCACATGTTCATTTTGAATCTTGGTCTTTACATGCTAAAGTATGTGAAGTGATGAAGCTTCATACTTCATAGATGCTTTGTGTTGCAGTCAAATAATTATGAGAAAATATTCTCATATGAAGCCTAATTCTTGGGCTTTCACATGGTTACCTACTTGGATATTTACAGTCTCTGGGATCGGATTTCCCAAAGAACATTAATGTGGTCGTTGCATGACCAAAAGGGATGAAACCTTCTTTGAGGAGGCTATATGTTCAGGGAAAGGATATGAATGGTGCTGGAATCAAATCCAGTTTTGCAGGATGCTGACAGAAGAGCAACAGGTGTTGCATTAGGATGGTCACTAACGCTTGGATCATCATTTACTTTTGCCATTACTTTGGAGCAAGAATAAAAAAAAATGACATTTTGGGGAGCGATGAATCTTGGAATAGTTCAGGGTAATTTTGAGTTATTGTTTAGAAGATATGTTGAGAATAGAATGGATGAAGAGCTGGCTTACAAGAACACAGTTAAGGGCATCATCGCAAACCATCTCATCTCGAGTTCAGTTTTTACTTACAGAAACTGCCGGGTGCATCTCAACCACGAATTTGATTTGGGGCTTCCAATTCATTATAACAGCCACACAGCATACCACAGTTTCCTGTGCCTTAGTCTCTGCTGAAAAAGCCTGTAATGGGAATCTCCAAAAAGTCCAGTTTATTTTCTTAAAAGTTTCTCTTATGCTGTTTGTGCTTTAGCATTGAATTTCTCTATACTTTAGGTAATTGGAAAAGTTTGAGTTGCCGCCATTCATCCATTGCTTCATCCACTGCAGCATATTTCATGCACATATCCATTTTCTGCTGTAGGTGTGCAGTCTTGATAATCGGCTAGGTTCATGAATGGATATATCCATATCCGTTCATGATATCTATACCATCATTGGCATGCTTTGTTATGGATATATAGGGAAGCTCCATACCCATTTTTATTGAAAATTATATTGTAATTTGGGAAACACAGCTATGTAAAATCCCCTACAGAAACTGTATATACCTGTATTTTCTGATTTTATCCATTATATGGAATTCCCATTAATATGTATATATTTCTCATTATATGTATATATATATCTATATATATGTATATCTATTGTATATCTACCTATATGTATACATATATATGTATATATATATATATGTTATGTACATATATATATATATACATATATATATATATACTTGTATATATATATATCCCTTCATGTGCACTTATTTTCATATATGAGCATCCATGTATTTATTTTTCTCATATAAATACACTTCCATTATTACATGTCATTTAGCACCAATTTTAGCATTTTGATAGATATATATATCTCTTCGTTGTATATTATATATATATATACCCATTTCCTTGGTTTCCTTGTATTAATTCTCATTTTGCAGGAAAAGCTGGAGGATGCTGATTCTTTCTACACTATGTCTTTCATTTATTTTGATTTATGTCAGAGATGTAATAATCAAACTTGGAATAATATTTACTTTTACTGCTTAGATTAGGATGCATCTCATGTAGTTTGATTCCTGCAATATCCTGATTCTATGATTCATATATCTCAATTTTCAAAATTCACTGTGGATGAACACAAATGGCACGTGCACCAACTCTTAGAGAGTTGATGAACTCGATGGAGTCCATATTTACGGCCCTAGTCGGAATATGGACGAGACCCAGATCCATCATCTTTCTACCAGCCACATTGGGCCTACACTCTTAGGCTATTTTAAAAATGCACATCATATTTCCAATTTTTCAAAATGTTGTGAATTAACTCAAGTAAACCCTGAACATATTCATGGCCACAGTCAGAATATGTGAAGGATTTACTTTGGCTTAATCCACATTTTTCCAACAATTTTTTTCGAAATCTTTTCAAAGTGCATTCATTCATTCAAATCATCTGCATCATCTGTTTTTCTCATGATTTTCTCAAGAAATTTTTCACTTCATGGGAATCGATTCCTCAAGAAACTATGATGATATTCGGAGTTGGATTTTCCAAATCAAAGTTTTCCTGTGATTTCCCTTGAAAATATTATTTTCTTAAGATGCTTTTAAAAGGAATTTCTCATCTTTCTCAAGAATCAAAAATCGATTTTCAGATATTTCAAGGACAATATTTTCAGGATTTCAATTTCCTAAGTTCTGAATTTCCTTCTCCAATGAGTTTTCCTATAGATTTTCCCTCATTTTCCTAAGAAAATTCTCAAAGTCCGAGTTTTCCTGACAAGTGTTTTCCTTTTCAAATATTCATCTTTTCTCAAGAATTCCTTCCATGTTCCCGAGATTCTTATCTCTTCATGGTTTTCCAAGTCTTTATAAACTTTCTCAAAATTTTCCTGAGATTCTCATTTCTTCATGGTTTTCCAAGTCTTTATAAACTTTCTCAAAATTTTCCTAAGATTCTCATTTCTTCATGGTTTCCCAAGTCTTTATAAACTTTCTCAAGATTTTCTCAAGATTTTCACTTCTTCAAGATTTTCCAAATCTTATAAACTTTCCCGAGATTTCAAATCTTCTTCATCTGAGTTTTCTGAGTGATTGATTTCCATCTTTTTCCTTAGAAATACTTTTCAACTTCAAATATTTTCTAAGCATACATCATATTTTCCAACTTGCATTTTACAAAACCTCATAGCACATGCCTGAATTCTGGTCCTTGGTTCGATTACCCCTGTTAAAGGCGGCAGGAATGGTCGAACCTCGTACCGACAGGTCGAGCCCCATCCCATGGATTTTCCCGCAATTTTCAAAAACGGAGGCGAGTATTTCAAAAACAATTTCCAAAATCCGGTCAAGTTTGAATCGCGAAAGCATTTCCCTCTTTCTTTCGCAAGGAAGGGAAGACGAAAAAAATTTTGCGACGATAACAGGTTTGGCGACCGAGATGGGACCTGTCCTTGTCTGACCCAAAAAGTGCTTGACTTAGTTCAATTATCGAAATTATGTTCAAAAAATGTTAGCTCTTTTACTTTCAATAGCATGTGAACCTAGGAGCCTAGATTCTGACCTAGCTGACATTGACTGCATATAGCCTAGGCATGGTTTGGTAGGACCAGATTGAGGAGAAATTTTCATGCACACATAGACTTAGGTCTAAATACAACTCTCCTCAATTTAGGATCTGAATGCAAATAATGTATGCTTCTTCAAAGTTTTCAAAATCTACCTCTCTAGGATTTAGAGCCCTCTATTTCTTACATGTGATCATTTTTCAAAATCTCCATTACCTATCATTACCCGGTCTTCACGTTGCTGGGCTCTTTTCCAGAACCATAGTTCGGGACAGAGCCTCACAACTGGGCCAACTATTTGGGTTAACACCCCCCTACCACATACCGCGGGCCACAGTCCGAAGTATATCGGTAGGCGCTCAAGGATGTTGGAAAACCTTACCTTAGAACCGGAGTTGAAATTCTATGCCACGTACCTCGGGTTTCGATTTGGGTATATCGGCATAACCGGATTGAACAAAGATGATCTGAACCTAGAGTTAGGATTAGGGTCCTACAGCTATTTTCAAATTGATGCATTTAGAGTCAGCCTTTTAGGGAGTGCTGAATGTGCATAAATGTCTGTGCAGGATGTAATTGTATGTGTGTTATTTCCTCAATTCTTTATATTTCTCAATGTTTTCCAATTTATTAGGCCTTTTTCAAAATATTCTTATTTTCCACGAGATATCTTTCTCAAACCCTGGATGATTTTCAAAACATCCTATTTCTTTCAAAACTCTAGGTGGTTTTTCCATTCTACCTTTCTACTGGATCTCAAATTTTCAGCTAAATTTTATATCCTGCCTGCAAAAATTTTCAAAATTTCCCACATTTTCCTAAGTCTTATTCTGAGTCTTTCTCTATTTTCAGTTCGATGGCATCCAGTCAAGTCGATCCTATCTTTCCTGAAGGTTACATCTCCTACGAGGTGCGACAAGGTCGTCCTGAACACCGAGCCCTTAGCACCGGAACTTCTATTCCTCGGTGGTACTATTCTTGGCTAAAAAGCTTTTCCCAAATGTTCTCGGACCATTTGAGCGAGTGCGGATTAGAACTGGCGTCAGTAGTCGGAAAGCAGACCATCAACGACAACCTGATTCACGCAATGGCGGAGCGATGGAATCCACGGACGTGCACCTTCTGGTTCCCATGGGGAGAAATGACCGTTCTAATGGATGAATTTTCAGAAATCATGGGGTTACCAGAACCAGCCGGTCAACCAGGCGATCCATTAGAACATCAATTCCTTATCAATATCAAGGGTTTGGACCCCCGAGATTCATTAGCTCGTATGACAGGCCGCGTCGATCTTGGCCCCTGATCCAGTTGGAGGGAAATGAATATGTTGACCTGCTCGAGTTGTACCGCTAGTACGGGACCTTCGTTGAAGTCAGTTCGCTATCCAGGACAGCTAAAGAAAGGATTCAAAATGCAATGGTTCTGTGCACTGTAGGATTATCCCTCTTTCCAGATGGACAAAACTACATGGACATCAAAATAATCCAGCTTATGAGAAGATGGGGAAGTCGGCAGACCAATCGCCTCTCCATAGCCATGGCAACGCTCGCCTTCCTATATCGTGGTCTGACTCGATTCTCACTTGGAGAATCCATCTTAGTTGAAGGATGCATTTACGCGCTTCAGTCCTGGTTCTTCCAGCATGTTCCAGCCCGAGCAAGCTCTTTCAGATACAATGGTCAAGAACTTCTCCCAGTGTCGCAGTACCGGTCTATAATCAACAACATTCAAGAAGATGACGTAGTCTGGGACTATTTTGATCGGCAACTATCTCCTCCCAGATACACATATGCTTATGGCAAGAGGTTCAAGTTGTTGGGGCCTTTCTTCTGCACTTACTACCAACCAGAGAGATGTGTTCGGCAGTTCTCCCAGAGACAACAGTACATCGAAGCTCGACTGTTATCAGGAGCTATGGCAGAATTCGATCTCACTTCCGCACAATGGTCCGGGGCATATCATTCTGCCCGCTACGGCTGGGATTTCTTTGTCTCTCTTAAAATCTTTCCTGGTCCTAGAGTGTCTGCTGATTATCGTGAATGGTGGCAAATTGTTTGTCCTCCACCTCTTTGTCAAGATCAATAAAATCATACTTCCTCATTTCAATAAAATTCTCTCTCTTTCTATTGTGGTTTGACGACCTCGCCTAGGTAACAAGGCACATTTTTGTTGTTTATTTCTCTTTCTAAGAATGACAACACAATTTTCGTGATTCCTACGATGACTCAGTCCCTAGTAAGAGGATAATATTTTTTCAAATTGTTTACCATATTTCCAGTAAATATTTCTTCCAAAAGCCAATTCCTCCAGAATCTAATCAGGTCTTTGCCCTACAAGAGAGCATCCGCAACATTTGATGGTTCGAACAAGGTCAGGAAGAAGAACCACATCACCACAGCACTCCTCAGCCTCAGAAGGAGAAATGGATCATCCCGTGAATCAAGATCAACAACAAGAGGATGATGGCATAGACCCACAAATGTATGCCATGTTCCGAAAAATGATGAATAAAATGATGAGTGAGCAAGCTGAGACCAGTGCAAAAAATAATCCATTCAGAGAAAAATTCCACGGTCACAAGAATAAGAAGACTTCCAAGAAGCAAGTTCAGCTAGAAGAAATTTCAGATGAATCAGAATCAACGGAAGACACTGAAGAAGAATATGAGGTGCCTCTGGCATTTCAGAAACGTGGCCGAGAACAAAGGAAGAGCCCCAAATCAAAGAATCAGGTCACAGAAGAACCCCTGCAGTCACAATTCAAGGAAATGGCCAGAGTGGTTAAAGATCACTAAGCCCGCGACAAGGGCAAGAAAGTCTTCACCAGTGAGGACTTCTATGACGGCCTCGAAGGGGATGACGATCTCGAAAACCTTCCCCAAAAATTCATCAAGTTTGATGGTTCTGTCGACCCGAAAGCCCATCTCGCCACTTTTTTCGCAGAGTGCCCAAGATTCAAAAGAGAGAACAGAGCACTATTCCTATGTTTCCCTCGCAGCTTGGAAGGAGTTGCAGCTAAATGGTATGCTGAGTATATCAATCTCATCGAGCTCAAGGAGTTCGATAAAGTGGTGAAGTTATTTATTGAATGCTTCTTGTTCAACACAGAAGCGCTCCCGACATTAAGTCATCTCTACAGTCTGAGGCAGAATGAGAATGGAAAAGCACGGGACTTCATTCACAAATGGAGGTCAGCCTGTAATAAAATGAGAGATCCCATTTCAGAAAGGCACGCCCTGTCCCTAATTCTCAACAACTTTTCTCAACCATTAAGAGGATTAATCTCTACTGCACCGTCTAGGACCTCCATTGAATTAACTAAGCGAGCAGAATGGCTCGAACTGAGCGTAGAGAATGGAGTCTATGAAGGCTTCACTTTTTCCAAGTGTAACCCTCAAGGTGAGCAGAAGAAGAAAGCTCACTTCACCTTCTCTACCAACAACAACAACAACAACAGCCGAAATCAGTATAAAGGGCAGAAGAAAGATTACTGCTACGGCGCAGACAATTCCAACAATAAAGGAGATCAGAAAATGAAGCCTGCTCCTCAATACAGCAAGCCCTCTCACCAAGACCAAGGGCCAAAACAGCGTGAAAAAGTTAAACATGAAGGATGGAGCTATGACCGAAAATTCACTCCTCTCGACCAATCACTCGAAGATGTGCTTGAGTATATGTTGTCAAAAGAGATGGTCAAGTTGCCTAGACTGGCTGATCCCCCTGTGCCTATGGGGAAATGGAAAGATCAATTCTGCAAGTTCCATAGAACAGTGGGACACAGCACTGAGAACTGTTTCGTTATCAAGAACATTGTGCATGATCTTATTGACAAGAATTTATTGGTAGAAGGAGAAGAAGAAGAGAAAATGGATATTTTAAAGCAGCCTTTTCCTTCACACACTACAGCAGTAGTGTCTGCACAACCATTCCTGCCTCACGAACACATCAAGTTGTGTTCCACACAAGATCTACAAGTTCAACATCAGGTGTCAGTACTTCGACAAGCAGCTCCAGCTTCTAAGAAGATAGACCTAATCTCAGCATTCATCAAGATGAAAGTTTCTGAAGCACCTGCAAATTCATCCCCCAAGCCAAATGGAATTCCTGATTTTCTCAATCAAATCATCAAGCCCAGGCCAGAAAATTCAAGTCAGAAGCCTCTGACCGCTCTATCCAATGTTTCCATTCTTGACTTGGCCAAGAATTCCCGCAAGCACCAACAAGTACTGGATGATCTGCTCAGAAAGATCAAAGTTAAGTCCAGTATTACTTATGAAGACATGGCACAAATAGTGAATTCGGCCATGACCAATGCACTGATCACCTTCTCGGATGAGGACCTTCCAAAGCCTCATTCCTTTCATAATAACGCCTTATACATTGTCGTTCGGGTAAGGGGAATGACAGTACCCCATGTGCTAGTTGATGGAGGCAGCAACCTCAATATATGCCCTGAAATGACCGCAAAGGCGCTAGGCGTTAAGGAAGAAGAATACATTCCAGATCCTATTACCATCTACGGGTTTGACAATCATGGACAAACAGCTAAAGGCAAGATATTCCTGGAAGTGTTCATCAATTATTCGGTACATTCGGTGCTTTTTCATGTGGTCAATGTGCCACCTACCTATAATCTGTTGCTCGGAAGAACGTGGATTCATAATGCTAATGCAGTGCCTTCCACCCTGCATCAATGCGTAAAATGGTCAAAAGGTGGAATGATTACAACAGTGCTCGGAGAGGACCCAGAAGAAAGGCTCCCACAGTCTATGATCCCTCGACCATCATTTACTGCGGATATTCCTAGCATCAGAGAGAATGAAGAAATCAGTCTTAGAGAAAGTCGGGAAATACTCCAGGCAACATCAGAATTATCCCTGCACACTGTAGCCATGACCCGATAGAGAGGTCCCAAGTTCTTCAAGATTGGAGGTCGTGTCAGCTACGACACTGTAAAAAATCATCCATTGTTCCCACAATTCATGAAGGCAAAAAAGGGATTTGATTTGCTCCTAAAACATGGTTATCAACCCTTCAAAGGACTCGGCAAAAATGAAGATGGCCGCATCGAGCCAATGGTTCAGAAGCATCGTCCCCACAAGGCAGGATTAGGGTTTTCCGGAGGGAGCTCACCAAAGAAGGCTGTTTTTGTTAAAGGGGCATATTGAGAATCAGTTGTTGCTTTTCCTTTCTATTCCTTTCAGAATAAATGTCTCAATGTCTTTTATCAATTCAAATCAATAAAATGTCAAGTTTCTTTGTCTATCTGGATGTCATCTGTCTCCTTTATCTCTATATCCTCATTTTATAACTCAATGTCATTTTATGCATAATTCTTTTTAAATGATTGTTTGTCGTAATATGGACGATTTTCCTAAATCCAATTTCTTATCCAAAATTATAGAAATGTCTTCCCGAGCAATCGAGAAACTCGTTATCAATCCAAAGGCTTTCCAGAAATCGACAGCAATTCATCGAGTCAAAGCGAGCACAGAAGATAGCCAGGTTGCAAAGCAGTCAGATGATTATGCAGAATTTGATTAGTCTCTTCAGGAATTACCAGAATTCACCTCAGTTCAGAAACAGGATGAACCATCCGCTCTAGTACAAGACCCAACTGAAGATGTCAATATCGGTTCAGAGGACAATCCCAAGGTTCTCAAGATCGGTACCAGTCTAAGTCCGGAAGAGAAAGAAAGGCTCACCAATTTTCTCAAACAACATAAAGAAGTGTTCACATGGACATATGAAGATATGCCGGGTTTAGACCCAAAATTGGTCGAACATCGCCTCGTTTTGAAGCCAGATGTTAAACCAGTTAAGCAAAAGCTGAGAAAAATGGACCCCAGAATAGAACAACAAGTCAAAGAAGGACTTGAAGATCTGCTCAAAGCAGGAATTATCCGACCTATTGACTATCCAGATTGGTTAGCCAATATCGTCGTTGTCCCAAAGAAAAGTGGCAAAGTCAGGATCTGCATAGACTTCAGAGACCTCAACAAGGCAACTCCGAAAGATGATTATCCACTTCCAAGCATTGATCTTCTAATTGACAGCATGGCAGAACATGCCATGTTCTCTTTCATGGATGGATATTCCGGCTACAATCAGATTAAGTTAGTCACTCGCGACCAATCAAAAACTTCCTTCACTACGCCTTGGGGCACTTTCTGCTATACAGTGATGCCTTTTGGGCTCAAGAATGCTGGAGCAACATATCAACGGGCAATGGCCGTTATCTTTCACGATCAGATGCGCAAAATCATGGATGCGTATGTTGATGATATCCTCGTGAAATCTAAAGAGGAAGAAGATCACCTCGAAGCTCTTGACCAAGTTTTTAAGCGACTCATTCTTTACAAGTTAAGGCTTAACCCGCAAAAATGTGTTTTTGGAGTCGAATCGGGCAAATTGTTGGGTTTTCTGGTCAGCAAAAAGGGAATTGAAGTTGACCCAGCCAAAGCAAAGGCTATCATTGATATGCCACATGTTATCGTCGCAAAATTTTCCCGTCTTCACTTCCTTGCGAAAGAGAGAGGGAAATGCTTTCGCGATTCAAACTTGACCGAATTTTGGAAATTGTTTTGAAATACTCGCCTCCATTTTGAAAATTGTGGGAAAATCCACGGGATGGGGCTCGACCTGTCGATACGAGGTTAGACCGTTCCTGCCGCCTTTAACAGGGGTAATCGAACCAAAGACCAAAATTGTGCTTGACTTAGTGAAATTATCGAAATCGTATTCTATCCTAAATGCACAGAGAATTCAGGCATGTGTTATGAGATTTGGTAAAAATGTAAATTGGAAAATATGATGTATGCTTAGGAAACATTTGGAATTGAAAAGCATTTCTCAAGAAAAGATGGAAATCAATCTCTCAGGAAAACTCAGACGAAGAAGGTTTGAAATCTCGAGAAAGTTTATAAAGAGTTGGAAAATCTTGAAGAGATGAGAATCTCAAGAAAATCTTGAGAAAGTTTAGATGAGAATCTCGGGAAAATCTTGAGAAAGTTTATAAAGACTTAGAAAACCATGAAGAAATGAGAATCTCAGGAAAATTTTAAGAAAGCTTAGAAAGACTTGGAAAACCATGAGGAAATAAGAATCTCAGAAAAATTTTAAGAAAGTTTAGAAAGACTTGGAAAACCATGAAGAAATGAGAATCTCAGGAAAACTGAAGGAATTCTTGAGAAAAGATGAACATTTGAAAAGGAAAGCACTTGTTGGGAAAACTCAGACTTTGAGAATTTTCTTAAGAAAAGGATAGAAAATTTATAGGAAAAATTCATTGGAGAAGGAAATTTAGAACTTAGGAAATTGAAATCCTGAGAATCTTGTCTTTGAAATGTCTGAAAATCAACTTTGATTCTTGAGAAAGATGAGAAATTCCTTTTGAAAATAATCTTAAGAAAATAACATTTTCAAGGAAAATCACAGGAAAACTTTGATTTGGAAAATCCAACTCCGAATATCATCATAGTTTCTTGAGAAATCGATTCCATGAAGTGAAAATCTCTTGAGAAAATCATGAGAAAAACAGATGATGCAGATGATTTGAATGAATGAATGCACTTTGAAAAGATTTTTGAAAAATTGGTTGGAAAAATGTGGATTAAGTCAAAGTAAATCCTTCACATATTTTGACTGTGGCCATGAATATATTCAGGGTTTATTTGAGTTAATTCACAATATTTTGAAAACATTGGAAATATGAGGTGCATTTTCAAGATAGCCTAAGAGTGTAGGCTCAATGTGACTGGTAGAAAGATGATGGATCTGGGCCTCTTCCATATTCCGACTAGGGCCGTAAATATGGACTCCACCGAGTTCATCAACTCTCTAAGAGTTGGTGCACGTGCCATTCGTGTTCATCCACGATGAATTTGGAAAATTGAAATATATGCATCATAGAATCAGGATATTACTGAAATCAAACTATATGAGATGCGGCCTAATCTAAGCAGTAAAAGTAAATCTTATTCCAAGGTTTACATTGGATTGTTACATTGCTAACATAAAGTAAAAAAAAAATGAAATGGAGCCAAGGAATCAGCATCTTCTATATTTTCCTGCAAAATGAGAGTTAGTACCAGATAACCAAGGAAATGGGTATATATACTATATACAACAAAGATATACAGGTAAATATAGAAATACTTGAATTTATGATAAATGATATATGATAATGAAGATGCATTTACAAAAAGAAAAAGAAAAAAAAAATATGTGATAACAAATGCACATGAAGGGATATATATACATATATATAAGTATATATATATGTATATATATATATATACATATATATACATATATATACATATATATACATATATATACATATATATACATATATACTTATACATATAGGTAGATATACAATAGATATACATATACATAGATATATATATAATGAGAAAATATACATATTTAATGGAAATTCCATATAATGGGTAAAATCAGAAAATACAGGTATATACAGTTTCTGTAGGGGATTTTGCACAGCTGTATTTCTCAAATTACAAGATAATTTTCAATAAAAATGGGTATGGAGCTTCCCTATATATCAATAACGAAGCCTGTAAAAGATGGCATACAGATCATGAACGGATATGGATATATCCGTTCATGAACATAGCCGATTATCAAGACTGCACACCTACAGCAGAAAATGGATATGTGCATGAAATATGCTGCAGTGGATGAAGCAACAGGTGAATGGCAATAGTTCTTGCAATCAGAAAACTGAACACAGAAATCAATGTCATTCTTGTTGTACATCCGCAGTTCTCAACAAGAAATCAGATCAACTTCGAGGCATGAATGATTGGTTTGGAGGACAGCTTTCCAAAAGATCTTCGAACTCATCAACATCATCAATGGCACCACAATACTAGCTACCATCATCAAAAGCTTGATCACTGCTCTCTGTTGGTAACATATCAAAATCCAAAACCCTTAGCAAAAGAGTTGTTCAGCAAGAAAGATTAGACTAGCTGACCAAAAATAAGTCTAAAAAAAAAACAATATCACATCCAAACCATGGCAGATTGGCAGCAGCAGAAAATATTTTCTTTCAAGCTACAAAACCCAAACCTTCCCACATAGAAAAAGGAGAAGTTTCTCGGACCACATTTGCAGAAATCATATAAATGTTGGTGATATTATCTTAAATTTCCACCACCACCAAGTTTATAGATGTATATTGAGCCAAGACTTGACGATACAAACATTCTTGTAGATCCCCTACACCAAGTGATCTGTAGGCAGCGGATAAGGATCGATTTTCTGCTGTTGGGTTGAAAAGAGTTGGAAAGGAGGCCTTGCTGGATGTTCTGTTGGTGGGCTGAAAGAAAAGGGCGACGGCTGGGCTGAAGAGGAGTTCCACACGCTGGCTGGATCCTCTGCTATTGAGTTGAAGATAAGTGGTCTGAAGGAAAGTGGATTGAAGAAGGATGGGCTTCACGCTGGGCTATGGCTGGGCTGAAGTGGAGATGGATGATGGATGATGGGCTGCGGCTGGGCTGAAGGAGAGTGCTGGTGCAATATAGCCGGAGGTCATTGATGTTCTCTTGGCACTACAGCCATATTGTACAAAATTGAATTCACCTGCATTTTGTTTTTCCTAACCTCACTTTCTAACTATTTACCTGGGTTTGGTGGGGATGCAGGAACCGTTGAAATGCCTGGTGGTTGATCCTGCGGCTGGGCTGAAGTGGGAATGCAGGTGTAAAAACCAGTTAAAAAAAAAAAAATTTAAAAAAAGATCGGACCCGGGACGGGTCCAGACCCGACCCGGATCCAACCTGTGCCAGCCCCTCGAAAATCATTTTCAGAGGGGCTGGCAGCCCGCAGAGGGAGGGGAACCTCCGGCGACACAGGGGGCGGGCCCTGTGTGCGCCCCCTCCCTATTAAAAGGCGAGAGGAGAGAGGGGAAGGCTTACGAGCCTCCCCTGACCCCCCTGACTCTCTCTCTCATCTCTCGTCTCTCTCCCCTCTGCTCTCTCTTACCCCGACTCTATCTCTCTCTCTCTCTCTTTGCCGACGCCGGCCAACCCCCTTCACGGCGCCACCCTCTCCGACGAACCCCCCCTTCACGGCAGCCCAGGTAGCCCCCTCTTTTCCCCCCTCCTTTTCCCCCTTTTTCCTCCCCCTGATTCGCCAGAAGGGCGGCAGGTGGCCGGCGGCCCCTGCCGAGCCTTCCTCCTCCTTTTCTCGACAGGCAAGGGGCTCTGCCCCCTTGCCTTCCTCTTTTTCGACAAGCAAGGGGGCTCCGCCCCCCCTTACTTTCCTCTTCTTAGCAGGCAGGGGGCGGAGCCCCCTGCCCTTTTTATTTTCTGGCAGGGGCCATGGCCTCTGCCCTTCCCTTTCCACGTAGGGGCCAATGGCCCCTACCCTTTCTCCTTAAGAGAGGAGGCAGGAGCTAAAGGCTCCTGCCCCACCCCTCGGAAACCAAGCAGGGGCCATTTGGCCCCTGCCCCGCTTTTAACCGACAGGGGCCAGAGGCCCTTGTCTCTTTTTCTGGCGAGCAAGGGCTCGGCAGGGGCCTTTGGCCCTTGCACTCTCCCCCTATGCATTCCCTTGGCAGGGGCCTTCGGCCCCTGCCCCTTTCTTTTAAGAAGGCTGGCAGGAGCCGAAGGCTCCTGCCCCTCCTTTTAAAAACCCAGCAAGGGCCTCGAAGGCCCTTGCTCCTCCTTTTGAAGAGCCCCTGCCCTCCTTTAGATATCCGGCAGGGGCCGATGGCCCCTGCACCCATTTCCTTTAAATGGCATGGGTCATTGGACCCTACCCCGTTCTCTTTCGTAACGGTAGGGGCCGATGACCCCTGCATTGAGTTGCGGAGAAACCGAGCTTTCTCCCTACCTATATTCATTTTATACATGCTAAACTACGTACTTTTGCAGTGTTACGCAACGGAGCCCGTTCGCGCCCCGCGAACTAAACCGACGATCACTTACGTTCGTAGAGGGCTTCATTCTCGCAATACTCCAAGGTAGGAGAAGTTGCACAAGGACTTAAATAATTAAATCAAGCTTAAATAATTGATGATCGAAAGGACTTAATGATATATTTATATACTTATATGTATATAAGTACACTTTTAAATCAGGAACGCGGTTTCGCGATCCTTGTCCTTTGCTTTCGCATTTCAGTTTGCTGTCGCGCTTTGCGCCCAGGCTTTTACTTTCGTATTTACTGCTTATTGTCTTTTAATTCAAGGATGCGGTTTCGCGGTCCTTGTCCTTTGCTTACGCACTTTCTGTTTCTGTTGCCGTAGCGCTTTGCGCCCAGGCTTTTGCTTTCATAGTTACTACTTACTGTCTTTTAATTCAAGGACGCGGTTTCGCGATCATTGTCCCTTGCTTTCGCAGTTCCTGTTTGCCGTCGCGCTTCGTGCCCAGGCACTTCTTTTTTCACATTATTGTCTTTTGTTTTTGCCTTGTGATCATGCATATAATTCAGCGTTTATTAATATTAAAATATGCATGATTTTATAAAAGAATGTTTCAAAAACCCAATTTTATGATAGTTTTCGAGTAAATGTGCTAAAATGATTTAAAAATAGAAAATGCATGAAAAATAGGTTTATTTTACATTTTTATGCATATTTTAGTTTTTGTTTTAGTTTTAGTTTTCAATTAAAATAATAAAAATAAAAATAAAAATTAAATAAAAATTAGAGTTAAAAATAGAGTTAGATATATTTTGAAATAAGGTTAGTGTAAATAAATTTTTAGAGTAGTTAGTTAGTTTGAGGTTTTTAGTAAATAGTTTGTTTTTTTTAAATACTCTTTTAAATAGTTTGTTTTTTTTAGATTTTTTTTAAAAAGAAAAAAAATAATAAACCAAACCGGTTTAAACCGGTTTGTATTTGGTTTTTAAACTGAAAAAAAATATATAATAATCACAAACCGGTTTAACCGGTTTGCATTTCAAAATAAAGAAAACAATCCGGTGGAACCGGTTTGGATTTTGTTAAAACAAACAGCAAACCGGTTCAAAACCCGTTTGCTTGTTTTTAAAAACCCCAAAACAGAGAAAGAGAGGGCGCCTCCCCCATACGGCTGAAGCCCTCTTGTTTTCCCCTCTTTCCCTCTCTTTCCCTCTGTTCTCACCCTCCTCCACCAACACCGGCCACTTCTTTTCCTACCTTCCCCTTCTCCCTCTTTCTCTGTCTACATTCCAGCCGGCAACAGTGGTGGAGCTTCAGTCCGGTGACAGCGGTGGTGGAGGAGGCCGCCACCTCTTCCTCGATTTCTTCCATTTCACGGTAAGCTCTGAATCTCTTCTTCTTCTTCCTATTTCGATTTCTTCTACAGCTTCTTCTTCTACTTCTTCTTATTCTTCTTCCTATTCCAATTCTTCCAATCCTTCTTCTTCTGCTGCTTTGTCTGATTTTTCTTCTTTTTCTGATTTTTCTGCCGATCTGTACCTTCTTCAGCTAATCCTTCTTCTTCTTCTATTAATTTTGTCTTCTTCTTCTTCAAATCATCTTCTGGTTATTGCTATATCTGTAAAACAGAAATAAAAAGAAAAAAAAAACTGAAAAAGAAAGAAAAAAAAAAAACAAAAAGGAAAAAAAATACATTTACGAGTATGTTCTTTTGTTCATCGGCCGATCATTTTTAGTTTACAGTTTTTTTTAGATTTTGTTAATTACTTCAGTAGTTGTATTCATTCAGTAGTAATTTCTGTTTGTTAATTGATTCAGTAGTTGTTTTCAGTAGATTTTGTTAATTGATTTAGTTTTTGTTAATTGATTTAGTAGTAATTTCTGTTTGTTAATTGATTCAGTAGTTGTTTTCAGTAGATTTTGTTAATTGATTTAGTAGTTGTTAATTGATTCAGTAGTTAGATGATGTATTTTGATATAGCATAGTTATTATTACCATTTCTTCATAGTTGTTTTCTGTTGCTATTCGGTTGTAGTAGAAATCTTTTGTTGTGACTGTTTTCTTTCCGATCTTATGTGTTTCATTCTAGTTTTTCAGTTTGTCATAGTTAGTGATTCAAAGTTTTTAATTCATGATATTTCTTATTTTTAATTGATTGCATTCCTTGTTTTGTTTTAGTAATTAGTTTACCTTCTTGTTAGCCATCAGTTTATTGAATTAGTTGTTAGTTAAGCAAGATAATTAGCGATTATACTTAGTTTGTATTCTTTTGTCATTTAGATTTCTTGCATAAGTTGATTCACAATTTTTAGCATTTATCTAGTTTAGTATAGTCTATTTCTATTTCTGGTACTGCTCGTGTTCATTTGAATTGTGCAGGATAGCACAGGAGTGGAGCGGAAGCGATTACGTGACACGAAGTGCAAGAATAGAAGAATTTTTACTTTTTAGTTTAGAATTAGGCATTTAATTGGGTTTGTAAATATTGCACTTTACGCCCTCTGCGAAGGGTATTCATTTGTTGTAATAGCTAGTTGTTTTTAATTTTCTGAACATTTTACATTTCAATAATTCGGCAATAAAGATTAGTTTAGACTTGTGCGTTTGAATACAACATATTCCCGTTCCCTGAGTTCGACCCGGTCTCATCCACTAGTGAGAACCAGTTTTTATTATTTGATGTCTGGTTTTCACATGTTTTTCATATTAAAATCTTTTCAAAAATTACAATGATTTAAAAGAAGACATCAAATTTTTGGCGCCGTTGCCGGGGAACGGCGTAATATTAGTATTCACTTTATTGCCTAGTGTTTGTGTTGCATTTAGGTTTAGAACCACGTATGTGCATATAATAGAGACGAGCTTACTTTTCTGCACAGCCCACCTATTAGGATTCCCTTAGAGGTGACTGTGTACGATTGGTACCGTACACATAGATTTTATATTTCTCATGCATAATCTCTGTTATGTGTAACTGCGTGGTGTTTGTTTAGTTTTTGTTGTTTTTAGTTTACTCGCTTTGTGGTTTGCGTGGTTTGGCCGCTTAGTGTGTTAGTTAGGTAGAAAACCCAAAGTTAGGACGTGTGGTACACCGGTCTACTCTAAGGTGTACGCAATGGCTGAGGATCATCATTTGATCTGTCCTTTGAGGGAGTACTTCATGCCAAATACGTATACTCCCGCCTCCTGCATCACGAGACCTGATGTAGGAGCGAGCCATTTTGAGATTAAGGCCAGTGTGATTCAAATGTTACCATCGTTTTATGGCCTTAGCAATGAAGACCCATATCGTCATCTCGACGAATTCCTTGAGATTTGCTCGACTGTGCGAATCAATAATTTTGGAGACGACGCTATGAGGTTAACTTTGTTTTCGTTCTCTCTCAAAGATAAAGCCAAGCACTGGTTAAAATCTCTTGAGACGGTTCATATTACTACTTGAGAAGGAATGCAAAAAGAATTTTTAAAAAAATATTTCCTAATTAGTAAAACGAATCAGTTTCGTAAAGCTATAACTAGTTTTTTTCAAATTGAGGGAGAACAATTTCACGAGTCTTGGGAGAGATTGAAAGATCTTCTCCGCAAGTGTCCCCATCACCAGGTGCCTCGTTGGCAGTTGGTGCAGTAGTTTTATGACGGGCTTACTGAAAAGCATCGTCAAATGGTTGATTCATCTTGTGGGGGCACTTTTATGCTCAAGAGTGAAGATGAGGCGTGGTCTCTATTTGAGACCTTGAGTGAAAACACGATGCATCATAATTTGTCTTCACGGTTCGATAGGACTACATCTCTGCCTAGTGGTCCTAGGAAAGTTGGGATTTCTGAAGTTGGGTCCGAGTTAGAATTGCGTACCAAGGTTGACCAATTGACTAGGAAGTTAGATCAATTCCTAGCCAATTCTTCAAGAAATCCAATAGAAAGAGTGTGCGAGATATGTGCTAGCCCTGCACATTGTGTTGCGGATTGTCCGGCAGCGCCATTATATCCTGAATTCGTTCAGAAACAGGTGAATGTTGCCCAAGGTTTAGCTAAACCCATGCCCGATTCGTTTACATCATCATATAACCCAGGTTGGCGAAACCAGTCTATTTCTCCATCCCATCAGCCCTCCCAGACACAGTATAGACCCAGTAACCCTTCACAAGGTTACTCGCATCCTATATTTCCACAGGTTCATTCCCAGTATTGTCTACTTTCACCTCAGGAGCCCATTCCAAGTTCATCATTTCAAGAAAAGATGTTAGAAGCCTTTTCTGATATCAAGGCCACTCTTTGTTCCCATACGCAGTCAATAGCCAAGCTAGAGACTCAAATGGGACAATTAGCTCAGACATTGAGTAGACAAAGTCAGGGGAACCTTCATAGTCAATCTGTTGTCCCTAAGGGAGAGGATTCCATGTCATTTGACTTACAACCCACTGATTCACATCATGAACAAGTCAAATCTATTACATCCCTTCAGTATGGGAAGGCGTGTCACTCCACTCAGGAATCGACTCATGAGCCCCATATCACTTCTACTGACGAGTCGATTTTCATATTACCTCAGCAGAAGGGGCAAGGCCCTCAGTTGTTACAGTCTTCATATAAAGCCCCATTTTCTCAGCCTTTAGGATCACAAATTTTGAGTAAGCAAGAGGTACAGATGCAGAAGGTGCTTGACCAAGTCAAGCCTGATCATATTCACCACTTGTCTGAAGTTGCATTAATTGATACTCGGTCGGTCCTAGACTCTCGATTCTTGACCAGTCTCTCAGATGAGACTAATCTCTGTTCTTCATGTCGAGAGAGTTATGATCCTACATTTGGAGGTAGAAGGGATGGAAACACAGTGCGTAGTGTCACAGATGACACTCTTTTCTTCATAGAGCCCGGTTGAGTCTGACTTCATGTCCATTGATCTTATGGACGATGAAGGATTTTTTTTCAGAGATCCGTCTGGCTGGGGATGTGAAACTTAGCGCTTTATGGGAGGCAACCCATATCTTGTAGATTTGTTTAGAAATTATAGATTTTATTTTATTTTTACTTCTTCATGAGTTTTTCATGTTGTTTTTGTTTCATTCATGAGTTTTATGTTTTGTCATGTATACATTGCATTCATTACATTCATAGAACATGTATTTTTAATTCATGTCATGTCATTCTACTCTTTTCCCTCAATTATTTTCTCTCATGTGCATTCACTTAGTTTCATATAAGCATGGGGGAGTGCCACTGGGACAGTGTCATTCAAGCATGGGGGAGGGTGTAGAATGCACACCTTGATATTTCTGTTTACGTTCTTGCACATGTTTACATATCTCTCATGAAAAGTAGATTTTCAAAGAAAGAGTTTGAACTTATATGAATGTTATTTCAAATCTGATGATTTTTAGAGGATTTTTTAAGCCCCACGAAATTTTTTTTCTGACATAGATCTAAAAATTATGGTTGTTTATGCGGATTTCGAAGAAATGATGATAGATACATGTTAGAATTTATTTTGAATCATAAATATGAATATGCACAGTTCTATTTTTGAAAAACTAAGCAAATGAACAAAAGTGTAAAAATGAGCTCAAAAGAAAAAATTATAGCATGTGTTAGGTTGTTTGGATAATTCCACAATTCTTAGTAGATGGAACTTAGATGTAAGTTGAAACTTTTAAGTCCATTTTCATAAAAGAGAGTGGAAAACTTCGTGATCCTAAGTAACTGAGATCAGATACAAGTTGAAATATTTGACTCTCATGTTATAAAGGTGAATGAAGGAAGTCACTTTTATGTCTTAGTTGATATCTTTTGATATGTATTGAAAAAGTATAGAAGATATTGACATTGCACAAGGCATAAAAGCAGACCACACGCAAGCTATATGAGAAAAATAAGTGCGCAAAAAGAAAAAGTGTGAAAAGAGAAAAAAAAAAAAAGAACAAGAAGAGAGAAAAGAGCTTAAAAAGAAAGAAAAGTTCAATGCTTGGAAGTATGATTGAGAAAATCTGTGCAGAAAACATATGAGTGAGGATAAGTAAATAATAATATGTTTTTATTGGATTTTCTAAGAATAAAACATAAATAACTGTGATATTTAGAAAAGTGAAAGAAATTCTTTTCTGTGGTGGTGCATAAAAGACTCTAATTATATTTCGATTTTGAAATAATAGGAAATATTTGTGAAAATAAAGTCTTTGATTACCTACTGATTGTGAGGATGTGTAATATTATGCATACATGACAGAGATGTTTGTGGGTAGCATCACTGCAAACCCTCACAAGACCTTACTCGTCCACTGGGGTAACCCAGGGGGTGAAAGGGCTTGTTGCATGAGCTAAATGCAACCGTGATTCCTACGAAAGTGAGTTAGTTGATAGTTTGATTTCGTGCATTTGTCTAGTTTGCTCGAGGACTAGCAAAACATAAGCATGGGGGTATTTGATCATGCATATAATTCAGGGTTTATTAATATTAAAATATGCATGATTTTATAAAAGAATGTTTCAAAAACCCAATTTTATGATAGTTTTCGAGTAAATGTGCTAAAATGATTTAAAAATAGAAAATGCATGAAAAATAGTTTTATTTTACATTTTTATGCATATTTTAGTTTTTGTTTTAGTTTTAGTTTTCAATTAAAATAATAAAAATAAAAATAAAAATTAAATAAAAATTAGAGTAAAAAATAGAGTTAGATATATTTTGAAATAAGGTTAGTGTAAATAAATTTTTAGAGTAGTTAGTTAGTTTGAGATTTTTAGTAAATAGTTTGTTTTTTTTAAATACTCTTTTAAATAGTTTGTTTTTTTTAGATTTTTTTTAAAAAGAAAAAAAATAATAAACCAAACCGGTTCAAACCGGTTTGTATTTGGTTTTTAAACTGAAAAAAAATATATAATAATCACAAACCAGTTTAACCGGTTTGCATTTCAAAATAAAGAAAACAATCCGGTGGAACCGGTTTGGATTTTGTTAAAACAAACAGCAAACCGGTTCAAAACCGGTTTGCTTGTTTTTAAAAACCCCAAAACAGAGAAAGAGAGGGCGCCTCCCCCATACGGCTGAAGCCCTCTTGTTTTCCCCTCTTTCCCTCTCTTTCCCTCTGTTCTCACCCTCCTCCACCAACACCGGCCACTTCTTTTCCTACCTTCCCCTTCTCCCTCTTTCTCTGTCTACATTCTAGCTGGCAGCAGTGGTGGAGCTTCAGTCCGGTGACAGCGGTGGTGGAGGAGGCCGCCACCTCTTCCTCGATTTCTTCCATTTCACGGTAAGCTCCGAATCTCTTCTTCTTCTTCCTATTTCGATTTCTTCTGCAGCTTCTTCTTCTACTTCTTCTTATTCTTCTTCCTATTCCAATTCTTCCAATCCTTCTTCTTCTGCTGCTTTGTCTGATTTTTCTTCTTTTTCTGATTTTTCTGCCGATCTGTTCCTTCTTCAGCTAATCCTTCTTCTTCTTCTATTAATTCTGTCTTCTTCTTCTTCTTCTTCTTCAAATCATCTTCTGGTTATTGCTATATCTGTAAAACAGAAATAAAAAGAAAAAAAAAACTGAAAAAGAAAGAAAAAAAAAAAACAAAAAGGAAAAAAAAATACATTTACGAGTATGTTCTTTTGTTCATCGGCCGATCATTTTTAGTTTACAGTTTTTTTTAGATTTTGTTAATTACTTCAGTAGTTGTATTCATTCAGTAGTAATTTCTGTTTGTTAATTGATTCAGTAGTTGTTTTCAGTAGATTTTGTTAATTGATTTAGTTTTTGTTAATTGATTTAGTAGTAATTTCTGTTTGTTAATTGATTCAGTAGTTGTTTTCAGTAGATTTTGTTAATTGATTTAGTAGTTGTTAATTGATTCAGTAGTTAGATGATGTATTTTGATATAGCATAGTTATTATTACCATTTCTTCATAGTTGTTTTCTGTTGCTATTCGGTTGTAGTAGAAATCTTTTGTTGTGACTGTTTTCTTTCCGATCTTATGTGTTTCATTCTAGTTTTTCAGTTTGTCATAGTTAGTGATTCAAAGTTTTTAATTCAAGATATTTCTTGTTTTTAATTGATTGCATTCCTTGTTTTGTTTTAGTAATTAGTTTACCTTCTTGTTAGCCATCAGTTTATTGAATTAGTTGTTAGTTAAGCAAGATAATTAGCGATTATACTTAGTTTGTATTCTTTTGTCATTTAGATTTCTTGCATAAGTTGATTCACAATTTTTAGCATTTATCTAGTTTAGTATAGTCTATTTCTATTTCTGGTACTGCTCGTGTTCATTTGAATTGTGCAGGATAGCACAGGAGTGGAGCGGAAGCGATTACGTGACACGAAGTGCAAGAATAGAAGAATTTTTACTTTTTAGTTTAGAATTAGGCATTTAATTGGGTATGTAAATATTGCACTTTACGCCCTCTGCGAAGGGTATTCATTTGTTGTAATAGCTAGTTGTTTTTAATTTTCTGAACATTTTACATTTCAATAATTCGGCAATAAAGATTAGTTTAGACTTGTGTGTTTGAATACAACATATTCCCGTTCCCTGAGTTCGACCCGGTCTCATCCACTAGTGAGAACCGGTTTTTATTATTTGATGTCAGGTTTTCACATGTTTTTCATATAAAAATCTTTTCAAAAATTACAATGATTTAAAAGAAGACATCAAATTTTTGGCGCCGTTGCCGGGGAACGGCGTAATATTAGTATTCACTTTATTGCCTAGTGTTTGTGTTGCATTTAGGTTTAGAACCACGTATGTGCATATAATAGAGACGAGCTTACTTTTCTGCACAGCCCACCTATTAGGATTCCCTTAGAGGTGACTGTGTACGATTGGTACCGTACACATAGATTTTATATTTCTCATGCATAATCTCTGTTATGTGTATCTGCGTGGTGTTTGTTTAGTTTTTGTTGTTTTTAGTTTACTCGCTTTGTGGTTTGCGTGGTTTGGCCGCTTAGTGTGTTAGTTAGGTAGAAAACCCAAAGTTAGGACGTGTGCTACACCGGTCTACTCTAAGGTGTACGCAATGGCTGACGATCATCATTTGATCCGTCCTTTGAGGGAGTACTTCATGCCAAATACGTATACTCCCGCCTCCTGCATCACGAGACCTGATGTAGGAGCGAGCCATTTTGAGATTAAGGCCAGTGTGATTCAAATGTTACCATCGTTTTATGGCCTTAGCAATGAAGACCCATATCGTCATCTCGACGAATTCCTTGAGATTTGCTCGACTGTGCGAATCAATAATTTTGGAGACGACGCTATGAGGTTAACTTTGTTTCCGTTCTCTCTCAAAGATAAAGCCAAGCACTGGTTAAAATCTCTTGAGACGGTTCGTATTACTACTTGAGAAGGAATGCAAAAAGAATTTTTAAAAAAATATTTCCTAATTAGTAAAACGAATCAGTTTCGTAAAGCTATAACTAGTTTTTCTCAAATTGAGGGAGAACAATTTCACGAGTCTTGGGAGAGATTGAAAGATCTTCTCCGCAAGTGTCCCCATCACCAGGTGCCTCGTTGGCAGTTGGTGCAGTATTTTTATGACAGGCTTACTGAAAAGCATCGTCAAATGGTTGATTCGTCTTGTGGGGGCACTTTTATGCTCAAGAGTGAAGATGAGGCGTGGTCTCTATTTGAGACCTTGAGTGAAAACACGATGCATCATAATTTGTCTTCACGGTTCGATAGGACTACATCTCTGCCTAGTGGTCCTAGGAAAGTTGGGATTTCTGAAGTTGGGTCCGAGTTAGAATTGCGTACCAAGGTTGACCAATTGACTAGGAAGTTAGATCAATTCCTAGCCAATTCTTCAAGAAATCCAATAGAAAGAGTGTGCGAGATATGTGCTAGCCCTGCACATTGTGTTGCGGATTGTCCGGCAGCGCCATTATATCCTGAATTCGTTCAGAAACAGGTGAATGTTGCCCAAGGTTTAGCTAAACCCATGCCCGATTCGTTTACATCATCATATAACCCAGGTTGGCGAAACCAGTCTATTTCTCCATCCCATCAGCCCTCCCAGACACAGTATAGACCCAGTAACCCTTCACAAGGTTACTCGCATCCTATATTTCCACAAGTTCATTCCCAGTATTGTCTACTTTCACCTCAGGAGCCCATTCCAAGTTCATCATTTCAAGAAAAGATGTTAGAAGCCTTTTCTGATATCAAGGCCACTCTTTGTTCCCATACGCAGTCAATAGCCAAGCTAGAGACTCAAATGGGACAATTAGCTCAGACATTGAGTAGACAAAGTCAGGGGAACCTTCATAGTCAATCTGTTGTCCCTAAGGGAGAGGATTCCATGTCATTTGACTTACAACCACTGATTCACATCATGAACAAGTCAAATCTATTACATCCCTTCAGTATGGGAAGGCGTGTCACTCCACTCAGGAATCGACTCATGAGCCCCATATCACTTCTACTGACGAGTCGATTTCCATATTACCTCAGCAGAAGGGGCAAGGCCCTCAGTTGTTACAGTCTTCATATAAAGCCCCATTTTCTCAGCCTTTAGGATCACCAATTTTTAGAAAGCAAGAGGTACAGATGCAGAAGGTGCTTGACCAAGTCAAGCCTGATCATATTCACCACTTGTCTGAAGTTGCATTAATTGATACTCGGTCGGTCCTAGACTCTCGATTCTTGACCAGTCTCTCAGATGAGACTAATCTCTGTTTTTCATGTCGAGAGAGTTATGATCCTACATTTGGAGGTAGAAGGGATAGAAACACAGTGCGTAGTGTCACAGATGACATTCTTTTCTTCATAGAGCCCGGTTGAGTCTGACTTCATGTCCATTGATCTCATGGACGATGAAGGATTTTTTTTCAGAGATCCGTCTGGCTGGGGACGTGAAACTTAGCGCTTTATGGGAGGCAACCCATATCTTGTAGATTTGTTTAGAAATTATAGATTTTATTTTATTTTTACTTCTTCATGAGTTTTTCATGTTGTTTTTGTTTCATTCATGAGTTTTATGTTTTGTCATGTATACATTGCATTCATTACATTCATAGAACATGTATTTTTAATTCATGTCATGTCATTCTACTCTTTTCCCTCAATTATTTTCTCTCATGTGCATTCACTTAGTTTCATATAAGCATGGGGGAGTGCCACTGGGACAGTGTCATTCAAGCATGGGGGAGGGTGTAGAATGCACACCTTGATATTTCTGTTTACGTTCTTGCACATGTTTACATATCTCTCATGAAAAGTAGATTTTTAAAGAAAGAGTTTGAACTTATATGAATGTTATTTCAAATCTGATGATTTTTAGAGGATTTTTTAAGCCCCACGAAATTTTTTTTCTGACATAGATCTAAAAATTATGGTTGTTTATGCGGATTTCGAAGAAATGATGATAGATACATGTTAGAATTTATTTTGAATCATAAATATGAATATGCACAGTTCTATTTTTGAAAAACTAAGCAAATGAACAAAAGTGTAAAAATGAGCTCAAAAGAAAAAATTATAGCATGTGTTAGGTTGTTTGGATAATTCCACAATTCTTAGTAGATGGAACTTAGATGTAAGTTGAAACTTTTAAGTCCATTTTCATAAAAGAGAGTGGAAAACTTCGTGATCCTAAGTAACTGAGATCAGATACAAGTTGAAATATTTGACTCTCATGTTATAAAGGTGAATGAAGGAAGTCACTTTTATGTCTTAGTTGATATCTTTTGATATGTATTGAAAAAGTATAGAAGATATTGACATTGCACAAGGCATAAAAGCAGACCACACGCAAGCTATATGAGAAAAATAAGTGCGCAAAAAGAAAAAGTGTGAAAAGAGAAAAAAAAAAAAAGAAAAAGAAGAGAGAAAAGAGCTTAAAAAGAAAGAAAAGTTCAATGCTTGGAAGTATGATTGAGAAAATTTGTGCAGAAAACATATGAGTGAGGATAAGTAAATAATAATATGTTTTTATTGGATTTTCTAAGAATAAAACATAAATAACTGTGATATTTAGAAAAGTGAAAGAAATTCTTTTCTGTGGTGGTGCATAAAAGACTCTAATTATATTTCGATTTTGAAATAATAGGAAATATTTGTGAAAATAAAGTCTTTGATTACCTACTGATTGTGAGGATGTGTAATATTATGCATACATGACAGAGATGTTTGTGGGTAGCATCACTGCAAACCCTCACGAGACCTTACTCGTCCACTGGGGTAACCCAGGGGGTGAAAGGGCTTGTTGCATGAGCTAAATGCAACCGTGATTCCTACGAAAGTGAGTTAGTTGATAGTTTGATTTCGTGCATTTGTCTAGTTTGCTCGAGGACTAGCAAAACATAAGCATGGGGGTATTTGATCATGCATATAATTCAGGGTTTATTAATATTAAAATATGCATGATTTTATAAAAGAATGTTTCAAAAACCCAATTTTATGATAGTTTTCGAGTAAATGTGCTAAAATGATTTAAAAATAGAAAATGCATGAAAAATAGTTTTATTTTACATTTTTATGCATATTTTAGTTTTTGTTTTAGTTTTAGTTTTCAATTAAAATAATAAAAATAAAAATAAAAATTAAATAAAAATTAGAGTTAAAAATAGAGTTAGATATATTTTGAAATAAGGTTAGTGTAAATAAATTTTTAGAGTAGTTAGTTAGTTTGAGGTTTTTAGTAAATAGTTTGTTTTTTTTAAATACTCTTTTAAATAGTTTGTTTTTTTTAGATTTTTTTTAAAAAGAAAAAAAATAATAAACCAAACCGGTTCAAACCGGTTTGTATTTGGTTTTTAAACTGAAAAAAAATATATAATAATCACAAACCAGTTTAACCGGTTTGCATTTCAAAATAAAGAAAACAATCCGGTGGAACCGGTTTGGATTTTGTTAAAACAAACAGCAAACCGGTTCAAAACCGGTTTGCTTGTTTTTAAAAACCCCAAAACAGAGAAAGAGAGGGCGCCTCCCCCATACGGCTGAAGCCCTCTTGTTTTCCCCTCTTTCCCTCTCTTTCCCTCTGTTCTCACCCTCCTCCACCAACACCGGCCACTTCTTTTCCTACCTTCCCCTTCTCCCTCTTTCTCTGTCTACATTCTAGCTGGCAGCAGTGGTGGAGCTTCAGTCCGGTGACAGCGGTGGTGGAGGAGGCCGCCACCTCTTCCTCGATTTCTTCCATTTCACGGTAAGCTCCGAATCTCTTCTTCTTCTTCCTATTTCGATTTCTTCTGCAGCTTCTTCTTCTTCTTCTTCTTATTCTTCTTCCTATTCCAATTCTTCCAATCCTTCTTCTTCTGCTGCTTTGTCTGATTTTTCTTCTTTTCTGATTTTTCTGCCGATCTGTTCCTTCTTCAGCTAATCCTTCTTCTTCTTCTATTAATTCTGTCTTCTTCTTCTTCTTCTTCTTCAAATCATCTTCTGGTTATTGCTATATCTGTAAAACAGAAATAAAAAGAAAAAAAAAACTGAAAAAGAAAGAAAAAAAACAAAAAGGAAAAAAAAATACATTTACGAGTATGTTCTTTTGTTCATCGGCCGATCATTTTTAGTTTACAGCTTTTTTTAGATTTTGTTAATTGCTTCAGTAGTTGTATTCATTCAGTAGTAATTTTTGTTTGTTAATTGATTCAGTAGTTGTTTTCAGTAGATTTTGTTAATTGATTTAGTTTTTGTTAATTGATTTAGTAGTAATTTCTGTTTGTTAATTGATTCAGTAGTTGTTTTCAGTAGATTTTGTTAATTGATTTAGTAGTTGTTAATTGATTCAGTAGTTAGATGATGTATTTTGATATAGCATAGTTATTATTACCATTTCTTCATAGTTGTTTTCTGTTGCTATTCGGTTGTAGTAGAAATCTTTTGTTGTGACTGTTTTCTTTCCGATCTTATGTGTTTCATTCTAGTTTTTCAGTTTGTCATAGTTAGTGATTCAAAGTTTTTAATTCATGATATTTCTTGTTTTTAATTGATTGCATTCCTTGTTTTGTTTTAGTAATTAGTTTACCTTCTTGTTAGCCATCAGTTTATTGAATTAGTTGTTAGTTAAGCAAGATAATTAGCGATTATACTTAGTTTGTATTCTTTTGTCATTTAGATTTCTTGCATAAGTTGATTCACAATTTTTAGCATTTATCTAGTTTAGTATAGTCTATTTCTATTTCTGGTACTGCTCGTGTTCATTTGAATTGTGCAGGATAGCACAGGAGTGGAGCGGAAGCGATTACGTGACACGAAGTGCAAGAATAGAAGAATTTTTACTTTTTAGTTTAGAATTAGGCATTTAATTGGGTTTGTAAATATTGCACTTTACGCCCTCTGCGAAGGGTATTCATTTGTTGTAATAGCTAGTTGTTTTTAATTTTCTGAACATTTTACATTTCAATAATTCGGCAATAAAGATTAGTTTAGACTTGTGCGTTTGAATACAACATATTCCCGTTCCCTGAGTTCGACCCGGTCTCATCCACTAGTGAGAACCAGTTTTTATTATTTGATGTCTGGTTTTCACATGTTTTTCATATTAAAATCTTTTCAAAAATTACAATGATTTAAAAGAAGACATCAAATTTTTGGCGCCGTTGCCGGGGAACGGCGTAATATTAGTATTCACTTTATTGCCTAGTGTTTGTGTTGCATTTAGGTTTAGAACCACGTATGTGCATATAATAGAGACGAGCTTACTTTTCTGCACAGCCCACCTATTAGGATTCCCTTAGAGGTGACTGTGTACGATTGGTACCGTACACATAGATTTTATATTTCTCATGCATAATCTCTGTTATGTGTAACTGCGTGGTGTTTGTTTAGTTTTTGTTGTTTTTAGTTTACTCGCTTTGTGGTTTGCGTGGTTTGGCCGCTTAGTGTGTTAGTTAGGTAGAAAACCCAAAGTTAGGACGTGTGGTACACCGGTCTACTCTAAGGTGTACGCAATGGCTGAGGATCATCATTTGATCCGTCCTTTGAGGGAGTACTTCATGCCAAATACGTATACTCCCGCCTCCTGCATCACGAGACCTGATGTAGGAGCGAGCCATTTTGAGATTAAGGCCAGTGTGATTCAAATGTTACCATCGTTTTATGGCCTTAGCAATGAAGACCCATATCGTCATCTCGACGAATTCCTTGAGATTTGCTCGACTGTGCGAATCAATAATTTTGGAGACGACGCTATGAGGTTAACTTTGTTTCCGTTCTCTCTCAAAGATAAAGCCAAGCACTGGTTAAAATCTCTTGAGACGGTTCGTATTACTACTTGAGAAGGAATGCAAAAAGAATTTTTAAAAAAATATTTCCTAATTAGTAAAACGAATCAGTTTCGTAAAGCTATAACTAGTTTTTCTCAAATTGAGGGAGAACAATTTCACGAGTCTTGGGAGAGATTGAAAGATCTTCTCCGCAAGTGTCCCCATCACCAGGTGCCTCGTTGGCAGTTGGTGTAGTATTTTTATGACGGGCTTACTGAAAAGCATCGTCAAATGGTTGATTCGTCTTGTGGGGGCACTTTTATGCTCAAGAGTGAAGATGAGGCGTGGTCTCTATTTGAGACCTTGAGTGAAAACACGATGCATCATAATTTGTCTTCACGGTTCGATAGGACTACATCTCTGCCTAGTGGTCCTAGGAAAGTTGGGATTTCTGAAGTTGGGTCCGAGTTAGAATTGCGTACCAAGGTTGACCAATTGACTAGGAAGTTAGATCAATTCCTAGCCAATTCTTCAAGAAATCCAATAGAAAGAGTGTGCAAGATATGTGCTAGCCCTGCACATTGTGTTGCGGATTGTCCGACAGCGCCATTATATCCTGAATTCGTTCAGAAACAGGTGAATGTTGCCCAAGGTTTAGCTAAACCCATGCCCGATTCGTTTACATCATCATATAACCCAGGTTGGCGAAACCAGTCTATTTCTCCATCCCATCAGCCCTCCCAGACACAGTATAGACCCAGTAACCCTTCACAAGGTTACTCGCATCCTATATTTTCACAGGTTCATTCCCAGTATTGTCTACTTTCACCTCAGGAGCCCATTCCAAGTTCATCATTTCAAGAAAAGATGTTAGAAGCCTTTTCTGATATCAAGGCCACTCTTTGTTCCCATACGCAGTCAATAGCCAAGCTAGAGACTCAAATGAGACAATTAGCTCAGACATTGAGTAGACAAAGTCAGGGGAACCTTCATAGTCAATCTGTTGTCCCTAAGGGAGAGGATTCCATGTCATTTGACTTACAACCCACTGATTCACATCATGAACAAGTCAAATCTATTACATCCCTTCAGTATGGGAAGGCGTGTCACTCCACTCAGGAATCGACTCATGAGCCCCATATCACTTCTACTGACGAGTCGATTTTCATATTACCTCAGCAGAAGGGGCAAGGCCCTCAGTTGTTACAGTCTTCATATAAAGCCCCATTTTCTCAGCCTTTAGGATCACAAATTTTGAGTAAGCAAGAGGTACAGATGCAGAAGGTGCTTGACCAAGTCAAGCCTGATCATATTCACCACTTGTCTGAAGTTGCATTAATTGATACTCGGTCGGTCCTAGACTCTCGATTCTTGACCAGTCTCTCAGATGAGACTAATCTCTGTTCTTCATGTCGAGAGAGTTATGATCCTACATTTGGAGGTAGAAGGGATGGAAACACAGTGCGTAGTGTCACAGATGACACTCTTTTCTTCATAGAGCCCGGTTGAGTCTGACTTCATGTCCATTGATCTCATGGACGATGAAGGATTTTTTTTCAGAGATCCGTCTGGCTGGGGATGTGAAACTTAGCGCTTTATGGGAGGCAACCCATATCTTGTAGATTTGTTTAGAAATTATAGATTTTATTTTATTTTTACTTCTTCATGAGTTTTTCATGTTGTTTTTGTTTCATTCATGAGTTTTATGTTTTGTCATGTATACATTGCATTCATTACATTCATAGAACATGTATTTTTAATTCATGTCATGTCATTCTACTCTTTTCCCTCAATTATTTTCTCTCATGTGCATTCACTTAGTTTCATATAAGCATGGGGGAGTGCCACTGGGACAGTGTCATTCAAGCATGGGGGAGGGTGTAGAATGCACACCTTGATATTTCTGTTTACGTTCTTGCACATGTTTACATATCTCTCATGAAAAGTAGATTTTTAAAGAAAGAGTTTGAACTTATATGAATGTTATTTCAAATCTGATGATTTTTAGAGGATTTTTTAAGCGCCACGAATTTTTTTTTCTGACATAGATCTAAAAATTATGGTTGTTTATGCGGATTTCGAAGAAATGATGATAGATACATGTTAGAATTTATTTTGAATCATAAATATGAATATGCACAGTTCTATTTTTGAAAAACTAAGCAAATGAACAAAAGTGTAAAAATGAGCTCAAAAGAAAAAATTATAGCATGTGTTAGGTTGTTTGGATAATTCCACAATTCTTAGTAGATGGAACTTAGATGTAAGTTGAAACTTTTAAGTCCATTTTCATAAAAGAGAGTGGAAAACTTCGTGATCCTAAGTAACTGAGATCAGATACAAGTTGAAATATTTGACTCTCATGTTATAAAGGTGAATGAAGGAAGTCACTTTTATGTCTTAGTTGATATCTTTTGATATGTATTGAAAAAGTATAGAAGATATTGACATTGCACAAGGCATAAAAGCAGACCACACGCAAGCTATATGAGAAAAATAAGTGCGCAAAAAGAAAAAGTGTGAAAAGAGAAAAAAAAAAAAAAGAAAAAGAAGAGAGAAAAGAGCTTAAAAAGAAAGAAAAGTTCAATGCTTGGAAGTATGATTGAGAAAATCTGTGCAGAAAACATATGAGTGAGGATAAGTAAATAATAATATGTTTTTATTGGATTTTCTAAGAATAAAACATAAATAACTGTGATATTTAGAAAAGTGAAAGAAATTCTTTTCTGTGGTGGTGCATAAAAGACTCTAATTATATTTCGATTTTGAAATAATAGGAAATATTTGTGAAAATAAAGTCTTTGATTACCTACTGATTGTGAGGATGTGTAATATTATGCATACATGACAGAGATGTTTGTGGGTAGCATCACTGCAAACCCTCACGAGACCTTACTCGTCCACTGGGGTAACCTAGGGGGTGAAAGGGCTTGTTGCATGAGCTAAATGCAACCGTGATTCCTACGAAAGTGAGTTAGTTGATAGTTTGATTTCGTGCATTTATCTAGTTTGCTCGAGGACTAGCAAAACATAAGCATGGGGGTATTTGATCATGCATATAATTCAGGGTTTATTAATATTAAAATATGCATGATTTTATAAAAGAATGTTTCAAAAACCCAATTTTATGATAGTTTTCGAGTAAATGTGCTAAAATGATTTAAAAATAGAAAATGCATGAAAAATAGTTTTATTTTACATTTTTATGCATATTTTAGTTTTTGTTTTAGTTTTAGTTTTCAATTAAAATAATAAAATAAAAATAAAAATTAAATAAAAATTAGAGTTAAAAATAGAGTTAGATATATTTTGAAATAAGGTTAGTGTAAATAAATTTTTAGAGTAGTTAGTTAGTTTGAGGTTTTTAGTAAATAGTTTGTTTTTTTTAAATACTCTTTTAAATAGTTTGTTTTTTTTAGATTTTTTTTAAAAAGAAAAAAAATAATAAACCAAACCGGTTCAAACCGGTTTGTATTTGGTTTTTAAACTGAAAAAAAATATATAATAATCACAAACCAGTTTAACCGGTTTGCATTTCAAAATAAAGAAAACAATCCGGTGGAACCGGTTTGGATTTTGTTAAAACAAACAGCAAACCGGTTCAAAACCGGTTTGCTTGTTTTTAAAAACCCCAAAACAGAGAAAGAGAGGGCGCCTCCCCCATACGGCTGAAGCCCTCTTGTTTTCCCCTCTTTCCCTCTCTTTCCCTCTGTTCTCACCCTCCTCCACCAACACCGGCCACTTCTTTTCCTACCTTCCCCTTCTCCCTCTTTCTCTGTCTACATTCTAGCTGGCAGCAGTGGTGGAGCTTCAGTCCGGTGACAGCGGTGGTGGAGGAGGCCGCCACCTCTTCCTCGATTTCTTCCATTTCACGGTAAGCTCCGAATCTCTTCTTCTTCTTCCTATTTCGATTTCTTCTGCAGCTTCTTCTTCTACTTCTTCTTATTCTTCTTCCTATTCCAATTCTTCCAATCCTTCTTCTTCTGCTGCTTTGTCTGATTTTTCTTCTTTTTCTGATTTTTCTGCCGATCTGTTCCTTCTTCAGCTAATCCTTCTTCTTCTTCTATTAATTCTGTCTTCTTCTTCTTCTTCAAATCATCTTCTGGTTATTGCTATATCTGTAAAACAGAAATAAAAAGAAAAAAAAAACTGAAAAAGAAAGAAAAAAAAAAACAAAAAGGAAAAAAAAATACATTTACGAGTATGTTCTTTTGTTCATCGGCCGATCATTTTTAGTTTACAGTTTTTTTTAGATTTTGTTAATTGCTTTAGTAGTTGTATTCATTCAGTAGTAATTTTTGTTTGTTAATTGATTCAGTAGTTGTTTTCAGTAGATTTTGTTAATTGATTTAGTTTTTGTTAATTGATTTAGTAGTAATTTCTGTTTGTTAATTAATTGATTCAGTAGTTGTTTTCAGTAGATTTTGTTAATTGATTTAGTAGTTGTTAATTGATTCAGTAGTTAGATGATGTATTTTGATATAGCATAGTTATTATTACCATTTCTTCATAGTTGTTTTCTGTTGCTATTCGGTTGTAGTAGAAATCTTTTGTTGTGACTGTTTTCTTTCCGATCTTATGTGTTTCATTCTAGTTTTTCAGTTTGTCATAGTTAGTGATTCAAAGTTTTTAATTCATGATATTTCTTGTTTTTAATTGATTGCATTCCTTGTTTTGTTTTAGTAATTAGTTTACCTTCTTGTTAGCCATCAGTTTATTGAATTAGTTGTTAGTTAAGCAAGATAATTAGCGATTATACTTAGTTTGTATTCTTTTGTCATTTAGATTTCTTGCATAAGTTGATTCACAATTTTTAGCATTTATCTAGTTTAGTATAGTCTATTTCTATTTCTGGTACTGCTCGTGTTCATTTGAATTGTGCAGGATAGCACAGGAGTGGAGCGGAAGCGATTACGTGACACGAAGTGCAAGAATAGAAGAATTTTTACTTTTTAGTTTAGAATTAGGCATTTAATTGGGTTTGTAAATATTGCACTTTACGCCCTCTGCGAAGGGTATTCATTTGTTGTAATAGCTAGTTGTTTTTAATTTTCTGAACATTTTACATTTCAATAATTCGGCAATAAAGATTAGTTTAGACTTGTGTGTTTGAATACAACATATTCCCGTTCCCTGAGTTCGACCCGGTCTCATCCACTAGTGAGAACCGGTTTTTATTATTTGATGTCTGGTTTTCACATGTTTTTCATATAAAAATCTTTTCAAAAATTACAATGATTTAAAAGAAGACATCAAATTTTTGGCGCCGTTGCCGGGGAACGGCGTAATATTAGTATTCACTTTATTGCCTAGTGTTTGTGTAGCATTTAGGTTTAGAACCACGTATGTGCATATAATAGAGACGAGCTTACTTTTCTGCATAGCCCACCTATTAGGCTTCCCTTAGAGGTGACTGTGTACGATTGGTACCGTACACATAGATTTTATATTTCTCATGCATAATCTCTGTTATGTGTATCTGCGTGGTGTTTGTTTAGTTTTTGTTGTTTTTAGTTTACTCGCTTTGTGGTTTGGCCGCTTAGTGTGTTAGTTAAGTAGAAAACCCAAAGTTAGGACGTGTGCTACACCGGTCTACTCTAAGGTGTACGCAATGGCTGACGATCATCATTTGATCCGTCCTTTGAGGGAGTACTTCATGCCAAATACGTATACTCCCGCCTCCTGCATCACGAGACCTGATGTAGGAGCGAGCCATTTTGAGATTAAGGCCAGTGTGATTCAAATGTTACCATCGTTTTATGGCCTTAGCAATGAAGACCCATATCGTCATCTCGACGAATTCCTTGAGATTTGCTCGACTGTGCGAATCAATAATTTTGGAGACGACGCTATGAGGTTAACTTTGTTTCCGTTCTCTCTCAAAGATAAAGCCAAGCACTGGTTAAAATCTCTTGAGACGGTTCGTATTACTACTTGAGAAGGAATGCAAAAAGAATTTTTAAAAAAATATTTCCTAATTAGTAAAACGAATCAGTTTCGTAAAGCTATAACTAGTTTTTCTCAAATTGAGGGAGAACAATTTCACGAGTCTTGGGAGAGATTGAAAGATCTTCTCCGCAAGTGTCCCCATCACCAGGTGCCTCGTTGGCAGTTGGTGCAGTATTTTTATGACGAGCTTACTGAAAAGCATCGTCAAATGGTTGATTCGTCTTGTAGGGGCACTTTTATGCTCAAGAGTGAAGATGAGGCGTGGTCTCTATTTGAGACCTTGAGTGAAAACACGATGCATCATAATTTGTCTTCACGGTTCGATAGGACTACATCTCTGCCTAGTGGTCCTAGGAAAGTTGGGATTTCTGAAGTTGGGTCCGAGTTAGAATTGCGTACCAAGGTTGACCAATTGACTAGGAAGTTAGATCAATTCCTAGCCAATTCTTCAAGAAATCCAATAGAAAGAGTGTGCAAGATATATGCTAGCCCTGCACATTGTGTTGCGGATTGTCCGGCAGCGCCATTATATCCTGAATTCGTTCAGAAACAGGTGAATGTTGCCCAAGGTTTAGCTAAACCCATGCCCGATTCGTTTACATCATCATATAACCCAGGTTGGCGAAACCAGTCTATTTCTCCATCCCATCAGCCCTCCCAGACACAGTATAGACCCAGTAACCCTTCACAAGGTTACTCGCATCCTATATTTCCACAGGTTCATTCCCAGTATTGTCTACTTTCACCTCAGGAGCCCATTCCAAGTTCATCATTTCAAGAAAAGATGTTAGAAGCCTTTTCTGATATCAAGGCCACTCTTTGTTCCCATACGCAGTCAATAGCCAAGCTAGAGACTCAAATGGGACAATTAGCTCAGACATTGAGTAGACAAAGTCAGGGGAACCTTCATAGTCAATCTGTTGTCCCTAAGGGAGAGGATTCCATGTCATTTGACTTACAACCCACTGATTCACATCATGAACAAGTCAAATCTATTACATCCCTTCAGTATGGGAAGGCGTGTCACTCCACTCAGGAATCGACTCATGAGCCCCATATCACTTCTACTGACGAGTCGATTTCCATATTACCTCAGCAGAAGGGGCAAGGCCCTCAGTTGTTACAGTCTTCATATAAAGCCCCATTTTCTCACCCTTTAGGATCACCAATTTTTAGTAAGCAAGAGGTACAGATGCAGAAGGTGCTTGACCAAGTCAAGCCTGATCATATTCACCACTTGTCTGAAGTTGCATTAATTGATACTCGGTCGGTCCTAGACTCTCGATTCTTGACCAGTCTCTCAGATGAGACTAATCTCTGTTCTTCATGTCGAGAGAGTTATGATCCTACATTTGGAGGTAGAAGGGATGGAAACACAGTGCGTAGTGTCACAGATGACACTCTTTTCTTCATAGAGCCCGGTTGAATCTGACTTCATGTCCATTGATCTCATGGACGATAAAGGATTTTTTTTCAGAGATCCGTCTGGCTGGGGACGTGAAACTTAACGCTTTATGGGAGGCAACCCATATCTTGTAGATTTGTTTAGAAATTATAGATTTTATTTTATTTTTACTTCTTCATGAGTTTTTCATGTTGTTTTTGTTTCATTCATGAGTTTTATGTTTTGTCATGTATACATTGCATTCATTACATTCATAGAACATGTATTTTTAATTCATGTCATGTCATTCTACTCTTTTCCCTCAATTATTTTCTCTCATGTGCATTCACTTAGTTTCATATAAGCATGGGGGAGTGCCACTGGGACAGTGTCATTCAAGCATGGGGGAGGGTGTAGAATGCACACCTTGATATTTCTGTTTACGTTCTTGCACATGTTTACATATCTCTCATGAAAAGTAGATTTTTAAAGAAAGAGTTTGAACTTATATGAATGTTATTTCAAATCTGATGATTTTTAGAGGATTTTTTAAGCCCCACGAATTTTTTTTTCTGACATAGATCTAAAAATTATGGTTGTTTATGCGGATTTCGAAGAAATGATGATAGATACATGTTAGAATTTATTTTGAATCATAAATATGAATATGCACAGTTCTATTTTTGAAAAACTAAGCAAATGAACAAAAGTGTAAAAATGAGCTCAAAAGAAAAAATTATAGCATGTGTTAGGTTGTTTGGATAATTCCACAATTCTTAGTAGATGGAACTTAGATGTAAGTTGAAACTTTTAAGTCCATTTTAATAAAAGAGAGTGGAAAACTTCGTGATCCTAAGTAACTGAGATCAGATACAAGTTGAAATATTTGACTCTCATGTTATAAAGGTGAATGAAGGAAGTCACTTTTATGTCTTAGTTGATATCTTTTGATATGTATTGAAAAAGTATAGAAGATATTGACATTGCACAAGGCATAAAAGCAGACCACACGCAAGCTATATGAGAAAAATAAGTGCGCAAAAAGAAAAAGTGTGAAAAGAGAAAAAAAAAAAAAAAAAAGAAGAGAGAAAAGAGCTTAAAAAGAAAGAAAAGTTCAATGCTTGGAAGTATGATTGAGAAAATCTATGCAGAAAACATATGAGTGAGGATAAGTAAATAATAATATGTTTTTATTGGATTTTCTAAGAATAAAACATAAATAACTGTGATATTTAGAAAAGTGAAAGAAATTCTTTTCTGTGGTGGTGCATAAAAGACTCTAATTATATTTCGATTTTGAAATAATAGGAAATATTTGTGAAAATAAAGTCTTTGATTACCTACTGATTGTGAGGATGTGTAATATTATGCATACATGACAGAGATGTTTGTGGGTAGCATCACTGCAAACCCTCACGAGACCTTACTCGTCCACTGGGGTAACCCAGGGGGTGAAAGGGCTTGTTGCATGAGCTAAATGCAACCGTGATTCCTACGAAAGTGAGTTAGTTGATAGTTTGATTTCGTGCATTTGTCTAGTTTGCTCGAGGACTAGCAAAACATAAGCATGGGGGTATTTGATCATGCATATAATTCAGGGTTTATTAATATTAAAATATGCATGATTTTATAAAAGAATGTTTCAAAAACCCAATTTTATGATAGTTTTCGAGTAAATGTGCTAAAATGATTTAAAAATAGAAAATGCATGAAAAATAGTTTTATTTTACATTTTTATGCATATTTTAGTTTTTGTTTTAGTTTTAGTTTTCAATTAAAATAATAAAAATAAAAATAAAAATTAAATAAAAATTAGAGTTAAAAATAGAGTTAGATATATTTTGAAATAAGGTTAGTGTAAATAAATTTTTAGAGTAGTTAGTTAGTTTGAGGTTTTTAGTAAATAGTTTGTTTTTTTTAAATACTCTTTTAAATAGTTTGTTTTTTTTAGATTTTTTTAAAAAAGAAAAAAAATAATAAACCAAACCGGTTCAAACCGGTTTGTATTTGGTTTTTAAACTGAAAAAAAATATATAATAATCACAAACCAGTTTAACCGGTTTGCATTTCAAAATAAAGAAAACAATCCGGTGGAACCGGTTTGGATTTTGTTAAAACAAACAGCAAACCGGTTCAAAACCGGTTTGCTTGTTTTTAAAAACCCCAAAACAGAGAAAGAGAGGGCGCCTCCCCCATACGGCTGAAGCCCTCTTGTTTTCCCCTCTTTCCCTCTCTTTCCCTCTGTTCTCACCCTCCTCCACCAACACCGGCCACTTCTTTTCCTACCTTCCCCTTCTCCCTCTTTCTCTGTCTACATTCTAGCTGGCAGCAGTGGTGGAGCTTCAGTCCGGTGACAACGGTGGTGGAGGAGGCCGCCACCTCTTCCTCGATTTCTTCCATTTCACGGTAAGCTCCGAATCTCTTCTTCTTCTTCCTATTTCGATTTCTTCTGCAGCTTCTTCTTCTACTTCTTCTTATTCTTCTTCCTATTCCAATTCTTCCAATCCTTCTTCTTCTGCTGCTTTGTCTGATTTTTCTTCTTTTTCTGATTTTTCTGCCGATCTGTTCCTTCTTCAGCTAATCCTTCTTCTTCTTCTATTAATTCTGTCTTCTTCTTCTTCTTCTTCAAATCATCTTCTGGTTATTGCTATATCTGTAAAACAGAAATAAAAAGAAAAAAAAAACTGAAAAAGAAAGAAAAAAAAAAACAAAAAGGAAAAAAAAATACATTTACGAGTATGTTCTTTTGTTCATCGGCCGATCATTTTTAGTTTACAGTTTTTTTTAGATTTTGTTAATTGCTTCAGTAGTTGTATTCATTCAGTAGTAATTTCTGTTTGTTAATTGATTCAGTAGTTGTTTTCAGTAGATTTTGTTAATTGATTTAGTTTTTGTTAATTGATTTAGTAGTAATTTCTGTTTGTTAATTGATTCAGTAGTTGTTTTCAGTAGATTTTGTTAATTGATTTAGTAGTTGTTAATTGATTCAGTAGTTAGATGATGTATTTTGATATAGCATAGTTATTATTACCATTTCTTCATAGTTGTTTTCTGTTGCTATTCGGTTGTAGTAGAAATCTTTTGTTGTGACTGTTTTCTTTCCGATCTTATGTGTTTCATTCTAGTTTTTCAGTTTGTCATAGTTAGTGATTCAAAGTTTTTAATTCATGATATTTCTTGTTTTTAATTGATTGCATTCCTTGTTTTGTTTTAGTAATTAGTTTACCTTCTTGTTAGCCATCAGTTTATTGAATTAGTTGTTAGTTAAGCAAGATAATTAGCGATTATACTTAGTTTGTATTCTTTTGTCATTTAGATTTCTTGCATAAGTTGATTCACAATTTTTAGCATTTATCTAGTTTAGTATAGTCTATTTCTATTTCTGGTACTGCTCGTGTTCATTTGAATTGTGCAGGATAGCACAGGAGTGGAGCGGAAGCGATTACGTGACACGAAGTGCAAGAATAGAAGAATTTTTACTTTTTAGTTTAGAATTAGGCATTTAATTGGGTTTGTAAATATTGCACTTTACGCCCTCTGCGAAGGGTATTCATTTGTTGTAATAGCTAGTTGTTTTTAATTTTCTGAACATTTTACATTTCAATAATTCGGCAATAAAGATTAGTTTAGACTTGTGTGTTTGAATACAACATATTCCCGTTCCCTGAGTTCGACCCGGTCTCATCCACTAGTGAGAACCGGTTTTTATTATTTGATGTCTGGTTTTCACATGTTTTTCATATAAAAATCTTTTCAAAAATTACAATGATTTAAAAGAAGACATCACCTTGCCATAGACTCAGTGTACTCGGGAGGAATACCTATTCCTCTTTCTACCCGATATGTTTTGGGAGAACCCTTGATTTGGGGCAAGATCAAGTTGTTAGGTGATGGGTTCATTTGTGAAGCCCAATACCAAAACCAGTGTCGTGACTTACATAGCACCCAGACACTGCGTCATCGGATGTCAGATTCGAGAAAATCACATGCCTTATGTTGGCAAGTTGTGTGTCGTTTCGAAAGATTTGATATGTAAAAATAGTTTTTAAAAACATTATATCTTTGCGAAACACACTCCCGAGGCTCCTATTAAGGACCTGTATCCCTTTTCTCGTAAGTGTACTTCTTAAACATGCGAGACATGTTAGTACTACGACGATTAGATGAGAGAGTCTTATGACCTCGATTAATGCTTAGTGCAGATTGTTGAAAACACATATAAGAGTGGGATCGCCTTCATAGGCAAGATGCTCGTTTCGGTCTAATGGACCAGAGCATGAAGAATGAGGCAACGGCTAAGAAACCCCGTCGCGCTCAATTCAACCTGGCTTCGTCAAGAGAGAGGACGAAGGGTACCAACTCCGATAGACAGTCCATTTATGGCTTTCAAGAAGGGCAAAAGACCCGTTTTTCCCCAGTCATCGGAGGTTAGGGGGGGAGGGATAGGGGCTACATAAGTTAGCCTAACACTTCTTCAGAAGTTGGATGCATCCCTATCAGGCCTTGGGGACTTACTCTCTTGACCATCGGTCGTCTCCATAGGAATAGGATTCAGTCAGACAACCGAGGTATATTAAAATACTTAACATAATGAACACTTGGCTTGGACTCGACTGTTTCGACTCACGTGCCATGTATGTACCCGCATGGCCGGTTATCAAGTAATAACTAAATTGAGCATGCACACCCTTTTCAGTTTGTACTTGGTTTATTCCTCCAATCTATCTGATTAGTTTGCTCGTTACTACCTGCTGCATAAATTATCTATGACTAATTTAGTTCTTTCTGTCTTTGTACTCTCCTGCTAGTTTTTCGCAAAACTAACCCATCTCATGGGTACAGGTGACGATTAGGTGCATCAGGCGATGACGCGACTATGAGATGATTTAAGGATCCACTGTTTCTGCTCGTAGTTCTTCTCCTGGACATTTTGATTTTTGATACGGTTTTCCCTTGAGGAAACCCAAATTTTGTACAAACTTGATACTCTCTTTAAATAGAAGAAATGGTTTCCTAAGTATTATTGCAGATCGTCCATGGTAAATCTTTGTTTTCTCGCTAACGTGCCCAAGGTTGTCAAACCTGTCCTCTTTCTTTAAAAAAAAATCGTTTCCGCTGATTTTAGAAATAAACTCTGTAAAGAAAAGGAATTTCCCAACTATTTCAAGGAAATTATAAGGTTCGAAATTTTGGGGCGTTACAACTTGGTATCAGAGCACATCGAAAACAGTGATTCTTGGTCATCGAGCATCCGCATCGCGCTGTAAGTAATTTATTTCTCTTTTTCTACTCTATTAGACTAGAGTATACCTTACATGAGTTTTTGGGTTTTTTCTTGATTCAAAGAAAATGAACCCTCCGGATGGTGAAAGATTGGGACGCAAAAGAGGCGCAAGAAGAACGCGCTGTCGTTCTGTAAGGAGCAGAAGTTCTGTGGTAGGAAGACTTGAGCGTTTGACTACCTGTTCAGATCATTGGACCAGCAGGCCGCCCCCTCCCACTTTTGCGGATTCTTGGGGCTTTACGCTTCCAGATGCCTACCAAGCACCGCTAGCCACGACATGGGCAGCAGTGCACATTCGGGAAGGAAGTCGTATACCGAACCATGTCCTAGTTAATCGGCACACTTCTCTGAAATCCTCTAAAGCAGAATCCCCATGGCAAGCCCAGATAGGGTGCGACTTCTGTGGTGAAGAAGGGCATACGTTAGATAATTGTCAACTCAGGGAAGCATACGATAGAAGGGCGTCTGCAGCACAAGATCTGGAAGACAGAACATCCTCAGTCCAAGGTACTTATGACACACCATCGTGTGATGGACAAATATTACTCCTAGAGAGTGCTCAAGACGTCGCTCCACCCACTCATATGCCTTCCCCCAACTCACCAATATACACACCATCCCCAGACTCACCGCAGTACATATCAGATACCCCAGTAAACACTCCGGCTTCACCGCTGTACATATCGGATTCTCCGGTATACACACCAGCTCCACCGCAGTACATACTGGATTCTCCGGTGTACACTCCGGCTTCGCCGCCCTATGCACCGGATGCCTCGCCACATTACTCCCCCACTACTCCTCTTCACGGGCAAGGAGTCCCGAATGAGGATTTACATCCTTTTCCCCCTCTGCGCGGGTTAAGGCGCACGGGTATCGCGAGAGAGTACTTGAGGAAGTACTCTCATCATCCCTAAAGGATATTAAACTCGTTGGTTTTTGTACCCGTGGGCAGTTTTTTTTTAACTTTTTGTAAGTGCCCTCTTATACCAGCACTACTGGGCTTTTGTAATCTCTATTACTTGAAAATACGATAAACTTTTTGATATTACTCTTCTCCTTCAAGTATTGACTTATGTATCATCTGGGTATTTTAAGGATGGTTCGAGGGTCGAACGAAGGTTCGTCTGACGAATGGTCAGATCAGCGGGGATTCATCATGGATTCCTTGAGCGCATTGGCTAGCGCCATGCAAAATCAAGCGCACAATCAAGTACCTACCCCAGAACCAAGCCACCATGCGGCAGTATTGTTTGAAAAGTTCTTAAAGCTCGATCCTCCAACCTTCGCAGGCAAGCCTGACCCCGATGCAACTGAGAATTGGATATTGGAAGTAGAGCAAGTTTTCCAAGTTTTGGTAGTCCCAGAAGACAAGAAGACTCTTTATGGTACTTTCAAACTTTTGGGTGCCGCCCGCCATTGGTGGGACACGACTCGGAACATACAGTTCCCGACAGACTCGTTTATTCCTTGGGAGACTTTCAAGAAGGCTTTCTTGGAGAACTATTTTCCTCCTCATGCGAGGGAGAGGAAAAAGGTGGAGTTCTTGGAACTTTGCCAAGGCACGTCAAGTCTGGTAGACTACATCTCCAGGTTCCAGGAGTTGGAGCGTCATTGCCCCAACTTATTTGCTGATGATCGGGAGCGGGCGGGGAAATTCATCCGCGGATTAAAGGAAGGACTCCGACCAAGGGTCCTAAACAACATGCCATCAACTCTCTTCGCAGCTGTTGCTGCAGCCACTCTCTTGACTGAGGATTGGGAACGCTCCAAGAGCACCCAAAGCAAGAAGCCACCCGTTGCGGGTAACGATCAAAAGAGATATCCCTCTGGCGGTCAAACCAAGTGACCGCCCTCTTTCGTAAACAAGGAAGGTGGAAGAAGGCCATATCCTCCTTCCAAACGTCAGCGTCCTTAGGGCAACCCTCCCGCCCGGCAGCAGGCGGGCGATGTCTGCCCCAAATGCGGACGACCTCACCCCGGGCAAGCATGCCCTCTTCTTACAGGCGGATGCCTGTACTGTGGCAAGATGGGCCACTTTGCACGCGAGTGCCGTAAGAAGGCGGCTGACGACCTCAGACGGAATAGTGGAGCACCTCTGCTCCCCCGACCACCGCCGCAACCGCAACAACAACAACATTCTTATCAGGCGCAACAACCATAGTCCAACGGCCAGAAGAAAGCACCCGGACGCGTTTACACTGCCACGGTCGAACAGCTGACCAAAGGCGAGCTTGTGCAAGGTACCATCTTGATTGCTAACCATGCAGCTTTCGTACTCTTTGATTGTGGTGCCACTCATTCTTTTATTTCTGTAAAATTTGTTGAACTCTAGCACGTACCTGTAAGTTCATTAGATAATGCTCTCAACGTCTATAACCCGATTGGGAAGAGCACTATTTGTGCGACCTACGTGCCAGCTTTGGACGTAGTCTTGGCATATCGACATTATCCGGCCTGCACTATCCTTCTAGATATGACCGAATTTGACGTCATCCTAGGCATGGATTGGCTGCACAAGTACCATGCCAAAATCTTTTGCCATGAAAGCAAAATTGTGTTATCTCCACCAGGGATGCCTAAGGTGGAATTCAAGTTCGTGAAGGCGGTCCGTGCAAGCAAGATGATTTCTTCGCTAAAGGCACAACATTACCTGAAAAGGGGATGCACTGCCTTTTTAGTCATTGTCGTCCAGTCCGAGCTGACGCTAGTTTTGATTAGAGATCTGGAGGTGGTTCGGGATTTTCCAGACGTCTTCCCAGAGAAGCTGCCAGGACTTTCCCCACCACGAGAGGTTGAATTCAACATCGAATTGTTATCGGGTACTGTGCCAATTTCTAAAGCTCCATACCATATGGCGCCAGCCGAGCTCGAGGAACTCAAGAAGCAGCTACAAGAGTTGATGGATTTATGATTCATTCGCCCCAGTGTCTCACCTTGGGGAGCTCCTGTTTTATTCGTTAAAAAGAAGGATGGATCATTGCGGTTGTGCATCGACTATGGAATGCTCAACCAGGCCATGATAAAGAATAAGTATCCGTTACCGCGTATCGAAGATTTGTTCGATCAACTGCGGAATGCCAAGATTTTCTCAAAGATTGACCTTAGGTCAGGATACCATCAACTCAGAATTAAGGGAGATGATATCTCCAAGACGGCTTTTCGAACCAGGTATGGGCATTTCGAGTTTACTGTCATGCCTTTCGGACTCACCAACGCTCCTGCAGCCTTCATGGACTTCATGAACCGTGTGTTTAAACCCTTTTTAGACACTTTCGTCATCGTGTTCATTGATGACATCCTGGTGTACTCAGAGACTTGGGATCAACATCGCAAACACCTGATCATCATTTTGGAAACCTTGCGGAAGGAGCGTTTTTTTGCTAAATTCTCTAAAAGCGAGTTTTGGCTCAAGGAGGTTATGTTTTTGGGACATGTTATATCCGAGAAAGGCGTATCCGTAGATCCTGCCAAGGTGGAGGCCGTACTAAATTGGCAACAACAGAGGAATGTTCGTGACATCAGAAGTTTCCTTGGATTAGCTGGATATTATCGAAGATTTATCCAAGACTTTTCCAAAATCTCTCTGCCTATGACAAAGCTGCTAAAGAAGGATGCTAAGTTCGTGTGGGACGATTCGTGCGAAAATAGTTTTCAGTTGCTGAAGGAACGACTTACTACCGCTCCTATCTTGGCCTTGCCTTCAGGACAAGGCGGCTTCGTGATTTATACTGACGCTTCCGGGACAGGCTTGGGCTGCGTCCTAATGCAGAATGGTAAGGTAATCGCCTACGCATCGCGTCAACTTAAGATTCATGAGAAGAATTATCCGACTCATGACTTGGAATTAGCGGCTGTGGTTTTCGCATTAAAGATTTAGCGACACTACTTGTACGGGGAACAATTCGAGGCTTTTACGGATCATAAGAGCCTCAAGTACTTGTTTTCACAGAAGGAGCTTAATATGAGGCAACGACGGTGGCTAGAATTTCTCAAGGATTACGATTTCACCCTTTCCTACCATCCAGGAAAGGCGAACGTGGTAGCTGATGCTCTCAGCCGTAAGGCTTCTAGCATTTCCGTCAACCTATTATACGTTGGTTGGAAGTTGATTGAGGATTTGGTTTCATGGAAACCGTTTGCAGTCTCATCAAATTCTATCAATCTTTCTAATCTGATAGCTTAACCTGAGCTATTAGCCAAGATCCTTGCTGGGCAAAAGATTGATGTGTTGTACGAGAAGCTGAAGGCTCGTACACAGCAAACTGATACTCCTTTCCGACTTAAGGACGATGGAAGCATTTGGCTCAAAAATCATCTTTGGGTCCCAAATGATCTCGTTTTGAGAGACGAAATTCTCGTAGAGGCCCATAAATCTAAATATACGATTCATCCAGAAGGCACGAAAATGTTCAAAGACTTGCAACGCCGATATTGGTGGAGCGGGATGAAGCGAGACGTGGCCGAATACATCTCTAAGTGTTTGACTTGCCAACAGATTAAGATCGAGCATCAACGACCTGGCAGAGTGATGCAACAAATGGTGATCCCACAATGGAAGTGGGAAGACATCACTATGGACTTTATCGTCGGTTTGCCAAGGACACGAAGAAAGAACGATGCGATTTGGGTGATCGTTGATCGACTCACCAAATCGGCTCATTTTCTTCCTATCCGTATTAGTCAGTCCTTAGACAGTTTGGCGGATCTCTACATTCGTGAGATAGTGAGGTTGCACGGTGTTCAGGTATCTATCATCTCCGATCGTGATCCGAGGTTTACCTCGATGTTTTGGGGACAACTTCAAATCGTGCTGGGTACGAATTTAAAGTTCAATACCGCTTTTCACCCTCAGACTGACGGACAGTCTTAACGCACAATTCAGACTTTGGAGGACATGCTGCGTGCGTGCATGATGGACTGGAAGGGAGAATGGGATTCTCATACCAGTCTGGCCGAATTCGCGTACAACAACAGTTATCACGCTAGCATCGGGATGGCCCCTTACGAGGCCTTGTATGGAAAACCCTGTCGTTCGCCTCTCTACTGGGACGAGGTTGGCGAGCGAAGGATGGAATCTCCTGTAGTGCTACAACACTACACTCAGCAGGTGCAGATGATACGAGAGCGACTCCGTACTGCACAGAGTCGGCAGAAAAGTTACGCGGATCGTCGTCGTCAAGAGCTCACCTTCTCGACAGGAGATATGGTTTTTGTTAAGTTATCTCCCACAAAGAGCGTATTTCATTTTGGGAAAAAGGAAAAGCTAAGCCCTAGATTTGTCGGACCGTTGGAGATCCTGGAACGGATTGGTGAAGCAGCGTATCGTGTGGCTTTACCTCCTCAGTACGCTCAGATCCATAATGTTTTTCACGTATCCATCTTCGGAAATACGTTCACGACCCATCACACATCATCCATTATGATGATATAGACATTCAGAAGGATTTGTCTTTCGAGGAAAGACCAGTCGAGATCGTTGATCGTCGAGAGCAAGTGCTTAGATCAAAGACGATATCTCTTGTAAACGTGCGTTAGAAGCACCATGGAATAGAGGAATGTACTTGGGAGCCTGACTCTACTATTAGGGAAAAATACCCTGACTTGTACTTTGATCGTTAAGTTCAATTTAATTTCGAGGACGAAATTATTTTAAGGAGGGTTGGATGTAAAAACCAGTTAAAAAAAAAATTTAAAAAAAGATCGGACACGGGTCGGGTCCAGACCCGACCCGGATCCAACCCGTGCCAGCCCCTCGAAAATCCTTTTCAGAGGGGCTGGCAGCCCGCAGAGGGAGGGGAACCTCCGACGACACAGGGGGCGGGCTCTGTGTGCGCCCCCTCCCTATTAAAAGGCGAGAGGGGAGAGGGGAAGGCTTATGAGCCTCCCCCGACCCTCTCTCTCATCTCTCAACCCTCTGCTCTCTCTTCCCCCGACTCTATCTCTCTCTCTCTCTTTGCCGACGCCGGCCAACCCCCTTCACGGCGCCACCCTCTCCGGTGAACGCCCAGGTAGCCCCCTCTTTCCCCCCCCTCCTTTTCCCCCTTTTTCCTCCCCCTCATTCGCCGGAAGGGCGGCAGGTGGCCGGCGGCCCCTGCCGAGCCTTCCTCCTCCTTTTGTCGACAGGCAAGGGGCTCTGCCCCCTTGCCTTCTTCTTATCTTGACAGGCAAGGGGCTCCGCCCCCTTGCCTTCCTCTTTTTCGACAAGCAAGGGGGCTCCGCCCCCCCTTGCTTTCCTCTTCTTAGCAGGCAGGGGGCATTGCCCCCTGCCCTTTTTATTTTCTGACAGGGGCCATGGCCCCTGCCCTTCCCTTTCCACGTAGGGGCCGATGGCCCCTACCCTTTCTCCTTAAGAGAGGAGGCAGGAGCCGAAGGCTCCTGCCCCACCCCTCCGAAACCAAGCAAGGGCCAATTGGCCCCTGCCCCTCTTTTAACCAACAGGGGCCAGAGGCCCTTGTCTCTTTTTCTGGCGAGCAAGGGTTCGGCAGGGGCCTTTGGCCCCTGCACTCTCCCCCTATGCATTCCCTTGGCAGGGGCCTTTGGCCCCTGCCCCTTTCTTTTAAGAAGGCTGGCAGGAGCCGAAGGCTCCTGCCCCTCCTTTTAAAAACCCAGCAAGGGCCTTGAAGGCCCTTGCCCCTCCTTTTGAAGACTTAGCAGGGGCCAAAGGCCCCTGCCCCTCTTACTATTATCACGGCAGGGGCCGATGGCCCCTGCCCTCCTTTAGATATCCGGCAGGGGCCGATGGCCCCTGCACCCATCTCCTTTAAATGGCATGGGTCATTGGACTCTACCCCGTTCTCTTTCGTAACGGTAGGGGCCGATGACCCCTGCATTGAGTTGCGAAGAAACCGAGCTTTTTCCCTACCTATATTCATTTTATACATGCTAAACTACGTACTTTTGCAGTGTTACGCAACGGAGCTCATTCGCGCCCCGCGAACTAAACCGACGATCACTTACGTTCGTAGACGGCTTCATTCTCGCAATACTCCAAGGTAGGAGAAGTTGCACAAGGACTTAAATAATTAAATCAAGCTTAAATAATTGATGATCGAAAGGACTTAATGATATATTTATATACTTATATGTATATAAGTACACTTTTAAATCAAGGACGCGGTTTCGCGATCCTTGTCCTTTGCTTTCGCATTTCAGTTTGCCGTCGCGCTTTGCGCCCAGGCTTTTACTTTCGTATTTACTGCTTATTGTCTTTTAATTCAAGGACGCGATTTCGCGGTCCTTGTCCTTTGCTTACGCACTTTCTGTTTCTGTTGCCGTCGCGCTTTGCGCCCAGGCTTTTGCTTTCATAGTTACTACTTACTGTCTTTTAATTCAAGGACGCGGTTTAGCGATCCTTGTCCCTTGCTTTCGCAGTTCCAGTTTGTCGTCGCGCTTCGCGCCCAGGCACTTCTTTTTTCGCATTATTGTCTTTTGTTTTTGCCTTGCCATAGACTCAGTGTACTCGGGAGGAATACCTATTCCTCTTTCTACCCGATATGTTTTGGGAGAACCCTTGATCTGGGGCAAGATCAAGTTGTTAGGTGATGGGTTCATTTGTGAAGCCCATTACCAAAACCAGTGTCGTGACTTACATAGCACCCAGACACTGCGTCATCGGATGTCAGATTCGAGAAAATCACATGCCTTATGTTGGCAAGTTGTGTGTCATTTCGAAAGATTTGATATGTTAAAATAGTTTTTAAAAACATTATATCTTTGCGAAACACACTCCCGAGGCTCCTATTAAGGACCTGTATCCCTTTTCTCGTAAGTGTACTTCTTAAACATGCGAGACATGTTAGTACTACGACGATTGGATGAGAGAGTCTTATGACCTCGATTAATGCTTAGTGCAGGTTGTTGAAAACACATATAAGAGTGGGATCGCCTTCATAGGCAAGATGCTCGTTTCGGTCTAATGGACCAGAGCATGAAGAATGAGGCAACGGCTAAGAAACCCCGTCGCACTCAATTCAACCTGGCTTCGTCAAGAGAGAGGACGAAGGGTACCAACTCCGATAGACAGTCCATTTATGGCTTTCAAGAAGGGCAAAAGACCCGTTTTTCCCCAGTCATCTGAGGTTAGGGGGGGAGGGATAGGGGCTACATAAGTTAGCCTAACACTTCTGCAGAAGTTGGATGCATCCCTATCAGGCCTTGGGGACTTACTCTCTTGACCATCGGTCGTCTCCATAGGAATAGGATTCAGTCAGACAACCGAGGTATATTAAAATACTTAACATAATGAACACTCGGCTTGGACTCGACTGTTTCGACTCACGTGCCATGTATGTACCCGCATGGCCGGTTATCAAGTAATAACTAAATTGAGCATGCACACCCTTTTCAGTTTGTACTTGGTTTATTCCTCCAATCTATCTGCTCAGTTTGCTCGTTACTACCTGCTGCATAAATTATCTATGCCTAATTTAGTTCTTTTTGTCTTTGTACTCTCCTGCTAGTTTTTCGCAAAACTAACCCATCTCATGGGTACAGGTGACGATTAGGTGCATCAGGCGATGACACGACTGTGAGATGATTTAAGGATCCACTGTTTCTGCTCGTAGTTCTTCTCCTAGACATTTTGGTTTTTGATACGGTTTTCCCTTGAGGAAACCCAAATTTTGTACAAACTTGATACTCTCTTTAAATAGAAGAAATGGTTTCCTAAGTATTATTGCAGATCGTCCATGGTAAATCTTTGTTTTCTCCCTAACGTGCCCAAGGTTGTCAAACCTGTCCTCTTTCTTTTAAAAAAAATCGTTTCCGCTGATTTTAGAAATAAACTCTGTAAAAAAAAGGAATTTCCCAACTATTTCTAGGAAATTATAAGGTTCGAAATTTTGGGGCGTTACAGCAGGAACCGTTGGCTGGGCTCTCTTGCTGTGGCTAGACTGAAGAAGATGAAGGATGAGCCTTGCTGGATGGGATTTTCTACAGGTGAGCTGAAGAAAAATGCAACTGGCTGGAACCTTTTGCTGCTGGGGTTGAAGGAAGATGCAGCCGACTGGAATCCTTTGCTGCTGGGGATGGACACGCTGGGTTGAAGGAAAGGGGCGACCTGTTCAAGCTGGATGGTCTGCGGCTGAAGTGGGGATGGCAATCAGATGGGCTGAAGAAGGTGGACAGCTGCTCTTGGAGGTGGAGGAGAGTTCCACGTTGAATATCCTCTCCTGCCAAATCAAAAAGAAAAACCCCAAATCATAATTCCTCCCCCCCCCCTCTTCATCGATCCATAGCCTTCCTCTTAAAGAATTTTGAATGTCCTCTTGAAGAAAACCGCAGCCCTCCATTTATGAGGTTCCGTTACCTCATTTTTTAAATTTTTTTCTTTGAAATAGTCGTTTCAAGAGGGGCGCATTCCCTTTTTTTTCAAAATTTGGTTTCATTTCCCTAAGTTTTAGGCAAAATCAAATTTATGACTTTAGGGAAATTCGGCTGTGCCATTTAAGGCTGCCTCCTTCTAATTTTTTTTTTTATTTAAACAAATCAATAAAAAGAAATAAAATAAAAAGTGAGTATTGAAATAAATGAGAGGCTTTTATGGAAATGCCATCTCAACCCACTTTTAAAATCCTTTTGAAAATAAAGTTTTTGTTTTGTTTTGCAAATCTTTTATTTTCAATTGGGGTGCCACATGTGTGTGGGCCCGCTAACTAAAAAAAAATTAAATAAAAAAAATAAAAAAATAAATATTGAGAAATTAAGAAAAATTTGCAAATTGTTATGAACTTCGGGTGGGTCCCGCTTGAGAATAAACAACTTACCTGAGAGTCTGAGTATGATGCTAGTTCAAAGGCGGGTCCTGTGATCATCGCAAAATTTTTCTTCTCTCATTGGTTTCTCTCTCTTCCTGCTCTTTCCCTTTTCTAACCTCTATTTTCTTCCTTTTTGAAGGGAGAAGAATAAAAGGAAGAAAAAGAAAGAGAGAAGAGAAGAGAAAAGAAGAGAAAGAGAAAGAGAGAAGAAGAACTATTTTGCGCGGTCTCACTTGACCTTGATTTGAAAAGAATTTAGAAATTTAACTCGCCTCCGTTTTGAAAAATATTTGCGGGAAAAGGGGAGACGGGATTCGCTCGTCGGTACGAGGTTCGACCGTTCCTGGCACCTTTACCAGGGGTAATCGAACCAAGGATCGAATCTATGCCTTTTTGCTTTGCCTAAATATAATCTAAGAATTTATCCTAAAAGATCTAAATGCACAAAGAATCATGCTTGTGCAATGCAAAGATGTATGCTCTTTTGAAAATTGATTTAGAAATTTCCAAGTATGTCTGAGATGAATTTGGTAAGGGAGTGAAGAAATGTTTGAATCTAACTTGAGATAGATCAGAGAAGTTCTAAGTCTTTGAAGTAAATCAGAGTTGGAAAAGTAAATTTTGATTTTTGGAAAAAGGATGATTTGAAGGTGAGATAAAAGGAAAGAGAAAGGAAATTTTAAAGTCTGAAATGGACTTTGAATTTTGGACTTGGATTTAGGAGGGATAAAGTTGTGGAAAGAGGAATTTAGAATTGAGACTTCCAAAGTCATAATGGACCTTTTGAATTTAGAATCGATTTTCAAGGGTCGATTTTGAATTCAATGTAGGAATTTGAATTTTGAATTCAGATTTGAGAAATAATATTGGCTTTTGAAAATAGAAGATGAGTTTAGATTTGAAATGGAATCTTGATCTGATATTGTTATCATCGCAAAATTTTTCCCCTCCCTTGCGAGAGAGAAACGAATTTGCGAGTCAAACTCGACCAAAGTTTTGAAATTTTTTTGAAAATTTACTCGCCTCCGTTTTGAAGATTTGCGGGAAAATTCCATGGAATGGGATCCGCCAGTCGGTACGAGGTTCAACCGTTCCTGGCGCCTTTACCAGGGGTAATTGAACCAAGGACCAATTATGTTCTTTAACTTGACTCAAATATCTAAATTATGCTCTATTTTTCCTAGAATGCACAAAGAGTCAGGCTTGTGCTATGGAATTTTGAGAAATGCAAGTTTGAGAAAATATGATGTTTGCATTGGAAAATTGAAATGCATTTAGAAAAGGACTGGAAAATGTTTGAAAATGGAATTCCTGGGAAAATCATTGAATTTTATTGAAAATCAGAAATTTGCATTGGAAAGTGATTTCTTAGGAAAATTTGAACTTTAGAAAAACGATTTTGAAATTTGGAATTTCTTTTCTGAGAAAATGGATTTGAGAATTCTGGGAAAATCTAAGAAATTCATTGGAAAATGACTTTTGAAATGGAAAATGAATTCTCAAGAAAACTGGAAAATATGAGAAAATGAATTTATGAAAACTTGGGATTTTGAAATTTGAGAATTTGAAAACGTAGGAAAATCTTGATTTGAACTTGGGAAATGCTTTGAAATGTCATTTGAAAACTTAGGATTTTGAGAAAATCAGATCCTGAGAAAGACTTTGAAATTCTTGAGAAAATTGAATTTTCTGAAATTGAAATTGGAAAATGAGTTTGAAAATAATGCAATTTGAATGATATGAATGAATGAATGAATATGAATTTGAAAAGATAATTTCATTGAGGAATTGGGAAATCTTTTTGAAACTTTGAGAAATGCAGTGCATTTTTGAAGTTAGCCTAAGAGTGTAGGCTGAATGTGGCTAATATGAAGATCATAAATCTTGGTTTTCTTCGTATTCTGACTATGGCCATAAATACGAATCCCATCGAGTTTATAAACTCCATAAAAGCTTGTGCACGTGCCATTCGTGTAAACCATAGTGAATTTGAAATAACTATGCATGAATCATACATCACATATTGAAATTTGCAGAAATTAAACTATATGCAATGCAGTCCTATTCTAAGCACAAATGTAACTCTTATTCCAAATTATTACATTTGATGTTACATTGAATTGAAATAAAATAAGAAAATAAAATCTTCTTCTTGAATATTCCTGCAAAACTAGAAAACAATGTTAGCACAAAAATGTAGGTTTTTCTGAATTTATCCGAAAATATGGAAAATTATCGGATATTATTCAGATATAAACCCAAATTCATACCCCCTTTGATATAAACATGATAAATAATGAATAAATTTCGAAAATAAACTTGAAAATTCGAAATTGGGGTCAAAATGACCAAATTACCCCGACCTTGAAATCAGGGTTTTCTGAAAGAATTATTATAAATTTTGGAATTTTGAAAATAAAATGAAATAAATCAAACATAATATGATAAAATATGATGATATGCATGAAATTTTGGATAATTAGAAATTGAAATTTCGAAATTTAGGTCAAAATGACCAAAATACCCCTGATAACAAGACTATGGCCTTGAAACCAGGGTGTTCTGAAATAAATTTTGCAAAATTGAAAAATATGAAATGAAAATGAGATTAAAATTAACCCTAATATGATTCTACCTGCTTATATACATGATAAAAACCCTAACATGGCGAAAATATCATAAAATATCGAATTTAACTTGATTTTCGCTTCTGAATTTAAAGATAAACTAACACATGGAGCAAATGAACTTGGAATTAAACCAAATTTGGCATGGACAACTAAAATAACCCTAGAAACATAATGGAGCTCGAAAATCTAATTTTTTGTATTTTTAAATATGGAAATTCAAATAAAAACCTAAATTTTGTGATTTTTGCCTAAAATGTTGATTCTAAAGGGGATTTAGGATATCAAATTTCCATAAAAATTTCCCAACTTTCATGGGGTGACAGAGGACAGTAAGGAAAGTATTTTTTCCTTTAACACTTTCTGGTTTTGACCTACGGTCGGAGCTGTATCACTCCGGCAAGTCGGATCGGAATCCGGCGACTCTAGGATTTAGGGGAAACAGACAGGTTTCGGTAGAAAACATGGGAAAAATGGTAGACAGATGGGAAAAAGGCTGAAATTGTGGGAAACTGTCCTTGACAAACATAGAAAGATTTGATTTTTTGACATCATTGGGATTCGGGTTACAGTTTGGAAAAGGACATACTGTTATCAAAGACCTAAATCTCTGGAATTTCTGGACATTGGAATCTGTTAGATAGAAAGAGAAAATCCGGGAAAAATAATGAAACAGATCCAAAAATTCCAAAATTTTGGGAAATGACAGTAAATTATGTTAGGAACAACTTTCATGTTGAAAGTTTTTGCAGACAAGTTACATATTTGGCGGAATTGATGCATTAGGATCTGTCTATACCCTGACAAAGGAAAATTGAGATTTTCCCAGAGGTCTGGAAAATCCGATTTTTTACAGAGGTCAAAACTAATTGGAAAAATCTCAAAATTTCCCGATCATCAGTAGATTCAATTATGAATCCACTATGAGTTTTGGAGGAAAATTCGGATCTTCCACAAGGGTAGTTCCGAAGGTTAAAGTCTGCTAAAGTAGAAACTAGAAGTTCAAAGAAGCAGAAAACCCGATTTAGGGTTTGATTTGTTCAAAGGGGTTCAAAAACCCAAAATAATCCAGATTTTTGGCGTGGAATCACAGACACGTAGATGTATTTACACTAAAAATACCAAGATTTATTAGTGAAACATTATGCATAAAATAAGAATTGAAATATGTGCCTAAAATCAAAATTATGTGCTATCAATGAGATCATACTAAATAGCTAAAAAAATAAAACGAAATAAATGTAACATCAAGAAAGACATGAAATATATTTAAAACTATGAGCAAAAAAATAAAAATAAAAATAAAAAAAATCAGGGGGATGACATTCACTTGATGTTGGCTGCAAGTGAGAGGGACCCAATCCATCCATCGGATGGATCCCCTCACCTAGATGGCCTTGACATAAAAGATAGAAAACTCAAAAACCCAGTCTTAAACTGATTTTTATATTACATTTTAAAAAAAGAAAAAAAAAAAAACATTCATAACAGTACGAAGAAAGAGGAAAATCAAACAAGCACCAATGAAACAAGGGCCTTACATGGCAACGGATGGGCTGAGAGCAGATATTTGCAATGGAGGCTACGGCAGCAAGTGGTGGGCGTTTCCTTTGGTATGATGTGTGAGGAACCGGCTGGTGCTACTGGGCGTGGAGGAGGAGCCGTGGCTGGTGTCTTATGTGGTGGCTGCAGTGGCTGTCACAAAGAAAGAAGTTGCTGGTGACTGTTGGCTGGATGGAGATGCAGCAAGAAGAGCTGCAACAATGGAGGCTTCAAAGGGGTAGATGCTACTCCAAAGCCTGCTGGAACCGTAGGTTGAAGGTGGCTCCAAGAGAGGCTGGTTGTTGCTGTGATGGTGACTGCCAAGGTGAGTCGGCTGGCAGCTGAACCTTGAGGTGGGAGGTTGGAAGCTGTGGTGGTGTACTGGCTGGAAGTGCACCTGTTGGATGCCACCAAGGAGGTAGCTGGAGAGGCTACAAGATGGCAGAAACAAGGCTTGAGGGTAGCTGGATGAAGGCTGTCACCAAAGGGTGAGGCGTCTCTTGGAGAAGGGCTGGAACCAAATGAACGTTGGATGCATGGAGATAGCTACAGCCATGGATATTTGCTGCAGTTGGTGGGCTTCCTTGTGGCAGCTAGAAGGAGCTTGTTGAGGCTGCTAAAGGTGTCAGGGCTGCTGCAAAGGGGAACCCAAAGAGAGAGAGAGAGAGAGAGAGAGAGAGAGAGAGAGAGAGAGACGTCAATGTGCTAAGGGGAAGATGGGAGGCGTTAAGAGGTGGGAGGCAGCCAACCGTGTCTCTTTTTTCTTTTTTTGGTTAGTAACTTAGGTTTTAATTCATTAAAACCTAAGTTGCTAATAATAATAACTGACTTTATTTTTTTGTCTACAGCCATACGTGAATGGCTGCAGCCTTGGCTTTTGAGAGAATTTCAAAGGAAGTAAGGAAGAAAGGGGAAAGAAGGAAGGGAAGAAAAAGGAAAGAAGAGGGAAAGAAGGAAAAGGAAAGAAAGGAGAGGAAAAGAAAAAGAAGAGGGGGCTGGAAGAACCATACGTGAGTGGAGAGAGAGGAAAGAAAGGAGGAAATAAAGAAAGAAAGAAAGAAAAGAAAAAGGAAGAAGAAAGAAAGAAGGAAAGAAAGGAAGGAGGAAAGGGAAAGGAGAGGAGGAGAGAAAGGAAATGGAGAAATAGAGGGGCTGGAGGTTTGGGCGACCACCTTGTGGGTCCCACCTCTCTAAAAAAAAAAAAAATAAAAAAAAAAAAAATCAATAAAAACAAAAATAAACAAATAAAAAGAAGCATCTTTTTTTTTTAATAAAATAGAAATGCAAATGAATGGGCCATCTCAGAGCGGCTCCAAATTTCAATTTTGAAATTCATTTTGAAGATTAGAGGGGTAAAATAGTTTTTTCAGAAAGTTTCCAGACGAAACGAGCTATTTTTGGCAGTTTTTTAAACGAGCTCGGATTTTGAAGTTCAATACCCCGTTGCGAAGCAAATCCAGTGTAGAATTTGAAAATGTAATTTTGAAAGAAATCCAGATTGTTTTTCTCGAGAAAATGCTTTCAACAAAATGAGCTATTTTTGGCAGTTTTTGAAACGAGCTTGGATTTTGAAGTTCAATACCCCGTTGCGAAGCAAATTCAGTGTAGAATTCAAAAAATTTGAGTTTGAAATAAATCCAGATTATTTTTCTTGAGAAAATATTTCCAAATTTAGACTCTTGGGGGTAAAATGTCAATTTTGGAAACCCAGGGTTTGAAATTGATTTCTGAAAGCTTTTAAAACTCGATCTGGATTGAAATTTATAAAACTGGAGTTATGGACTTCGAAAATGAAATGAAATGTGATGAAATGTTATGAAATGCTGAAAAATGATATGAAATGACATGAAATGCTATGCAAAATGCAGACCCTGAATGAAGAATTTTGGATGTCAGACCCCGATTGACACTTGTATCAGTTTTGAAAAACATTAAAATTGAGAAAATTTGCAAAATAGCTCAAGAAATGGTTTTCGGGACTCTATTGGGTCAGAGTGACACTGGAAATTAGGGTTTGAGCTGGATGAACTGGATTGAGCTAGGTTTTAGAGTTTTAGAACTCAAATGAACTGACAATGATATTGACTCAACTGACCTTTCCGACTGAATTTTCAAGAAAAGCTGCCATTTTTTAAGAAATGATACGGAATGGTCATTGGAGCGAAGTGAATTGCGAACCTGAACTGGCTTTGAGCTAAAATAAAGGTCAGTAATACTGAGATGAACTAAAATCAAGGCTCAAACACTAGCTCAACTGACTGAACTCAGCTCAATTTCAGCTGAAAGAGCTGAAATGGACTAAAATGGGCTCCTTGACACTTGGAAATGGTTTTGAACTGAAACTGGAGCGCTTGAACTCCTGGTGAGCTCAAGTTAGGCTCTTGGGAATATGACTGACTATGAATGACTGACTCAGAGACAATTGGCTTGGATTTGAGTGAGAAAAGAGCTCATTTATGAAGAAATGATCCCATTTTGGCAGGAATGGTCAGAAATGAAAATGGTATGTTCATTGTGAGCTCAAATGAGCTTGAGATGACTGATATTCTAACTGTTCTGAACTGACCAATGAGCTTAGTTGACTCCGACTGACTGGGGTCCGGGATGACCTAGGGGTAAAATGGAAATTTTCCTAATAAAAGTTGGTAAAATGATGATTTTCTGAAACTGACCCGGGGTTTGACTCCTACACTGACCTAACAGGGTTGGCACTACACGAGGAGGGTTGTTTAAGAATGAGTGAGGAAAATTTGGGGTGTTTACAGATATCTGAGATGGAACTGGATCTGGGTTTTGAAATAGAATTTGGATATAAAATTTGAGATCCAAGATGAAATTGAATTCTGGATCCTAAAGGGAATTTGGATCTGAATCTAAGATCCAAGGTAGAACTAGGTTCTGGATCCTAAAATGGATTTTGGATCTAGAATCTGAGATCCAAAGTGAAATTGGATTCTGGATCCTAAAATGGAACTGGATCTTAAATCTGAGATCCAATGTAGAGTTGGACTCTGGACCCTAAGATGGATTTGGATCTGAAGTCTGAGATCCAAATGTGAAATTGGAGTCTGGATCCTAAGGAGGAATTGGATCTGAAGTCTGAGATCCAATATGAGGGTTGAATACTGTGTTGAATATTGGATCCTAAAATGGATTTGGAGTTTATATTCAGAAGATGAGTCAAAAACTCCCAAGTTAGATTTGAACTTGGAAAATGAATTTTGAATATACAGATGAATCCCAAAGTCAATTTGGACCTTGGATTTGAAGTTTGAATTTGAAATTTAGAAAAATGAATCAAGAATCTCAAAGTTAAATTGAACTTTGAGTTTTATTAGAGCTTTTGAAAATGAATTTGAAATTTCAAAGTCAATTTGAACTCTGAAATCTGATTTGAATTTGAATATATAAAAATGAACTTGAAATCTCAAAGTTGGATTGAACTTTGAGATTAAAAATAGAATTTCGAAAAATGAAAGGATGAATTGGATTTGAGAAGGATTGAAGATAGATTGAGGAAGATATTTACATTACTTGGAGTTTTGAAAAAGGAATTTTTGGAAAATATGATTCAGTTCTATCCTAAATGATGAATGAATTTGAATAATTTTGAAATTGGGTTTTGAAAAGCTATTCCATTCTTTAAATGAATTAAAACAAGATTGAAGATATAATACATCCTTGACTATGGTCATTGAATGTATTATATAATAATCTATATTTAAATTCAGGTGAAGAATAAAACACATTTGGTGCTTTTATAGAATTTAAAATGAAATTAATTCTCAATATACCCTGACTATGGCCATTAGTATATATTTTGAATTAATTTTAAGTTAAATTCTGATAAAAGAAGAAAATGTTTAAGGAAAATATGATGAATTTTGAAAACGGATCTGGTGTGGATCCAGTGTTATTTCGTAAAAGATAAAAATACTAAGTTTTGTCCACACCCTGGCTATGGCCATTGATGTGGATCATCAACTTAAGATTAATTTACCTCTTACGAAATGGTACACGTGCCATTCGTGTTTCACCATTCGTGAGATTTTTAGAAAATGAAAGATAATAAAAAAAAAATGAGATGAAACAAGTAATTCCTATGGTATATACATGCTCACACATTCTAACCTAATGCTTGAAATTTAATTTTCTCATTCACACCTAATTCATTATATTGTTCGGGTTTAGTTCAAAATTTACAAGAGTTACTAATTCTAAACAAAGAAATGGCAATTCTTATGAATCTCCTGCAAAACAGGATTAGCATCATATAAAGTATAAAGAGCAATTTCATAAATTCTATTAAGGCTAGAACATACTCGATGATACCTAAATATCTATGAGGGAATGGATACAAGTATGGGATACACCGAATTTAGTGAGAAAGCATTTATTGTAACGTATGTGGCAAGACCAAGTGAATGCCAATAGACTGAACATATGTTAAGACTGATATTAATAGGTGCTATCAGATCCTGAAATTGCTACCATGCATACTTGGTAAGACAGTGCTAAGAAAACATCAAGGGCCAGTTAAAATATTTTATGGTGAAGATCAACAATTGAAACGAGACTGAAAACCATTATTCCATAGCAAGCGAAGGCATAGCAATGCTTAATTAAACTTGGTCGCAGGGTCCAAATACAAAACCTAAGGATACAACACATCATCTAACAGACTGTTCTTAATATAATGTTGAGCATGTGATCCTACATTTATTTAATACACAGCTGATAGCCTAACCATATGGTACACTAGTCCAACGAATGATATATACAGAATGTCGCTTAAGTGACAATACTATCTATGCCTAGGACAGTGAGAATGAACACGATGTTTGGTAACTGATAGGAGTCGGCCTTAGTGCTATGACAGAGTATGGTGGGGGTTGGATGATGGACAATGCAACCTAATACAGGGGTGAATTTAAAGAATCTGAGGCAAACACTAAAAGATGGACACAAGGGGCAGACCTAGCTGAAGCCAATAACCTTGTGGCATAAACATCATGTGCCATTGGATGACTGCTTGACAGTCATTGGAGCCAGTCCAGGAGAGTCTGATAGGCCTGTGGGCCACCTTTAGCAGCCATAAACCAGTTTGCAATCACATTAGTACAGAATCTCGATGGTATTAACAGACAGACCCCTAGCAGCATCTGTTTACTGATTTAACACATAAACCAGTAGGACTGGGCAACACAATAAGATGAGCATGGATGGGAAAGCAGCAAGTATGGAAATTTGCGATGACAGTGGACCTGATATACAAGACATATGCCAAAAAAAAATGCATTAGACGTGATGTTGTAAGTAATAGTCAGTGGGTATAGTGACAACACTATAGCAGTGGGTGAGTATGCAAGGGTAATATAAAAAAAAAAAAAGATCTTCTATACAATTCATGGAAAATTTAAGCAAATTTCTGCAACAGAATTCAAGTTAGATCTAGCAATTGATAAAATGAGTGTTAATAAAAAAAAAATTCAAAACCTGTGTAAGCTGATGTGGTTAGGAATTTGTTGAACAATCTGTGATGCAGAATCCTTACGCAGGTCCACCAATAAGCTTTATTGTTCCACCTTAAAAAAACGAATTCTGGGATAGCCACATGAATCTGAGACTAAAAAAAATTTCAAAATTAGATGATGATGCTAAAATCCCATGTAGGTGATTGAGTTTGTACAGGGCCAAAGCTTTCAGAGGGACAGACTGATAGATTTCCTATCAAAGTCATGGCTATGAGACAGTATAAGCTATCTGTTAAGCGAGGGACACTATGATAGAATACACGAGAGTAAGTAGTTCCATCGAATGCAAAAAAAAAAAGTTCTGATCCAAGGACGAAGTTGGTCCGGGTACTTGAAATTCACCATAATTTCCAACTCAAAGAGAGATAAAATACACATATTGAATCATAAGCATAATACTAGAGATTTTCCCACAAAGAATTTCATAAGATAAATCCATCACTTTCTACTGAAGCAACACAAGCAGAGAAGGGAGAACTGGGTTTTCCTTATCCTCCTTCTCTTTTTTTTTTTATTTGTTCTACAACAGTAAGGGAGCTATAGTAGGTATGGAGGGTATTTTGTAGAAAATAAATGATTTTGCTGAAGGTAAACAATGTGAATCTAGCACAAGATGCCAGGTGGGGGAAAAAATCGAAAATCAGAGATGGGTTGCTACTTACAACACCTGGATAAAATGCATCCTCGCATCTTCTGGTCTTCGGCATATTTACATTGCCAGCACTACTGGCCATAGGAAAAGTGTTACCTGAAATGTCACCTGCCTCTGTTTCAAATGGATTCCAACATGTCCTTTGGAGGTTTTTTTTTTTTGACAGATGATGTTGGCACCTCTACTCCTTTTCCTTGTAAGGATCAACGCGAAGAACATTCACAGAAACATTCCAGACCTATAAAAGATCAGGGTCTTCACACTATTGATGGGTTCGCCCTTGGTAAGACAGTAGTTGTCTGAGGAGGTTGTAACAACAAGTTGGAAAGCTTATGGGAAAACAGAAATTACACTTCAGCATCTAACGAACTGAGCTAGAACACCATGCCCAGTTTAGTCTCCCATGATCGATCCCTTGGCCAGGCCACTAATTTCCGATACTACATCAATTACTTCAAATTCGATCATCATTTTTTTGTTAACAGAACCTGAAAACAACAGTCTAAAACAGTCTGTTTAAATCTAGCTATATCTGGTTTTTGATGATCATGACGACCATGGAGCAATATAACAGCCATACACTTGAGTTTGGAATTTAAGTAACATGTAACAGTTAATATAGGATCGTTGGTACTCATAGACATTAACGAGAATACAAGGACATTAACCAATTTCCATTTGCAGTCTCATTTCTGCAAAACACAAAGAACCCGAATTCCCCCAAACTGTACCTGACCGGGGCATCTCAAATCATTAGAGCAAATGTGAACCTCCAGGTGTTCCAAAATTATTAAGTCTGATTAAGATCCAATCCACACCAAAAAAAACTTTTAGAATTGAATTATCTGAGCAGGAACGTGACATGAATAGCCACCCTTTTAGTAGATGTTAAGAATGTAAAAGTGGATGCACAACGTTAAATGGAAGAGTTCATACACAATTTATGAGAGCGAGGAAGAGGAAAAAAAAAAAAAGAACTAGACGAAACGATATACAGCAATGCAAGATAGCGGAAACATTTAACTGTATGAAAACCTCATGGTGATATTGAAAGATGAAATGCATGATACAGGAAGGCCTTATACAGAGCACACATAGCTCGATGTAGGCATCCTGCGTATCAAACAACCTGGGATTCATAGTAAATTGCCTTCTTCCTTAAACGTGAAGCCAATGAACCGACCTTCTCATCATGGAAAGCCCATAAAAAAAAAAAAAAGAAGAAGAAAAGGAAAGAAAGAAAGAAAAAAAGAAAATCGTAACAAGAAATCACAATAACACAGAGAGGATGCCACCCGAAAAAAAAAAAGGGAACGATAATAAAGATAGGAAACTAACTATGCAGAAACCCAAAAAAAAAAAAAATGTTGGAATCAAAAGATTCCGTTAATGTAGCGGCGTGATGGGTTGATTTACCACAAGTAAACCAACGCCATCACAAACGCTTCTATGAGGGAGAAATAAGGAAGATGCAAGAGGAATTGGGAAAACAGAAGGGAAGGAGAAGACAAATTATGCAGAGTCTAGGAAGATACGATATAAAGGAAAATTTAAAAGGTAAAACGAAGCAAAAGAGGGAGAAGAAGATTTTACCCATTTTCTGCAGGGATCGTTTGGACTACTTGGTGTTGCAAGGGTAGTCAGCCGGCTTTCTTCAATGGATAGAGGGGGATAGCTGGCAAGGAGTGGTGGTCTGAAATCCTTGCAGAGGTAGCCGACCTCCTTCAGCCTGCTGGTGATTCGGAGGAGCTTCAGAAGGGAGAATTGCAGATCTGTGAAAGGCAAAGGAGATGAATATAATCGATGGTTCTTGGGAGGAGATCGGAGAATGATTAGTAGCCTCGACGATGGGAGCCTCCATCCCCTTGATCGTTCACCCTATGCCCCTTTTATGAGAGGGTCGGAAGGGTCTGGAAGAGGAGAGGGTGGTTTTGCATCGACGGACCGAGGCCAATGAAGATGATCGAAGGGTTGGTGGATGATCTGTGAGGCTGTTGGTGATGGACGGGAGATAGAGGCTGTGATGGAGGTCGCACATGGGGGGGGGGATCGGCCATGGAGGAAGACTCTCCTCTCTTACGAAGCGCCGCCCTCTCCTCTCTTACGAAGGAAAAACCCTAAGCCACCAATTTACGAAAAAGGGCTCTTTCAAAAAAAGATTTTCTAAAGGTGTTTTTTCTAAAATGAGGTTTTTAGTAAAATATGATTTTTAAAAGTTAAAACTCATTCGTTTTTCTCGTAAATTTTCCAATTTTTTGGTTTTTTAGCTTAATTTTCATTTTTTTGTATTTTTGGAATAAAAGCCTAAGGCTTTATGAGAAAACAAAGATTATGATACTAATTTTTTTGTATTTTTCTGAGAAATATTTACAAAAGTGTTTTTCTGAGAATTTCAGACCATTTCGGGGGAATTTCTTCAGAAGAAATGGTTTGGACCCAGGTTTTGAGAAAATATTCGAGTTTTGATACTCGAATCGAGAAATATAACGTGATGGATCCAAACGGATACCGGACGAAGTGTTTGAGCTTTTCAGAAAGTTATTTTTGAGAATTTGATTGGATAATGAAGCTCAGATTTGGATTTTGATGTAGATCCGGATCCGAAATTGAGTCAGATATGTAAAATGAATTTAATTTCAACGAAATTTGAGAAAAAAAATGGAATTTAGATTTAAAACCGACTTAATTACCCAAAAAATGGGGAAAAAGGGCAAAAAGAGGATATTTACAACATTTAAAAAAATTTGGGGTGTTCACAGATGCCCCTCTTTGCTACTAAGCCGGTTGAAAGCCGAGCTTAGTGGCAAAGAAACACTCCAAATTTTGAAAAATGCCCCAGTCAGCCGATATGAACTGGGTATGGAAGAATTTATTTTGAAAGCACGTCTGTTCAAGCTTGAAACCATATTCTGAATGGTCCTGGGGGGATGAAATCCTCGACAATGATACAACTGAATGATAGAAATGAGGAAATCATGATGGGACTTTGGGTGAAAATCCCAGGGATGGTGAAAGATAAGAATTTTGATCAAGTTTCATGGGTGAGACAAGATCAGCCCTTTGGAATGACTCAGGTTTAGCCCTTAACCTGGAGGGGACGAAGATAGATCAAGATAATTTGGATGGGGGAAAGGAAATATAAACGGACCTCGATGGGACATTTTGAGAGAAATGCTGAAATTCCACTAGAGGGGGGGGTGAATAGTGAAATATGATAAAGATCGATAAAATAAAATAATCAGGCAATAAGGCACAACACATAAAACACATAATTTATACTGGTTCGGTCAGTACCCAGACCTGCATCCAGTCCCCAAGCAAACCACTTGAGCTTTCCACTATAACATCCGAGTCACCGGATAAATAGTACAACACCCTCTTCCTCAGAGGTCTTCTTCTCTCAACAAAGAAGGACAACACCCTCTTTCACAGAGGTCTTCTTCTCTCAACAGAGAAGGGCAACACCCTCTTTCAACAAAGAAGGAATACAGTGAATAACAGAAAGTTACAATACTTCCTATAGAACCTTCAGAAAGATATGAATGCACAAATGAAGGATTCTCAGAATGTTCTGTTTGTCACTCAGAGGATACTCTTTGTCAAAGAGCTGGACTTGACTTTTTCTCTTTTCTTTTTTTTCTTTTTCTCTTTCTTTTTCAAGGCTCTCTTTTCAAATATCGAATAGGAGTTTTTCTCGTTGTAAGCTCACACGTCTATTCCATTCCATTGTCGAATAGTTTATTTGAGTGTGTTTATATAGATTTAAAAAAGTAGTCGTTACATTTTGAAATCGTAGCCTTTTTGAAATGTGAAATGTTATGTCATTTCAAAAACATCTTTTAGAGAAATTCGAGAATGCCTTTTTCCATAAAAGTAAAATGTATGGTACACTAGTCGTTGTAATATTTTAGGTAATACATATTTTATGTAAAAAGTCTATTTCTTACAATAGTACATTGAACGTTGGATTGTAGTTTTGTCTTTATTCTAATTAATGATTTGAGGTACATAAGTACTTCTTTACTTTAAATGAGTGTAAGTACAATGAGTGCTTTGAGATATTTATTTGTACATAGTCATGTCAAGTTGTTTTCTTTATGTTGTGTTTTTCAAAGTATTCAAAGAGAATGAGGACTACAAGAAAGTCGACATTCTTTGAGAAGGATATTAACAAGGATTTCTTACAGGAAGTTTTTAATGCTTGTACAAAGAGAATGATGACTTCAAGTAAGTCGACATTCTAAGGGTTTGTAGAAAGGTAACTAGAGTCTTTTCAAAACAATATATTATATTTGTTTTCTTTGTGTAGCCGATTTTCATGTTTTGTCTTTTACCTATTTTTGAAATCATTTCTTTAAAGAAGATAACTAGAGTCTTTTCAAAAACATTATTATACTTGTTTTCTTTGTGTAGCCGATTTCATGTTTTGTCTTTTTCCTACATTTCTTTTTCATGTTGTCTTGTATATAGTGTAAGGTACAATTATTACATGACAAAATATCTTTTTCATAAAAGGTTGTAAGAAGGTACAATTATTAGTTTTCAAAAAAGGAGCTTTTTGAAACTATCGTATACTTTTATGATATAGTTTATATGCATGAGTATGTAATATGCAATATGAATGTTCCTGAAGGTTCTGTTACATATGACTCTAAAGAAGAAGAAAATCTTCATCTTGAGGTAGCCGATATCTTCAGTTGAACTTTAGGAATGCATGGCTCATCAAGCTTTTTCTTCAAGGAGTATGATTGCACTAAAGTTGTACTTGAACAGGAAGTCTCCATCCTTTTTGGGTGAGATATCCTTGCATCAAATACTCGTTAGATGTATGGCAAAACATATTCAGTCATAATATAACATTTTTCAAGAGGACATATTATCATATTATATAAAATCAAATACGACAGTGTATCATATTATGTGACATCAAAACAGAGTTTCTAAATATTCTCTCCCTTTTTGATGATGACAAAATATGCTCCCCCTGTCAAAAAGACATTATGCATAGAAATAATAATATGATAAAATATTGAAAAAAGTTTAAAGAGAGTATTTCTCCAATAATGGAGACAGGTTTTCTCCCCCTTTGTCATGGACAAAAAGGAAGGGATCAGAGTAAGAGAGTTATTACAGATCAAAAGGAATTAAAAGTTATTACAGACCGAAAAAAAAACAAGTTTATCCCGAAGGTGGAGGAGGTTGATGTGTTCGGTCGGCACGATTCTGCTGGTGAGCTTGATGAGTCTGCTGCAACAGAGCTTGATTGCGAAGAATACGATCCTGAGAGCGCTGGACATCCATCAGAGCAGGGAAGTAATTGAAGGTGGATGTTGGATCTTCTTCATCAGAGTCAGGCATGTGCAGGGACCTTAGATTGAAGGTGGTAGCATCGAGGACCTGAGAGGGATGGAGGATAACTTCGTTGTGAAGGGGTACTTTGAAGTATTTGAGAATGGGAGTTATGAAACACCCGAAAAGAAGAGGCTTGAATTTCTGATAACGAATAAAAAGGTTGAAAAGAATGGAGGACCAGTTTATCGGAGTAGAAGAAAAAATTGCGTATATAAGAAGAGAGATTTTTCGTGGAACTAATCCCTTGCGGGGAAGCTTGGGATAGATGTTGTGGAGAAGAATCTGGGCAAGTAATTGAGCATGAGGTTGGAGATTCCTCATGTGCCAGGGAAGTTGGTAGCAGTTGGTACAGAGAAGAATTTTTCGAAGTACCGATCGTTCGATAGGTACTATGGTGTTGAGGTCGGTGCCGGTGGAAGGCAGATTTAGAATTCTACCTAGTGAGGAAGCATGAAAGAACATCAGCTTTCCTCGGACTTTACTGATGATGGTAGTTTGTTCATGATCAGTGGAAAAGTTTGTATAGAAAAGTCGAACTAGTTCAGGATAGTAGGCAGCTTGGGATGAAGATCCTAGTAGATGTTTGAGTTCAGGGAGATAATTGTCTAAGTCAAATAGCATGAAGTCGTCGAAGTTAACCAATTTACCTTCATGAATGGGGCGAGAGCATAGTAAGTTGTAATCATGAAACAGATCTGGATACCTTAGATCTGCTGCAGTAATCACATTGTTGGAGGAGGAAGAGGCCATTGCAAGAGCTTGTAAGAAAACAGGACTAAGAAGGGCGAGTTTGAAGTGGGTAATAGTTTGTAGGATGATAGATGGATACGAGTGGAATTGGTGTGTGATGAACCAATCCATTAAATAGAGGAATGAAAATAATTTTGATAGGTTTTGAATGACATTGGAAGTGAGTGATTTTTAGAATTTAGTCAAATAAAGAAATCCGTGAGTAGTAAGTTAAGAGACTTGTGAATGACAAATCAAATCAATGTTTAAAGATAGTGTATTATATTGGGTTGAGAAGGACATAGTTTTGAAATAATTAGTATATATATAGATTTTACTATGGGTGAGTTTATCGACTAGTGAGAGAAGCCATTAATAGAGTATGGGGTGTCATGTTGAACTAAAAAGAGTGAATGATTTTAAAAATAATGGCCTAATAAAACAAACAAATTTTTACTTTATGTGGAAGTATTCTTAATTCGTGAATTGAGAGTTTAGAATAGGACAACCCATGGGGTATGTGATGTCTTTTTTTGCAATCGTTGTAATTTTGAAAAGATTTTTATATGAAAAACATGTGAAAACCAGACATCAAATAATAAAAACCGGTTCTCACTAGTGGATGAGACCGGGTCGAACTCAGGGAACGGGAATATATCGTATTCAAGTACACAAGTCTAAACTAATCTTTATTGCCGAATTATGGAAATGTAAAATGTTCAGAAAAGTAAACACAACTAGATATTACAACAAATGAATACCCTTCGCAGAGGGCGTAAAGTGCAATATTTACAAACCCAATTAAAATTCCTAATTCTAAAAATAAAAGCAAAAAGACTTTATTCTTCGTACTTCGTGTCACGTAATCGCTTCCACTCCACTCCTGTGCTATCCTACACAATTCAAAGGAACACGAGCAGTACCACATATAGAAGTAAAAACAATATTAAACTAGCTAAATGCTAAGAACATTGAAATATAGCATCAAAAGAAACTAATGACCATTAAAACTATATTAAACTAATGTTAATTAACTGAGTAATTCTAAAACTAAGAGTAATATAAAAGACAACTAAGCAATTTTCACAAAATAGAGAATTCAATTAACTGACCAAATTAACAACACAGACAATTCAATCAACAACTAATACCTAATTAGCATAGGAAAATGCAATATCAAAAATACAGAAACTTAACTATATACTAAAAAAATGTAAATGAATTGAAATGTATTAAAAAAAATTAGACAATGCATGTAATGAAATAAGAAGAGATTCAATAAAATGAAAAACAAACAGAATTAGAAATGAAAGAGACAGGAATTAAAAAAAACAAAACAGGAAAATGACTGAATAATAAAAGAAACACAGAAATTTAATGCAATGAAAAGTATTGTAAAATTACTGAAAATTCAAGAAAAACAACATATGAAATGGAAAACTGGAGAACAAGGAATCAGTTTCAAAAACTGAATTGTAAAACAGAATTTAAAACTACGATACTACAGATTATACTGAAAATACAATTGCAGATCTAAACTAAAAAATGAAAACAGGAAATGAGATGATCTAAACAACTACGATGAAATCTAAAAGATATACAAGGAAATCAAGAAATGAAAAATCAAAGAATGAATAAAACCAGAAAAAAAAATTCATGAGACAATGGAATCAAACAAAGAATTGCTGAAATGAAAACATGAAAAAAAATTGCATAATAGAAATTGAGATCAATCTTACGTATACTATAGCAAAAATGCAGCATAAACAAGCTAAAAACAACAACGAATCTGTAAAAAAAATTGAAACTCACACAGATTGCATACAGAAAATCACAGAAAAGAAAAATGCTCAATATAACAGAATTTGTTGCAGAAAAAAACAAATTTGCTGAATCAAGACAAATAAAAAACCGACAGATGAGAAAAACACCAAGAAAGAAGAAATCGAATCTGATGCATATATTTTTTTCATTTTTCTTTGCTGTAAACAAAAATCAAATGATCTATTTATTTATTATTTTTTTTCTTCGTTTTTTCTGTAAACAATGGTAAACAAGAATGATTGAAAAGAAAGAAGATGAAGATGAAGGTGAGGAACTGAAGATCGGAAGAAGAAGAAGTAGAAGAAATGAAAATCAGACTGAAGAAGAAAAGGAGGAAGAAGAGGAAGGTTTTGGAAAAACTTACCGTGAACAGAGGAAGGATTAGGGAAGAAGTGGCGGCCTCCACACCACGCCGTCGCCGGACTGAAGCATATCCACCGCCGGATTGAAGAAGATAAGGAGGAAGAAGAAATAGAGGAAGAAGAAGAAGAACGAGAATCCGGCAATGGAAATGGGTGAGAAGAAAGGGAAGAGAGGGAAAGAGGGGAAAGGGAATTGGTTCAGGCGTAAAGAGGAGACGCCTGAACTTTGCGTTTTTTGGGGTTTTTAAAAACACAAAACCGGCTGGAATCGGTTTGAAAAAATGCAAACCGGTTCAAGCCGGTTTTATTATTTTATTATTTTTTTAGTTTTTTAACAAATGCAAACCGGTTTGAACCGGTTTGGTTTATTATATTTTTTTTTTGTTTTTTCAATTTTCAAAAATTACAAACCATGTAATGGTTTGTTTTTATATTTTTTATTTTCAAAAATCTACAATAAACTATTTAAAAGTTTTTATTTGCTAAAAACTCAAAACCTCATTTGATTATTATTATTTTTTTCTAAAAAAATATAACTATTCTAATTTTTTTTTCTTCTTTTCTATAAAGAAAATCAAAATGATTTAACTAACTTGCAAAATGAAACTATGTTTCTCTATTTTCTTTATTTTTTAATTTTTTTATTAACAACTAAAACTACTACGTAAATACAAACATTAAAATATGTACTAAAATGCAAAATAAAGCTACTTTTTCAAGCATTTTCTAATTTTCAATCATTTTAGCTCATTTACTCGAAAACTAACATAAAATTGGGTTTTTGAAACATTATTTTATAAAATCATGCATATTTTAATGTTAATTAACCCTGAAATATATGCATGATCAAATACCCCCATGCTTATGTTTTGCTAGTCCTCGAGCAAACTAGAAAAATGCATGAAATGAAAACTATCACCTAACTCACTTTCGTAGGAATCACGGTTGCATTTAGCTCATGCAACAAGCCCTTTCAACCCCTGGGTTACCCCAGTGGACGAGTAAGGTCTCGTGAGGGTTTGCAGTGATGCTACCCACAAACATCTCTGTCATGTATGCATAATATTACACATCCTCACAATCAGTAGGTAATTAAAGACTTTGTTTTCACAAATATTTCCTGTTACAAAAAAAATCAAAACATAATTAGAGTCTTTTATCTACCACCACAGAAAAAGAATTTCTTTCACTTTTCTAAATATCACAATTATTTATGTTTTATTCTTAGAAAATCCAATAAAAACATATTATTATTTACTTATCCTCACTCATATGTTTTCTGCACAGGTTTTCTCAATCACACTTCTAAGCACTGAACTTTTCTTTCTTTTTCAGCTCTTTTCTCGATTTTTTCATTTTTTTCACGCTTTTTCTTTTTGCGCACTTATTCTTCTCTTATAGCTTGCGTGTGGTCTGCTTTTATGCCTTGTGCAATGTCAATATCTTCTATACTTTTTCAATACATACCAAAAGATATCAACTAAGACATAAAAGTGACTTCCTTCATTCACCTTTATAACATGAGAATCAAACATTTCAACTTGTATCTGTTCTCAGTTACTTAGGATCACGAAGTTTTCCACTCTCCTTTTCGAAATGGAATTAAAAGTTTCAACTTACATCTAAGTTCCATCTACTAAGGATTGTGGAATTATCCAAACAACCTAACACATGCTATATTTTTTCTTTTGAGCTCATTTTTTACACTTTTGTTCATTTGCTTAGTTTTTTTTAAAATAGAACTGTGCATATTCATATTTATGATTCAAAATAAATTCTAACATGTATCTATCATCATTTCTTTGAAATTCGCATAAACAACCATAATTTTTAGATCTATGTCAGAAAAAATTTTCGTGGGGCTTAAAAATCCTCTAAAAACATCAGATTTGAAATAACATTCATATAAGTTTAAACTCTTTCTTTAAAAATCTACTTTTCATGAGATATATGTAAACATGTGCAAGAACGTAAACAAAAATATCAAGGTGTGCACTCTACACCCTCCCCCATGCTTGAATGACACTGTCCCAGTGGCACTCCCCCATGCTTGAATGAAACTAAGTGAATGCACATGAGAGAAATAAATGAAGGAAAGAGTAGAATAACCTGACATGAATTAAAAATGCACATTCTATGAATGTAATTAATGCAATGTATACATGATAAAACATGAAACTCATGAATGAAACAAAAAGAACATGAAAAACTCATGAAAAAGTAAAAACAAAATAAAATCTATAAATTCTAAACAAATCTAATAATATACAAGATATGGGTTGCCTCCCATAAAGCGCTAAGTTTCACGTCCCCAGCCAGACGGATCCCTGGAAAAACCTTCATCGTCCATGAGATCAATGGACATGAATTCAGACTCAACCGGGCTCTATGAAGAAAAGAGTGTCATCTGTGACACTACGCACTGTGTTTCCATCCCTTCTACCTCCAAATGTAGTATCATGACTCTCTTGACATGAGGAACTAAGATTAGTCTCATCTGAGAGACTGGTCAAGAATTGAGAGTCTAGGACCGACCGAGTACCAATGAATGCAACTTCAGACAAGTGGTGAATATGATCTAGCTTGACTTGGTCAAGCACCTTCTGCATCTGCACCTATTGCTTACTAAGAATTGGTGATCCTAAAGGCTGAGAAAATGGGGCTTTATATGATGAAAATGTATGCTGTGAGTAAGGCCCCTTCTGTTGAGGTATCATGGAGATCGACTCGTCAGTATAAATGATATGAGGTTCATGAGTCGATTCCTGAGTGGAGTGACACGCCTTCCCATACTGGAGGGAAGTAACAGATTTGACTGGCTCATGATGTGAAGTAGGTTGCAAGTCAAATAACATGGAATCCTCTCCCTTGGATGTGACAACAGACTGACTATGAAAGTTCCCCTGATTTTGTCTACTCAATGTCTGAGCTAACTGTCCCATTTGAGTCTCTAGCTTGGCTATTGACTGCGTATGGGAACACAAAGTGGCCTTGATATCAGAAAAAGCTTCTAACATCTTCTCTTGAAATGATGAACTTGGAATGGGCTCCTGAGGAGAAGGTAGACAATACTGGGGATGAACCTGTGGAAATATAGGATGCGAGTAACCTTGTAAAGGGTTACTGGGTCTATACTGTGTCTGGGAGGGCTGATGGGATGGGAAAATAAACTGGTTTCGCCAACCTGAGTTATATGAGGATGTAAATGAATCGGGCATGGGTTTAACGAAACCTTGGGCAGCATTCACTTGCTCCTGAACGAATTCAGGATATAAAGGTGCTGCCGGACAATCCGCAACACAGTGTGCAGGGCTAGCACATATCTCACACACTCTTTCTATTGGATTTCTCGAAGAATTGGCTAGGAATTGATCTAACTTCCTAGTCAATTGGTCAACCTTGGTACGCAATTCTAACTCGGACCCAACTTCGGAAATCCCAACTTTCCTAGGACCACTAGGCAGAGATGTAGTCCTATCGAACCGTGAAGACAAATTATGATGCATCTTGTTTTCACTCAAGGTCTCAAATAGAGACCACGCCTCGTCCTCACTCTTGAGCATAAAAGTGCCCCCACAAGACGAATCAACCATTTGACGATGCTTTTTAGTAAGCCCGTCATAAAAATACTGCACCAACTGCCAACGAGGCACCTGGTGATGGGGACACTTGCGGAGAAGATCTTTCAATCTCTCCCAAGACTCGTGAAATTGTTCTCCCTCAATTTGAGAAAAACTGGTTATATCTTTACGAAACTGATTCGTTTTACCAATTGGGAAGTATTTTTTTAAAAATTCTTTTTGCATTCCTTCCCAAGTAGTAATACGAACCGTCTCAAGAGATTTTAACCAGTGCTTGGCTTTATCTTTGAGAGAGAACGGAAACAAAGTCAACCGCATAGCCTCGTCTCCAAAATTATTGATTCGCACAGTCGAGCAAATCTCAAGGAATTCGTCGAGATGACGATATGGGTCCTCATTGCTAAGGCCATAAAACGAAGGTAACATTTGAATCACACTGGCCTTAATCTCAAAATGGCTCGCTCCTACATCAGGTCTCGTGATGCAGGAGGCGGGAGTATACGTATTTGGCATGAAGTACTCCCTCAAAGGACGGATCAAATGATGATCGTCAGCCATTGCGTACACCTTAGAGTAGACCGGTGTAGCACACGTCCTAACTTTGGGTTTTCTACCTAACTAACGCACTAAGCGGCCAAACCACGCAAACCACAAAGCGAGTGAACTAAAAACAACACAAAACTAAACAAACACCACGCAGTTACACATAAAAGAGATTATGCATAAGAAATATAAAATCTATGTGTACGGTACCAATCGTACACAGTCACCTCTAAAGGAATCCTAATAGGTGGGCTGTGCAGAAAAGTAAGCTCGTCTCTAAGATATGCACATACGTGGTTCTAAACCTAAATGCACACAAACACTAGGCAATAAAGCAAATACTAATATTACGCCGTTCCCCGGCAATGGCGCCAAAAATTTGATGTCTTTTTTTGCAATCGTTGTAATTTTGAAAAGATTTTTATATGAAAAACATGTGAAAACCAGACATCAAATAATAAAAACCGGTTCTCACTAGTGGATGAGACCGGGTCGAACTCAGGGAACGGGAATATATCGTATTCAAGTACACAAGTCTAAACTAATCTTTATTGCCGAATTATGGAAATGTAAAATGTTCAGAAAAGTAAACACAACTAGCTATTACAACAAATGAATACCCTTCGCAGAGGGCGTAAAGTGCAATATTTACAAACCCAATTAAAATTCCTAATTCTAAAAATAAAAGCAAAAAGACTTTATTCTTCGTACTTCGTGTCACGTAATCGCTTCCACTCCACTCCTGTGCTATCCTGCACAATTCAAAGGAACACGAGCAGTACCAGATATAGAAGTAAAAACAATATTAAACTAGCTAAATGCTAAGAACATTGAAATATAGCATCAAAAGAAACTAATGACCATTAAAACTATATTAAACTAATGTTAATTAACTGAGTAATTCTAAAACTAAGAGTAATATAAAAGACAACTAAGCAATTTTCACAAAATAGAGAATTCAATTAACTGACCAAATTAACAACACAGACAATTCAATCAACAACTAATACCTAATTAGCATAGGAAAATGCAATATCAAAAATACAGAAACTTAACTATATACTAAAAAAATGTAAATGAATTGAAATGTATTAAAAAAAATTAGACAATGCATGTAATGAAATAAGAAGAGATTCAATAAAATGAAAAACAAACAGAATTAGAAATGAAAGAGACAGGAATTAAAAAAAACAAAACAGGAAAATGACTGAATAATAAAAGAAACACAGAAATTTAATGCAATGAAAAGTATTGTAAAATTACTGAAAATTCAAGAAAAACAACATATGAAATGGAAAACTGGAGAACAAGGAATCAGTTTCAAAAACTGAATTGTAAAACAGAATTTAAAACTACGATACTACAGATTATACTGAAAATACAATTGCAGATCTAAACTAAAAAATTAAAACAGGAAATGAGATGATCTAAACAACTACGATGAAATCTAAAAGATATACAAGGAAATCAAGAAATGAAAAATCAAAGAATGAATAAAACCAGAAAAAAAAATTCATGAGACAATGGAATCAAACAAAGAATTGCTGAAATGAAAACATGAAAAAAAATTGCATAATAGAAATTGAGATCAATCTTACGTATACTATAGCAAAAATGCAGCATAAACAAGCTAAAAACAACAAAGAATCTGTAAAAAAAATTGAAACTCACACAGATTGCATACAGAAAATCACAGAAAAGAAAAATGCTCAATATAACAGAATTTGTTGCAGAAAAAAACAAATTTGCTGAATCAAGACAAATAAAAAACCGACAGATGAGAAAAACACCAAGAAAGAAGAAATCGAATCTGATGCATATATTTTTTTCATTTTTCTTTGCTGTAAACAAAAATCAAATGATCTATTTATTTATTATTTTTTTTCTTCGTTTTTTCTGTAAACAATGGTAAACAAGAACGATTGAAAAGAAAGAAGATGAAGATGAAGGTGAGGAACTGAAGATCGGAAGAAGAAGAAGTAGAAGAAATGAAAATCAGACTGAAGAAGAAAAAGAGGAAGAAGAGGAAGGTTTTGGAAAAACTTACCGTGAACAGAGGAAGGATTAGGGAAGAAGTGGCGGCCTCCACACCACGCCGTCGCCGGACTGAAGCATATCCACCGCCGGATTGAAGAAGATAAGGAGGAAGAAGAAATAGAGGAAGAAGAAGAAGAACGGGAATCCGGCAATGGAAATGGGTGAGAAGAAAGGGAAGAGAGGGAAAGAGGGGAAAGGGAATTGGTTCAGGCGTAAAGAGGAGACGCCTGAACTTTGCGTTTTTTGGGGTTTTTAAAAACACAAAACCGGCTGGAACCGGTTTGAAAAAATGCAAACCGGTTCAAGCCGGTTTTATTATTTTTTTTTTTTTTAGTTTTTTAACAAATGCAAACCGGTTTGAACCGGTTTGGTTTATTATATTTTTTTTTTGTTTTTTCAATTTTCAAAAATTACAAACCATGTAATGGTTTGTTTTTATATTTTTTATTTTCAAAAATCTACAATAAACTATTTAAAAGTTTTTATTTGCTAAAAACTCAAAACCTCATTTGATTATTATTATTTTTTTCTAAAAAAATATAACTATTCCAAAAATTTTTTTCTTTTCTATAAAGAAAATCAAAATGATTTAACTAACTTGCAAAATGAAACTATGTTTCTCTATTTTCTTTATTTTTTAATTTTTTTATTAACAACTAAAACTACTACGTAAATACAAACATTAAAATATGTACTAAAATGCAAAATAAAGCTACTTTTTCAAGCATTTTCTAATTTTCAATCATTTTAGCTCATTTACTCGAAAACTAACATAAAATTGGGTTTTTGAAACATTATTTTATAAAATCATGCATATTTTAATGTTAATTAACCCTGAAATATATGCATGATCAGTATGAGTGAGAGGCAATAATAGTTTTTATTTAAGAAGTATATATATTGATAAGCGTGAGAGGAGAGTGAAAGACAGAAAAAGATGATACGGATATGTAGAGAAAAGAGAAAGGTTATAAAGGACAACATTCACTTGATTTAGATATGACATAAAGTAGAGTTAGAATAAATAAAGTTTTGCTTGAAGACAAGATTTTTATGAATCTCGATTTAAGAGAGAGATATAAAATGAGAGAGAGTCATGGTCACGGATGGAAGATCACGTCATATGAGATAAAAAAAATAAAAAAGGTGGTACTAGTAGTGCTAGAAACAATAGAGGACAAGTTGTCGACAAAGGAGAGTTTAAAAAATTATTTCATAAATGATGTGACAGGATGATAATAGATTATACTTAAGCTATGAAATAACCGATGATATAGTAAACGTTTTACGTGAAATATAACCACTTAAAAGGTGATAAAAAAAATAATCACTTTGAATTTTTCATAAGAGGGTTTAAGATTTTTGAGAAGAATATTGATAAAAGGTCATAAAAGGGAATATATCACATGAATATAATTAATTTAGAATAATAATTAAAGTCATGAGGAATATAATATCATGTTTGGAGGTCGGCTAGCTTATCGTATGAGAGGTTGCCACAAAAAGACAAAAGATATAAAAGATGAAATGAACATGAGTGATGTGATCCAAGTCATGATGGCTTTTTACTTAAAGTAAATGGTTCTTATGGATATACGTAAAAGGAGATAGGACAAGAAGTCATTATGAGAGTGTACTTGAAAGATGACATGTTGAAAGACATAAAGAATGTGGTATGATGAATGAATTTCTATGAGTATTGTGAGTATACGAAAATATGAAAACATAGTTTGACTTTGAATAGTAAAACAAACAAAAAAAAATCGATAATAAGAGACTTTTAAAATAAGGTTTTACAAGTCACTTAGTTTGCAAATTCCTAGTTCTCTTCTAATACGTGTGAAGTCTTCATGTTTTAATGGTTTAGTGAATATGTCTGTTAACTGTTGATTAGTGGGTATAAATTCGAGTTTAATAATGTTGTTTAAGACTTGTTCTCTTAAGAAGTGATGTCTTATTTGAATGTGCTTAGTTCGTGAGTGTAAAATTGGATTTTTAGATAAGTTTATAGCACTAGTATTGTCACAGAAAATAGTTGTATTTTCAAAATTTAAACCAAAATCTTTTAAGGTTTGTTTCATCCAGATAACTTGTGTACAGGCTAGGCTAGCAGCAATGTATTCAGCTTCAGTGGTTGATAAGGATACATAATTTTGTTTCTTACTGAACCATGAAACTAGTGAGTGCCCTAGCATGTGACATGTTCCACTTGTGCTTTTTCTATCAGATTTACTTCCAGCAAAGTCAGCATCGCTGTATGAGATTAGATCAAATGTAGAGGATTTTGAATAGAATAATCCAAAATCAACTGTGTCTTTTAAATATCTCATTATTCTTTTTATAGCTTTAAGATGTGATTCTTTTGGATTTGACTGAAATCTAGCACACAAGCAAACACTGAACATAATATCTGAACGGCTAGCAGTTAAATAAAGAAGTGATCCTATCATACCTCGGTATACCTTTGTATCAACAGACTTACCATCTTCATCTTTGTCCAAAACAGTAGTAGTGCTCATAGGAGTAGATTTGGAAGCAGTTGAGTTCATGTTGAACCTCTTCAGAAGTTCATGAGCATACTTAGATTGATTGATGAAAACTCCATCCTTGGTTTGCTTAATATGCAGTCCAAGAAAGTAGGTGAGTTCTCCCATCATACTCATTTCAAACTCTTTCTGCATGGACTTAGAAAATTCTTCACAAAGAGTGTTGTTAGATGATCCAAAGATGATATCGTCTACATATATCTGAACAATTAGGGTATGATCATTCACTATTTTTACAAATAATGTAGAGTCTGCTTTGCCTATAGAAAAACCCGTTTTTAACAAGAAGGTTTTAAGTCTATCATACCAAGCACGAGGTGCTTGTTTTAAACCATACAAAGCACGTTTGAGTTTGAAAACATGATCTGGATATTGTTCATTTTCAAATCCTGGAAGTTGTTTTACATAGACTTCTTCATTTATAAAACCATTTAAAAAGGCACTTTTAACATCCATTTGATATAATTTGAAATCCATATAGCTTGCATATGCTAAAAACATTCTAATAGATTCAAGTCTAGCAACAGGAGCAAATGTTTCATCAAAATCAATACCTTCCTCCTGGTTGTATCCTTGAGCTACTAGTCTGGCCTTGTTTCTTATAACATTACCTGTTTTGTCTAGCTTGTTTCTGAAGATCCATCTTGTCCCAATGATTGGATGATCCTTTGGTCTAGGTACAAGATCCCAAACTTCATTCATTTGGAATTGATTCAGTTCTTCAGTCATGGCTAGCATCCAGAACTCATCGATGATGGATTCATCAATCTTCTTTGGTTCAAGTTGAGAAATGAATGCCATATTTGCAATCCGTTCTAGCTGAGCTCTAGTTTGAACCCCCTTTGTTAGGTCTTCCAAAATCTGCTTTTGAGGATGATCTTTGATATCGACAAATGTTCTTTGATGATCATCTTCATTAGACTTAGCTGTGTTATCTAAAAATAAATCTGTACTTTCAATATCATCATCGTTAGTTTGCTTATGAACAGATTGATCAATAGATTCACAGAAACTAACATGCATAGATTCTTCAATAGACTTAGAGTGCTTATTGAAAACCCTGTATGCTTTACTATGACTTGAATATCCTAAAAATATTCCTTCAATAGATTTAGCATCAAATTTATCTAGGCTATCTTTTGTGTTTAGGATAAAGCATTTACAACCAAAGACTTTGAAATAGTCTATTCTTGGAGTTCTGTCATAGAATAGTTCATATGGAGTTTTATTTAATAAGGGTCTAATGAAAACTCTATTTGTTATGTAGCATGCAGTATTAACAGCTTCTGCCCAAAAAGATTTAGCAAGATTATTGTGTTGGAGCATAGTCCTGGCAGATTCCTGAAGGGTTCTATTCTTTCTTTCTACTACACCATTTTGAGGTGCAGTTCTAGGAAAGGCAAAGTTATGAGAAATACCATGCAAGTTACAAAACTTTTCAAAAAGTTCATTTTCAAATTCTCCTCCATGGTCACTACGGATTTTAACAATAGAACAAGATTTTTCATTTTGTAGCTTTTTACATAAGATTTCAAACTGACAAAACGTGTCACTTTTGTTTTTCAAAAATATTACCCAAGTAAATCTTGAGTAGTCATCTACAATGACAAAAGCATATCTATTATGATTAAGGCTAGCTACCCTAGAAGGACCAAAAAGGTCCAGGTGGAGAAGCTCTAAAGGTCTTTTACTTGAAATGACATTTTTTGATTTGAAAGAAGATTTTGACAGTTTTCCTAATTGACATGCATCACAAAAATAATCCTTTTTAAGAGATATTTTGGGCAACCCACGTACTAACTTATCTTTAGCTAATTTAGACATGTATTTAGAATTGATATGACCCATTCTCATGTGCCATAGATGTTGAGTGTCATTATTAGCTATGAGGCAATGTTCTGTGATGTTTTCTAGGTATAGTTCATATATGTTATTCTTTCTTATACCTTTTAAGATGATGTTTCCATTAGTGTCAGTTATGAGGCATGCATCATGATTAAAGTTAACATTATAACCTGTGTCACACATTTGACTGATACTTAGTAGGTTATGTTTTAAGCCTTTAACAAGGAGAACGTCTTTGATAAGAGGTTTATCTATGTTACCAATATTACCAATACCAATTATCAAACCTTTGTTGTTATCTTCAAAGGTGACGGTCCCTCCTTCTTTATGATGAAGAACAGCAAAAAGGTCTGGATGTCCTGTCATGTGCTTTGAACATCCACTATCTAGTATCCATCTGTTCTTCTTCTTTGGAGCCTGCAAAACATTAAGTAAATCTCTTTTTTGGTACCCAATCAGGTCCTTTTTTGTTAGACTTTAGAACCCATATCCATTTGGATTTGGGTTTGTCTATATCTTTAGAGGAGTTAAAAAAATTATAATACTCCTTATTTGGTTCAGACGAACCTTTCACAAACGTGGTCTTTTTACAAGAAGGCTTGTTGAAATGAGAATAGCCAATACCATTCTTGTAGAAAGAGACTTTCTGAGAGGATAAGAGTTTATCCAAGTTCTCTTTACCTTTAGTAAACTTGAAAACCGTTTTCATGAGGTTCTCAGTTTTACTTTTTAGTTCTGAAATTTCTACTTGCAGATTTTTAGTTTTGGAGCTAGTAGATGAGATTTCAGACATAAGCATTAAGTTTTTCTTTTTCAACTCAGAGTTCTCACTACTGAGTTTTCCATTTTTCTGAGAGAGCTCTAGATTTTCAGATTTTAAGGCTTTATTTTTTAAACTCAAATTTCTAGATTCTTTAAATAATTCTTGAAAAGCATCTAGAAGTTCTTTAAAGGAAAAATCAGAAATTTCACTTACAGAGCTTTCATTAGCCATGAAGCACATGTTTGCAGTTTCAGCTTCATCATCACTTGACCCTTCACTGATGGATGGTTCTGAATCATCCCATTGAGCATGCAGAGCCTTTTTCTTGAAGAACCTCTTCTTTGGTTCCTCAGTCTTGGATTTTCTTTTGAGAAGGGGACAGTCACGTCTCAAGTGGCCTGGCTTATTACATTGATAGCACATGGGATCTTCTTTAGGATCTTTTCTTTCCCTGTGCCTGTTTGGAAGCCGGTTCCTTCTCATAAAGCGCTGGAATTTGCTGGTAAGTAGCGCAATTTCGGATTCTTTATCTGAGTCTTCATTCTCAGATAGAGCTGGGAAAGCTAGAGTTTTCTTTACTGGTTGCTCTTCTTCCCTTCTTTCTTTCATGTGGACTTCATAGGCCATAAGATTGCCTATTAAGTCGTCCAAAGTAAGCTTAGATAAATCTTGAGCTTCTTCAATAGCTGTAGTCTTCTTCTCTCAATCAGTTGTGAGAGATCTCAAGATTTTCTTCACCTTTTCTGTCTGAGAATATGTTACACCCAGAGATTTCAGATCGTTGGTGATGTTGGTGAATCTGGTGAACATCTCTGTGATAGGTTCATCTTTGTTCATTTTGAACAACTCATATTTTCTAACAAGAGATGAGATTTTGGCTTCTTTTACTTTGTTGGTTCCTTCATGAATAACCTCCAAAGAATGCCAAATGTCATATGCAGATTCACATATAGATATTTTGTTGAATTCATTCTGATCAATGGCACAATATAAAGCGTTCATAGCCTTTGCATTTAGGTTTGCCATTTTCTTTTCTTCATCAGACCATAAGTTATAGTCTGCGGATGAAGATGTGTATGGATGCTCAACAATTTTCCATACAGCAAAGTCTATAGATTTGAGAAAGATAGCCATTCTGCACTTCCAGTATCCATAGTTGGAGCCATTGAAGAAAGGAGGACGAGATGCGTGTTGACCTTCAATATCACGAGCATAAGAGGTAGATGCCATTTGTGCTGGAAGACTTGTTATGTCGAAACCAGCAAACTTGCTCTGATACCAAATGAAATTCCACTAGAGGGGGGGTGAATAGTGAAATATGATAAAGATCAATAAAATAAAATAATCAGGCAATAAGGCACAACACATAAAACACAAAATTTATACTGGTTCGGTCAGTACCCAGACCTACATCCAGTCCCCAAGCAAACCACTTGAGCTTTCCACTATAACATCCGAGTCACCGGATAAATAGTACAACACCCTCTTCCTCAGAGGTCTTCTTCTCTCAACAAAGAAGGACAACACCCTCTTTCACAGAGGTCTTCTTCTCTCAACAGAGAAGGGCAACACCCTCTTTCACAGAGGTCTACTTCTTTCAACAAAGAAGGAATACAGTGAATAACAGAAAGTTACAATACTTCCTATAGAACCTTCAGAAAGATATGAATGCACAAATGAAAGATTCTCAGAATGTTTTGTTTGTCACTCAGAGGATACTCTTTGTCAAAGAGCTGGACTTGACTTTTTCTCTTTTCTTTCTTTTCTTTTTCTCTTTCTTTTTCAAGACTCTCTTTTCAAATATCGAATAGGAGTTTTTCTCGTTGTAAGCTCACACGTCTATTCCATTCCATTGTCGAATAGTTTATTTGAGTGTGTTTATATAGATTTAAAAAGTAGTCGTTACATTTTGAAATCGTAGCCTTTTTGAAATGTGAAATGTTATGTCATTTCAAAAACATCTTTTAGAGAAATTCGAGAATGCCTTTTTCCATAAAAGTAAAATGTATGGTACACTAGTCGTTGTAATATTTTAGGTAATACATATTTTATGTAAAAAGTCTATTTCTTACAATAGTACATTGAACGTTGGATTTTAGTTTTGTCTTTATTCTAAGTAATGATTTGAGGTACATAAGTACTTCTTTACATTAAATGAGTGTAAGTACAATGAGTGCTTTGAGATATTTATTTGTACATAGTCATGTCAAGTGTTTTCTTTATGTTGTGTTTTTCAAAGTATTCAGAGAGAATGAGGACTACAAGAAAGTCGACATTCTTTGAGAAGGATATTAACAAGGATTTCTTACAGGAAGTTTTTAATGCTTGTACAAAGAGAATGATGACTTCAAGTAAGTCGACATTCTAAGGGTTTGTAGAAAGGTAACTAGAGTCTTTTCAAAACAATATATTATATTTGTTTTCTTTGTGTAGCCGATTTTCATGTTTTGTCTTTTACCTATTTTTGAAATCATTTCTTTAAAGAAGATAACTAGAGTCTTTTCAAAAACATTATTATACTTGTTTTCTTTGTGTAGCCGATTTCATGTTTTGTCTTTTTCCTACATTTCTTTTTCATGTTGTCTTGTATACAGTGTAAGGTACAATTATTACATGACAAAATATCTTTTTCATAAAAGGTTGTAAGAAGGTACAATTATTAGTTTTCAAAAAAGGAGCTTTTTGAAACTATCGTATACTTTTATGATATAGTTTATATGCATGAGTATGTAATATGCAATATGAATGTTCCTGAAGGTTCTGTTACATATGACTCTAAAGAAGAAAAAAATCTTCATCTTGAGGTAGCCGATATCTTCAGTTGAACTTTAGGAATGCATGGCTCATCAAGCTTTTTCTTCAAGGAGTATGATTGCACTAAAGTTGTACTTGAACAGGAAGTCTCCATCCTTTTTGGGTGAGATATCCTTGCATCAAATACTCGTTAGATGTATGGCAAAACATATTCAGTCATAATATAACATTTTTCAAGAGGACATATTATCATATTATATAAAATCAAATACGACAGTGTATCATATTATGTGACATCAAAACAGAGTTTCTCAACAAATGCCTCGTGAGATGAAACTCAAGGACGATCCTTTCCTGGATGGATGTACAAAGAGCACAGATTTCTTTGTGGGGAAAAGCATGATGGGACAGGAAGGATTACCTCGTCTAAACAAGGCTCAGGTTTAACCCAAACCTAAAAGGAAGGTACCTCGCGGAGCGAGGTTCAGGCTTCACCCTTATCCTGAGAGGGACGACCATACAGAATCTTCGAGTAAAGAAAACTGTGATGGGACAACAAATGCATCGCCGAAGCAAGATTCAAGTTTTAACCCTTGACCTGAGTGGGAGATGATGCGGAATCTTCGAATGGAGAAACCGTGATGGAACTAGAAAGGACATCTAGTCGGAAATGGGACTCAGGTTTAACCCTAACCTGAACGGAAGGTACCTCGTGAAGTGAGGTTCAGGCTTAACCCTTAACCTGAAAGGGACGATGATACGGAATCCTCGGATGAAGAAACCATGACGGGGCCTTCGGAATTTGGACGAACAAATCCAGAAGGGGTTTGCGAGAAGAGAAAATCAAGGGATTCCCTAAAGCTTGGAAAAGGGATGATTTTGGGCGCCTCATTGCTGAGACTAAAATCAGCTTTCTAAAAAAAACAGACGACCTCTCGCAGAAGTTTTGGGTGGTACCTCGAGGAGCGAGGTAACAGGTTTAATCCTTAGCCTGAATGGATACAAAATCCTCGAGGAGCGAGGAAAACTGTGATGGGCCTCTAGACTTTGCACAACAAGTCCACGAGGGGTTTTTGCAAAAGAATGAAAATGGGGGTCCCTAAAGCTTGAAAAAGGGGTTGTTCTTGGGCACCTCATTGCTGAGACTGAAAATAGCTTTTGACAATAACAAATCTTTTGCAAAAAGTTCAGGTTTAACCCTTATCCTGAGCGGGAACTGTCTATGGCGAGACAGTGGGGAACACAGGGAAGTGTGTGAATCTGAGAGCGCTCAGATCAGACGGAAGGGAAGGACCTTTCAGTCCTAAGGAGGGATGACGTCAGGATACGTCAAAACGATCTCAAGCTCACACTTCATGTTGGGATTATTAGAAAATATTGCCAATAAGATGCAAAAACTTGTAGTTGATTCAGAATGATTGAATTGTGCTCATGTGTGAAAATATCACCTTTTTCTACCTAGAGTATTAATTCCAACAGGGCTAACTCTGTAGAATTTAAGAATCAAATTCAAATTTGTTTGTTGTTGAGTTTCTTCGAGGAAGATATCAATTCCCTTGACATGAAAAGAGATGAAACATTCTTAGCTTCATAAAAGCAATTAAGTGAAAAGATATTGATAATGAAGTTCACATAGATAAATATGATTCTTGACAGTTTCAGGCAGTTTGATATCCTGGGCATTTCCCATGATGATCTTTTTGCACTCTTTTGAATCACGGATCTTTTCTGGGTTCTTTTACATCCTCCTTCATTTTGGAGATGTCCTGACTTTTCTCTCTCTTTTCGGGGAAGGGTACGTCACAAACTCCTTCATCTTGGAGATGCTCCGATCCTTCTTTTTCTTTCTTTTTCAGGAATTATGACATTGGTTCTTGGGTTGAAATCTCTAAATGATAGCAGAAATCAAATATCTTTTAGGGTTTGTCGGTAGGTTCATCGCATCCGCCTTCATCTCGACGGTGATCCGAACTTTCCCTGGAAGGATCTGTCACAAACTCCGTCATCTTGGAGATGTTTCAAGTCTTCTTTGGCCCCGGGGGTCTACTCGCTTAATTTGCCTTCATCTTGACAACAATTGAGAGATCCCTTTTGCAGATATTTGATTGCAGCTTAGATGACTGAGGATATATGGATTGGGTAGGTTCTTTTTACTGCCCAGGATATTTCCACTATCTTACCGCCAAAAGAATAATCTTTAAGAATGTGCCACAGCTATGATCAATATCAGTTCACTTATGACTTTTCAACATCATTGAATTTTCCTTTGCCGGTCATATCAAAGATTTTTCTTCATCCTCTTGGTTGACCAACAGAAAAAGCTTGAATTTAGTTCTTATTTCGCAAGAGTCTTGCTCTTTTGGAAATAATACTAAAGGTAGCCTGAGATAATTCTTTTATGTGATAAAAAAAAACTTTGAGATCAACAATGATTTTTTATAGCGAATTGGCAATGTATTCTAGAAATCCTCGATGAAAGAAATCGCTTGATATCGAATCGACACGTCCATGACAAAATTCTCCTCTCTTTTTCCCCAAAAAGAGAGACTCAGGCTTAAGCCCTTACCTGAATGGGAAGTTGGAAATACTCCTCTCTTCCCTGAAAGAGGAGGTGTTTGCAAAACGGAACTTTCGAAGAGAAATTAAGTTTTCGTCAAAACTCCCTATCTCTAGGCTTCTCTTATGGAAAGGCGGCCGAAAAACAAAGTTGAGAAAGTGTCACAGAGGAACGAGTCCATCACACTCCCCCTAGAAGAGGGTCCTCTGTAAAGGGGTTGGCCAAAGATGAGAAAAACAGGGGTCACAAGAGAAACGAGCTTCCGTCGAAGCTCTCCCTGGGAAAAGGGTTCTTTTGTGTAAAGTTGGTTGTTGTTTTGCAAATTGTTCGCGAAGAAATGAGTCCCTTCAAATTCTCCCTGGAAAAGGGTTCTTGCGAATGAAAGATGGTTGCATGCGAAAGGAACGAGCTCCCTCGAACTCTCCCTGAAGAGGGTCCTTCGCAAGAGAAAATGATTGATTTTTGATAAAATGATGACCTAAAGGTCGAAATTGAGAACTTATAGCTTGAAGTGATGATGTTTGGTTAGCACAAAGGCTGAACCTGGATGGCTAACTGATTAGTCAGCCAAACACTAGCACGAGCGCTAGATGTACCAGCACGAGCATTGGATTTCGAAAAATGCCCCAGTACGAGTGCTAGGTTTTGAAAAAAAATGCACACCAGTACGAGCACTGGATTTTCGAAATGCACACCAGTACGAGCACTGGGTTTTCGAAATGCACACCAGTACGAGCACTGGGTTTTTCAAAAAAAAAAAAAGGATTTGAAAAATGAGACCGACATTCGAAGATACTTGAGAATTTAAACGAGAATGATTGCCGGTATTTCAGGATCATCCCGTATCCTGAAGGGGAAGAAATGAGTGAGTGTGAAAACTCGAATTCACAATAATTTGTCCAATACGAGCATTGGAAAAGGGAAGTTCAAGTCGGGACTTGGGACTTCAAAAATAAGAATATACAAAAAGGAAAAATCCGAGTCGGAACCCGGTTTTCAAATACAAGAAAGAAAGTGAGAATCGGGTTTGAAAACTCGAATTCTCAAAACAATGAATTGTCCAACACGAGCATTGGATTCAAAAGGAAGTTCAAGTCGGAACTTGGGACTTCGAAAATAAGAATATACAAAAAGGAAAATCCGAGTCGGAACCCGGTTTTTAAATATAAGAAAATGAATGAGAATTGAGTTTGGAAACTCGCATTCTCAACACAACAATTTGTCCAACATGAGCATTGGATTCAAAAGGAAGTTCAAGTCGGAACTTGAAACTTCAGAAATGAGAATTTACAAAAAAAGGAAAATCCGAGTCGGAACCCGGTTTTTAAATATAAGAAAATGAATGAGAATTGAGTTTGGAAACTCACATTCTCAACACAACAATTTGTCCAACACGAGCATTGGATTCAAAAGAAAGTTCAAGTCGGAACTTGAAACTTCAGAAATGAGAATATACAAAAAAAAAAAGAAAAATCCGAGTCGGAACCCGGTTTTTAAATATAAGAAAATGAATGAGAATTGAGTTTGGAAACTCGCATTCTCAACACAACAATTTGTCCAACACGAGCATTGGATTCAAAAGGAAGTTCAAGTCGGAACTTGAAACTTCAGAAATGAGAGTATACAAAAAAAGGAAAATTCGAGTCGGAACCCGGTTTTTAAATATAAGAAAATGAATGAGAATTGAGTTTAGAAACTCGCATTCTCAACACAACAATTTGTCCAACACGAGCATTTGATTCAAAAGGAAGTTCAAGTCGGAACTTGAAACTTCATAAATGAGAATATACAAAAAAAGGAAAATCCGAGTCGGAACCCAGATGAGAAGGAGATAATTCCTACCCAAGAGTCGGATTTTAGAAGAATTGAAAAAATGCATGAATAGATTCCGACGATTACAAAGATTTATTCAAGATTCTTGACCCAAGATGGTTTGAACTTTGATTACTTCAGGATTTTCTCTTATCCTGAAGAAGAATGAATAAAGGTTGATATGAATTGAAGAGTTTATGGGAAGTAGTTCAGGTTTTTATCCCTTAACCTGAAAGGGATGTAGAATAAAAGATCGATAAAATTTAAAAGTTTGATAAAAACTTGACAAAATGATAAAAATGGATAACAAATCGATGAAAATTCAATTAAATCGGAAAATGAAATAGATGCAATTTAAATAAAAAAATAGATTAACTGAAAAATTGTTAAGTTTTTCAGAAAAAGAGTTCGTCTAATCCTGCCTGCATATGACGAAGGAAGACATGTATAGATCAAAACAAAATGCCCTAGTATTAGTGAGAATTTAATAGAAAATCGTCGCTTTATTGAGAGAGATTTTTGAAGAGTACAAAAGGCTAGGAATTTAAGTGTAAAATCTCTTCAAATGTAGGGCATTAATAGGATCTGGCAGTTCCGCCCCATCTGCATTGATCAAACGATAGGAATTGCGAGGCAATGCTTCTTTAACCACATAAGGGCCTTCCCAATTGGGTGACCACTTGCCCTTCGGCCGATGCTTGAGATGAGCCGTCGATCTGAGCACAAGATCATTGACTCGAAATCTTCTCTCAATGACTGATTTGGCATAGTGTCGAGCTATTCTCTGACGATAGGCCTGAGCGTGTTTCGTTGCCTTGAGCCTTTTCTCATCTAAAAGATCCAGTTGTACCAACCTCTGCTGCTGATACTGATCAAGCGGGAGCTCGATTAGTGACTCAAACTTGAGTGCGGGCTTCTGAACATGTAGAGGTAACACCACCTCCGTCCCATAAACAAGCTCTGAAGGCATGGCATTGGTTGGGGTTCGAATGGTGGTTCGGTACGCCCAAAGTGCGTCGTGCATCTTCTCGTGCCAATCACGGCCTGTTTCCACTGTTCTTTCCAGAATGCGGATCAAAATCTTGTTGGTGGCCTCAGTCTGGCCATTCCCTTGGGGATAGTAAGGAGCTGAGAAGTGGTGATGAATCCCGAACTTCGAGCAGAAGGTCTTCATCTTCTCATTCTTGAAATGACTGCCATTGTCCGACACAATATCGTGTGGGACGCCGAAGCGGCAAAAAAGATTCTTATGAATAAACGAAACCACGTGTCGGCCCTCTACCGTTCGCAGAGTGATAACTTCAACCCATTTGGTGAAGTATTCTGTGGCTGCGAGGAAGTATCGGTGGCCATTAGAAGCTGAAGGAGTGATCAGACCAACTACGTCGAAGGCCCACATTGAAAAGGGCCAAGGAGAGACCACAGATTGCAAGTATGCGGCTGGCGCATGAATGGAAGGTGCGTGTATTTGACACTTGACACATTTCCTTACAAATTGATGACAATCCTGCTGCATGGTTTTCCAGTAATATTCTGCCCGGATAATCTGCTTGACGAGCGTTTGATAGCCGACGTGGCCACCATAAATTCCCTCGTGTGCCTCTTGGACAACTTCCCTGGCTTCGCCCTCATCTAAACATCTGGCATACTTAGAACTGAACCCACGACGGTAGAGAGTATTGGCAAGGATGAAATAACGTGCTGACATGCGCTGAATCGCGTGTTGCTCCTTTCTTGGCATTTCTGCTGGAAATTCACCGGTTTCAATAAAGCTTTTGATATCTTGGTACCAAGGCTTTTCTTTCTGAGTGGCTTGGTTCACTTGCTCAACTGGAATGTAGGCAGGTTGATCAAGTCTGCCGATCTCGAAGGAACGACAGGATTCACTGTCTTTAAAAGACAAAATAGAGCCTAAGCAGGCTAAGCCATCGGCTATGTGATTGTATTCCCTCTTGACATGATTGAGCTGAAATTCTTCAAGGTTGCCTATGAGAGCTAAGGCAATCTTCTGATAAGGGATTAACTTTGAATCCTTGACTTGCCATTCAGCATTAACTTGACTGACAACAAGTAACGAGTCGTCGAAGGCGTGTACTCTCTTGACATCAAAGCTTTGCAAAATTTTGAGGCCTTGTATTAGAGCTTCATACTCGGCCATGTTATAAGTACATTGGAAATTGAGTTTGAGGGAATAAGGGAGCATCTCCTTTTCGGGAGTGATCAACAAGATCCCAATCCCTATACCGGACATATTTCTGGCTCCGTCAAAGAATAGAGTCTAGACTGGAGATTCTTGAATACTGCAGATGCGGTCATCAGGAAAATCATCTTCTGCTTTGATCTCTTCTGTTAACGGGAAATCTGCCAACTGATCTGCGATGGACTGACCCTTGACTGACTTCTGAGAAACATATTCCAAGTCATACTGCATCAGGAGGACTTGCCATTTCGCAATCCGTCCAGTAAGGAAAGGCTGCTCGAGGATGTATTTGAGAGGGTTAAGTCTCGACAGAATTTTGATCTCTGAGGCCATCAGATAATGTCTTAACTTCTGACACATCCATACTAAGGCTAGACACGTCTTCTTCATCTGAGAATATCTTTTCTCATAATCGATGAAGGTCTTGCTGATATAGTAGATGGCATGTTCTATCCGGCTGCCTTCCTCATATTGCGCAAGAAATCCGCCACACGCATTCTGATTGACAGAAATATACAAGAGCAGCGGCTTTCCAAGTTCGGGTGGCTTCAGAACTGGTGGATTGAGAAGGAATTGCTTGATGCGCTCAAATGAGAGCTGACATTCTGGTCCCCATTCAAATTTCACTTCTTTTCTTAGCAAGTGATTGAAGGGCTCGCATCTCATGGCCAAATTGGAGATAAAACGCCGAATTGACTGAATACGACCTTGAAGGCTTCGCAGCTCTTTAAGATTGGTGGGAGGCGGCATATCAATGATCGCCTTTGCCTTGGCAGGATCCACCTTTATGCCCTTCTTGCTGATCATGTAGCCAAGCAGCTTGCCTGACTCTACTCCGAAGACGCATTTCTGTGGATTGAGCCTCAGCTTGTAGAGGATAAGTCTTTCAAAGACTTGGCCAAGAGCATCAAGATGATCTTCTCCTTCTTTTGATTTGACCAGGATGTCATCCACATAGGCATCCATGTTTTTGTGCATCTGATCATGAAAGATCACTGCCATAGCCCTCTGATAGGTTGCCCCAGCATTCTTGAGTCCAAATGGCATGACTGTATAGCAAAAGGTACCCCAAGGCGTGGTGAAGGAAGTTTTGGATTGGTCACGAGCGGCCAATTTGATTTGATTGTAGCCCGAGTATCCATCCATAAAGGAAAACATGGCGTGGCCCGCCGTGCTATCGATCAAAAGATCGATGTTGGGGAGTGGATAATCATCCTTTGGGGTGGCTTTGTTCAAATCTCTGAAATCGATACAAATCCGAACTTTGCCATTCTTTTTGAGAACCGCCATGATGTTCGCCAACCAATCCGGATATTCAATGGTCCGAATGAACCCTGCTCTTAACAAATCTTCAAGTCCTTCTTTGACTTGCGGTGCCACCCGAGGATCCATTTTTCTTAGTTTCTGCTTGATCGGTTTGCAATCCGGATTCAACACAAGGCGATGCTCGACTAACTTGGAGTCTAAGCCTGGCATATCCTCATAAGTCCAAGCGAAGACTTCCTGATGTTGTTTGAGGAAGTAGATGAGCCTTTCCTTCTCATCTAAACTTAGACTGGAACCAATTTTGAGGATTCTTGGATCGTCTTCTGAACCAATATTGACATTCTCCATTGGATCTTGAACTAACGGCGATGGCTCATCCTGCTTCTGAATGCTGGCAAACTCTGGCAAATCTTGAATTGTCGAGTCGAATTCTGCCAACTCTTCAATCTGCTCTGTCGCTTTGCTGGCTTCTGCCCCTACCTTTGTTTTGCAGATTTTGGCCGATTTATTTTGAAAAAGGTTGGTATTGATAACGAGCTTTTTGAACGATTTAGGAGCCATGATCCCGGCAATCCTGTGAGCGAAAAGAAGGCCTCTGAGAAAAGGGTGAAAATGTTCGAAAAATAGCCTTTTGTACAGAAACGAAGAATGACAACATAGACAAGGATATAAGCAGAGAATTTGTGTACACCAAGATGCAAAGAGAAAACAAACTTTTCATTGATTGAATAAACTTTGATATTTACAGGTGATTGTTTGAAGAAAAGAAAGAAGCCGGGGCGGACCTTGTCCTTACAAGATGACAAAAGGGAAAGAAAACAGAAAACACTGGCATTGTCTTCATCACTGGGCTCCCTTGACGAAGATGGTCTTTCTGCCGGATGACTGACCTGTGAAACCCAAGCTTGTGCCAGTGACATGCTGAGCGAGGATAATCGGCTCTAGAATGCCGTCTTCATCTTTGCCCAGGCCCCTGAAGGGCTGATAACCGTGCTTCATTAGAAGATCAAACCCTTTCTTAGCTTTGGAGAATTGAGGAAACAGAGGGTGATCTTTAAATGAAGTGCAATCGAGGCGTCCTCCTAGCTTGAAGAAGCGAGGTCCCTGCCACTGAACTACTGCGCTGACATCTTCTGTTGGCTGGATTTCTTTCAAATTTAGCATATCAAGACTTTCACTTAGATCAATTTCTTCGGCTTCCCGGATGCTCGGGATGTCAGCAATGAAAGTGGGACGGGGAATCATCGGCTGCGGGAGTCGTTCTTCCGGATCCTCTCATGGGACCGTAGTGATCATGCCTCCCTTCGACCACTTGATACACTGGTGCAAAGTTGATGGGACAACATTGGCATTGTGGATCCAGGTGCGCCCCAGCAACAGATTGTATGTTGGCGGTACATTGACCACATGGAAGAGTACAATATGCACCGAATAGTTGATGAAGATCTCGAGAAATATCTTCCCCTTGGTTGTCTGCCCATGGTTATCAAAACCGTAGATCGTGATCGGATCCGGGGTATATTCATCTTCTTTTAATCCCAAAGCCTTAGCTGTCATTTCTGGACAGATATTTAGGCTGCTGCCTCCATCGACGAGCACGTGAGAGACTGTCATGCCCCTGGTTCGCACCACTATATATAGGGCATTGTTATGAAACGAATGAGGCTTTGGCAAATCCTCATCAGAAAAAGTGATCGGCACATTTGTCATGGCCTGATTGACGATCTGAGCCATGTCTTGTGGTGTTGCGCTAGGTCTGACTTTGATCTTTCTGAGCAGATCTTCTAACACTTGCTGGTGCTCAGATGAAGCGTGGGTCAGGTCCAAGATAGAGATGTTGGATAAAGCAGTAATCGGCTTCTGAACTGACCCTGAAGCCTCTTCTTTCTTCGAAGCTGCCTTGATAAAGCGCTTCGGGATCCTGGGAACTAGCTTGGCGGTTCCTACCGCTGCCTTTGTTGGTTTGTTGGAAGATGCAGTGGCATCCGCCCTCTTGACGGATGGCTGTGCCTGGCGAAGGACTAGGACCTGATGTTGATCCTGAATGTCCTGTTTAGTACATGGTTGGATGCTATCTTGAAGAGAGAATGCCTGCTCCGTGATGACCGAAGCTGAGTGCTTGGGAAATGGCTTGGATAAAATTTCCGGTTGTTCTTCTTCATCCTCAATTAACAGGTTCTTGTCAATGCAGTCCTGGATGATGTTCTTAAGAACAAAGCAATGCTCGGTGTCATGTCCCACAGTCCGGTGAAACTTGCAGAACTTGTCAGTCCATTTACCCATAGCGACGGGAGGGTCCGCCACCTTGGGAAGCTTGATCATTTCTTTCGACATCATATATTCTAAGATGTCTTCGCGGGACTGCTCTAAGGCTGAAAATTCCCGATCATAACTCCAACCTTCGTACTTCGGCTTTTCTGGCTGCTTTGCTTCTGGCTGGGGCACTGGTTGGGCGGGTTGTGGCTTAACAAATTTCCCTTTCTGGGCTGCCGAGTTTGTTCTTTCGGCCCTGGGATGCCCTGAGTTCTTGTTGTGATTCTTCTTGCTTTTCTTTTTGCCAGAGCTACCGCTGTTGTCTGAAAAATCTTTGGAATAAGCAGCATGAGCCTTTTTCTTCTGCTCAGGGTTTCCTCGGACGAAAGGGTAACCCTCATACAGGCCATTATCCAGGCCGGTCTCGAGCCACTCGGCTCTCTCAATCAGTTTGATGAATGATTTGGCGGGCGAAGTAGAAATAAGGTTCCTTAGAGGCTGCGCAAAGTTGTTCAGAATAATCTGCAAGGCGTGCTCCTCAGGGATGGGAACTTTCATTCTATTACAGGTGCTTCTCCACCTGTGGATAAATTCGCTGACTTTCTCATTCTCCATCTGTTTTAAATTGTACAGATGATTGAGGGTTGGTGAGGCTTCGACATTAAACATGAAGCGCTCAATGAAGAAGTTCACGACCTTATCGAACTCTCGTAGTTCGATAGGATTAATGTGGTCTGCATACCACCTGGCTGCTACCCCTTCTAAGCTGCGAGGAAAGCAGATGAATAACGCCCGATTGTCTTTCCTGAAACGGCCGCATTCGGCATAAAAGGTGGCCAAATGAGCCTTGGGGTTGCTGGTTCCATCAAATTTAAGGAACTTGCGAGGGAGGTTTTCCAGATTGTCATCCCCGTCCAGGCCATTATAAAAATCTTCGCCAGAATAGGTTTGCTTGCCCTTGCTTTTGGCCTGAATATCCTTGATAGCCCGATTCATTTCTTTCATCTGTTCTTGCATTGGGTCATTAACTGGAACAGGCTTATTGATCAATTCGGGCTCTGCAGCGGTCTTTGCAAACTGCGGTGGAGGATTCTGATGATAAACATGCTGCTCTTCCTCTTCCGATTCTTTAGCTGATTCTGTTTCTTCAGAAGTGGTGTCGGGCTGTACTTTCTTTCTAACAATCCTGACTGGTTTCTTTACAACCTTCTTCTTTGTCTTGCTTTTTGGAGCAACTTCTTTCTGACTGGCCTCCGCTTGTTCTGACATCATTTTGGTCATCATTCTTTTGAACATGTTATACATGGCCGGATCTATATCATCTGCTTGATTCTGTCTCCTGACTGATTTGGGGGAATCCATCCCTTCGGCCTCACTGTCGCCGCGTTGAGGAACTGTTTCTTTTCCTGCCCTTGTTACAACCATTCTGCCAATGCCAGTGATTTCCTGTGTAGGTGAAAGGAATGGTTAGGGTTCAGAGGAAATTTTTGAAAATGTGATTTCTTTTAGGAAAAGACATAAAAGAAAGAATTGATAGACAACTTTTTAGGTAAGTTATCCCACCACCAGGGATTGGGTTATCACAAATGATTGTGTCACCCTTTTTGTGGCAATAAAAATGCACCTTATGACCTAGGCAAGGTTGTCTATCATGATGAGAGATAATCGAAGAAAGAATGTACAAAAAAAATGGGTCTCATCACTGGGGATGAATTTGTAACTATATGAAACAAAATAAGATTTTTGGCCACAAAAGCTTTTTATCAGAACAAAAGTTTGCATTTTTATTAATGACAAAATTTAAATACAAAGGGGAGGTGGGCAGACAGTTTGCCACCATTCTCGATACTCTGATGATACATTAGGACCGGGAAATATAGACAAAGGAATGAAAGAGTCCCAAGTATATTTGGCGACATGGTATGCTCCAGACCACTGATCCGACCGTAGATCGAACTCTGGCATGCGGCTTGTCGGGAAGCGAGTGTTGACACGAACCTGCCACTGCGAAAACTGTCTGAGACATCTTTCTGGCTGATAGTCGACGCAGAAGAAAGGGCCGAGCAGTTTGTAGCGCTTGTCGCGAGCATAGGTGTAGCGAGGAACGGTCTCTCTTCTGTCGAAGAAATCCCAAACGATTTCCTCTTGATGCAGTTTCTCAATCAAGGCTCGATACTGGATGGCTAACTTTGGCTGCTTACTGCTGAATCTGAAAGAACTGGCTTTTGACGACACATGTCGCAGGAACCACGACTGTAAGGCATACGTGCATCCTTCTACCAAAATGGTTTCTCTAAGGGCGAAACGAGCTAAACCTCTATAGAGAAAGGCTAGAGATGCCATGGATATTGAAAGCTGACGGGTCTGCTTGCTTCCCCATCTTCGAAAAAGTTGGGCAACTCTGATATCGACGAAATTCTGACCATCCTGAAAGAATGCTAATCCTACTGTGCATAGGACCATGGCATGCTGGATTCTTTCTTTTGCTGCCCGGGACAAGGTATCGACTTCTTCATAGGCTCCATACTTGTTGTAGAGTTCGAACAGATCGATGAACTGACTTCCGTTGATCTCTGTGAGAGGCCAAGATCTGCTCCCTGTAACTCTGGCCAATGCTTCTCGAACATCTACCCCTTTGACATTGATCAAGAATTGCTGCTCGACCGGATCATCTGGCTGACCAGTTGGTTCTGGCAATCCCATGATATCATTGAACTCATCCATTAGCAAGGTCATCTCTCCCCACGGAAACCAAAACGTGCAGGTACGCGGATTCCATCGCTCTGCCATAGCTTGAATCAGACTGCCGTTGATGGTTCGCTTGCCAACTGCCGATGCCATCTCCAATCCACAATCATTCAAGTGGTCTGGGAACATACGCGAGAAGGCGGTGAACCAAGAATAGTACCACCGAGGGAAGAAGGTACGAGACTGGATGACCCGATGATCTGGGGTTCCATCCCTTATTTGATAGAAGACATGATCCCAAGGAAAGATAGCATCGGGAGATTCGGATGCCATCGGAGTGATACTGAGGCAAAAAGAGGAAGAGGGTCAGATAGAATGCAGGACTTACGGATAGACTTTTGATGAGAGGAGGAACAGACATAATTTCCTGGAAATTTTGTAAAAGATCAAAAGACTTTTAAAGAAAGAATTTCCAGGGTTTTCAAAGAAAGATTGACAACAAAAGAGAGAAGAACGTAGGTAAAGGAGAAAATATACACCCGGGGTTTTTGAAAATAGAGGAAGTTTTGAAGAGTACACCCAGGGTTTTAAAAGAGGTTGATATATATAGGAGAATACAAGGAAAACATCTCATAATCATAGCTGCACAAACAAGGATGTGCACACAGCACTCCCTAAAGGCTGGCTCTATATGTAATATTTGAAATAGCTTGTAGGACCTTAATCCTAACTCTACGGTTCAGATCATCTGATTCCAATCAAGGTATGCCGATATACTCAAGCCGAAGCTCGAAGTACGTGGCATATAAGATATTTCTCCGGTTCTAAGGTAAGGGTTTCCCAACATCCTTGAGCACCTACCGATATACCTCGAACTATGGCCCTTAGGTACGTGGTAGGGGGGAGCGAACCCAAATAAGTGGTCCAGTTGTGAGGCTCTCTCCCGAACTATGGTTCAGTGAGACAGCCCAGCAACGTGAAGACCGGGACAAATATAGGTAGGGATGTTTTCAAAATATGATCAACATGCAATAAGATCAAAAGGCTCTAATTCAAGTCCTAAAGAGATAGATTTAAATGAAGAGAAGCATACACTTGCATACATTGTTTACATTCAATCCCTAAAAATTGAGGAGAGTTGTATTTAAGACCTATGTCTAATGTGAACATGGATATAATCTCCTCAATATGGTCCTACCAAACCATACTTAGATCCTATATGCAAATAATGTCAGCTTTAGGACAGAGTCTAGGCTCCTAAGGTTTGCATGGAAATGAAGCTGACATAGAAGAATAAAGACTTCGATTATATAAAAGCAAAGCAAAGACACAAATTCGACCGGACGAAGACGGGTCCCATCACGGTCGCCAAAACTGTGATCATCGCAAAATTTTTCCTCTCTCATTGGTTTCTCTCTCTTCCTGCTCTTTCCCTTTTCTAACCTCTATTTTCCTCCTTTTTGAAGGGAGAAGAATAAAAGGAAGAAAAAGAAAGAGAGAAGAGAAGAGAAAAGAAGAGAAAGAGAAAGAGAGAAGAAGAACTATTTTGCGCGGTCTCACTTGACCTTGATTTGAAAAGAATTTAGAAATTTAACTCGCCTCCGTTTTGAAAAATATTTGCGGGAAAAGAGGAGACGGGATTCGCTCGTCGGTACGAGGTTCGACCGTTCTTGGCACCTTTACCAGGGGTAATCGAACCAAGGATCGAATCTATGCCTTTTTGCTTTGCCTAAATATAATCTAAGAATTTATCCTAAAAGATCTAAATGCACAAAGAATCATGCTTGTGCAATGCAAAGATGTATGCTCTTTTGAAAATTGATTTAGAAATTTCCAAGTATGTCTGAGATGAATTTGGTAAGGGAGTGAAGAAATGTTTGAATCTAACTTGAGATAGATCAGAGAAGTTCTAAGTCTTTGAAGTAAATCAGAGTTGGAAAAGTAAATTTTGATTTTTGGAAAAAGGATGATTTGAAGGTGAGATAAAAGGAAAGAGAAAGGAAATTTTATAGTCTGAAATGGACTTTGAATTTTGGACTTGGATTTAGGAGGGATAAAGCTGTGGAAAGAGGAATTTAGAATTGAGACTTCCAAAGTCATAATGGACCTTTTGAATTTAGAATCGATTTTCAAGGGTCGATTTTGAATTCAATGTAGGAATTTGAATTTTGAATTCAGATTTGAGAAATAATATTGGCTTTTGAAAATAGAAGATGAGTTTAGATTTGAAATGGAATCTTGATCTGATATCTGAGATGGAACTGGATCTGGGTTTTGAAATAGAATTTGGATATAAAATTTGAGATCCAGGATGGAATTGAATTTTGGATCCTAAAGGGAATTTGGATCTGAATCTAAGATCCAAGGTAGAACTAGGTTCTGGATCCTAAAATGGATTTTGGATCTAGAATCTGAGATCCAAAGTGAAATTGGATTCTGGATCCTAAAATGGAACTGGATCTTAAATCTGAGATCAAATGTAGAGTTGGACTCTGGACCCTAAGATGGATTTGGATCTGAAGTTTGAGATCCAAATGTGAAATTGGAGTCTGGATCCTAAGGAGGAATTGGATCTGAAGTCTGAGATCCAATATGAGGGTTGAATGCTGTGTTGAATATTGGATCCTAAAATGGATTTGGAGTTTATATTCAGAAGATAAGTCAAAAACTCCCAAGTTAGATTTGAACTTGGAAAATGAATTTTGAATATACAGATGAATCCCAAAGTCAATTTGGACCTTGGATTTGAAGTTTGAATTTGAAATTTAGAAAAATGAATCAAGAATCTCAAAGTTAAATTGAACTTTGAGTTTGATTAGAGCTTTTGAAAATGAATTTGAAATTTCAAAGTCAATTTGAACTCTGAAATCTGATTTGAATTTGAATATATAAAAATGAACTTGAAATCTCAAAGTTGGATTGAACTTTGAGATTAAAAATAGAATTTCAAAAAATGAAAGGATGAATTGGATTTGAGAAGGATTGAAGATAGATTGAGGAAGATATTTACATTACTTGGAGTTTTGAAAAGGAGTTTTTGGAAAATATGATGCAGTTCTATCCTAAATGATGAATGAATTTGAATAATTTTGAAATTGGGTTTTGAAAAGCTATTCCATTCTTTAAATGAATTAAAACAAGATTGAAGATATAATACATCCTTGACTATGGTCATTGAATGTATTATATAATAATCTATATTTAAATTCAGGTGAAGAATAAAACACATTTGGTGCTTTTATAGAATTTAAAATGAAATTAATTCTTAATATACCCTGACTATGGCCATTAGTATATATTTTGAATTAATTTTAAGTTAAATTCTGATAAAAGAAGAAAATGTTTAAGGAAAATAAGATGAATTTTGGAAACGGATCCGGTGTGGATCCAGTGTTATTTCGTAAAAGATAAAAATACTAAGTTTTGTCCACACCCTGGCTATGGCCATTGATGTGGATCATCAACTTAAGATTAATTTACCTCTTACGAAATGGTACACGTGCCATTCGTGTTTCACCATTCATGAGATTTTTAGAAAATGAAAGATAATAAAAAAAAAAATGAGATGAAACAAGTAATTCCTATGGTATATACATGCTCACACATTCTAACCTAATGCTTGAAATTTAATTTTCTCATTCACACCTAATTCATTATATTGTTCGGGTTTAGTTCAAAATTTACAAGAGTTACTAATTCTAAACAAAGAAATGGCAATTCTTATGAATCTCCTGCAAAACAGGATTAGCATCATATAAAGTATAAAGAGCAATTTCATAAATTCTATTAAGGCTAGAACATACTCGATGATACCTAAATATCTATGAGGGAATGGATACAAGTATGGGATACACCGAATTTAGTGAGAAAGCATATATTGTAACGTATGTGGCAAAGCCAAGTGAATGCCAATAGACTGAACATATGTTAAGACTGATATTAATAGGTGCTATTAGATCCTGAAATTGCTACCATGCATACTTGGTAAGATAGTGCTAAGAAAACATCAAGGGCCAGTTAAAATATTTTATGGTGAAGATCAACAATTGAAACGAGACTGAAAACCATTATTCCATAGCAAGCGAAGGCATAGCAATGCTTAATTAAACTTGGTCGCAGGGTCCAAATACAAAACCTAAGGATACAACACATCATCTAACAGACTGTTCTTAATATAATGTTGAGCATGTGATCCTACATTTATTTAATACACAGCTGATAGCCTAACCATATGGTACACTAGTCCAACGAATGATATATACAGAATGTCGCTTAAGTGACAATACTATCTATGCCTAGGACAGTGAGAATGAACACGATGTTTGGTGACTGATAGGAGTCGGCCTTAGTGCTATGACAGAGTATGGTGGGGGTTGGATGATGGACAATGCAACCTAATACAGGGGTGAATTTAAAGAATCTGAGGCAAACACTAAAAGATGGACACAAGGGGCAGACCCAGCTGAAGCCAATAACCTTGTGGCATAAACATCATGTGCCATTGAATGACTGCTTGACAGTCATTGGAGCCAGTCCAGGAGAGTCTGATAGGCCTGTGGGCCACCTTTAGCAGCCATAAACCAGTTTGCAATCACATTAGTACAGAATCTCGATGGTATTAACAGACAGACCCCTAGCAGCATCCGTTTACTGATTTAACACATAAACCAGTAGGACTGGGCAACACAATAAGATGAGCATGGATGGGAAAGCAGCAAGTATGGAAATTTGCGATGACAGTGGACCTGATATACAAGACATATGCCAAAAAAAAAATGCATTAGACGTGATGTTGTAAGTAATAGTCAGTGGGTATAGTGACAACACTATAGCAGTGGGTGAGTATGCAAGGGTATATATAAAAAAAAAAAAAAAAAAAAAGATCTTCTATACAATTCATGGAAAATTTAAGCAAATTTCTGCAACAGAATTCAAGTTAGATCTAGCAATTGATAAAATGAGTGTTAATAAAAAAAAAATTTCAAAACCTGTGTAAGCTGATGTGGTTAGGAATTTGTTGAACAATCTGTGATGCTGAATCCTTACGCATTTCCACCAATAAGCTTTTATTGTTCCACCTTAAAAAAACGAATTCTGGGATAGCCACATGAATCTGAGACTAAAAAAAATTTCAAAATTAGATGATGATGCTAAAATCCCATGTAGGTGATTGAGTTTGTATAGGGCCAAAGCTTTCAGAGGGACAGACTGATAGATTTCCTATCAAAGTCATGGCTATGAGACAGTATAAGCTATCTGTTAAGCGAGGGACACTATGATAGAATACACGAGAGTAAGTAGTTCCATCGAATGCAAAAAAAAAAAAAGTTCTGATCCAAGGAGGAAGTTGGTCCGGGTACTTGAAATTCCCCATAATTTCCAACTCAAAGAGAGATAAAATACACATATTGAATCATAAGCATAATACTAGAGATTTTCCCACAAAGAATTTCATAAGATAAATCCATCACTTTCTGCTGAAGCAACACAAGCAGAGAAGGGAGAACTGGGTTTTCCTTATCCTCCTTCTCTTTTTTTTTTATTTGTTCTACAACAGTAAGGGAGCTATAGTAGGTATGGAGGGTATTTTGCAGAAAATAAATGATTTTGCTGAAGGTAAACAATGTGAATCTAGCACAAGATGCCAGGTGGGGGAAAAAATCGAAAATCAGAGATGGGTTGCTACTTACAACACCTGGATAAAATGCATCCTCGCATCTTCTGGTCTTCGGCATATTTACATTGCCAGCACTACTGGCCATAGGAAAAGTGTTACCTGAAATGTCATCTGCCTCTGTTTCAAATGGATTCCAACATGTCCTTTGGAGGGTTTTTTTTTTTTGGCAGATGATGTTGGCACCTCTACTCCTTTTCCTTGTAAGGATCAACGCGAAGAACATTCACAGAAACATTCCAGACCTATAAAAGATCAGGGTCTTCACACTATTGATGGGTTTGCCCTTGGTAAGACAGTAGTTGTCTGAGGAGGTTGTAACAGCAAGTTGGAAAGCTTATGGGAAAACAAAAATTACACTTCAGCATCTAACAAACTGAGCTAGAACACTATGCCCAGTTTAGTCTCCCATGATCGATCCCTTGGCCAGGCCACTAATTGCCGATACTACATCAATTACTTCAAATTCGATCATCATTTTTTTTTTAACAGAACCTGAAAACAACAGTCTAAAACAGTCTGTTTAAATCTAGCTATATCTGGTTTTTGATGATCATGACGACCATGGAGCAATATAACAGCCATACACTTGAGTTTGGAATTTAAGTAACATGTAACAGTTAATATAGGATCGTTGGTACTCATAGACATTAACGAGAATACAGGGACATTAACCAATTTCCATTTGCAGTCTCATTTCTGCAAAACACAAAGAACCCGAATTCCCCCAAACTGTACCTGACCGGGGCATCTCAAATCATTAGAGCAAATGTGAACCTCCAGGTGTTCCAAAATTATTAAGTCTGATTAAGATCCAATCCACACCAAAAAAAACTTTTAGAATTGAATTATCTGAGCAGGAACGTGACATGAATAGCCACCCTTTTAGTAGATGTTAAGAATGTAAAAGTGGATGCACAACGTTAAATAAAAGAGTTCATACACAATTTATGAGAGAGAGGAAGAGGAAAAAAAGAAAAAAAAAAAAGAACTAGACGAAACGATATACAGCAATGCAAGATAGCGGAAAACATTTAACTGTATGAAAACCTCATGGTGATATTGAAAGATGAAATGCATGATACAGGAAGGCCTTATACAGAGCACACATAGCTCGATGTAGGCATCCTGCGTATCAAACAACCTGGGATTCATAGTAAATTGCCTTCTTCCTTAAACGTGAAGCCAATGAACCGACCTTCTCATCATGGAAAGCCCATAAAAAAAAAAAAAAGAAGAAGAAAAGGAAAGAAAGAAAGAAAAAAAAATCGTAATAAGAAATCACAATAACACAGAGAGGATGCCATCCGGAAAAAAAAAGGGAACGATAATAAAGATAGGAAACTAACTATGCAGAAACCCAAAAAAAAAAAAATGTTGGAATCAAAAGATTCCGTTAATGTAGCGGCGTGATGGGTTGATTTAGCACAAGTAAACCAACGCCATCACAGACGCTTCTATGAGGGAGAAATAAGGAAGATGCAAGAGGAATTGGGAAAACAGAAGGGAAGGAGAAGACAAATTATGCAGAGTCAAGGAAGATACGATATAAAGGAAAATTTAAAAGGTAAAACGAAGCAAAAGAGGGAGAAGAAGATTTTACCCAATTTTTGCAGGGATCGTTTGGACTACTTGGTGTTGCAAGGGTAGTCGGCCGACTTTCTTCAATGAATAGAGGGGATAGCTGGCGAGGAGTGGTGGTCTGAAATCCTTGCAGGGGTAGCCGACCTCCTTCAGCCTGCTGGTGATTCGGAGGAGCTTCAGAAGGGAGAATTGCAGATCCGTGAAAGGCAAAGGAGATGAATATAATCGATGGTTCTTGGGAGGAGATCGGAGAATGATTAGTAGCCTCGACGATGGGAGCCTCCATCCCCTTGATTGTTCACCCTATGCCCCTTTTATGAGAGGGTCGGAAGGGTCTGGAAGAGGAGAGGGTGGTTTTGCATCGACGGACCGAGGCCAATGAAGATGATCGAAGGGTTGGTGGATGATCTGCGAGGCTGTTGGTGATGGACGGGAGATGGAGGCTGTGATGGAGGTCGCACATGGGGGGGGGGGGGGGATTGGCCATGGAGGAAGACTCTCCTCTCTTACGAAGCGCCTCCCTCTCCTCTCTTACGAAGGAAAAACCCTAAGCCACCAATTTACGAAAAAGGGCTCTTTCAAAAAAAGATTTTCAAAAGGTGTTTTTTCTAAAATGAGGTTTTTAGTAAAAGATGATTTTTAAAAGCTAAAACTCATTCATTTTTCTCGTAAATTTTCCAATTTTTTGGTTTTTTAGCTTATTTTTCATTTTTTTGTATTTTTGGAATAAAAGCCTAAGGCTTTATGAGAAAACAAAGATTATGATACTATTTTTTTTGTATTTTTCTGAGAAATATTTATAAAAGTGTTTTTCTGAGAATTTCAGACCATTTCGAGGGAATTTCTTCAGAAGAAAGGGTTTGGACCCAGGTTTTGAGAAAATATTCGAGTTTTGATACTCGAATCGAGAAATATAACGTGATGGATCCAAACGGATACCGGACGAAGTGTCTCAGCTTTTCAGAATGTTATTTTTGATAATTTTAGAATTTGATTGGATAATGAAGCTCAGATTTGGATTTTGATGTAGATCCGGATCCGAAATTGAGTCAGATATATAAAATGAATTTAATTTCAATGAAATTTGAGAAAAAAAATGGAATTTAGATTTAAAACCGACTTAATTACCAAAAGAATGGGGAAAAAGGGCAAAAAGGGGATATTTACAATATTTAAAAAAATTTGGGGTGTTCACAGGTCCCGCTCCATTTATTTGAAGATACGAGATAAAACATTATTTGTTTTTCAAGAATTTGGAAAAATTGGGTTTTCAGGGCAAAAATATGGATAAATGTAAAAAAAAATTTTAAAGAGATTTAAAATCTTTTGCAAAAAGTTTTGAGATAAAATCTTTAAAATCAATATCCAAATATCCAGATTGTTTTTCTTGAGAAAAAATTTTGTAATTCAAAGTCCTGGGGGTAAAATGGGAAAGATTGGCAATTTTGAAGTCCCAGGGTTTTAAAAATCAATTTTGAAAAGTTTAAAAATCAAATCTGGATTGACAATTTTGAAAATCAGGAGTTCTGGATCTCAAAATGACATGTTGTACAGTGAAATGATGCAATGCTATGCAAAGACATGTTCTATGAAATGTCACTCTGAGCTCGGACTTGGAAATTTTAGCTTTTTGTCCAGAAAAAGGATTTTGAAATTTTGCAATTTGAAGATGTCTCTGAACCTAAATATAGAAATTTTGAGGCTCAAGAATGAAATTTTAGACTTTCTGCAAGATCTAAACTCAGAAATTGACCATTTTGCCCTTCATTGATTCTGGAGAACTGAAATCTGCCGATTGAGGGCGATGTCAAGAAGGTGAGTGTTACAGATGCCCCTCTTTGCTACTAAGCCGGCTTGTGGTCAAGCTTAGTGGCAAAGAAAAACACTCCAAATTTGGGCTATATAACAAAAAATGCCCCAGTTAGAAGGATCTAACTGGGTATGAAGAAATTAAGCCCAAGGAATATGATAGATATGAAATGGAGAATAAAGAGAAAATAGATTTGCTCTGAGAGAGCGAAGTTCAGGTTTTTGCCCTTAACCTGGATGGGACAAAAATACCTCGCATGGAACGAAGCTCAGGTTTGACCCTTAACCTGATTGGGGATTGAAATATCTCATAGAAATGAGACTCAGGTTTGTACCCTTAAGCTGATCGGGTGGAAAATGAAATACCTCTTTGATGTCTTCTTTTAAATCGTTGTAATTTTGAAAAGATTTTTAAATGTAAAACATGTGAAAACCAGACATCAAATAATAAAAACCGGTTCTCACTAGTGGATGAGACCGGGTCGAACTCAGGGAACGGGAATATGTTGTATTCAAACACACAAGTCTAAACTATTCTTTATTGCCGAATTATTGAAATGTAAAGTGTTCAAGAAAAGTAAAAACAACTAACTATTACAACAAATGAATACCCTTCGCAGAGGGCGTAAAGTGCAATATTTACAAACCCAATTAAAATTCCTAATTCTAAAAATAAAAGCAAAAAGAAGCTTTATTCTTCGTACTTCATGTCACGTAATCGCTTCCGCTCCAGTCTGTGCTATCCTGCACAATTCAAATGAACACGAGCAGTACCAGAGATCGAAATACAAATTGTACTAAACAGCTTATTTAAATGCTAAAAATATTATGACTAAGCACTTTTACGAACTAAATTTAAAATCAAAACTAACTAACAACTAACTCAATTAACTAACAAGACAGTAAACTAACTATGAAAACAAAACAAGAAATCAATGAAGGAAACATGAATTAACTATAAAAGAACAAGAATTCAAGAATTTGAAAAAAACAATATTAACTACAAGGATTAAAGAAAACAGGAAATGACTGAATGAAGAAAAACAAAAAAATCAGAAAATGAAATTCATAAAAAAAATCAGAATGTAAAAGAATACAGGACAAACAGGAAAATTAGTAAACGAACAACAAAAACAATTAGAAACAACAAGAAATGATTTAATTGAAAAAAAAACATAATTAGAAATTCAGCTAATCAGAAAAAAAAACAGAAATTGACTTAAGACAAAAAAACTGAAAATCATAAAAAAAAACAACAAATGTGATGAATGAAAACATGATATGCACGAATTTAAGAATCAGGAAAAGCTAATTCAATTAAAATGCTGTAACAAACAAATCAAACAAAACAAAAACTGAATAATAAAAAAATTAGCAGAAACAGGAAATCAAAATACAAATGACAGAAAATCAAACGATACTGGAAGATTACGAGCTGATAAAAACAGGAATTTACTAAAAAAATTGGAAAAAAAACTACTGAAAATATTGAATCTAAAATGAAAGTATAAAAACACATCAATTTCGAAATCGGATCACTGGAGAAGAAAAGATTGACCGATGAACAAAAAAAAAATTGAGAATATATCTTTTTTCATTTTCGTTTTTCAGTTTTTTTTTTTAATTTTCGTTTTACAGAAACATCAAGAACATAAAGAAGAAGCTGGAGAAGAAGAAGAAACTGAAAAAGAAATCGAAATCGGAAGAAGAAGAACAATTGGAAGAAGAAAATGCTAAAGATCGGAGGAAGAAGAAGAAGAAGAAGAAGAAGAAGAAGAAGAAGAAGAAGAGATCGGAAGAAGAAGAAGAAGAAGAAGAAGAAGAAGAAGAAGAAGAAGAAGATTACTCAGCACTCACCGTGAACCTAAGGGATTAGAGGAGAATGTGGCGACCTCCACCACCACTGCCATCGCCGGAATGAGGAGCTTCCACCACTGCCGCCGGCTGGAAAGAAGAAGAGGAAGAGGAAGAAGGAGAAATTAGGGAAACAGGATAGCCACCGGCAATGGTGGAGGGAAGAGAGAAGAGAGGGAATAGAGGGAAAGAGGGGAAAGAAGGCTTCAGCCGTGAATGAGAGGAGGCGCCCTTTCTTTCCCTGTTTTTGGGGTTTTTAAAAGCAACAAACCGGCTGGAACCGGTTTGAAACAAATGCAAACCGGTTCAAGCCGGTTTGTTTATTATATTTTTTTTTAATTTTTCTTTTAGAAATACAAATTGGTTCAACAGGTTTGTATTATTATTTATTATTTATTATTATTATTTTTTTTCAGTTTTCCATTAATTTTCAAAAATTACAAACCATGCAATGGTTTGTTTTTATTATTATATATTTTTTTCATTTTCAAAAATCAAGAAAACCGTATAAATCGGTTACTTATGAAAATTTTCAAAAACAAAACTATTTATAAAAGAAACTTCAAAAACTAATCTACTATATTTTTTTCTTTTCTAAAAAACACAAACACTTAAAATGAATATAAAACTATTTTTCTCTAATTTTTTTATTTTTTTCTTTTAATAAAAACTAAAACCAACTACAAAAACTAAAATAGGCATAAGAATGTAAAATAAAACTATTTTTCATGCATTTTCTAATTTTAAATCATTTAAGCACATTTACTCAAAAACTAACATAAAATTGGGTTTTTGAAACATTATTTTATAAAATCATGCATATTTAAATGTTAATGAACCCTGAATTATATGCATGATCAAATACCCCCATGCTTATGTTTTGCTAGTCCTCGAGCAAACTAGAAAAATGCAAGAAATGAGATTATCATCTAACTCACTTTCGTAGGAATCACAGTTGCATTTAGCTCATGCAACAAGCCCTTTCAACCCCTGGGTTACCCCAGTGGACGAGTAAGGTCTCGTGAGGGTTTGCAGTGATGCTACCCACAAACATCTCTGTCATATATGCATAATATTACACATCCTCACAATCAGTAGATAATCAAAGACTTTATTTTCACAAATATTTCCTGTTATTTCAAAATCATAATATAATTAGAATCTTTTATGTACCACCACAGAAAAAGAATTTCTTTCACTTTTCTAAAAATCACAATTATTTATGTTTTATTCTTGGAAAATCCAATAAAAAATATATTATTATTTACTTATCCTCACTCATATGTTTTCTGCACAGGTTTTCTCAATCATACTTCTAAGCATTGAACTTTTCTCTCTTTTTCAGCTCTTTTCTCGATTTTTTTTATTTTTTCACGCTTTTTCTTTTTGCGCACTTATTTTTCTCTTATAGCTTGCGTGTGGTCTGCTTTTATGCCTTGTGCAATGTCAATATCTTCTATACATACAAAAAGATATCAACTAAGACATAAAAGTGACTTCCTTCATTCACCTTTATAACATGAGAGTCAAATATTTCAACTTGTATCTGTTCTCAGTTACTTAGGATCACAAAGTTTTCCACTCTCCTTTTCGAAATGGAATTAAAAGTTTCAACTTACATCTAAGTTCCATCTACTAAGGATTGTGGAATTATCCAAACAACCTAACGCATGCTATTTTTTCTTTTCTTTTGAGCTCATTTTTTTATACTTTTGTTCATTTGCTTAGTTTTTCAAAAATAGAACTGTGCATATTCATATTTATGATTCAAAATAAATTCTAACATGTATTTATCATCATTTCTTCGAAATCCGCATAAACAACCATAATTTTTAGATCTATGTCAGAAAAAATTTTCGTGGGGCTTAAAAATCCTCTAAAAACATTAGATTTGAAATAACATTCATATAAGTTCAAACTCTTTCTTTAAAAGTCTACTTTTCATGAGATATGTGTAAACACGTGCAAGAACGTAAACAGAAATATCAAGGTGTGCAAACTACACCCTCCCCCATGCTTGAATGACACTGTCCCAGTGGCACTCCCCCATGCTTATATGAAACTAAGTGAATGCACATGAGAGAAATAAATGAGGGAAAAGAGTAGAATGACCTGACATGAATTAAAAATATACGTTCTATGAATGTAATGAATGCAATGTATACATGACAAAACATAAAACTCATGAATGAAACAAAAACAACATGAAAAACTCATGAAAAAGTAAAAATAAAATCTATAAATTCTAAGCAATTCTAATAATATACAAGATATGGGTTGCCTCCCATAAAGCGCTAAGTTTCACGTCCCCAGCCAGACGGATCCCTGGAAAACCCTTCATCGTCCATGAGATCAATGGACATGAAGTCAGACTCAACCGAGCTCTATGTAGAAAAGAGTGTCATCTGTGACACTACGCATTGTGTTTCCATCCCTTCTACCTCCAAATGTAGCACTATGACTCTCTTGACATGAAGAACGGAGATTAGTCTCATCTGAGAGACTGGTCAAGAATCGAGAGTCTAGGACCGACCGAGTACCAATGAATGCAACTTCAGACAAGTGGTGAATATGATCTGGCTTGACTTGGTCAAGCACCTTCTGCATCTGTACCTCTTGCTTACTAAAAATTGGTGATCCTAAAGGCTGAGAAAATAGGGCTTTATATGATGAAAATGTATGCTGTGAGTAAGGCCCCTTCTGTTGAGGTATCATGGAGATCGACTCGTCAATAGAAATGATATGAGGTTCATGAGTCGATTCTTGAGTGGAGTGACACGCCTTCCCATACTGAAGGGATGTAACAGATTTGACTGGCTCATGATGTGAAGTAGGTTGCAAGTCAAATGACATGGAATCCTCTCCCTTGGATGTGACAACAGACTGACTATGAAGGTTCCCCTGGCTTTGCCTACTGAAAGTCTCAACCAACTGTCCCATTTGAGTCTCTAGCTTGGCTATTGACTGCGTATGGGAACTCAAAACTTGTAATATCCTATCTTGGAAGGATTGACTAAATGAAGGCTCATGAGGATGGGGTTGAGTATAAGCATGTTGGGCTGGGGGATGAACCTGTGAAAAAATGGGGTGCGAGTAACCTTGTGAAGGGTTACTGGGTCTATACTGTGTTTGGGAGGGCTGATAGGATGGGGAAATAGACTGGTTTCGCCAACCTGGGTTATATGAGGATGTAAATGAATCGGGCATGGGTTTAGCGAAACCTTGGGCAGCATTCACCTGCTCCTGAACGAATTCAGGATATAATGGTGCTGCCGGACAATCCGCAACATAGTGTGCAGGGCTAGCACATAGCTCGCACACTCTTTCTACTGGATTTCTCGAAGAATTGGCTAGGAATTGATCTAACTTCCTAGTCAACTGGTCAACCTTGGTACTCAATTCTAACTCGGACCCAACTTCGGAAATCCCAACTTTCCTAGGACCACTAGACAGAGATGTAGTCCTATCGAGCCGTGAAGACAAATTATGATGCATCGTGTTTTCACTCAAGGTCTCGAATAGAGACCACGCCTCGTCCTCACTCTTGAGCATAAAAGTGCCCCCACAAGACGAATCAACCATTTGACGATGCTTCTCAATAAGCCCGTCATAAAAATACTGCACCAACTGCCAACGAGGCACCTGGTGATGGGGACACTTGCGGAGAAGATCTTTCAATCTCTCCCAAGACTCGTGAAATTGTTCTCCCTCAATTTGAGAAAAACTGGTTATAGCTTTACGAAACTGATTCGTTTTACCAATTGGAAAGTATTTTTTTAAAAATTCTCTTTGCAGTTCTTCCCAAGTAGTAATACGAACCGTCTCAAGAGATTTTAACCAGTGCTTGGCTTTATCTTTGAGAGAGAACGGAAACAAGGTTAACCTCATAGCATCTTCTCCAAAATTATTGATTCACACAGTCGAGCAAATCTGTAACGCCCCGGATTTCCAAAACAAAGCTAAGTTAAAATTTTCATGGATTTCTTTTTTTTTTCTTTGCAGCGGAACTTAGAAAAGCTTTTAGCAGCGGAATAAGACGATAATGAGTCGTCGGTTTTAGAAAACTCCGAGCACGTTGCAGGTATGTGGCCAAGCAATTCATTGACCACCAAGGTGTTCCATTTTATCGAAAACTCATGTTTATTACAACACTACTGCTTAGAAAAGCAGTGTAGGTTCAATAAAAAGGAAGCAGTACAACTCTGTCTAGAGAAACCCTGGAGCTCGATGCCGCCTTGCTCCGCATATCGCCACGCAGGTCCAACACCTGAAATCCCCATTAAACGGGGTCAGAACCACTGATGGTCTAGTAAGCATGCAGTCATACATCCATTCAACTCAAATACGATAATGACCACTCAGGGTCGCAATGTGCAATAACGACGCTCAAGCCTCCAAGACTTAGCGTATTTCGCAAGAGCCTCCTCAGGGCTATGAGTTGAGCATCCGCTCAAGTCCTCATGACTTAGAGCAAGCCTTTTCAGGGCTGTGATTTGAATAGCCGCTTAAGTCTCCATGACTTAGCCATGACCTCTTCCGGGTCTCAAAGTGATGTCTAGCTCAAGTCTTCATACTTGGCACATCCGTATCCCACGCATCTAAGGACAACTCCTCGAGCTTCGCTTAGTCGTGCGAATACAACACGGGTCTTTGCCCAGTCGGTCCAGTAGTATACCGAACATGACACCTTCACAAAGGTTATGCAGGACTGACTCAACACGTCATCCACTCATACATTCAAAGCATCGCTGTACCTAGAACTAATGCATTGTTTGATAATTAACCGCTCCCGCCTTTGGTACGCAGGTAGAGCTATTGTCCGGGCATCAACGCGATGTTCTGGGGGTTGATTATTCTATGTATTTTAGATACCCCAGAGGCCTGTTGACCCTATCCATAGTAGGGCAGTGTGTTTCAACTGGGAGAATCCTACTAGGCCCATATTCGGATGCATCCTCTACTTGCAGTAGTTGGGTTCAATCCTTAGATCTTAAGGATAACCACGACCCCAAAACCCATGAGTGACTGAGGCCATCGTGGACTCTATCAGGTCCAAAGTAAAATACATGTCACTCAAGGCTGTACCATCACTGTCATTCCACAGTGAGCATAATTCCTGAAGGGGTCTGCCAGTCTTACAATTACTTGGACAGAATCTGCATGCCATTTAGGCAGCCCGTGCTTTCAGCACTACGGGAGTATGTACCCGACCCCATTCAGTCTTCCCCAACACAGTCATTACTGAGGGGGTACCCCTAACACGATTTTCAACCGCGGGGTATGTGCGACCTTAAGTCTTATTCATATGCATGCAGAACACCGCTCTTTGGCACTTCGGCCACCACGAGCATCACACCTCTTTGGGTGGAAACAACACACTCTGGCTCTTCGGCCCTTACGAGTCTGGTTGTGTAACCGTTCTCAATGAGCATGCATATGACTCGATCTAAATAGATCGGCTACTCGGCGTATTTTTACGCAACGAGTCCAAACCTAGCCAAGGCGCAACCTCTACTCCGGCTCAGCGGCCCTTACGAGCAAGGTGCCCTTGCAGGCACAAGGATACGAGCCGATCTGGCATCGTTCCATCGACGGACATCATTATGCCGTTCCATTGGTTCCGGCAGCTCTTCTGCCAACCATTTCGTCAGCACCTCCCCTGCTCTACCGGCAGTGGTGCGACGAACCCTTCTACGTTGTAGAGGGCAAACCATGAACTGGGTAGCACTCTGCTATATGTCAGAGTATCCTGCTACGTTCTTTCTGAGCTATTCATAGCTTCTTCAGAAATTTCAGCAGCACTTCCTCTCTTTTACGGAGAAAGCGTGCGTTTCTTTTATCCATTTCAGCGGCATCTCCCCTCTTTGGTAGGAAATCGCCACGCTTAATTCGGGAAATGGATGCGCACCGTTGTGCGTACTTTGCATCCATCAAGGTTGCAGGAACCCTTGGCCATAGCCAGGCCATACGAAATTGACTTAGTCATTACGTAAAGAGCATTTTGCCAAAAAACCGAAGCCTTTCCAATAGGGGCTTCATTCGTCAAGCAGAATCTTGAACGAGGAGCGGTCAAGGAATCGCATGGGCGATTTGGAGTTTGATCTCCATTTGAACGCTCATTTATGCGCTATATATGTAGTATAAGCAGAAGCCTGTGCTTTATACAGCGGCGGCGTAAAGAAATGCATATACTATTGTTCAGGGTGTGTAACTGAACGAAATATTCTACATATATAACAAAGCAGAAGCCTTGGCATCGTTCGACGCGACGGCGTAAGTAAAGACATTGCAGAAAGCAGGAGCCTTGGCATCGTTCGACGCGACGGCGTAAGTAAATGCATAATCGGAAGTGCAGAAAACAGGGAGCCTTGGCATCATACGACGCGACGGCAAAGGTAAATTACATAGCCTGTGCGATATAAGACGCGTCGGCAGAATCAGCAGATATACACCTAGATCCGCATCCAACGATAGTTACGAGGCGAGCGGGTGAACACCGAAGTGTCCTAAAGGGCTCAACCAAAAACTAAAGCGAGATACCATTTTGAAGAACGCATATACTGCGTGTTTGAACATAGATATATCCGACGATAGTTACGAGGCGAGCGCGTGAACACCGAAGCGTCCTAGAGGGCTCAACCAAGAACTAAAGCAAGATACTACTTCAGAAAGTATATTCTATATACAAACAATCAACTACTTGAGAGAGATGGATCAACGAAGCGAACTTACTTCAAATCGTGGAAGAAACGGCTCCGGGTTGCTTCTTTGGCTTCGAGCCTTCCTTCGAGAGGTCAGACTAAGTCAGATGAAGCTGACTTAGTTGAGAAAGAGGGAGAGTAGGTCAAGCTACTCAACCTAAGTGGTTTGAACCAAACAGGGTTCGATCCAAGTCAACTGGGTTCAGCAGGTTCGAACTCAGCTCAAGTAGGCTAAGTCTGGGTTCAGAAATCCAAACCGGAATCTGGACCAAAACGGACTTTGACTTTGACTTTAAACCCAACTAGGTTCAAGTCAAGTCAACTAGGTTAGGACTAGGTCAAGTGGGTTCAGACCCAGGTCAGGTGAGCTAGGACCAGGTCAGGCAGGCTCAGACCAGGTCAGGTGGGTTCAGGCCAGGTCAGGTGGGCTCAGACTCACTTGGGCTCACTAGGGGAGGTTTAGGAGAGAGAGAGAAGGCAAGAGAGAGAGGGGGGGTCGAAATTATGAGAAGAGAGAGAGTGGGGAGGGCTATTTATAGCCCAAGCCCACCTCCTCTTGGGAATTTTTATCCCCCTTTTGCCCCTGAGCTTTATTTTAATTCCAGGAGGTTCCTTTTGAGGTGGGGCCCACTAGATATTTCCATAGGATATTTTGTGGGTCCCACAAGATATTTTTTGAGGAATATTTCTGTGGGTCCCACCAATATTTCCGTGGGTCCCGCAAGAATTTCGGGTTTTCGGCGATTTTTTTCCGAAAAATTCTGAGTACGCCATTCTCTTCGTATTGACGTAACTAAGAAAGTTGGCTCGAGGAAATCCTTTGTTTTTGTTTAGTTAAGAGGTTATGGCTTCCAGAGTGTTTGAGCATATATTCGCAAAGCGACGAATATCTCAAGTATAACTGGTTCGTACAAATCGATCTGATTTGTATTTCGGGTTCAGATGTTATTTTTACTTGAAAATGCCTCGTGAATTTCTTCAGAAAGATACTGAAAAATTGCGGGTCTTACATCATTACCCCCTTAAAGGAATTTCGTCCGCGAAATTCAGTTAAGTGTATTAAGTGCGTAACTCGGGATATTTCTCCCATATGTTAGATTCATAATGTTATTCACTTAGTTCAACATCATATTTATTTCAATCATAACCTCATATCATGATTCTCGATCAATTGAGGTATGCTTCTCATATCTGAGTTCAAATTATGCTACAACCACGATAGTTTTGTTGAATCAATGTTCTTCCAACCGGCTATCAATATAGCCATCTTGTGTAACTATTCCATACACATAGATCATTCTTCTAGAGATTAACCATATTGGAATAAGTCCCCTGTCAGACTACCTGGTATTGGAAACGTAACTCCTCACAGGTTCGCCCTCGTCAGACTCACCTGATATTGGATCAGTACACCCTCACAGAATCATACTAGCTAAGCTACTGATTTTGGAACATATACACTCGCACGGAGCTGTATACCCTCACAGGCTCACTCTGGCTAGACGATCTGATCTTGAATATGTAAAACCTCACAGGACTCTCTTCTTGAGAACAATTCCTCGATGGTTTATTTTATTAAGTAACTTTTAACGTTCTAATTACGCAAACTTAATTTTTCAATCATGGGGTCTATAGCCATAAATTTTGGGCATAAGCACTTAAGATTTTTATTTGACAAATCCAAAATTACTTTACAGAGCAAGGATACATATCTATCCAGATGACCGTACACAAGGTCATAAGCCACTTGTCTCAAGCATTCATTGGATCTTGTCTTTCAATTGCTTCTTACCCAACACAACTCTATCTATCAAGGTATTCAGATTCCTTGATACGATCATTATCCGTGAGTTGTTCGGCTGTCACCGCATAGACACGACCTGCCACAGGTTTCTGCTCTATCCTAGGTAGTGGCAGTCGTTGTTGTTGTATTTGTTGAGAGGGTCCTCCAGATCCCATATTTCTTCGTTGAAGATCTGAGGCCTTCTTGCGGCATTCTCTTACACGATGCCCTGGTTTGCCGCAATACAGGCAACCTCCCGTATCGCGAGGACAAACCCCTCCGGGATGATCTGAGCTACACCTCGGGCATCGAAAATTAGATTGTTGGTAGGGCTGATTGGCTTCTACCATCTGTAATGGCCGCTCGGCCGGAGGAGTAAAGTTGTTCTCCTGAAAATCCCTCTTATAAAAAGTTGGTTGTGATTCTTGGCCACCGGGGAACGTCCTCTTGTTGTTCCCATTACTTGCTACCAGTCGCTTCACTACGACCCCTTTGCATCGCTCCCAGTCTGCACTAATCTTTGAAGCTGCTGCCATAGCGGCTTGAAATGTTTGGGGCATGCTAGTTATGACTCGAGATCGTAGCCCTTCCCGAAATCCATTGATATATTTATCGGCCCTCTCTTGGTCAGTATCGAATAACCGAGAGCAGTACCGCTCAAGGTTCTGAAACTTGGTAGTATAGTCGATAAGACTCATACCACCCTGCTCTAGTTCCAGAAACTCCATCTTTTTCTTATTTCTGGAGTGCAACGGGAAGTAGTTATCCAAGAAAGTTCTCCGAAAGTCAGTCCAAGGAACGACTTCGACTTGTGAGAACTGGATAAGCTTAGTGGTATCCCACCACTTTCGTGCATTATCCTTCAGCCTATATGTGCCAAAGTTAGTCTTTCTATCCTGTGGTACTCCCAATACCAGGAATGCCCGCTCTGTTTCCTCGATCCAGCTTTCTGCAAGCTCTGGATCGGCACTGCCAACGAAAACAGGTGGGTCGAGTTTGAGGAACCTTTCATATGTTATTCCTCCAAGGTTCTCATTGCGAGGTGGGGCTGGTGCTTGCCTTGATTCACGAATGGCAGACACAAGCCTGTTGAGTGTCTCCAGCAGGAAGCCCTGCGTATGGGACTCCTCGCTCGGCATGGTTCTCCTCGTCCTAGGAGCCATTTTATCTATTCACATAAATACACCCAAATTAGAGAAAGTATAAGATTTATACTTACAGTGCGATACCGCAAACACGACGGATCTTGAACCAGGTTTCTCAGACTCATGCTCTGATACCAATTCTGTAACGCCCCGGATTTCCAAAACAAAGCTAAGTTAAAATTTTCATGGATTTCTTTTTTTTTTTCTTTGCAGCGGAACTTAGAAAAGCTTTTAGCAGCGGAATAAGACGATAATGAGTCGTCGGTTTTAGAAAACTCCGAGCACGTTGCAGGTATGTGGCCAAGCAATTCATTGACCACCAAGGTGTTCCATTTTATCGAAAACTCATGTTTATTACAACACTACTGCTTAGAAAAGCAGTGTAGGTTCAATAAAAAGGAAGCAGTACAACTCTGTCTAGAGAAACCCTGGAGCTCGATGCCGCCTTGCTCCGCATATCGCCACGCAGGTCCAACACCTGAAATCTCCATTAAACGGGGTCAGAACCACTGATGGTCTGGTAAGCATGCAGTCATACATCCATTCAACTCAAATACGATAATGACCACTCAGGGTCGCAATGTGCAATAACGACGCTCAAGCCTCCAAGACTTAGCGTATTTCGCAAGAGCCTCCTCAGGGCTATGAGTTGAGCATCCGCTCAAGTCCTCATGACTTAGAGCAAGCCTTTTCAGGGCTGTGATTTGAATAGCCGCTTAAGTCTCCATGACTTAGCCATGACCTCTTCCGGGTCTCAAAGTGATGTCTAGCTCAAGTCTTCATACTTGGCACATCCGTATCCCACGCATCTAAGGACAACTCCTCGAGCTTCGCTTAGTCGTGCGAATACAACACGGGTCTTTGCCCAGTCGGTCCAGTAGTATACCGAACATGACACCTTCACAAAGGTTATGCAGGACTGACTCAACACGTCATCCACTCATACATTCAAAGCATCGCTGTACCTAGAACTAATGCATTGTTTGATAATTAACCGCTCCCGCCTTTGGTACGCAGGTAGAGCTATTGTCCGGGCATCAACGCGACGTTCTGGGGGTTGATTATTCTATGTATTTTAGATACCCCAGAGGCCTGTTGACCCTATCCATAGTAGGGCAGTGTGTTTCAACTGGGAGAATCCTACTAGGCCCATATTCGGATGCATCCTCTACTTGCAGTAGTTGGGTTCAATCCTTAGATCTTAAGGATAACCACGACCCCAAAACCCATGAGTGACTGAGGCCATCGTGGACTCTATCAGGTCCAAAGTAAAATACATGTCACTCAAGGCTGTACCATCACTGTCATTCCACAGTGAGCATAATTCCTGAAGGGGTCTGCCAGTCTTACAATTACTTGGACAGAATCTGCATGCCATTTAGGCAGCCCGTGCTTTCAGCACTACGGGAGTATGTACCCGACCCCATTCAGTCTTCCCCAACACAGTCATTACTGAGGGGGTACCCCTAACACGATTTTCAACCGCGGGGTATGTGCGACCTTAAGTCTTATTCATATGCATGCAGAACACCGCTCTTTGGCACTTCGGCCACCACGAGCATCACACCTCTTTGGGTGGAAACAACACACTCTGGCTCTTCGGCCCTTACGAGTCTGGTTGTGTAACCGTTCTCAATGAGCATGCATATGACTCGATCTAAATAGATCGGCTACTCGGCGTATTTTTACGCAACGAGTCCAAACCTAGCCAAGGCGCAACCTCTACTCCGGCTCAGCGGCCCTTACGAGCAAGGTGCCCTTGCAGGCACAAGGATACGAGCCGATCTGGCATCGTTCCATCGACGGACATCATTATGCCGTTCCATTGGTTCCGGCAGCTCTTCTGCCAACCATTTCGTCAGCACCTCCCCTGCTCTACCGGCAGTGGTGCGACGAACCCTTCTACGTTGTAGAGGGCAAACCATGAACTGGGTAGCACTCTGCTATATGTCAGAGTATCCTGCTACGTTCTTTCTGAGCTATTCATAGCTTCTTCAGAAATTTCAGCAGCACTTCCTCTCTTTTACGGAGAAAGCGTGCGTTTCTTTTATCCATTTCAGCGGCATCTCCCCTCTTTGGTAGGAAATCGTCACGCTTAATTCGGGAAATGGATGCGCACCGTTGTGCGTACTTTGCATCCATCAAGGTTGCAGGAACCCTTGGCCATAGCCAGGCCATACGAAATTGACTTAGTCATTACGTAAAGAGCATTTTGCCAAAAAACCGAAGCCTTTCCAATAGGGGCTTCATTCGTCAAGCAGAATCTTGAACGAGGAGCGGTCAAGGAATCGCATGGGCGATTTGGAGTTTGATCTCCATTTGAACGCTCATTTATGCGCTATATATGTAGTATAAGCAGAAGCCTGTGCTTTATACAGCGGCGGCGTAAAGAAATGCATATACTATTGTTCAGGGTGTGTAACTGAACGAAATATTCTACATATATAACAAAGCAGAAGCCTTGGCATCGTTCGACGCGACGGCGTAAGTAAAGACATTGCAGAAAGCAGGAGCCTTGGCATCGTTCGACGCGATGGCGTAAGTAAATGCATAATCGGAAGTGCAGAAAACAGGGAGCCTTGGCATCATACGACGCGACGGCAAAGGTAAATTACATAGCCTGTACGATATAAGACGCGTCGGCAGAATCAGCAGATATACACCTAGATCCGCATCCAACGATAGTTACGAGGCGAGCGGGTGAACACCGAAGTGTCCTAAACGGCTCAACCAAGAACTAAAGCGAGATACCATTTTGAAGAACGCATATACTGCGTGTTTGAACATAGATATATCCGACGATAGTTACGAGGCGAGCGCGTGAACACCGAAGCGTCCTAGAGGGCTCAACCAAGAACTAAAGCAAGATACTACTTCAGAAAGTATATTCTATATACAAACAATCAACTACTTGAGAGAGATGGATCAACGAAGCGAACTTACTTCAAATCGTGGAAGAAACGGCTCCGGGTTGCTTCTTTGGCTTCGAGCCTTCCTTCGAGAGGTCAGACTAAGTCAGATGAAGCTGACTTAGTTGAGAAAGAGGGAGAGTAGGTCAAGCTACTCAACCTAAGTGGTTTGAACCAAACAGGGTTCGATCCAAGTCAACTGGGTTCAGCAGGTTCGAACTCAGCTCAAGTAGGCTAAGTCTGGGTTCAGAAATCCAAACCGGAATCTGGACCAAAACGGACTTTGACTTTGACTTTAAACCCAACTAGGTTCAAGTCAAGTCAACTAGGTTAGGACTAGGTCAAGTGGGTTCAGACCCAGGTCAGGTGAGCTAGGACCAGGTCAGGCAGGCTCAGACCAGGTCAGGTGGGTTCAGGCCAGGTCAGGTGGGCTCAGACTCACTTGGGCTCACTAGGGGAGGTTTAGGAGAGAGAGAGAAGGCAAGAGAGAGAGGGGGGGTCGAAATTATGAGAAGAGAGAGAGTGGGGAGGGCTATTTATAGCCCAAGCCCACCTCCTCTTGGGAATTTTTATCCCCCTTTTGCCCCTGAGCTTTATTTTAATTCCAGGAGGTTTCTTTTGAGGTGGGGCCCACTAGATATTTCCATAGGATATTTTGTGGGTCCCACAAGATATTTTCTGAGGAATATTTCTGTGGGTCCCACCAATATTTCCGTGGGTCCCGCAAGAATTTCGGGTTTTCGGCGATTTTTTTCCGAAAAATTCTGAGTACGCCATTCTCTTCGTATTGACGTAACTAAGAAAGTTGGCTCGAGGAAATCCTTTGTTTTTGTTTAGTTAAGAGGTTATGGCTTCCAGAGTGTTTGAGCATATATTCGCAAAGCGACGAATATCTCAAGTATAACTGGTTCGTACAAATCGATCTGATTTGTATTTCGGGTTCAGATGTTATTTTTACTTGAAAATGCCTCGTGAATTTCTTCAGAAAGATACTAAAAAATTGCGGGTCTTACAAAATCTCAAGGAATTCGTCGAGATGACGATATGGGTCCTCATTGCTAAGGCCATAAAACGAAGGTAACATTTGAATCACACTGGCCTTAATCTCAAAATGGCTCGCTCCTACATCAGGTCTCGTGATGCAGGAGGCGGGAGTATACGTATTTGGCATGAAGTACTCCCTCAAAGGACGGATCAAATGATGATCGTCAGCCATTGCGTACACCTTTGAGTAGACCGGTGTAGCACACGTCCTAACTTTGGGTTTTCTACCTAACTAACGCACTAAGCGGCCAAACCACGCAAACCACAAAGCGAGTAAACTAAAAACCACAAAAACTAAACAAACACCACGCAGTTACACATAACAGAGATTATGCAAAGAATTATAAAATCTATGTGTACGGTACCAATCGTACACAGTCACCTCTAAGGGAATCCTAATAGGTGGGCTGTGCAGAAAAGTAAGCTCTTCTCTAAGATATGCACATACGTGGTTCTAAACCTAAATGCACACAAACCCTAGGCAATAAAGCGAATACTAATATTACGTCGTTCCCCGGCAATGGCGCCAAAAATTTGATGTCTTCTTTTAAATCGTTGTAATTTTGAAAAGATTTTTAAATGTAAAACATGTGAAAACCAGACATCAAATAATAAAAACCGGTTCTCACTAGTGGATGAGACCGGGTCGAACTCAGGGAACGGGAATATGTTGTATTCAAACACACAAGTCTAAACTATTCTTTATTGCCGAATTATTGAAATGTAAAGTGTTCAAGAAAAGTAAAAACAACTAACTATTACAACAAATGAATACCCTTCGCAGAGGGCGTAAAGTGCAATATTTACAAACCCAATTAAAATTCCTAATTCTAAAAATAAAAGCAAAAAGAAGCTTTATTCTTCGTACTTCATGTCACGTAATCGCTTCCGCTCCAGTCTGTGCTATCCTGCACAATTCAAATGAACACGAGCAGTACCAGAGATCGAAATACAAATTGTACTAAACAGCTTATTTAAATGCTAAAAATATTATGACTAAGCACTTTTACGAACTAAATTTAAAATCAAAACTAACTAACAACTAACTCAATTAACTAACAAGACAGTAAACTAACTATGAAAACAAAACAAGAAATCAATGAAGGAAACATGAATTAACTATAAAAGAACAAGAATTCAAGAATTTGAAAAAAACAATATTAACTACAAGGATTAAAGAAAACAGGAAATGACTGAATGAAGAAAAACAAAAAAAATCAGAAAATGAAATTCATAAAAAAAATCAGAATGTAAAAGAATACAGGACAAACAGGAAAATTAGTAAACGAACAACAAAAACAATTAGAAACAACAAGAAATGATTTAATTGAAAAAAAAAAAAAACAGAATTAGAAATTCAGCTAATCAGAAACAAAAAACAAGAATTGACTTAAGAAAAAAAAACTGAAAATCATAAAAAAACAACAACAAATGTGATGAATGAAAACATGATATGCACGAATTTAAGAATCAGGAAATGCTAATTCAATTAAAATGCTGTAACAAACAAATCAAACAAAACAAAAACTGAATAATAAAAAAATTAGCAGAAACAGGAAATCAAAATACAAATGATAGAAAATCAAACGATACTGGAAGATTACGAGCTGATCAAAACAGGAATTTACTAAAAAAATTGGAAAAAAAACTACTGAAAATATTGAATCTAAAATGAAAGTATAAAAACACATCAATTTCGAAATCGGATCACTGGAGAAGAAAAGATTGACCGATGAACAAAAAAAAAATTGAGAATATATCTTTTTTCATTTTCGTTTTTCAGTTTTTTTTTTTAATTTTCGTTTTACAGAAACATCAAGAACATAAAGAAGAAGCTGGAGAAGAAGAAGAAACTGAAAAAGAAATCGAAATCGAAAGAAGAAGAACAATTGGAAGAAGAAAATGCTGAAGATCGGAGGAAGAAGAAGAAGAAGAAGAGATCGGAAGAAGAAGAGGAAGAAGAAGAAGAAGAAGAAGAAGAAGAAGAAGAAGATTACTCAGCACTCACCGTGAACCTGAGGGATTAGAGGAGAATGTGGCGACCTCCACCACCACTGCCATCGCCGGAATGAGGAGCTTCCACCACTGCCGCCGGCTGGAAAGAAGAAGAGGAAGAGGAAGAAGGAGAAATTAGGGAAACAGGATAGCCACCGGCAATGGTGGAGGGAAGAGAGAAGAGAGGGAAAGAGGGGAAAGAAGGCTTCAGCCGTGAATGAGAGGAGGCGCCCTTTCTTTCCCTGTTTTTGGGGTTTTTAAAAGCAACAAACCGGCTGGAACCGGTTTGAAACAAATGCAAACCGGTTCAAGCCGGTTTGTTTATTATATTTTTTTTTAATTTTTCTTTTAGAAATACAAATTGGTTCAACAGGTTTGTATTATTATTTATTATTTATTATTATTTTTTTTTTCAGTTTTCCATTAATTTTCAAAAATTACAAACCATGCAATGGTTTGTTTTTATTATTATATATTTTTTTCATTTTCAAAAATCAAGAAAACCGTATAAATCGGTTACTTATGAAAATTTTCAAAAACAAAACTATTTATAAAAGAAACTTCAAAAACTAATCTACTATATTTTTTTCTTTTCTAAAAAACACAAACACTTAAAATGAATATAAAACTATTTTTCTCCAATTTTTTTATTTTTTTCTTTTAATAAAAACTAAAACCAACTACAAAAACTAAAATAGGCATAAGAATGTAAAATAAAACTATTTTTCATGCATTTTCTAATTTTAAATCATTTAAGCACATTTACTCAAAAACTAACATAAAATTGGGTTTTTGAAACATTATTTTATAAAATCATGCATATTTAAATGTTAATGAACCCTGAATTATATGCATGATCACTCTTTAAAGGAGGCTCACATTTATACCCTTATCCTGATTGGGTGGAAAATGGAATACCTCATTGAATGAGGCTCAGTTTTATACCCTTATCCTGATCGGGCGGAAAATGGAATATTGGAAGGTGAATAAGACAACTTTTTCGAGGCGATGGAAATGAAATTGTAAGAGACAAATTTGGAAAATGATCAAGATGATCTGGTGAATTTTTCATCATTGTGAAATATAAATAAGGTAAGGAGTAAGACGACTCTTTCGACAACGCAAAAGATGGATATGACAATCTTTTGACGAGAATAAGGTAACTCTTTCGGCAACGTGAAAGACAGACAAGGCAAACTCTTTCAGAGAAGAGTAAGGCAACTCTTTTGACAATGCAAAAGATGAATAAGGCAACTCTTTCGGCAATGCGAAAGATGAACGCAGGCGATCCAAAGGAGTAAGGCGATTCTTTCAACAATGCGAAAGATGATAAAAGCAATCCAAATGAATAAGGCAATTCTTTCGACAATGCGAAAGATGACAAAAGGCAATCTAAAGGAACAAGGAGATTCTTTCGACAACGCGAAAGATGACAAAGGTAATCCAAAGGAACAAGGCGATTCTTTCGACAACGCGAAAGATGACAAAGGTAATCCAAAGGAACAAGGCGATTCTTTCGACAATGCAAAAGATGGCAAAGGTAATCCAAAGGAATAAGGCGATTCTTTCGACAATGCGAAAGATGGCAAAGGTAATCCAAAGGAGCAAGGCGATTCTTTCGACAACACGAAAGATGACAAAGGTAATCCAAAGGAACAAGGCGATTCTTTCGACAATGCGAAAGATGGCAAAGGTAATCCAAAGGAATAAAGCGATTCTTTCGACAATGCGAAAGTTGATAAAGGCGATCCGAAGGAATAAGGCGAGTCTTTTGACAACGCGAAAGATGACAAAGGTAATCCAAAGGAATAAGGCAATTCTTTCGACAATGCGAAAGATGGCAAAGGTAATCCAAAGGAGCAAGACGATTCTTTTGACAACACGAAAGATGACAAAGGCAATCCAAAGGAACAAGGCGATTCTTTCGACAACGCGAAAGATGACAAAGGCAATCCAAAGGAACGAGGTGATTCTTTCGACAATGCGAAAGATGACAAAAGGCAATCCAAAGGAACAAGGCGATTTTTTCGACAATGCGAAAGATGACAAAGGTAATCCAAAGGAATAAGGCGATTCTTTCGACAACGCAAAAGATGATAAGACAATCCAAAAGATCAAGACAATTCTTTCGACAATGCGAAAGATGACAAGGCAATCCAAAGGAACAAAGTGATTCTTTCGACAATGCAAAAGATGATAAAGGCAATCCAAAGGAATAAGGAAATTCTTTCGACAACGCGAAAGATGACAAAGGTAATCCAAAGGAGAAAGGAGATTCTTTCGATACCGCGAAAGATGACAAAGGCGATCCAAAGGAATAAGGCGATTCTTTCGACAACGCGAAAGATGACATAGGTAATCCAAAGGAATAAGGCGATTCTTTTGACAATGCGAAAGATGATAAAGGTAATCCAAAGGAATAAGGCGATTCTTTTGACAACGCGAAAGATGACAAAGGCAATCCAAAGGAACAAGGCGATTCTTTCGAAAATGCAAAAGATGACAAGGCAATCCAAAGGAACAAGGTGATTCTTTCGACAACGCGAAAGATGATAAAGGTAATCCTTTCGGAGAGAAGGCTAATCTTTCAACAACGTGAAAGATGATAAAGGCTATCCTTTCGGAGATAAGGCTAATCTTCAACAATGTGAAAGACGACAAAGGAAACTCTCTCGAAGGGGTCAAGATGCATCAATATGGACATCAAGCTCTCACTTAATATCAGGATAGCTAGAAAATATTGTCAAAAATGTTGAAAATTTTGTTGATTCAAAGTAATTGAAAATGATGCTCATTGTTGTGAAAATATTCCTTCTTTTCTACCTAAAGTATTACCTCCAAACAGGATTGACTTCATAGAATCAAGATTTGGAATCCAAATTGCTTGCGATTGACCTTCTTCAAAGAAGTTATCAATTTCCTTGATATGAACAGGAAAGAGAGAATTTAATATTATGAAAGCAATTGATGAAAGTATATTGATAATAGAATTTCACAAATTTAAAGAAGATTCTTGATAAATGTGGCAGTTTGATATCCTGGGAGCTTCTCTCATGATAATCTTTCTGCACTCTTTCGGGCTCTTTTGGGCTTTGGCTACATTCTCCTTCATTTTGGAGATGTTTTGACTTTTTTTCTCTTTCTTTTTTTTCTCTTTCTTTTTTCTCTCTTTCTCTCTTTTTTGGAGGGTACGTTACAAACTCTTTCAACTTGGAGATGTTTCGATCCTTGTTTGATGATATTGGCTCATGGGTTAGAGATCTTTGGATGATAGCGGAAATTAAATATCTTTTGGGGATTGTCGGGAGGTTCATCGCATCTGCCTTCATCTCGACAGTGCTTTGGACTTTCCCTGGAAGGATCCGTCGCAAACTCCGTCATCTTGGAGATGTTTCAAATCTTCTTTGGCTTCGGGGTCTACTCGCTTAATTCGCCTTCATCTTGATGACAAGTGAGAGATCCCTTTTGCGGATATTTAATTACAGCTTAGGTGATTTTGAGGATACAGGGCTTGGATGAATTCTCTCTTTTTCTAGCGCTCAGGATATTTCCACTGCCTCATTTTCACAAGAATGGTCTTTAAAAATGTGTCATTGACTGCGATCAATATCAATCATCTATGGCTTTGCAAAACATTGAATCTTCTTTTCTGGCCATATCGAGGATTTATCCTTCATCCTTTTGGTTGGCCAATAGAAAGAATTTGGATTTTGAATCCTTCTTCACAAAAGCTTTGCCTTTTTGGAAGTGATACTGAAGGTAAAATTTTGTGAAATAAAATTCTGAAATCAACAGGTAATTGATTGACAAATTGACAAAGTGTTCTTGAAATCTTTAGTAAAAGAGATCGCTTGACATCCGAGTTGACACATCCATGACGATGATACTCAATTTCAAAGGTAAATCCAATACGAAGTTGGAATTTTGAAGGTAAGTCCTAGCATAATTCTAGATTTTGAAGGTAAGTCTAACTCAAAAGTTGGTTTTGAAAGACCATCTGAATCAGGACTCAGGTTTTACAGGGAAAGCTGGAAGATTCGAGTCAAAACTCGAGCCTTCAAAGGAAAGCTAGAAAGTTTGGTTTCTAAGGAGATACAGTTTGGGTCGAAACCCAAATCTTAAAAGGAAAAGCTAGGTCAATTCAGATTTTTGAGTCAAAACTCAAATATTCAGAGGAAATTTGGAAAGTTCGAGTTGGGGCTCGAATCTCAAAGGAAAACTGGGAAGTTCAGATTTTGAAGGAAAGAAAACTTGAGTTAAAACTCAAATCTTCGAAGGAAAGCAGGAAAGTTCGAGTCAGGTCTCGAATATCAAAGGAAAATCTTTAATCAGAAGACTGAATTTTGAAAATCGGCAGTGCGAGGACTGGGATTGAAAGTTTTGAGAATGGCCAGTTCGAGGACTGGATTACTTGATTTGTAATGAAAAAGACCATCATATTTAGATGTATGTGGTTTGATTTTCAGGATTAACCCCTTATCCTGAACGGGGATATGACTAGAATTTAGAGAATTTTGGGGAAATTATGGGAAATGATTCAGGTTTATCCCTTAACCTGAAGGGGAAAAAAATGGATGCAGATTTAATGTAAAATGAAATGCAAATGCACATGAAATGTAAATGAATGCAAAATTAATGCAAGTGGGTGCATAACATGCAAAATGAGAGATTGGTTTATCCTGCCTGCATACAGAATGTTTGAAAACAAATTTTCAAAAGATGCCCCAGTGTAACTAGGAAGAGGGAATAAATTTTAAAGAAGGCTCTCTGCAGGACTCTGCAGGGCAAAGACAGGATCAAATTTTGAGGAAAATTTTTGGATTTTTGGAGGAAAATATGGTAGACCATTGGAAGAGTATCCCATTACTAGGGATTGAGTCGTCGTAAGGATTACGACAATTGTGTTGTCATCCTTTTGCAAGAGAAATAAACAACGAAAAATATGCCTTGTTACCTAGGCGAGGTCGTCAACCACGAGGAAAAACACCATTTTAAAGGAAAGAGATATCTCTTGGAAAAACAATCCGCAAACGGATTTAGAATAAGGAGAAGGCAAGTGGGTAAACAATTTTCACCGCAATAAATCAAGGTATTCACGAGGAAAATAAGATGGAGAATTTGGCAAATAGACAAAATGATTGAAATCCAAGGAAAGAAAACATATGATTTTGAAAAATTGCAGGCAGGATAAAAAATGCAGCTGGAAATTCGAGATCCAGTAGAACGGGAGAATGAAAAATCACCTGGAGTTTTGAAAGAAATTGGATATTTGGGAAAATCTTCCAGAGTTTGAGAAAATAAAAGGAAAAGATGAGAATATAGGTATTTGAAAATATTTTAGAAAAAAAATATAGGAAAATAGAGGTAATATAAGAACAATCACATCCTGCACAAACATTTATGCACATACAGCACTCCCTAAAAGGCTGACTCTAAATGCATCATTTTGAAAACAACTGTAGGATCTTAATCCTAACTCTAAGTTCAGATCATCTTTGTCCAATCCAGTTATGTCGATATACCCGAACCGAAATCCGAGGTACGTGGCATATAATTTCAACTCCGGTTCTAAGGTAAGGTTTTCCAACATCCTTGAGCGCCTACCGATATACTTCGGACTGTGGCCCGCGGTACGTGGTAAGGGGGTGTTAACCCAAATAATTGGCCCAGTTGTGAGGCTCTGTCCCGAACTAGGGTAAAGGAAGAGAGCCCAGCAACGTGATGGCCGGGTAATGATAGGTAATGGAGGTTTTAAAAAAAAATGATCACGTGCAAGAAATAGATGGCTCTAAACCTAGAGAGATAGATTTTGAAAACTTTGAAGAAACATACATTGTTTGCATTCAGATCCTACATTGAGAAGAGTTGTGTTTAGACCTAAGTCTATGTGAACATGAAAATATCTCCTCAATCTGGTCCTACCAAACCATGCCTAGTCTATATGCAGTCAATGTCAGCTAGGTCAGAATCTAAGCTCCTAGGTTCGCATGATATCAAAAGTAAAGAGCTGACCTGTTGTGAACATAATTTCGATAATTGAACTAAGTCAAGCATAATTTAGGTCAGACAAAGACAGGTCCCATCACGGTCGCCAAACCTGTTATCGTCGCAAAATTTTTCCCGTCTTCACTTCCTTGCGGAAGAGAGAGGGAAATGCTTTCGCGATTCAAACTTGACCGGATTTTGGAAATTGTTTTGAAATACTCGCCTCCGTTTTGAAAATTGCAGGAAAATCCATGGGATGGGACTCGACCTGTCGGTACAAGGTTCGACCGTTCCTGCCGCCTTTAACAGGGGTAATCGAACCAAGGACCAAAATTGTGCTTGACTTAGTGAAATTATCGAAATCGTATTTTATCCTAAATGCATAGAGAATTCAGGCATGTGTTTTGAGATTTGGTAAAAATGTAAATTGGAAAATATGATGTATGCTTAGGAAACATTTGGAATTGAAAAGCATTTCTCAGGAAAAGATGGAAATCAATCTCTCAGGAAAACTCAGACGAAGAAGGTTTGAAATCTCGAGAAAGTTTATAAAGAGTTGGAAAATCTTGAAGAGATGAGAATCTCAAGAAAATCTTGAGAAAGTTTAGATGAGAATCTCGGGAAAATCTTGAGAAAGTTTATAAAGACTTAGAAAACCATGAAGAAATGAGAATCTCAGGAAAATTTTAAGAAAGCTTAGAAAGACTTGGAAAACCATGAGGAAATAAGAATCTCAGGAAAATTTTAAGAAAGTTTAGAAAGACTTGGAAAACCATGAAGAAATGAGAATCTCAGGAAAACTGAAGGAATTCTTGAGAAAAGATGAACATTTGAAAAGGAAAGCACTTGTTGGGAAAACTCAGACTTTGAGAATTTTCTTAAGAAAATGATAGAAAATTTATAGGAAAAATTCATTGGAGAAGGAAATTTAGAACTTAGGAAATTGAAATCCTGAGAATCTTGTCTTTGAAATGTCTGAAAATCAACTTTGATTCTTGAGAAAGATGAGAAATTCCTTTTGAAAAGAATCTTAAGAAAATAACATTTTCAAGGAAAATCACAGGAAAACTTTGATTTGGAAAATCCAACTCCGAATATCATCATAGTTTCTTGAGAAATCGATTCCATGAAGTGAAAATCTCTTGAGAAAATCATGAGAAAAACAGATGATGCAGATGATTTGAATGAATGAATGCACTTTGAAAAGATTTCTGAAAAATTGGTTGGAAAAATGTGGATTAAGTCAAAGTAAATCCTTCACATATTCTGACTGTGGCCATGAATATATTCAGGGTTTATTTGAGTTAATTCACAATATTTTGAAAACATTGGAAATATGAGGTGCATTTTCAAGATAGCCTAAGAGTGTAGGCTCAATGTGACTGGTAGAAAGATGATGGATCTGGGCCTCGTCCATATTCCGACTAGGGCCGTAAATATGGACTCCACCGAGTTCATCAACTCTCTAAGAGTTGGTGCACGTGCCATTCGTGTTCATCCACGATGAATTTGGAAAATTGAAATATATGCATCATAGAATCAGGATATTACTGAAATCAAACTATATGAGATGCGGCCTAATCTAAGCAGTAAAAGTAAATCTTATTCCAAGGTTTACATTGGATTGTTACATTGCTAACATAAAGTAAAAAAAAAAATGAAATGGAGCCAAGGAATCAGCATCTTCTATATTTTCCTGCAAAATGAGAGTTAGTACCAGATAACCAAGGAAATGGGTATATATACTATATACAACAAAGATATACAGGTAAATATAGAAATACTTGAATTTATGATAAATGATATATGATAATGAAGATACATTTACAAAAAGAAAAGGAAAAGAAAAAAAATATGTGATAACAAATGCACATGAAGGGATATATATACATATATATAAGTATATATATATGTATATATATATATACATATATATATATACGTATACATATAGGTAGATATACAATAGATATACATATACATAGATATATATATATATATATATATATATATATATATATATATAATGAGAAAATATACATATTTAATGGAAATTCCATATAATGGGTAAAATCAGAAAATACAGGTATATACAGTTTCTGTAGGGGATTTTGCACAGCTGTATTTCTCAAATTACAAGATAATTTTCAATAAAAATGGGTATGGAGCTTCCCTATATATCAATAACGAAGCCTGTAAAAGATGGCATACAGATCATGAACGGATATGGATATATCCGTTCATGAACATAGCCGATTATCAAGACTGCACACCCACAGCAGAAAATGGATATGTGCATGAAATATGCTGCAGTGGATGAAGCAACAGGTGAATGGCAATAGTTCTTGCAATCAGAAAACTGAACACAGAAATCAATGACATTCTTGTTGTACATCCGCAGTTCTCAACAAGAAATCAGATCAACTTCGAGGCATGAATGATTGGTTTGGAGGACAGCTTTCCAAAAGATCTTCGAACTCATCAACATCATCAATGGCACCACAATACTAGCTACCATCATCAAAAGCTTGATCACTGCTCTCTGTTGGTAACATATCAAAATCCAGAACCCTTAGCCAAAAGAGTTGTTCAGCAAGAAAGATTAGACTAGCTGACCAAAAATAAGTCTAAAAAAAAAACAATATCACATCCAAACCATGGCAGATTGGCAGCAGCAGAAAATATTTTCTTTCAAGCTACAGAACCCAAACCTTCCCACATAGAAAAAGGAGAAGTTTCTCGGACCACATTTGCAGAAATCATATAAATGTTGGTGATATTATCTTAAATTTCCACCACCACCAAGTTTATAGATGTATATTGAGCCAAGACTTGACGATACAAACATTCTTGTAGATCCCCTACACCAAGTGATCTGTAGGCAGCAGCGGATAAGGATCGATTTTCTGTTGTTGGGTTGAAAAGAGTTGGAAAGGAGGCCTTGCTGGATCTTCTGCTGGTGGGCTGAAAGAAAAGGGCGACGGCTGGGCTGAAGAGGAGTTCCACACGCTGGCTGGATCCTCTGCTATTGAGTTGAAGATAAGTGGTCTGAAGGAAAGTGGATTGAAGAAGGATAGGCTTCACGTTGGGCTATGGCTGGGCTAAAGTGGAGATGGATGATGGATGATGGGCTGCGGCTGGGCTGAAGGAGAGTGCTGGTGCAATATAGCCGGAGGTCATTGATGTTCTCTTGGCATTACAGCCATATTGTACAAAATTGAATTCACCTGCATTTTGTTTTTCCTAACCTCACTTTCTAACTATTTACCTGGGTTTGGTGGGGATGCAGGAACCGTTGAAACGCCTGGTGGTTGATCCTGCGGCTGGGCTGAAGTGGGGATGCAGGAACCGTTGGCTGGGCTCTCTTGCTGTGGCTAGACTGAAGAAGATGAAGGATGAGCCTTGCTGGATGGGATTTTCTACAGGATGAGCCTTGCTGGATGGGATGCAACTGGCTGGAACCTTTTGCTGCTGGGGTTGAAGGAAGATGCAGCCGGCTGGAATCCTTTGCTGCTGGGGATGGACACGCTGGGTTGAAGGAAAGGGGCAACCTGTTCAAGCTGGATGGTCTGCGGCTGAAGTGGGGATGGCAATCGGCTGGGCTGAAGAAGGTGGACAACTGCTCTTGGAGGTGGAGGAGAGTTCCACGTTGAATATCCTCTCTTGCCAAATCAAAAAGAAAAACCCCAAATCAAAATTCCTCCCCCCCCCTCTTCATCGATCCATAGCCTTCCTCTTAAAGAATTTTGAATGTCCTCTTGAAGAAAACCGCAGCCCTCCATTTATGAGGTTCCGTTACCTCATTTTTGAAATTTTTTTCTTTGAAATAGCCGTTTCAAGAGGGGCGCATTCCCTTTTTTTTCAAAATTTGGTTTCATTTCCCTAAGTTTTAGGCAAAATCAAATTTATGACTTTAGAGAAATTCGGCTGTGCCATTTAAGGCTGCCTCCTTCTAAAAAAAATTTTTTTATTTAAACAAATCAATAAAAAGAAATAAAATAAAAAGTGAGTATTGAAATAAATGAGAGGCTTTTATGGAAATGCCATCTCAACCCACTTTTAAAATCCTTTTGAAAATAAAGTTTTTGTTTTGTTTTGAAAATCTTTTATTTTCAATTGGGGTGCCACATGTGTGTGGGCCCGCTAACTAAAAAAAATAAAAATAAATAAATAAATAAATATTGAGAAATTAAGAAAAATTTGCAAATTGGTATGAACTTCGGGTGGGTCCCGCTTGAGAATAAACAACTTACCTGAGAGTCTGAGTATGATGCTAGTTCAAAGGCGGGTCCCGCTCCATTTATTTGAAGATACGAGATAAAACATTATTTGTTTTTCAAGAATTTGGAAAAATTGGGTTTTCAGGGCAAAAATATGGATAAATGTAAAAAAAAATTTGTAAAGAGATTTAAAATCTTTTGCAAAAAGTTTTGAGATAAAATCTTTAAAATCAATATCCAAATATCCAGATTGTTTTTCTTGAGAAAATTTTTTGTAATTCAAAGTCCTGGGGGTAAAATGGGAAAGATTGGCAATTTTGAAATCCCAGGGTTTTAAAAATCAATTTTGAAAAGTTTAAAAATCAAATCTGGATTGACAATTTTGAAAATCAGGAGTTCTGGATCTCAAAATGACATGCTGTGCAGTGAAATGATGCAATGCTATGCAAAGACATGTTCTATGAAATGTCACTCTGAGATCGGACTTGAAAATTTTAGCTTTTTGTCCAAAAAAAGGATTTTGAAATTTTGCAATTTGAAGATGTCTCTGAACCTAAATATAGAAATTTTGAGGCTCAAGAATGAAATTTTAGACTTTCTACAAGATCTAAACTCAGAAATTGACCATTTTGCCCTTCATTGATTCCGGAGAACTGAAATGTGCCGTTTGAGGGCGATGTCAAGAAGGTGAATGAAAATTTGGGGTGTTTACACCACCCCCAAAAAATCTCAAAGAATTGTGTAGCCTTCAAGGACGTATTCAATCAATCCGACGATTTATTTCCAACTTGGCGATGAGATGCAAACCTTTCAATCACTTACTCAAAAAAGGAGTTAAGTTCGAATGGGGACCAGAGTGTCAGCAATCGTTTGATCGAATCAAGAAGTATCTTCTCAATCCTCCTATCTTGAAGCCGCCAGAATTGGGAAAACCTCTTCTGTTATACATCTCGGTCAATCAAGTCGCATGCGACGGATTCTTGGTGTAGTACAAAGAAAGTAGCTTAATAGAGCACGCCATCTATTATGTGAGTAAGACTTTCATAAACTATGAAAAGAAATACTCTCACATAGAGAAGACCTGCCTAGCTCTGGTATGGATGTGTCAGAAGCTAAGACACTACCTGCTAGCATCAGAAGTCAAAATCTTGTCCAAACTCAATCCTCTCAAGTACATCTTAGAGCAACCTTTCCTCAGCGGACGAGTGACAAAATGGCAAGTCTTATTGATGCAGTATGACTTAGAATATGTCTCACAGCAATCGATCAAAGGCCAAGCAATTGCAGATCAATTGGCAGATTTTCCTCTGGCAGAAGAAGTAAAAGCCGAAGATGACTTCCCTGATGAGCAAATTTGCAATATCCAGCAATCTCCAGTCTGGAATTTATTTTTCGATGGTTCTAAGAATATGGCTGGAATAGGCATTGGGATCTTATTAATCACTCCTGAGAAGGAGATGATTCCATTTTCTCTCAAGTTAGATTTTCAATGCACCCACAATATGGCCGAGTATGAAGCCCTGATTCAAGGTCTAAAAATTCTACTAGACTTCAATATCAAGAGAGTGCATGCTTACGGCGACTCATTACTCGTTGTCAATCAAGTCCGAGCCGAATGACAAGTGAAAGATCAGAAGTTATTCCCCTATCAGAAAATTGTTTCAGCTCTTGTCAGCAAGTTTGAAGAATTTCAGCTCTTCCATATCAAGAGAGATTTTAATCAAGTGGCTAATAGTCTAGCCAGTTTAGGCTCCATTATGGCATTCAGAAATGGAGAATCTTGTCGCTCTTTTGAAATTGGCAGACTTGACCAACCTGCTTTTCTTCCAGCGAAACAAGTAAACCAGGTTGAGCAAATGAAGAAGCCTTGGTATTACAACATCAAAACTTTCATAGAAACTGGCGAATTTCCTCCAGAACTCTCAAAGAAAGAGCAGCAAGCAATCCAGCGTATGTCCACTCGATATTTCATTTTGGCCAATGTCCGCTATCGTCGTGGATTCAGTTTAGAGTATTCCAGATGTCTAGATGAAGAAGAAGCCAAAGAAGTCGTGCGAGAAGCACACGAAGGCATTTGTGGCGGCCACGTCGGCTACCAAACCCTTGTCAAGCAAATCATCAGAGCAGGTTACTACTGGAAGACTATGCAACAAGATTGTTATCATTATGTGAAGAAGTGTGTGCAATGCCAGATACACGCACCTTCTATTCATGCTCCGGCAGCATATCTGCAATTTGTTGTCTCTCCATGGTCATTTTCTATGTGGGCCTTCGATGTCGTAGGTCCCATCACTCCCTCTGCTTCAAATGGCCACAAATACTTTCTTGCCGCAATTGAATATTTCACCAAGTGGGTAGAAGCTATCACTCTTTGCACAGTAGAAGGCCGACATGTGGTCTCTTTTATTCACAAGAGCATCCTTTGCCGTTTCGGCATCCCGCATGACATTGTATCAGATAATGGCAGTCATTTCAGGAATGAAAGAATGAAGACATTCTGCTCAAAGTTCAAGATTTATCATCATTTCTCTGCCCCATATTACCCTCAAGGGAATGGTCAGGCAGAGGCCACCAACAAGATCTTAATTCGTATCTTAGAGCGAACTGTGGAAACAGGTCGTGACTGGCATGAGAAGATCCACGATGCACTATGGGCCTATCGGACCACTATTCGCACTCCAACAAATGCTACTCCATCAGAACTGGTCTGTGGAACAGAAGTAGTATTGCCGCTACATGTTCAGAAGCCCGCTTTGAAATTTGTGTCACTGCTAGAATTACCGCTTGATCGATACCAGCAGCAGCGACTGGTACAGTTAGATTTACTCGACGAGAGAAGGCTAAAAGCAGAAGAGCATGCTCAATCCTATCGCCAGAGAGTAGCCAGCCAGTACGCAAAGTCTGTCATCGAAAGAAGATTCAAAGTCAATGATTTAGTACTTTGATCCATATATTATCTCAAGCATCATCCTGGCGGTAAATGGTCGCCAAATTGGGAAGGTCCATATGTTGTCAAAGAAGCATTACCCCGCAACTCATATCGGCTCATCAATGTCGATGGGGTAGAATTACCAGATCCCATTAATGCTCGACATTTGAAAAAGTTTTATACTTGAAAAATTTATTCTCCTCTTGTAATCCTCCCATTTTCTTCAAATAATGATCAGACTTTCTTTTCCCAGTTACACTGGGGCATTTTTAAAATTTTGTTCTGTATGCAGGCAGGATAAACAAATTCCTCATTTCACGCACTTGTGCATTCATGTGCATCAATTTGCATTCAACTGCATTAACAACAATCTGGTCAGTAGTGGAATTTCAGCAAATCATCCCATCACAATTCCTAATGATTCAAAATTGAAAAATAATCACCAGTACTGAACCAAAACCCAGCGCTGAAACTGGTATTGTTTCAAAATCCAGTGCTCAAATGGGTACATTTTCAAAATCCAACTTTTTGAGTCAGTCTTGGAAAACCGAATTTCGACTCGGGTTTTTATTCAAATTATCCTCCTTTGTTGATCCGAGTTCTGACTCGTGATCTCTCTACTTTATTCGAGCTCTGATTCGAGCTCTTCATTTTTCTTTTGTTGATCCGGGTTCCGACTCAAGATCTCTCTACTTTATTCGAGCTCCGATTCGAGCTCTTCATTTTTCTCTGTTGATCTGAGTTCCGACTCGTGATCTCATTACTTTATTTGAGTCTTGACTCGAGCTCTTCATTTTCTTTTGTTGATCCAGGTTCTGACTCGTGATCTTTGTATTTTATTTAAGCTCTGACTCGAACTCATCATTTTCCTTTGCTGATCCAAGTCATTTCGATCCTTAGGGTCTGTCAATTGCTCAAATTTGATATTTTACCCACCAATTTCCAATTTAAATCTTTGGATCATGCAATTCTTCAATTCCGACCTCGGGGTCACCCAATTTCCAATTTCCAATTTCAAATTTCAATTCTCAATTCCAATTACCAAATTCTCAATTTCGACCTTCGGGTCACTCAATTCTCAATTTCGACCTTCGGGTCACACAATTTCGACCTTTCGGTCAACCAATTCTCAATTTCGACTGTTAGGTCATCCAATTTCGACTTTCGGGTCATTCAATTTCCAACAACCAATTTTCCAATTTCCAATTTCGACCTTTGGGTCAATCAATCTCAATATCCAATTTCAATCATTTTCTCTTGCGAGAGACCCTTTTTAGGGAGAGTTCGAGGGAGCTCATTCTTTTCGCATGCTATCCAATTTGTTCACTTAGCCCCTTTTCAGGGAGAGTTTGAAGGGACTCGCGTCTTCGTGAACCGTTTGCAAAACAATTTCCAATTTCACACAAGGAACCCTTTTAAAGGGAGAGACTCGACGGAGACTCGCTTTTCTTGTGACCCCCCAATCTCATACTAGTCCATTTTCGTCATGAAGGACCCTCTTTTCAGGGAGAGTGTGATGGACTCGTTCCTTTCATGACCCAATTTTCAGACCTAACTATTATTGGCCCCCTTTCCATAAGAGAAGCCCAATATTAGGGAGCTTTGACGAAAGCTCAATTTCTCTTCGAAAGTTCGTTTTGCAAACACCTCCTCTTCAGGGAAGAGAGGAGTATTTCCCATTTCCCATTCAGGTAAGGGCTAAGCTTGAGTCTCTCTTTTTGGGAAAAAAGAGAGGAGAATTTTCGTCATGGATGTGTTGAGCCGGACCTCAAATGCTCTCTTTCACCAAGGTTTTTCAAGAAAAATTTGTCAATTTATCAATCAATTACCTATTGATTTCAGAACTTTATTATACAAATCTTTACCTCAGTTTACCTTCAATATTACTTCCAAAAGAGTGAAGCTTTTGCGAAAAGAGATTCAAAATTCAAATTCTTTCCATTGTCCAACCAAAAGGACGAAGGATAAATCCTCGATATGGCCAAAAAAGAAGATTCAATGTCATTGCAAAGCCATAAATGATTGATATTGATCGCAGTCAATGGCACAATTTTAAAGACCATTCTTGTAAAGATGAGGCAGTGAAAATATCCTGAGCGCTAGAAAAAGAGAGCATTCACCCAAGCCTTGTCCCCTCAAAATCACCTAAGCTACAATTAAATATCCGTAAAAGGGATCTCTCAATTGTCGTCAAGATGAAGGCGAATTAAGCGAGTAGACCCCCGGGGCCAAAGAAGATTTGAAACATCTCCAAGATGACGGAGTTTGTGACGGATCCTTCCAGAGAAAGTCCAAAGCACCGTCGAGATGAAGGCAGATGCGATGAACCTCCCAACAATCCCCAAAAGATATTTAATTTTCGCTATCATCCAAAAAATCTCTAACCCATGAGCCAATATCGTCAAAGAAGGATCAAAACATCTCCAAGTTGAAGGAGTTTGTGATGTACCCTTCCCAAAAGAGAGCAAGAGAGGAAAAAGAAAGAGAGAAAAAGTCAGAACATCTCAAAAATAAAGGAGAATGTAGCCAAAACCAAAGAAAGCCAAAAGAGTGCAGAAAGACTATCATGAGAGAAGCTCCTAGGATATCAAACTGAAATTCTATTATCAATATCCTTTCATCAACTACTTTCATAATATCAAATTCTCTTTCCTATTCATATCAAGGAAATTGATAGCTTCCTTGAAGAAGGTCAATTGCAAGCAATTTGGATTTCAAATCTCGATTCTACGAAGTCAATCTCGTTCGGAGGTAATGCTTTAGGTGGAAAAGAAGGAATATCTTTGTAATAATGTGCATCATTTTCAAATACTTTGAATCAACAACAAAATTCTCAGCATTTTGACAATATTTTCTAGCTATCCTGTCGTGAAGTGAGAGCTTGATGACCGTTTTTTATACATCTTGACACTAATTTTAAAATCCCTCTTAAGGACTTGATTCCTTCCCTTATTTGAGAGCGTGAGCTCTCAGATTCGCACACTTCCTTGTGTCCCCACTATCCCACCATAGACAGTCCCATTTCGGTTCGAGGTCGAACCACCAATCATTTTCTCGCAAAAAGTAATTTCAAAAGCTGATTTTAGTCTCAGCAATGAGACGCCCAAGATCAACCCCTTTTCAAAGCTTTAGGGACCCCATTTTTCTTCCTTTTGCAAAACCAGTGTCGGATTTATTGTGCAAAATTCGAAGGTTCCATCATGGTCTCTTCTTTCGAGTATTCCACTCCATTCTCTGCCCAATCAGGATAAGGGTACAAACATGAGCCTCATTTGATGAGGTATTCCATTTTTCTGCCCGATCAGGATAAGGGTACAAACCTGAGCCTCATCCAAAGAGGTATTTTATTTTCCACCCGATCAGGTTAAGGGTACAAACCTGAATCTCATTTTAATGAGATATTTTCATTCCCCAATCAGGTCAAAGGTTAAAATCTGAGCTTCGTTCCATACGAGGTATTTCTGTCCCATCCAGGTTAAGGGCATAAACCTGAATTTCATTCTCACAGAGTGAGTCTTTCCTTTTTATTCCCCATTTCATATCTATCATCTTCACCGGGCTAATTCCTTCATACCCAGTCAGATCCTTCTAACTGGGGCATTTTTTTATAGCCCAAATTTGGAGTGTTTTATTTGCCACTAAGCTCGACCATAAGCCGGCTTAGTAGCAAAGAGGGGCATCTGTAAACACCCCAAATTTTCACTCACCTTCTTGACATCGCCCTCAATCAGCACATTTCAGTTCTCCGAAAGCAATAAAGGGCAAAATGGTCATTTTCTGAGATTGAACCTTGCAGAAAGTCCAAAATTTCATTCTTGAGCCTCAAAATTTCTATATTTAGGTTCAGAGACATCTTCAAGCTGCAAATTTTCAAATCCTATCCCTGACAAGAAATTAGAATTTTCAATTCTAAATTCAGAATGACATTTCTTGAAACGTGTCTTTGCATAGCATTGCATAAACACTTTGCATCATTTCAATGCACAGCATGTCATTTTGAGATCCAGAACTCCTGATTTTCAAAATTGTCAATACAGATTTGATTTTTAAACTTTTAAAAATTGATTTGTAAAACCCTGGGCTTTCAAAATTACCAAATTTTCCCATTTTACCCCCAGGACTTTGAATTACAAAAATTTTCTCAAGAAAAACAATATGGATATTTGGATATTGATTTTAAAGATTTTATCTCAAAACTTTTTGCAAAAGATTTTAAATCTCTTTACAAAATTTTTTACATTTATCCATATTTTTGCCCTGAAAAACCAATTTTTTCAAATTCTTGAAAACAAATAATGTTTTATCTCGTATTTTCAAATAAATGGAGCGGGACCCACCTTTGAATTAGCATCATACTCAGACTCTCAGGTAAGTTGTTTATTCTCAAGCAGGACCCACCCAAAGTTCATACCAATTTGCAATTTTTTCTTAATTTCTCAATATTTATTTATTTATTTTTAGTTAGCGGGCCCACACACATGTGGCACCCCAATTGAAAATAAAAGACTTGCAAAAATAAAACAAAAACTTTATTTTCAAAAGGATTTTAAAAGTGTATTGAGGCGACATTTCCATAAAAGCCTCTCATTTATTTCATTATTCATTTTTTTTATTTCTTTTATTAATTTGCTTACTTAAAATTGTAAAAGGAAACGGCCCAAACGACGCCACAGCCATATTTTCAAAAAAAAATCATCTTACCTAAAACTTAGGTAAATGAAACACATTTTTTTGAAAAAATATAGGAGGCGCCCTTTTGAAAACGGCTACCTTTAATGCTACGGTTTTAAAAATTTTCAAGAGGAGTATAACGGATTTTCAAAAAGGAAAGGAAGCTGCTATCTTTTGAAAAAGAAGGAAAATCTTTAAAAAGGGGCCTGGGCCGATTGAAGAAAGGAGGGAAAATTGTGATTTTCTGGTTTTTGTTGGGTTTTTGCAGGGGCCTTCTTTCCAGCAGCAGAAGACGCAGGGGATCCAACAGCCTCTACATCTTCTTCAACCCATCATCTTCAGCCTACCTTCCTTCAGCCCAGCCACAGGGCATTTCAACGACTCTGCATCACCTTCCAGTCCAGCCACACAAGAAGCTGATTGCTGCCATCCTTCCTCAACCATCCAGCGTGTCCATACCCACTTCAGCTTCAGCCCAACTCACGTTTTCCTCCTCTTCCACCTTCAGCCAACTGCATCCTTCACCCTGCTTTCAGCTCAATAGCAGAAGAAATCCAGCAGGCCGCCCACCTTTCATTCAGCCCACCTGCAAAAGGAAACGCCCAGCCAGCATTTCCCCATTTTCCTGCAATCCAGCAGCAGAAGAAATCCAGCAGGCTTGTTCCCCAATAACCTTCAGCCCAGCACCAGAGAAAATCGACCCTTATCCACTGCCTACAGATCACTTGGTGCAGGGGATCTACAAGGTAACATGTGGATATGTTTTTATCATCCCTTTGTTTAGTTTTGTCAAATAAAACCTTGTTGCAGCCTTTTAGTTGGGATTAATATCAACTGAAGAGCCATTTAAGATCTCATTTTCATTATAATAGAATGATTTAAATGGAATAGTTGGAAAATTTTTCATATTCAGGCTGAAGAGATGAGTCGGTTCATCCTATTCATGGATAAAACCCTCACCTCAGTAGCCTATAAACGTGCATGCCATAGCCATTAGTCTTATTATTTTCTGTTGTGCATCATACCTACAACCTATCTACTGTTACATTATATTCTTTCTTATCATTTCATTTTTTTTTTTTTTTTGGCATCTTTTGTTATCTTTGACATTTCACATTTTATGCATCCTATACATTTCACGTTTTCTGCACCTTAAGTCAGCTTTGACATTACATGTTTTCTGCATCTTTTGTTAGTTTTGACATTTCACATTTTTTTTGTGTTTTTGGTGATACCTTGCATACCATTTTCTGCAATTTTTTTTTTATAAGAATCAAGCCCATTTTGTAATAGTTAATGTACAGAGTTCATGTATTTCTGGTTGAAAGGATACAAAATCCAGTCTCTCTAGGTCGTTCCCATCATTCGTTTGGTCCATTCAAGCCCTTCCCCTCCAGCACATGTTCATTTTGAATCTTGGTCTTTACATGCTAAAGTATGTGAAGTGATGAAGCTTCATACTTCATAGATGCTTTGTGTTGCAGTCAGATAATTATGAGAAAATATTCTCATATGAAGCCTAATTCTTGGGCTTTCACATGGTTACCTACTTGGATATTTACAGTCTCTGGGATCGGATTTCCCAAAGAACATTAATGTGGTTGTTGCATGACCAAAAGGGATGAAACCTTCTTTGAGGAGGCTATATGTTCAGGGAAAGGATATGAATGGTGCTGGAATCAAATCCAGTTTTGCAGGATGCTGACAGAAGAGCAACAGGTGTTGCATTAGGATGGTCACTAACGCTTGGATCATCATTTACTTTTGCCATTACTTTGGAGCAAGAATAAAAAAAAATGACATTTTGGGGAGCGATGAATGTTGGAATAGTTCAGGGTAATTTTGAGTTATTGTTTAGAAGATATGTTGAGAATAGAATGGATGAAGAGCTGGCTTACAAGAACACAGTTAAGGACATCATCGGCAAACCATCTCATCTTGAGTTCAGTTTTTACTTACAGAAACTTCCGGGTGCATCTCAGCCACGAATTTGATTTGGAGCTTCCAATTCATTATAACAGCCACACAGCATACCACAGTTTCCTGTGCCTTAGTCTCTGCTGGAAAAGCCTGTAATGGGAATGTCCAAAAGGTCCAGTTTATTTTCTTAAAAGTTTCTCTTATGCTGTCTGTGCTTTAGCATTGAATTTCTCTATACTTTAGGTAATTGGAAAAGTTTGAGTTGCCGCCATTCATCTATTGCTTCATCCACTGCAGCATATTTCATGCACATATCCATTTTCTGCTGTAGGTGTGCAGTCTTGATAATCGGCTAGGTTCATGAACGGATATATCCATATCCGTTCATGATATCTATACCATCTTTGGCATGCTTTGTTATGGATATATAGGGAAGCTCCATACCCATTTTTTTTGAAAATTATATTGTAATTTGGGAAACACAACTATGTAAAATCCCCTACAGAAACTGTATATACCTGTATTTTCTGATTTTATCCATTATATGGAATTCCCATTAATATGTATATATTTCTCATTATATGTATATATATATCTATATATATGTATATCTATTGTATATCTACCTATATGTATACATATATATGTATATATATATATGTTATGTACATATATATATACATATATATATATACTTGTATATATATATATCCCTTCATGTGCACTTATTTTCATATATGAGCATCCATGTATTTATTTTTCTCATATAAATACACTTCCATTATTACATGTCATTTAGCACCAATTTTAGCATTTTGATAGATATATATATATATATCTTCGTTGTATATTATATATATACCCATTTCCTTGGTTTCCTTGTATTAATTCTCATTTTGCAGGAAAAGCTGGAGGATGCTGATTCTTTCTACACTATGTCTTTCATTTATTTTGATTTATGTCAGAGATGTAATAATCAAACTTTGAATAATATTTACTTTTACTGCTTAGATTAGGATGCATCTCATGTAGTTTGATTCCTGCAATATCCTGATTCTATGATTCATATATCTCAATTTTCAAAATTCACTGTGAATGAACACGAATGGCACGTGCACCAACTCTTAGAGAGTTGATGAACTCGGTGGAGTCCATATTTACGGCCCTAGTCGGAATATGGACGAGACCCAGATCCATCATCTTTCTACCAGTCACATTGGGCCTACACTCTTAGGCTATTTTAAAAATGCACATCATATTTTCAATTTTTCAAAATGTTGTGAATTAACTCAAGTAAACCCTGAACATATTCATGGCCACAGTCAGAATATGTGAAGGATTTACTTTGGCTTAATCCACATTTTTCCAACAATTTTTTTAGAAATCTTTTCAAAGTGCATTCATTCATTCAAATCATCTGCATCATATGTTTTTCTTATGATTTTCTCAAGAAAATTTTCACTTCATGGGAATCGATTCCTCAAGAAACTATGATGATATTCGGAGTTGGATTTTCCAAATCAAAGTTTTCCTGTGATTTCCCTTGAAAATATTATTTTCTTAAGATGCTTTCAAAAGGAATTTCTCATCTTTCTCAAGAATCAAAAATCGATTTTCAGATATTTCAAGGACAATATTTTCAGGATTTCAATTTCCTAAGTTCTGAATTTCCTTCTCCAATGAGTTTTCCTATAGATTTTCCCTCATTTTCCTAAGAAAATTCTCAAAGTCCGAGTTTTCTTGACAAGTGTTTTCCTTTTCAAATATTCATCTTTTCTCAAGAATTCCTTCCATGTTCCCGAGATTCTTATCTCTTCATGGTTTTCCAAGTCTTTATAAACTTTCTCAAAATTTTCCTGAGATTCTCATTTCTTCATGGTTTTCCAAGTCTTTATAAACTTTCTCAAAATTTTCCTGAGATTTTCATTTCTTCATGGTTTCCCAAGTCTTTATAATCTTTCTCAAGATTTTCTCAAGATTTTCACTTCTTCAAGATTTTCCAAATCTTATAAACTTTCCCGAGATTTCAAATCTTCTTCGTCTGAGTTTTCTGAGTGATTGATTTCCATCTTTTTCCTGAGAAATACTTTTCAACTTCAAATATTTTCTAAGCATACATCATATTTTCCAACTTGCATTTTACAAAACCTCATAGCACATGCCTGAATTCTCTGTGCATTTAGGATAGAACGCAATTTCAATGATTTTACTAAGTCAAGCACAATTTTGGTCCTTCGTTCGATTACCCCTGTTAAAGGCGGCAGGAATGGTCGAACCTCGTACCGAAAGGTCGAGCCCCATCCCATGGATTTTTTCGCAATTTTTAAAAACGGAGGTGAGTATTTCAAAAACAATTTCCAAAATCTGGTCAAGTTTGAATCGCGAAAGCATTTCTCTCTCTCCTCCGCAAGGAAGGGAAGACGAAAAAAAAATTTGTGATGATAACAAGTGGGTTGTGGACTAGAACTGGGTTTGAGCTAGAACAGAGATCAGTAATACTGAGATGAACTAAAATTGAAGCTTGAACACCAGCTCAACTGACTGGACTCAGCTCAATTTCAGCTGAATGAGCTAAAATGGGCTCCTAGACACTTGGAAGTAGTTTTGAACTGAAACTGGAGCACTTGAACTCCTAGTGAGCTCAAGCTAGACTTAGGGGACTAGGATCGACTGAGACTGACTGACTCAGAGATAATTGGCTTGGATTTGAGTGAGAAATGAGCTCATTTCTAAAGAAATGATCCCATTTTGGCAGGAATGGTCAGAAATGAAAATGGTCTGTTCACTATGAGCTCAGGTGAGCTAGAAATGATTGACATTCTAACTGTTCTGAGCTTGGTTGACTATGACTGACCAGCGGTCTGGGATGACATAGGGGTAAAATGGTAATTTTCCTAATGAAAGTGGGTAAAATGGTAGTTTTCTAAAACAAACTCAGGGTTTGACTCCTATACTGACCTATCAGGGTTGTCACTCACACAAGGGGTGTGTTTGAGAATGGATAAGAAAATTTTGGGGTGTTTACAGATACCCCTTTTTGCTACTAAGTCGGTTTAGGGCCGAGCTTAGTGGCAAAGAAAAAAACACACACCAAATTTGAGCTATAAAAATGCCCCAGTTAGAAGGATCTGACTGGTGTGAAGAAATTAGCCCTGACGAAAATGGTAGGTATGAAATGGATAATAAAGAAGAAAGATTTACTTCAAAGAAGTGAGATTCAGGTTTTGCCCTTAACCTGGATGGGATGAGAAATACCTCATGTAAAAACAAGGCTCAGGTTTGACCCTTAACCTGACCGGGAGATGAAATACCTCATCAAAATGAGGCTCAGGTTTAACCCTTAACCTGACCGAGAATGAAAATGATGGGATTCTCGAAAGAAGAACCCATGATGAAACCTTCGGACTTCTGCACAATGAATCTAATAGGGGTTTTTCAAAAGGATGAAATTGGGGGTCTCTAAAGCTTGAAAAGGGGTTTGATTTTGGGCTCCTCATTGCTGAGACTAAATAACTTTTGAAATTGATGACCTTTTGCAAGAAAATGATTGGTGGCTTAACCTCTAGCCGAAATTGGACTGTCTATGGTGGGACAATGGGGACATAGAGAAGTGTGCGAATCTGAGAGTCTAGGCGCTCAGATTATACCAAAGAAGGGAAGGAATCTTGAAAACTCCCATTATCAAGTCCTAACAAGGGATGACAAATGACGTCAAAATGTGATGCCCCAAAATTTCCGTCTCAGAAAATCCTTTAGATTTAAGGGTAAACTTTTTTTTTTTGAAAACATTGCGCAAAGCGGAAAAAAGACCAGAAAGGGAGAACGAGTGAAAAAACTCTGAGTGGATCACAGAGAGAACAACAATGATATGAAACATCTTTTATTTATCACATTTTACAAATAGTACAACAGTTCCCTTTTTCAAAAACACTGTCAAGATCTTTGAATGTCTAGAAGTGTGGGTTCATGTCCTCCGCCGCACATCGAGCTTCATCGCACGCCTAGAGGCAAACACCTGTATCCCCATAAAAACGGGGTCAGTAGTCTTGCGAGCTGGTGAGAAATCAACCACAACAATCCATTTGCACAATTCATATCATTTATAATAAGATATGCATCACAAAACATAATCGACCAATGTAACAACCCAAGAGAATTTGTCATGCAGAACAGATAAGGTATTGTGAACTGTGAATAGATACAAGTGGTCATATATGTGCATGTTGTGACAAGTGTGAGAACCAATAATGTAACCATATGAAACAGTGTGCGTTATGATGAGACAGTTAGAAACATTTAGCCATGGTAGTATACACACCAACATCTTGATCACAATAGACATTAGAAATGTGGTATTGCAATTAACGAGTTAAGGGAACTTAATCATAACTGAAGCAGGTAGAATATCTTAAACAGTGTGTGCGTACATGTATGTGCATTGTAGTGATGCAGTTTAGCATATCTAAAGAGAGGAACTAAGTGTAGCCGTGATAGTCTTTAATTGCAATAAGAACTAACGATCTAAGGTAAGACCTCTCTAGAACATCCATTGCACGAGGCTCACTTAGCAGGAAAATTGTAAGTAACATTACGTTGTTATCTTTAGTGAGCTCGTGTCACTGGGTCTGTCGCCCAAACTGAACTCGCCATGGAGTTCCAACCTCCCATAAGTCTTCAAAGACATGGGTACAACAACCTCATCGACAAAGCTAATACAAAATCGATGATCATCACAAGACATTGTCTCACTTTGTCTTGCATTCAAGTATTTACCATAAATACGAACCCAAAGTAATGCGCATCAAGATAACGCACAAGTGACAAGTGGCACGAACACTAAACGGTTGATCCTTTGTTCGATTACCCATGGTTATGACGCCAGGAACATTTGAACCTCATACCGACAGACGAGTCCCATTCTACGTAATTTTTTTGTATTTTAAAATGGAGGCGAGTTATTTTCAAAACTTTTTCAAATGTCAGTTTGACTTGCAAAAGTAAAATTTTACAATGATAATAGGTTTGGCGATCGAGATGGGACCTGTCTTTGTCTGATCAATCTTGTACTTTTCTCTATTCAAACTTGTCAAAATCATGCTCTATAATGTCAGCTTTATATCTTGTGAACCTAGGAGCCTAGAATCAAACCCAGCTGATAGGGATTGCATGTGGACTTAGGCATGGTTTGGTAGGATCGATTGAGGAGGCATTATTCATGCTCGCATAGACTTAGGTCTCATACAATCCTCCTCAATCTAGGATCTGATTGAAAACAATGTTTGCTTCTCATAAATATTTTAAAATTCTACTTCTTTAGGTCATTAGTGCCTTATGATTTCTTGCATGTTGATTATTTTTAAAAAACAACCCCACCTACTTTTACCTGGCCACCACGTTGCTGGGCTTTATTCCATAACCATAGTTTGGGACAAAACCTCACAACTCGGCCACTTACTTGAGTTGACCCCCCTGTTATCATCGCAAAAAAATTTCCCTTCCCTTCGGGAGAGAGAGGAAAACGTTTCTGCGAGTCAAACTTGACCTGAGTTTTGAAAATTGTTTTGAAATACTCGCCTCCGTTTTTAAAATTAGCAGGAAAATCCATGGGATGGGGCTCGACCTGTCGGTACGAGGTTCGACCGTTCCTGCCGCCTTTAACAGGGGTAATCGAACCAAGGATCAAATGTGTGCTTGACTTAGTTAAATTATCAAAATTGTGTTCTATCCTAAATACACAAGGAATTCAGACATGTGTTATGAGATTTTGTAAAATGCAAGTTGGAAAACATGATGTATGCTTAGACAACATTTTGGAGTTGGAAAAGTCTTTCACAGGCAAAAGATGGAAATCAATTTCTCAGGAAACTCAGATAAAAGGATTTGAAAATCATAAGAAAGTTTATAAAAATTTGGGAAAATCATGAAGGAATGAGATTCTTGGGAAAATAGAGAGAATTCTTGAGAAAAAGGGCAAACATTTGAAGAGAAAATGCTTATCAGGAGAATTCTAACTTTGAAAATTTTCTTTGGAAAATGATTGAAATTCATTGGAAAACTCTTTGGAGAAGGAAAATCAAAATTCAGGAAATCGAAATCCTGAGAATCTTAGCATTGAAATATTTGAAAATCGATTTTGATTCTTGAGAATGATGAGAAACTACTTTTGAAAATGAATCTTAAGAAAAGAACATTTTCCAAGGAAAATCGTGGGAAACTTGACTTGGAAAATTCAACTTTGAAAATTTTCAGAATTTCTTGAGGAATCGATTTCCTTGTAATGAAATTTTCTTGAGAAAAAGTTTGAGAAGTGCAGATGAGTTCATGATACAAATGGATGAATGTCTTTTTGTGAAAACATCTTTTCAGGAAAATATGTGATTTTAAAATTAAACTAAGGTAAGATTACCACGTATTCCGACTATGGCCGTAAATATGCTTGTAACTTACTTAGTTAATTCTAAAATATTTTGTAAAGATCGAAGATATGCAGTGAATTTTGGAAGATAGCCTAAGAGTGTAGGCTCGGTGTGACTAGTAGAAAGATGTTGAATCTGGGTCTCGTCCATATTCCGACTAGGGCCGTAAATATGGACTCCACCGAGTTCATCAACTCCCTAAGAGTTGGTGCACGTGCCATTAGTGTTCATCCAAAGTGATTTTCAAAATAAAATGCATGAATCACATAATCAGGATATGGTAGAAACTCAAACTATATGAGATGCATCTTAATCTAAGTAGAAAAATAAATATTATTCCAAAGTTTACATTTGATTGTTACATTGTTGACACAAAAAATAAAAATAAAAATATAACTAAATATATGATAGCACCAAAAGAAGCCATATCTTCCAGATTTTCCTGCAAAATGAATTAGTACGAGAAATATGACATATAAAAGAGAGACTTGCAAACTTCACATTAATGACAATACCTAAGTAATTACGTCTGGACTACAATGGAAATATACAATACAATGGCTAAGACATGACTGAAATGCCTATGATAATATCTAGGCACCACGTTTAAACTTAAATGAGAAATATATGTATATATATCTAAATGCTTAAATTTATGCTAAATGAAATGTGATAATGGAGGTATATTTACGAGAAAAAGTATCTACCTAAATGCTTATGCATAAAAACAAATATATATGAAGAGATCCATATATATATATATATATATATATATATATATATATATATATATATATATATATATATATATATATATAGATATAGATATATATAGACTTATAATGGAAAAATATGCATAATAATTGAATTTCCATAGGTAATGCGTAAATGTAAGCTGAAATGATATGCAGGAATACATAATATTAGAAATATGCAAATGTGTTGTGGAATACATAAATGACTGCATGAATGTAACAGTGAGTATAACTAAACTGTGAAGGAAAATGCCACCAATTACTAGGGTGTAATGGATATCTACATGAAGGACATCTTCAGGAATAGACTATACCTAACGCAGATTACTGTGCAAAAAAAACTAATACACCATGACCTACAGAAAATCTATGTTGAAATTACGTAGCTATGTCAATGAATAAGCTGCGGCTAAAGTGTACAGGGGAAGAGTGTCTGTAGATGAGCATTATTGCAAGATGACAATGTGTGAGTGTAGTGGAATAAGGATGTACAGCCCTAGAACTAAATGTGTAGGTTATAATGAAAGGCAATATGAATTTACAGGAACCAATATGCTTGTGAAGAAGTGATTTGTGCAGGGTTATATGTGATGACATAGTGTGTCCTGTATAATGAGTGAAATTACAGAAGATATGATGGGGTGGTCAATATGCAGAAGTCTGGGCAGCAAGGTAGATGGCTTACAGGGGAAGTGACATGTTGACATTAAGATGAATACAGAAGATGACTGATGATATATAAATGAAGAAGTCATTGGCTGCCATGGAAGGTGGTTTGACTTTTGGAATGCGTATTTTTAAAACATAATTTTCAATGAAAACACTTAGGAAAATCGTCAACCAAAGATATAAAAACCGACTTTCCACCGAAGTGGTGAGTACGGATCGAATCCACAGGGAACGGGATAATTCTGAATTAATTCTAAAATAACACTTTATTAATATAAAAAGTTTACAATCTATGTTAATATTACAATTTAACATTAAAGAACAGTCTAAACTATGAAAATGACTAAAGCAGGAGGGTAAGTCTTCAGCAGGTCTCCAGGGGCAAAACTGTCTTTTCACCACAAGTGCAGTCGCACATTATAATTGAATTACACCTGTGAACCTGTTCTAACTTATCAACCTACACAATTAAAACACAAAGTCAGTAACTAAATCAATAATTAGTCTAAATTACATCTACAACTATTTCTAAACTATTTCTAAATTAAACTCCAGTTAAATTAAACAAATAAAACTAAAGTTACACTAACTAAGTAAACTAACTAAGCTAAGCAACTCTAATTATTATAAATACTGTTAATGTACTAACTACAAGACTAGAAAATACTAAAACTACACGAAATCAAACAATTACATAAAAGACTGTTTTGTCCCTAAAGAAGGCAAAAAAGGACTCTGACAGCTTTTCACGAAACACAGTTTTGAGGGGTCAAACGGATTCCAAAATTCACCAAATCACTTTTATTCTGTAAAAGACAGATCCAAGAAACTGACACATTTTACGGATTTGAAAAATACGTTCTAGATCTTCAGATCTAAGCGTTTCAAAATCAGGATAATTTTGGAAATCGCTGGACCCAAAATTTTAAAATCCGAAAAAGCTGTTTTCATAAAACGCTTAAAACACAGACCAAATCAACTCGGATCGAGCTGAAATTTGGTCTGCATACAGTTAACACACCAATGTGGAGAATAGAAAAATAATTTTCATAAAACTCAATAAAAATCTACATGCGATGACGAGTGCACGATCGGGTAAAAATTAGGGTTTTGGTTCAGTGCACTATTCATTGACTTGAATCCACAAATGACATTAACACTGTAAACCACGAACAAAGACAGTCCTAAATACTCTTAAACTACTGCTAAACTACAGAAAAGATTAACAATTAAGCTAATTATCTAAAATTAATAAAGTAAACTAAGCCAACTAGTGTTAATTCTAATATAATCAAATAAGTGATTCTAACCTAACCTAAACTGACTAACTCACTAACTAAATTACCAATCTAACTAAGTCTAATATACTTTAGCTAATATAATTAACTAATTAACTAATTAATCTACTATCAATTCTAACCTAATTAAAACACATACGACCTAATGTTAATCTCACTAGGGTTAGGTAACTACCTAGAATTAACTATGGTTAGTATTAATTAGGGTTAGTACTAACTAAAATTAACTAACTCTAATGTTAATTAACTACATAGGGTTAGTCTAACTAGGACTAGGGTACGGTTAGGGTTAGTTAATTAACTAGACTAACTACCTAAGGTTAGATACTAACTACGGTTAGAATTAACTATGGGCTGGTTAATGAGGGTCGGTTAGGATAACTAAGGTTGACTAAGGCTTTATTAACTATGGCAAGTTAGTAACTAACTACCTAGGGTTAGTATTAACTACGGTTAGAATTAATTAGAATTAACTAACTACTAACTAAGGTTAAATAGAATAACTAGGGTTAGATACTAATTAACTAAGGTCGGTTGGGTTAATTAACTAACTATGGTTAACTACCTAGGGTTAGACTAAGGGGTCGGTTATGGATAACTAACTAGAACTAATGGCTAACTATAGTTAGTTGACTAAGCTTAAATGCTATAATAACTAATGGTTATTTCCTAAAACACTAAAGTCAATCTAAATTAACTCCTACATTAAATATACACTACAATTAGCATCTACCTAATTAGACCTACACGAATTTACAACCCTACTCTAAGTCAATAACTTAACTTAATTAAATACACACGATTTTCTAAAATCTAATTCTAATGCTACATTACTAATTTAATTAACACCTAATTAATGCAAAAAGTTTCACCTTTTTTGGAAAGAATACTAGAGGTAATCTGAGGAAATTCTTTTGTGTAATAAGAATATTTGGAATCAACAAATGTTTTTAGCGAATTGGCATAATGTTCTGGAATTCTTTTTGTGAAATAATCATTCAATATGAATTTTGATGCGACCTCTAGCTATATCTTTGATTTTGAAAATACATGACCAGCAAAAGTTGGAACCTTTGAAATACATGACCGGTGAAGGCTGAAACCTTTGAAATACATGATCAGCAAAAGCTGGAACCCTTTTGAAATACATGACCAGCGAAAGCTGGAACCTTTGAAATACATGACCAATAGATGTTGAGATCTTTTGAAATATCTGACCAGCAAAAGCTGGAACGTTTGAAATACCTGATCAGCAAAAACTGGAACGTTTGGAAATACATGACCAACGAGTGTTGGATCTTTTGGGAAATACACGACTGGTTATGAAAAACTGGGTTTTAATAAAAAAGGTTCTGAAGGTTTTGAGAATGATCTAAATTGGGAGATTATAACCCGAGGGTTGAGAAAATGATGAAATTTTGAAAACATTGCACCCGGAGGTTGGAGAATTGATAAAATTTGAGAGTTTTGGAGATATGAAGGTTTGGAAATGATAGATTTGAGAGATTGAAACCCGAAGGTTTGGAAATGAGAGAATGGAGAAATCGCACCCTGAAGGTTTGATTTATGGAATAGGTTGATTTGGAAGCTCGACAATTGTGAGCTGGGACTTTTTGAGATATATGACCAGTGAGAGCTAGGTCTTTTGGAAATACATGACCAACAAAAGCTGGACCGTTTGAAATGCATGACCAGTGAAAAGCTGGAACGTTTGAAATACTTGACCAGCAACAGCTGGAACGTTTTAAAATACATGTCCAACGAGTGTTGGATCTTTTGAAATACCTGACCAGCAAAAGCTGGAACGTTTGAAATACCTGACCAGCAAGAAGCTGAAACGTTTGAAATACATGACCAACGAGTGTTGGATCTTTTTTTGGAAATACCTGACCAGCAAAAAGCTGGAACGTTTGAAATACCTGACCAGCAAAAAGATGTAATGTTTGAAATACATGCCCAACGAGTGTTGGATCTTTTGAAATACCTGACCAGCAAAAGCTGGAACGTTTGAAATACCTTGACCAGCAAGAAGCTGGAACGTTTGAAATACATGACCAACGAGTGTTGGATCTTTTTGGAAATACCTGACCAGCAAAAGGCTAGAACGTTTGAAATACCTGACCAGCAAGAGGCTGGGACGTTTGAAATACATGCCCAATGAGTGTTGGATCTTTTGAAATACCTGACCAGCAAAAGCTGGAACGTTTGAAATACCTGACCAGCGAGAAGCTGGAACGTTTGAAATACATGACCAACGAGTGTTGGATCTTTTTGGAAATACCTGACCAGCCAAAGATGGAACGTTTGAAATACCTGACCAGCAAGAAGGCTGGGACGTTTGAAATACATGCCCAACGAGTGTTGGATGTTTTTGAAAATACCTGACCAGCAAAAGGCTGGAATGTTTGAAATACCTGACCAACAAGAGGCTGAAACATTTGAAATACATGCCCAACGAGTGTTGGATCTTTTGAAATACCTGACCAGCAAAAGCTCAAACGTTTGAAATACCTGACCAGCGAAAAACTGGAACATTTAAAATACATGACCAACGAGTGTTGGATCTTTTTGGAAATACCTGACAAGCAAAAGCTGGAACGTTTGAAATACCTGACCAGCAAAAAGGCTGGGACGTTTGAAATACATGCCCAACAAGTGTTGGATCTTTTGAAATACCTGACCAGCAAAAGCTGGAATGTTTGAAATACCTGACCAGCAAGAAGCTGGAACGTTTGAAATACATGACCAACGAGTGTTGGATCTTTTTTTGGAAATACCTGACCAGCCAAAGCTGGAACGTTTGAAATACCTGACCAGCAAGAAGCTGGAACGTTTGAAATACATGCCCAACGAGTGTTGGATCTTTTGAAATACCTGACCAGCAAAAGCTGGAACGTTTGAAATACCTAACCAACAAGAAGCTCGTACGTTTGAAATACATAACCAACGAGTGTTGGATCTTTTTTGGAAATATATGACCAGCGAGATGCTGGATCTTTTAGAAATACATGACCAACGAAAGTTGGATCATTTGGAAATACATGACCAGCGAGATGCTGGATCTTTTAAAAATACATGAGATTTAAGTCAGATCTTAAATTTTGAAAAAGGAAAGAATTTGATCAGAACACTGAATTTAGAAGGTTACTTGTGCGAGAACTGGATTTTCCAAATGAGCTCAACATATGTTTGAAAAATTTGAGAAATAACCAGTGCGAGGACTGGGTTGTGAAGATGAGCTAGATGAGAAATTCTGAATTCAATGGACCATCACATTCTAACTGCATGTGGGTCTGTTTGCCCCCTTATCTTGACTGGGGAGAAAATAATATTTGAGAAGAACTGATGAAAAAAGATAGAAATTGTTGGAAGATTTGACAAAAGAGAAGACTCAAGGAAATTTTATGGAAATTATCTTTGTAAAAGAATTCTCACAGGTAGCATTGTTGCTCCTATGAGGGGTTTCAGGATTATCCCTTATCCTGAATGGGAAAGGAATAAAATTTAGGCAAAAGTTGATGAAAAGCTTTGATAAAGAATTGGAAGAATTAAAATTTAATTAAGAAATAAAATTGATAAAATTGGATGAAGAAAAAGATTTAGCAGAGATTAACGAAGCTTTAAAAGAGAAAGACATTCAGGACTATCCCTTATCCTGAAGAAAGAAGGACCTCGTAGGATGAGGTTTCAGGTTTATCCCTTAACTTGAAGGGGGGGAAAAATAATAAAAATAATACCTTATTGAAAGGAGGCATCAGGTTTATCCCTTAACCTGAAAGGGAAGGAAAAATAATAATAATAAAAATAATACCTCATTGAAAGGAGGCATCAAGTTTATCCCTTAACCTGAAAGGGTAAATTTTTAAAGATAAAGGTAGATGGAATTTTAATAAGATTTGACAAAAAATTTGTTTAAAATTTGACATAAATGAGCAATAGCTTGATAAAATTTTGATCAAACCCAAAAGTGAATCAAATGAAATGAAAAATAAAGATACCAAGATCCATTGAGAATTAATAGAATTTGAGGAAAAGAGCTTTTGTCTAACCTTGCCTGCATATGATGAAAGAAGATGATTATAGATCAAAATAAAAATGCCCCAGTATCATGGAGAAGAATGTAAGAATTGATAGAAGATCGTTGTTTTATTGAAATGGCTCTTTGAAGAGTACAAAGGCTTTTAGAATGAACTTTTCAGGTATAAAACTTCTTCAAATGCAGAGCATTGATGGGATCTGGCATTTCCACTCCATCTGCGTTGATTAGACGATATGAATTGCGAGGAAGTGCTTCCTTAACCACATAAGGGCCTTCTTAATTGGGTGACCACTTGCCCCGTGGTCGATGCTTGAGATGGGGTGTTGATCTGAGCACCAAATCGTTGACACGAAATTTTCTCTCAATGACGGACTTGGCATAGTGTCGAGTTATCCTCTGTCGATAAGCTTGAGCATGCTCTGCTACCTTGAGTCATTTTTCATCTAGCAGATCCAGCTGCACCAATCTCTGCTGCTGATACTGATCAAGTGATAATTCTATAAGTGAAGCAAATTTGAGAGCGGGCTTCTGGACATGGAGAGGTAACACCACTTCAGTTCCGTAAACAAGTTCTGAAGGAGTGGCATTAGTTGGAGTCCGAATGGTGGTTCGGTATGCCCAAAGTGCATCATGAATTTTCTCATGCCAGTCTCGACCTGTTTTCACAGTCCTCTCCAGAATACGGATCAAGATTTTATTGGTGGCTTCTGCTTGGCCATTCTCTTGAGGATAATAGGGAGCTGAGAAATGATGGAAAATTTTGAATTTAGAACAAAATGTTTTCATCCTCTCATTTTTAAAGTGGGTTCCATTGTCTGAGACAATATCATATGGTATGCCGAAGCGGCAAAGAATGTTCTTGTGAATGAAAGAAACCACAAGGCGGCCTTCTACTGTGCGTAGAGTAGCAGCTTCAACCCATTTTGTGAAATACTCCGTCGCAGCCAGAAAGTATTTGTGTCCGTTGGAAGCAGAAGGAGTAATCGGTCCTACGACGTCGAAAGCCCACATAGAAAACGGCCAAGGAGAAACGACTGATTACAGATATGTGGCCGAAGCATGAATGGAAGGTGCATGCATCTGACATTTGACGCACTTCTTCACAAATCTATGACAGTCCTGCTGCATGGTATTCCAATAGTATCCAGCTCGAACGATCTGCTTGACGAGAGTTTGATAGCCGACATGGCCACCACAAATCCCTTCATGTGCCTCTTAGATAACTTCCATAGCCTCTTCTTTGTCTAAGCATCTTGAATACTCAGAACTGAACCCACGGCGGTAGAGGATATTGGCAAGAATGAAATATCGGGTCGACATACGCTGAGTTGCTCCCTTTTTGGCATTTCTGGTGGAAATTCACCAGTCTCAATGTAATTCTTGATATTTTGGTACCAAGGCTTTTCCTTCTGATTGACCTGGTTTACTTGCATATTTGAATCGAAAGCGGGTTGCTCAAGTCTACTCACTTCGAAAGAACGACATGATTCACTGCCTTTGAAGGATAAAATGGAGCCCAAGCTGGCTAAGCCATTAGCTATTTGATTATGCTCTCTTCTGATATGACTGAGCTGAAATTCTTCGAAACTGTCCACAAGAGCTAGGACGATCTTCTGATACAGAATCAATTTAGAATCTTTCACTTGTCATTCAGTGTTAACTTGACTGACAACAAGTAGTGAATCGCCAAAGGCATGCACTCTCTTGACACTGAAATTTTACAAAATTTTGAGGCCTTGTACTAGAGCTTCATACTCGGCCATATTGTGAGTGCATTGGAAATCAAGCTTGAGAGAATAAGGGATCATTTCTTTTTCTGGAGTGATTAACAAGACTCTGATCCCGATGCCAGACACGTTTTTAGAGCCATCGAAGAACAAATTCCAAATTGGGGTTGTTGGATATTGCAGATGTGCTCATCAGGAAAATCATCCTCTGCTTTAATTTCTTCCGTCAAAGGAAAATCTGCCAACTGATCTGCGATCGCTTGGCCTTTAATCGACTTTTGAGAGACATACTCTAAGTCATATTGCATTAGAAGGACTTGCCACTTCGCAATCCGTCCGGTGAGAAAGGGTTGTTCCAAAATATATCTGAGAGGATTAAGCTTCGATAGGAACTTGATTTCAGAAGCCAACAAGTAATGTCTCAATTTCTGGCACATCCAGACCAGATCTAGACAAGTCTTCTCCATCTGAGAATACTTCTTTTCATAATCAATGAAGGTTTTGCTCACATAGTATATGGCGTGCTCAATCAGGCTGCGCTCTTCATACTGTGCAAGGAATCCACCACAGGCATTCTGATTGACAGAAATGTATAGTAGGAGAGGTTTCCTAAACTTAGACGGCTTCAAAACTGGTGGATTAAGAAGATACTGCTTGATGCGCTCAAACGAGAGTTGGCATTCTGATCCCCATTCAAATTTAACTCCTTTTCTTAGCAAATGATTGAAAGGTTCACATCTCATGGCCAAATTGGAGATGAACCTGCGAATAGACTGAATACGCCCTTGAAGGCTTCACAGTTCTCCGAGATTAGTTGGAGGTGGCATATCAATAATGGCTTTTGCCTTGGCCAGATCCACCTCGATTCCCTTCTTGCTGATAATAAAGCCGAGCAATTTGCCGGACTCCACTCCAAAAACACATTTCTGAGGATTAAGTCTCAACTTGTAGAGAATGAGCCTTTCAAAAACTTGACTGAGAGCATCAAGGTGATCCTCTCCTTCTTTAGACTTAACCAAAATGTCATCCACATATGCATTCATATTCTTGTGCATTTGATCGTGGAAAATAACGGTTGTTGCCCTCTGATAAGTTGCCCCGGCATTTTTTAGCCCAAATGGCATAACAGTGTAGCAAAAGGTTCCCCATGGGGTAGTAAATGAAGTCTTGGACTGATCACGAACAGCCAGCTTGATCTGATTATAACCTAAATATCCATCCATAAAAGAAAACATGGCATGGCCTGTAATACCCAAAATTTTTAATGATTTATAAATTCTGAAGAAATTCAAGTTTTAATTTTTATTCATTCTGAATATGAATTATAGTGTTAAAACCTTGATTTTTATGGTTAGTACTGTTCAAAGTAAAGATCTGAATATATATTTAAAATCCTGACAAAATTTTGTTGAGGCTTGTTCGAAAATCAGAATTCAGGGACACTCTAGTCATTAATCAAATTGTCAAAGGGTAGCTTAGTAATTTGCCAATTCAGTGGCATTTTTCGGTAAAATACCCAACTATATAAGGTCAAAATAGTAATTTTTCTTTTAGGGATATTTTCAGGGAATTAATAAAATTGTCATGGACGAAAATGGTAATTTACCATTTTCAATGGCAAGCTATGTAATTTATTGAACTACAGAAGGACAATCAAGTAATTTTAAATCCCCTTATGGCAGTTCTGAAAGATGGGATTTGAATTAGGGTATAAAAGGTATAAAAAGATTAGCAATCAAATAAAATATAATATTTTATATTAAAATATTCAAGAGACCATGGTTTTGGAAAACCACTGGCCCAAAACCAAGGGCAGCCATGGTTTTTCCAAAACCATGAGCTGACAAGTGTCACCTCACAATGAGGAGGTGACACCCATCCCTCTTCTCTCTCTGACACATGTCAAAAAAATGAATAAAATATTAAAGAAATGACAAGTGTCAAAATAAATTAATTTTTTAATTAAAAAAGGTGACAAATGTCACCAAAATAGGTCCCAGAGGGGGGGGCGACACCTCCTCTCTCTCCTATAAATACCCCTCACCCCCTCTCTCTCTACCCAAGTCCAAAACCCTCTCTTTCTCTCTCTAAGATCTCTCTCTCTCTCCTACTTTCTCTCTCTACCTTTGAATTTCTCTCTCTAGATTTTAGTTCAAAAACTCAGTAGAATCTCAGATTTTTTCTGAGAAACCTCTTCTATCCCTTTTCATCATTCCTTAAGCAAAGTCCGTTCTTCTGCAAGAAGCTCCGTCAGATCAAAAACAGCCTCGGAAGCGCTGCCTGCAGGAGTTCTGCTAAACTTAGCAGAAAGGTCGGATTTGGATAGCGGAAGCGCTGCTCAAATCAACTAAACGAGGTTAGTATTCAAAAACCCTCTTCTAAATTTGAATTTATACTTTCTGAGCTTCCCTATTCTCTTTCTGAACCCCAACTCTATTTCTTTTGGATTTAAATTTTGGCAATTTTGCCAAAATTTAATCCAACCTAACCTTTAAATAGGGGAAGCTCTGTTCAAATTTTTCTAAATATTTTTAAGTATTCAGAACTACTTTAGCAGTAGTTCTGGCAAAATTTTTTAAAAGACTTTTGAAAAATTGAGTTTTTATAGCAGAAATTCTGCCAAAATGATTTAAAGATTTTTGAAAAAAGTAGAATTAGTATAGCAGTAATTCTCACCAAATTTTTAAATGATTTCTGAAAAAGATTAATTATTTTAATTAGAATTTTTTCAGATATTTTAAAAATTTCGAGTTTATTTAGTAGAAGTTATATCAAAATTTTTATAACTGTTTCATAAAAAAATCGATTTTTATAAAAGAAATTCTATTAAAATTTTCAAAAATCCTTTTAAATATTTGAATCATTTTTTTTAAAAAACCTTTATAAAAATATTTGTGACGTAAAGTCATGTTCGAATTCTTACAACTCGAATTCAAGTTTAAACCCTTTTTCGAACATTTGAGTTATTACAGAGGAAACTTTGTGAATTTTTTTATAAAAGTTTTAAGGTCAATTATAAATAAATTTTTAGATTTTTAATAATTTCTTCAAAAGATATTTCTTTAAATTTATAGGACAAATACTACCCAAAATTCGATAAAAAAGTATTAACTAATATAATGAATTCTATCAGATTAAATCAAACATGAGCGCTTTATTCTGTTCTCCTTAGTTCTATCAAAATCCAAGTAAGTTATTCTATCAAAATCTCATAATTTTGTATTAAACATGTTTTTGATTCATGCATGATTATTTAAATTTGATTCATAATCAAATGCATATTTCAATATCTGCAAAATTAAGTACATGTTTTGATTTCAAATCTTGTGATTTTAAATCAAATACTATGGTTAAGACATTTATGAAAAGAAGAATTTTGTATAGCATGTTGATTTTCAAAAGATTTTATTGTTGCAGGAGTCATGTCTATACAAACTTAATTCTCGCCTTCATAGGCGAATGCTCGTTGTGATAGAGCAAAATTCTGGATGGGCTGGATACATATGAACCGTGTTTATTTAAAAGGAATGATTTGGCTATTGAGCCTAGTTTTTGAAAAGATGAAAAGTTCTATAAAAGAATCCTTCAAGCCCATCTAGGTTTAGCCTACCCTGGAAGGGGTAGTGGTACAACCAGGAGTGACATTGTGAAGAAGATGATTGTTGGGAGCGATAGATTCCCTGGACCTCCTGTCACTCGGGTTGAGGAGGTCGAGACAACGGGTCTCAAGGTTGCCACATGCCAGTGGATGCATCCAACTCTCCTTGTTTGCTCGCCATTGCTGAGAATCTTCCCGGTCGTTGACCGCTCGCTTGGTAGCCCGTTTCACTCAGGTATCCGGGTAATCCACAATAGAATAATATACCCCCGAAATACTTAGTTTGAGATCGGAGTACTCTCCACCGTACCAGGAGGGCGTTAATATCGAAACAATGACCTTTTTCTTTCACAGAATTTGATCTGAAATTATGCATTGTTGATATAACACATAATCATGTTTTAAATTGTTTTTAATTGCCTTATTTTTAATTGCATAATTGTTCTTGAATGAATGCATTTTGATTTATAAATTATTGAAATCATGCTTAATATTTGAATTGTATGGTTTTGATTAATGACTTACTTGGCTATCATAAGTCTAACCCCGTTTTATGGGGATTTCAGGTTTAGATATGGAATAGGAGATATTACAGTGGATGTTGGACAAGTGCGGCATCGAAGAATCCAGATTCCCAAGATCCTGATATCAATTTAGGATTTATTTTAAATTTAATCCTAAATGTTTTCATTTTTGAACCTTGTAAAAAGACTATGTATATAATAACATAAATTATTGTTGTTTTTGTTGTTAATTGGAATGTGACGCGCCTGAGGTTTAGGAAACCGAAAATCAATAAACATTTCCGCTGTTTAAAAAAAAAATAACTGCATTTTTAAAGGTTTTAAAACCACGGGGCGTTATAGTTGGTATCAGAGCAGAGTTTTGGGAAATCTGGTTCGAGATCTACCTTGTTCATACATTACACTGTAAGTATTTGCTTTAAATTTTTATTTTATTATTATTGTTAAATCATTGTTTTTCTTATAGATGACTCCTCAAGATTTGGTCAATATCATTAAAGAACTTGTCAAGGATGTTCAAAAGCTAGAAGAATCACATACAGTACAAAAACGGGTGGTGGATAATTTAGAAAATCAAGTTCGAAGTCTCACAAAAGAAAAAGAAAACTTAGAAAAATGTCATAGGCGTTTACAGACCCATTTATCACAACCTTGCCCACTGGAATTGGAAGAATGTATATTCTGTGGAGAAGTTGGGCATATAGAAAAGGAATGCCAAGTAAAGATGGGTTGTATTAAAAGACAGCAAGCCGTTGAAAACCTACCAGATCAACAATCCTGTGTAGTTATTCTTGCTCCTCATCCTCCAATGGAACCTATTGTCATTTCATCTGACTCACCCATAGTACCTGCTCCTGCACCCACTTTAACTCCTTTGGACTTTGTATTTTCAGTCCAACCCCCTGATCCTATATATACCCCAAGAGAACCTACGGATGATCTTAGCTTATATTTAGGAAATCCAGATAAACAAGTTTATAATATAGATCCAAATATTGCAGGACCTTCTCATCCACCAGGGCGGATTAGGAACAAGAGGAATTATATGGGAAAATTCCTCAAGCTTCCATAGGGTATCTTTTGTTAACTTTTTGTTAAATATGTAAATTCTTGTAAATATGGGTTTTGATGTTCATATGAATAAATGTTCTTTCTACTTTAATCTAAGTCTGATCATTATTTATCAAGGATGCCTCGTCAAGCATCAAAGAAGCAATCCTAGGAGCAGAATGGTCAACAAGAATTCATTATGGAAACATTAAATAATTTGGCAGCTGCGATAAGAGATCAGAATCAGAATAGGCAAGACTCAGCTACATCTTCAAAATCCTGTCAAAGCCATAATGAAGTCTCTTATGAGAAGTTTCTCAAATTAGATCCACCTACATTTTCAGGAAAGATGGATCCAGAAGCTGCAGAGGTTTGGATCCGAGAAATAGAAAAGATTTTTCGTGTTCTGACTATACCTGAAGATCGTAAGGTGAACTATGCAGCATACAGATTAAAGGGAGATGCAGAAAGATGGTGGGCATCCACCTTAGAAATTAAATTTAGCAATGGATCCGTTACTTGAGAGCAATTTATTGAAGTTTTCTATGCTGCATATTTCTCCAAGCATGAAAGAAGTCGTAAGATGAGGGAATTTCTTGAATTACAACAAGGAGGACTCTCTTTATCTGATTACATTACTAAATTCAGAAATTTAGAGAAGTATTGCCCAAATGCCTATATTACGGAAGACGAAAGGGCAATGAAATTTACTAGAGGATTGAAGCCAGTTCTACGAACCAAAGTCCTCACTAGTAGGCCAGAAACTTTAGACAAGGCGGTGGAAATAGCTACATTGATACAAGAAGATTGGGAAGAAATACAGAAGAATCAATCTGGCAGAACGGTTTCTCAATTCAGAGGCCAAAGGAGTTGGCCTAAAAGAAATTTTGAAGGAAGAATGTTCATCCCTCCAGCAAAGAGGCCACGACAGTAGTTTCAAGCCAATCAACCACAACTACCAGCTAGATCGTGTCAGAATTGCTATCGATCCCATCCAGGACAACCCTGCCCCCGAACAACTGGTGGTTGTTTATATTGTGGTAAGTCAGGCCATTTTATTAAAGACTGTTATAAAAAAGAAATTGATGAATATGCTCGAGGCCTTATTAAACCTCGCCCTCAGCAACAACCCCAGTATCCATACCAGCAACAGCAACAACAGCAACAACAACAACAACCACAACAACAACAACAATGACCGCAGAATAAAAAAGTACCAGGTCGCGTTTATGCCGCCAATGTTGATCAACTACCTAAGGGTGACCTGATTCAAGGTACTTTATCTATAGTTGGGCATGCTGCTTTTACTCTATTTGATTGCGGTTCAACTCATTCTTTTATTTCCAAGAAGTTTACTACTTTACTTAATATGCCTATCAAGTCTTTGAACCGTGCTCTGGAAGTGGTCAACCCAGTAGGATGTAAATCTTTTTGTGGGTTATACTTGCCGAATCTAGAAGTATATATTGAAGGACAGAATTTACCTGCTGACCCAATTCTATTAGACATGTCAGATTTTGATATTATATTGGGTATGGATTGGCTACATCAACATCATGCAAGAATATTTTGTCAGGAAGGAAAAGTTACTTTTTCTCAACCTGGTATTCCTAAGGTAGAATTTAGATTATCCAATTCTACTCCTAAAAATTGAGTTATTTCTTCTTTAAAGGCCCAGAGATATTTGAGGAATGGATGTACGACCTTTCTAGTAAGCATTACTTTTGCCAAGCCAGCAGAAATTTCTCTTGAAAGTCTGGATATTGTTCGTGAATTTTCAGATGTTTTTCCTGATGAATTACCAGGACCTCCTCCACATAGAGAGATAGAATTCGATATTGAGTTAATGCCAGGAACTACACCAATTTTTAAAGCTCCTTATAGGATGGCTCCAGCAGAACTCACAGAATTAAAAAAGCAATTATTGGAATTAATGGAGCTGGGATTTATTAGACCAAGTATGTCTCCCTGGGGAGCACCAGCATTATTTGTAAAGAAGAAAGATGGGTCATTAAGATTATGTATAGATTACAGACTTCTTAATCAAGTTACCATAAATAATAAATATCCGTTGCCACGAATTGAAGATTTATTTGATCAATTACAGAAGGCTAAGGTATTCTCAAAGATTGATCTTAGGTCTGGATATCATCAACCTAGAATCAAGGAAGAAGACATTTCTAAGACAGCCTTTCGGACAAGGTATGGACACTATGAATTCACTGTCATGCCTTTTGGACTTACAAATGCACCAGCAGCCTTTATGGATCTTATGAACCGTGTGTTCAGACCATTTGTAGATACATTTGTGATTATTTTTATTGATGATATTCTAATTTATTCCGAAAATAAGAAACAACACCAAGAACATTTAAGGATTATTTTGGATACTTTGAGGAAAAATCAGTTACATGCCAAATTTTCTAAGTGCGAATTTTGGCTAGAAAAAGTTATGTTTTTGGGTCATGTGATTTCAAAAGATGGAATCTCTGTGGATCTTGCTAAAGTGGAAGCAGTATTAGAATGGAAACAACCTAAGAATATTACAGATATTCGAAGTTTTCTTGGACTTGCAGGATACTACCGAAAATTCATTCAAGATTTCTTTCGTATAGCATCACCGATGACTAGACTTCTGAAGAAGGGTGTTAAATTTGATTGGGACACTAAATGTGAAGAAAGTTTCCAAATTTTAAAAGAAAAGCTCACTACATCTCCAGTGCTTACTTTATCCTCAGAACATGGTGGATTTGAGGTATATGCAGATGCTTCTGGTACCGGTCTAGGTTGTGTATTAATGCAACACGGAAAAGTTATTGCTTATGCATCAAGACAGTTGAAAAATCATGAGAAGAATTATCCAACCCATGACTTAGAACTTGCGGCAGTTGTTTTTGCACTAAAAATCTGGAGACATTATTTATATGGAGAACAATTTGAAGTATTCAGTGATCACAAGAGCCTCAAATATTTGTTCTCGCAGAAAGAATTGAATATGAGACAGTGACGTTGGCTAGAATTTATTAAAGACTATGAGTTCACACTTTCTTATCATCCTGGAAAGGCGAATATTGTAGCTGATGCTCTTAGTCGCAAAACTAGAGACACTTTGGCAAGTCTCATAGACAGAGAATGGAAACTTATTGAAGATTTCATTAATTGGAAACCCTTTGCAACTGATGCAGGAAGAATTTTATTATCAAACTTAATTGTTCGACCAGAAATCCTCATCCGAATTGTTACTGAACAAAGTAAGGATTCTCAACATGGAGAATTTTTAGCCAGAGCCCAACAGGAAGATGATGTTTCTTTTCGACTTAAAGAAGATGGGAGTATTTTGATGAACGATCGAATATGGGTACCAAATAACCCTGAATTGAGAAATGAAATCCTTGAAGAAGCCCATAAAAGTAAGTATACTATCCACCCAGGAAGTACAAAGATGTTCAAAGATTTGCAAAGAAAGTATTGGTGGACTGGTATGAAGAGAGATGTGGCAAATTATGTTTCAAAGTGTTTGATTTGCCAACAAGTAAAGGCAGAACATCAGAAGCCAGGTGGAATGATGCAACAAATTGAAATTCCACAATGGAAATGGGAAGAAATTACTATGGATTTTATAGTGGGTTTACCAAAGACTCGAAAACAGCATGATGCAATTTGGGTTATTATCGATCGATTAACTAAATCAGCTCACTTTCTACCTATTCGTATAAGTCAATCTTTGGAAAGTCTGGCAGATTTATACATTCGAGAGATTGTAAGACTACATGGAATACCAATTTCGATTATCTCTGATCGTGATCCCAGGTTTACTTCTCGATTCTGGAACCAACTTCAGCAGGCTTTGGGAACAAAATTAAAGTTCAGTTCTGCATTTCATCCCCAAACTGATGGACAATCAGAGCGTACTATTCAAACTCTAGAAGATATGTTACGCGCCTGTATGCTAGAATGGAAAGGAGATTGGGATATTCATATTATGCTAGCTGAATTCGCTTATAATAATAGTTATCATGCCAGCATTGGAATGGCGCCATACGAAGCTTTATATGGAAGACCTTGTCGATCGCCACTCTATTGGAATGAAATTGGTGAACGAAAGTTAGAGTCACCAATGATACTACAACATTACACTCAGCAAGTAAATTTGATCTGAGACCGACTACGCGCTGCCCAGAGCCGACAAAAAGGATATGCTGATCAAAGACGGAAAGAACTCGTTTTTGAAGTTGATGATATGGTCTTTGTCAAAGTATCTCCAACCAAAAGTGTGTTCAGATTTTGAAAGAAGGGAAAGTTAAGTCCTAGATTTGTAGGACCTTTTAAGATTCTAGAACGAATCGGTGCAACTGCTTATAGAATCGAATTGCCTCCTCAGTATGCACAGATTCATAATGTATTTCATGTTTCAATGCTGCGAAAATACGTTTATGATCCATCTCATATTATCCAACATCAAGATATAGCAATTCGAGAAGACATGACTGTTGAGGAAAAAGCCTATAGAAATTATGGATAGAAGGGATCAAATTTTGAGAACAAAGACTATTCCTCTGGTTAAAGTCAGATGACAGCATCACGGAATTGAACAATGTACTTGAGAACCTGAAAACAGCATTAGAGAGAAGTATCCAGAATTGTTTGTTTAAATTGTACATGAATTTCGAGGACAAAATTTTTCTTTTAGGGGGGTAGAATGTAATACCCAAAATTTTTAATGATTTATAAATTCTGAAGAAATTCAAGTTTTAATTTTTATTCATTCTGAATATGAATTATAGTGTTAAAACCTTGATTTTTATGGTTAGTACTGTTCAAAGTAAAGATCTGAATATATATTTAAAATCCTGACAAAATTTTGTTGAGGCTTGTTCGAAAATCAGAATTCAGGGACACTCTAGTCATTAATCAAATTGTCAAAGGGTAGCTTAGTAATTTGCCAATTCAGTGGCATTTTTCGATAAAATACCCAACTATATAAGGTCAAAATAGTAATTTTTCTTTTAGGGATATTTTCAGGGAATTAATAAAATTGTCATGGACGAAAATGGTAATTTACCATTTTCAATGGCAAGCTATGTAATTTATTGAACTACAGAAGGACAATCAAGTAATTTTAAATCCCCTTATGGCAGTTCTGAAAGATGGGATTTGAATTAGGGTATAAAAGGTATAAAAAGATTAGCAATCAAATAAAATATAATATTTTATATTAAAATATTCAAGAGACCATGGTTTTGGAAAACCACTGGCCCAAAACCAAGGGCAGCCATGGTTTTTCCAAAACCATGAGCTGACAAGTGTCACCTCACAATGAGGAGGTGACACCCATCCCTCTTCTCTCTCTGACACATGTCAAAAAAATGAATAAAATATTAAAGAAATGACAAGTGTCAAAATAAATTAATTTTTTAATTAAAAAAGGTGACAAATGTCACCAAAATAGGTCCCAGAGGGGGGGGCGACACCTCCTCTCTCTCCTATAAATACCCCTCACCCCCTCTCTCTCTACCCAAGTCCAAAACCCTCTCTTTCTCTCTCTAAGATCTCTCTCTCTCCTACTTTCTCTCTCTACCTTTGAATTTCTCTCTCTAGATTTTAGTTCAAAAACTCAGTAGAATCTCAGATTTTTTCTGAGAAACCTCTTCTATCCCTTTTCATCATTCCTTAAGCGAAGTCCGTTCTTCTGCAAGAAGCTCCGTCAGATCAAAAACAGCCTCGGAAGCGCTGCCTGCAGGAGTTCTGCTAAACTTAGCAGAAAGGTCGGATTTGGATAGCGGAAGCGCTGCTCAAATCAACTAAACGAGGTTAGTATTCAAAAACCCTCTTCTAAATTTGAATTTATACTTTCTGAGCTTCCCTATTCTCTTTCTGAACCCCAACTCTATTTCTTTTGGATTTAAATTTTGGCAATTTTGCCAAAATTTAATCCAACCGAACCTTTACATAGGGGAAGCTCTGTTCAAATTTTTCTAAATATTTTTAAGTATTCAGAACTACTTTAGCAGTAGTTCTGGCAAAATTTTCTAAAAGACTTTTGAAAAATTGAGTTTTTATAGCAGAAATTCTGCCAAAATGATTTAAAGATTTTTGAAAAAAGTAGAATTAGTATAGCAGTAATTCTGACCAAATTTTTAAATGATTTCTGAAAAAGATTAATTATTTTAATTAGAATTTTTTCAGATATTTTAAAAATTTCGAGTTTATTTAGTAGAAGTTATATCAAAATTTTTATAACTGTTTCATAAAAAAATCGATTTTTATATAAGAAATTCTGTTAAAATTTTCAAAAATCCTTTTAAATATTTGAATCATTTTTTTTGAAAAACCTTTATAAAAATATTTGTGACGTAAAGTCATGTTCGAATTCTTACAACTCGAATTCAAGTTCAAACCCTTTTTCGAACATTTGAGTTATTACAGAGGAAACTTTGTGAAATTTTTTATAAAAGTTTTAAGGTCAATTATAAATAAATTTTTAGATTTTTAATAATTTCTTCAAAAGATATTTCTTTAAATTTATAGGACAAATACTACCCAAAATTCGATAAAAAAGTATTAACAAATATAATGAATTCTATCAGATTAAATCAAAGCACGAGCGCTTTATCCTGTTCTCCTTAGTTCTATCAAAATCCAAGTACGTTATTCTATCAAAATCTCATAATTTTGTATTAGACATGTTTTTGATTCATGTTTTTGATTCATGCATGATTATTTAAATTTGATTCATAATCAAATGCATATTTCAATATCTGCAAAATTAAGTACATGTTTTGATTTCAAATCTTGTGATTTTAAATCAAATACTATGGTTAAGACATTTATGAAAAGAAGAATTTTGTATAGCATGTTGATTTTCAAAAGATTTTATTGTTGCAGGAGTCATGTCTATACAAACTTAATTCTCGCCTTCATAGGCGAATGCTCGTTGTGATAGAGGAAAATTCTGGATGGGCTGGATACATATGAACCGTGTTTATTTGAAAGGAATGATTTGGCTATTGAGCCTAGTTTTTGAAAAGATGAAAAGTCATATAAAAGAATCCTTCAAGCCCATCTAGGTTTAGCCTACCCTGGAAGGGGTAGTGGTACAACCAGGAGTGACATTGTGAAGAAGATGATTGTTGGGAGCGATAGATTCCCTGGACCTCCTGTCACTAGGGTTGAGGAGGTCGAGACAACGGGTCTCAAGGCTGCCGCATGCCAGTGGAATTGAATGAGTCTTGCTTTTTCAACTTCGCTTAGACCCGACCCGGTTTTGAGATTTTTCGGATCATCTTCCGACCCAATGTTGATATCTTTAGTTGAATCTTGAACCAAAGATGATGGTTCATCCTGCTTCTGAATGTGAGCAAATTCTAGCAATTCCTGAATGGTGGAATCAAATTCGGCTGGCTCTTCGGTCTGCTCTGCTGCCTGATTGACCTCTGCTCTGCCTTTCATCTCAAGAAACCTTGTCAATCTGAGATATTTGGGATTGATAACGAATTTCGTCATTGATTTAGGAGTTAATGGTCCTGAAAATGCCAAGAAGAGGTTTTTAAGGGAAAGTACAAGCCAAGACAAGCCTTTTGTATAAAGCAAAGAAATAATGGTACTGACAAAATGTAAGATAAGAATGATAGATGCTCAGATGTGAGGAGAAAACTGATCTTTCATTGATTGGAAATGTGATGATATTTACAAGATACTGACAAAAGATGGGACTGTGTTGTCCCTACAAGATTAACAAAAAGATAAGAAAAAGAAAGCAGGAAAACTAAGGCATCATCTTCACTTGTTTCCTCTGACAAATACTGTTTTCTTGGTGGAATCTTGGCCGGTGAACCCCAACCCTGAACTGTCTGCGTGCTGAATGGGAATGACAGGCTCCACTATGCCATCTTCATTCTTCCCTATGCCTCGGAATGGCTGGTACTCGTGTTTTATCAACAGATCGAACCCCTTTTGGCTTTGGAAAACTGAGGGAATAAAGGATGATTTTTGAAGGAGGTGTAATTGATGCGTCCTCCTAGTTTGAAGAAACAAGGTCCCTGCCATTCAACTGTGGCTGTGACATTCTCTTCTTCCATGACATCTTTTAATTTTAGCATCTCTAAGCTGTCACTGAGATTGATTTCATCTGCTTCTCGGATGCTTGGAATATCAGCTGTGAATGTTGGACGGAGAATCATAGGCTGTGGCAGCCTTTCTTCAGGATCTTTGCCCAAGATAGTGGTAATCATTCCTCTCTTTGACCATTTTATGCACTGATGGAGAGTTGATGGTACGGCATTGACATTATGGATCCATGTTCATCCCAACAAAAGATTGTAAGTTGGTGGCACATTGACGACATGGAATAAGACGGTGTGCACTGAGTAGTTTATGAAGATTTCCAAAAAGATCTTGCCTTTGGCAGTCTGCCCGTGATTGTCGAAGCCATAAATGGTGATGGGATCAGGCACGTATTATTCTTCCTTCAATCCGAGGCCCTTTGCTGTCATTTCTGGGCAAATGTTGAGGTTGTTGCCTCCATCAACGAGCACATGCGGGACAGTCATGCCCCGGGTCCTTACCACAATATACAATGAATTATTGTGGAATGAATGAGGCTTTGGCAAGTCCTCGTCAGAAAAGGTAATAGGCGCATTTGTCATCGTCTGATTTACGATCTGCGCCATGTCTTCTGGCGTGGTGCCTGGCTTCACCTTAATCTTTCTCAGTAAGTCATCTAACTTTTCTTGATGCTTAGGAGAATCATGGGTTAGTTCATAGATGGAAATGTTGGAGAGTGCTGTAATTGGCTTATGGAAATCATCGGTCGGCTCTTCTGCTGCCTTAGACGTTTCTGCTTCCTCTGTGCAGGCTTCTTTCTTAAGGAATCTTCTTGGGAAAATTTGAAATCTTCCGTTCTCAACTGGTACACTTACTCGGTCAAGAAGCGAGAAGATATCCATTTTCTAAGATACAGGATGATCCTGATGTAGAACCATTACCTGATGCTGGAGATTTAACTCTTCACTAGAGCATGAATGTATATGGCTTTGTGGAAGGAAAGAATGTTCTGAAATGGTTGATGTGGAATGTTTTGGGAATGGAGCAGATAAAATTTCCAATTTGCCTTCCTCTTCATCTTCTACGAGGATACTCTTGTCGATACAGTCCTAGACCAAGTGCTTCAAGACGAAGCAGTGCTCTGTATCATGCCCCATGGCTCTATGGAATTTGCAATATTGCTCTCTGTACTTTCCCATGATTACTGGAGGATCTGCAATTTTGGGCAATTTTACCATCCCGTGGGACAATAGGTACTCCAAGATCTTTTCTAGAGGCTGGTCCAAAGGAGTGAAATTTTGATCTTTGCTCCAATTGATGTGTTTAGGTCTTTCCTGAAAGTCCCCTTTTTGTTGAGGACCGCTGAGGAGAGGCTTATCACTGTTTTTAAAGAACTTTCCGTTTCTACCTCTATTTTGCTCGGGCTTCGTGCCACTGCCGCTGTCATTCTTGTTGCTACTGCCCTGATTATCTTCGGGAATATCAACTGAGTAGGTAAAATGGGATTTTTTCTTTAGGTCCAGGATATTCTTGGCCAAAGCAACGCCTTCATACATTCCATTCTCTACCCCTATTTTGAGCCATTCTGCTCGCTCTGTCAGTTGGATAAACGACTTGGAGGGGTATGGGAAAAGGAGACTTTTTAGAGGCTGACAAAAGTTGTTTAGGATGACTTGAAGGGCATGCTTTTGAGAAATGAGATTTCTCATCTTGTTACAAAGGCTCCTCCACTTGTGGATGAAATCTCTGGCCTTCTCATTGGGCTCCTGTTTGAGGTTGCACAAGTGGTTCAGAGTAGGTAGGGCTTCTGCGTTGAACAAGAAGCGCTCAACAAACATGTTGACGACTTTGTCAAAATCTCTCAATTCGATGGGATTGACATGCTCAGCGTACCACTTGGTAGCTATCACATCCAGGCTGCGAGGAAAACAGAGAAATAGGGCACGGTTGTCCTCACTGAATCAGGCGCATTCGGCGAAAAACATTGCCAAATGGGCCTTGGGATCTCCGGATCCATCAAACTTAATGAATTTCCGGGGAAGATTCTCCGGGTTGTTGTGCCCTTCCAAGCCGAGGTAGAAGTCCTGCCTGGTGTATGACCTCTTTCCTTTGTCACGGATTTGCAGGTCTTTGACTATCTTTGTCAAGGCTTGGATTGAATCCTCTGCGGGGGCCCCATACTTGGGCTTGTTTACTGACAGTGGCTCTTCCACTGTCCTCTTGGATTGCCGCAGATGCTTCGGGATGTAAATCAACTGCTCTTCTTCAGAATTCTCTTTTGCTGACTCGGAATCTTCTGAGGTGCTGTCACGCTGTACCTTCTGCTTACTGATCTTGACAGGCTTTTTCATGGGATTTTTCTTAGCTTTGATCTTAGAAGCTGCCTTCTTGGGACCAGCCTTAGCCTGCTCGGCCATCATCTTGGTCATCATTTTTTGAAAGACCCGGTACATGGCCGGATCAACGTCGCTCTCATCCCCTGAGTCATGCTTTTTAGATGATCTGGGAGAATTCATCTCTTCTGGTTCGCTGTCACTGTGTCGTTGAGCAGCCTGCTTACCAACCCTTGTCTGAACCATCTTTGGATGCCAAAGTTTTCCTGTAGAATATGGGATTGGTTAGAGTATAGAGAAGCCTTTGAAAACCAAAAAAAAAAATTGAGGAAGAGGAACGGAGGATTTTGGCAGACAATTTTAAGAGATTATCCCATTACCCGGGATTGAGTCATCACAAGATTTGTGACAATTGTGTTACCATTTTGATGATAACGGAGAAATATGCCTTGTTACATAGGCGAGGTCGTCAACCATGATAAAATATATTGAAGAAATGTGGGAGGAATGTCCCATTTACCCGGGATGAGGTTGTCACCAAATTTGTGACCATTTGTGCTATGAAACAAAATACAAGAAATAAAAAATTTGGCCAAAAAGTAATTTTTATTGATATTTTTAACATTCAAAGACAAAGAGAGGGTGGGCAGACAGTTTGCCACCACTCTTGATATTCAGATGATACGTTTGGCCCAGAAAATACAGACAGAGAAACAAAGGAGTCCCAGGTATATTTAGTGACATGGTATGCCCCAGACCACTGATCCGACTGCAGGTTGAATTCTGGCATGTTGCCTGTTGAGAAGCGGGTGTTGGCACGAACCTGCCGCTGCGAAAATTGTCTGAGATATCATTCCGACTGATAATCAACACAAAAAAAAAAGCCAAGCAATCTGTAGCGCTTGCTGCGAGCACAGGATGGTCCCCCACACTTAAAAGGAAGAATGGCTCAATTAATACAATGCAGCTGATAAACAAATTATCAATATATCAAATAATGATTATCTGAAGCATGTATCACTTGTTATATTTATCCTCCCAACCCTTTCAACCTAAGCTCAATTAATCTTAACTATTGAGATTAATAGGATCACACATGCCAACAACACAATATCTTGTAACAGGGGAGAAGATCTTAGAAAACATGGATTTATATTCAAGTCACAGGTCAGGCGGACTAAACAAACCATAGAAAACTCTGTCATTATAATGCTAAAAGAGGCAAGATCCACAGATGACATGAAATATGGCGATGACTTTCAGCTTACAGCAGACTCAAGGATGAAGGGAGGGAGCCACATATGTAAATTAAAAGGGATATAAGATACCTGTAACGAGCTTTAAAAAGGAGAGAGCATAGACGCATGTTAATCCAGAAACAAACATAATACTTGTAAAAATAGAATATATATTTACGCTACATTAGGGTACAGATACATGCTGAAACTATGATGCAATGAACTAAACTTAATGCAATGATGGGTTACCAATGTAACTTCTGCTGGACCCAACGAATATATAGGAGAAACTGGGCAGCACAGGAACTCAATGGATTGAAATCTCGCAACAGCAAATCGCTGGTGACTGAATATTATTAGTTTGCCGTAAAAAAAAAGAAAAGAACGAGTAGATCTGCTTAGAAACAGATTCCACCGAGAATACAGTCTAAATGGGATCTCAAGATGCACAAAGCTGAAATGATGGTCATTACAGACATGCATGAGACTACAACTTTGATGTCCAACAAAGACATGCAAAAGGTAACTGGAATGAATGAAATACCGTAAATAAAGTGAACAATACAGAATCAAAAAAAAAAAAAAAGGGAAAATCAGATGTAATTTAGAACAGGAAAGGGGATACCTAATAAAGCACAAATTTAACAGAAATGGAAGACAATAAATCACAATGCTCCCATATCACAAAGTGCAGAGATATAATCTCAAAAGATGGAATCACCAAAACGAATGATATCTTCCTATCATTAATTGTGGAAACATGATCTCAAGGAAGACAGAATTTCTAAAATGAAATGGTAGCTCTAGGTTGTCGCTTACAGCAATGTAACCTCAGAGCGCGCGTATCGCTATAATGGGCTTAGCCATTTTAAATTATAAAATGACAAGAAACATATAACAGAGAACGATACCAAAATGAAAACATGATAAAAGATAATGAAGAGCAAAATAATAAATAAATAGAAGGTGATGCTATGAATCGCACGAAGAGCATCAGATCTGAAGGGATCTATACTTATTTAAGCTAAATAGATTTGAGAAGAGGAATCGTAAAATCAAAAACAAGATATGAGAACCACTTGTTTCATTGATATTGCATAAAGGGAGGGGTTAGTGTTACTATAGGCAAACTAAACCCCTCCGGAGTGCGTTGAAAAAAAAGGAATCAAAAGGGAAAATATAGAATGATTTTTAAAAAAAAGAAGAGGAGGTAGACGATTGCTTCGTTGTTGTTGCACATTGGTGGATCAACGTTGCCATAAGCAATTTTGACATCACCAAAAAGGCTTTGAAAACAGAATCATAGCGTCGAAATATCAAAAAAAAAAATAGTAAGCAAAAGGTGAAGATAAAACTAAGGTTCAAAATTCAGATGAACCGACGATGCCATTGCGAGGCATCGTCGGTTATCAGTATGAAAGGAAAGACATCAAAGTGAAAAGAAAATCGAAAGTCTCCATAGATTCAGAACATAGACAAACATCGAAAAATATAGAACTATAGATAAAACAGAAGGGATTGAATTCTAAACCAGCATTAATATTTCATGAAAATCAAGACAGATTCAGGGATGATAAAAGAGAAAGGTCCTTATCTTGTTTGCAGGGGTTTTGAAGAAAGGGGAGTCCGGCTGAGAGATGTATTCTGATCTTGGATGAATGGATGCTCCAGCAGAAAGGCCGATGGAGGTGGGTGATGGGTATCTCCTTCAGAAGAAATGTCGATCAGAAGAAATGTTGATGAAAAACCGGATGAAGTTCATGGATGGTGGTTGCTTCTCCGATGTTGGCAATGGATTCTTCAGAAAAACCTCGACAATGGGATCGAAAATGCTGATAATGAATGAAATTGATGGATGGGTTTCAGATGCTCAAAGACTTCTTCTTAAAGGGAAAGTAGAGGGTTCGAGAGAAGAGGTTCGTTGAAGATTGAGGGTGGAGGGGAGAAAAGTTCATTCGGGATGGACGATGGTGAGAGGAAGGGAGAACGCGGGAAGGGGCCGTTGGAATTTTTTTTTCTTTTTTCAAAAAGGTGGTCCTCTTTTAGGAAGATTTTTGAAAAGTGGTTTAAGATGAGGTTTTCGGCAAAATGGCTTCAAAAGGCTTAAAAATCCTTCGTTTTTCTTGTAGTTTTTCCCATTTTTTTTGGGTTTTTTATGTTATTTTTCTATTTTTTTGTATTTTTGGAATAAAATCCTAAAGTTTTACAGGAGAACAAAGATTAAAGCTAATTTTTTTGGTGTTTTTGTAAAATATTTACAAAAAGGAGTTTTTCTGAGAACTCAAGGCGATTTTTGAGAAAATTTCTTCAAAAAATGGATTCGTATATGGATTTTTAGGAAATATTCAAGGTTTACAATCTCGAACTGAGAAATATAAGGTTGGGGATCCGACAGAGTGCCAGCTGAATTGCCCGAGCCATTTAGAACTATTTTTGGTATTTTTGTAATTAATTTTGGAAATCGGACAACGGGGCTCAAATTTGGGTTTAAAACACTGGGTTCAGACCCCAAGTTGAATTTGAATATATCAATATGGAATTCAATCCAAAAACATGAAGAAAGATTGAAATTTAGCGTTGGTTTTCTCAGAAAATGGAAGCCAGGGGCAAAAGGGTCATTTTGTAAATCTTTGAAAAATTTGGGGTGTTCACACAACGTTAATGATGTCAAATCCTACAGGATGCAGAAACGTGAATTATGATAATGTAAGATGCAGAAAACCAGAAAAGTGTGAAATGTCAAAGAGGAAGGATGTAACCTAGCAGGGGGTCAAAAAAGATTTTTTTGTTGCAAAATACATATCGGTGCTGCCATATGCAGACTGATATGGTATATAGTGCGTCCAGGAATCAGAAGATCGACGATCTAAAAAAAAAATGAAAAAGGGAAGAACGATTACCTTGGCTCAATAGAGGTTGAGAAATGTTTCCTTCAATGGTGGACCACACTTCCAGAGGGAAAACAGCCAGCCAGGAAGAGAAAAACTTGGAGCTTTGCAATCTGGATGGAAGAGAAGGAATCCCAAAAGGAGAAAACTCCACGGTAGAGAAGAGGGCTTCCTTGTGGATCCCCTGCACCAAACGAACCAATAACCAGCAAGGGGCCGATCCTCTTCTACTGGGCTGAAGGAAATAGGCGGAAGGCTTGCTGTCACACAACCAGCCAGGAATTGAAGTTTTTGCAATCTGGATGGAAGAGACGGAATCCCAAAAGGGAAAAACTCCACGACAGAGAAGAGCTTCCTGCGATAAGAACAGAAGGGTAAAAAAAATCAATCGGCCAGCCCTCTAATCCATCAAAATGTCCTCCTTTTAAAGATTTGGAGCCCCTTTCCATCAAAAGGTCGCAGCTTTCCCTTTCTGTTGAGGTTCCGTTACAATTTTTAAAAATTTTGAAACTGAAAATTGATTGGTTTTGAAAATCCGCCATTTTTAGAGGGGGACGATTCTTAGGTCTTTTAAAATTTTTGGTTCATTTACCTAAAGTTTAGGTAAAATGAACATTTTAGGAAGGCTTGGTTGTGGCGCCATCAAAGGCTGCTCTTAAAAAAATAAATATATAAATAGTGAAACGAAATAAATGGGAGGTTTTTGGGAAATGCCACCTTAGCCAGATTTAAAATCTTTTTGAAATAAAGTTTATTTTTGTTTGGTTTTTTTCTGCAGGGAGCTCTAGTGGGGCGCCACCTATGTGCGGGCCGACCTTATTATTTTACAAAATAAATAAAAAACAAAAATTAAAGAAAAAAATTATAAATTTGCAAAACCTCGGGGTGAACCCCACGTGAAAATAAGAGAAATGCCTAGGAATTTGAGTGTGACGCCACTTCAGGGTGGGTCCCGTGTCATTTATTTGAAATAAAAGCAAATTCAAAATAAATAAATTCTTTTTTGGGATTTTTATAATAGTAGGCTAGTTTAGAAAATACAAAGTAAAAATTGGCTTGATTTCAAAAATTTAGAAGAAAAAAGTGGTCCTTCAAGGCAAAATGTTAAAAAATGCAAAGAAATTTAAAGTCTTTTTGCAAAAGTTCGAAATAAAATATTCTACATTTAAAGTTGTGTCCCCTTCTTTCCAACTGACGAAATTTGAAAATCAATATCAAAAACCATCCAGATCGTTTTCCTAAGAAAACTTTTGTGATTCGGAGTCCTGGGGGTTAAGACAATGGAAACTGAGTGTTTTGAAAAACCCAGGGATTTGAAATCGATTTTGAAATATTTAAAACTCGAATCTGGATTGATAATTTTGAAAATCAGGAGTTCTGGATCTCAAAATGACATGTTGTGCAGTGAAATGATATGGAATGCTCATGCGATGATATGCAAAGACATGTCTCATGAAATGCCACTCTGAATCAGGAATTGGAAATTCTAGCTTCTTGTCAAGAGTAGGATTTTGAAAATTTGTAGTTTGAAGATGTTCCTGAGCTCAAGTTGAAAAATTTTGAGACTCGGGAATGAAATTTTGGACTTTCTGCAAAGTCCAAACTCAAAAAATGACCATTTTGCCCTTCAGTGATCTCGGAGAACCAAAATGTGATGATTGGTGGAGATGTTAGGGAGGTGAGTGAAAATGTGAGGTGTTTACAGATGCCCCTCTTTGCTACTAAGCCGGCTTGTGGACGAGCTTAGTGGCAAAGAAAAACACACCAAATTTGGGCTAAAAAGAATGCCCCAGTTAGAAGGATCTGACTGGGTATAGAGGTATTAGCCTGGTGAAGATGGTAGATATGAAATGAAGAACGAAGAAGAAAGATTTCCTCTGCGGTGGTGAAGTTTAGGTTTTTGCCCTTAACCTGGATGGGACAGAAAATGCTTCGCATGGGAAAAAGCTCAGGTTTGACCCTTAACCTGATTGGGGAATGAAATACATCATCAAAATGAGGCTCAGGTTTGTACCCTTAACCTGATTGGGGAATGAAGTACCTCATCAAAATGAGGCTCAGGTTAGTACCCTTAACCTGATCGGGCAGAAAAATGAAATACCTCATTGAATGAGGCTCAGGTTTGTACCCTTAACCTGATCGGCGGAAAATGAATGGAATCCTCGAAGAGACCATGATGGAACCTTCGGATTTTGCACAGTAAATCCGACAGGTTTTTTGCAAAAGGAAGGAAAATGGGGTCCCTAAAGTTTGAAAAGGGATTGATCTTGGGCGTCTCATTGCTGAGACTAAATAGCTTTTGAAATTGCCTTTTGCGATAAAATGATTGGTGGTTCGACCTCGAACCGAAATGGGACTGTCTGTGGTTGGACAGTGGGGACACAAGGAAGTGTGTGAATCTGAGAGTCCAAGCGCTCAGATTATAAAGAAAAGGGAAGGAATCTTGAAAACTCTCGTAATCAAGTCCTTAAAGAGGGATTGAAAATGGTGTCAGGCTGTATCAAAAACGGACATCAAGCTCTCACTTCGCGTTAGGATAGCTAGAAAATATTGTCAAAATATTGAGAATTTTGTTGTTGATTCAAAGTATTTGCAAATGGTACACATTGTTGCAAATATTCCTTTTTCCTACCTGAAGTATTACCTCCAAACGGGCTTGACTTCATAGAATCAAGATTTGAAATTCAAATTGCTTGCGATTGACCTTCTTCAAGGAATCTATCAATTTCCTTGATATGAATAGGAAAGAGAATTTGATATTATGAAGCAATTGATAAAAGGATGTTGATAATAGAATTTCACAAATTTAAAGAAGATTCTTGATAGATTTGGTAGTTTGATATCCTGGGAGCTTCTCTCATGATAATCTTTCTGCACTCTTTTGGCTCTCTTGGGTTTGAGTTACATCCTCTTTCATTTTGGAGATGTCTTGACTTTTCTTTCTTTCTTTTTCCTCTCTCTCTCTCTTTGAAAGGGTACGTCACAAACTCTTTCAACTTGGAGATGTTCTGATCCTTCTTTGCTCCAGGGGTTATGTTGATGATGTGGGCTTATTGGTTGGAGATCTTTGGATGATAGCAGAAATTAAATATCTTTTAGGGATTGTCGGGAGGTTCATCGCATCTGCCTTCATCTCGACAGTGCTTTGGACTTTCCCTGGAAGGATCCGTCACAAACTCCATGATCTTGGAGATGTTTCAAATCTTCTTTGGCCCCAGGGGTCTACTCGCTTAATTCGCCTTCATCTTGACGACAATTGAGAGATCCCTTTTGCGGATATTTAATTGCAGCTTAGGTGATTTTGAGGAGACAGGGCTTGGGTGAATTCTCTCTTTTTCTAGCGCTCAGTATATTTCCACTGTCTCATTTTTACAAGAATAGTCTTTAGAGATGTGCCATAACTGCGATCAATATCAATCATTTATGGTTTTGCAATAACATTGAATTTTCTTTTCTGGCCATATCGAGGATTTATCCTTCATCCTTTTGGTTGACCAATGGAAATAATTTGAATTTTCTAATCTTTCTTCTCAAAAGCCTTGCCCTTTTGGAAGTAATACTGAAGGTACTTTGAGGTAAAGATTTGTGCAATAAAGATTCTGAAATCAACAAATAATTGATTGACAAATTGACAAAATGTTCTTGAAATCCTTGGTGGAAGAGAGCATTTGAGGTCCGGCTCAACACATCTGTGACGAAAATTATCCTCTCCTTTCCCCAAAAGAGAAGACTCAAGCTTAGCCCTTACCTGAATGGGAAATGAAAATTACTCCTCTCTTCCCTGAAGAGGAAGTGTTTGCAAAATGAACTTTCGAAGAGAAATTGAGCTTTCGTCAAAGCTCCCTAATATTAGGCTTCTCTTATGGAAAGGGGGTCGATAATAGTGAGGTCGGAAAATTGGGTCATGAAAAGAACGAGTCCATCACACTCTCCCTAAAAAGAGGGTCCTCCATGACGAAAATGGTCTAGTATGAAAATTGGGGGCCATAAGAAAAGCGAGTCTCCGTCGAGCTTCTCTCTATAAAAGGGTTCTTTGTGTGAAATTTTAAATTGTTTTGCAAACGGTTCACAAAGACACGAGTCCCTTCAAACTTTCCCTGAAAAGGGGCGAAATGAACGAATTGGATAGCATGCGAAAAGAATGAGCTCCCTCAAACTCTCCCTAAAAGGGTCTCTCGCAAAAGAAAATGATTGAAATTTGGATATTAGGCCAATAGGCGGAATGAATACGACCTAGATTGGCAGATGTGACCCGTAGGTCAAAAATGATTGAAATAGGCTTGGTAACCCAAAGGTTTGAAATTGGATGACCTAACGGTCGACATTGAGAATTGATTGACCCAAAGGTCGAAGTTGTGTGACCCGGAGGTCAAAATTGAGAATTGAATGATCTGAAGGTCGAAATTGGAAATTGAATGACCTGGAGGTCAAAATTGGAAATTGAGTGACCCGAAGGTTGAAATTGGAAATTGGATGACCTGACGGTCGAAATTGAGAATTTGGTAATTGGAATTGAGAATTGGAAATTGGGTGACCCGGAGGTCAAAATTGAAAATTTGAATGATCCGAAGATTTAAATTGGAAATTGGTGGGCAAAGGGTCAAATTTGAGAAATTGACTGACCCTGAGGATCGAAATGACTTGGATCAACATAGAAGAATAAATGGCTCGGGTCAGAGCTTGAATAAGGTAAAGAGATCACGAGTCAGAACCCGGATCAACAAAGGAGAATGAAGAGCTTGAGTCAGAGCTCGAATAAAGTAAGAGATCATGAGTCAGAACTCAGATCAACAAAGGAAGGATAATTTGAGAAAAAGACCTGAGTTTGAACTAGGATCTTCAAAGGAAAAATAATTTAAAGGAAAACCCGAGTCGAAAAAACCTGAGTTCGAGCACTGGATTTTGGTTCAATGCTAATGATTTTCTTTCAATTTTGAATAACAATTAGAAATTGTGATGTTGAAATCCCACTACTGGCCAAATTGATATTAATGCAGTTGAATGCAAATTGATGCACATGAATGCAAAAAATGAGAGATTTGTTTATCCTGCCTGCATACAGAACAAAAATTTTAAAATGCCCCAGTGTACTGAGAAAAGAAAGTTTGATCCTTATTGAAAGAAATAGGAAGATTACAAGGAAAGAATAGATGCTTCAAGTATAGAACTTTTTCAAGTGTCGAGCATTAATGGGATCTGGTAATTCTACCCCATCAGCATTGATGAGCCGATATAAGTTGCGGGGTAATGCTTCTTTGACGACATAGGGACCTTCCCAATTTGGCGACCATTTGCCACCGAGATGATGCTTGAGATAGGTTGTGGATCGAAGTACTGGATCATTGACTTTCAATTTCCTTTCGATGACAGACTTCACGTACTGCCTGGCTATTCTCTAGCGATAAAATTGAGCATGTTTTGCTACTTTTAGCCTTCTCTCGTCGAGCAAGTCTAGTTGTACCAGTCGCTGTTGCTGGTATTGATCGAGAGGTAATTCTAGAAGTGATGCGAATTTCAAAGCGGGCTTCTGAACATGCAAAGGCAATACTACTTCTGTTCTGTAGACCAGCTCTGATGGAGTAGCATTTGTTGGAGTGCGGATGGTGGTTCGATAGGCCCATAGTACATCGTGGATCTTCTCATGCCAGTCACGACCTGTTTCTATAGTCCGCTCTAAAATATGAATTAATATCTTGTTGGTAGCTTCTGCCTGACCATTCCCTTGAGGATAATAGGGAGCAAAAAAATAATGATGGATTTTGAACTTCGAGCAGAAGGTCTTCATTCTTTCATTCTTGAAATGACTGCCATTATCTGACACGATATCATGCAGTATGCCGAATCGGCAAAGGATGCTCTTGTGAATAAAAGAGACCATGTGTCGGCCTTCTACTGTGCGGAGAGTGATAACTTCTACCCACTTGGTGAAATATTCTGTTGCGATAAGAAAGTATTTGTGGCCATTTGAAGCAGAAGGAGTGATGGGACCTACGACATCAAAGGCCCACATAGAGAACGGCCATGGAGAAACAACAGATTGCAAATAGAGGGTGCATGTATCTGACATTGGATACATTTCTTCACAAAATGGTAACAGTCTTGCTGCATAGTCTTCCAATAGTAACCTGATCTGATGATCTGCTTGACAAGGGTTTGGTAGCTGACGTGGCCACCACAGATGCCTTCGTGTGCTTCTCGCATGACTTCTTTGGCTTCGTCTTTGTCTTCGTCTTCGTCTAAGCATCTGGAATATTCTGAACTGAATCCACGACTATAAAGGACATTGGCCAGAATGAAATATCGGGTAAACATACGCTGGATTGCTCGCTGCTCTTTCTTCGAGAGTTTTGGAGGAAATTCACCGGTTTCTATGAAAGTTTTGATATTGTAATACCAAGGCTTCTTCTTTTGTTCAACTTGGTTTACTTGTTCTGTTGGAAGGAAGGCAACTTGGTCAAGTCTGCCAATTTCAAAGGAACGACAAGATTCTCCATTCTTGAATGCCATAATGGAGCCTAGGTTGGCTAGACTATCAGCCACTTGATTAAAATCTCTCTTGATATGGAAAAGTTGAAATTCTTCAAATTTGCTGATAAGAGCTGAAACGATTTTTTGATAAGGAAATAACTTTTGATCTTTGACTTGCCATTGGGCTCGGACTTGATTGATAACGAGTAAAAAGTCATTGTAAGCATGCACTCTATTGACATTGAAGTCTAGTAGAATCTTTAGACCTTAAATCAGGGCTTTATACTCAGCCATATTGTGGGTGCATTGAAAATCTAACTTGAGAGAAAATGGAATCATCTCCTTCTCATGAGTGATTAATAAGATCCCAATGCCTATTCCAGCCATATTCTTGGAACCATCGAAAAATAAATTCCAGATTGGATATTGTTGGATATTGCATATTTGCTCATCAGAGAAGTCATCTTCGGCTTTTACTTCTTTTGCCAAAGGAAAATCTGCCAATTGATCTGCAATTTCTTGTCCTTTGATTAAGTGATGGGGGACATATTCCAAGTCATACTGCATTAGCAAGACTTGTCATTGGGTGACTCATCCATTGAGAAAAAGGTTGTTCTAAGACGTACTTGAGAGGATTGAGTTTAGACAAGATTTTGACTTCAGATGCCAGCAAGTAGTGTCTTAGTTTCTGACACATCCATACCAGGGCTAGGCAGGTCTTCTCTATTTGAGAGTATTTCTTTTCATAGTCTATGAAAGTCTTACTCACATAATAAATGGCGTGCTCTATCAAGCTGCCTTCTTTGTATTGCGTCAAGAATCCGCCGCATGCGACTTGATTGACTGAGATGTATAACAAAAGAGGTTTCCCTAATTCTGGCGGCTTTAATATAGGAGAGTTGAGGAGATACTTCTTGATCCGATCGAATGATTACTGACACTCTGGTCCTCATTCGGACTTTACTCCTTTTCTGAGTAAGTGATTGAAAGGCTCGCATCTCATTGCCAAATTGGAAATAAATCACCGAATTGATTGCATGCATCCCTGAAGGCTACGCAATTCTTTGAGATTTGTCGGGGGTGGCATATCAATGATAGCCTTTGCTTTGGATGGGTCAACTTCAATTCTATTTTTGCTGACCAGAAAACCCAACAGTTTGCCTGATTCGACTCCAAAAACACACTTTTGAGGGTTAAGTCTTAACTTATAAAGAATGAGTCGCTTAAACACTTGATCAAGAGCTTTGATGTGATCCTCTTCCTATTTGGATTTTACGAGAATATCATCAACATATATATCCATGATTTTGCGCATTTGATCATGAAAGATGACGGCCATTGCTCTTTGATATGTTGCACTAGCATTCTTGAGCCCAAATGGCATAACGGTATAGCAGAAAGTGCCCCAAGGCGTAGTAAAGGAAGTTTTTGATTGGTCGCAGGCAGCCAACTTAATCTGGTTATAGCCGGAATATTCATCCATAAAAGAGAACATGGCATGTCCTGTTGTGTTGTCGATTAGAAGATCAATGCTTGGAAGTGGATAATCATCTTTCGGAGTTGCTTTGTTGAGGTCTCTGAAGTCTATGCAAATCCTCACTTTGCCGCTTTTCTTTGGAACAACGACAATATTGGCTAACCAATCTGGGTAGTCAATAGTTCGAATGAATCCTGCTTTGAGCAAATCTTCAAGTCCTTTTTTGACTTTTTGTTCTATTTTGGGATCCATTTTCCTCAGCTTCTGCTTGACTGGCTTAGCATCTGGCTTCAAAATGAGACGGTGTTCGACTAATTTTGGGTCTAAACTTGGCATATCTTCATATGTCCATGTGAACACTTTTTCATGTTGCTTGAGAAAATTGGTGAGCCTTTCCTTTTCTTTCGAGCTCAGACTAGTTCCGATCTTGAGAATTTTGGGATTGTCTTCTGAACCGATATTGACATCTTCAGTCGGGTCTTGGACTATAACTGATGGTTCATCCTGCTTCTGGACTGAGGCGAACTCTGGCAATTTCTGAAGAGACTGATCAAATTCTGCATAGTCATCTGACTGCTTTGCAACCTTGCCATCCTTTGTGCTCGCTTTGACTCGGTGAATCATTGTCGATTTCTGGAAAGCTTTTGGATTGAGAACGAGCTTCTTGATTGCTCGAGGAGACATTCTGAAATTTTGAATAAGAAATTTGATTCAGATAAAATCGCCCATCATAAGACAAACAACATTTGAAAATAACCATGCATAAAATGACATTGGAATTATAAGGTTAGGAGATAGAGGAAAAGGAAACATATGGCATCCAGATAGACAAAGAAACTTGACATTTTATTGATTTGACTTAATCAAAGACATTGAGACATTTATTTTGAAAGGAATAGAAAGGAAGTGCAACAATGATTTCTTAATGTGCCCCCTTAACAAAAACAGTCTTCTTTTGCTGACTTTCACCGGAAACCCCTAGTCCTACTCTGTGGGGACGATGCTTTTGAACCACTGATTCAATGCGACCGTCTTCATTTTTGCCCAATCCTTTGAAGGGCTGATAACCATGCTTCAGAAGTAAATCGAATCCCTTTCTTGCTTTCATGAACTGCGGAAACAACAGATGATCTTTGAGAGTGCTGTAATTGATCCGACCTCCAATCTTAAAGAATTCAGGACCTCTCCATCGAGTCATGGCTACAGTGTGCAGAGATGACTCTGTTGTGTGGAGTATTTCTAGACTTTCTCTGAGACTGACTTCTTCTCTTTCCCTGAAGCTAGGGATATCTGCTGTGAATGACGGTCGAGGGATCATGGGCTGCGAGAGCCTTTCTTCTGGGTCTTCTCCCAGTACAGTTGTAATCATTCCACCTTTGGACCATTTTACGCATTGATGAAGAGTGGAAGGTACTACGTTTGCATTATGGATCCATGTCCTTCCGAGCAGCAGATTATAGGTGGGTGGCACATTGACCACATGAAAAAGGACGGAATGTACTGAGTAATTGATAAACACTTCCAGGAATATCTTGCATTTAGTCATTTCACCATGATTATCAAATCCATATATGGTGATAGGATCTGGAATGTACTCTTCTTCCTTGATGCCTAGTGCCTTCGTGGTCATTTCAGGACATATGTTGAGGTTGCTGCCTCCATCAACCAGCACATGGGGTATTGTCATTCCTCTTACTCGAACGACGATGTACAAGGCATTATTATGAAATGAGTGAGGTTTTGGAAGATCCTCATCCGAGAAGGTGATCGGTGCATTTGTCATGACTGAATTCACAATTTGAGCCATGTCTTCAGGCGTGGTATTGGGTTTGACTTTAATTTTTCTAAGCAAATCGTCCAGTACTTGTTGGTGCTTGTAGGAACTCTTGGCTAAGTCCAAAATTTAAACATTGGACAAAGCAGTCAGTGGCTTTTGAATTTCCGTTTCCGGCATGGGCTTGATGAACTGATTAAGGAATTCAGGAATTCCTCTTAATTTCTTGGGGGATGACTTTATAGGTTCTTCAGATACTTTCAGCTTGCCAAATGCTGAAATTATGTTCATCTTCTTAGTGACTGGTGCTGCTTGTTGGAGCACTAACACCTGATGCTGAACTTGGAGATCTTGAAATGAACACGGCTTAATATGTTCTTGAGGTAGGAATGGTTGTTCGGATATTACTGTTGTGGTGTGCGGAGGAAATGGCTGATTGAGAATGTCCATTTTTTCTTCTTTATCTCCTTCCAATAAAAGATTCTTGTAAATGTAGTCTTGCATAATATTCTTGAGAACGAAGCAATTCTCAGTGTTGTGTCCCACTGTCCTGTAGAATTTGTAGAATTGGTCTTTCCACTTCCCCATGGGCACAGGGGGATTGGCCAGTCTAGGCAATTTGATCATCTCTTTTGACAGCATATACTCGAGCACATCTTCGAGTGATTGGTCGAGGGGAGTGAATTTTCTGTTGTAGCCCCATCCTTTATGTTTGGTCTTTTTACGTAGTTTTGGCCCTTGATCTTGCTGAAGGGTCTTGTTATATTGAGAAACAGACTTCCCTTTCTGATCACTTTTGTTGTTTGTATTGCATGTGCCATAGCAGTAATCTTTCTTCTGCCCTTTATAACGATTGTTGTTACTGTTGTTGTTGGCAGAGTAGGTGAAGTGAGTTTTCTTCTTTTGTTCACCTTGGGGGTTATTCTTGGAAAATGCGAAGCCTTCATAGACTCCATTCTTCACGCTTAGCTCGAGTCATTCGGCTCGTTCAGTCAGCTCAATGAAAGTCTGGGATGGTACGGTGGAGATTAATCCTCTCAGAGGTTGCGAAAAAATGTTGAGGATCAGCGATAAAGCATGCCTCTCTGATATGGGATCCCTCATTTTGTTGCAGAATGATGTCCATCTATGAATAAAATCCCGTGCTTTTTCGTTTTCATTCTGCCTTAGATTGCAGAGATGGCTTAATGTTGGGAGTGCCTCCATGTTGAACAGGAAGCGTTCAATAAACAAATTCACAACTTTATCGAACTCCTTGAGCTCGATGGGATTGATATGCTCAGCATACCATTTAGCTGCAACTCCTTCCAAGCTGCGAGGGAAGCATAAAAATAGTGATCTATTGTCCTTCTTGAACTTAGAGCATTCAACGAAGAACATGGCGAGATAAGCTTTCAGGTTGCCAAAACCATCGAATTTGATGAATTTTCGGGAAAGGTTTTCAAGATCATCATCCCCTTCTAGACCATCATAAAAGTCTTCGCCAGTGAAGACTTTCTTGCCCTTATCGCGGGCTTGCAGATCTTTAACAACTCTAGCCATTTCCCTGAACTGTGCTTGCAGGGGATCTTCTGCGACTTGACTTTTCAGTTTGTGGCTTCCCCTTTGTTCCTGGCCATATTTCTAAAATGTTGGAGGCATCTCATATTCTTCATCGGTGTCTTCCGCTGATTCTGTTCCATCTAAGATTTTTTCTGGCTAAACCTGCTTCTTGGAGGTCTTTATGGATTTTTTAGCCTTATGACCGTGGAACTTTTGTCTAAACGGATTCTTCTCTGAACTGGTCCCAGCTTGTTCACTCATCATTTTGTTCATAATTTTCTGAAACATATCATACATCTGCGGGTCTATACCATCGTCTTCTGGTTGCTGACCTTGACTTCTGACGGATCTGGGTGAATCCATTTCTCCTTCTGAGGCTGAGGAGTACTGTGGTGATGTTGTTTTTCTTCCTGATCTTATCTGAACCATGCAAATGTTGCGGATGCTCTCTGCAGGGCAAAGACCTGATTAGATTCTGAAGGAATTGGTTTTTGGAAGAAATATTTGCTGAAAATATGGTAGACAATTTGAAAAGGTATCCCATTACTAGGGATTGAGTCATCGCGGGGATCGCGACAATTATGTTGTCATCTTTTTGCAAGAGAAATAAACAACGGAAAATGTACCTTGTTACCTAGGCGAGGTCGTCGAACCATGATAAAGAGAGAGATTTTTATTGGAATGAGAAAAATATGATTTTATTGATCTTGACAAAGAGGTGGAGGACAAACAATTTGCCACCATTCATGATAGTCGGCAAACACTTTAGGACCAGGAAAGAATTTAAGAGTAACAAAGGAATCCCAGCCGTAGCGGGCAGAATGATATGCCCCAGACCATTGTGCGGAAGTGGGATCGAATTCTGCCATAGTTCCTGATAACAATCGAGCTTCAATGTACTGCTGCCTCTGGGAGAACTGTCGAACACATCGCTCTGGCTGATAGTAAGTGCAGAAGAATGGTCCCAACAATTTGAACTGCTTGCCATAAGCATATGTATATCTGGGAGGAGACAATTGTCGATCAAAGTAGTCCCAGACTATGTCATCTTCTTGAATGTTGTCAATCATGGACCGGTACTGCGCCACTGGAAGGAGTTCTTAACCATTGTATCTGAAAGAATTTGCTCGGGCTGGAATATGCTGGAAGAACCAGGATTGAAGCGCATAGATGCAACCTTCGACAAGAATGGAATCTCCAAGTGAAAAATGGGTCAAACCCCGATACAGGAAAGCGAGCGCTGCCATGGCTATGGAGAGACAGTTGGTTTGTCGACTTCCCCATCTTCTCATGGGCTGGATTATTCTGATATCCATGTAGTTTTGTCCGTCTGGGAAGAGGGTTAATCCTACAGTGCATAGAACCATTGCATTCTGAATTCTTTCTCTAGTTGTCCTTAATAATGAGCTGACTTCGACGAAGGTCCCATGTTGATGGTATAACTCAAGCAGATTGACATATTCATTTTCATCCAACTGGATCAGGGGTCAAGATCGGCGGCCTGTCATACGAGCTAAGGAATCTCGAGGGTCCAAACCCTTAACATTGATCAGGAACTGATGCTCTAACAAATCTCCTGTCTAATCGGCTGGTTCTGGTAACCCCATAATTTCTGAAAAATCATCCATTAAAATGGTCATCTCTCCCCACGGGAACCAGAAAGTGCATGTTCATGGATTTCATCGCTCAGCCATGGCGTGGATCAGGTTGCCATTGATGATTTGCTTTTCGACTGTTGATGCCAATTCTAATCCGCACTCGCTCAAATGGTCCGGGAACATGAATAATACCACCGGGGAATGAAAGTTCCGGTGCTAAGAGCTTGATGTTCAGGACGACCTTGTCGCACCTTGTAGGAGATATGACCTTCAGGAAAAATAGGATCGATTTGACTGGATGCCATCAGACCGAAAACAGAGAAAGACTCAGAATCAGACCTAAGAAAAGTATGGAAATTTTTGAAAATTGCAGGCAGGATATAAAATGCAGCTGAAAATTCGAGATCCAGTAGAAAGGGAGAATGGAAAATCACCTGGAGTTTTGAAAGAAATTGGATATTTGGGAAAATCATCCAGGGTTTGAGAAAACAAAAGAAAAAGATGAGAATATGGATATTTGGAAAATGGTTTAATATTTTTGGGGAAAATATGAGAGGAATAAAGGTAAAATACAAACAGTCACATCTTGCACAAACACTTATGCACATACAATACTCCCTAAAAGGTTGACTCTAGATGCATCATTTGAAAAACAGCTGTAGGACCCTAATCCTAACTCTAGGTTCAGATCATCTTTGTCCAATCCAGTTATGCCGATATACTCGAGTTGAGACCCGAAGTACGTGGCATAGAATTTCAACTTCGGTTCTAAGGTAAGGTTTTCCAACATCCTTGAGCGCCTATCGATATACTTCGGACTGTGGCTTTTAGTATGTGGTAGGGGGCGTCAACCCAAATAAGTGGCCCAGTTGTGAGGCTCTGTCACGAACTAGGGTTCTGGAAGAGAGCCCAGCAACGTGAAGACCAGGTAAAGATTGGTAGGGGGGGTTGGAAAAAATGATCACATGCAAGAAATAGAGGGCTCTAAAACCTAAATAGATAGATTTTGAAAATCTTTGAAGAAGCATACATTGTTTGCATTCAGATCCTAAATTGAGGAGAGTTGTATTTAGACCTAAGTCTATGTGAGCATGAAAATATCTCCTCAATATAGTCCTACCAAACCATGCCTAAGCTATATGCAATCAATGTCAGCTAGGTCAGAATCTAGGCTCCTAGGTTCGCATGATATTAGAAAGTAAAAGAGCTAACATTTTTAGAACATAGTTTCGATAATTGAACTAAGTTAAGTACACTTTTGATCAGACAAGGACAGGTCCCATCACAGTCGCCAAACCTGTTATCATCGCAAAAAAAATTCCCTTCCCTGCGGGAGAGAGGGGAAAACGTTTCCGCGAGTCAAACTTGACCTGAGTTTTGAAAATTGTTTTGAAATACTCGCCTCTGTTTTTAAAATTAGCGGGAAAATCCATGGGATGGGACTCAACCTGTCAGTATGAGGTTCGACCGTTCCTGCCACCTTTAACAGGGGTAATCGAACCAAGGATCAAATGTGTGCTTGACTTAGTTAAATTATCAAAATTGTGTTCTATCCTAAATGCGCAGAGAATTCAGGTATGTGCTATAGGATTTTGTAAAATGCAAGTTGGAAAACATGATGTATGCTTAGACAACATTTTGGAGTTGGAAAAGTCTTTCTCAGGCAAAAGATGAAAATCAATTTCTCAGGAAACTCAGATAAAAGGATTTGAAAATCATAAGAAAGTTTATAAAGATTTGGGAAAATCATGAAGGAATGAGAATCTTGGGAAAATAGAGAGAATTCTTGAGAAAAAGGGCAAACATTTGAAGAGAAAATGCTTATCAGGAGAACTCTAACTTTGAAAATTTTCTTTGGAAAATGATTGAAATTCATTGGAAAACTCTTTGGAGAAGGAAAATCAAAATTCAGGAAATCGAAATCATGAGAATCTTAGCATTGAAATATTTGAAAATCGTTTTTGATTCTTGAGAATGATGAGAAACTCCTTTTGAAAATGAATCTTAAGAAAATAATATTTTCCAGGGAAAATCGTGGGAAACTTCACTTGGAAAATCCAACTTTGAAAATTTTTAGAATTTCTTGAGGAATCGATTTCCTTGTAATGAAATTTTCTTGAGAAAAAGTTTGAGAAGTGCAGACGAGTTCATGATGCAAATGGATGAATGTCTTTTTGTGAAAACATCTTTTCAGGAAAATATGTAATTTTAAAATTAAACTAAGGTAAGATTACCACATATTCCGACTATGGCCGTAAATATACTTGTAACTTACTTAGTTAATTCTAAAATATTTTGTAAAGATCGAAGATATGCAGTGAATTTTGGAAGATAGCCTAAGAGTGTAGGCTCGGTGTGACTAGTAGAAAGATGTTGAATCTGGGTCTCGTCCATATTCCGACTAGGGCCGTAAATATGGACTCCACCGAGTTCATCAACTCCCTAAGAGTTGGTGCACGTGCCATTAGTGTTCATCCAAAGTGATTTTCAAAATAAAATGCATGAATCACATAATCAGGATATGGTAGAAACTCAAACTATATGAGATGCATCTTAATCTAAGTAGAAAAATAAATATTATTCCAAAGTTTACATTTGATTATTACATTGTTGACACAAAAAATAAAAATAAAAATATAACTAAATATATGATAGCGCCAAAAGAAGCCTTATCTTTCAGATTTTCCTGCAAAATGAATTAGTACGAGAAATACGACATATAAAAGAGAGACTTGCAAACTTCACATTAATGACAATACCTAAGTAATTACGCCTGGACTACAATGGAAATATACAATACAATGGCTAAGACATGACTGAAATGCCTATGATAATATCTAGGCACCACGTTTAAACTTAAATGAGAAATATATGTATATATCTAAATGCTTAAATTTATGCTAAATGAAATGTGATAATGGAGGTATATTTACAGGAAAAAGTATCTACCTAAATGCTTATGCATAAAAACAAATATATATGAAGAGATCCATATATATATATATATATATATATATATATATATATATATATATATATATATATATATATATATGTATATATATGTATATATATATAGACTTATAATGGAAAAATATGCATAATAATTGAATTTCCATAGGTAATGCGTAAATGTAAGCTGAAATGATATTCAGGAATACATATTATTAGAAATATGCAAATGTGTTGTGGAATACATAAATGACTGCATGAATGTAACAGTGAGTATAACTAAACTGTGAAGGAAAATGCCACCAATTACTAGGGTGTAATTGATATCTACATGAAGGACATCTTCAGGAATAGACTATACCTAACGCAGATTACTGTGCAAAAAAAACTAATACACCATGACCTACATAAAATCTATGCTGAAATTACGTAGCTATGTCAATGAATAAGCTGCGGCTAAAGTGTACAGGGGAAGAGTGACTGTAGATGAGCATTATTGCAATATGACAATGTGTGAGTGTAGTGGAACAAGGATGTACAGCCCTAGAACTGAATGTGTAGGTTATAATGAAAGGCAATATGAATTTACAGGAACCAATATGCTTGTGAAGAAGTGATTTGTGCAGGGTTATATGTGATGACATAGTGTGTCCTGTATAATGAGTGAAATTACAGAAGATATGCTGGGGTGGTCAATATGCAGAAGTCTGGGCAGCAAGGTAGATGGCTTACATGGGAAGTGACATGTTGACATTAAGATGAATACAGAAAATGACTGATGATATATAAATGAAGAAGTCATTGGTTGCCATGGAAGGCACAGGTGACTGTAGAGTATGGTTAAATAAATTGCCAACTATAAAATGGATCTCCATAAACTGTTCTTGAGACGGTTAGCAAACTAGAAGCATTTTATCCTATTGAAAGCTCCAGCACGCATGTGCATTCCTATTTGCTGTAAAAAAAATAACAGGTTTATCTTGTAAAACATGCCTTTCCCTCTATACAAGGTTTCTTGACTCCTGTAATTAAGAATGGAAGTGATGACAGGGAATGGGAAAGCTTTAGTTTCATGAAGCAAAGTAAAATAAAAAAAAAGAAAATGTGCAATGAAACATGTAATATACAGATGATATGCCTTTAGAGAGGAATTAACAAATGAAAAACAGTGAAATGTTGTACAAATAAACATGATTAATTATAATACAGTGTTGTTCTAACTAAGAAGCCTTAAATGGATAACCTCTAAATGTTAAAACCATATATAGCCTAAATGCTTGTGTATTGAAGGTGTGGAGGTCATATCATGACTGTAAATTCTGCTATTCTAAGTAAACATAAGAAACTCTTTGCTTAAACCACCATCTTCAATAGGTTAAGCTCCCACAACAAGTGTTACTGTAACCTGATTTCGGGCAGCAGATATTCAGATGGAAAGCACCCCTGTTTATTCGAAGATCCTGCTGAAACATTGGCATCTAATGCTGTAGTTGATCTAATCAAGATTTCTGTGGCAATTATTAACAAAGTGCTCTTCTTGATATCACGTATCTGACGAGAAAGACATGAAGACCCAGCAAGATATTTCATTACACAGTAAAGAGGCTATGATATTGCAGAGGGATTATCACTATTATATAATACAGCAATGGTTATTATATGAACTAAGATATACCACGAATCCAGATAATTACATGAAACAATGTTAATGATGTCAAATCCTACAGGATGCAGAAACGTGAATTATGATAATATAAGATGCAGAAAACCAGAAAAGTGTGAAATGTCAAAGAGGAAGGATGTAACCCAGCAGGGGGTCAAAAAAGATTTTTTTGTTGCAAAATACATATCGGTGCTGCCATATGCAGATCGATATGGTATATAGTGCATCCAGAAATCAGAAGATCGACGATCTAAAAAAAAAATGAAAAAGGGAAGACGATTACCTTGGCTCAATAGAGGTTGAGAAATGTTTCCTTCAATGGTGGACCGCATTTCCAGAGGGAAAACAGTCAGCCAGGAAGAGAAGGACTTGGAGCTTTGCAATCTGGATGGAAGAGAAGGAATCCCAAAAGGGGAAAACCCACAGCAGAGAAGAGGGCTTCCTTGTGGATCCCCTACACCAAACGAACCGATAACCAACAAGTAAGGGGCCGATCCTCTTCTACTGGGATGAAGGAAATAGGCGGAAGGCTTGCTGTCACACAGAGATTTTGCAATCTGGATGGAAGAGACAGAATCCCAAAAGGGAAAAACTCCACGGCAGAGAAGAGCTTCCTGCGATAAGAATAGAAGGGTAAAAAAAATCAATCGGCCAACCCTCTAATCCATCAAAATGTCCTCCTTTTAAAGATTTGGAGCCCCTTTCCATCAAAAGGTCGCAACTTTCCCTTTCTGTTGAGGTTCCGTTACAATTTTTGAAAATTTTGAAACTGAAAATTGATTGGTTTTGAAAATCCGCCATTTTTAGAGGGGGACGATTCTTTGGTCTTTTAAATTTTTTGGTTCATTTACCTAAAGTTTAGGTAAAATGAACATTTTAGGAAGGCTTGGCTGTGGCGCCATCTAAGGCTGCTCTTAAAAAAAACAATAATAAATAGTGAAACGAAATAAATGGGAGGTTTTAGGGAAATGCCACATCAGCCAGATTTAAAATCTTTTTGAAATAAAGTTTATTTTTGTTTGGTTTTTTTCTGCAAAGAGCTCTAGTGGGGCGCCACCTATCTGTGGGCCCACTTTATTATTTTACAAAATAAATAAAAAACAAAAATTAAAGAAAAGAATTATAAATTTGCAAAACCTCGGGGTGAACCCCACGTGAAAATAAGAGAAATGCCTAGGAATTTGAGAGTGACGCCACTTCAGGGTGGGTCCCATGTCATTTATTTGAAATAAAAAAAAATTCAAAATAAATAAATTCTTTTTTGGGATTTTTACAATAGTAGGCTAGTTTAGAAAATATGAAGTAAAAATTGGCTTGATTTCAAAAATTTAGAAGAAAAAAATGGTCCTTCAGGGCAAAATGTTAAAAAATGCAAAGAAATTTAAAGTCTTTTTACAAAAGTTCGAAATAAAATCTTCTATATTTAAAGTTGTGTCCCCTTCTTTCCAACAGACGAAATTTGAAAATCAATATAAAAAACCATCCAGATCGTTTTCTTGAGAAAACTTTTGTGATTTGGAGTCCTGGGGGTTAAGACAAGGGAAACTGACTGTTTTGAAAAACCCAGGGATTTGAAATCGATTTTGAAATATTTAAAACTCGAATCTGGATTGATAATTTTGAAAATCAGGAGTTTTGGATCTCAAAATGACATGCTGTGCAGTGAAATAATATGTAATGCTCATGCGATGATATGCAAAGACATGTCTCATGAAATGCCACTCTGAATCAGGAATTGGAAATTCTAGCTTCTTGTCAAGAGTAGGATTTTGAAAATTTGTAGTTTGAAGATGTTCTTGAGCCTAAGTAGAGAAATTTTGAGACTCAGGAATGAAATTTTGGACTTTCTGCAAGGTCCAAACTTAGAAAATGACCATTTTGCCCTTTAGTGATCTCGGAGAACCAAAATGTAATGATTGGTGGAGATGTTAGGGAGGTGAGTGAAAATTTGAGGTGTTTACACCCCCCTACCACGTACCAAGGGCCATAGTCCAAAGTATATCGGCAGACGCTCAAGAATGTTGGAAAACATAAGCCTAGAACCAAAGAAAATATTTTTTTATGCCACGTATATCGAGCCTCGGCTCGAGTATATCAGCATAGCATGATTGGACACAGATGATCTAAATCTTAGAGTTAGGGTTAGGGTCCTACAACTATTTCAAAATTTTGTGCATTTACAGTCAGCCTTTTAGGGAATGTTGTATGACCATACTTGATTGTGCAGGATGTGATTGAATGATATTTCTCTTTATTCCCTTTGTTTCTTTATATTTTTCAATGATTTTTCTGAAAATACTGGATGATTTTCAAAATCCCTTATTTACCATTTATTTTTATGTATTACCTAGCATTCCCTTTTTTTCTCAAACCCTAGACAATTTTAGCAAATCCTTTTTTTTTCCTCAAAACTCCAGGCGGATTTCCATCCCTTCTATTCCTCTGGATCTCGAAGTTCCAGCCTTGTTTCGATCTTGCCTGTAGGATTTATTTAAAAAAATCATTTATACTTCTTAAATCTTATCCTTACTTCTTTTTTATTTTTCAGTCTATCCTGATGGCATCTAGTCAGCTTGATTCGGTCTTTCCTGAGAGTCATATCTCTTATGAGGTGCGGCAAAGTCTCCTTGATCATCGGATTCTAAACATTGGACCTTTCATTCCTCGGTGGTACTATTCTTGGCTCAAGAACTTTTCTTGTATCTTCCTGAACCATCTGAGCGACTGCGGATTGGAACTGACATTATCAGTAGGATAGCAGACCATCAATGACAATTTGATTGAAGCATTAACAGTGTGGTGGAATTCGCACACCTGCACCTTCTTGTTCCCGTGGGGAGAGATGACTCTACTAATGGATGAATTTTCAGAGATTTTGAGTCTGTCTGAGCCATCTGGTCAGCTAGAGGATCCATTAGAACAACAAATTTTGATCTACATCAAAGGACTTGACCTCCGAGATGCTTTAGTCTGTATGACTGGATGTCGATCTTGGCCGTTGATAGAAGTCTATGAGAGTCAGTATGTTGACTTGTTTGAGCTATACCAAGAGTATGGAACTTTTGAAGAAGTCGACTCCTTATCCCGAGCAGCGCAAGAAAGGATTCAACATGCAATGGTCTTGTGCACAATAGGACTAGCCTTCTTCCAGGACTAACAGAACTACGTTGACATCAGAATAGTGCAACTTTTGCGAAGATGGAGAAGTCGGCAGACCAACCATCTCTCGATCGCCATGGTTGCACTTGCCTTCTTGTACAGTGGATTGACCCGCTTCACGCTCAAAGATTCAATCTTAGTGGAAGGATGCATCTACGCATTACAGTCTTGGTTCTTCTAGCATGTGCTGACTCAAGCCAGCTCATTTAGATATAACAGCAAGAAGCCACTACCTACTTCTCGGTATAGATTCTTGATCGAGAACCTCCATGAAGAAGAAATCATGTGAGACTACTTTGATCGTCAGGAGTCACCCCCTCGATACACTTATGCATAAGGCAAGCGATTCAAGTTACTCGAACCATTCTTCTCCATTTACTACCATCCAGAGCGATGTGTCAGGCAGTTTTGTGAACTCCCCAAATTTTTTAAAAAACTCAAAAATTCCCTTTTTACCCCTGACCCCCAACTTCTAAGCAATTGGGTCAATTTCTAGTCAATTCTTAGATTCAGTTCCTGGTTGAAGATCAGAAATCCAACTTCATTTTTCATATTTGGCCCAATCTCAGATCCAGATCCGATATCCAAATCCAACTCTGATCTCCTATTTATTAAAAAATCAAAAAAATCAATTTTCTAAATGACTTAGACATCGCATTCATATCCAATATCCATTTGGATCAGCTCATTTCATTTCCTAAATTTCAAGATCCAAACTCAAATGTTCACTCAAAATCTTGGATACAGATCCATTCTGAAAATTCAATTTTTTTAAATTTCACAAACTCTTCTTTTATAAAAACCTCAATTTTCAAAATCAATATCTTACAAAATTTCTTGAAAACCTCATCTGGATCCATCTTTTAAATCTTGCATATTATGCTCATACTTTTAGGTCTTTTTCCTCAAAAATATAAAAAAAAATTCAGAAAAAGCAAGCTCTAGCCTTTTAAAAATCTTCATAACTTGGAGCCTTTTTTTTGAATTTTTTTAAAACAAGGAGGGACCCATTTGGAAAAATTCCTAACGGCTTCTCCCTATTTAACAAACATCGCAGGAGGCTCCCTCTTCATCCGTTCTCACCCCAACATCCCTCTCAATGATCCGTTCTCACCCCAACATCCTCTCTCGATCGATCCACTCTTCACCTCTTGTAAACACCCCAAATTTTCACTCACCTCCCTGACATTTCCACCAAGCATCATCATTCAACCTCTGGGATCGCCAGAGGGCAAAATGGTCATTTTCTGAGCCCGAACCTTGCAAAAGTCTAAATTTCATCTGCAACTCTCAAAATTTCTCTATTTTTATCTCAGATGTTCAAAAATTTACTCCTGACAGGAGACATACATCTCCAAAGTCTTGGTTCAAGATTCTATTGCATAAGACATGACATTGCATATCATTGCATGAGCATTTCAAATCACTGCACTGCACAGCATGTCATTTCGAGGTCCAGAACTCTTGATTTCAAAATTTTCAATCCAGATTAGGATTTTAACTCTTTTCAAAATTGATTTCAAAATCCTGGGTCTTCAAAATTATCAATTCTTCCCATTTTACCCCCAGGACTCTGAATTTCAAAATATTTTCTCAGGAAAACGATCTGGATAGTTTTCAATATGGATTTCAACCACTTCAACTCAGATTTTGCCTTTTTGTTAGCTATTTCAAATATCTTCCTTTTACAAAATCGCCCTATAGGGGCCAACTCTTTCCAAAAAATTCGTGTTTTACCCATTAGTCCAGATTTTATGAAAATTCCAAAAAGAAGTTGTTTTATCCTTATTTCAATAAAGAAGCAATGTGGGACCCACACTGAGGTGGTGTCACACAAGCTTTTCTTTTGAAAATTTGAATTTTGAAAACCCAAAAATATAGGAGCCTTGTCCCCTGGATTGGTGCCACTTGTCTTTTCTCTCTCCTCCCATTTCCATGCCAAGTGTCAGTGTGGGGCTACCCTAAGAAGCCACCACATGTCATCCCATTTATCTGCCATGTGTCACCCTATCCATCCTGCGCCATGTGTCATTCCAAGATTACCAGGAGATGCCAAGTGTCATAGGTTGTCTTGTCTAGAAAAAGTGGAGCTTGTCTCCTCTGAGGTGGCGCCACTTGAAGTGTGTCTCCTGCAGGGGCCACGTGTCAACCTCTCCCTCCTTCTAGAAAAGTAGCCTGACACATGTCTCTCCCTACTTTTCTCAGAAAAGTAGGAGACACGTGTCACTCCTAAATTCCTCCAGAAAAGGTAGGCTTGTCCCCTCTGAGGTGGCGCCACTTGGAGTGTGTCTTCTGCAGAGGACACATGTCATTCTCTACTCTTCTCAGAAAAAGTAGATGCCACGTGTCAAATATTCAAAAAAGTAGATGCTCTCTTCAGAAAAGCTAGAATTCAAATATTCAAAAATCTCCATAGGTGGCACAAATCCTGAACTTCTACCTTTTTCATCTTGTCTGAGATGGCGCCACATGGCTTGAGCCTCCTTCTCTCCCCTCTGCCATGTGTCATTCTCTGCTTCTTTCAGAAAAAGCAGGTGACACATGTCTCCTTCTGCCTCATTCAGAAAAAGTAGAGGACACATGTCTTCTCCCTACTCTTTTTAGAAAAGTAGGAGACACATGTCACTCCTAGCTTTCTTCAGAAAAAGCAAACCATTCAAATCTCCTCCTAGGTGGCGCAAATCCAAAGCTCTGATTTTTCCAGATGGCCTATGAGGGCGCCACATGTCCCTTTCCCTCCTTTTCCTCCCTCTTGCCACATGGCATTGTAGGAGCCACCCTGAGGTGGCGCCACATGTCCACCTCCCATTCCTCCAGGGCCAACCTCCATTTAAAATTCAAATTCCCCATGAGGTGGCGCCATCTGAAGAACCTCCTCCAGCAGGCTGACACTTGTCAGGTATGGAACCATCCTGGACTGCCACATGTCCAGATCTCCTTTCCTGCAGAAAAAGCAAAATTTCAAACATTTGAACTCCCCAGAGGTGGTGCCACATGGCATGCCCCTACTGTTCCAACTTTACACCTCAGAACACCTTTTGAGGTGGCGCCATTCCAGAACTTTATTTGACTCCATTTTGTATTTATTTTAATTATTTTAGCCCTTTTGAGGTGGCGCCACCTGAGGACTCCCTACAAAAAGCAAGTTTGAATTTCAAATTCCAAGAGAGCCCCCTCTGAGGTGGCGCCATCTGGGAGCTTCCTGCAGAGAAAATCAAGCAAACCAAAGTTTGAAAAATTTCAAATTCTGCTGAGGTGTCTCACCTACAAATTTTCTATTTTATTTTCTCAAAAATCAAAATAGCAGCCCCTGAGATGGCGCCACATGGAGGGCTCAGATTGAGCCTGTTTGAAATTCGAATTTTTTTCAGAAAGTTTATAAAAACAAGGCTCCACACCCAGTAGAGAGGGAGATTTTTTTTTGGAGAGAAGACCATCTTTTGACCACTCTTATGAACTTGGAAATTCGACCTAGCCTTTTTGAAAACCTGATTTCTGGCACTTTGGAATTCATACCCCCTGTGGCTCAGTGAAGAAGACGGTGGGTCGATTTTGGTGAACCATTCGAAGCCCGGAGCGAAGGACGAACGAAGCTCGTGATAGCCGCCCCTTTCAAGAGCTTCTACGCTGCCTAACGAAGCAAGGTGCACCTCTTTTTCGCTTGATTTGAAGTCATAGTTCGATTCGAGAGTCGTTTGAAGAAAGCGCTCATCCGAGAGATGGATTGAGCTATTCTCATAAAACGACATACATAAAAATACTCAATCATGCTTCTTTGATGATTTTTAACATTCATGCATTTAGCTAGGTTTAATTTGTATTTTATTTCATTCATTTAGCACATTTCATGAATTAACTAGAATTAATTTAGCATTTATTTCAATTCTGCTCATTTTCAGTAGATCTCTGTTTTTGTCAGTCAGTCCACACGTCATTTCATGCATTTATTTTTATTTAAAAATTCCAAACAAATCACAGAATGCGCCCTTTGGTGTCCCTAGAATTGTGCCAAAAATTCGGAGGCATTTGAATTTGTTTACTGCGGTAAACGTTCAAAATGGCAAGTCGGGTTTTGTTACCCGGGATGAGTTTTGAAAATCATTTGACGACTTGTAAAATCAAGATATCCCTCATGGGAGATCCGATTTTCGATACAAAAAATGTTAGAAACTCCGGATAATGTCTAGGGTTTAACCTGATTTTATCAGATTTTTTTGATTTTTTTTTATGTCTGAAAAAAATCCGATAGTTCGGGACACGTGTCAGAGCCTGATTTGGGCCTCTGAGATCTTGGATCGACTTAGGACTATGGTTTCTCTTTGTGTGTTGCTCCAAATCCAAAACTGTAAAAAGTGAAAGTTATGTCCGAGGTGTCCTTTATTTTCATATGAAAGCCTGTGATTTTTAGAACAGTGTTGATACCTGCTTCGGATTTTGCTTGTCAGTTCTCTGTTTTGTCACATTTGTCTGTTCTGTTGATTTAGGCAGCAAAAGTTATATTTTTATCCATGTTTATGTTGATCAAATTCCAAAGTCATGAACATGAAAGTTGTTCAGGTAGGTGTCTTGAGTATCTATGATTAATTTCATAAATTTCCATGGCTGTTTTATATTTTTTTAGCATTTTACATCAGATTAGGGTGATTTTTACTTCTGTCAGAACTAAATCTCTGTTATTGAACTCACCATGGCTCAAATCCTGAGGCTGTAAAAACCAAAAATATTCCATTTCGGGTCCTTTAACAGTTTGAAAAATATCAGAAGTTTTCATGGTGTAAATCTTGCATTATCATATTAAGCATTGCATTTGGTTCGGATCCATAGGCAAAATCCACCATTTTAGGACTTTCTTTAAATTTTAGCATTTAAATCATATCATTTTGTGATTTTTAGCATTCTAGGCTGTTTATCAGAGTAAGTAGATGCTTCATACCGAATTTGGTGCAATTTGGAATCCATTTGAGGTTCGGATTAGCCATAATACCAAAACAGGGTCCCGCAGGACCCAGATCCGAGCGAAAAACAAGCGAAATTCGTTATTTTGGATAAATTGCAAAATGTCAGATTCTGATTTTACAGTCCTAATGTGTTTAGCAGCATGTCATCATGCCTCATACTGCATTTCATCATCATTGGATTCAATTTGAATTTCGAAATCTCAACTTTACCAAGTTTTCCTTCAAAAAACCCTGATTTTAAAGGTGTAACTTTAATTTTAGGGGTATTTTGGTCATTTTGACCCCAATTCCGAATTTTAAACTGTTTTCCACTGAATTCTCTGCATTTACATCATTTCAAATATCAAGGAAGCATGAGAATAGGGTTTATATCCATTTAAATCCAATAATTTCATAATATTATTGGAAAATCTTGGAAAAACCCACATATTTGAGCTAACCCTATTTCAAGTTTGACAGGAACAATCAAAAGAAGGAGCTGAAGTCTGCAAATTTCTTTTATTTCCTTTATTTAGTGATGTAATAATGTAAATTTTGGAATAAGAGAGTTAATTTCCTGCTTAGACTAGGATGTATATCATATAGTTTGAATTTATGCAATATCCTGCTTATATGATTCATGCATTGTTATTTCAAAAGCACTATGGATGTTCACGAATGGCACGTGCACCAACTCTTAGGGAGTTGATTAACTCGGTGGAATCCATATTTACGGCCCTAGTCGGAATATGGACGAGACCCAGATCCATCATCTTTCTACTAGTCACATTGAGCCTACACTCTTAGGCTATCTTAAAATGCACATCATATTTCCAACATTTTCAAAACATTGTGCATTAAATCAATTAAACTCTGAACATATTCATGGCCACAGTCAGAATATGTGAAGGATTTATTTTGACTTAATGCACATTTTCCAACAAATTTCTTAGAAAACCCCTCAAAGTGCATTCTTTCATTCATATCATTTGCATCATGAACTCATTGGTTTTCTTATGATTTTCTCAAAAAGAAAATGTCATTTTCAAGAAAATCGATTTCTCAAGAAACTCTAAGAATTTTCCAAAATTGGTTTTCCAAAGATAAGTTTTTCCACAGTTTTCCCTGAAAAATGATATTTTCTTAAGAGCTTCAAAAGAGTTTTCCAATCTTTATCCAAGATCAAAATCGATTTCCAAGTATTTAAAGGTTAAGATTCTCAGGTTTTCAACTTCCCAAGTTTCAATTTTCCTTTTCCACAAGGGCCTTCCAATAAATTTCCATCATTTTCCTAAGAAAACTCTCAAAGTCCAAGTTTTCCTAAGAAATGTTTCCCTTTTCAAAGGTTCACCCTTTTCTCAAGAATCACCTCCATTTTCCCAGGATTTTCAACTATTCATGATTTTCCTACATCTTTATGAACTTTCCCGTGATTTCAAAACCCTTTTCTTCTGAGTTTCCTGAGAAATTGACTTTCATCTTTTTCCTGAGAGATTCTTTTCAACTTCAAATATTTTCCAAGCATACATCATGTTTTCCCCAGTTGCATTTTTCAAAATCTCATAGCACATGCCTGAATTCTCTGTGCATTTAGGATAGAACATGATTTTAATGATTTAACTAAGTCAAGCACAATTTTGGTCCTTGGTTCGATTACCCCTGTTAAAGGCGGCAGGAACGGTCGAACCTCGTACCGACAGGTCGAGCCCCATCCCATGGATTTTCCCGCAAATTTCAAAACGGAGGCGAGTATTTCAAAACAATTTCCAAAATCCGGTCAAGTTTGAAGCGCGAAATCATTTCCCTCTTTCTCTTTCGCAAGAAAGGGAAGACGGGAAAAATTTCGCGACGATAACACCTCTCCATCTCTCGATTCCTCTCTCCTTCTTCTTACTTCTTCTCCTTTCCCTTCTCCTCTTCTTCTTCTTCTTCTTCTTTCTCCTCTTTATTTCTCTAGTTTTTCTTCCTAATTGGCTGAAGGAGATCGAACCTACAACATGAGGACACGGTAAGAATCCTCTGCTTCCCACTTTTGAACTTTGTTTTCTTGATTTTCTGCTTTTGCTCCATTAACACACCCATTGTAATGTTGATCTGCATATAGCAGCATCAACTTACATGCTTTGCAATATCGATGGAATACCTATATTCCAACAACTTTTCTTCTCTTTGTAATTTATTTCTAAGTTTCTTCAGTTTACTTACATTCATATTATGCTCAGCACTAGCTCTTCGTTTGCATCTGCATTTTTCTTTACAACATTTTGTTTTGGCATTCCTTGATTCCTTGCATTTCTGTTTTCATCTTTGCATCTCATTGCATTCCAGTCTATATCCTGTTTCATTTTAATTTCCCCTTTCCATTTTGATTTCCTTTTTTATTTCCGATTTCCTATCTACATCTTGATTTCTCTTCTAATTTTTGACTTCCTGTTTGCATTTTGATCTCTCTTCTTTATGTTCGATTTCTTGTCTCTTTCATTTGCTTTTGTAGGCCTTTGATTATTTCGATTGTCTGTTACATTTTGATTTCTTGTTTACATTTGATTTCCTATTTTGGATTACACTTGACTGTCCTTCTGATTACATTTTGTTCATCTTGTTCATTGCACCATGTTCATTTTTCATTGCATTTGATTGTTCACTGCATCTGAGATTCTTCCCAGTTCGGTCTCCTGTTTCCATTTGATTTCCAATATGGGTTTGATTTCATGCTCATTGCCGTCGACCCATCTCTGCCATCCAAATCCCAAGGACTTCCTTGTTTGAATGTCTCTTTGCAATACATGCCTTGTAATCAGGCATGATCTTTAATAAGTACTGGGGACATTCACAAAAAGTAATTTCTAGCATGTTTCCATAATCTTGTGGGTTGCTGACCAAGGATGAAGCGTTATGTTTACATCAACGATAATGAACTTTCTCCTAACACTTTTGTGACAACTGTGTCTCAAACCGCAAGTATACTGTATCTAATTTTCTTCCAAAGAATCTGTGGAAGCAATTCAGTCGGTTCATGAACAAGTACTTCTTACTTATTGCGTGCCTCCAACTCTGGCCACTTATTACCCCTGTTAATCCTGCAAGTACATGGGGACTACTTATCTTCATATTTGCAGTGTCTGCTACAAAAGAGGCCTGGGATGATTACAATAGATATCTCTCTGACAAGAAAGCAAATGAGAAAGAAGTATGGGTTGTGCATCAGGGGGTCAAAAAGCATATTCAAGCTCAAGATATTCATGTTGGCAACATTTTTTGGTTGCGTGAGAATGATAAAGTACCATGTGATTTGGTTTTAATCGAAACTTCCGACCCACAGGGTGTATGCTATGTTGAGATTGCAACACTTGATAGTGAAGCGGATCTAAAGACGAGGGTCATACCTTCTGCATGTTATGGGATTGATTCTAACCTTTTGCACAAAATCAAGGGTGTCATTGAGTGTCCTCCGCCTGACAGGGACATCATAAGATTTGATGTGAATTTGAGGTTGTTTCCTCTATTTATTGATAATGACTTATGCTCCTTAACAATCAACAATACTTTGTTGCAGTCGTGTTATTTGAGAAATACAGAATGGGCCTGTGGAGTAGCTGTATACACAGGCAATGAAACCAAGTTGGGAATAAGCAGAGGAGTTCCCCTAATCTCTATTAAAGGTAATAGGTTTGGCTCTTTGTCACCAAGCTAAACTGGTGAAGCTGAAGGCAATTTGCTGCTGCTACTAAATTTGATTTGCAAAAGAATCGATTTGCTATCGACTTTCTGCAAACCACCTTGCTGCTGCTACTAAATTTAATTTGCAAAAGAATCAATTTGCTATCGACTTTCTGCAAATCACCTTGGTGTTGCTAAAGGGGAATCCAATGTTTGCTGTAATAAACTCTTCTTGATTTTCTGTATTAATGAGCTGAGTGACGTTCCCCTGATTTCCTGCATATCGAAATCCAGAAAGTACTGTGTGATGCTTAAAGCTAACTTGCTGTGATTTCCTGTGCATTCACAACACAATCATTGGATCTCCCACAACACATTACTTGAATATGCTCACAACACATCATGTACTTAGACACACTGCAGCTTCACAGCACCACCTGTTGTATTCACCACAGCATCACTTGCAGCCTCCTTCATAGCACCACCTGCACTTTCAAGCATATATACCTCCCTTCTTCATACTTACAGCACACCCTACCGTATCCATCACACCACTCCACTGTATGCACACTACCTTCACTTTATTTCCTGTGTATTCACTGCCCAACACCTACATGTAATCACAGTATCTCATTTTATAGCATTTCTTACATCATTTCACCACCTGTATATTGCTTCCTGCCACTTCATCTCATGTTCCCTCACACCCCTATATAACTTGTACTCACCATCACAATACCTATGTTTGTACTATGCCTTATGCATTTCATTCCAACTCATACTTATGCATCCACCTGCATATTAACACTTAGCTTAAATCTCCTGTACATCAGTTAGTCATTTGCAGATTAACCCTGCATATGCATTCAGTCCGGTTGAATTTATATATATCATAACATCTCATTTGCTAGGATACTTCATTAGTTAATTTTTTTTTTCACTACTGTATCACCCATAAAGCACTTGTGCACTACACTTACACTACTGCACCTCTCACACCACTTCATTCCCTTGCACATTACATTTACCTTCAACTGCACCTACACTACTGCACCTCTACACTTCCACTTGCACACCTGCAGCATTACCCACATCCCTTGCACACTGCATTTACCTTCACTTCCTCACCTGCCTTCTTCAACACATCTACCACTTCATCTCACCACCAGCCACACCATTGCTTGCACCTTCTTCACGGCATCACCTGCTGCTCTTTTCACAGCACCTTGCATGCATCTTCACATCACTTCACTGCCCAACATATCACTCCATTGCACATTACTGCACCACACCTTGAAACTCACACTATCACTTCACCTCTCACAATGCACCACCTCCTCACTAGTATTTCACTGCATATCAGCACCTTCAATCACCTATATATCACTCAGAATCTTAGGTATTCATCTGCATGTGATCATGATCTATACTAGTCACTGTAATAGTTTCTTAGGCAAACTATAGCACATTACATTAGCATTAGTCCATTGCATATTACAGTAGAGTGGGATTTACATTAGTTAAGCAAATTGCTTACATTAGTTACCTGCACTTATCACTTGCACAATAAGTATTGTTCCAGCATATTTTCCCAAGTTTCTTTAATGTCTTTATAACTAATGCTTGGAATCTGTCCTTTACCATAATATCATTCTATTCATCACATTGTATATATCATTGGTATATATAACATGGCATACTAGTTGCACTTGTAGCATGTATTCATATAGTACTCTCCTGCACCTGTTCATTCTCTACATTTGCAATCATCCTCACTGCTACACAACACTTGCACACTCACTTTCACTTACACTATTATACTTGTCCCCCCTGTGCACAACATTGCATCTTCACTGCTGCACCTGCACAATACTTTCATTTTCCTCACTTTTAGCACATTGTCACCTTTCACATTACCACTGTATGTCACATTAAACCACCTGTATGTCACTTTTTGCACATTCATTAATACAACTTCTATATATTTCCTGCAAACCGTGTGTAGCTGATAATGCTTTGATCTATGTTAATTAGTTGTCATCTAATCTTCACCCATCATGCTTTTATACATGTTATTAGCATTTTACTTCCTGTTTCACCCTCATTAATGTTTTTAGTCTCTGATTTACATGTTATATTTGTTGTAGCATTATCCATTTAGCATAAGCATCATACTTAGGTAGATGCATATGCATTTTATCATTAGCATAAGCATGACCATATGCTTGTTGGTTTTTAGCATAGTATTTTCTATTTTCTTCTATATTTTGCATTTTGCCTTGTGCTAACTTGTTTTTGCAGAGAAAGTATGAAAGACTTAGATTTCCTTTCCTAGATTAGGGATTTTGATATTTCATATTTCAATTTAAGACTGTAATAATTTGATATTAATAAGAATTTCTCCTTTTCAACTTAGAATAGAATGTATGAGCATATAGTTCTCATAAATTGTTTGTGACATCTCATTTTATTTTTATTTCAAAATTTCACAATGGTGAAACACGAATTGCACGTGCACCTTTCTAATAAGAGGTAAATAACCCTAAGTAAATGATTCACATTTATGGCCATAGTCAAAATGTAAACAATACTTAGGATTTTTATCTTTTATGGAATAACATTTGATTTTCATCATATTTTTCTAAAATATTCTTTTCTTACTCTATTAGAATTTAAGATATAATTTAACTTGAGATATATTTGTAGCCATAGTCATGGATATATTAAAAGTTAATTTTGTTTTAAATCCTATAGAGGCAAAAAAAATTATTTTATTCTTTATTAGAATTTAAATATAGATTAGATTATAATATGTTTGTGACCATAGTTATGAATGTATTATGATTTAATATTATTTTAATTCTATTAAAGAATAAAATTTGCTTTTAAATTCCAATCTTTCAATAGATTTCAAAGCATTCATCATTTAGGATAGAATTGCATTCATTCTCAAGTTATTTTCCAAATTCTAAGTGATTTTTGAAATAAACTTTAAAAAACACGATCTTCATTTCTAAATTCAAAATCATTTTTCAACTCTTATTTACAAATTCAAATTCATCTTTTATTCTTAATTCCGTCTTATTTCAAATTTCAACTTTCAATTCTTACTTCTGAATTTCACATTTCTGAAGTTCACATTTTAACTTCAAATTTCATTCAAATTCTTTATTTTCATTTCAAATTTTTGAATTCCATTTCAAATCTTGAGTTTTAATTTCAACTATAAATCAAAGTTTTGAAATTCACTTTGAGATTCCAAATTAAATTTTGAGATTTACTTTGAACTTCTAAATCGATTCTCAAATTTCTTTCTGATTTCAAATCCTATTCTTAATTTCAAAATCCAATTTCAAAGTTTATTTCAAGGTTTATTTTAAAGTTCTAAGTTTTCAATTTCTAAATTCATTCTTTAAACTCCAAATTCAAATTCTGATTTCAATTTCCAAATTCACTTCCAAGTTTAAAGTTAAATTTCAACTTCGAAATCAATTCAGAGCTCCAATTCGAATTTTCAAACCAATTTCCAAGTTCAATTCTAATTTTAAACATCAAATTGAATTTCAAAATCAATTCCAAAGTCCCAATTTGAATCCAATTTCCATTCTAACTTTAAATTTCAGTTTCCAATTCCTAAATTCAATCTTGAATTCCAATTTCAAAGCCAGATTTCAATTAGAATTTAATTGTAAGATTCAAAATTTTCAATTTCAAGATTCTATTTCAGTCTCAAAACTCTGATTTATCAATCTCAAAATTCCAAATCCAGACTTTATTCTTCAAATTTCACTCTTTTCAAAATTTCATTTTCAATTTCAAAATTTCATTTTCAATTTCAAATCTTCCTTTTTCAAATCAAATTTTAAATTAAAAAACTCTCAAAATCTCAAATTCTATTTCAACCTTTGATTTTAGTTGCAATTTCAACTTCCAAATTTCAAATTTCCTTTCCAAATCTCAAATTCACTTCAAATTTCAAGTTTAGATTCAAATTCCAATTTTTCAAATCCAGTTCAATTTTTAAAACCACTTCTTCAAAAATATTTTCAAAACTTGTTTCAAAATCACTTGGAATATCCAAAATCTGAAATATTTCCAAAAGCATGCATCATATTTCAAATCATCATTTTCAATGTTCATTACAGCACAAGCATGATTCAATGTGCATCTAGGATTTTAGAATAATCACTTAGACATATTTAGGCAAAGCAAAATGCATTGATTCGATCCTTGGTTCAATTACCTCTGGTAAAGGTGCCAGGAAAGGTTGAACCTCGTACCGACGAGCGAATCCCGTCTCTCCATTTTTCCCGCAAAATTTTTACAACGGAGGAGAGTTAATTTTTCAAAATATCTTTTTCAAAGAAAGGTCAAGTGAGGCCTTGCAAAGAGTTTCCTTCCTTCTTTCTTTCTCTTCTCTCTCTTTCTTTCTTTTTCCCCTTCAAAAAGGGAAAAGGCAGGAAAGGAAAAGAGGACAAAGGAAATTTTTTTTCAACGATCACAAGTTCTCACAAAGACAAAAGCGCATTGAGGCTCGATTATTGTCAGGCATTATGCCAGAGTTCGATCTAAAGTTGGCCCAGTGGTCCAGAACATACTATTCTGCCAAGCATAGCTGGGATTCTTTTATCACCCTCACTGTTTTTCCTAGTCCTTGAGTGTCTTCTGATTACCATGAGTGGTGGCAGATCGTTTGTCCGCCCCCTCTTTGTCAAGTTTATTATTAATAAGATCATTTTCCTTCAATAATTCTCATTTTATCATGGTTTGATGACCTCACCTAGGTAACAAGGCATATTTTAGTTGTTTATTTCCTTTACAAGAATAGCAACGCGATTATTGTGATTTCAGTGATGACCCAAACCCTGGTAATGGAATAACTTTCAAATTGTCAACCTGATCCTCATCAAAAAAAATTCCTCTATTCATTTTATCCCAAATCATTCTTCAGAGTCTAATAATCCATCTTATTCTGCAGAGAGCATTTGCTATTTTGTATGGTTTAGACAATATCCAGCAAGAAAACCGTACTCGTCCAGCAAATCAGCTATTTGTCTGCATCCGAACAAGAAATGGCCTCTCCACGATCTGCCATAGACCAAAGTCAGTAGGCTAACAATGACGTTGACCCTCATATGTACTCACTGTTCTAGAAAATGATGAACAAGATGCTGACTGAACAAGCAGAGGCCAGTTCAGGGAAGGTTCCCACCAAGAAGAAGGTCAAGGGCCGCATAGTGAAAAAACATTTGAAGATATCAAAGAAACGAGTTTAGCACAAGGACACCTCTGATGAAGCAAAGTCAGTGAGGGACACCGATAAAGAGCAGGAAGCCGTCATGTTTCAAAAGTCGGCCAACAAATCCAAAGATCAGTCTGATGATGACCCAGTTCAGGCACAACTGAAGGAGATGGCCAAAATGGTCAAGGATTTGCAGACCCGTGACAATGGCAAGAAGGTCTTCATGAGTGAGGACTTCTATGATGGTTTAGAAGGGGATGATAGTCTTGAGAATCTCCCTAGGAAATTTATCAAGTTCAATGGTTCTAGCGACCCTAAAGCGCATCTCACCATGTTTTTCACTGAATGTGCCAAGTTCAAGCGAGACAATCGAGCTTTATTCCTTTGCTTCCCTCGCAGCCTGGAGAGAACGATGACCAAGTGGTATTCAGAACATATCAATCCCATCGAGTTGAAAGAATTTGATAAGGTGGTCAATTTATTTATTGAACGGTTTCTGTTCAACACTGAGGCACTTTTGACTCTGAATCATCTCTGCATTCTAAAGCAGAAAGATAACGAGAAGGCCAGAGACTTCATACACAGATGAAGGGGTACCTGTAATAAGATGAGGAATCAAATCTCGGAGGAGCATGCACTCCAGATCCTTTTGAACAACTTCTCACAGCCTCTAGGAAGTCTTATATCTACATCTTCATCAAGAACCTTTATTGAGCTGAATGACTCAAGTTGGGCATGGAAAATGAGGTTTACGAGGGCATCACCCTCGCCAAGAGCAATAATCAGTAGGAGTCAAAAAAGAAGAATCATTTCACTTTCTTCGCTGAATCAAACAACAATAAGAATCATCGCAAGGATAGTGACAGAAAAGTTTACAGTTATGGTTTGGGAAGCTCGAATCCTAGCAAGAATGAACAGAAGAGTAAGTCACTCCCACAGAATAATAAACCACTGCAGCAAGCTGTTGAGCAGGAGTCGAGGTCATAAGGGATGCTGAAGCATGAAGGTTAGAGATATAACCACAAGTTCACCCCCTTGGATCAATCACTTAAGATGATACTCGAATATATGCTCACAAGTGAGATGATCAAACTCCCAAAGGTAGTTGATCTACCCATTGTCATGGAAAAGATGAAGGACAGATTTTGTAAATTCCACCGAACAGTGGGATACGATATCGAGAACTACTTCATTCTCAAAAATATAATTCAAGATTATATCGATAAGAACCTTCTGGTAGAGGGTGGCGACGATAAAAAAATGACTATATTGAATCAACCATTCCTTCAACATTCAACAACGATGATCTCTAATCAGTTATTTCAACCTCAGGATCACATTCAGCTGTGCTCCGTTAATGATATCCATGTTCAGCATCAAGTCTTGGTGCTACATCAGGCCCAATTCGGTGCCCAAAAGATGGACCTCATCTCAGCTTTCGGTAAGTTGAATGTATCAACTGAACCTGCCAAGGCATCTGCTGAAGTTGCTAGAAGAATTATGGGATTTCCTAAGCACTTTATAAAGACTACTCAAGAAAAGAGCAAGGCCTTAGATAAAAAAGCCAATCCAGACCAAAGGCTGATCACAGGCCTCTCAAACGTTTCAATCCTTGAGTTGGCGCATGCCTCTTCCAAGCACCAGCAAGTCCTGAATGACTTATTGCGAAAGATCAAGGTAAAACTGGGCACAATGCCTGAAGACATAGCCCAGATTATCAACTAGGTCATGACCAACGCTTCTATAACCTTTTCAGATGAGAACCTGCCAAAGCCTCATGTATTTCACAAAAATGCCTTATACATAATAGTACAGACCAGGGAAATCACCGTACCCCCATGTGTTTGTTGATGGAGGCAGCAACCTCAATATCTGTCCCAAAATGACTACTAAGGCTGTGGGATTGAAAGAAGAAGAATACCTTTTTGATCTCATCACCATCTACGGATTTGATAACCACGAACAGACTGCAAAAGGAAAAATCTCTTTGGAGATTTTCATCAACTATTTGATCCATACGATCCTTTTTCATGTCATCAACGTGCCATCGACGTATAATCTTTTATTGGGACGAACATGGATTCACAATGCAAATACGGTACCATCCACACTTCATCAGTGCATAAAGTGGTCTAAAGGCAGCATGATCACCACGATCTTGGGAGAAGATCCAAAAGAGAGGCTGCCGCAACCAATGATCCCCAGGCCGACCTTCATAGACGATATCCCTAGCATCAGAGAAAGCAATGAGGTCATTCTCAGCGAAAGCCTCAAGATGTTGAAGCTAGAGAAAGTATAATCAACCAAACAAGCCACAACAATGGTTCGATGGCAAGGACCATATTTATTTAAAATCAGAGGTTGTCTAGATTACAACACTTTCAGAGATCATCCCTTGTTCCTGCAATTTGTAAAAGCTTAGAGAGGATTTGATATTTTACTGAAGCATGGCTATCAGTCTTTCAAAGGCTTTGGCAAGAACGGAGACGGTCGACTAGAGCCAGTAATCCCTGACCATCATCCGCGCAGAGCAGGATTGGGATTCACGGGCAAAAGATTTCATAAAAACACCATCTTTGTCAAGGGGATGCACTGAGAATATTTGTCATCATTTTCTCTCATTCATTTCCTTTGTTTTTCTTTATTTTGTAGGGACGATGTCCCATGTCATTTCCTTTTCTTTATTGTCATCATTTTCCAGTTTTCAATAAAGTTATCAATTCTTCTTATTTGTCTGGATGCCATCCTTTTTTCCCTTCTTGCAATTTGTCTTTATAATTCGCCGTTATTTCTTTTTATTTTTGCAATCTGTTTTATGATGGTTGAATTCCTCTGAATACTACTCTTTCTAAAGATTTTTAGAATGTCTTCAAAATCGATAAAGAAGCTTGTCGCTAATCCGAACATTGCTTCAATCATTCTAAAGCTCGCAAGGATTAATCGGGTCAAAGCAAGAGCAGAGGATATTAAGGCCGTGAAGCAGTCAGAAGAGTCTGCAGAGTTCGACTCATCTCTCCAAGAATTGCCAGAGTTCACGTCGATCCAGAAGCAAGATGAGCCATCATCTCTAGTTCAAGATCTGATTGAAGATATCAATATTGGTTCAGAGGACAGTCTGAAGATTCTCAAGATCAGCACGAGTCTGAGCGCAGATGAGAAGGAAAGGCTCATCGATTTTCTGAAGCAACATCAAGAAATGTTTGTATGGACTTATGATGATATGCCGGGATTGGATCCCAAATTGGTCGAGCATCGCCTCATTTTGAAGCCAGATGTTAAGCCGACCAAGCAGAAGTTGAGAAAAATAGATCCTCGAATTGAGAAACAAGTCAAGGAAGGACTTGAAGATTTACTCAAAGCTGGATTCATTTGAGTCATTGACTATCTGGATTAGCTAGCAAATATCATGGCAGATCTTAAGAAAAATGACAAAGTTCAAATTTGTATCGACTTTCGAGATCTCAACAAAGTTACTCCAAAGGATGATTATCCACTTCCCAACATCGATCTCCTGATCGACAGCACGACAGGTCATTGTTATCCATGCAAAATTTTCCCTTGATCATGTGTTATCATCGCAAAATTTTTACTTTTTGCAAGTCAAACTAACCTTTGAAAAAGATTTTGAAAATAACTCGCCTCTGTTTTAAAATGCGGGATAATTCCGAAGAATGGGACTCGCCTGTCGGTACGAGGTTCAACCGTTCCTAGCGCCTTTACCAGGGGTAATTGAACCAAGGATCAATTGTATGCTTAACTTTGCTCAACTTGTCTAAATCATATTCTATTTCCTAAATGTACAAAGAATCAGGCATCTGCTATGGCTTTCTGAAAAATGCAGATTTGAAAACATGATGTTTGCTTTGAATATTTGAAATACTTGGAAATTCTTGGAAAAGATAACACTTGGAAACTCATGAGCTTAGTGAGAGAATATTTCTGAAGAAAGTGAAAATCAATTTTTGAAGAAATCTTGAAGTTTTATGAAAATCGATTCTGAGGAATTTCAAATAACTTTGAAAAACTTGATCTCTTTGAATTAGAACTTGGAAATTGAAGCTATAACTTGGAAAATCAAATTTTGAACTTTGAAAAATACTTGAAATATCAGTTGAAAACTTAGAGTTTTGAGAAAATCGATTTTAGAATAAGACTTAGAACTTTTGAGAAAATTGATTTCTTTGAATTGAAATTGAAATTTGCAAATGAATGAATTGAATGAATATGGATTTGAAAGACTTGATTTTGAGGAATTGAGAAAATCCTTTTTGTATTTTTGAGAAATGCAGTGCATTTTGAAGTTAGCCTAAGAGTGTAGGCTGAATGTGGCTAATACGAAGATTATAAATCTGGGTATCATTCGTATTCTGACTATGGCCATAAATACAAATTACACCGAGTTTGTCAACTCCATAAGAGCTTGTGGATGTTCCATTCGTGTAGACCATAGTGGATTTGAAATATGTGCATGAATGACAAACATAGCAATTATATATCAAAGTTGAAACTATATGCAATGCAGCCCTATTCTAAGCAGAAATTGAAATTCTTATTCCAAAATTTACATTTAATTTACATCACTAATTGAATTTAAATGACTGAAAATAAAGTCTTTAATGTTTCTGCAAAACTAGAAAACTGGTTAGTGAAGATATGTTGGCTTTTCTAGATTTATCCAGTAATATCTAAAAATTACTGGATTTTGCTAGATATAAGCCATTTTCCATATGATTTCCTTATATAAACTTAATAAAATATGAAAAAAGATGGAAAAAATATGAAAATGGAATTTGAAATTGTGGTCAAAATGACCAAATTACCCCTGATAGCAAGACTATGGCCTTGAAATCAGGGTTTTTAGAAAGATATTTTGTAAAATACAACTTTTAAAATCCAAATGAGGATAAATTGAACTAAGTATGATATGAAATGATTAAAAACATGAAAATTAGGGTTTTAGAATTTCGAAATTGTGGTCAAATGACCAAATTACCTCTGATAGCAAGACTATGGCCTTGAAATCAGGGTTTTCTGAAATAAATTTTGGTAAAAACTTGAGATTTATGATTGGAATAAACACAAAATCAAACATAAAACACCCTAATATGATTCTAGACATGAACCAACCCTAAAAACACACACTTATGCACAAAAATCAAGAAATATCACAAAAATTGTGATTTTGGCAGTGTTTTTGGGATCCTGCGGGGCCCTGTTTTGCAATTTGATTAATTCAGGCATCAAACAGATTTAAAATTTCATAAAAATTGGTACCTGCACTTTTTATGTCCCTAAAATTAGATTGAAATCATAAAAATAATTTTTTGACATTATTTTAATCCAAAAATTGTATTAAAACCCTAAAATATGCTATTTTTAACCTAGGTCACAAACCAGTTTCAGAGTTAAACCCAAATCAGGGGTCAATCCCCCATAAAAATTTTTGAATTTTCACAGTGGCAAACTAGACATAAAAACAGAGATTTTATTTTTTACAGATTGGAAAAAGCATCTTTGGTTAGGGAGAAACCTTTCCGGCAATCTGAACTAAAATATAACAAATCTAACAGGGGTTAAAACAGCTACTTCGGATTGAAAATACAGAAATAAATAACAAACTTAATCAAAAGTTTATGAGATTTTATAAGTGAATAGTAGACAGAAAAATAATAAAACTCCTTTTTTACAAATCATGAATCGGATCTGTGGTTTGAGATCTATGGTCATTACAAGTCTGATTAGGGTTTTGGTAAACCCTAACGAGTTTTAAATTTAAAATCAGATTCTCTGACAGAGGAAAAATATCAAAAAGAAACAAAAAAATTATCAAAATTTTACAGTAAATAGATCATCTCAACACAAATTCACAGCACTTTACGGATCTCAAATCGGATATCAGATGAGAAAAATAACATAACAACAAGTTACCCTTTTGATTTTAACAACGATTTTAAAGCTTGAAAATCCTGATTTGATGTCTGATTTTTTTGACATAGTTTCCGAATCCCAAAAACTTGGATTTTTTTACAGTAGTTCATTTACACATCCATGTATTACATATAAAAAAATCAGCAATTTACAGTGAGTATTTCAATATGAAATAACATGCTCTTTACTGTTCTAAACTAAAAACACACAAAAATCTAGGAAAAACTAATAAATCATGCTTTAACTAATGAAAACAATAAAAAATTACTAAACATCAAAACGAAATTCATTTCTATGCTAAAACACATGTAATAAACATAAAAAAGTAAAAAAAATAAATAAACACAGGGAATCATTGGCTGGAATTCGATTTTACCTTTAAAACCATGGATTTAACCCATTAAAAGGGTAAATCTCATGTTTTATTGGTTAATAACATGAAAATCGATTCTAACGGATTATAATCTCTGTAAAAATAGTGAAACCAGGTTAGATCATCTTCTTGGACCGTTCTTGAGGTTCTTGAGGTTGAATCCATGGTCTAATCCATGAAGGTGATGGTGCCAATGGCTAAATCCTGCTTAAAACAATGAAAAATATTAAATAAAAACTAAAAATTAAAGAAAATAATTACCTTGAGGTTGCTGCAATGGAGGAAGGGCTGGAGAGGATAGATAAGCTCCAAGAATCCAATAGGCGAGAGATGTAAAAATCGACTCCCCTTATGCATCTATTTATAATAAAAAAAAATTAAGTTTAAAATTTAACACTTTTGAAAATCTTGGACTCTCTAAGGGGGGCGATTTTGGTGTGAGTTTACCTAACTATCCCTAGCCTAGATTATCCTAATTAAGTCCTAATTAGCCCCTAGATAAACCTAGAAAATCCCCAAATGTGGTGCCACTTGGCATTTTCTCACATTGGGTTTTTAAATTTTTACCTAAAACTTTTAAAAACAACAATTTAAAAACCAAACTTTAAAAATGAGTTTTCAAAATAGATTTTGACTCTTCTAAACTTCTAAAACTAACCAAGACACTGACTAAGCCTAAGCTAACCCTGACTTTCTCAAATGTGGCGCCACCCCGAGTGGGCCCTACTTGAGTTTTTCAAAAATTGATTTTAAAACTTGAAATTGAGAGAGTTTTCAAAAGATTTTCAAAAGCAAACTTGAAATTAAAAGTTTTGAAATGGCATAGAGTTCCAACTGGGTTAGAACTCCTCTCGATGTGACGCCAACTGAGTGGGCCCCCACCAGGTTTTGAAAAATTTGAAATAAACACTGAAAATAACTTTGAAAAGAGGTTGAAATCAATAATTGAAATTCAAAATCTTTGAAAATAGAGTCTCAGGCGAACTGGAACTCCGGGTTAGAGTACTAGATTTTTAGGACTCTGAGATTTTGGATTTTAAAATCCAAATGAAGGAGTTTTTGAAAAGATTTCATCGAAAATGGTGAAACAAGTCAGAAAATACAGTGAGGGTTAGACTCCTAACTAAATCAGAACTCTGAAATAGAGTGCTAAATTAACTGCACTCTGTAAAATGACCTAATTTTTGAAAAACAAATGGAAAAGAATGAAAACAGAAGTAAAAACAAACTTCAAAACAGACTCCTGACTAGACTAGGACTCTGGGACAGAGTCCTGATCGGACTGAAACTCTAGATTTTTTTGGTATTTTTCTAAAAATCAGATGAAAGAACTTGTCAAAACAGTGTAAACAATAACAAATATTGAAATAAAACAGAGTTCTGATTCAACTGAGACTTTGAGGACAGAGTCCTAATTGAACTAAGACTCTCAGATTTTTGGATTTTCTGAGAAAGCAAATGAGAGAATTTTTAAAAATCAGTAAAAAAATAGGATGAAATTGAAGTTTTGGTTCAGAGTCCTGATCTGATTAGGACTCTAAGAAAGTGTCCTGATTCGATCAGAACTCTAAGAATTTTGGTTTTCTGATAAGCAAATGATGAAATTTGGACAAAGTTTTTGAAAACCAGTGAAAATGAAGTATGAAAATCAATTTTGGATAGAGTCCTGATTCGATGAGGTCTCTGGGGTAGAGTCCTGATTTGATCAGGACTTTGGGATAAAACCTTAGAATTTTGAAATTCTTTGATAAAAGTGTAACAATTTTGATAGATGGAAAGATTTTTGAAAGATTCTTTCAAAATTGAAATCAGGATCAGAGTCCTGATCCAACCAGGACTCTCTGAACAGAGTCCTGTTTTGACTAAAACTCTGAGTTTCTGACTCATTTTGAAAGATTTTGAAAGATTTGATTGAAAATGGATAAAATAGTTGTAAAAGATTAGAGTCCTAATCCGATTAAAACTCTGAAGAAGAGTCCTGATCCGACTGGACTCTTGAAGAAGAGTCCTGATCCAACTAAGACTCTGAAATTTTGGCCAAACAGAAGATTTTGAAAGGTTTTCTTCGAAAACAGGTAAAAAGGTAGTGAAAAGTAGAGTTCTGATCCGTCTGGACACTGGAAAAAGAGTCCTAATCCAACTAGGACTCTGAAATTTTTGGAGATTTTTGACAAGTAAAGGAATCCAGAAGCGACACCACCTAAATGGGTCTCATTTGAGAATTAAAATTGGTTGAAAATTGAGTTTAAAACAAATCTAGATTGTTTTCTGAGAAAACATTTCAAAATATAAGGTCCTGGGGGTTGGCAAATGACAGAATGCTGATTAAAACCCCAGGTTTTAAAATTGATTTTGAAAGAAAAGTTTAAAAAGCTCGAATCTGGATTTAATATTTTGAAAACAGGAGTTCTGGATCTCGAAAATGAGATGCAATGACATGCAATGCAATGAAATGACATGTCAAATGCACGCAATGATATGCAGCGACATATGAAATGTAAGTACTGGATGAGGGTGAAAATTTGGGGTGTTTACATCGGGATCCTTTCGTATTTCAAACATTTTTGAGTAAAAAATATTTTTAGAAAATAACTCACCTCCATTTTTAAAAAAGATAAGGAATAGGGACTCACTTGTCGGTACGAGGTTCGACCGTTCCTGGCGCCTTTACCAGGGGTAATCGAATCAATACTTTTGCTTTGCCTAAATTTGACTAAGAAATTATTTTAAAATCCTAAATGCACATTGAATCGTGCTTGTGTTATGAACTTTAAAAAATGAAGGTTTAAAATATGATGCATGCTTTAAAATCATTTTGATTTAAAAATATTTAAAAATATTTCAAAATTATAATTCCAAGTGAATTTTGAAATTGAGTTCGAAAATACACTTTGAAAAATGTTTATAAATGTTTTGAAATGACTTAAGAAAACTATTTGAAGTAAGACTTGAAATGGAAATTGAAATTTGGAATTTGAAATGAAAAATGAAAATGGAAATAAAAATTGAATTTAAATTTGAAATTAGAATTGATATTGAAATTAAGATTTGAACTTTGAATTTAAATTTGAAATTAGAATTGATATTGAAATTGAGATTTGAACTTTGAATTTAAAATTTGAAATTTGAAATTTAATTTAGATTTTGAAATTGAAATTTAAAAATGAATTTAGAAATTGAAATTTTGGAATTTAAAAATCAACTTTGAAATTGGATTTCGAAATTGAAATTAGAATTTGAAATTAGACTTTGAATTTGAAATTGAATCAAAATTAGAATTTGAATTTGAAATTAAAATTGAAATTGAAATTGAAATTGAAATTAAAATTCAGGATTTTGAAAATGAATTTAAATTTATTTTGAAAATAAGTTTTTGAAAATGAGTTTCGAAAATCACTTAGAATATTTTAAAATTTGAGATATTAAAATAATTTGAAAATGAGAAATAATGAAATGATATAATTTTATGATGAATGCATTTAATAAAAGAAATTCAAAAGATTTTATTTTAAAAGGTGATTTTGTATTTTTACAGAATTTAAAACAAAATTAATCTTTATTACATTCATGACTATGGCCACAAATATATCTTAAATTAATTTATATTTTAAATTTTGATAGAGGGAAAAAAAGGAAATTAATTTTAGAAAATATGATGTTTTTTGAAAAGGTCCTAAAGTGTAGGTCAAATTTTATTCAATAAAAGATAAAAATTCTAAGTATTGTTCGCATTTTGACTATGGCCACAAATGTGAATCGTCTACTTAGGGTTATTTACCTCTTATTAGAATGGTGCACGTGCCATTCGTGTTTCACCATAGTGCCCTTTTAAAAAAATAAAAATAAGATGCCACAGTCAATTATGAAGATTCAAAATACAACTACATGCTCATCTATTCTAATCTATATACAAAAATATAAATTCTCATTAAATGAAATTATTACAACCCCAACATGAAATTGAATATTGAAATTTCTTAATCTAGAAGACAAACTAGGGTCTTTCGCACTTCCCACAGGATTGGTTGAGAGGAGAGGTGGCTTTCCCTTTGCACCGCCGTCGGAATGATCTTCTTCACGATCTGGATTGGATAAAGAGAAGAAGTAGCCTTCGCATTGCTACTGAATTAATCTCTTTCCAACCGTGAGAAAAGAAAAGAAGAAAATAAGAAGAGAAAGGGGAAATAGAAGAAGAAGAAAGGAAGAGAAGAGGAGAAAAGGGAAACAAAAGATCGAAAAAGAAGAGGGAAAGAGGGAGAAGAGTGAACTCGATTTTTTTATTTTTTATTTTTTTTCAAAAAAATCGACCTTCCCTCCCTCTCCTTTACTTGAGCTTATAAAGGAGAGGGAGGTTTCAAAATTTTCATAAATACCCCTTTCAAATTTTTAAAATTTTAAAAAGAAAGTTTTAGTTGCAAAAATTTTTAAAAACCCATTCTTATTTAACCTAAAGTCATTTTCTAAAATTTTGCTTTTCTCTTCTCCTTTTTTTTATTTTAGAAAGAAAATCTAAAATATTCTAAGAATGTAAATGACTCAGGAAACGGGATCAAGATGGAGTTTTGAAAGATTTTATAAAAATGTTGATTTTGAATTTTGAGGATTTTGCAAAGGAGAGCTTTTGAAATAGAAGAATTAGTTTTAAAAATTGAATTATAAAAATGGATCTAGATCTGAGATTTTGAGTAAAGATCGAGTTTGGATCTCAAATTGAGAAAAAATAAGTGGAATGGATCCAAATAGAGATTGGATATAAATACTTGAGCCACACAGAAAATTAATTTTGGATTTTTAGATTTAGATGGAAAATAGAAGAATTGGGCTAAGAATTGGATTTGGATGTCTGATCTGGATCCAAGGTTGGGTCTAATATAGAAAATGAAATTGGATTTTGGATCTTTAACAAAGAAGTTAATCCGAGAAATGATTAGAAATTGACCTAATTGCCCTTCTAGATGACTCAGAAGGTGGGACCCAAGGTTAGAAAGGATAATTTTTGAAACTTAGAAAAATTGGGGTGTTTACAGATGTCCCTCTTTGCTACTAAGCTGGTTGAAAGCCGAGCTTAGTGGCAAAGATAAAACACACCAAATTTAGAAGAAAGAAAATTGGCTTAAAAAATGTTCCTCACGAAGTGAGGTTGTAGAAATATAATCCCTAAAGCTTTTAAAAAGGAGAAAATATAGATGTCTCACAGATTGAGGCAAAATAAGCTTTTGAAGTGCAAAAGAATTCATGTTTAGCCCTTGACCTGGATGGGACGAAAATACCTCAAAAAAATGAGATTCAGGTTTAACCTTTAACCTGAAAGGGAATGAAATATGATGTTACCAGAGCAACTTGGAAAATGAATGAGACAACTCTTTTTGAAGAGGTAAACAATGCCAGGTTGCATCAAAATAGACATTGAGTATTTATTTCATGTTTGAATAGCCAGAAAATTTTGCCAATGATATGAAATTGTAGTTGATTCAAATGCTTAAAATGTGCACGTATGTGCAAAAGATATTCCCTCTTTTACCTAGAGTATTCCCTCCAACGACGTTAACTCCATGGATTTAAGAGTCAAATTCAAATTTTAACGTTGTTGATTTTTTTCCAAGGAAGCTATCAATTTTCTTGATATGAAGAGAGAAGAAATATTCTTATTTTCATAAAAGCAAGTAGTGAAAAGATATTGATAAAAGAATTTTGTATAAGAAAATATGGTTCTTGGCAATTTTGGAAGTTTGATATCTAAGACATACTTTTATACTTTTTGAGACAAAATTGAATTCTTTTGTTGAGGTTTGGCAAGAATTTCATCGCATTAGCCTTCAATTTGGAGATGTTTTGTTTTTTCCTAGAAGAACACTTTATACTCCTTCAACTTGGAGATGATCAGGGTCTTCCTTGTCCCCATAAATTGATAAAGATGTCTCTCTTGATTGAATTCTTTTGATATTATGAATCAAATATCTTTTAGGGTTGGTCAGGAGGTTCATCACATCGGCCTTCATCTTGGCGATGATCAGAACTTTCCCTGGAAGAACCCATCACACACTCCTTTAACTCGGAGGAGATCCGAATCTTCTTTATCCCCAGGGGTCTAACTCACATATCAGTCTTCAACTTGACGATAGTTGAGAGATTCATTTTGCAGATAATCAATTATACTTGCTTTATTGGGAAATTTGAGTGAATTCTTAATTGCTCAGAATATTTCCACTGCTTTCTTGCCAGAAGAATCGTCTTTTAAAATGCACCATATCTATGATCAATATCAATTTGCTTCTGGCTTTTCAACATCATTGAATATTTCTTTGCTAATCTTACCAAGGATATTTCTTTTATCTTTTTGGTTGATCAACAGGGAAAAGATTTGAATTTTATCTTTCTTCGCAAAAAGCTTCACCTTTTTGGAATGAATACTGGAGGTAATCTGAGGTGATTTTTTTGTGCAGTCTAATGTTAAAATCAATAATTAATTTTAGTAAACTGGCAAAATTTTTTGGAATCCTTTATGAAACAGTTGCTCAACATCGAATTTGATGGGACCTTTGGTTAAAATTGTGGAAATTAGATTTTATAAATCCTGACCAGTGAAAATTGGATTTTGATAATCCCGACCAGTGAAAACTGAATTTTGGTAATCCTGACCAATGAAAACTGGAACCTTTGATCGACTGGCCAGCAGAAGCTGAAACCTTTGATTTACTGACCAGCAAAAGCTGAAACCTTTGATTTACTGACCAACGAGAGTTGGAACCTTTGATTTAATGTCCAGCGAAAGCTGAAACCTTTGATTTAATGACCAGCGGAAGTTGGAACCATTGATTTAATGACCAGTGAAAACTGGTACCTTTGATTTAATGACCAGCGAAAGCTGGAACCTTTGATTTACTGACCAGCGAAAGCTGGAACCTTTGATTTACTGACCAGAGAAAGCTAGAACCTTTGATTTACTGACCAGCGAGAACTGGAACCTTTGATTTAATGACCAGCGAGAACTGGGACCTTTGATTTAGTGACCACCGAAAGCTGGAACCTTTGATTTACTGACCAGCAAATGTTGGAACCTTTGATTTAATGACCAGTGAAAGTTGGAACCTTTGATTTACTGACCAACAAAAGCTAGAACCTTTGATTTACTGACCAGCGAAAGCTGGAACCTTTGATTTAATGACCAGTGAGAACTGAAACCATTGATTTAATGACCAGCGAGAAATGGAACCTTTGATTTAATGACCAGCGAAAGCTAGAACCTTTGATTTAATGACCAGCAAAAGCTGGAACCTTTGATTTAATGACCATTGAAAGCTGGAACCTTTGATTTAATGACCAACGAGAGGTGAAACCTTTGATTTAATGACCAGCGAAAGTTAAAACCTTTGATTTAATGACCAGCGAGAGCTGAAACCTTTGATTTAATGACCAGCGAGAGCTGAAACCTTTAATTTAATGACCAACAAAAGCTAGAACCTTTGATTTAATGACCAACGAGAGCTGGAACATTTGATTTACTGACCAACGAAAGTTGAAACCATTGATTTAATGACCAGCGAAAGTTGAAACCTTTGATTTACTGACCACCGAAGGCTAGAACCTTTGATTTATTGACCAGCAAAAGCTGGAACCTTTGATTTAATGACCAACGAGAATTGAAACCTTTGATTTAATGAACAACAAGAAATGAAACCTTTGATTTAATGACCAGCGAAAGCTGGAACCTTTGATTTGATGACCAACGGAAGCTGGAACCTTTGATTTAATGACCAACGAGAGCTGGAACCTTTGATTTAATGACCAACAAGTGTTGAAACCTTTGATTTAATGACCAGCGAGAGCTGGAACCTTTGATTTAATGACCAGCAAAAGGTGGAACCTTTTATTTACTGACCAGTGAAAACTGGAACATTTGATTTAATGACCAGCGAAAGCTGAAACCTTTGAAGAAAGTCCAATTTAGAAATAGTTGGATTTAGGAGGACTGACATTTGACAAGATTGTAACCCGAAGGTTTGATTGTAAAAATTGGTTGGCCTGAAGATCTAAAAATGATTGATTGAGCTAGGATCTTAATGAATGACCGGGTCAGAAAGGATTTAACCCAGAAATCATGTTTTTGAGATTTTAAAAGATAACCAGTGCGATGACTGGTTTTTGTAAATGGGCTCAATCTATGATAAAAAATTTTGAGAAATAACCAGCGTGAGGGCTGAGTTTTGCAAAGGATTCAACTTGCCAGCTGAATTTGGAAAATAAAGATTCTTGATGAAAATTTCTTAATTCAATAGGCCATTGTAGTTAACTGTATGTGGTCCGCTTTCAGGATTACCCCTTATCCTGAATGGGTGGAAAGAGGCAGAGATGACAAAAATTGATGGTGGAAAACCCTCTCAATCCTGTATGTCCATAGGATGTTATGGGTGAAAATAATGTTTCAGGATTGGCCCTTACCCTGAATGGGGAGAAAAGAAGCTGATTAAGAGATGACAAAAATTGATGGTGAAAAACCCTCTCAATCCTGTATGTCTACAAGATGTTATGGGTGAGAATAATGTTTCAGGATTGCCCCTTACCGTGAATGGGGAGAAAAAGGGAATTTGAAGAGAATTTATGATAAAAGAATTGGTTTGATTTTGCCTGCATATGATAATAACAAACTTTCCCTGTGAGGAAAGGTTCTCTGCAAATGAGATTGGTTGATTGAGATATTTGGCCAACTTGAATTTTGAAAGTCCATCATTGGCAAAAATTACAACCCGAAGGTCAGAAAAATGATTGAGATTGAGAAATTATAACCTGAAGGTTTGGAAATGATTGATATTTTGGCAAAATTGTAACCTGAATGTTGATTTTTTTTTTTAAATTGATAAAATCGGTTGACCCACAAGTCTGATTGTAAAACATAGTAGTAAGCATGAAGTTGAATTTTGGGAGTTCGACCCGCTCGAAAGTTGGATTTTGAAAGAGAGTCCAACTTGGAAGTAGGATTTTTTAAAAGAAAGTCTAAGTCGGAACTCATTTTTTTGGAAAGAGAGTCCGAGTTGGAATTCGGATTTCGAAGGAAAATTGGATCAACTTGAAAGAAAGTTTGAGTCAAAACTTGGATTTTCAAAGGAAAATTAGATTTAACTTGGAAGAAAGTCCGAGTCGGAACTCAGATTTTCAAAGGAAAATTTGATATTGAAAGAAGTCCCAAGTCGGAACTAGGGTCTTCAAAGAAGAAGTAGATTAACTTAGAAGAAGGTCTGAGTTGAAACTCGGATTTTCAAAGAAAAATTAGATTTAACTTGAAAGAAAGTCCGAGTCGGAATTCGGAACTTCAAAGGAGAATTTGATCTTGAAAGAAGGCCTGAATTGGAACTAGTGTCTTCAAAAGAGAAATAGATTAACTTGGAAGAAGGTCCGAGTCAAAACTCAGATTTTCAAAGGAAAATTAGATTTAACTTGAAAGAAGGTCCAAGTCGGAACTCGGATTTTCAAAGGAAAATTAGATTTATCTTGAAAGAAGGACCGAGTTGGAACTCAGATTTTCAAAGGAAAATTAGATTTAACTTGAAAGAAAGTTTGAGTCAAAACTCGGATTTTCAAAGGAAAATTAGATTTAACTTGAAAGAAAGTCTAAGTCGGAACTCGGATATTCAAAGATGAGTTAGTCCAACACGAAAGTTGAAAGAAAGTTCGAGTCGGAACTTGGATCTTCAAAGGCAAACTTTTCCAACTTGGAAGTTGGATAACTTGGCAAGGACTGGGTTTAGAAAATGATTTGATCTATGATGATTTTTTTTTTTTGAAAATGGCCAGCTCGAGGACTGAGTTTTGACTTGTAAATTGAATTTTGGTGAAATATTGGTGCTCTGAGATTTTTTTATGATTGTGATGATATTTTTGTGAAAATCCTGGGCTCAAGAAGATTCACAATTTGAATAAACCATTCAAGAGAACTGTGTTACTGTAAACACCCCAAATTTTTCTCATTCATTTCTGGATAACCCTCCTCGTGCAGTGCCAACTCTGTTAGGTCAGCGTAGGAGTCAAACCCCGAGTCAGTTTCAGAAAATCGCCACTTTACCCATATTTATTAAGAAAATTACCATTTTACCCCTAGGACATCCCGGACCTCAGTCAGTCAGAGTCAACCAAGCTCGTTGGTCAGTTCAGAACAGTTAGAATATCAGTCATCTCAAGTTCATCCAAGCTCATAATGAACAAACCATTTCCATTTCTGACCATTCCTGCGAAAATGGGATCATTTCTTCAGAAATGAGCTCATTTCTCACTCAAACCCAAGCCAATTGTCTCTGAGTCAGTCATTCACAGTCTGTCATATTCCATTGAGTCTAGCCTGAGCTCACCAGTAGTTCAAGCGCTCCAGTTTTAGTTCAAAATCATTTTCAAGTGTCTAGGAGCCCATTTTAGCCCGTTTCAGCTCTTTCAGCTGAAATTGAGTTGAGTTCAGTCAATTGAGCTAGTGTTCGAGATTCAACTTTAGTTCATATCAGTATTACTGACTTTTGTTCTAGCTCAAACCCAGCTCAGATTCGTAATTCACTTCGCTCTAGTGACCATTCTGTACCATTTCTCTAAAAATGACAGCTTTTCTTGAAAATTTAGTCGGGGAGTCCAATCGAGTCAGTATCTTGTCGGTCTAGTTGAGTTCTGAAACTCTAGAATCCAGCTCAATCCAACTCATTTCAGTTCATTTCAGCTCAAACCCTGATTTTCAATGTCACTCTAACCCAGTAGAGTCCCAAAACCATTTCTTCAACCATTTTGCAAATTTTATCAGTTTTAATGCTTTTTAAACTGGTACAGCTGCCAATCGGGGTCTAACATCCAAAATTCTTCATTCAGGGTCTGCATTTCGCCTGTCATCTCTCATCATTTCATATCATTTCTCAGCATTTCATAACATTTCATCACATTTCATTCCATTTTCGAAGTCCAGAACTCCAGTTTTGTAAATTTCAATCCAGATCGAGTTTTAAAAGTTTTCAAAAATCAATTTCAAACCCCGGGTTTCCAAAATTGACAATTTTACCCCCGGGATTCTAAATTTAGAAATATTTTCTCGAGAAAAACAATCTGGATTTCTTTCAAACTTGAATTTTCAAATTCTACACTGGATTTGCTTCGCAACAGTGTATTGAACTTCAAAATCTGAGCTCGTTTCAAAAACTGCCAAAAATAGCTCGTTTTGTCTGAAAATTTTCTGAAAAGACTATTTTACCCCTCTAATCATCAAAATGAATTTCAAAAGTGGAATTTGGACCCACTCTGAGATGGTCCATCCATTTGCATTTTCTGTTTTAATTTATAAAAAAGAAAAAAAATACTTTTTTCTTTATTTTCTTCATTTTTTTATTATTTTATTTGTTTTTCCTAAGGTGGGACCCACAAGGGGGTCGACCACCTTAGCTCCTCTTTCCTCTCCATTTCCTTTCTTTCCTCCTCTCCTTTTCTTTTTCCTCCTTCTTTTCTTTCCTTCTTTCTTTCTTCTTTTCCTTCTTTCTTTTCTTTCTTTCTTTCTTTTTCTTCTCTCTTTCCTCCTTTCTTTCCTCTCCCTCCACTCACGTACAGCCTTTTCCAGCCCCCTCCTTCATTTTCTTTCCTCTCCTTTCTTCCCTTTTCTTCCCTTTTCTTTCCTTTTCCTTGTTCCCCTCTTCTTTCCTTTTTCTTCCCTTCCTTCTTTCCCCTTTCTATTTCCCCCAAAGCTAAGGCTGCAGCTATTCACGTATGGCTCATCACATATTATTGGAAACTTAGGTTTTGATTTTATCAAAACCTAAGTTCTCATAAAGAAAGGAGGAACGGCTGCCCCATCCAATCGATGTCACGCCTCTCTCTCTCTCTCTCTTTATCTCTCTCTTTCTCTCCCCTTTGCTGCTACAGTCACACAGCAACTCCCCCCTCTTTGTAGCAGCCATTACCACCTTCATCACGCTCAGCCACCTCCGGCCATCTCCATCTGCATCAAGAGTCCAGCCGGCATCCTCTTCGCAGCTGCAGCCACAGGTGCAGCCACATCTTCATCAAACTTGGAAGCACCACCGTCAGCCTGCAACAACCACCGATTCACCTCCTTCAGCCAACTTCCAGCAGCTCAAGACACCAACCATCTCCAATTGCAGGTCTCCACCTTCAATCACCTCCAGCCGACCCCCCTTTTGAAGCACACCCTCTAGTCGGATCTCCACTCCCTCCAACTTTGAAGAAGCTCCAGCTTTGTTTCATCCCACACTAAGCCACAGTCGGAACCTCTTGTAGTCGACCAGCAAGAGCATCTCCATTGGCGCCATTCACACCTTCAGCTACAACACAACAGCCGTTCTCTTCGGTTCAGCTAAAGGCAGCTCAACCTTTGTTGTTCCAACCTCCATTTCCAAGGTAAGACTCCTTTTCTCTCTTTGTTTTTGCTGGTTATTTCATGTGGTTTTTCTCTTTGCTGCCCAACAATATAGTGGTTCAAGAAAGGTGTTCGTGGAGATAATATAGATTCAGTCCAAAGGCTGAATACATGGCTATGAATAAATAACTTTTTGTTCTTAAATTGTCAAAAATATCAAGGTTTTCATGATATATGTTTATGCTCCATAAAAGAGGAGGTTCATACATTCGATGGATTGAACCTCTCTCTTAAAGAGCAAAAGTAAAATCTCAAGCATGCCTTCTTAATGATTTTTTTTCGTATTATTTATCATTATGCAGGTTTTATGTTTCTCTTTTTACTCAGCATTTAGATTTATTCCTTGGCTTTATGTTCATTTTATTCATTTAGTTCATTTCTGATTATATTTGATGATTAATCCATAGGTTTTTCATTTAGGCATATAGTCCTGTCATTATTTCATGCAATTTTCTTTATCAATAAATCAAAAAAAAAAATTGGTTATGAATTCCATGTTTGTCTGTAATATCCTGCCAAAACCTAGATCCATTCAGGTTTTGGAACCCTTCTAAACCGATCGAATCCCAAGCTTGGATTTTATATCTCCAGAAATTTCATTTTCTGCTTTAGCAGACAAAACCCATGAAATCACCCCCTGTGGGAGATTCAAATTGTCCTCCAAAAATCACAGTGGATTCACAATCGAATCTACTAATGATTTGGAAATTTTGATATCTATACAAGTAGATTTACTCTTTGTCAAAAATCGATTTTCTCAGCCCTCTGGGAAAATCTTGATTTTCCTTTGTCAGGGTATAGACAGACACTAATGCACTGAGTCCGCTCAACCCGTAGCCCGTATGCAAAAACTTTCTTGACGAATGTTGTTCCTAACCCTTTTTATTGTCATTTCTCAAATATTGGGAATTTTTGGAATTGTCTCTGTAGTTTTCCCAAAAACTTCTTTTCTATCTGACAGATTCCAATATCCAGAAATTCCAGAGATTCGAGTCTCTGATAAAAGTGTGCCCATTTCCAAACTGTAACCCAAATCCCAATGGTGTGAAAAGATGAAATTTTTCTATGTTTGTCAGGGACAGTTTACCACAAATTCTGACATTTTTCCATCTGTCTTCTATTTTTCCCACATTTTCTCCCGAAACCTGTCTGTTTCCCTCAAATCCTAGAGTCGTTGGATTCTGATCTGACTTGCCAGAGCTGTACAGATCCGACCATAGGTAAAATCCATAAAGTGTAAAATGCAAAAATCCTTGCCTTACTGTCCTATATCACCCCATAAAATTTGGGAAATTTTTATGGAAGTTTGATATCCTAAATCTCCTTTAGAATCAACATTTTAGGCAAAATTTTGATTTTCTTAGGATTTTAGCTATTTTCCATATTAACAAAATACAAAAAAATAAAATTTCGAGCTCCATTCTGTTTTTATAGTTAGTTTAGGTGTCCATGCCAAATTTGGCTCAATTCTAAGTTCATTTGCTTTATATGTTAGTTTATCTTTAAATTCAGAGGCGAAAATCAAGTTAAATTTGATATTTTATGATATTTTCGCCATTTTAGGGGTTTTTTCATGTACATAAGCATGTAAAATCATATTAGGGTTAATTTTAATATTATTTGCATTTCAATTTTCTCATTTTTGCAAAATTTATTTAAAAAAGCCCTGGTTTCAAGGCCACAGTCTTGTTATTAAGAGTATTTTGGTCATTTTGACCTAAATTTTGAAATTCCAATTTCTAATTCCATAAATTTTCATGCATATCATCATATTTCATCATATTATATTTGATTTTCAAAATTCCAAAATTTACAAAATTTCTTTCAGAAAACCCTGATTTCAAGGTCATTAGGGGCATTTTGGTTATTTTGACCCAATTTTGAATTTCCAAGTTTATTTTTAAAATTTATTCCTTATTTCTCATTTTTATATTAAAGGGGGTATGATTCTGGGTTTATATCTGAATAATGTCCGATAATTTCCAATATTTTTGGATAAATTCAGAAAAACCTACATTTTTGTGCTAACATTGTTTTCTAGTTTTGCAAGAACATCCAAGAAGAAGATTTTATTTTCTTATTTCATTTCAATTCAATGTAATATCAAATGTAATAATTTGGAATAAGAATTTACATTTCATCTTAGAATAGGATTGCATTGCATATAGTTTGATTTCTGTAAAATTCCAATATCTGATGTATGATTTATGTGCATTTATTTCAAAATCACTATGATTGATGATGATACATAAATTATATATTTTATTAGTACAATTTCACTGCATAAATGCATCATCTATAGGTTAAGAGCATACACTTAGATGCATAATGATGTTAGGAAGCTCTGGTTCGAATTTCATCAAAATCGGAGTTAATTTGAAGGAATTAAGGCATTTACAGTGCAACGAGTCAAACCTCAGAGCCGATTTGAGAGATTTGGATCCAGACGCCCATTTGGATCTTGGATTTGGGTCAAAATACATTGTTTCAACCCAGCTCCAGCCCACTTAAGTTTTGTAAAAACATTTTCTAAAAACCCCCTGCAGAAAGAGGTGCCCAGGAATTATTTTTATTTTAACACTGTTTTGGTAAAAATGGCCAAAACAAGCCAAATCGTCTAAAAGGAGAGGGGTGCTCATTGATGCTCTTGTCTTTGCTTTGATTTTCATGCCCTAGGGGCATGATTCTAGCTCAACTCCCCTTCCACCCAGCCGCCCCTCTCATCCACCTTCTTCCTCATCCATGGTTGGCTATGGAAGCCATGCCGAATCAATGGAGATGCCATCTTCTTCTCCCCTTCTTCTCTTTTCAGATCTTGTCTTGCTTATCACCCTGCTGAAACTAACTTTTGTTTTGTTTATTTGCAGCTGCAGCTGGAGTGTATCCATCATGGTGGAGGTCCCGCTCCTCCATGGTCGGCCGGCCCTGAACCCCGAAGCATTGCCACTTGTGAATCCCTGCAAAGAAGACAACAAAAGGATTATACAGCATCACCGAGGTTCCTCGTGGCATGGAGTCAAGCAAAGTCCGCTCTTCTTCTTCCCCTCAGTCTTCGGATCGCCCAAGAGGTAGGTCTTCTTCTCCCTTCTCTTCTAGCTAAAACCTATCATGTGCGTGTGTAATGTGTTGGGTGTTTTTTTGTATTTTCGTCAGCCCTAGTATAGCTTTTGTTCGTGCAAAGGCCAACACGTAGGATGTTTAGGTGTTTGGGTCATTTACTTGTATGTTTTTCAATCCAACGTTGGGAGTTTTTAGGCATGTCATGGGTGTGTGTGTGTGTTTGAAATGAGATTTCTATATGTCTGCATTTTTTTTAGTTGTTCTAAGTCTAATGGATGTTGTTTTAATCGAGTTTAGTACCTTAGGAAAAGTGTTTATGAGATTTCATGTTTTAGGCGTTTTTAGATTTTGATAAAAATTAAGTATCGATTGTTGTTTTTCTGATTTTTAGGTAGAACATCCAGCAGTCTGTAGCAATTTCGGTAGTTCTTTTCTTTGCTATGTTCATGTCAATTTGTTACTTATTGTTTAGTTTTTTTTTTATAGATTTTAATTCGTGTATTGTGTTTAGTATGAATTTCTGTTTTGTGTTTTGGTGCTAGTCGATTTGTAGGGTTTTGTTAGAATTTGTTTTCTGTTATGATTTAATTTCCAGCATGTTAGTTGTTTAGTTTGTGTGTTTTTAGCTTCATTTAGATTGTCCTAATTATGTGTTAGCTTAGTTTAAATTAGATTTATATTTGGTGTTATGTTAGTAGTTAAATTAGATATTTAGTTTTTCAAGTTAGTGTAGTTGTCTTCTCCAAATGTAGGGCGGCCATTAGAGGTCCAGCAAGGTTGTAAAAGTCCAGTTTTCATATTTTGTTAATCTAGGATAAATTAAATTTTGATTAGAGTTATTCGTTTCATTTATTTTAGTTGATGTGTTAGTATAGATTTAATATAATGTTTGTTAATTTCTTCCTTTGTTCATATTTCGTAGGCAATATTATGTTAGATTATTATTTTGTGCCTTTTAGAATAAATGTAATTCCATGTTAATTAGGATGTTTATATTTATTAGAATTCATTGAGTCATTGTATCATTCCATTAGTTAATTCGATTTTTATGTAGGCATTAATGTAGGTTCTTCCAATTAATTTTTGTTCTCATTTATACCCTTTTGATTATGTGTGCATAGGTTAGAGTAGTTAAATTAATCTTAGAATAGAGTAGTTCCTTAGTTAATTTTGTATTTTAATCAAAGGGCATTTAAGTCTTTGTGTTGAGAGCCATTTTTGGTAGAAGATCACCACCTCCAAATTCATGGATTGCATTTAAGGAAATTTCTATTTCCTAACCCAGCTATAAATGATTTACATTTTCAAGGTTGGAATCCCTTGGGAATTTCAAAGGTCTCTTTAAATAGGGTTACACGATTTTTGGTAAACCTTTGGAATTCCAAAGGTCCTTCTAATTATGTCTACACGTTTTTGGGGAAAGATTTGAAATTCTAAATGTGCATTTAAAGCTAACCCAAAAACGTGTAGAGGGATTTGAAGAAGGTTTTCAAAAATGATCTTTAGCTTTTAATGCTTTGGGGAATGTTTTCAAAAAGATGATTTAATGCTTGGAGGTTTCCAAAATGGTTTACTCGATTTTGGCAAAAATTTAAATGCTACCTCTTCTTTTAAGACTAATCAAAATCGTGTAGTGTGATTTTGGAAGGTTTTAAAAAAGGATTCAATAGCTTTTAATGCCTATTTGGAAAAACGTGTGAATCCAATGGGTTGGACGGTTTTTAAAATCAAACGCTTTCCAATGTACAATTAAGGCAAGAAGAGGAGGAGTTGGATTCTACCAAATTCGTGGATTTCTATTTTTAAAGCCCTAATTAATTCATTCCTAGTTTTTGACTTAACATTAATTAGGTGTTAATTAAATTAGTAATGTAGCATTAGAATTAGATTTTAGAAAATCGTGTGTATTTAATTAGGGTAAGTTAGTGATTAAGAGTAGGGTTGTAAATTTGTGTATATCCTTTTAGGTAGTTACTAATTTTAGTGTATATTCAATGTAGGAGTTAATTTAGGGTTACTTTAGTGTTTTAGGAAATATCCATTAGTTATTAGGGTAATTAATGACCTTAGGGTGACATGTAATTCAATACCCTATCCTAAATCGCCACCCTAACTCCCTTTAATTAGTCTAACTCTAGTTAATACTAACTAACTCTAGGTAGTCAAACTGATAGTTAGCCTTAACCGTACCTTAATTACCCATAGTTAGTTAACTCTACCTTAGTTAGTAAGGAAGTGACCCAAATAGGGTGGCGTGGACCCACTTGAACCCCATATTATAAAATCGCCACCTAGATAAACCCTAACTCTAGTTAATGTTAATTAGCCTAACCTTAGGTATCTAACCATAATTAGTTGTTTACCCTTAGTCGACTTTAGCTAACCCTAGGTATTAACCCTAGCTAGTAGTCAGTGCTAGTTAGAATAACTCTAGTTAAATACATAACCTTAGTCAGTTACTAGACTTAAGTAGTTAGTCTAACCATAGTTAAACCCTAGTTGACCTAAGTTAGAAACTAACTTAGTAGATCCTAGTTAGTTAAAACCTTAGTTAACCCACTACTTAACCCTAACTGCCCCCTACTAACTATAGTCGACCCTAGTTTAATCATAGTTAGTGCTTGACTCTAGGTAGTTAATTATAGTTAGTTCATTAACCTTAGCCGACCTTAGTTAGAAATTAATCTCAGTCTTAGTTAAACCTATTTATCCCAACTAACCCTAGGAAGTTAATCTTAGTTAACCTCTAACCCTAGTTAGTGTTTAAACCTAGTCAATCTAACCATAATTAGTTAAGTTAATCTAACTTAGTGTATAACCCTAGTTAGACTAACATTAGATAGTATTATGATTTACTTAGATGTTAGAATTAATATTTGAGTAGTTACTTAGTTTAGGTGAGGTTAGAATCCCTTATTTGATTAGATTAGAACTAACATTTGTGGCTTAGCTTATTTTATTAATTTTAGATAATTAGCTTAATTGTTAATCGTTACTGTAGTTTAGCAGTAGCTTAGGTGTAATTTAGGACTGTTAGTTCATGTGATTTAACGTGCAAATGCATTAGTGGATTCAAAGGGATGAATAGTGCACTGAACCAAAACCCTAATTTTTACCCGATCGTGCACTCATCATCGTATGTGGATTTTTCATGAGTTTTCTGAAAATTATTGTTCTATTCTCTACTTTGGCATGTTAACTTCCTGTAGACCAAATTTCAGCTCAATTCGAGTTGATTTGGTCTGGTTTTTAAGTGTATTATGAAAACAGCTTTTTCGGATTTTGAAATTTCGGGTCCAGCGATTTTCCAAATTATCCTGATTTTGAAACGCTTAGTTCTGGAGATCCAGAATGTATTTTTCACTTATGTAAAATGTGTCAGTTTCTTGGATCTGTCTTTTATAGAATAGAAGTGATTTGATGAATTTTTGAATTCGTTTGACCCTCAAACAGTCGTTTTTCAAAAAGCTGTCAGAATTCATTTTTGCCTTCTTTAGGGACAAAACAGTCTTTTAACTATTTGTCTGATTTCGTGTAGTTTTACTGTTTTCTAACATTGTAGTTAGTATATTAGCAGTATTTAGAGTAATTAGAGTTGCTTAGATTAGTTAGTTCACTTAGTTAGTATAATTTTAGATTTATATGTTTAATTTAACTGTAGTTTAATTTAGAAATAATTTAGAAATATTTGTAGATGTAATTTAGATTAATTATTGATTTAGTTACTTACTTTGTGTTTTTATTATATAGGTTATTAAGTTAGAACAGGTTCACAAATGCTATTCAATTGTGATGTGCGACTGCACTTGATGTGAAAAGACAATTTTGCCCCTGGAGACCTGCTGAAGACTTAGTTGCCTATTGTAGTTATTTTCATAGTTAGAATGTTATTTAATGTAACTTGTAAACATTGACATAGATTGTAAATTTTTTATGTTAATAAAGTGTTATTTTAGAATTATTTCAGAAATATCCCGTTCCCTGTGGATTCGACCCGTACTCGCCATTTCGGTGGAAAGTCGGTTTTATATCTTTGGTTGACGATTTTCTCTTGATTTTAGTGCAAAAATATGTTTTAAAAATGTCACTTCCAAAAGTACAATCAGTTGACACAGATGTTACGTGCACAAGATCTTATGGAGTTTATAAACTCGGTGGGATTTGTATTTATGCCCATAGTCAGAATACGAAAAAAACCAAGATTTATGATCTTCATATTAGCCACATTCAGCCTACACTCTTTGGCTAACTTCAAAAATACACTACATTTCTCAAAGTTTCAAAAGGATTTCCCAATTCCTCAATGAAATTCCCTTTCAAATTCATGTTCATTCATTCATATCATTTAAATTGCATTATTTTCAAATTCATTTTCCAACTTCAATTTCAAAAAAATCAATTTTCTCAAGGATTTCCTAAGTCTTTCTCAGGATTTGATTTTCTCAGAATCTTAAGTTTTCAAATGACATTTCAAAGCATTTCCCAAGTTCAAATCAATATTTTCCAATGTTTTAAAATTCTCAAATTTCAAAATCCCAAGTTTTCAGAAATCGATTTTTTCAGGTTTTCCATTTTCCTGAGAATCCATTTTCCATTTCAAAAGTCATTTTTCAATGAACTTCCAGATTTTCTCAGAATTCTCAAATCCATTATTCTTAAGAAAAGTAATCCAAATCTCAAAATCGTTTTTCTCAAAAGTTCAAGTTTTTCCTGAGAATCCATCAATCATTCAAAATTCATTTTCCAATACAGATTTATAATTTCCAATGAAATTCAAGGATTTTCCCATGAATTCCATTTGCAAGCACTTTTCCAATCATTTTTCAAATGCATCTCAATTTTCCAAAGCAAACATCATGTTTCTCAAATTTGCATTATTTTCAAAATTTCATAGCACAAGCCTGATTCTTTGTGCATTCTAGGAAAATAGAGCATAATTTAGATAATTTAACTTAGTCAAAGCACATATTTGATCTTTGGTTTGATTACCCCTGGTAAAGGTGCCAGGAACGGTCGAACCTCGTACCGACAGGCGGATCCCATTCCACGAAATTTTCTCGCAAATTTTCAAAACGGAGGCGAGTAATTTTCAAAACCAATTTTCAAAACTTTGGTCGAGTTTGACTCGCGAAATTCGTTTTTCTCTCGCAAGAGAGGGGAAAAATTTTGCGATGATAACAGGTTTGACGACCGTGATGGGACCTGTCTTTGTCTGATCAATTTTGTGCTTTGACTTAGCTCAATCATCAAAATCATGTTCCATGAACGAACAACTTTTATTTTTTGATATCATGTGAACCTAGAAGCCTAGACTTGAACCCAGCTAACATGGATTGCATGTAGACTAGGCATGGTTTGGTAGGACTATATTTAGGAGAATTATTCATGCTCACTTAGACTTAGGTCTGAAATACAACACTTCTCAATCTAGGAATTGTATGAAAACAATGTTTGCTTCTTCAAAAAATTTCAAAATCTCTATCTCTTTAGGTTTTAGAGCCCTCTGTTTGCCTGCATGTGATCATGTTTTCAAAAACCACCCCACCTATGTCTACCCGGTCTTCACGTTGCTGGGCTCTCTTCCAGAACCATAGTTCGGGACAGAGCCTCACAACTGGGTCACTTATTTGGGCTAACGCCCCCCTGTCACGTACCCAGGGCCATAATCCAACGTATATCGGCAGGCGCTCAAGGATGTTGGGAAAACACAAGCCTAGAACCGGAGATGAATTTTATGTCACGTACATCAAGCCTCGGGTCGAGTATATCGGCATAGCATGATTGGACACAGTTGATCTGAGCCTAGAGTCAGGATTAGGATCCTAAAGCTCTTTCAAAATCAATGCATTTAGAGTCAACTTCTTAGGGATTGCTGTATGTGCATAATTGTTTGTGATTGAATGTATGATATTCATTTTCATCTTATTTTTCATATTTTTCCAAAAATACTGGATAATTTTCCAAAGTACCTCATTTTTCATCTTTTATGAAATATCTCCTTTTTCTCAAAAACCCTGGATGATTTTTTCCAAATTATTCACCTTTTCTTCAAAACTTCAGGTGATTTTCCATTCTTTCGTTCCTCTAGACTTCGAATTTCCAGCTTTTTATTTTATCCTGCCTGCAATTTTCAAAATTCTTGTACTTTTCCAAAAGTCTAATTCCAATCTTCCTATCTTTCAGTCCAATGGCATCCAGTCAGCTCGACTCCGTTTTTCCTGAGGGTCACATCTCCTATGAGGTGCGACAAAGTCTTCCCGAGCATCGACCTCTCAACACCGGACCCTTTTTCTCCCGGTGGTATTACATTTGGTTCAAAAACTTCTCCTGTATGTTTCCGGACCATTTGTACGATTGCGGGTTGGAACTGGCATCTGCAGTGGGAAAGTTGACAGTCAACGACAATCTGATCCATGCACTGGCAAATCGGTGGAATTTGCGCACTTGCACATTTTGGTTCCCATGGGGCGAGATGACCGTGTTGATGGATGAATTTTCAGAGATCATGGGATTGCCCGAGCCAGCCGATTAGCCTGGAGATTCGTTAGAGCAGCAATTTCTGATCAATGTCAAGGATCTAGACCCTAAAGATGTTGTGGCTCGCATGACAGGGTGCAAGTCTTGGCCACTGATTGAAGAAAATGGGAATGAATATGTAAGCCTGATCGAGATCTACCGACAGTATGGGGCATTCGCAGAAGTCAGCTCGTTATCCAGAACAGCTCGAGAGTGAATTCAGCATACGATGGTTTTGTGTACTGTGGGACTCGCTTTCTTTCCAGACGGACAAAATTATGTAGATGTCAGAATAGTATAGCTTCTGAGAAGATGGGGAAGTCGACAGACCAGCCGTCTCTCGATAGCCATGGCCGCGCTTGCTTTTCTATACAGAGGATTGACTCACTTCATGCTTGGAGAGTCCATTTTAGTCAAGGGATGTACTTATGCACTTTAGTCTTGGTTCCTTCAGCATGTACCGACCAGGGCTAGTTCATTCAGATATAACGGCAAGGAACTCCTTTCAGTTGTGCGATACCGATTCGTGATCGATTATCTGCAGGAAGAAGAAGTGGTGTGGGACTCTTTTGATCGAGAATTATCACCTCCTAGATACACCTATGCATACAGCAAGAGATTCAAGTTGCTTGGTCCATTCTTCTGCGCTTATTATCATCCAGAGCGGTGTGTTTGACAATTTTCTCAGAGACAGAAGCACATAGAGATGCGACTGCTATCAGGAGTTGTGTCAGAGTTCGACCTTACATCAGCACAGTGGTCTGGAACATACCATTCTGCCAGATATGGCTGGGACTCTTTTGTTACTCTTTCACTTTTTCCCGGCCCTCGTGTCTCTGCTAGTTATAAAGAGTGGTGACAAATTGTCTGTCTACCCCCTCTTTCCCAAGTTTATTATTGATGCAATCATGTTTTCCTTTCAATAAATAAAAATATTGCAAATTCTCTAATTCTTGGTTTGACGACCTCACCTAGGTAACAAGGCATAATTTTTAGTTGTTTATTTTCTTTGCAAAGGAATGACAATGCAATTGTCGTAATCCCAACGACGACTCAATCCCTAGTAATGGGATATTCTTTCAAATTGTCTACCAAAATTCTCAACAAATATTTTTCTTCCAATCAAAATCTTTTTCAAAAGCCTAACCATCAATTTTGCCTTGCAGAGAGCATTCATGACATTCAATGGTTCAGACAAGGTCAGGAAAGAAAATTGCACCGGTCGAGGGCATCTTATATTCAACAGCTTCGGAAGAAGAAATGGATTCCCCGCATTCAGGCAAAAATCAAGGGCAACAGGTCGAGGATGACATTGATCCTCAAATGTATGCCATGTTCAAGAAGATGGTGACCAAAATGCTGGCAGAGCAAGCTGAAGCCAGTGCAGAGCAGACCCAAGTCAAGCCAAAGGCTAAGGGTCATATAGTCAAAAAGCAGGTGAAGATGTCTAAAAAACGTGTCTAACATGTTGATACAACCGATGAAGAGGGATCAGCATAGGGCACAAATGAAGAATTTGAGACTCATCAGGCATTTCACAAATCTACTCAGGGGCAGGGGTCAGCCCACAAATTCAAAGAGCAGTCCGTCAATGACTCTGATCAACCACAATTCAAAGATGTGGTTAGAATGGTTCGAGACCTGCAGGCCCGTGACAAGGGCAAAAAAGTCTTCACCAGCGAAGACTTCTATGATGGTTTAGATGGGGACGATAATCTTGAGAATCTCCCCAGAAAATTTATAAAATTTGATGGTTCTGGCGACCCCAAAGCTCATCTCGCCATGTTCTTCGCTGAATGCTCCAAATTCAAGCGAGATAACCGGGCACTTTTCCTTTGTTTCCTTCGTAGTCTGGAGGGAACAACAACAAAATGGTATTCAGAGCATGTTAACCCTATTGAGCTGAAAGAATTGGACAAAGTGGTAAACATGTTCATCGAGCGGTTCCTCTTTAATACTGAAGCACTTCTCACCCTCAGTCAACTTTGTGGCCTCAAACAGAGAGAAAATGAAAAGGCCAGAGATTTTATTCATCGTTGGAGGTCAGCTTGCAATAAGATGAGAGACCCCATATCAGAGAGACATGCTCTATCCTTAATTCTGAGCAATTTCTCATAGCCTCTGAGAGGCCTCTCATCTCTACTGCACCATCAAGAACGTTTATTGAGTTGACAGTGAGCCGAATGGCTCGAGTTGAGCATGAAAAATGGTTTCTATAAAGGCTTCACATTTACCAAGAACATCAGTCAAACTAAGCATGAGAAGAAGGCTCATTCCACTAATTCTGTCAGAAATAATAATTGAAACCATCGTAAGGGGTAGAACAAAGATTTCTGTTATGAGGCAGAAAGTTCAAGCAAGAATGGTCAAAAAGGCAAGTCAGTGTCTCAATACAATAAGACACTTCAATTAGAGCAGGGACCGAAACCCCGAGAGAAAGTAAAGCATGAAGGGTGGAGTTATGACAGGAAATTCACTCCATTAGACCAATCACTTGAGACTGTGCTTGAGTGTATGTTGACCAAGGAGATGGTCAAATTACCCAGGCTGGTCGATCCCCCTGTGCCTATGGAAAAATTCAAAGATCAATTCTGCAAATTTCACAGAATAGTGGGGCACAATACTGAGAACTGCTTCGTTCTCAAGAATATTGTTCAGAATCTCATCGACAAGAATCTTCTGGTAGAGGGTGCCGAAGATGAGAAAATGGAAATTCTGAAGAAACCATTTTCCCATCATTCTACGGCGGTCATCTCTGGGTAGCCTTTTCAACCGCAGGAGCATATCAGGCCATGCTCTAAAAAAGATATGCAAACTCAACATCAGGTCCTTGTACTGCAGCATGCTCAGTCCAAAGCTCAGAAAATGAACCTTATTTCAGCCTTTGGTAAAATGAAGGTATCTGCCAAGCCCGCTGGGGTATCTTCTGAGGTGGCTAAAAGAATGTCATGGTTCCCCAAACACTTCATTAAGCCCGCCCCAGAGAAAAGTGAGACATTTGCACCAAAGCCGATTACTGCCTTGTCCAATGTCTCAATTTTGGATCTAGCCCAAGCTTCCGCCAAGCATCAGCAGGTGTTAGATGATCTGCTGCGAAAAATCAAGGTAAAACTGAGCATAACTTCTGAAGACATGGCTCAAATAGTCAATCAGGCCATGACAAATGCTCCGATTACTTTTTCGGATGAGGATCTCCCAAAGCCTCATGTATTCTATAACAACGCTTTGTATGTTGTGATTCGAGCCAGAGAAATGATTGTTCCTCATGTGCTGATAGATGGAGGTAGCAGCCTCAACATATGCCAGAAAATGATAGCCAAAGCTTTGGGCATCAAAGAGGAGGAATACATCCCGGGCCCAATCACCATTTACGGGTTCGATAATCATGGTCAGACAGCGAAAGGAAAAATCTTCTTAGAGATTTTCATTGACTACTCGGTCCATTCAGTTCTCTTTCATGTGGTCAATGTGCCGCCTACCTATAATCTACTTCTCAGGAGGCCTTGGATCCACAACACAAACGCGGTGCCATCTACTCTGCATCAATGCATTAAGTGGTCAAAAGGTGAAATGATCACAACAGTCTTGGGCGAAGATCCAGAGCAGAGTCTTGCACAACCCATGGTTCCCAGGCCCACTTTCACTACTGATATTCCTAGTATTAGGGGCATTGAAGAGGTCAGTTTCGAAGAGAATTCAGAAATACTGCAGACGACAGAACAACCAGAGCATATAGTGGTCATAACTCGATGGAGAGGTCCACAATTTTTCAAGATTGGAGGACGAATTGACTACAACACATTCAAGGATCATCCTCTGTTCTCCCAATTTATGAAGGCCAAAAAGGGATTTGATCTGTTAGTAAAGCATGGCTATCAGCCTTTTCAAGGCCTGGGCAAAAATGAAGACGGTCGTCTCGAGCCTGTAATTCCTCAGCACTATCCTTAGAAAGCCGGATTGGGCTTCAATGGCAGAAGATCTTAAAAGGGCATTATTTTTGTCAAAGGAACACACTAAGGGCATTTGCTTGTCTTTTCATTTCTATTCTTTTGTTTCCACATTTGGGATGATATCCTGTTTCATTTCAATCATTGTCATCAATTCAATCTTTCAATAAAGTTGCAAATTTCTTTCATCTGTCTGGATGTCATTTGTCTCTTTACTTCTCAATATCAAATCTTTGCAAATTTGCCATTATTTTGCTCTTTTATTTTTCCAATTATTTTTTTAATAAAAAGCAATTTGTTTTATGATGGGCGATTTTCCTAAATCAATTTATTCTCCAATTTTCAGAATGTCTTCCTGATCTATCAAGAAGCTCGTTCTTAATCCAAATGTCTTTTTGAAGCCAACAATGATTCATCAGGTTAAAATAAGAGCAGAATGCAATCAGACTACAAAGTAGTCAGAAGAACCCACAGAGTTCGATTCAGCTCTTCAAGAATTACCAGAATTTGCAGCAATTCAGAAATAAGATGAGCCATCATCCTTAGTTCAAGACTCGACTGAGGATATCAATATTGGATCATAAGATGATCCTAAAATTCTCAAGATTGGCAGCAGTTTGAGCCCAGAAGATAAAGAAAGGCTCACCAATTTTCTCAAGCAGCATGAAGAAGTGTTTGCATGGACTTATGAAGATATGCCGGGTCTGGACACCAAATTAGTTGAGCAACGCCTAGTTTTAAAACCAGATGTCAAGCCAGTTAAGCATAAGCTAAGAAAAATGGATCCTCAAGTGGAACAACAAGTTAAGAAAGGTCTGGAAGACCTATTCAAAGCAGGGTTCATTCGAACCATTGACTATCCAGATTGGCTAGCAAATATTGTCGTTGTTCCCAAGAAGAATGACAAATTTCGAATTTGCATCGACTTCAGAGATCTCAATAAAGAAACTCCCAATGATGATTATCCGCTTCCTAATATTTATCTTTTGATCGACAGCACGGCGGGCCACACCATGTTCTCTTTTATGGATGGATATTTTGGATATAATCAAATCAAGTTGGCCGCTCGCGATCAGTTCAAGACATCTTTCACTACTCCTTGGGGCATTTTTTGTTATACGGTCATGCCATTTGGGCTTAAGAATCCTGGAGCCACTTATCAGTGTGCTATGGCCATCATTTTTCATGATCAGATGCACAAAATCATGGATGCATATGTCGATGATATTCTGGTAAAATCCAAATAAGAGGAAGATCACATCGAAGCTCTCAATCAAGTTTTCAAGTGGCTCATTCTTTATAAGCTAAGACTCAATCCACAAAAATGTGTTTTTGGAGTCGAATCAGGCAAGTTGTTAGGCTTTCTAGTCAGCAAAAAGGGGATAGAAGTGGATCCCGCTAAGGCCAAAGCCATCATTGACATGTCGCCCCCAAACTAATCTCAAAGAATTGCGTAGCCTTCAGGGATGTATGCAATCAATTCGACGATTCATATCCAATTTGGCCTTGAGATGTGAGCCTTTTAATCATTTGCTCAGAAAAGGAGTGAAGTTCGAATGGGAACCAGAGTGTCAGCAATCATTCGAATACATCAAGAATTATCTTCTCAATCCTCCTATTTTAAAGCCGCCAGAATTGAGGAAACCCCTATTGCTATACATTTCAGTTAATCAAGTTGCTTACGGCGGATTCTTGGCGCAATATGAAGAAGGCAGTCTGATAGAGCATGCCATTTACTATGTGAGCAAAACCTTTATTGATTATGAGAAGAAATATTCTCAGATAGAGAAGACATGCTTAGATCTGGTTTGGATGTGTCAGAAATTGAGATACTATCTGCTGGCATCTGAAGTCAAGATTCTATCCAAATTAAATCCTCTTAAGTACATTCTCGAGCAACCATTTCTCAGCGAATGGATTGTCAAATGGTAAGTCCTATTGATGCAGTACGACCTAGAGTATGTGTGAACACCCCAAAATTTTCAAAATCTTTTTAAATATTCCCTTTTCGCCCCTAAATTCATTTTTGAGCAAATGAGTCATTTTAAATCTAAATTCCAGTTCATTTCTCAAGCTTTGCTGAAATTAAATTCATTTTATATGTTTAAATTAATTTCAGATCTGGATCCATTGTCCAGATCCAAAATTGAGTCTCATTGTCCAATTTTGAAAGAAAATACCAAAAATAGTTTTCGAATAGCTCGGACAGTCCATCCGTCACCCGTTTGGATCTATCATGTTATATTTCTTGATTCAAGTATCAAAACTTGAACATTTTCTCAAAAACCTGGGTCCAAACCCTCTTTTTTGAAGAAATTTTCCTGAAATGGTATGAAATTCTCAGGAAAATACTTTTGTAAATATTCCTTTTAGAAAAATACAAAAAAAGTTAGGGTTTAGTCTTTGTTTTCTCAGATTTTTATTCCAAAAAATACAAACAAATAAAAATACTCAGAAAAGACCAAAAAAAATAAAAAATAAATGAAGAAAATCGCAAAATGGTTTTTAGAAACCCGTTTTAGAGAAAACTTTTTAAAGAAGCCCTTCCGTGGAAAAACCTGATTTTCGTTTAAAAGTCGAAGTTAGGGTTTTTGAAAACCCCAACTCTAGACATCTTCCTTCCTTGACCTCAGCCGCCTCTCTCTCTCTCTCCTCCATGGCCCTCTTTCTCTCCTTCTTCGTCCATCGCGAAAAAAAATCTCCATTCTTAGCCTCTCCATCGCCCATCACCAACGGCCTCTCCTTCTGAGGATCACCCTCTGATCACCCATGTGCCTCCAACAGCTTCATCTTCAGACCGTTCATCCCCCAACCGAAACCCTTCTCTTCCTCTTTAAAAGAGGAACACGCAGGGGAAGCAAAGGACCACTTCCTCACCCCAGCATCTTCTTCGCCCATTATCACCCCTCCACCTTCTTCTCCTTCACGGATCCGCTTTTCACTCCTCCCCTTTCCTGTAAATGACTCCTATTATCCTCTCAATCGATGGCTTCCACCCCTCCATCCTCCTGTGTATACAACTCTTCTTCATTTCCTCTTCTCTTCTCTCCTATTTTCCCTTCCTGCTTTATCTTCTCCACCATGTATTTCGTTCAGCTCCAGCAATACAGTTAAGTCCTGCAATGAAGGGCCAAGGTAAGTGTCGTTTCCTTCATTTTCCCTTTTATATTTCCTTCACCTTACAACAACCATCGTGGTGTCGTTTTGTTTGTTGCAAAACTGACCTACGTATATGCAAGATTAACAGGAACGAATGTGTTCCAACAAAATTTTCTTTCGTTCTTTTTTTTTCATTTTAATTTCTGTTTGTGTCACGATCTGTTCTTTTTTTTTTTACCTTGATTCCAGTTTTATTTCCAGTTGCTCCGATTCTTGCTTAATTTCTCGATTTTGATTTTGTTTTGATCCCCTGTTTTAATCCCTCCCCATTCCTTTCTTCATACGGGAGTATTACTATCGGTATTTTCGCTTTGGTTTTACATTCCAGATTATATTCGATTTATTTGAATATCCGAAATCCGCTGTCTATTTCAGTGGATTTGTTTTTTTTTTTTCATAGAAGTTTGGTTTTCAGCACTTGAGTTAGTATGGAGACTACCTTTGCTTGATTTGGAAATGTATGCAGTTCAGAGGTTTCAATAGTAAAGATTTTGAGTATTTTGGTGTTGAATCTCATCCAGAATCGTCCAAACTGCCTCTAGGATTGGAGGCTTTCTTGTTCCTTTTTTTTTTCTTGATTTTCGGTATTCCTATTGAATTTGATCCTGTAACATGAGCAGGATCATGTTAGCTCTATCGCACAGATTGGCTAGTTGGAATCTGTCTAGCAAATGAGGGTTCTAAATTAAATGGCATGTTCTTCTTTGGTTTATGATATGATCTTCTCCCAAACTTGGTATATAATATGAATTATGGATTATATTGTTCTGATACGTGGTTTAATTAACTGGATGGGTTGTCAGTTGTGCTTATAATTTCATCGTAATTGGATTATATGTTGGTTATGTCTCTCATTCTTGCTTTGATATAGCAAAACCACATCCGTTTAGGCATGTAGACTTTTCGGTGAATGCCTCACGCCTTTGAACATGAGGTATCAAGCCTGCTGACTTTCTTCTTATTCCTCAGATCTATTGACACCGGTTTCACTGCCTGCATTTTTTTTTTAGAGGCAATAAATTTTATTCTCACCATCTTTTTTTTGGGTAGCAGAGGCAATTTAGAGCAAATGTATAATTGATTCTGTGGAATTGGACACTTCAGGTTCTATTTGTAAGAATAATTTGAACAATGGTACCTCGTATAAACCAAACGTAACCATGTCAGTTTCGATGAAGGACCTGGATTCTGTTTTTCAAGGAGCTGGACAAAAGGTTATTGCGAAATTAACAGAGGGGAAGCAATCCATGTATCATATAGGGATTCAAAGCTTACTCGGCTTCTCCAATCCTCTCTTAGTAGCCATGGTTTTGTATCTGTTTAATTTCATAGTTGAAATTGAGCAACACTGATGCAATAGGTTGTATAGAATTTGCAAGAAAAGCTTCCCTGTATGAATGGCCAATTGACCATTAATATGAACATCTGTTTAAGAGGGAAATGACAGAATCTACGTGCAGATTACCCGAGTTCATTCAGGAACAGCGAAGCTCTGCTGTATGTCGTCCCCTCAGGTAAGGAAATTGCTTTGTGCAAAAACCATGCTTGGTTCCTTGAATATCAATACATATTATTCCTTGCGTTAGCACAAGGAAGGTTTTTTTTCTTTCAATCAGCTGTAACATAAGTGCAGAGATCGGATGGAGATTACGAGGATTATGAAAGGGTTGGTCGAATCTTAGCCCGACATGGCAATGAAGGCTACCTCGTTGGCAGATGGGATTCATGGCCCATCTTGTCATTAGCTAACTATTTTATTTGGGCCTAAATTCCAACAAGTCTTGTAACAGGTGAGAAGCAAAAGGCTAAACTCTCAGAGTTGGCTGAAATCAGCTTGCTATGACGGCGGGAAAAATCCTGACAAATTGATCGAAGCTATATTCAATGCGTGTCATATTGGAGTGGTGTTCTCTATACTGATATCTTCGCATCTAATACCTCTACCATTTTGGGTGTCATTAACAGGATATCTGGAGCCTCATGATTGGCATTCAAAGTCCTCCAGCTCATGGTAATTTCAATTGTTTCCCCACAGAAATTCATGTTTTACAGGTATTTTTCACACCTCATTTCCTATGATTTCTGCTGGTATTTGTAGATATCATGTTCATTCACTTCTCTATATCTCATTAGTTACTTATTTCCAGTATTTTATTTGGCATGCTACTACTTCTGACATGTTTAGATCATTAACTTAGGCATCATTGTATCATACTATTTACTCCCCATTGTATCTGATTGCACCCTGCATTCTGCAACATAAAAATGGTTAGTATATGATAATCTTAAACCTGCCATTGGCATCAATTAACTCAGAGCATGAAAAGTATCATTTGGGGAATCGCCCATATGTGATATTGGGTTACTTCATTCTGTAAGAATCGGTTGTTAAAGCTAACCTAATGGCTGGAACCACCTTTGTGAAGCCCATTAGATTCAGGAAATCGACCTACTGCGAGAGGTGGATTTAGAACATTGTGCCAAGTGTATTCAGTTTGTCGGAAGGGACTGCCAAAATCTGGTAACAATTTGTGTTTGAGCAAAATTTCGATGAAGATCATTTGTCATAAAAACCCTGTTAAATCCCGCTGCCATTGGAATGATATTGTTATTTGGGAATATGTTGAAAGTTCTATCTGGTGAATGTCAGCTTTTTGAATCTAATGTGAAGGTTAAGCGACCTTATTTTTTGAATCAATGATCGGATATCTGTATCCGATTCTTGCCACTTTTTCTGTTGACATCGAAAATCAAGCAGTGGGGCTATCTATCTTTCGATGAACTACTGATTCATAGACCAGGCTGAATTTCAAACTTATTATTGATTAAGTGTTGATCTTTTCAATGTCTGAAATTCATCTATCAAAATTTTCTTCTGATCCACTAAACAAACAGAGTTGGATCTGTTACATTGGACCTTGATCATAAGCATGTTAAGCAAGTCATCATAAGCACTGAGTACTGCCTGGTGCTTTTTCTTATCTTGTTTGAACCGTTGTTGAGTTTCGTTTATGCCTGCAACAAGGAATACTGATGTATTAGATTCCCTGTAACATGTATCTCGATTTCAAAGAAGACAATAAATGCTTTGAATGGTTGTACATCATTTCGGCAATGCTTCATGTTGCTACAGTCACTTGTGGTAAATATTGCTATGTTGCTACTTACAGCCTGACCCTTGTGATGCATAATGATATCACCATAGCAGCTTCCCTCTACTGTAAAGCAAATGCCCTCTCAGCATGATATCGTTAACATTATCACACAGCTTCACTTGTTATTTTTATCTCTTCTCATTTATATATCAATTCAATATATATGACTACATTGCATTAAAATATATATATATATATATATATATATATATATATATATATATATATATATATATATATATATATATATATATATATATTGTTCAGGTATATACCTTCCATCATACTGTCTTAAAGCTTCCATCAAGATATCTCTTATGATGTGTTGTCTCTTGTTTAAGCTAAACTCTTGTTTTGCAGGAATTCTTCTTTGATTTAGAAAGCCTTGACATTTTCAGATTCAGTTCAAATAATGTAATAGTTAGATATTAATGAAGAAATCTATCATTTCCTGTTTTAGATAGAATGAATAAGCATTGTGAATATCATGAATTACTTATTCTTCATGCGTTTTTTTCCTTTATTTCTCAAAATCTCACATTGTTGAAACACGAATGGCACGTGCACCATTTCGTAAGAGGTAAATTAATCCTAAGTTGATGATCCATATCAATGGCCATAGTCAGGGTGTGGACAAGACTTAGTATTTTTATCTTTTACGAAATAACACTGGATCCACATTAGATCCGTTTTCAAAATTCATCATATTTTCCTTAGATATTTTCTTCTTTTATCAGAATTTAACTTAAAATTAATTCAAAATATATACCAATGACCATAGTCAGGGTATATTGAGAGTTAATTTCATTTTAAATTCTATAAAAGCACCAAATGTGTTTCATTCTTCATCTGAATTTAAATATAGATTATTATATAATACATTCAATGACCATAGTCAATGATGTATTATATTTTTAATCTTATCTTAAATTCATTTAAAGAATGAAATAGCTTTTCAAAATTCAATTTTAAATTCTTTAAATTCATTCATCACTTAGGATAGAACTGCATCATGTTTTCAAAAATTCCTTTTTCAAAACTCCAAGTGATGTAAATATCTTCTTCAATCAATCTTCAATTCTTGTAAAATTCAATTCATCTTTTCATTTTCAATTCCATTTCATTTCCAATCTCAAAGTTCAATTTAACTTTGAGATTTCAAACTCATCTTATATTCAAAAACTCCAATTCAAATCAAGATTTCAAAGTTCAATTTGATTTTGAAATTTCAAATTCATTTTTTTATTCAATTCAAATTAGATTTCAAAGTTCAGTTTAACTTTGAAATTCTTGCTTCATTTTCTAAAATCCAAATTCAAGCTCCAAATTCAGATCCACTCCATTCTAGGATCCACAATCCAATTCCACTTTGTATCTCAGGTTTCAGATCCAATTTCATTCTAGGATCCAGAATCTATTTCCACTTTTGGATCTCAGGCTTCGGATCCAGGACCCATCTAAAGGTCCAGAATACAATTCTACCTTTGGATCTTAGACTTCAGATCCAATTCCATCTTAGGATCCAGAACTCAAATTCTACTTTGGATCTTAGACTTCAGATCCAATTCTACTTTAGGATCTAGAATCCAATTCTACTTTGGATCTTAGACTTCAGATCCAATTCCATCTTAGGATCCAGAACTCAAATTCTATTTTGGATCTCAGATTTCAGATCCAATTCCACTTTAGGATCTAGAATCCAATTCTACTTTGGATCTTAGACTTCGGATCCAATTCCATCTTAGGGTCTAGAGTCCAATTCTACATTGGATCTCAGACTTCAGAACCCAATTTTACATCGGATCTCAGATCTCAGATCTTAAAACCATTCTAAGATCCAATTCTACTTCAAAATCTGGATTTAAAATCCAAGTCCATTTTCAGATCCCATTTGAACTCCTAAATCCATTTCTACTTTTAAATACATTTGATCCTCTCAGACCCATTCTAAGATTCAAAATTCAATATCACTTCAAAACTTCATCTTCTTCTCCTAAATCCATGATTAAATTCAAAGTCCATTTTCTGACTTTGAAACTTCATTTCCTTTCATTTCAAAGCTTTTAAATCATTCTTTCTCAAAATCAAGATTTATTCTTCCAATTCTGATTTACTTCGAAGACTTAGAACTTCTCTGATCTATCTCAAGTTCTAAAGTTAGATTCAAACATTTCTTCACTCCCTTATCAAGTTCATCTCAGAATACTTGGAATTTTTTCAAAAACATCTTTTAGAAAGAGCATACATCCTTGCATTGCACAAGCATGACTCTCTGTGCATTTAGAGTTAGAATAAATTCTTAGATTATATTTAGGCAAAGCAAAAGGCATAGATTCGATCCTTCGTTCGATTACCCCTGGTAAAGGCGCCAGGAACGGTCGAACCTCGTACCGACGAGCGAATCCTGTCTCCCAATTTTCCCGCAATAATTTTCAAAACGGAGGCGAGTTAAATTTCTAAATACTTTTCAAATCAAGGTCAAGTGAGACCGCGCAAAATAGTTCCTCTTCTCTCTTTCTTTCTTTCTTTTCTCTTCTCTTTCTCTTTTCTTTCTTTTATTTTTACTCCCTTCAAAAAGGAGGAAAATAGAAGTTGGAAAAGGAAAAGAGAAGGAAGAGAGAGAAACCACGAGAGAATAGGAAAAATTTTGCGATGATCACAGTTTTGGCGACCGTGATGGGACCTTGTCTTCCTCCGGTTGAATCTATGCCTTCGCTTTGCTTTAATATTTTCTAAGTCTTTATTCTTTTATGTCAGCTACATTTTCCATGCAAACCTTAGGAACCTAGACTCTGTCCTAAGCTGACATTATTGCATATAGGATCTAAGTATGGTTTGGTAGGACCATATTGAAGAGATTATTCCATGTTCACATTAGACTTAGGTCTTAAATACAACTCTCCTCAATTTTAGGGATTGAATGCGAACAATGTATGCAAGTGTATGCTTCTTCTCATTTAAATCTATCTCTTTAGGACTTGCATTAGAGCCATCTGATTTCTTGCATGTTGATCATATTTTAAAAACATCCCTACCTATATTGTCCCGGTCTTCACGTTGCTGGGCTGTCTCACTGAACCATAGTTCGGGAGAGAGCCTCACAACTGGACCACTTATTTGGGTTCGCGCCCCCTACCACGTACCTAAGGGCCATAGTCCGAGGTATATCGGTAGGTGCTCAAGGATGTTGGGAAGCCATTACCTTAGAACCGGAGAGATATTTTATGCCACGTACTTCGAGCTTTGGCTTGAGTATATCAGCATACCTTGATTGGAATAAGATGATATAAATCTTAGAGTTAGGATTAAGGTCCTATCAGCCATTTTAAATATTGCATATAGAGTCAGCTTTAGGGAGTGTTGTTTGTGCATCCTTGCTTGTATATCTGTGATTGTATGATATTTTATATATATATCTTCCTTATATTTTCCAAAACCCTGGGTATATATTATTCAAAATTTCCTCTTTTAAAAACCCAGGAGTATTGCCTTTTCTTTCTGATTTCTTCAAAATCTTTTTGATCCTGCCTGCTATTTTTCAAAAAAATTTAAATCCTTGTCATCTATTTTCAAAATTTGTTTTCCTCCATCATGAGAGAAATGATATTGCCTATGAGGATTTTCAAAATCATAAAATTCCTTCTAAAAAGTCTTCAAAAGATTCAAATATTTTTTATCTAAATCCCTTTTAAATAAACTAACATGTTGATTTTCCTTTTTCAAATTAGGTTTTGAAAACCATTTGTCTTCAAAATCATCACCTCATGTTTTGTTTTCTATTTCAAAACTGGTTTTTAAACCACTATCCTCGAAATCAAACCTCATGATGATCTCTCATGATGATTCTCCTTTTTAAAGGATCAGATCTCACGCTGATCGTTCTTCTTACAAATGATTTCTCACTTATCTTTTAAATAAACATTTTCCTTCCAAGATCCCATATGCAGGCAGGATCAGAAAAACTCCTTTTTCTCAAATCTTATAAATTTTCAGTTAATTTTTGGTATTTTTTTTATCTGTTTCATTCATTTTATTCATATTTTATCAAGTTTACATCAATTTTATCAAGTTTATCAAAAATTTTCCTCAAATTCCATTAAATTTTATCAATTCTTGTACCCTTTCAGATTAAGGGATAAACTTGATGCCTCTTTCCCATGAGGTATTTTCTAAATATTCTTTGTGGCCCCTTTCAGGTTAAGGGAAAAACCTGACCCTCGTTATCCGAGGTATTCCCGCTCAGGTTAAGGGATAAACCTGACCCTCGTTGTCCGATGTGTTCCCATTCAGGATAAGGGATAATCCTGAGACCCCTCGTAGGAGCCACAATGCTATCTATGAGGATTCTTTTGTAAATACAAGTTTTGCCAATCTTTATTGATTTTCTAGATTTATATCAATTTTCCTTCATTAAATTTTCTTAAATTCTATCTTTTTTTTCTCACTCAGGATAAGGGATAATCCTGAAACCCCTCGTAGGAGCGATAACGCTACCTATGAGGATTCTTTTGTAAATAAAGTTTCGTCAACCTTCATTGATTTTATAAATTTATATCAATTTCTCTTTATTAAAATTCCTTAAATTCTTTTTCTCATTCAGGATAAGGGATAATCTTGAGACCTCTCGTAGGGGCAACAATGCTACCTATGAGAATTCTTTTTGCAAATACAAGTTTTATCGATCTTTATTGATTTCTAAATTTATATCAATTTCTCTTCAAATTCTATTCTTTTCCCCATTCAGGATAAGGGATAATCCTGAAACCCCTCATAGGAGCCACAACGCTACCTATGAGGATTCTTTTATAAATACAAGTTTTGTTAATCTTTGTTGATTTTCTAGATTTATATCAATTTCTCTTCATTAAATCTCTTTAAATTCTATTCTTGTTCCCATTCAGGATAAAGGAAAATCCTGAGACCTCTCGTAGAGGCAACAATGCTACCTATGAGAATTCTTTTTGCAAATACAAGTTTTATCGATCTTTATTGATTTCTAAATTTATATCAATTTCTCTTCAAATTCTATTCTTTTCCCCATTTAGGATAAGGGATAATCCTGAAACCCCTTGTAGGAGCCACAACGCTACCTATGAAGATTCTTTTGTAAATACAAGTTTTGTTAATCTTTGTTGATTTTCTAGATCTATATCAATTTCTCTTCATTAAATCTCTTTAAATTCTATTCTTGTTCCCATTCAGGATAAAGGAAAATCCTGAGACCTCTCGTAGGGGCAACAATGCTACCTATGAGAATTCATTTTGCAAATACAAGTTTTATCGATCTTTATTGATTTCTGAATTTATATCAATTTCTCTTCAAATTCTATTCTTTTTCCCATTTCAGGATAAGGGATAATCCTGAGATCACTCATAGGGGCAACAATGCTACCTGTGAGAATTCTTTTTACAAAAATAAATCAATTTCCTCAAATGTTCTACATTTTTTTTCAAAGTTATATATCCTTCTGTCTTCTCAAAGTTCATTCTTTTTATATTCCCCGCCAAGGTAAGGGTTTAATCCTGAAAATTAGACCGCATACCTGGTCCATCTAAATCATAGATCATAAAATTCTAAATCTTGTCATATCCCTTCTAAATTCAAGTCTCAGGTTATCTCTTCATAAAATCTTCTATTTTCCCCTTCAGGTTAAGGGATAAACCTGAATCATTCTTTTCCTAATCTCTCATCAAATGTATATTCTTTTCCCTTTCAGGTCAAGGGGTAAACCTGAATCATTCCTTTCTAAATTCTCATCAAATGTCTATTCTATTTTCCCTTCAGGATAAAGGATAATCCTAAAACCCCGGCCATTCTTCTTGCTTCGATCTCTAAATATCTTAAATAGGCCGATCTCCTTCCCGACTCTCGGTTGGAAAAACCCGGTGCTCGCACTGGTTATTTTGCTAAAAGTTTTTAAAATCTAAAGATCAAGTTCAGTCATCGTATTGGTTGTCTTTCAAAAGTCTTAATCTTAAATCAGGTCGTTAAATGATTAAATGAAATGTCCCAGCTACTTCGCTGGTCGTTAAATGATTAAATGAAATGTCCCAGCTACTTTGCTGGTCGTTAAATGATTAAATGAAATGTCCCAGCTACTTCGCTGGTCGTTAAATGATTAAATGAAATGTCCCAGCTACTTCGCTGGTCGTTAAATGATTAAATGAAATGTCCCAGCTACTTCGCTGGTTGTTAAATGAAAGGTCCCAGTTTTTACTGGTCGTTAAATGAAATGTTTCAACTCCTTCGTTGGTCGTTAAATGAAATGTCCCAGCTACTTCGTTGGTCGTTAAATGAAAGATTCCAGCTACTTCGCTGGTCGTTAAATGAAAGGTCCCAGTTTTTACTGGTCATTAAATGAAATGTTCCAGCTCCTTCGTTGGTCGTTAAATAAAAGGTCCCAGTTTTTACTGGTCGTTAAATGAAAGGTTCCAACTACTTCGTTGGTCGTTAAATGAAAGGTTCCACTTTTACTGGTCAGAATGTCCAAAATCATAAATTGCAACTAAAGGTCGTATCAAAATCTATATTGAGTGATTATTTCATAAAGAATTCATGAAAAAATTGCCAATTTGCTAAAAGTATTTGTTGATTCCAATATTCTTAAATGCACAAAAGAATTACCTCGAATTACCTCTAGTATTTTCTTCATAAAAGGTGAAACTTTTTGCGAAAAGAAGTAAAATTCAAATCTTTTTTCTGTTGATCAACCAAAAGGATGAAAGAAATATCCTCGGTATGATTAGTGAAATAAATATTCGATGACATTGAAAAGCCGGAGGTGAATTGATATTGATCATAGTTATGACGCATGTTTTAAAATGACTTTCTGGCAATTAGACAGTAGAAATATCCTGAGTGATAAAAAGAAACCACTCAATCCATATCTCCTTATCCATTTTAAAAAGCTGCAATCAAATATCTGCAAAAAGGATCTCTCAATTGTCGCCAAGATGAAGGCGAATTAAGAGAGTAGACCCTCGGAGCCAAAGAAGATTTGGATCATCTACCGAGATGAAGGAGTTTGTGAAGGATCCTTCCAGGGAAAGTTCAGATCACCGTCGAGATGAAGGCGAGTGTGATGGACCTACCGACAAACCCTAAATGATATTTGATTTCTGCTATCATCTAAAGACCTTTGAGCCAATACCATCATATATAATCCCTGAGATAAAAGAAGGATCAGACATCTCCGAGATGAAGGAGTTTGTGATGTACCCTTCCATGAAAAGAGAGAAAAAAAGTCAGAACACAACCAAATGAAGGATGATGTAAAAGCCCGAAAAAGCTCAATGACTCAAAAAGAGTGCAAGAAAGATCATCATGGGAAAACACCCAGATATCAAACTGTCGAAATTGCCAGAAGTTATCTTTTCCTATGCGAAATTCTTTTATCAATATCTCTTCACTACTTGCTTTTGTGAAATTAAGAATATTTCTTCTTTTCTTATATCAGGGAAATGGATAACTTCCTTGAAGAAAATCATCAGCGCTAAAATTTTGAATTTGACTCTTAAGACTAAGAAGTTAACCTCGTTGGAGGAAATACTCTAGGTAAAAGAGGGAATATCTTTGCACACATGTGCACATTATTCAAGCATTGAAGTCAATTATAAATTTGTCTTATTGGCAAAATTTTCTAGATATTCTAGGAATGAAATAAGTATTCAATGTCCATTTTGATACAACCTAGCGTTGTTTATATCTTCCAGAAGAGTTACCCCATTCAGTTAAAGTATCTCTCCTATCCCATTACGGTTTCAAGAAATCCGTATGGTTGTTCCCACTCAGGTTAAGGGTCAAAACCTGTATTTTCTGCGAGAGGTCATTAAATTCAAAAGCTGATTTAGTCTCAACAATGAGACGTCCAAGTTCGTCCCTTTTTCAAAGCTTTAGGGAACCCCCTTTTCCTTCTTCCTTTCGCAAACCCCTTTCAGATTTGTTCGTCCAAACTCCAGAGGTCCCATCATGGTTTCTTCACTCGAGGATTCCGTATGGTCGTCCCCTTCAGGTCAAGGGTTAACCCTGAACCTCGCCCCTCGAGGTATCTTCCTTTTCAGGTTTTGGTTAAACCTGAATCTCGTTCCAACGAGCTTTCCCTCATTTTGACGAGGCATTTTCTTCCAGTCCCATCATGGCTCTTCCCCATCAAGGAATCCATGCTTTGTATATCCATCCGGAATAACATCCTACTTGAGTTTCATCTCATGAGGCGTTTTCTCAAAAATGTCCTATCAAGGTCATCACATATTCCTTTCCCCATTCAGGTTCTTTTGAGATATATTCGTCCCATCCAGGTTAAGGGCTAAACCTGAGTCATTCTGAAAAGCTGATCTTGTCTCACCCATGAGACTTGATCAAAATTCTTATCTTTCATCATTTCGGGATCTTCACCCAGAGTCCCATCATGATTTCCTCATCTCTATTATTTAGTCATATCACTCCTGAGGATTTCGTCTCCCCCAAACCATTCAGGATAAGGTTTTAAGCCTGAAAAGCCATAATTCTTCCACACCCAGTTCAGATCTGCTGACTGGGGCATTTTCAAAATTTGGAGTGTTATCTTTGCCACTAAGCTTGGCTTTCAACCGGCTTAGTATCAAAGAGGGGCATCTGTGAACACCCCAAATTTTTCAAAATCTTTTTAAATATTCCCTTTTTGCCCCTAAATTCATTTTTGAGCAAATGAGTCATTTTAAATCTAAATTCCAGTTCATTTCTCAAGCTTTGCTGAAATTAAATTCATTTTATATGTTTAAATTGATTTCAGATCTGGATCCATTGTCCAGATCCAAAATTGAGTCTCATTGTCCAATTTTTAAAGAAAATACCAAAAATAGTTTTCGAATAACTCGGACAGTCCATCCGACACCCGTTTGGATCTATCATGTTATATTTCTTGATTCAAGTATCAAAACTCGAACATTTTCTCAAAAACCTGGGTCCAAACCCTCTTTTTTAAAGAAATTTTCCTGAAATGGTATGAAATTCTAAGGAAAATACTTTTGTAAATATTCCTTTTAGAAAAATACAAAAAAAGTTAGGGTTTAGTCTTTGTTTTCTCAGATTTTTATTCCAAAAAATACAAAAAAATAAAAATACTCAGAAAAGAACAAAAAAAATCAAAAATAAATGAAGAAAATTGCAAAATGGTTTTTAGAAACCCATTTTAGAGAAAACTTTTTAAAGAAGCCCTTCCGTGGAAAAACCTGATTTTCGTTTAAAAGTCGAAGTTAGGGTTTTTGAAAACCCCAACTCTCGCCATCTTCCTTCCTTGACCTCAGCCGCCTCTCTCTCTCTCCTCCATGGCCCTCTTTCTCTCCTTCTTCGTCCATCGCGAAAAAAAAATCTCCATTCTTAGCCTCTCCATCGCCCACCAACGGCCTCTCCTTCTGAGGATCACCCTCCGATCACCCATGTGCCTCCAACAGCTTCATCTTCAGTCCGTTCATCCCCCAACCAAAACCCTTCTCTTCCTCTTTAAAAGAGGAACACGCAGGGGAAGCAAAGGACCACTTCCTCACCTTAGCATCTTCTTCGCCCATTATCACCCCTCCACCTTCTTCTCCTTCACGGATCTGCTTTTCACTCCTCCCGTTTCCTGTAAATGACTCTCATTATCCTCTCAATCGATGGCTTCCACCCCTCCATCCTCCTGTGTATACAACCCTTCTTTATTTCCTCTTCTCTTCTCTCCTATTTTCCCTTCCTGCTTTATCTTCTCCACCATGTATTTCGTTCAGCTCCAGCAATACAGTTAAGTCCTGCAATGAAGGGCCAAGGTAAGTGTCGTTTCCTTCATTTTCCCTTTTATATTTCCTTCACCTTATAGCAACCATCGTGGTGTCATTTTGTTTGTTGCAAAACTGACCTACGTATATGAAAGATTAACAGGAACGAATGTGTTCCAACAAATTTTTCTTTCTTTCTTCTTTCTTTTTTTTTCATTTTAATTTCTGTTTGTGTCACGATCTGTTCTTTTTTTTTTTTACCTTGATTCCAGTTTTATTTCCAGTTGCTCCGATTCTTGCTTAATTTCTCGATTTTGATTTTGTTTTGATCCCCTGTTTTAATCCCTCCCCATTCCTTTCTTCATACGGGAGTATTACTATCGGTATTTTCGCTTTGGTTTTACATTCCAGGTTATATTCGATTTATTTGAATATCCGAAATCCGCTGTCTATTTCAGTGGATTTGTTTTTTTTTTTTTCATAGAAGTTTGGTTTTCAGCACTTGAGTTAGTATGGAGACTACCTTTGCTTGATTTGGAAATGTATGCAGTTCAGAGGTTTCAATAGTAAAGATTTTGAGTATTTTGGTGTTGAATCTCATCCAGAATCGTCCAAACTGCCTCTAGGATTGGAGGCTTTCTTGTTCCTTTTTTTTTTCTTGATTTTCGGTATTCCTATTGAATTTGATCCTGTAACATGAGCAGGATCATGTTAGCTCTATCGCACAGATTGGCTAGTTGGAATCTGTCTAGCAAATGAGGGTTCTAAATTAAATGGCATGTTCTTCTTTGGTTTATGATATGATCTTCTCCCAAACTTGGTATATAATATGAATTATGGATTATATTGTTCTGATACGTGGTTTAATTAACTGGATGGGTTGTCAGTTGTGCTTATAATTTCATCGTAATTGGATTATATGTTGGTTATGTCTCTCATTCTTGCTTTGATATAGCAAAACCACATCCGTTTAGGCATGTAGACTTTTCGGTGAATGCCTCACGCCTTTGAACATGAGGTATCAAGCCTGCTGACTTTCTTCTTATTCCTCAGATCTATTGACACCGGTTTCACTGCCTGCATTTTTTTTTTAGAGGCAATAAATTTTATTCTCACCATCTTTTTTTTGGGTAGCAGAGGCAATTTAGAGCAAATGTATAATTGATTCTGTGGAATTGGACACTTCAGGTTCTATTTGTAAGAATAATTTGAACAATGGTACCTCGTATAAACCAAACGTAACCATGTCAGTTTCGATGAAGGACCTGGATTCTGTTTTTCAAGGAGCTGGACAAAAGGTTATTGCGAAATTAACAGAGGGGAAGCAATCCATGTATCATATAGGGATTCAAAGCTTACTCGGCTTCTCCAATCCTCTCTTAGTAGCCATGGTTTTGTATCTGTTTAATTTCATAGTTGAAATTGAGCAACACTGATGCAATAGGTTGTATAGAATTTGCAAGAAAAGCTTCCCTGTATGAATGGCCAATTGACCATTAATATGAACATCTGTTTAAGAGGGAAATGACAGAATCTACGTGCTGATTACCCGAGTTCATTCAGGAACAGCGAAGCTCTGCTGTATGTCGTCCCCTCAGGTAAGGAAATTGCTTTGTGTAAAAACCATGCTTGGTTCCTTGAATATCAATACATATTATTCCTTGCATTAGCACAAGGAAGGTTTTTTTTTCTTTCAATCAGCTGTAACATAAGTGCAGATATCGGATGGAGATTACGAGGATTATGAAAGGGTTGGTCGAATCTTAGCCCGACATGGCAATGAAGGCTACCTCGTTGGCAGATGGGATTCATGGCCCATCTTGTCATTAGCTAACTATTTTATTTGGGCCTAAATTCCAACAAGTCTTGTAACAGGTGAGAAGCAAAAGGCTAAACTCTTAGAGTTGACTGAAATCAGCTTGCTATGACGGCGGGAAAAATCCTGACAAATTGATCGAAGCTATATTCAATGCGTGTCATATTGGAGTGGTGTTCTCTATACTGATATCTTCGCATCTAATACCTCTACCATTTTGGGAGTCATTAACCGGATATCTGGAGCCTCATGATTGGCATTCAAAGTCCTCCAGCTCATGGTAATTTCAATTGTTTCCACACAGAAATTCATGTTTTACAGGTATTTTTCACACCTCATTTCCTATGATTTCTGCTGGTATTTGTTGATATCATGTTCATTCACTTCTCTATATCTCATTAGTTACTTATTTCCAGTATTTTATTTGGCATGCTACTACTTCTGACATGTTTAGATCATTAACTTAGGCATCATTGTATCATACTATTTACTCCCCATTGTATCTGATTGCACCCTGTATTCTGCAACATAAAAATGGTTAGTATATGATAATCTTAAACCTGCCATTGGCATCAATTAACTCAGAGCATGAAAAGTATCATTTGGGGAATCGCCCATAGGTGATATTGGGTTACTTCATTCTGTAAGAATCGATTGTTAAAGCTAACCTAATGGCTGGAACCACCTTTGTGAAGCCCATTAGATTCAGGAAATTGACCTACTGCGAGAGGTGGATTTAGAACATTGTGCCAAGTGTATTCAGTTTGTCGGAAGGGACTGCCAAAATCTGGTAACAATTTGTGTTTGAGCAAAATTTCGATGAAGATCATTTGTCATAAAAACCCTGTTAAATCCCGGCTGCCATTGGAATGATATTGTTATTTGGGAATATGTTGAAAGTTCTATCTGGTGAATGTCAGCTTTTTGAATCTATTGTGAAGGTTAAGCGACCTGATTTTTTGAATCAATGATCGGATATCTGTATCTGATTCTTGCCACTTTTTTTGTTGACATCGAAAATCAAGCAGTGGGGCTATCTATCTTTCGATGAACTGCTGATTCATAGACCAGACTGAATTTCAAACTTATTATTGATTAAGTGTTGATCTTTTCAATGTCTGAAATTCATCTATCAAAATTTCCTTCTGATCCACTAAACAAACAGAGTTGGATCTATTACATTGGGCCTTGATCATAAGCATGTTAAGCAAGTCATCATAAGCACTGAGTACTGCCTGGTGCTTTTTCTTGTCTTGTTTGAACCGTTGCTGAGTTTCGTTTATGCCTGCAACAAGGAATACAGATGTATTAGATTCCCTGTAACATGTATCTGGATTTCAAAGAAGACAATAAATGCTTTGAATGGTTGTACATCATTTCGGCAATGCTTCATGTTGCTACAGTCACTTGCGGTAAATATTGTTGTGTTGCTACTTACATCCTGACCCTTGTGATGCATAATGATATCACCATAGCAGCTTCCCTCTACTGTAAAGCAAATGCCCTCTCAGCATGATATCGTTAACATTATCACACAGCTTCACTTGTTATTTTTATCTCTTCTCATTTATATATCAATTCAATATATATGACTGCATTGCATTAAAATATATATATATATATATATATATATATATATATATATATATATATATATATATATATATATATATATATATATATTGTTCAGGTATATACCTTCCATCATACTGTCTTAAAGCTTCCATCAAGATATCTCTTATGATGTGTTGTCTCTTGTTTAAGCTAAACTCTTGTTTTGCAGGATTTCTTCTTTGATTTAGAAAGCCTTGACATTTTCAGATTCAGTTCAAATAATGTAATAGTTAGATATTAATGAAGAAATCTATCATTTCCTGTTTTAGATAGAATGAATGAGCATTGTGAATATCATGAATTACTTATTCTTCATGTGTTTTTTTCCTTTATTTCTCAAAATCTCACAGTGGTGAAACACGAATGGCACGTGCACCATTTAGTAAGAGGTAAATTAATCCTAAGTTGATGATCCATATCAATGGCCATAGTCAGGGTGTGGACAAGACTTAGTATTTTTATCTTTTACGAAATAACACTGGATCCACATTGGATCCATTTTCAAAATTCATCATATTTTCCTTAGATATTTTCTTCTTTTATCAGAATTTAACTTAAAATTAATTCAAAATATATACCAATGACCATAGTCAGGGTATATTGAGAGTTAATTTCATTTTAAATTCTATAAAAGCCCCAAATGTGTTTCATTCTTCGTCTGAATTTAAATATAGATTATTATATAATACATTCAATGACCATAGTCAATGATGTATTATATTTTTAATCTTATCTTAAATTCATTTAAATAATGAAATAGCTTTTCAAAATTCAATTTTAAATTCTTTAAATTCATTCATCACTTAGGATAGAACTGCATCATGTTTTCAAAAATTCCTTTTTCAAAACTCCAAGTGATGTAAATATCTTCTTCAATCAATCTTCAATTCTTGTAAAATTCAATTCATCTTTTCATTTTCAATTTCATTTCATTTCCAATCTCAAAGTTCAATTTAACTTTGAGATTTCAAACTCATCTTATATTCAAAAACTCCAATTCAAATCAAGATTTCAAAGTTTAATTTGATTTTGAAATTCCAAATTCATTTTTTTATTCAATTTAAATTAGATTTCAAAGTTCAGTTTAACTTTGAAATTCTTGCTTCATTTTCTAAAATTCAAATTCAAGCTCCAAATTCAGATCCACTCCATTCTAGGATCCAGAATCCAATTCCACTTTGGATCTCAGGTTTCAGATCCAATTCCATTTTAGGATCCAGAATCTATTTCCACTTTTGGATCTCAGGCTTTAGATCCAGGACCCATCTTAAGGTCCAGAATACAATTCTACCTTTGGATCTTAGACTTCAGATCCAATTCCATCTTAGGATCCAGAACTCAAATTCTACTTTGGATCTCAGACTTCAGATCCAATTCCACTTTAGGATGTAGAATCCAATTCTACTTTGGATCTTAGACTTCAGATCCAATTCCATCTTTGGATCCAGAACTCAAATTCTACTTTAGGATCTCAGATTTCAGATCCAATTCCACTTTAGGATCTAGAATCCAATTCTACTTTGGATCTTAGACTTCGGATCCAATTCCATCTTAGGGTCTAGAGTCCAATTCTACATTGGATCTCAGACTTCAGATCCAAATCTATCTTAGGATCCATAACCCAATTTTACATCGGATCTCAGATCTCAGATCTTAAAACCATTCTAAGATCAAATTCTACGTCAAAATCTGGATTTAAAATCCAAGTCCATTTTCAGATCCCATTTGAACTCCTAAATCCATTTCTACTTTTAAATACATTTGATCCTCTCAGACCCATTCTAAGATTCAAAATTCAATATCACTTCAAAACTTCATCTTCTTCTCCTAAATCCATGATTAAATTCAAAGTCCATTTTCTGACTTTGAAACTTCATTTCCTTTCATTTCAAAGCTTTTAAATCATTCTTTCTCAAAATCAAGATTTATTCTTCCAATTCTGATTTACTTCGAAGACTTAGAACTTCTCTGATCTATCTCAAGTTCTAAAGTTAGATTCAAACATTTCTTCACTCCCTTATCAAGTTCATCTCAGAATACTTGGAAATTTTTCAAAAACATCTTTTAGAAAGAGCATACATCCTTGCATTGCACAAGCATGACTCTCTGTGCATTTAGAGTTAGAATAAATTCTTAGATTATATTTAGGCAAAGCAAAAGACATAGATTCGATCCTTTGTTCGATTACCCCTGGTAAAGGCGCCAGGAACGGTCGAACCTCGTACCAACGAGCGAATCCCGTCTCCCAATTTTCCCGCAATAATTTTCAAAACGAAGGCGAGTTAAATTTCTAAATACTTTTCAAATCAAGGTCAAGTGAGACCGCGCAAAATAGTTCCTCTTCTCTCTTTCTTTCTTTCTTTTCTCTTCTCTTTCTCTTTTCTTTCTTTTATTTTTACTCCCTTCAAAAAGGAGGAAAATAGAAGTTGGAAAAGGAAAAGAGAAGGAAGAGAGAGAAACCACGAGAGAATAGGAAAAATTTTGCGATGATCACAGTATGTCTCCCAGCAATCTATCAAAGGCCAAGTAATTGCAGATAAATTTGCAGATTTTCCTCTAGCAGAGGATGTTAAAGCCAAGGATAATTTCCCCGATGAGCGGATCTGCAATATTCAACAATTCCCAATTTAGAATTTATTCTTCGACGGTTCCAAGATTATGGCAGGCATAGGAATCGGGATTCTGCTAATCACATCAGAGAAAGAGATGATCCCCTTTTCTCTCAAACTAGATTTTCAGTGCACTCATAATATGGCCGAGTATGAAGCTTTAATACAAGGTCTGAAAATTCTACAGGATTTCAATGTCAAAAGAGTGCATGCTTATGGCGACTCTTTGCTCATCGTCAATCAAGTCCTAGCTGAATGGCAAGTGAAGGATCAAAAATTACTTTCTTATCAGAAGATTGTCTCAGCTCTTGTTGACAAATTCGAAGAATTCCAACTTTTTCATATCAAGAGAGACTTCAATCAAGTTATAGACAATTTAGCCAATCTGGGATCCATTATGTCTTTTAAGAGCAGAGAGTCTTGTTGCTCCTTTGAAATTGGCAGTCTCGATCAACCTGATTTCGTCCCAGTAGAGCAGATAAACCAGGCTGAGCAAAAGAAAAAGCCCTGGTACCATGACATCAAAAATTTCATTGAAACTGGCGAATTTCCTCTAGAATTCTCAAAGAAAGAGCAATGAGCAATTCAACGCATGTCTGCTCGATATTTTATTCTTGTCGACATCCTCTATCGTCGTTGATTCAGCTCTGAATATTCCAGATGTTTGGATGAAGAAGAAGCCAAAAAAGTTGTACAAAAAGCACATTAAGGCATTTGCGGTGGTCATGTTGGCTACCAAACTCTTGTCAAGCAAATCATTCGAGCAGGATATTACTAGAGAACTATGCAACAAGATTGCTATCGTTTTGTGAAGAAGTGCGTTCAATGCCAGATGCATGCACCTTCCATTCATGTGCCAACGACATATTTGCAATCTGTCATCTCGCCATGGCCATTTTCTATGTGGGCTTTTGATGTTGTAGGCCCCATTACTCCTGCTTCAAATGGCCACAAATATTTTCTTGCCGCAACAGAATATTTTACTAAATGGGTAGAAGCAGTCACTCTACGCACAGTAGAAGGTCGACATGTGGTCTTATTCATCCACAAGAATATCCTGTGTCGCTTTGGTATACCGCATGATATTGTGTCAGACAATGGAAGTCATTTCAAGAATGAGAGGATGAGGACTTTCTGTTCAAAGTTCAGAATCCATCATCATTTCTTTGCTCCTTATTATCCTCAAGGAAATGGTCAAGCAGAGGCCGCCAATAAGATTCTGATTCGAATCCTGGAGCGAACTTTGGAAACAGGCCGTGATTGGCATGAAAAGATCCATGATGCATTGTGGGCATACAGAACCACCATTCGAACTCCAACTAATGCTACTCCGTCAGAACTTGTCTACGGAACTGAAGTAGTACTGCCTCTACATGTTCAAAAACCTGCTCTAAAATTTGCATCACTTCTGGAATTACCTCTTGATCAGTATCAGCAACAGCGGCTAGTACAACTTGATTTGCTTGATGAAAGAAGACTCAGAGCAGCGGAGCATGCTCAATCGTATCGTCAAATGATATCCAAACAATATGCAAAATTTGTCATTGAAAGAAATTTTAGAGTCAATGATCTAGTACTCAGATCAACGACTTATCTCAAGCACCGCCCAGGTGGCAAGTGGTCACCAAATTAGGAAGGTCCCTATGTTGTCAAAGAGGCATTACCTCGTAATTCATATCGGCTCATCAATGCCGACAGAGTGGAATTGTCATATCCCATCAATGCTCGACATTTGAAAAAAATCTATACTTAAATCATGTCTTATTCTTTGTAATTCCTCCAAATTTTGTTCAATAATGGGTAAATTATTCTTTCCCAGTTATATTGGGGCATTTTTAAAATTTTGTTTTTATCTACAAATACCCTGTATGCAGGCAGGATAAACAAATCTCTCATTCTGCATGCATATGCACTCATTTATATTATTTTCATATTTGCATACATCTGCATTCATTTGTATCGGTATTCATTGGCATGCCTCTGCATCAAGTTCATTACCCATTCAGGATAAGGGATAATCCTGAGACCTCGACAATCATTCTCGTTACAATTCTCAAATACTTTAAGAGCATAGGCCTCTTTCAAAAATTCAAGTCTCAAGATACAGTGCTTGAACTGGTACATTTTCAAAATTCAATGCTCAAACGGGTACATTTTCAAAACCCAGTGCTCGAACTGGTACATTCTTAAAATCCAATGCCTATATTTTCAAAACCCGGTATTCATACCAGTGTTCTTTTAAAATTGAGCACTTGTGTCAGTGTCTCATTGGTTGGCCATGTCAGTCGACCTCTTGGGTTCTGTCTTTGTGTTGATTATTCATCAAAATTCAAGTTCCAATTACCAATTTCGGCCCTCGGGCCATCCAATTATCAATTTTGGCCCTTGGGCCACCCAATTACCAATTTCGGCCCTCGGGCCATCCAATTACCAATTTCGTCTCTTGGGCCACCCAATTACCAATTTCAGCCCTCGGGCCACCCAAATACCAATTTCGGCCCTTGGGCCACCCAATTTCTAATTTCGACCTTCGGGTCAATCAATTTCCAAATTTCCAAATTTCTAATTTCGACCTTCAGGTCAATCAATTTCCAAATTTCCAATTTTGACCTTTAGGTCAATCAATTCCAATTTCGACCTTCGGGTCAATCAATTTCCAATTTTCAATTTTCGATTTCCAATTTCCAATTTCCAATTTCCAATTTCCAATTTCCAATTTCCAATTTCCAATTTCCAATTTCCAATTTTCAATTTTCAATTTCCAATTTCCAATTTCCAATTTCCAATTTCCAATTTCCAATTTCCAATTTTCAAATTCCAAATTTCAAATTTCGACCTTTGGGTCAATCAATTTCCAATTTCCAATTTCCAATTTCCAATTTCCAATTTCCAATTTCCAATTTCCAATTTCCAATTTCCAATTTGGTCACTCAATACCAATTTCAGTCATTTCCTCTTGCAAGAGACCCTTTTTATAGGGAGAGTTCAAGGGAGCTCATTCTTTTCGCATGTTATCCTTTGTTCACTTAGCCCCTGTTCAGGGAGAGTTTAAAGGGACTCGTGTCTTTGTGAACCGTTTGCAAAACAAAATTCCAATTTCATAACAAGAAACCCTTAGTTCAGGGAGAGCTTCGACGAAAGTTTGCTTTCCTTGTGACCACAATTTCATACTAGGCCATTTCATCATGGAGGACCCTCTTTTCGGGGAGAGTGTGATGGACTCGTTCATTTATGACCAATTCACCGACCTCACCATTACAGTCCCCCTTTCCATAAGAGAAGCCTAATGTTAGGAAGTTTTGACGAAAGCTTAATTTCTCTTTGAAAGTTCATTTTGCAAACACCTCCTCTTCAGGGAAGAGAGGAGTAATTTATATTTCCCATTTCTGAAACTTCACCTTTGAGGAAAGGAGAAGAAAATTTCTGTCATGGATGCATTGAGTTGTGCTTTAAATGCTCGCTTTCACAAAGGAGGTCAAGAAAATCTTGCCAATTTGTCATTAAATATTTATTGATTTCAAAAATCTTTTTTGCATAAAATCTTTACCTCAGAATACCTTCAGTATTACTTCCAAAAGGACAAAGCTTTCACAAAGAAAGATTCAAAATTCAAACTCTTTCTATTGGCCAACCAAAAGGATGAAGAATAAATCCTCGATATGGCCAGCAAAGAAAATTCAATGTTGTTGCAAAGCCATAAGTGATCGGTATTGATCGCAGTCAATGGCACAATTTTAAAGATCATTCTTGGAAAATAAAGCAGTCGAAATATCCTGGGTGATACAAAAAAATTCATTCAATTTTCATATCTCCTCAATCACCTAAGCTGCAATTAAATATCTGCAAAAGGGATCTCTCAATTGTCATCAAGATGAAGACGAATTATGCGAGTTAGACCTCCGGGGCCAAAGAAGATTTGTATCATCTCAAAGATGAAGGAGTTTGTGACGGATCCTTCCAGGGAAAGTTCAGATCATCATCAAGATGAAGGCGACTGCGATGAGCCTCCCGACAAACCCTAAAGGATATTTAATTTCTGCTATCATCAAGAGATTTCCAACCAAAGAGCCAATAACCGTCAATATAATCCCTGAGAGAAAAGATGGATCGGAACATCTCTGAGATGAAGGAGTTTGTGACGTGTTTTTCCAAAAAAAAAAGAGAGAAAAGTCAGGACATCTCCAAAATGAAGGATGATGTAATCCCCAAAAACCCAAGAGAGCTCTAATTCTGCCAATAAAAAAAAAAAAAAGTGGGCAGAAAGATCATCCTGAGAAAAGAATCCTAGGATATCAGACTGCCAAGTCTGTCAAGAATTCTCTTTAATTTTGTGAAATTCTATTATCAATATTCTTTCACCAATTGCTTTCATAATATCAAGAATACTCTCTTTTATGTTCATATCAAGGAAATTGATAGCTTCCTTGAAAGAAAGTCAATTGCAAGCAATTTGAATTCAAATCTTGATTCTACGGAGTTAAGCCCAGTCAGAAGTAATACTTCAGGTAGAAAAGAGGAAATACTTTAAAACCAATGTGCATCATTTCCAATTATTTTGAATAAACAACAATTTTTCAACATTTTGACAATATTTTCTAGCCATCTTGGCGTGAAGAAAGAGCTTGAGGTTCATCTTTGGCGCATCCTGACATCAGTTGTTATCCCTTTTAGGACTTGATAACGGGAGTTTTCAAGATTCCTTCCCTTCTTTGGTATAATTTGAGCGCATGGGCTCTCAGATTCACACACTTCCCTGTGTCCCCACTGTCCCACCATAGACAGTCCAATTTCGGCTGGAGGTTAAGCTACAAATCATTTTCTCGCAAAAGGTCACAAATTTCAAAAGTTATTTAGTCTCAGCAATGAGACACCCAAAATCAAACCCCTTTTCAAGCTTTAGGGACCCCAATTTCATCCTTTTGCAAAACCTCTATCGGATTCATTGTGCGGAAGTTCGAAGGTTTCATCATGGGTTCTTCTTTCGAGAATCCCATTATTTCATTCCCGGTTAGGTTAAGGGTTAAACCTAAGCCTCATTTTGATGAAGTATTTCATTCTCAGTCATGTTAAGGGTTAAACCTGAGCCTTATTTTGATGAGGTATTTCATTCCTGGTCAGGTTAAGGGTTAAACCTGAGCCTCATTTTGATGGGGTATTTCATTTCCCGGTCAGGTTAAGGGTTAAACCTGAGCCTCATTTTGATGAGGTATTTCATTTCCCGGTCTGGTTAAGGGTTAAACCTGAGCCTCATTCTGATGAGGTATTTCATTTCCTGATCAGGTTAAGGGTCAAACCTGAGCTTTGTTTCTACACGAGGTATTTCCCGTCCCATCCAGGTTAAGGGAAAAACCTGAATCTCACTTCTTTTTAAAGTAAAATTTTCTTCTTTATTCTTCATTTCATATCTACCATTTTCATCAGGGCTAATAATCTTCATATCCAGTCAGATCCTTCTAACTGGGGCATTTTTATATCCCAAATTTGGTGTGTTTTTCTTTGCCACTAAGCTCGTCTTCAAGCCGGCTTAGTAGCAAAGAGGGGCATTTGTAAACACCCCAAATTTTCCTTATTCATTTCTGGATAACCCTCCTTGTGCAGTACCAACTCTGTTAGGTCAGCATAGGAGTCAAACCCCGAGTCAGTTTCAGAAAATCACCACTTTACCCATTTTCATTAGGAAAATTATCATTTTACCCCTAGGACATCCCGGACCTCAGTAAGTCAGAGTCAACCAAGCTCATTGGTTAGTTCAGAACAGTTAGAATATCAGTCATCTCAAGCTCATATGAGCTCACAATGAACAAACCATTTCCATTTCTGACCATTCCTGACAAAATGGGATCATTTCTTTAGAAATGAGCTCATTTCTCACTCAAATCCAAGCCAATTGTCTCCAAGTCAGTCATTCACAGTCCGTCATATTCCTTTGAGTCTAGCCTGAGCTCACCAGGAGTTCAAGCGCTCCAGTTTTAGTTCAAAACCATTTCCAAGTGTCTAGGAGCCCATTTTAGCCCGTTTCAGCTCTTTCAGCTGAAATTGAGTTGAGTCCAGTCAGTTGAGCTAGTGTTCAAGATTCAATTTTAGTTCATGTCAGTATTACTGACTTTTGTTCTAGCTCAAACTCAGTTCAGATTCGTAATTCACTTCGCTCCAGTGACCATTTCGTACCATTTCTCTAAAAATGGCAGCTTTTCTTGAAAATTTAGTCGGAGAGTCCAGTCGAGTCAGTATCTCGTCAGTCCAGTTGAGTTTTGAAACTCTAGAATCCAGCTCAATCCAACTCATTTCAGCTTAAACCCTGATTTTCAGTGTCACTCTAACCCAGTAGAGTCCAAAAACCATTTCTTTAACCATTTTGCAAATTTTATCAGTTTTAATGCTTTTTAAACTGGTACAGCTGCCAATCGGGGTCTAACATCCAAAATTCTTCATTCAGGGTCTGCATTTTGCATGTCATCTCTCATCATTTCATATCATTTCTTAGCATTTCATAACATTTCATAACATTTTCGAAGTCCAGAACTCCAGTTTTGTAAATTTCAATCAAGATCGAGTTTTAAAAGTTTTCAAAAATCAATTTCAAACCCCGGGTTTCCAAAATTAACATTTTTACCCCCGAGATTCTAAATTTGGAAATATTTTCTCGAGAAAAATAATATGAATTTCTTTCAAACTCGAATTTTTAAATTCTACACTGAATTTGCTTCTTAACGGGGTATTGAACTTCAAAATCCAAGCTCATTTCAAAAACTGCAAAAAATAGCTCGTTTCGTCTAGAAATTTTCTGAAAAGACTATTTTACCCCTCTAATCATCAAAATGAATTTCAAAAGTGGAATTTGGACCCACTCTGAGATGGTCCATTCATTTGCATTTTCTGTTTTAATTTATAAAAAAGAAAAAAAAATTACCTTTTTCTTTATTTTCTTCATTTTTTTATTATTTTATTTGTTTTTCCTAAGGTGGGACCCACAAGGGGGTCGACCACCTTAGCCCCTCTTTCCTCCTCTCCTTTCTCTTTTCCTCCTTTTCTTTCCTTCTTTCTTTTCTTTCTTTTCCTTCTTTCTTTTCTTTCTTTCTTTCTTTTTTCTTCTCTCTTTCCTCCTTTCTTTCTTTTTCTTCTCTCTTCTCCCTCCTTTTCCCGCCCCCTCCTTCTTCTTCTTTCCCTCTCCTTTCTTCCCTTTTCTTTCCTTTTCCTTCTTCCTCTCTTCTTTCCTTTTCCTTCCCTTCCTTCTTTCCCCTTTCTTCCTTACTCTCTTTCTATTTCCCCCAAAGCTAAGGCTGCAGCTATTCACATATAGCCATTCACGTATGGCTCATCACATATTGTTGGAAACTTAGGTCTTTATTTTATCAAAACCTAAGTTCTCATAAAGAAAAGAGGAACGGCTGCCCCATCCAATCGATCTCACGCCTCTCTCTCTCTCTCTCTCTCTCTCTCTCTCTCCCTTTAGCTCTCTCTTTCTCTCCCCTTTGCTGCTACAGTCACACAGCAACTCCCCCCTTTTTGTAGCAGCCATTACCACCTTCATCACGCCCAGCCACCTCCGGCCATCTTCATCTGCATCAAGAGTCCAGCCGGCATCCTCTTCTCTGCTGCAGCCACATCTTCATCAAACTTGGAAGCACCACTGTCAGCCTGCAACAACCACTGATTCACCTCCTTCAGCCAACTTCCAGCAGCTCAAGACACCAACCATCTCCAACTGCAGGTCTCCACCTTCAATCACCTCCAGCCGACCCCCCTTTTGAAGCACACCCTCTAGTCGGATCTCCACTCCCTCCAACTTTGAAGAAGCTCCAGCTTTGTTTCATCCCACGCTAAGCCACAGTCGGAACCTCTTGTAGTCGACCAACAAGAGCATCTCCATTGGCGGCATTCACACCTTCACCTACAGCACAACAACCGTTCTCTTCGGTTCAGCCAAAGGCAGCTCAACCTTCGTTGTTCCAACCTCCATTTCCAAGGTAAGACTCCTTTTCTCTCTTTGTTTTTGTTGGTTATTTCATGTGGTTTTTCTCTTTGCTGCCCAACAATATAGTGGTTCAAGAAAGGTGTCCGTGGAGATGATATAGATTCAATCCAAAGGCTAAATACATGGCTATGAAGAAATAACTTTCTGTTCTTAAATTGTCAAAAATATCAAGGTTTTCATGATATATGTTTATGCTCCATAAAAGAGGAGGTTCATACATTCGATGGATTGAACCTCTCTCTTAAAGAGCAAAAGTAAAATTTGAAGCATGCCTCCTTAATGATTTTTTTTTTGTATTATTTATCATTATGCAGGTTTTATGTTTCTCTTTTTACTCAGCATTTGGATTTTTTCCTTGGCTTTATGTTCATTTTATTCATTTAGTTCATTTCTGATTATATTTGATGATTAATCCATTGGTTTTTCATTTAGGCATACAGTCCTGTCATTATTTCATGCAATTTTCTTTATCAATAAATAAAAAAAAAAATTGGTTATGAATTTCATGTTTGTCTGTAATATCCTGCCAAAACCTAGATCCATTCGGGTTTCAGAACCCTTCTAAACCGATCAAATTCCAAGCATGGATTTTACATCTCCAGAAATTTCATTTTCTTCTTTAGCAGACAAAACCCATGAAATCACCCCCTGTGGAAGATTCAAATTGTCCTCCAAAAATCACACTGGATTCACAATTGAATCTACTAATGATCTGGAAATTTTGAGATCTGTACAAGTAGATTTACTCTCTGTGAAAAATCGTTTTTCCCAGCCCCATGGGAAAATCTTGATTTTCTTTTGTCAGGGTATAGACAAACACTAATGCACTCAGTCCGCTCAACCCGTAGCCCGTATGCAAAAACTTTTAACACAAAAGTTGTTCCTAACCCTCTTTTATTGTCATTTCCCAAAATTTGGGAATTTTTGGAATTGTCTCATTATTTTTCCCAAAAATTTCTTTTTTGTCTGACAGATTCCAATATCCAGAAATTCCAGAGATTCGGGTCTCTGATAAGAGTGTGCCCATTTCCAAACCGTAACCCAAATCCCAATGGTGTGAAAATATGAAATTTATTATGTTTGTCAGGGACAGTTTCCCATAAATTCAGCCATTTTCCCATCTGTCTTCTATTTTTTCCACATTTTCTCCCGAAACCTGTCTGTTTCTATCAAATCCTAGAGTCGTTGGATTCCGATCCGACTTGCCGGAGCTGTACAGCTCCGACCATAGGTCAAAACCAGAAAGTGTAAAATGCAAAAATCTTTGCCTTACTGTCTATTATCGTCGCAAAAATCTTTCATGTCTTCCCTTCCTTGCGGAAGAGAGAGGAAAATGCTTTCGCACTTCAAACTTGACCGGATTTTGGAAATTTATTTTGAAATACTCGCCTCCGTTTTGAAAATTGCGGGAAAATCCATGGGATGGGGCTCGACCTGTCGGTACGAGGTTCGACCGTTCCTGCCGCCTTTAACAAGGGTAATCGAACCAAGGACCAAAATTGTGCTTGACTTAGTGAAATTATCGAAATTGTGTTCTATCCTAAATGCACAGAGAATTCAGGCATGTGCTATGAGATTTTGTAAAATGTAAGTTGGAAAACATGGTGTATGCTCAGAAAACCTTTGGAGTTGAAAGATATTTCTCAAGGAAAAGGTCAATTTCTCAGGAAACTCAGGTGAAGAGGGGTTTTTGAAATCACAAGAAAGCTCATAAAGATTTGGAAAAATCATGAATAGTTGAAAATCCTGGGAAAATAGAAGTGATTCTTGAGAAAAAGGTGAACATTTGAAAAGGGAAACACTTCTCAGGAAAACTCGGACTTTGAGAATTTTCTTAGGAAAATGATGGAAAATTTATAGGAAAACTCATTGAAGAAGAAAAAAAACTGAACTTGGGAAATTGAAATCCTGGGAATCTTACCCTTGAAATACTTGGAAATCGATTTTGATCTTTGAGAAAGGTGAGAGACCTCTTTTGAAAATCTTGAGAAAATAAACTTTTCCATGGAAAACTGTAAAAAGAACTTGACTTGGGAAAACCAATTTTGGAAAATCCTCAGAGTTTCTTGAGAAATTGATTTCTTAAGAATGAAACTTTTTTAAGAAAATCACGAGAAAACCAATGATTTCATGATGCAAATGATATGAGTGAATGAATACACTTTGAAAGATTTTCTAAGAAATTTGTTGGAAAAATGTGTATTAAGTCAAAATAAATCCTTCACATATCCTGACTGTGGCCATGAATATGTTCAGAGTTTAATTGATTTAATGCACAATACTTTAAAAAAAATTGGAAATATGATGTGCATTTTAAGATAGCCTAAGAGTGTAGGCTCAATGTGACTAGTAGAAAGATGATGGATCTGGGTCTCGTCCATATTCTGACTAGGGCCGTAAATATGGACTCCACCGAGTTCATCAACTCCCTAAGAGTTGGTGCATGTGCCATTCGTGTACATCCATAGTGCTTTTGAAATAATGTGCATGAATCACATAAACAGGATATTGCATAAATTCAAACTATATGATATGCATCCTAGTCTAAGCAGAAAATTAAATCTCTTATTCCAAAATTTACATTATTACATCACTAAATCAATGAAATAAAAGGAAATCGCAGACTTCGGCTCCTTTTTTTGAATGTCCCTGCCAAACTTTAAACAAGGTTAGCTCAAATATGTGAGTTTTTCCAAGATTTTCCAATAATATTATAGAATTATTGGACTTAATTGGATATAAACTCTCTTCTTATGCTTCCTTGATATTTGAAATGATGAAAATGTAAGAAATTCAGTAGAAAATAGCTTGAAATTCGAAATTGGGGTCAAAATGACCAAAACACCCCTAATATTAAAGTTATACCTTTAAAATCAGGGTTTTTGAAGAAAATTTTGGTAAAAATTGATATTTTGAAATTCAAATTGAAACAAATGATGATAAAATGCAGTATGAGGCATGATGACATGCTGCTAAACACATTAAGACTGTAAAACCAGCATTTGACTTTTAGCAATTTATCCAAAATAACGAATTTCGCTTGTTTTTCGCTTGGATCGGGTCCCGCGGGGCCCTGTTTTGATATTATGGCTAAATCAAGCCTCAAATGAATTCCAAATGCTATCAAATTCGGTATGGAGCATCTACCTATTCTTATAAACAGCCTAGAATGCTAAAATTCACGAAATGACATGGTTTAGATACTAGAATTTAAAGAAAATCCTAAAATGGATGAATTTCGCCTACGGACCCGAACCAAATACAATGCTTAATATGATAATGCAACAATTACACCATAAAAACCTCTAATATTTTTTAGACTGCTAAAGGACCCGAAATTGAACATTTTTGGTTTTTACAGCCTCGGAATTTGAACTACGGTGAGTTCGGTAACGGGCATTTGGTTCTATCGGAGGTAAAATCGACCTAATCTAATATAAAATACTGAAAAAACAGAAAACAGCCATGGAAATTTCTGATATTTAACTGAGCTACTCAAGACACATACAGAGACAACTTTCATGTTTATGACTTCGGCATTTGATTAACAGAAACATAGATAAAAATACAACATTTCATGACTGAAGAAACATAATAGACAAATGTGACAAAACAGAGGACTGACAAGAAAAATCCGAAACAGATCTTAAAACTATTCTAAAAATCATAATCTTTCAGATGCAAACAGAGGACATCCCGAACATGACATTCATTTTTTACAGATTCGGATTTCGAGCGATACCCAAAGAGAACCCATCTTCTTAATTGATCCAAGATCTAAGAGGCCCAAATCAGGCTCTGACACGTGTCCCGAACTCTCGGATTTTTTCAGACATAAAAGAAAATCAGAAAAATCTTAGAATATCAGGTTAACAATTAGACATCACCCCGAGTTCTTAACATCTTTTGGATCGAAAATCAGACCTCACATGATAGAGCTCTAGATTTTACAAGTCGGAAATGAGTTTTTAAAACGCATCCCGGGTAACAAAACCCAACTTATCATTTTGAATGTTTACCGCAGTAAACAAATTTAAATCCCTACCAATTTTTGGCATGTTTCTAGGGACACCTAAGGATGCATTCCATGATTTTTTTAGAATTTTTTACGAAAATTAAATACATGAAATGATGTATGGACTGACTGACAAAAACAGAGAATTACTGAAACTGAGCAGAATTAAAATAAATACCGAATTAAACCTAATTAACTTATAAAACATGCTAAATTAATGAAATAAAATACAAAATAAATTTAGCTAAATGCATGAATGCTAGAAATCATCAAGGAAGCATAATTATATTTTTTTTATATATGTCGTTTTATGAGAATAGCTCAATCCATCCCTCGGATGAGCTCTTTCTTCAAGCGACAGCACGAATCAAATTATGATGTTATGAAATCAAGAGGAAAGGAGGTGCACCTTGCATTGTTATGCAGCTTTGAAACTCTCGAAAGGGATGGCTACCAATGGCTTCGTTCGTCCTTCGATCCGGGCTTCAGATGGTTCACAAAGATCGACCCACGCTTAGAACCAAGTGGCCACGGCACGAGCAAGGTTGATGCTTCACTGTACCTTCTCCACTAAGCCCAAGGGGGGGCGTGAATTCCAAGAAACACACTTGAGTTCTGAAAGGGATCTAGGCTAAAGTTCAAAATCCAAAATTGGAGTCTCAAATTGGAGTTCAAAATTCGATCCTTTAGGCTGGGTGTGAGCCCTGTATTTGTAGAATTTTCTGAAAATTTTGAATTTCAAACAGACTCAATCTGAGCCCTCCATGTGGCGCCATCTCAGGGGGTGCTATTTTGATTTTTTTGAGAAAATAAAATGGGAAAATTTGTGGGTGAGACACCTCAGCAGAATTTGAAATTTTTCAAAATTTGGGGTCTGCTTGATTTTCTCTGCAGGAGGCTCCCAAATTGCGCCACCTCAGGGGGTGCTATCTGGGAGTTTGAAATTCAAAATTTGGCTTTTCTGAAGCTTCTCAAATGGCGCCACCTCAGGGGGCTAGTTTTATAAAAAAATAAAATAAATAAAAGAAGTGAAGCCAAGTGGGGCTCTAGAATGGCGCCACCTCAAAAGGAGGTTTGAGGTGTAAAGTTGGAAACAGTAGGAGCATGCCATGTGGCGCTACCTCTGGAAGCTCTTGACACATGTCAGAAGGACAGGAGTGGAAGAAGCAGACTGTGCCATCTCAGAGAAATTCAAATTCTACTTTTTTTGCAGGAAAGGAGAGGCTGACATGTGGCGCCACCTTAGGGTGGTTCCACACTGCCATGTGGCAGAAGAACAGGACTCGAAGAAGCAGAATGTGCCACCTCAGAGGGGGCCTTTTTTACTTTTTCTTATGCAGGGAGGTCTGAACATGTGGCAGACAAGTGTCAGCTGTCTGGAGGAGTTTTCTCAAATGGCGCCACCTCAGAAGGAGATTTGAATTTCAAATGGGGGTTGGCTCTGGAGGATGGACATGTGGCAGTTCCTCAGAGTGGCTCCTCCAATGCCATGTGGCAGGAGGGAGGATCAATTAACATGTGGCGCCCTCATATTCAAAGTAAAAAAAAGCAGAATCCAGGATTTGCGCCACCTAGGTCTTGTCTAAAAATTTTTGAATGGTTGTTTTTTTCTGAAGAAAGCCAAGAGTGACATGTGTCCTCTACTTTTTCTGAAGGAAGCTAGACATGACATATGTCATCTACTTTTCTGAGAAATGGTAGGGGGAAGACATGTGTCATCCTGCTTTTTCTGAAAGAAGCAGAGATTGACACGTGGCATTTGCTTTTTCTGAGGAAATGAGAGATTGACATGTGTCCTCTGCAGGAGACACACTTCAAATGGTGCCACCTCAGAGGAGACAAGCCTATTTTTTCTGGACAGAACAACACATGACACTTGGCATCTCAGGGTGATCTATGGAAAGACACATGGCGCAGGGTGAAGATGGTGGACACTGACACATGGCCTGGAATGAAGAGGGTGTTTAATGACATGTGACAGATTCTTAAGGTAGCCCCACACTGACACTTGGCAGATAAAAAGGAGGAGAGAGAAAAGACAAGTGGCGCCAATCCAGGGGACAAGGCTCCTATATTTTTGGGTTTTTCAAAGTTTAGGTTTTTCAAAAGAAAAGCCTGTGTGACGCCATCTCAGTGTGGGTCCCACATTGCTTCTTTATTGAAATAAGGACAAGACAACAAAACCACTTTTTGGAATTTTCACAAAATCTGGACTAATTGGTAAAACAGAAATTTTTGGAAAGAGTTGGCCCCTGTACGGCAATTTTGTAAAAGAAAGATATTTGAAATTGTCAAAAGGGCAAAATCTGAGATAAGGTGGCTGAAATCCATATTGAAAACTATCCAGATCGTTTTCCTGAGAAAATATTTTGAAATTCAGAGTCCTGGGGGTAAAATGGGAAGAATTGATAATTTTGAAGACTCAGGGTTTTGGAATCGATTTTGAAAATAGTTGAAATCCTAATCTGGATTGAAAATTTTGAAATCAAGAGTTCTGGACCTCGAAATGACATGTTGTGCAGTGCAGTGATATGAGATGCTCATGCAATGATATGCAATGCCATGTCTTATGCAATATAATCTTGAACCAAGGCTTGGAGATTCCTGTCTTCTGTCAAGAATAAAATTTTGAATATCTGAGCCAAAAATAGAGAGATTTTGAGAGTTGCAGATGAAATTTAGACTTTTGCAAGGTCCGGGTTCAGAAAATGACCATTTTGCCCTCTGGCGATTTCAAAAGGCTGAATGATGATGTTTGGTGGAAATGTTGGAGAAGTGAATGAAAATTTGGGGTGTTTACACTGTCCTATGTCACCCCATAAAATTTGGGAATTTTTTATGGAAGTTTGATATCCTAAATCCCCTTTAGAATCAGCATTTTAGGCAAAATTTTGATTTTCTTAGGATTTTAGCTATTTTCCATATTAAGAAAATACAAAAAAAATATATTTTCGAGCTTCATTCTGTTTTTATGGTTAGTTTAGGTGTCCATGAAAAATTTGGCTCAATTCTAAGTTCATTTGCTTTTTATGTTAGTTTATCTTTAAATTCAAAAGCGAAAATCAAGTTAAATCTGATATTTTAGGATATTTTCACCATTTTAGGGTTTTTTTTCATGTGCATAAGCATGTAGAATCATATTAGGGTTAATTTCAATATTATTTGCATTTCAATTTTCTCATTTTTGCAAAATTGTTTTAAAAAAACCCTGGTTTCAAGGCCATAGTCTTGTTATTAGGGGTATTTTGGTCATTTTGACCTAAATTTCGAAATTCCAATTTCTAATTCCATAAATTTTCATGCATATCATTATATTTCATCCTATTGTGTTTGATTTATTTCATTTGATTTCAATGTAATATCAAATGTAATAATTTGGAATAAGAATTTACATTTCAGCTTAGAATAGGATTGCATTGCATATAGTTTGATTTCTGTAAAATTCCAATATTTGATGTATGATTCATGTGCATTTATTTCAAAATTGCTATGGCTGACACGGATGTTACGTGCACAAGATCTTATGGAGTTTATAAACTCGGTGGGATTCGTATTTATGGCCATAGTGAGAATACGAAAAAAACCAAGATTTATGATCTTCATATTAGCCACATTCAGCCTACACTCTTAGGCTAACTTCAAAAATGCACTGCATTTCTTAAAGTTTCAAAAGGATTTCTCAATTCCTCAATGAAATTCCCTTTCAAATTCATGTTCATTCATTCATATCATTTAAATTGCAGTATTTTCAAATTCATTTTTCAACTTCAATTTCAAAAAAATCAATTTTCTCAAGGATTTCCTAAGTCTTTCTCAGGATTTGATTTTCTCATAATCCTAAGTTTTTAAATGACATTTCAAAGCATTTCTCAAGTTCAAATCAATATTTTCCAATGTTTTAAAATTCTCAAATTTCAAAATCCCAAGTTTTCAGAAATCGATTTTTTCAGGTTTTCCAATTTCCTGAGAATCCATTTTCCATTTAAAAAGTCATTTTTCATTTTCTCAGAATTCTCAAATCCATTTTCCATTTAAAAAGTTGCTTAATTCGCCTTCATCTCGACGACAAGTGAGAGATCCCTTTTGCGGATATTTAATTGCAGCTTAGGTGATTTTAAGGAGACAGGCCTTGGATGAATTCTCTCTTTTTCTAGCGCTCAGGATATTTCCACTGCCTCATTTTCACAAGAATGGTCTTTAAAGATGTGCCATTGACTGCGATCAATATCAATCATCTATGGCTTTGCAATAACATTGAATCTTCTTTTCTGGCCATATCGAGGATTTATCCTTCATCCTTTTGGTTGGCCAATAAAAAGAATTTGAAATTTGAATCTCTTTTCGCAAAAGCTTCACTCTTTTGGAAGTAATGCTAAAGGTAAACTGAGGTAAAATTTGTAAGACAAAGTTTTTGGAATCAACAAATAATTTGGTTGACAAATTGACAAAATTTTCTTGAAATCCTAGGTGAAAGAGAGCACTTGAGGTCCGACTCAACACATCCATGATGAAAATTATCCTCTCCTTTCCCCATAGGAGGCGACTATCAGTTCACTGGGAACAATATCAGTTCAATTAAGAATGACCATCGGTTCGTTGGAAACAATATCAGTTTAATTAAGAACGCCCATCGGTTCGCTGGGAACAATATCAGTTCAATTAAGTACGACCATCGGTGAGAATAATATTAGTTCAATTAAGAACGACTATCAATTTGCTCGGGAATACTATCAGTTCAATTAAGAACGACCATCGCTGGGAATAATATCAGTTCAATTAAGAGCGACTATCAGTTCATTTGGAACACTATCAGTTCAATGGAGAACGACTATCAGTTCACTTGGGAACACTATCAGTTCAATGAAGAACGACTATCAGTTCACTTGGGAACACTATCAGTTCAATGAAGAACGACTATCAGTTCACTTGGGAACACTATCAGTTCAATGAAGAACGATTATCAGTTCACTTGGAACACTATCAGTTCAATGAAGAACGATTATCAGTTCGCTTGGAACACTATCAGTTTGATGAAGAACGATTATCAGTTCGCATGGGAACACTATCAGTTCGATTGGAACACTATCAGTTCAATGAAGAACGACTATCAGTTCTTTGGAACATTATCAGTTCAATGAAGAACGACTATCAGTTCGCTTGAAACACTATCAGTTCACTTGGAACACTATCAATTCAATGAAGAACGACTATCAGTTCACTTGGAACACTATCAGTTCGATGAAGAACGACTATCAGTTCACTTGGAATAGTATCAGTTCAATGAAGAACGACTATCAGTTCGCTTGGAACACTATCAGTTCGATGAAGAACGACTATCAGTTCGCTTGGGAACACTATCAGTTCGATTGGAATACTATCAGTTCAATGAAGAACGACTATCAGTTCTTTGGAACATTATCAGTTCAATGAAGAACGACTATCAGTTCGCTTGGAACACTATCAGTTCACTTGGAACACTATAAGTTCAATAAAGAACGACTATCAGTTCTTTGGAACATTATCAGTTCAATGAAGAACGAAGACCATTATAGAGAGTTAGATCGCTTCTATGAATGGTTTCAGGATTATTCCCTTATCCTGAACGGGGAATAGAAATTGGATGACCTGGCGGTCAAAATTGAGAATTGAATGACCCAAAGGTCGAAAATTGGAAATTGAGTGACCTAGAGGTCAAAATTGAGAATTAACTGATCCAAAGATTTGAATTGAAAATTGGTGGGCAAAATATCAATTTTGAGAAATCGACTGACCCTTGGATCAATGTAGAAGAATGAATGGCTCAAATAAAGTAAATAGATCACGAGTCAGAACCCGGATCAACAAAGGAAAATAAAGAGCTCGGGTCGGAGCTTGAACAAATAAAGAGATCTCGAGTCGGAACCCGGATCAACAAAAGAAAATGAAGAGCTAGAGTTAGAGCTCGAATAAAGTAGAGAGATCACGAGTCGGAACCCGGATCAACAAAAAGGAAATGAAGAGCCCGGATCAGGGCTCGAATAAGATAAAGAGTTCTCGAGTCGGAACCCGAATCAACAAAAGAAAATGAAGAGCTCGACTCAGAGCTCGAATAAGATAAAGAGATCTCGAGTCAGAACCCGGATCAACAAAAGAAAATGAAGAGCTCGAATCAGAGCTCGAATAAGATAAAGAGATCTCGAGTCAGAACTCGGATCAATAAAAGAAAAATATGGACCAACTTGAAAGTTGGAGTTTGAAGGAAAAGGAGCTTGGATCATAATTCAGATCTTCAGAGGAGAACCCGGTTAGGGGATCAAACTTTTGCAAATTGTCAGTGCGGGGACTGGATTTTTGAAAAGAGGATTCTATCTGAAGAATTTTGAGGAAAAAATCAACAGAGATTGTAAACTGGAGTCAGAGATTGATGATTAAGATGGGAAATCATTCATAGCCTCAAGATTTATCTCTTCTCTTGAATGAGAAGTGAATTGGGTGCATAATTAGTGTAAATGAAATGCACATGCACATGAAATGCAAATGAAGTGCAAATGAATATGATTGGATGCAAATGAATGCAAAATTAATGCAAATGAGTGCATATATATGCAAAATGAGAGAATGGTTTATCCTGCCTGCATACAGGATGTTTTGAGGTAAAGATAAATTTTCAAAAAAAATGCCTCAGTGTAACTAGGGAGGAAAATTTTGAATAAAAGAAGGATAATTGATGAATAAGGCGACAAGCTTCTTGACCGATAGATGTCCTCAAGATCATTCTTCACAAGAGAGACATTGTGAAAAGGAAGAAGAAGCAAATAAGATGGCGCCAAGCTATTGGAACATTTGATGATTTTATTGATGCTTTGAAATCAAGGAAAGAGAATGGAATTACATTATTCTTTTGAAAAAGCAAGATGAGAAATAGGAAAGTGTTGGCATTGTCATCTTCTGGAATGATTGTGGAAAAAGCTTAGTCAGGACGACTAGTCCTCTTTTTCATCTTCAACGAGGAGCTTCTTGTCAATGCAGTCTTGAACAATATTCTTAAGGACAAAGCAATTTTCTGTATCGTGCCCTACTGCTTGATGAAATTTGCAAAACTGTTCTTTGAATCTGCCCATAATTGTTGGAGGATCAGCGGCTTTAGGCAACCAAACAAGGTCTTTCTCAAGCATATACTCGAGGATACTCTCGAGTGTCTGATCTAGAGGGGTGAATTCTCAATCAGTTCTCCAATCCTTGCGCTTTGATTTTTCCTGATCTTTCTTTTGATGCTGAGGGCTGGATTGGAGAGGTTTATCATTGTTGATGTCCTTCCCTTTTTGCCTTTTTATTCTCTCCAAACTGTTGCCATGATCATTCTTGTTGCCTTTGCTATTATTGAAAGATTTGGCCGCAAAAGTGAAGTGAGCCTTCTTCTTTTGTTCACCTTGAGAGTTATTCTTGGAAAATGTGAAGCCTTCATATACTCCATTCTCCACGCTCAGCTCGAGCCATTCTGCTTGCTCAATGAGTTCAACAAAAGATTTGGAGGGTGAGGTAGAGATTAATCCTCTCAGAGGTTGCGAAAAATTATTGAGGATCAATGATAAAGCATGCCTTTCTGATATAGGATCTCTCATTTTGTTGCAGGTATCTCTCCATCTGCGAATGAAGTCTCTTGCCTTTTCATTTTCATTCTGCCTTAGATTGCAAAGATGGCTTAATGTTGGGAGCGCTTCAGTATTGAACAAGAATCGTTCAACGAACAAATTCACAACTTTGTCGAACTCTTTCAGTTCTATAGAATTGATATGTTCCGCGTACCATTTGGCCACGACTCCTTCCAGGCTGTGGGGAAAGCATAAGAACAATGCTCTATTGTCTCTCTTGAACCTAGAGCATTCAGCGAAGAACATGGCGAGATGTGCTTTCGGGTCGCCAGAATCATCGAACTTGATGAATTTTCGGGGAAGATTCTTCAGATCATCATCCCCTTCTAAACCGTCGTAGAAGTCCTCGTTGGTGAAGACTTTCGTGCCCTTGTCGCGGGCTTGCAGATCCTTGACAACTCTAGCCATTTCTCTGAATTGGGCTTGCAGGGGCTTTTCTGCATCCTGACTCTTTGATTTGCGGCATTTTCTTTGTTCTTGGCCCCGCTTCTGAAATACCGGAGGCACTTCATATTCTTCATATGTATCTTCAATGGAGTCTGTTCTATCTGAGATCTCTTCCGGCTGGCCTTGCTTTCTGGAAGCCTTCTTATCCCTGTGACCATGGAACTTCTCTCTGAATGGGTTGCTGGTCCCGGGCTGTTCATTCATCATTTTATTCATCATCTTTCGGAACATGGCATACATTTGCGGGTCTATGCTATCATCTTCTTGTTGCTACTCTTGACTCCTCTCGGACAGGGGGGAACCCTTCTCTTCTTCTGAGGCCGACGAGTACTGAGATGCCGTTGTTCTTTTGCCTGATCTTGTCTGAACCATCAAATGTTGTAGACGCTCTCTGCAGGATAAAGTCTTGATTAGACTCTGAGGAAATTTTTGGATTGGGAAGAAAATTATATGGTGGACAATTGGAAGAATATCCCATTACTAGGGATGGAGTCGCCGCTGAAATCACGACAATTGTGTTGTCATTCTTTGTAAGAGAAATAACAACGAAAAATGTGCCTTGTTACCTAGGCGAGGTCGTCAACCACGAGGAAAACACTAGTTTTGAAGGAAAGAGATATCTTTTGGAAAAATAATCCACAAACGGATTTAGAATAAGGATAAGGCAAGTGGGAAGGTGGATAAACAATTTCCACCGCAATAATCAAGGTATGCATGAGGAAAATAAGATGAAGAATTTTGCAAATAGACAAAAAGGATTGAAAATCCAATGAGAGAAAACATATGATTTTGGAAAATTGCAGGTAGGATAAAAATGAAGCTGAAAATTCGAGATCCAGTAGAAAGGGAGAATAGAAAATCACCTGGAGTTTTGAAAGAAATTGGATATTTGAGAAAATCATCCAGGGTTTGAGAAAGTAAAGGGAAAGGATGAGAATATGGAAATTTGAAAATATTTTAGGGAAAATATGAGGGAAATAAAAGTAGCAAACAATCACATCCTGCACAAACATTTATGCACATACAGCACTCCCTAAAAGGCTGACTTTAGATGCATCATTTTAAAAACAGTTGTAGGACCATAATCCTAACTCTAGGTTCAGATCATCTTTGTCCAATCCAGTTATGCCGATATACCCGAATCGAAATCCGAGGTACGTTGCATATAATTTCAACTCCGGTTCTAAGGTAAGGTTTTCCAACATCCTTGAGCGCCTACCGATATACTTCGGACTGTGGCCCGCGGTACGTGGTAGGGGGGTGTTAACCCAAATAATTGGCCTAGTTGTGAGGCTCTGTCCCGAACTAGGGTTCTGGAAGAGAGCCCAGCAACGTGAAGACCGAGTAATGATAGGTAATGGAGATTTTGAAAAATGATCGCATGCAAGAAATAGAGGGCTCTAAATCCTAGAGAGAGATTTTGAAAACCTTGAAGAAGCATACATTGTTTGCATTCATATCCTAAATTGAGGAGAGTTGTATTTAGACTTAAGTCTATGTGAGCATGAAAATATCTCCTCAATCTGGTCCTATCAAACCATGCCTAGTCTATATGCAGTCAATGTCAGCTAGGTCAGAATTTAGGCTCCTAGGTTTGCATGATATCAGAAGTAAAAGAGCTGGCATTTTGTGAACATAATTTCGATAATTGAACTAAGTGAAGCACACTTTTGATCAGACGAGGACAGGTCCCATCTGGGTCGCCAAACCTATTATCGTCGCAAAAATCTTTCCTGTCTTCCCTTCCTTGCGGAAGAGAGAAGAAAATGCTTTCGCGCTTCAAACTTGACCGGATTTTGGAAATTTGTTTTGAAATACTCGCCTCCATTTTGAAAATTGCGGGAAAATCCATGGTATGGGGCTCGACCTGTCGATACGAGGTTCGACCATTCCTGCCGCCTTTAACAGGGGTAATCGAACCAAGGACCAAAATTGTGCTTGACTTAGTGAAATTATCGAAATTGTGTTCTATCCTAAATGCACAGAGAATTCAGGCATGTGCTATGAGATTTTGTAAAATGTAAGTTGGAAAACATGGTGTATGCTCAGAAAACCTTTGGAGTTGAAAGATATTTCTCAAGGAAAAGGTCAATTTCTGAGGAAACTCAGGTGAAGAGGGGTTTTTGAAATCACGAGAAAGCTCATAAAGATGTGGGAAAATCATGAATAGTTGAAAATCCTGGGAAAATAGAAGTGATTCTTGAGAAAAAGGTGAACATTTGAAAAGGGAAACACTTCTCAGGAAAACTCGGACTTTGAGAATTTTCTTAGGAAAATGATGGAAAATTTATAGGAAAACTCATTGAAGAAGAAAAAAAACTGAACTTGGGAAATTGAAATCCTGGGAATCTTACCCTTGAAATACTTGGAAATCGATTTTGATCTTTGAGAAAGGTGAGAGACCTCTTTTGAAAATCTTGAGAAAATAAACTTTTCCATGAAAAACTGTAAAAAGAACTTGACTTGGGAAAACCAATTTTGGAAAATCGTCAGAGTTTCTTGAGAAATTGATTTCTTGAGAATGAAACTTTCTTAAGAAAATCACGAGAAAACCAATGATTTCATGATGCAAATGATATGAGTGAATGAATACACTTTGAAAGATTTTCTAAGAAATTTGTTGGAAAAATGTGTATTAAGTCAAAATAAATCCTTCACATATCCTGACTGTGGCCATGAATATGTTCAGAGTTTAATTGATTTAATGCACAATACTTTGAAAAAAATTGGAAATATGATGTGCATTTTAAGATAGCCTAAGAGTGTAGGCTCAATGTGACTAGTAGAAAGATGATGGATTTGGGTCTCGTCCATATTCCGACTAGGGCCGTAAATATGGACTCCACCGAGTTCATCAACTCCCTAAGAGTTGGTGCACGTGCCATTCGTGTACATCCATAGTGCTTTTAAAATAATGTGCATGAATCACATAAACAAGATATTGCATAAATTCAAACTATATGATATGCATCCTAGTCTAAGCAGAAAATTAAATCTCTTATTCCAAAATTTACATTATTACATCACTAAATCAATGAAATAAAAGGAAATCGCAGACTTCGGATCCTTTTTTTGAATGTCTCTGCCAAACTTTAAACAAGGTTAGCTCAAATATGTGAGTTTTTCCAAGATTTTCCAATAATATTATAGAATTATTGGACTTAATTGGATATAAACTCTCTTCTTATGCTTCCTTGATATTTGAAATGATGAAAATGCAAGAAATTCAGTAGAAAATAGCTTGAAATTCGAAATTGGGGTCAAAATGACCAAAACACCCCTAATATTAAAGTTATACCTTTAAAATCAGGGTTTTTGAAAGAAATTTTGGTAAAAATTGATATTTTGAAATTTGAATTGAAACAAATGATGATAAAATGCAGTATGAGGCATGATGACATGCTGCTAAACACATTAAGACTGTAAAACCAGAATTTGACATTTTGCAATTTATCCAAAATTACGAATTTCGCTTGGATCGGGTCCCGCGGGGCCCTGTTTTGATATTATGGCTAAACCAAGCCTCAAATAAATTTCAAATGCTATCAAATTCGGTATGGAGCATCTACCTATTCTTATAAACAGCCTAGAATGCTAAAATTCATGAAATGACATGGTTTAGATACTAGAATTTAAAGAAAATCCTAAAATGGATGAATTTCGCCTACGGACCCAAACCAAATACAATGCTTAATATAATAATGCAAAAATTACACCATAAAAACCTCTAATATTTTTCAGACTGCTAAAGGATCTGAAATTTATCATTTTTGGTTTTTACAGCCTCGAGATTTGAACTACGGTGAGTTCGGTAATGGGCATTTGGTTCTGTAGGAGGTAAAATCGACCTAATCTAATATAAAATGCTGAAAAAATAGAAAACAGCCATGGAAATTTCTGATATTTAACTGAGCTACTCACGACACATACAGGGACAACTTTCATGTTTATGACTTCAGCATTTGATCAACATAATCATAGATAAAAATACAACATTTCATGCCTGAAGAAACCGAATAGACAAATGTGACAAAACAAAGGACTGACAAGAAAAATCCGAAACAGATCTTAAAACTGTTCTAAAAATCAGAAGCTTTCAGATGCAAACATAGGACATCCCAAACATGACATTCATTGTTTATAGATTCGGATTTGGAGCGATACCCAAAGAGAACCCATCTCCTTAAGTTGATCCAAGATCTAAGAGGCCCAAATCAGGCTCTGACACGTGTCCCAAACTCTTGGATTTTTTCAGACATAAAACAAAAATCAGAAAACTCTTAGAAAATCCGGTTAAAAACTAGACATCACCCCAAGTTCATAACATCTTTCGGATCGAGAATATGGACTCACATGATAGAGATCTCGATTTTACAAGTCAGAAATGAGTTTTTGAAATGCATCCCGGGTAACAAAACACGACTTGCCATTTTGAATTTTTAGCATAGTAAACAAAATCAAATCCTTCCGAATTTTTGGCACGTTTTTAATGATACCTAAGGGTGCATTCCATGATTTTTTTAGAATTTTTAACGAAAATTACATACATGAAATGACGTATGGACTGACTGACAAAACCAAAGAATTACTGAAACTGAGCAGAATTGAAATAAATACCGAATTAAACCTAATTAACTTATAAAACATGTTAAATTAACGAAATAAAATAAAAATTAAATTTAGCTAAATGCATGAATGCTAGAAATCATCAAGGAAGCATAATTATATTTTTTTTATATATATCGTTTTATGAGAATAGCTCAATCCATCCCTCGGATGAGCTCTTTCTTCAAGCGACAACACGAATCAAATTATGATGTTATGAAATCAAGAGAAAAGGAGGTGCACCTTGCATTGTTATGCAACTTTGAAACTCTCGAAAGGGACGGCTACCAATGGCTTCGTTCGTCCTTCGATCCGGGCTTCGGATGGTTCACAAAGATCGACCCACGCTTAGAACCAATTGGCCACGGCACGAGCAAGGTTGATGCTTCACTGTACCTTCTCCACTGAGCCCAAGGGGGGCGTGAATTCCAAGAAACACACTTGAGTTCTAAAAGAGATCTAGGCTGAAGTTCAAAATCCAAAATTGGAGTCTTAAATTGGAGTTCAAAATTCGATCCTTTAGGCTAGGCGTGAGCCTTGGTATTTGTAGAATTTTTTGAAAATTTTGAATTTCAAACAGGCTCAATCTGAGCCCTCCATGTGGCGCCATCTCAGGGGGTGCTATTTTGATTTTTTTGAGAAAATAAAATGGTAAAATTTGTGGGTGAGACACCTCAGTAGAATTTGAAAATTTTTAAAATTTGGGGTCTGCTTGATTTTCTCTGCAGGAGGCTCCCAAATTGCGCCACCTCACGGGGTGCTATCTGGGAGTTTGAAATTCAAAATTTGGCTTTTCTGAAGCTTCTCAAATGGCGCCACCTCAGGGGGCTAGTTTTATAAAAAAATAAAATAAATAAAAGAAGTGAAGCCAAGTGGGGCTCTGGAATGGCTCCACCTCAAAAGGAGGTTTGAGGTGTAAAGTTGGAAACAGTAGGAGCATGCCATGTGGCGCTACCTCTGGAAGCTCTTGACACATGTCAGAAGGACAGGAGTGGAAGAAGCAGACTGTGCCACCCTAGAGAAATTCAAATTCTACTTTTTCTGCAGGAAAGGAGAGGCTGACATGTGGCACCACCTTAGGGTGGTTCCACACTGCCATGTGGCAGAAGAACAGGACTGGAAGAAGCAGAATGCGCCACCTCAGAGGGGGGCTTTTCTACTTTTTCTGATACAGGGAGGTCTGAACATGTGGCAGACAAGTGTCAGCTGTCTGGAGGAGTTTTCTCAAATGGCGCCACCTCAGAAGGAGATTTGAATTTCAAATGGGGGTTGGCTCTGGAGGAATGAAGGATGGACATGTGGCAGTTCCTCAGAGTGGCTCCTACAATGCCATGTGGCAGGAGGGAGGAGCAATTAACATGTGGCGCCCTCATATTCAAAGTAGAAAAAGCAGAATCCAGGATTTGCGCCACCTAGGTCTTGTCTGAAAATTTTTGAATGGTTGCTTTTTCTGAAGAAAGCCAAGAGTGACACATGTCCTCTAGTTTTTCTGAAGGAAGCTAGACATGACATTTGTCATCTACTTTTCTGAGAAATGGTAGGGGGAAGACATGTGTCATTCTGCTTTTTCTGAAAGAAGCAGAGATTGACATGTGGCATTTACTTTTTCTGAGGAAATGAGAGATTGACATGTGTCCTCTGCAGGAGACACACTTCAAATGGCGCCACCTCAGAGGAGACAAGCCTATTTTTTCAGGACAGGACAACACATGACACTTGGCATCTCAAGGTGATCTATGGAATGACACATGGCGCAGGGTGAAGATGGTGGACACTGACACATGGCATGGAATGAAGAGGGTGTCTAATGACATGTGGCGGCTTCTTAAGGTAGCCCCACACTGACACTTGGCAGATAAATGGGAGGAGAGAGAAAAGACAAGTGGCGCCAATCCAGGGGACAAGGCTCCTATATTTTTGGGTTTTTCAAAGTTCAGGTTTTTCAAAAGAAAATCCTGTGTGACGCCATCTCAGTGTGGGTCCCATATTGCTTCTTTATTGAAATAAGGACAAAACAACAAAACCTCTTTTTGGAATTTTCACAAAATCTGGACTAATTGGTAAAACAGAAATTTTTGGAAAGAGTTGGCCCCTGTAGGGTAATTTTGTAAAAGGAAGATATTTGAAATTGTCAAAAGGGCAAAATCTGAGATAAGGTGGCTGAAATCCATATTGAAAACTACCCAGATCGTTTTCCTGAGAAAATATTTTGAAATTCAGAGTCCTGGGGGTAAAATGGGAAGAATTTATAATTTTGAAGACCCAGGGTTTTGGAATCGATTTTGAAAATAGTTGAAATTCTAATCTGGATTGAAAATTTTGAAATCGAGAGTTTTGGACCTCGAAATGACATGCTGTGCATTGCAGTGATATGAGATGCTCATGCAATGATATGCAATGCCATGTCTTATGCAATATAATCTTGAACCAAGGCTTGGAGATTCTTGTCTTCTGTCAGGAATAAAATTTTGAACATCTGAGCCAAAAATAGAGAGATTTTGAGAGTTGAAGATGAAATTTAGACTTTTGCAAGGTCCGGGTTCAGAAAATGACCATTTTTCCCTCTGGCGATTTCAAAAGGCTGGATGATGATGTTTGGTGGAAATGTTGGAGAGGTGAATGAAAATTTGGGGTGTTTACACTGTCCTATGTCACCCCATAAAATTTGGAAAAATTGTATGGAAGTTTGATATCCTAAATCCCATTTAGAATCAACATTTAAGCAAAATTTTGATTTTCTTAGGATTTTAGCTATTTTCCATATTAAGAAAATATAAAAAAATTATATTTTTGAGCTTCATTCTATTTTTATGGTTAGTTTAGGTGTCCATGACAAATTTGGCTCAATTCTAAGTTCATTTGCTTTTTATGTTAGTTTATCTTTAAATTCAAAAGCGAAAATCAAGTTAAATTTGATATTTTATGATATTTTCATCATTTTAGGGTTTTTTTTTCATGTGCATAAGCATGTAGAATCATATTAGGGTTAATTTCAATATTATTTGCATTTCAATTTTCTCATTTTTGCAAAATTTATTTAAAAAACCCTGGTTTCAAGGCCATAGTCTTGTTATTAGGGGTATTTTGGTCATTTTGACCTAAATTTCGAAATTCCAATTTCTAATTCCATAAATTTTCATGCATATCATTATATTTCATCCTATTATGTTTGATTTATTTCATTTGATTTCAATGTAATATCAAATGTAATAATTTGGAATAAGAATTTACATTTCAGCTTAAAATAGGATTGCATTGCATATAGTTTGATTTCTGTAAAATTCCAATATCTGATGTATGATTCATGTGCATTTATTTCAAAATCACTATGGTTGACACGGATGTTACATGCACAAGATCTTATGGAGTTTATAAACTCGGTGGGATTCGTATTTTTGGCCATAGTGAGAATACGAAAAAAACTAAGATTTATGATCTTCATATTAGCCACATTCAGCCTACACTCTTAGGTTAACTTCAAAAATGCACTGCATTTCTTAAAGTTTCAAAAGGATTTCCCAATTCCTCAATGAAATTCCCTTTCAAATTCATGTTCATTCATTCATATCATTTAAATTGCAGTATTTTCAAATTCATTTTTCAACTTCAATTTCAAAAAAAACAATTTTCTCAAGGATTTCCTAAGTCTTTCTCAGGATTTGATTTTCTCAGAATCCTAAGTTTTCAAATGACATTTCAAAGCATTTCCCAAGTTCAAATCAATATTTTCCAATGTTTTAAAATTCTCAAATTTCAAAATCCCAAGTTTTCAGAAATCGATTTTTTCAGGTTTTCCATTTTCTTGAGAATCCATTTTCCATTTAAAAAGTCATTTTTCATTTTCTCAGAATTCTCAAATCCATTTTTCTCAAGAAAAATAATCCAAATCTCAAAATCGTTTTTCTCAAAAGTTCAAGTTTTTCCTGAGAATCCATCAATCATTCAAAATTCATTTTCCAATACAGATTTATAATTTCCAATGAAATTCAATGATTTTAAGCACTTTTCTAATCATTTTTCAAATGCATCTCAATTTTTCCAAAGCAAACATCATGTTTCTCAAATTTGCATTATTTTCAAAATTTCATAGCACAAGCCTGATTCTTTGTGCATTCTAGGAAAATAGAGCATAATTTAGATAATTTAACTTAGTCAAAGCACATATTTGATCCTTGGTTCGATTACCCCTGGTAAAGGTGCCAGGAACGGTCAAACCTCGTACCGACAGGTGGATCCCATTCCACGGAATTTTCCCGCAAATTTTCAAAACGGAGGCGAGTAATTTTCAAAACCAATTTTCAAAACTTTGGTCGAGTTTGACTCACGAAATTCGTTTCTCTCTCGCAAGAGAGGGGAAAAATTTTGCGATGATAACAGTTACTTCTATGAATGGTCACAGGATTATCCCTTATCATGAATGGGAAGAAAGAAGATTGATGAGAATTATTGGAAATTGATGAAGAATTGTTGATGAAAAGATTTTGCTTGATCCTGCCTGCATATAGAATCTTTGAAATGAAAATGTTCAGAAAACTAGTAAAAATTCATTATTGAGAAAGAAGATCAACCCAAAGGTTTATTTTGAAAAAGACCAGTAAAATATAATTCTTTTAACAGAAAGGATCAACCCAGGGGATGATTTTGAGAGGATAATCAACAAAAGAGTTGTTTTGAAAATAATAAACATGAGGGTTGATTTTGAAGAATGATCAACACGAGGGTTGATTTTGAAGAATGATCAACATGAGGGTTGATTTTGAAGAATGATCAACACGAGGGTTGATTCTGAAGAATGATCGACACGAGGGTTGATTTTAAAAAATGATCAACACGGGGGATGATTTTGAAAAATCATCAACACAAGGGTTGATTTTGAAAACACTGGTTCGAAACCAGTTTTGAAGAAAGACTCAACCCGGGGATTGATCTCGAAAAAGATTAGTAAAAATTATCTTTGACAAAAATATTCAACCCATGATTTTGAAAAAGACTGTTGCTTTAAAAAGCTCTCGATGATCATGATGGAGATTTTGCAAAAATTTTCAAAATTTTACGATTTTGGACAAACCCCTATGGGTAATCTTTTCGCTCTCATGAATGATGTCAAGGTTATCCCTTATCCTGAAGGAGAAAATAATAGAAAATTAATAAAAAATAATAAAAATTGATGATGAAAAGATGTTGTCTAGTACTGTGTGTATACAAGACGTTTGAAGTAAAAAGAGAATTTCAAAATAAAAGATGCCCCAGCATAAAAAAATAAAAGAAATAGTGGATATCAGAGATACAAAGAAACTTGATGCTTCATTACTGAAATGTTAACAAGTATCTGGGGATTTTATTGAGAAAAAGAAAGGTGAGGAGATTTGAAAATAGATGACAGGACTAAAATATAGGAATCAAAAATCTAGGAGAAGAGGAATGAGAAAATAGCAAGCAAGATCAAAATAAGGAAAGAAAATAAAGAAAATCACCTGGAATTTTGGAAAACATAGGAGAATTTTTAGAAAAGGATTTCTAGGGTTTTTAAAAAATTGATTTGAAGAAATGAAGAAAGAAGAAAATATATACCTGGATTTTCGAAAATAGAGGGAAATTTTGGAAGAAATATCCAGGGTTTTGAAAATGTAAAGAAATACCAAAAATAAATGAGAGTTACAAGATAACATCGACCTTAACAAGCAAAATTATACAAGAAATGATGCGCAAAACAATATTCCCTAGAAGCTGACTCTAATATGCAAACTTTGAAAGAGCTTGTAGGACCTTAATCCTAACTCTAAAGTTTAAATTATTTGATTCCAATCAAGATATGCTGATATACTCAAGTCAAAGCTCGAAGTATGTGGCATAGAATTTTCTTCGATTCTAGGGTAATGGTTTTCCAACATCCTTGAGCATCTGTCGATATACTTTGGACTATGACCCTTAGTACGTGGCATGGGGGGTATTAGTCCAAATAAGTAGCCCAGTTGTGAGTCTTTTTCTTGAATTGTGGTTCAGTGAGAAAGCCCAGCAACTTGAAGATTGGGACAATATAAGTGGGGATGTTTTGAAAATATGATTCAAGCATGCAAGGAATCAGATGGCTTTAATGCAAAGTCCTAAAGAAATAGAATTTTAAAAATCATAAAGAAGCACAGACTTGCATACATTGTTTGCATTCAATCCCTAAATTGAGGAGGTTTGTATTTCAGACCTAAGTCTAAGTGAGCATGAATAAATCTCCTCAATTTGGTCCTACCAAACCATACTTAATCTTATATGCATTAATGTCAACTGGGTTTAATTCTTGATTTCTAAGGCTGCATGAAAATGAAGCTGACATTTAAAGAATAATAACTCTGTCAAATTTAGACAAGGCAAAGGCATTAATTCGATCGAATAAAAGATGGGTCCCATCATGATCGCCAATTCTGTTATCCATGCAAAATTTTCCCTTGATCGGATCCTCTCGCATTTCAAACATTTTTGAGTAAAAAATCTTTTTAGAAAATAACTCACCTCCATTTTTAAAAAAGATAGGAAATAGGGACTCGCTCATCGGTACGAGGTTCGACCGTTCCTGGCGCCTTTACCAGGGGTAATCGAACCAAGCATCGAATCAATACCTTTTGCTTTGCCTAAATTTGACTAAAAAATTATTTTAAAATCCTAAATGCACATTGAATCATGCTTGTGTTATGAACTTTGAAAAATGAAGGTTTAAAATATGATACATGCTTTAAAATCATTTTGATTTGAAAATATTTAGAAAATATTTCAAAATTATAATTCCAAGTGAATTTCGAAATTGAGTTTGAAAATAGACTTTGAAAAATATTTATAAATGTTTTGAAAAGACTTTAGAAAACTATTTAAAGTAAAACTTGAAATGGAAATTTGAATTTGGAATTTGAAATGGAAATGGAAAATGAAAATAAAACTTGAATTTAAATTTGAAATTAGAATTGATATTGAAATTGAGATATGAACTTTGAATTTAAAATTTGAAAATTGAAATTTAAGTTTAGATTTTGAAATTGAAATTTAACTTTGAAATCGGAAATGATTTGGAAATTAAAATTTGGAAATTAAAATTTGGAATTGAAATTAGAATTTGAAAATGAAATTTAAAAATAAATTTAGAAATTGAAATTTTGGAATTTAAAAGTAAACTTTGAAATTGGATTTTGAAATTGAAATTAGAATTTGAAATTAGACTTTGAATTTGAAATTGAATCGAAATTTGAATTTAAATTTGAATTTGAAATTCAGGATTTTGAAAATGAATTTAAATTTATTTTGAAAATAAGTTTTTGAAAATGAGTTTTAAAATCACTTAATATTTTGAAATTTGAGATATTAAAATAATTTGTAAATGATAAATAATGAAATGATATAATTTTATGATGAATGTATTTAATAAAAGAAATTCAAAAGATTTTATTTTAAAAGATGATTTTGTATTTTTACAGAATTTAAAATAAAATTAATCTTTAATACATTCATGACTATGGCCACAAATATATCTCAAATTAATTTATATTTTAAATTCTGATAGAGGAAGAAAAAAATTTAATTTTACAAAATATGATGTTTTTCGAAAAGGACCTAAAGTATAGGTCAAATTTTATTCAATAAAAGATAAAAATCATAAGTATTGTTCGCATTTTGACTATGACCACAAATGTGAATTGTCTACTTAGGGTTATTTACCTCTTATTAGAATGGTGCACGTGTCATTCGTGTTCCACCATAGTGCCCTTTTAAAAAAAAAAAAAAAAGATGCCACAGTCAATTATGAAGATTCAAAATATAACTACATGCTCATCCATTCTAATCTATGTACAAAAATATAAATTCTCATTAAATGAAATTATTACAACCCCAAATTGAAATTGAATATTGAAATTTCCTAATCTAGAAGAGAAACCAGGGTCTTCCGCGCTTCCCGCAGGATTGGTTGAGAGGAGAGGTGGCTTTCCCTTTGCACCGCCACCAGAGTGATCTTCTTCACGATCTGGATTAGATGAAGAGGAGAAGTAGCCTTCGCACTGCTGCTGAATTAATCTCTTTTCAACCATAAAAAAAGAAAAGAGGAAAATAAGAAGAGAAAGGGGAAATAGAAGAAGAAGAAAGGAAGAGAAGAGGGAAACAAAAGATTGAAAAAGAAGAGGGAAAGGGAGAGAAGAGAGCTCGATTTTTTTCTTTTTTCTTCTTTTCAAAAAGATCAACCTTCCCTCCCTCTCCTTTACTTGAGCTTATAAAGGAGAGGGAGGTTTCAAAATTTTCATAAATACCCCTTCCAGATTTTTAAAATTTCAAAAAGAAGGCTTTAGTTGCGAAATTTTTTAAAAACCCATTCTTATTTAACCTAAAGTCATTTTCTAAAATTTTGCTTTTCTTTTCTCCTTTTTTTTTATTTTAGAAAGAAAATTTAAAATATTATAAGAATGTAAATGACTCAGAAAATGAGATTAAGATGGAGTTTTGAAAGATTTTGCAAAAATGTTGATTTTGAATTTTGAGGATTTTGCAAAGGAGTGCTTTTAAAATAAAAGAATTAGTTTTAAAAATTGAATTTTAAAAATGGATCTAGATCTGAGATTTTGAGTAAAGATCGAGTTTGGATCTCGAACTGAGAAAAAAAAAGAGGAATGGATCCAAATAGAGATTGGATCTGAATACTTGAGCCACACAGAAAATTGATTTTGGTTTTTTAGATTTGGATGGAAAATAAAAGAATCGAGCTCAGAATTGGATTTGGATGTCTGGTCTGGATCCAAGGTTGGGTCTAATATAGAAAATGAAATTGGATTTCGGATCTTCAACAAATATGTGAATCTGAGAAATGATTAGAAATTGACCTGATTGCTCTTCTGGATGACTCAGAAGGTGGGACCCAATGTTAGAAAGGATAATTTTTGGAACTTGGAAAATTTTGGGTATTTATAGTCATGCCATGTTCTCTTTTATGGATGAATATTCTGGATATAATCAGATCAAGTTGGCCGCTCGTGACCAGTCTAAGACATCTTTTATCATGCCTTGGGGCACCTTTTGTTACACAGTCATGCCATTTGAGCTTAAAAATGTTGGGACAACCTATCAGCGTGCAATGACTATCATTTTCCATGACCAGATGTATAAAATCATGGATGCATATGTCGATGATATCTTGGTCAAATCCAAGGAGGAAGAAAACCACATTGAAGCTCTCGGTCAAGTCTTTAAGTGACTTATTCTATTCAAGTTAATACTCAATCCTCAAAAATGTATTTTCGGAGTGAAGTCTGGCAAGCTGCTTGGCTTCATGGTCAGCAAAAAGGGGATAAAAGTAGATCCCACTAAGGCAAAGGCCATTATTGATATGCCACCTCCGACCAACCTCAAAGAGTTGCATAGTCTTCATGGATGCATTCAGTCAATTCGACGATTCATATCTAATTTGGCCATAAGGTGTGAACCTTTCAATCATCTACTCAGAAAAGGAGTGAAGTTCAAATGGGAACCGGAGTGTCAGCAGTCGTTCGAGCGCATCAAGAAATATCTTCTCAATCCACCTGTTCTAAAGCTCTCAGAATTGGGAAAGCCTCTTTTGTTATATGTCTCAGTCAATCAAACTACTTGTGGCGGATTCTTGGCACAATATGAAGAAGGCAGTCGGGTAGAGTATGCCATCTACTATGTGAGCAAGACCTTCATTGATTATAAAAAGAAATATTCTCAAATAGAGAAGACATGCCCTAGCACTGGTCTGGATGTGTCAGAAATTGAGGCATTAGTTGTTAGCATCGAAAGTCAAGATTCTATCCAAGCTTAATCCTCTCAAGTATATTCTTGAGCAACCTTTTCTTAGTGGATGGATTGCCAAGTGGAAAGTTCTGTTGATGCAGTATGACTTAGAGTATGCCTCTCAAAAGTCAATCAAAGGCCATGCCATTGCTGACTAGTTGGTGGATTTTCCTTTGGTAGAAGATGTGAAAGCCGAGGATGATTTTCCTGATGAGCGTATCCATCATGTCCAACAGTCTCCAATGTGGAGTTTATTTTTTGATGGTTCCAAGAATATGGTTGGCATAGGGATCAGGATCTTATTGATCACACCCGAGAAGGAGATGATCCCTTTCTCCCTCAAACTTGATTTTTAATGCACTCATAACATGGCCGAGTATGTAGCCTTAATTCAAGGTTTGAGAATTCTGCAAGACTTCAATGTCAAAAGAGTGCACGCCTTTGGCGACTCATTGCTCGTCATCAGTCAGGTCAAAGCCAAATGGCAAGTGAAAGATCAGAAGCTACTTCCCTATCAAAAGATCATTTTAGCTATCATCGATAGCTTCAAGGAATTTCAACTTTATCATATCAAGAGAGAATTCAATCAAATAGCTGATAGCTTAGCCAGCCTAGGCTCTATCATGTCCTTCAAAGATAATAAATCTTGTCGCTCTTTTGAAATTGGTAGACTCGATCAACCTGTCATCATCCAAGTTATGCAAATCAACCAGACAGAGCAAAAGAAGAAGCCTTGGTACTGAAATATCAAGAATTTCATCGAAACTGGTGAGCTTCTACCACAATTGTCAAAGAGGAAGCAGCGAGCGATTCAGCTCATGTCTGCCCGATATTTTATTCTTGCTGATGTCCTTTATCGCCATGGGTTCAGTGTCGAGTATTCTTGATGCTTAGATGAAGATGAAGCCAAGGAAGTCGTTCGAGAAGCGCACGAAGGCATTTGTGGTGGCCACGTCGGTTATCAAACCCTTGTTAAACAGATCATTCGAGCAGGGTACTATTAGAAGACCATGCAACAAGACTGTTATCATTTTGTGAAGAAGTGTGTCCAATGTCAAATACACGCACCTTTCATTCATGCGCCAGCCACATATTTATAATCAGTTGTATCTCCATGGTCATTTTCCATGTGAGCTTTCGATGTTGTAGGCCCAATTACTCCTGCTTTCAATGGCCATAAGTATTTTCTTGCCGCAACAGAATATTTTACCAAATGGGTTGACGCGGTTACTCTGCGTACAGTGAAAGGCCGACATGTGCTTTCATTCATTCACAAGAATATCCTTTATCATTTTGGTATACCACATGATATCATTTCATATAATGGCACTCATTTCAAGAACGAGAGAATGAAGATCTTTTGTTCAAAGTTCAGGATCCATCACCAATTTTCAGCTCTCTATTATCCACAAGGGAACGATCAGGTAGAAGCCACCAATAAAATCCTGATTCGCATCTTGGAAAGAATTGTTGAGACAGGTCATGATTGGCACGAGAAAATCCATGATGCACTCTCGGTGTATCAAACCACCATTCGAACGTCAACCAATGCCACTCCTTTAGAGCTCATTTATGGAACAAAGGTGGTACTACCTCTTCATGTTTAAAAGTCTGCTCTCAAGTTCGCATCGCTTTTAGAGCTACCACTTGATCAATATCAGCAACAGAGGTTGGTACAACTCGATCTACTCAACGAGAGGAGACTCAAGACAATAGAGCATCCCCAATCTTATCGTCAGAGGATAGCCAAGCAATATGCCAAATCAGCTATTGAAAGAAGATTTCAAGTTAATGATCTCGTCCTCCAATCAATGGCTCATCTCAGGCACCGTCTGAGTGGCAAATGGTCACTGAATTGGGAAGGTTCCTATGTGATCAAGGAAGCCTTGCCACATAACTCATATCGTCTGATTAATGCAAATGGGATAGAATTGTCTGATCCCATCAATGCCCGATTTGTTTTTTATAGAAGAAGTGTTCTATCACGATCTATACATCAACAGACATAATAAAAAATGATTTGTCCTATCGCGATTTGCGTTTACAAGCTTTGTCTATGTGAACGATATGTCCTATCATGATTTACACAATGACTGATTCATAAAAGGTAAAAAAAAATAATAAACAAATCGAGTTAGTTACTTTCTCTACCGTGAGAATCAGTTGGATTTTGGGGCGTTACATCTTGGTATCAAGCGACAGAGAAAGCAGTAATTCTTGATCATCTGACATTTGCATTGCACTGTAAGTATTATTATTGAAATTACTTTATATTTATTTTAATTAAAGAAATGTGTTTATGCTTAGACATCGTTCAATGAATTGATCAAGTCAATAGACTCATTAACCAGAGCGGTTGAACGGCTCCAAGCGATGGTCCAAAACCTGGATCATAGGGTGGATAGGTTGGTTTACAAAAGCACCAATCTAAAGCGAGGTGTTAGCCCTAAAGTTCTTTCGGGTTTGATGTGCCTTCAAAACCCCGATGATTGTACTTTATGTGAAAAGGTGAGTCATTCTGCCGTAGAATGCCACCTTAATCAATGTTGTGATAAGAAGTCTGCTAGAGATAATAAGGATAACAAATATCGACTTGCGGATGATAGAATGCAGAAACCCCCATCTGAGAAACAAATACGAAGTAGAGGAAGCAAGCCACGCCAACCGTCATCCGGTCATGCTTGAAGCGCAACTATAAACACCATAAACAACCTTGTCCTCATAAAATAGGTGGTTGCCTGCATTGTGGCAAAATGGGCTACTTTATTCGTGATTGCCACAAGAAGAAAGCCGATGACCTCAAGCGGATGGGCGGCACACCCCAGCAGCAGCAAGAACAACTCGAGTAGTAACCACCAGGAGAGGTGTCTGGCCGTGTCTATTCCACTATGACAAAAGACAGAGAAAATAGCGAATAGATACTTTGATACTCTTAGTTTAAGACTTTTTGTGTGTTTTGGGTACGTATTTTTGTCAAAATGAAAGCTTATCAATAAAATTACTTATGAATTTTGTGCCCCCGAGATTCTTATGATTGTGATGTTTATATTAGCAATTAGGTGAGTGACACCTCACACCTATAAATGATTAGTTTTGACTTATTAGGTGGATGACATATCACATCGACAAATGATTAGTTTAGACTATTTAGGTGAATGACACCTCACGACTACAAATGGTTATTTTTTTAATGATACATCATGCCTACATAGTTTTATTACAGAGGATTGCATTATGATTGTCTGAATGAATCTATCATCACTGTATAGCGTGATTGGTGGGTATCATAGATATTGACTAAAATGTCTTGACGATATGTGTGTGTTTCACGCTAGAATGGTCGAATGCGATGTGTTTTGATATAAGAACTGTGAATGCATAGGAAAATGATGCAATGATCAAAATGTCTTAGATGCATATGCGATTTGAATCCTGTGTGAATTACTTGAACTACCTAAGAGTTACGTATGTTGATGTTTAGTTGCTTTGTATTTTGATATTTGCATATTCACGTGTGCATAGAACTCATGCTTGGGTTATGCATGTTTCAAGGTTTAATTATAAAAAAAAGGCAGTGTTCCTTGTGGCAATATATGATGCTTTGGATAATATGCTTTTGTATGATTACAATGCCACATGATATGAAATATTGAGGGCATGCGATAAATGTTTTAGTTCAATGGTGAATTATGATTCATGGAACCATATTGGTGAAAGGTGTGATTTTATGATTTAAGTGTCATATAAAGTGATGTGATGCGTATTGATGATATATATACTTGTGCCCATTATTGGTGGCTATCGACCCTGAGAGCGATCAATTGTTTTGATGCATGTATCACTAAATATGACACCTGTTGAGGACCTTGTCCGCAAAGGATTCTCTTTGAGCGTATGTATGTTCAAGATCAGGTAATCTGGCTAGAGCGGTGAATCTCTGTGAGGAAGTACATTGTCCAAGAGCGGGTCGCCGCAAAGACGGTGAATTCGTGTGAGGAAGTGTATTGTCCAAGACCAGGTTACATCTCTCAGACTAGGTGATCCGACGTGAAACTTGTGGATTTTGATTACATAGAGAATTAGGGTGGTGTGTGGTGATGATCTTTTGAGATCGATTGATATAGCCAGTTATGAATCTATAGATTTGGCTTTCTGTTATAGCATGATTATATACTGGTTTTAGATTAGAGAATCAAATATTTACTGATTTTAGATCTTGATATGAGGATATGTTTTTGTCTTCCATGAAAAGATGGGATCATTCTAAGAATGATAACTTAAGCGAAGTCCTGACAGTTGGTCGCGTAAGGCCTTGAGAAAATGAGAATAAGTTATGGTTATTCAGGATGAAGAGTCTGTTAGACATAGTGAGGGAAAAAACGATGACCTGATAATGAATATACACCCTAATAGTCTTAGGTTAAGACTTTTTGTGATTTAGGACGGATTTTGTCAGGCAAAGTTTTCATATATGAATTTTGTTGAGACCGACTTTTTGCTTCAAACTTCTTAGAAACTCATTATGTGTTGTCCTAATCACTTAAAAAAACATACACGTTTGGGATCACACACACATGTTGTGAGTCCTAGTTAACCCCTATGGTCAGTCTGAATTCATGGTCTAGACTTTGGAAGTTATATTGCGAGCCCACATAAAAATGGGTAAGCGAGAATGCGATTCTCATACCAGTCTTATAGAATTTCACATATTAGCGGTATCACGCTAGCATCAGTAAGGTCCCTTTCAAGGTTGGAAGGTGAAAATTTGATTCATCGGTAATACTATAGCACTATACTCTGCAAGTATAGTTGATTCGGGAGGGACTCCACACTACGCAAAGTCGGCAGGAGTGTACGCCTATTGGCATCACCGAGAGCTTGTTTTCTCGACAGAAGATATGGTGTTTGTCAATGGATCCATGACATAGAGTATTTTCTGATTCAGGACGTAGGGAAGTTAATTCCCAGAGTTATCAGATCTTTTATGATCCTGAATCAGATTCGTGAGGTAGCCTATCGTGTGTTGTTACCTCCTCAATATGCCCAGATTCGAGACATCTTCCATGAGTCTGTGATGAGGAAGTACGTTCATGAACCGTCACACATTATCCGCTAAGATGATATAGACATTCGTGAGGATTTGACATTTAAAGAAAATTTGCTAGAAAAATTTTAATCGTCGCAATTGGGTATTGAGAGTGAGGACGATACCTTTTGTTAAGGTTCAATGGCAAGATCATGGAATCAACGAATGTACTTAGGAGCCTGAACTTGTTATCAGGGAGACATACCCTGACTTGTACTTCAAACCATAAACGTAATGATATTTCGTGGACGAAATTCTTTCAAGAGGGGTAGGATGTAAAATCCTTGAAAAATCTATTGGACCCGGGTCGGATCCGGACCCGACTCAGATCCAAACATGCAGTCGGGTCGGGCACTGCCTCACTACCACCGACTGCATGCTTTAAAGCAGTAAAGCACGCAGAGGAGGGACAACCGGTGAGCCTCTCCCCCATGCGTCGAGCACTGCCTCCACCTGGCGACCACCGCTTCCACCCGATGACCACTACCCTCTTTCCCCTCTTCTATTTTTTCGGCAGCATCGCCGGCCACCCCCTCTCATTCCCTGTTCTCTCTCACTCTCTTTGAGTTCTCTCTCTCCTATGTTCTCTTTGTTGCTAGTGACAACACCGCCAGAGACCACCCTTGATGGCGACAGTCTCTCCTTCCTGTTGTTCCTTCTCTCTCCCTCGTGCCTCTTCAGTTCGACAGAGGAGCCTGTGACGTCAGAGCTCCCTCACTTGCCTCTCGTTCGGTTTCTGACCACCGACTCGCTGGCGACCTCATCCTGCACCTGACCTCAGCTGAAACTCTGCATCCGACCTCCGGCCATCTGTCGACGACAGCCTATATCGGTGACGCCTCCCTTACCTGACTCCCTTCGCAGGTAACCACTCTCTCTCTCTCACTTTCGTCTTCTTCTTCTTAGACTCCTCTTCTTTTCGGCAGGCCGGCAGGGGCAAAACCTCTGGCACCGGGTATTTCCTACGGGCAGGAGCAAATCCCCTACCCCCACCTCCTTTCTCTTTCTTCTTTCACAGTGGAGGAGCTGAGCCCTCTCCCTGTGTTCTCAGGTTAAGGGGGGGCTCGGCCCCCTCCTTGTTTCCCTTTTTCACAAGGGAGGGGTTGAGCCCCTACCTGTCTCCCTTTTTTACTCAGTTTACGAGGGGGGGGGGGGGGGCTCGACCCCCTCCCATTTCTGCTTCTTCGTAAGGGAGGAACTGAGCCCCTACCTGTTTCTTAGGTTTTGAGGGAAGGGTTCGGCCCTCCCCCATTCCTTCTTTCGTCAGGGAGGGGTCGAGCCCCCTCCCTGTCTCCCTCTTTGCTGAGGGTGCGAGGGAGGGGCTCATGAAAAGACGCCATTCACGGCTGGGTCTGGATCTCAGGATCCAGACCCAATTCATCTTGTTTATTAACAGATGCTCATTAATGGCATGTTGTAATATTTGTATAACATGTAATGGGTATTTTCGTACCCTAATCATTGTACATAAGCCTACTTAATGAGAAGCAAAACACGCAGACCCTTGATTGGGTTTTCTCTGCAGCCCTCAGAGCCTCTCTCTCCTCGTTCGTTGCTTTCTTTCATGGTATCAGAGCGACAGGTTCCAGATTCTCTCTTCAACATCTTCCTCCAAGGTAATCTCTTCATTAACAAATCCAGGTTCTCTCCTCCCTCGTTGCTTTCCTACTCCTCTTGTTCTGCAGAATATTTTTTTTGTTAACATATTCTGTTTTTCTATTTTTTTTTCCTTATTTCTAAGGTCTGCATCTCATCATCACCCACTATTAATCGTCATCCTCTTTCCTTTAATCGTCATCAAAGTCTGCACCTTCTCTATTTTGCATTTACTTTTCCCCCTCACGCTGTTTGATGTGATTCCATATGGTCACGCAAGAGCAAATTCTTGTGTGACTTCATAAATTGTTCCTCATCTTCTTCAAAAAAGTAAGGACAGATTCTGATCTGAATAAAATATCAGATTTCTTTTCTTTACATTTTAGAATATCATTTCATCCAAAAATCAGATTCAGCCCTTTGCATCTTTCAAAAGGAAAAACACGTTATATCCAAATAACGTGTTTTTGTTTTGCTTCTCATTAACTGATCTTTATTCAGATCAGTTTACTGCATAACTTCATTTTTTGTCTCGGGTCTACTGTAAAAAAAAAGAAGTCGAGTTTTGAGTTTTCTGAAATTACGTATTGGTTCTGACCTTTATTTCTGACTATTTTTTGTTCTACTCCAATATTCTTTTCCTTTCACCTTCAATTACCTATGGATTCTTTTTCTTCTTCTCAATTTGTACTCTCTTCCAACTTGTGTCAGAAAAGCTAAACAACTCCAATTTTCTTACCTGGAAAAGACAAATCATCCCATTCATAAGAAGTCTGGATCTTTCTGGGCGTCTAGATGGCTATGTTTCTGTTCCTTCAGAGTTCATATCACAAGATGGCCACACTGGGGAGGGTGACACTTCCATTACTTTTGTCAGAAATCCAGAATATATATCCTGGATGAAACGAGATCAGGCTTTGGTTGCCTACATCACTTTCACCCTGTCACAAGAGGTGCTTGTGGCAATCCCCGATGATTGCTCAACTATGCAATTATGGCATCGTCTCATTCAGACGTACTCTCAAGTTTCTCAGGCAAGAGTTTTATTTTTAAAGAAAGAATTTCAAATGTTGAGAAAGGACTCCATGACTGTCATAGAGTACTTAAACAAAATGAAAACCATCATAGATCAGTTGGCTATAGTGGGATGCGCGGTTAACGACAAAGATATGGTGCAACAAACTTTGAGCGGGCTGGGACCCGATTATCATATGATGGTTACTTCTTTGTTGTGTTTGCCAGACTTACCTACATTTGAAGATCTTCGTGCTAAGCTCTTACGGTATGAGATGACTTTGATAGGATTCTCTGAAGGTAATCACAACCCCATTGGAGCCCACAATGTTCTTGTCACAGGAGTCACCTATGGTCGAGGACGTGGCAGGTATGAATCTAGAGAAAGAGGAAGTCAAAAAAGGAATGGACAAGGAGCTCATGGAATATTACCTACTCCCGGTATGCCTCATAATCTGCAAAGGCAAAGGACAATACCTACCTACTTTCTCTGCAACAAAAGGGGACACATAAAGGCAAATTGCCGGTTTAACCTGCAAAATAGAGGAGAGAAATTGGAGACAAGAAAGGGAACTGATACATTGAAAAATAGTGGAGAAGTCAAAGAATTGTTATTGTCTGCTTTGGCTGAATTAAATATCAAACAGAATGATCAAGGCACTTGGTATGTTGATTCTGGTGCAGCCACTCATGTCACTGGTGATGCTGGTAAGCTCTTAAATCTTGTTCCTTACGTTGGTAGAAATAGTATAGTCACAGGAGATGGGTCTCACCACCATACTTTTCACATTGTGTAATTCCTATGTCCAACTCTTCTCTTGCTCTTTCAAATGTCATCCATGCTCCTAATATCAAGAAAAATATTGTTTTTGTCTCTAACCTTGTAGATGACATTAATGCTTCAGTCGAGTTTACTCCTTTCTCTGTTTGTGTTAAGGACCTTCACACGAGGGAAACGTTCGCTGAAGGAAAATGGCAAGGGAATATGTATGTGTTCCAAGAGAATCATTCATCTGGTATTCAGTCTATTGATTCCACCTTGAAGCTCATGCCATCATCCTCAGTTCCTCCTGACAATGTTTTTAATCTTTCTGAATGTATTGAGCCGAATCTTTGGCATGGTCGTCTGGGTCATTGTAGTAGTCGTTTTATTGATAAGCTTGTTTCAAGTAGTCTTATTCCTAAGTCAAGTCTAAGTTTAAGTGTCGACAATAAAAAATATTCTAGTTGTCTTCAGTGTAAGAGTCATGTTCTTCCTTTTCATTCCATTAATAAAAGAGCTTCAAGACCATTCGAGATTATATGTTCAGATGTTTGGGGCCCGGCTCTAGTTTCTTCCATGTCTGGCACTAAATATTATCTCATCTTTGTTGATAGTTATTCTAGATACACATGGATTTTCTTTATGAAAAATAAATCTAAAACCTTTAAGTTATTTTAGAACTTTCATTCCTTTGTTCAGAATCAATTCTCTGAGAATATCATTTGTTTCCAATGTGATGGAGGGGGTGAATTCTCTTCAAATGACTTTATTAGTTTCCTCCAAACAAATGGGATAAGTAGGCAGGTGTCTTGCCCTCATACACCTCAACAAAATGAGATTGCTGAACGAAAGCACCGCCATATTGTCGAGAGTGCAATGAGCATGATGCATGATAGTAATCTTTCAGTTACCTTCTGGACAGAAGCCTTTCATATAGCAGTCTATGTCATAAATCGATTGCCCATGAACATCTTGGAAAACAAATCACCCTATTTCTCTTTGCATGGTGTGCATCCAAATTATCATGATTTGCGTGTATTTGGGTGTGTATGTTATGTTCATGTTGACAGTTCAATGTGGCATAAGTTTTAGGATAAGGCCTTAAAGTGCAGATTCGTTGGGTACGCTGATGATTACAAAGGCTACAGATGTTATGATCCTGTAAGCAAGCCATCAAAATATCCAAAAATGTTGTGTTTGACGAATAAAATTTTGGTCATAATGCTATCACTCCTCCTGAAATTGAAGTTTATCATCCTTGGTTAAACTCAGATCTCTTTTCTAGTATTGATGGTGTTTGTTCCTCTGAATGTCATCAAAGAGATGAAGGAAACGTATCTGCTGCTGAGCAAAGACCTCAGGAAAGTGTGATTTTTGAGTCACTATCAGCTCCAGAAAGATATAAAGGCATTGTTTACTCTCGATGTGAGAAGGAGATACCCCTCAACTTCAATCAGGAGCAAAATCCTCATGTTTCCATTCAATCACCTGTTCACAGAAGGTCTATCCGATCTCGACATCCTATTGATAGGTGGGTTAGTTATGAGAATTTTACAATGGATTTCCAACTCTTTTAAGCCTCTTTGGGCACGGAGGATCAACCCACAACATTTTATCAAGCAATAAATTCTAAGAGATGAATGGAAGTTATGAACGACGAAATGGAGGCCCTTCATGAATGTGGGACTTGGGATATTGTTCCCAGACTACACGATCGAAATGTGGTTGGATCAAAGTGGGTGTATAAGATAAAGTATAAGCCGGATGGGACTATCGAACGATACAAGGCTAGGCTGGTTGCTAAAGGCTTCACACAGAAGCAAGGACAAGATTATGATGAGACTTTCAGTCCAGTCGTGAAAATGGGCACTATATGCATCATACTATCATTGGTTGTTGAACACCAATGGACTCTTAGTCAACTGGATGTGAAAAATGTGTTTCTACGTGGAACTCTAAGGGAGGAAGTATACATAGAGCAACCCACTGGGTATGCAGAAGGAAACTCTAAAGAATATGTGTGCAAGTTAAAGAGAGTTATATATGGTTTGAAGCAAGCATCTCGATCTTGGTTTGACAGTTTTTCGCTTGAAGTAGAAAAATATGGCTTTATTTGGTCTCTTCTCAACCATTCTCTTTTCATATTCAAATGCAAAGATGTAGTTACCCTGTTATTGATATATGTTGATGACATTATCATTACAGGTAACTCTAATGAACATATTGAACAGGTTAAAGAATTTTTGAATCATAGATTCAAGAACTTCTGAATCATAGATTCAAGATGAAGGATCTTGGTAAACCGTGATACTTTTTTGGAGTAGAAGTTGACAAGACTGCTGAAGGCATGACACTCACTCAACATAAGTATACTGTTGATGTTCTTAGCAAGGCAAGTATGACTGATTGCAAGCCTCTAAGCACACCCAGTGTACTTTATCAGAAACTCAGTTCCCAAGATGGAGATCTTTATGAGGACCCTACAGGATATCGCAGGATAGTAGGAATGCTTCAGTATCTTACCTTCACTCGGCCTTACATTGTCTATTCTGTCAATCAGGTATCTCAGTTCATGCATGAACCACATATTGGGCATATGGAAGTTGTTAAACGCATTCTTCGATATTTGAAGGGAACTATTGGAGATGGTCTTCAATACAGAAAGAGTATGCATAGCCATCACATGCATGAGCTTCTTACTTACACAAATGCAGATTGGGCAGGAGATCCAGATGAGCATAGATCAGTTTCAGGATACTGTATTTTTATTGGCCTAAATCCTCCTGGAGCAGTAAGAAGCAAAAAGCCATAGCGAGGTCAAGCACAGAAGCAGAATATAGATCAATGGCAGCAGCTACAGCTGAAGTAACATGGATCAGACATCTGTTGACAGAAGTAGGAGAACCGATTTTCAAAAGTGTTCTCTTGTGTGACAATCAAAGTGCTATCAATATATCATTCAATCCCATCTACCACAGTTATGCCAAACATATTGAAATTGATCAACATTTTGTAAGACAGAAGGTCAAAGAAAAGGAAATCGAACCAGAATACGTTCGGACTGTTGATCAAGTTGATGACTTGTTTACAAAAGGACTTATCAAAGACAGATTTTGGATGTTAAAAGGCAAGTTGTTCATGATTCAAAACTATGTACACCTTGAGGGAGGGTGAAAAGACGTCATTCACAACTGGATTCAGACCCAATTCATCTTGTTTATTAACACATTCTTGTTAATGGCATGTTGTAATATTTGTATAACATGTAATGGGTATTTTCGTACCCTAATCACTGTACAGAAGCCTACTTAATGAGAAGCAAAACACGCAGACCCTTGATTGGGTTTTCTCTGCTGCCCTCAGAGCCTCTCTCTTCTCGTTTGTTGCTTTCTTTCAGCTCAGCCCCCTTGTTGTCTCCCTGTTGTTGTGGGGGAGGGGGGATGTTCTCCTTGCCTTTTTTTTCGGTAGGGGAGGGGCAAAACCCCTCCCTTTGTTCCGCCTCTGTTGGGGAGGGGTCAGGCCCCTCTCCTTTTCTCTTTGTTCTTGCCAGGCAGACAAGGGCTCAACCCCTATCTCACCTTGTCCCTGTAGGCAGGGGGCGAAGTCCCTGCCTCTGTGGCCTTCCATTGGGCTGGTATGAGGGCCAAGCCCCCTACCCCCCTCCCACTGTTGTTCGGACATGCAGGGAGCAAGGCTCCCTGCCTCTGCCACTGCCCATAGTCTGCAGCCAGCAAGGCCTTGGCAGGAGGGCCTTTGCTGTTCCAACAGACAGGGAGCCCTCTGCTGCTCTTCGGTAGGGAGCAGAGCTCCCTGCCTACATTTGTTTAAGGGTATGGGTTGTCGACCGTTGTGGGTCTTACCAGACCCACCTTCTATTTTTGGATCTTGGCATCCTAATTGTTATCATCGCAAAATTTTACTTTTGCGAATCAAACTGACCTTTGAAAAAGATTTTGAAAATAACTCGCCTCCATTTTTAAATTGCGGGATTATTCCGAAGAATGGGACTCGCCTGTCGGTACGAGATTCAACCGTTCCTGGCTCCTTTACCAGGGGTAATTGAACCAAGGATCAATCAAATGCTTTGCTTTGTTCAACTTGTCTAAACCATATTCTAATTCCTAAATGCACAAAGAATCAGGCATGTGCTATGAATTTCTAAAAATGCACATTTGAAAACATGATGTTTGCTTCAAAGATTGGAAAATATTTGGAAGATTCTTGGAAAATAAACTCTTTGAAAATTGTGAATTATTTTTGAGATGCTGTATTTGAGAAAGTGAAAATCGATTTCTGAAGAAATATAAGGATTTTGTGAAAATCGATTTTTGAGAAATGTGAAATAACTTTGAAAAACTCAATTTCTTTGAATTCAAACTTTGAAATTGAAAATCTAACTTAGAAAATCGAATTTGGAACTTGGGAAATACCTGAAATATCATTGGCAAATCCATATTTTGTGAAAATCGATTTTGAATAAGACTTAGGAACTTTTGAAGAATTTGATTCCTTTGACTTGGAATTTGAATTGGAATTGGAATTGGAAAATTCATGAAATGAATGAATATGATTTTGAGGAATTGGGAAAAACTCTTTGTATTTTTGAGAAATGCAGTGCATTTTGAAGTTAGCCTAAGAGTGTAGGCTGAATGGGGCTAATGTGAAGATCATAAATCTAGATATCCTTCAAATTCTGACTATGGCCATAAATACGAATTCCACCAAGTTTATAAACTTCATAAAAGCTAGTGTATGTGTCATTCGTGTAGACCATAGTGAGTTTGAATATGCATGAATCATCATCCATCACACATTAACATTATTTAAAAAAATAAACTATATGCAATGCTACCTAAGCTAAGCAGGAAATGTAAATTCTTATTCCAAAGTTTAATTTAGTTTACATCACTATTGAAATTTAAATACATGAAAAATGAAGTCTTCAATGTACCTTGGAGTTGCAGCAATGGAGGAAGGGCTGGAGAGGAGAGAGAAGCTCCAAGAAACCTCAAAGGTGAATAGTGAAAATCGTCCCCCTCACTCTTTCTATTTATAAAAAGAAATTAGGTTTAAAAATCAAGTTTTTTAAAAAAATTGGACTCTCTAAGGGGGGGGTTGATTTTGGGGTGTAGTTACTATCCTACCCCTAGCCTAAATTATCTAAACTAATGCCTAATTAACCCCTAGTCTATCCTAGAAATCCCCCAAATGTGATGCCACTTGGCATCCTTCACATTTGGGTTTTTAAAACACCTTTAAAAACACTAGTTTTAAAAACTAATTTTCAAAATGAGTTTTCAAAACGGTTTTGACTCTTCTAAACTTCTGACACTAACCAAGACACTGACTAACCCTAGTCTAGCCCTGACTTACTCGAATATGGCGCCACCCCAAGTGGGCCCTACTTGAGTTTTTCAAAAAAAAAGATTCTAAAACTTGAAATTGCGAAAGTTTTCAAAAGATTTTCAAAAGTAAGCTTGAAATTAAAAGTTTTGAAATGACATAGGGTTCTAACTAGGTCAAAACCCCTCTGGATATGGTTCCAACTGAGTGGGCCCACATCGATTTTTGCAAATTTTGAAATAAACAATGAAAATACCTTTGAAAAGAGGTTAAAATTAATAATTGAAATTCAAGATTTTTGAAAATTGAGTCTCAGGCGAACTGGAACTCCAGGTTAGAGTCCTGAACTCTTAGGATTCTGAGATTTTAGATTTTAAAAAGCCAAATGATAGGTTTTTGAAAGATTTTATCAGAAAATGGTGAAATAAGTCAGAAAATACAGTCAGGGTTAGACTCCTAACTCGATCAGAACTCTGACATAGAGTCCTGATCTAACTGGACTCTGCAAAATGACCTAATTTTTTTGAAAACGAATGGAAACAAATAAAAAATGGAATAAAAACAGACTTCAAAACAGACTCCTGACTGGACTGGGACTCTGGGACAGAGTCCTGATCGGACTAAAACTCTAGATTTTTTTTGGTATTTTCTGAAAAATAGTTGAAAGAACTTGTGAAAACAGTTAAAATAATAACAAATATTGGAATAAACCAGAGTTCTGATTCAACTGAGACTCTGAGAACAGAGTTCTGATTGAACTAGGACTCTTATATTGTTGGATTTTCTGATAAGTAAGTGATGGAATTTAAGCAAAGCTTTTGAAAACCAGTGAAAATGAAGTAGAAAAATCAATTTTGGATAGAATCCTACTTCGATCAGGACTCTGGGGTAGAGTTCTGATTTGATCAGGACTCTGAGATAAAACCTCAGCATTTTAAAATTCTTTGATAAAAGCACAACAGTTTTGATAGATGAAAAGATTTTTGAAAGATTCTTTCAAAATTTGAAATCAGGATCGAAGTCCTGATCCAACTAGGACTCTCTGAACATAGTCCTGTTTTGACTAAAACTCTGAGTTTCTGACTCATTTTGAAAGATTTTGAAAGATTTGATTGAAAATGGTTGTGAAAGATTAGAGTTCTAATCCGATTAAAACTCTGAAGAAGAGTCCTAATCCGACTGGACTCTTGAAGAAGAGTCCTGATCCAACTAGGACTCTAAGATTTTGGCCAAAACAGAAGATTTTGAAAGGTTTTCTCCGAAAACAGGTAAAAAGGTAGTGAAAAGTAGAGTTTTGATCCGACTAGGACTCTGGAAAAAGAGACCTGATCCAATTAGGACTCTAAAATTTTTGAGATTTTTGATAAATGAAGGAATCCAGAAGCGACACCACCTAAATGGATCTCATCTGAGAATTGAAATAAATTGAAATTGAGTTTGAAATGAATCCAGATTGTTTTATGAGAAAATACTTCAAAATATAAGGTCCTGGGGGTTGGCAAATGACACAATGTTGATTAAAAACCCAGGTTTTAAAATTGATTTTTGAAAGAAAAGTTTTAAAACTCAAATCTGGATTGAATATTTTGAAAACAGAAGTGTTGGATCTCGAAGATGAGATGTAATGACATGCAATGCAATGCTATGCTATGCAATGCAATGATATGCTGAATTCATGCAATGATAAGCAATGACACATGAAATGTAAGCACTGGATAAGGGTGAAAATTTGGGGTGTTTACAGATGCCCCTCTTTGCTACTAAGTCGGTTGTAAGCCGAGCTTAGTGGCAAAGAAAAACACACCAAATTCAGACTATAAACATGCCTCAGTTAGATGAATTTGACTGGGTATGAAAGAATTAGTTCAAATGATGGTGGTAGATATAGCATAAAGAATAAAGAAGAAGATTCACCTCATCGAAATGAGGCTCAGGCTTAGCCCTTAACCTGGATGGGACGACAAATGAAATACCTCATCAGAATGAGGCTCAGGTTTAACCCCTTGACCTGAAAGGGGACGATACCTCGTGGAAAAACGAGGCTCAGGCTTAACCCTTAACCTAAAAGGGGACAATACCTCGTGGAAAAACGAGGCTCAGGCTTAACCCTTAAACTGAAAGGGGACGATACATCGTGGAAAAACGAGGCTCAGGCTTAACCCTTAACCTGAAAGGGGACGATACCTCATGGAAAAACGAGGCTCAGGCTTAACCCTTAACCTGAAAGGGGACGATACCTCGTGGAAAAATGAGGCTCAGGCTTAACCCTTAACCTAAAAGGGGACGATACCTCGTGGAAAAACGAGGCTCAGGCTTAACCCTTAACCTGAAAGGGGATGATATACGGAGTCCTCGAATGAAGAAACCATGATGGGACCTTCGAATTTTGCACAATAAATCCGAGAGGGGTTTGCAAAAGGAAGAAAGGGGGTTCCCTAAAGCTTGAAAAGGGATTGATCTTGGGCATCTCATCGCTGAGACTGAATGGCTTTTAAGACAGGTGACCTTTTTGCAGAAAATTCAGGTTTAACCCTTAACCTGAACGGGAACTGTCTATGGTGGGACAGTGGGGAGCACAGGGAAGTGTGTGAATCTGAGAGCCCAGGCACTCAGATTAAAACAAGAAGGGAAGGATCTTGGACAACTCTCATCATCCGATCCTAAAAGGGATAACAACAACGCCTGAATATATCAAAATAGACATCAAGCTCTCATTTCATGTCGGGATAACTTGAAAAGATTGCCAATAAGATAAAAATTGTGGTTAATGATAAGCATATATATATAAAAAAAAAATTTCCCTCTTGTCTACCTGAAGTATTACCTCCGACTGAGCTTAACTCCGTAGAATCAAGATTCGAATTCAAATATCATTGCCTTTGACTTTATCTCAAGGAGGCTATCAATTTCCTTGATATGGACGGAAAAGAATGTATTCTTGATATTGCGAGAGCTATTGGTGAAAGGATATTGATAAAAGAATTTCACAAAATTAAAGAAGATTCTTGATAGATTTGACAGTCTGATATCCTGGGATTCTTTTCTCATGATGATCTTTCTGCACTCTTTTTTTAACAGAATTGGAGCTCTCTTGGATTTTTCGGGAATTACATCATCCTTCATTTTGGAGATGTCCTAGCTTTTTCTCTCTTTATTTTTTTGGAAGGGTACGTCACAAACTCCTTCATCTCAGAGATGTTTCGATCCTTCTTTTCTCTCAAGGATTATATTGACGGTTATTGGCTCATTGGTTAGGAATCTCTTGATGATAGCAGAAATTAAATACCTTTTAGGGATTGTCGGGAGGTCCATCACACTCGCCTTCATCTCGATGGTGATCTGGACTTTCCCTGGAAGGATCCGTCACAAACTCCATCATCTTGGAGATGATCCAAATCTTCTTTGACCCCGGGGGTCGACTCGTCTAATTCTACTTCATCTTGACGACAGTTGAGAGATCCCTTTTGCAAATATTTAATTGCAGCTTAGGTGATTGAGGAGACATGGAGATTGAGTGGATTTTTCTGTATCACTCAGGATATTTCGACTGCTTTTATTTTCCAAGAATGATCTTAAAAAGTGTGCCATTGACTGCGATCAATATCAATCACTCATGGCTTTGCAACAACATTGAATTTTCTTTGCTGGCCATATCACGGATTTATTCTTCATCCTTTTGGTTGGCCAATAGAAAGATTTTGAATTTTGAATCCTTTTTCACAAAAGCTTTGTCCTTTCGGAAGTAATACTAAAGGTATTCTGAGGTACAATTTTATGCAGTAAAGATTTTGAGATCAACAACTATTTTTCATGACAAATTGGCAAAATATTCCTGAAATCCTTGGTGAAAGAAATCACTTGAGATCTAAATGACACATCCGTGGCTAGATTCTCCTCTCCTTTCCCCAAAGGAGAGACTCAGGCTTGACCCTTACCTGAACGGGTAACAAAAGATACTCCTCTTTTCCCTGAAGAGGAGGTGTTTGCAAAACGAACTTTCGAACAGAAATAGAGTTTTCGTCAAAACTCCCTATTTCTAGGCTTCTCTTATGGAAAGGGGGCCGCTAACAAAGATTGAAAGGATATCATAGAGGAACGAGTCCATCACACTCTCCCTGGAAAAAGGGTCCTCGACAACGGGGGTGGCCTAACAAAAGACATTTAGGGTTACAAGGAGGACAAGCTTCCGTCGAAACTCTCCCTGGAAAAAGGGTTCCTTGTGTGACAATAAAGATTGTTTTGCAAACTGTTCGTGAAGCACGAGTCCCTTCAAACTCTCCCTAGAAAAAGGGGTTCAACGAACGAACAATAAAGACATGCGAAAAGAAACGAGCTCCCTCGAACTCTCCCTGGAAAAAGGGTCCCTCGTAAGAGAAATACTTGACGATTGATTTTGATAGCTTTTGATAACTCAAAGAACTGCTTGATAACACGAATGACTAGAGGTCTGACAAAATCGGCAACCCGAATGTCAGATTAACAGAATGAAACGACCCAAGGGTCTGATACAGATTGTTTGGTTCACAGGTTTGAAGATTAACATTGAGTCTGAACCTTAATGTGATAGTCATGTTGCGACCAGTATGAAGACCGAATTAAAATACCAGTACGAGTACTGGGTTTTAAAGGATTACCAATACGAGCACTGGGTTTTAAAAGGTTACCAGTACGAGCACTGGGTTTTAAAAGGTTACCAGTACGAGCACTGGGTTTTAAAAGATTACCAGTATGAGCACTGAGTTTTAAAAGATTATCAGTACGAGCATTGGGTTTTAAAAGATTACCAGTACGAGCACTGGGTTTTAAAAGATTACCAGTACGAGCACTAGGTTTTAAAAGATTACCAGTACGAACACTGGGTTTTAAAAGATTACCAGTACGAGCACTAGGTTTTAAAAGATTACCAGTACGAGCACTGGGTTTTAAAAGATTACCAGTACGAGCACTGGGTTTTAAAAGATTACCAGTACGAGCATTGGGATTTGAAGGATTACCAGTACGAGCACTGGGTTTTGAAGGGTCATCAATTGACGATGACTTGGACGAATTGTCGGGGTCTCAGGATTTATCCCTTATCCTGAATGGGAAATTCAATGCAAATTGATGCAGATGAATGCGAATGAATGCATGCAAATGCAAATGGATGCAACTGAGTGCACATGCGTGCAAAATGAGAGATTTATTAGATCTTGCCTGCACACAGATTATTTTGAATAAAAGGCAACTTTAACAAGAATGCTCCAGTATATTCTGGGGAAGAGAGATATTTTGACAAAAGAATAATTGATCATTTATTGAAAGGAATTTTTGAAGAATACAAAAGATAGAATAGAGATTTTCTAGGTATAGAATTTCTTCAGATGTCGAGCATTAATGGGGTCGGATAGTTCTACCCCGTCTGCATTAATCAGACGATATGAATTACGGGGCAACGTTTCTTTCACCACATAGGGACCTTCCTAGTTTGGTGACCATTTGCCACGTGGACAATGCTTGAGATGAGCCGTTGATCTAAGGACCAAGTCATTAACTTGGAATCTCCTTTCGATGACTAACTTGGCATATTGCCTTGCTATCCTCTGACGATAAGACTGAGCGTGCTCTGCTGCTTTGAGTCTTTTCTCATCGAGTAAATCTAACTGTACCAATCTCTGTTGCTGATACTGATCGAGTGGTAACTCTAAAAGAGATGTGAACTTAAGGGCGGGCTTTTGAACATGAAGGGGTAACACCACCTCAGTCCCATAAACAAGTTCTGAAGGAGTCACATTGTTTGGGGTTCGAATGGTAGTTCGATATGCCCAAAGTGCATCATGGATTTTCTCGTGCCAATCACGACCCGTCTCAACGGTTCTTTCCAAGATGTGAATCAAACTCTTGTTTGTTGCTTCTGCCTGACCATTTCCTTGTGGATAATAAGGAGCTGAAAAATGATGATGAATTCTGAATTTAAAACAAAAGATCTTCATTCTCTCATTCTTGAAATGAGTACCATTATCTGACACGATGTCGTGCGGTATACCGAAACGACAAAGAATGTTCTTATGAATGAACGAAACTACATGTCGACCTTCCACTGTACGCAGAGTGACGGCTTCAACCCATTTGGTGAAATACTCTGTTGCGGCAAGGAAATATTTATGACCATTAGAAGCTGAAGGAGAGATGGGTCCTACGACGTCGAAGGCCCACATAGAAAATGGCCATGGAGACACGACTGATTGCAAGTACGTGGCTGGTGCATGAATGGAAGGTGCGTGTATCTGACACTGAACGCACTTCTTCACAAAACGATAGCAGTCTTGCTGCATGGTTCTCCAATAGTATCCTGCCCGAATGATTTGTTTAGCAAGGGTTTGGTAGCCGACATGACCACCGCAAATACCTTCATGCGCTTCTCGTATGATTTCTTTGGCTTTTTCTTCGTCTAAGCACCTGGAATACTCAGAACTGAACCCACGACGATAAAGAACATTGGCAAGGATAAAATAGCGGGCGGACATATGCTGAATTGTTTTTTGCTCCTTCTTTGATAGTTCTGGTGGAAGCTCACCAGTTTTAATAAAGTTTTTAATATCTTGGTACCAAGGCTTCTTTTTCTGTTCCGCCTGGTTGACTTGCATTACCGGAACGAAGGCAGGTTGGTCAAGTCTACCGATTTCAAAAGAGCGACAGGATTCTCCATTTCTGAAAGACATAATGGAGCCCAAACTGGCCAAACCATCAGCTATTTGATTAAACTCTCTTTCGATATGGAAAAGCTGAAATTCCTCGAAATTGTTGATAAGGGCTAAAACGATCTTTTGGTAAGGGAGCAACTTCTGATCTTTTACCTGCCATTCAGCTTTGACTTGGCTGACGATGAGCAATGAATCGCCGAAAGTGTGTACCCTATGAACATTGAAGTCTTGCAAAATTCTCATACCTTGTATTAAAGCTTCATACTCAGCCATATTATGGGTACATTGAAAATCCAGTTTCAGAGAAAAGGGGATCATCTCTTTCTCTGGTGTGATCAGCAAGATTCCGACCTCTATGCCGGCCATGTTCTTGGATCCATCGAAAAATAGATTCCAAACTGGGGATTGTTGAACATTACAGATCCGCTCATCGGGAAAACTATCCTTGATTTTAACATCTTCTGCTAAAGGAAAATCTGCCAATTGGTCTGCAATTGCTTGACCTTTGATAGATTGCTGAGAAACATACCCCAGATCATACTGCATTAACAGGACTTGCCACTTAGCAATCCGTCCACTGAGAAATGGTTGTTCGAGAATATACTTGAGAGGATTAAGTTTTGAGAGAATCTTGACTTCTGATGCTAACAAGTAATGTCTCAACTTCTAACACATCCATACTAGTGCTAGGCATGTCTTTTCTATCTGAGAATATTTCTTCTCGTAATCAATGAAGGTCTTGCTTACATAATAGATGACATGTTCAATCAAACTGCATTCCTCATACTGTGCCAAGAATCCACCACAAGCGGCTTGGTTAACTGAAACATATAGCAAGAGAGGCTTTCCCAATTCTGGTGGCTTCAGAACGGGCGGATTAAGAAGATATTTCTTGATACGTTCAAACGATTGCTGACACTCTGGTCCCCACTCAAATTTCACTCCTTTTCTGAGTAGATGATTGAAAGGTTCACATCTCATGGCAAGGTTGGATATGAATCTCCGAATTGATTGCATACGTCCCTGAAGACTACGCAATTCCTTAAGAGTAGTTGGAGGTGGCATGTCAATGATGGCCTTTGCTTTAGCGGGATCCATTTCTATCCCCTTTTTGCTGACCAAGAAGCCTAGCAATTTGCCTGATTCAACCCTGAAGACACATTTCTGAGGATTGAGTCTCATTTTGTAAAGAATGAGCCGCTTGAAGACTTGACTTAAAGCATCAATATGATCTTCTTCTTCTTTGGATTTGACTAGGATGTCATCAACGTATGCATCCATAGTCTTGTGCATCTGATCATGGAAAATGGCAGTCATTGCACGCTGATAGGTTGCCCCAGCATTCTTGAGCCCAAACGGCATGACTGTATAACAGAAAGTGCCCCATGGCGTAGTGAAGGATGTTTTGGATTGGTCACGAGCGGCTAACTTGATCTGATTATATCCGGAGTATCCGTCCATGAAGGAGAACATGGCATGCCCAGCCGTGCTATCAACTAGGAGGTCAATATTTGGGAGTGGATAGTCATCCTTTGGAGTAGCTTTATTGAGATCGCGAAAGTCAATACAAATTCGTACTTTGCCATTTTTCTTGGGAACTGCAACAATATTTGCCAACCAGTCCAGATAATCTATTGCTCAAATGAATCCGGCTTTAAGCAAGTCCTCAAGTCCTTCCTTGACCTGTTGCTCGATTCGAGGATCCATTTTTCTTAACTTCTGCTTAACAGGTTTCGCATCAGGCTTCAGAACGAGTCGATGTTCCACCAATTTAGGATCTAAACCTGACATATCTTCATAAGTCCATGCGAACACTTCTTGGTACTGCTTGAGAAAGTCAATGAGCCTTTCCTTCTCATCTGTACTTAGGCTGGTGCCGATCTTGAGAATTTTCGGACTATCTTCTGAACCAATATTGATGTCCTCAGTCGGGTCCTGGACTAGGGTCGATGGTTCATCTTGTTTCTGAATCGCTGCAAATTCTGGCAACTCTGGAAGCGACGAATCAAATTTTGTCATTTCTTCTGACTGCTTTGTGACCTTACTGTCCTCTGCTCTTGCCCGGACCCGATGTATCTTTGTCAGTTTCGATAAGATTGAAGGATTGATGACTAATCTTTTTATCGGTTGAGAAGACATTCTGAAATTTTGAAAAGGAATAGCTTTTAGAGAAAGTTCCTTCACTATGACATAAATTGCATGGGAAAAAAAAATAAGAACAAATGAATTTTGAAGACAAATTGCAGAAGAATAAGAGAAAGATGACATCCAGATAGATGAGAAAATTGATAACTTTATTAAAGACTTGAAATGAAATAAGGACATTTAAAATGAGCTGAAATGGGACATTGTCCCTACAAACTGCAGAAATCAAATGAATGAAATAGAAAAGACAGATGGTAGAAAATTTTTAATGGATCCCTTTAATGAAGACAGTATTTTTGTGAACTCTTTTGCCCATGAATCCCGATCCTGCCCTGCGCGGATGATGATCAGGGATCACTGGCTCTAGCCGGCCATCTCCGTTCTTGCCCAATCCTTTGAAAGGCTAATAACCATGCTTCAGTAATAGGTGAAATCCTTTCTTGGTTCTAACAAACTGCGGGAAAAGAGGATGGTCTTTGAAAGTACTGTAATCGAGACGACCTCCGATCTTAAAGAAATGTGGTCCTTGCCATTGGACCATCGTTGTTGTGTGATTTGTCTCTGATGCTGCTTCTAACTTTAGCATTTCAAGGCTTTCACTGAGAACAACCTCTTCACTTTCCCTAATGCTGGGGATATCAGCAGTATAAGTTGGCCTAGGGATCATAGGCTGAGGTAGCCTCTCTTCAGGATCTTCCCCCAAAACAGTAGTTATCATGCCACCTTTAGACCATTTGATGCACTGATGCAGAGTGGATGGTACGGCGTTGGCATTATGAATCCATGTTCTTCCCAGTAGAAGATTATACGTTGGCGGCACGTTAAGGACATGGAAAAGCACTGTATGAACAGAGTAGTTGATAAATGTTTCCAGGAAGATCTTTCCCTTTGCTGTCTGTCCATGATTATCGAACCCATAAATAGTGATCGGATCCGGTGTGTACTCTTCTTTTTTTATACCCAGAGCCTTGGCAGTCATTTCAGGACAAATGTTGAGGCTACTGCCTCCATCTACAAGCACGTGGGGTACAGTCATTCCCCGGGTTCGCACCACAATGTACAGAGCATTGTTATGAAATGCGTGAGGTTTTGGCAGATCCTCATCTGAGAAGGTTATGGGAGCATTGGTCATGGCCTAATTAACGATCTGAGCCATGTCTTCAGGTGTGGTGCCTGGCTTGACCTTGATTTTTCGTAGTAAATCATCCAGGACTTGCTGATGCTTAGGAGAGGCACGTGCCAACTCAAGGATAGGGATATTAGAGAGGGCAGTGATTGGTCTTTGCACTGTATCGACCTTTTCTTCTGATGTTCTCCATTTTTCTGAAGTAGGTTTGACAAGGCTCTTGGGTATCCATGACATTCTTTTGGTTACCTCTGGAGATACTCTAGTGGGCTCTCTCGAAACTTTCAGCTTACTGAATGCTGAAACGAGGTCCATCTTTTGAGAACTGGACTGGGCCTTATGCAACACTAATACCTGATGCTGCACCTTGATATCACTGCTAGGGCATGGTCGGATATGATCTTGTGGCTGAAAGGGATGATCAGATATCATTGCTGTTGAGTGCTGCAAGAAAGGCTGTTTTAGAATCTTCATTTTCTCATCTTCAGCCCCTTCTACCAACAGATTTTTGTCAATATAATCTTGTATGATGTTTTTTAGAACGAAACAGTTCTCGGTATCATGTCCCACAGTTCGGTGGAACTTGCAGAATTTGTCTTTCATTTTTCCCATAACCACTGGCGGGTCAGCTACCCTTGGAAGCTTAATCATATCACTGTCGAGCATATATTCTAATACCGTCTCGAGGGACTGGTCTAGAGGAGTAAACTTGCGGTTATAACTCCATCCTTCCCGCTTCGGCTTTTCTTGTGGTCTTGATCTCTGTTCAAGGGTCTGCTGTGGCTGCTTATCATATTGAATAATCGACTTGCCTTTCTGATCACTTTTGTTGGGATTTGACCCTCCTGAAGCATAACTGTGATTTTTTCCATTTCCTTTGTTCTGATTCTTACTGTTATTGGCAGAGTAGGTAAAATGGGCTTTCTTCTTTGATTCTTGTTGACTGTTATTCTTTGTAAACATAAAACCCTCATAAGATCCGTTCTCCATACTCAACTCAAGCCATTCGGCTCGTTCTGTCAGTTCAATGAAGCTCTTCGATGGAGATGTAGAAATTAGTCCCCTCAGGGGTTGCGAGAAGTTGCTCAGGATCAAAGATAGTGTGTGTCTTTCTGCTATTGGCTCACACATCTTATTGCAAGCGGATCTCCATCTATGAATGAAATCCTTGGCCTTGTCGTTTTCCTTCTGCCTCAGACTGCAGAGATGACTGAGAGTCGGAAGTACTTCAGCATTGAATAGAAAGCGCTCAATAAATAAATTGACCACTTTGTCGAATTCTTTCAGTTCTATCGGATTAATGTGCTCTAAGTACCACTTTGCTGCAACACCTTCCAAACTGCGAGGAAAGCAGAGAAATAAGGCATGATTGTTCCTCTTGAACCTGGAACATTCTGCGAAGAATAGGGCGAGATGTGCTTTTGGGTCACCCGAACCATCAAACTTGATAAATTTCTTGGGGAGATTATCAAGATCATCATCCCCATCCAGTCCATCATAGAAGTCTTCACTTGTAAAGACTCTTTTGCCCTTGTCACGAGCTTTAAGATCCTTAACCATCTTCATTACATCTTTGAGTTGTGACTGCGTAGGGTCGTCAACAGACTGATTCTTGGATTTGTAGGCCGACCCCTGCCCCTGAGTCGACCTTTTGAATTCTTGCTTGTTTTCATATTCTTTGCCAGTATCATCTGCTGATTCTGACTCATCAGACATTTCCTCATGACGATTCTGCTTTTTAGTGATCTTCACATTTCTGGTCGTGTGATCCCTATCCTTCTGCTTGGTTTGAGTCTGCTCAGTACTGGCTTCAGCTTGCTCTGCCAGCATCTTGGTCATCATTTTCTTGAACATGATGTACATCTGGGGATCCACGTCATCCTCCACCTGTTGTCCTTGACTTTTGGCTGATCGGGGTGAGTCCATTTCTTCTTCTGAAGGGACTGAGTACGTGATGCCTTCAACTGATGTGGTTTTCTTTCTGGACCTTGTATGAACCATTGAATGTCACGACAACTCTCTGGAGATTGCTAACGCTCTCTGCAGAGCAGAATTGATGGTTAGGCTTTTGAAGGAAATTTGGTTTGGAGGAAAATATTTATTGAGAATTTTGGTAGACAATTGAAAGAGTATCCCATTACTAGGGATTGAGTCGTCGCTGGGATTACGACAATTGCGCTGCTATTCCTTTGCAAAAATAAGCAACTGAAAAATATGCCTTGTTACCTAGGCGAGGTCGTCAAACCAAGATAGGATAAAATTTAAAGGAATTTTATTGAAGAAAAAAAAGACATGATTTTATTAATAATAGACTCGACAAAGGGGAGGGGGACGAACAATTTTCCACCACTTTTGATAATCAGAAGTCACACGAGGACCAGGAAAAATAGTAAGATTAACAAAGGAATCCCAGCCATGTCTGGCAGAATGGTATGCTCCGGACCACTGATCTGATGTGAGATCGAACTCTGGCAAGACCCTCGATAGTGGACGAATCTCTACACGTTTTTGTCTCTGAGAGAACTGCCTGACACACCGCTCTGGATGGTAGTATGCGCAGAAGAATGGACCAAGTAGCCTGAACCGCTTGCCGTATGCATAAGTATATCTGGGAGGTGATTCCTGACGATCAAAGTAGTCCCATACGACTTCTTCCTCCTGAAGGTTGTCGATCAAGAATCGGTATCGCGCAACTGGCAGAAGCTTTTTACCATTGTATCTGAAGGAACTGGCTCGGGCTGGCACATGCCGGAGGAACCAGGATTGTAGGGCGTAGGTGCACCCTTCGACTAGAATTGATTCTCCGAGTGCGAAATGAGTCAACCCTCGGTATAGAAAGGCGAGTGCGGCCATGGCTATGGAGAGGTGGCTGGTCTGTCGACTTCCCCATCTCCTTAGAAGCTGAACGATTCTGATATCTATATAATTTCGCCCATCAGGAAAGAAGGCTAATCCCACCGTGCACAGAACCATCGCGTGTTGGATTCTCTCTCGAGCTGTCCTGGACAATGAGCTGACCTCTGCAAATGTTCCATACTGCTTGTAGATTTCGAGCAGGTCCACATATTCATTTCCATCCTCCTCGATCAAGGGCCACGACTTACGTCCTGTCATGCGAGCTAAGGCATCCTTAGAGTCCAGACCCTTAACATTAATCAGAAACTTTTTCTCCAATGGGTCTCCAGGCTGACTGGCTGGCTCGGGTAATCCCATAATCTCTGAAAATTCATCTATCAGCACCGTCATCTCGCCCCACGGGAACCAGAAGGTAGAAGTGCTCGGATTCCACCGTTCTGCTAGTGCATGGATCAAATTGCCATTGACTGTCTGTTTTCCCACTGTGGACGCCATTTCTAGCCCACAATCGTCTAAGTGGTCCAGAAACATACGAGAGAAGTTCTTGAACCATGAGTAGTACCACCGGGGAAAGAAGGATACGGTGCTGAGGACTCGATGTTCTGGAAGACCTTGTCGCACCTCGTAGGAGATGTGACCCTCGGGGAAGACTGAATCAAGCTGACTGGATGCCATCAGAATCGACTGGAAAACATGGAAAATTTGGAATAAGACTTGGGAAAATATAGAGACTTTGAAAAAAATGCAGGCAGGATAAAATAAAGTAGGAGATTCGAGATCCAGAGGATAGGAAGATGGGAAATCACCTGGAGTTTTTAGGAAAATGGAGGAATTTTATGAAAATCGTCCAGGGTTTAATGAAATATAAGGAAGTACTTCATAAAATGGAGTATTTTGAAAATCGTCTAGGGTTTAAAACATGGACAGTACATGGACATGGATTGGGGATTTTTGAAAAGTCGTCCAGTATTTTAGAAAATTGGGAAAATATGGAAAATAACAAAGAAATGACTATAACATATTCAATTACAACAAGTATGCACATACAGCATTCCCTAAAAGCTGACTCTAGATGCACACATTTTGAAATAGCTGTAGGACCTTAATCCTAACTCTAAGGTTCAGATCATCTGTGTCCAATCATGCTATGCCTATATACTCAAGCCAAGGCTCGATGTACGTGGCATAAAATCAATTCCTCCGGTTCTAGGTTCAAGTTTTCCGACATCCTTGAGCACCTGCCGATATACGTTGGACTATGGCCCTTGGTACGTGGCAGGGGGGTTTTCACCCAAATAGGTGGCCCAGTTGTGAGGCTCTGTCCCGAACTATAGTTCTGGAAGAGAGCCCAGCAACGTGAAGACCGGGACAATATAGGTGGGGTGGTTTTTGAAAAATATGAGCACATGCAAGCAAATAGAAGGCTCTAAGTCCTAAAGAGATAGATTTTTAAAAAATTTGAAGAAGCATACATTGTTTTCATACAATTCCTAAATTGAGGAGGGTTGTATTAGACCTAAGTCTATGTGAGCATGAAAATTTCCTCCTCAATATGGTCCTACCAAACCATACCTAGTCTACATGCAATCCATGTCAGCTGGGTTCAAGTCTAGGCTCCTAGGTTCACATGATATTATAAAGTAAGAGCTGACATTCCATGAAACACGATTTTGACAATTTGAACTAAGCAAAGCATTAGATTGATCAGACGAAGACAGGTCCCATCACGATCGCCAAACCTGTTATCATCGCAAAATTTTACTTTTGCGAATCAAACTGACCTTTGAAAAAGATTTTGAAAATAACTCGCCTCCGTTTTTAAAATGGGGGATTATTCCGAAGAATGGGACTCGCCTGTCGGTAAGAGATTCAACCGTTCCTGGTATGAGGGCCGAGCCCCCTACCCCCCTCCCACTGTTGTTCGGACATGCAGGGAGCAAGGCTCCCTGCCTCTGCCACTGCCCATAGTCTGCAGCCAGCAAGGCCTTGGCAGGAGGGCCTTTGCTGTTCCAACAGACAGGGAGCCCTCTCCTGCTCTTCGGTAGGGAGCTGAGCTCCCTGCCTACATTTGTTTAAGGGTATGGGTTGTCGACCGTTGTGGGTCTTACTAGCCCCACCTTCTATTTTTGGATCTTGGCATCCTAATTGTTATCATCGCAAAATTTTACTTTTGCGAATCAAACTGACATTTGAAAAAGATTTTGAAAATAACTCGCCTCCATTTTTAAATTGCGGGATTATTCCGAAGAATGGGACTCGCCTGTCGGTACGAGATTCAACCGTTCCTGGCACCTTTACCAGGGGTAATTGAACCAAGGATCAATCAAATGCTTTGCTTTGTTCAACTTGTCTAAACCATATTCTAATTCCTAAATGCACAAAGAAACAGGCATGTGCTATGAATTTCTAAAAATGCACATTTGAAAACATGATGTTTGCTTCAAAGATTGGAAAATATTTGGAAGATTCTTGGAAAATAAACTCTTTGAAAATTGTGAATTATTTTTGAGATGCTGTATTTGAGAAAGTGAAAATCGATTTCTGAAGAAATATAAGGATTTTGTGAAAATCGATTTTTGAGAAATGTGAAATAACTTTGAAAAACTCGATTTCTTTGAAATCAAACTTTGAAATTGAAAATCTAACTTAGAAAATCGAATTTGGAACTTGGCAAATACCTGAAATATCATTGGCAAATCCATATTTTGAGAAAATCGATTTTGAATAAGACTTAGGAAATTTTGAAGAATTTGATTCCTTTGACTTGGAATTTGAATTGGAATTGGAATTGGAAAAATCATGAAATGAATGAATATGATTTTGAGGAATTGGGAAAAACTCTTTGTATTTTTGAGAAATGCAGTGCATTTTGAAGTTAGCCTAAGAGTGTAGGCTGAATGTGGCTAATGTGAAGATCATAAATCTAGATATCCTTCAAATTCTGACTATGGCCATAAATACGAATTCCACCAAGTTTATAAACTTCATAAAAGCTAGTGTATGTGTCATTCGTGTAGACCATAGTGAGTTTGAATATGCATGAATCATCATCCATCACACATTAACATTATTTAAAAAAATAAACTATATGCAATGCTACCTAAGCTAAGCAGGAAATGTAAATTCTTATTCCAAAGTTTAATTTAGTTTACATCACTATTGAAATTTAAATACATGAAAAATAAAGTCTTCAATGTACCTTGGAGTTGCAGCAATGGAGGAAGGGCTGGAGAGGAGAGAGAAGCTCCAAGAAACCTCAAAGGTGAATAGTGAAAATCGTCCCCCTCACTCTTTCTATTTATAAAAAGAAATTAGGTTTAAAAATCAAGTTTTTTAAAAAAATTGGACTCTCTAAGGGGGGGGAGATTTTGGGGTGTAGTTACTATCCTACCCCTAGCCTAAATTATCTAAACTAATGCCTAATTAACCCCTAGTCTATCCTAGAAATCCCCCAAATGTGATGCCACTTGGCATCCTTCACATTTGGGTTTTTAAAACACCTTTAAAAACACTAGTTTTAAAAACTAATTTTCAAAATGAGTTTTCAAAATGGTTTTGACTCTTCTAAACTTCTGACACTAACCAAGACACTGGCTAACCCTAGTCTAGCCCTGACTTACTCGAATATGGCACCACCCCAAGTGGGCCCTACTTGAGTTTTTCAAAAAAAATGATTCTAAAACTTGAAATTGCGAAAGTTTTCAAAAGATTTTCAAAAGTAAGCTTGAAATTAAAAGTTTTGAAATGACATAGGGTTCTAACTAGGTCAAAACCCCTCTGGATATGGTTCCAACTGAGTGGGCCCACATCGATTTTTGCAAATTTTGAAATAAACACTGAAAATACATTTGAAAAGAGGTTAAAATTAATAATTGAAATTCAAGATTTTTGAAAATAGAGTCTCAGGCGAACTGGAACTCCAGGTTAGAGTCCTGAACTCTTAGGATTCTGAGATTTAAGATTTTAAAAAGCCAAATGACAGGTTTTTAAAAGATTTTATCAGAAAATGGTGAAACAAGTCAGAAAATACAGTCAGGGTTAGACTCCTAACTCGATCAGAACTCTGACATAGAGTCCTGATCTAACTGGACTCTGCAAAATGACCTAATTTTTTTGAAAACGAATGGAAACAAATAAAAAATGGAATAAAAACAGACTTCAAAATAGACTCCTGACTGGACTGGGACTCTGGGACAGAGTCCTGATCGGACTAAAACTCTAGATTTTTTTTGGTATTTTCTGAAAAACAGTTGAAAGAACTTGTGAAAACAGTTAAAATAATAACAAATATTGGAATAAACCAGAGTTTGGATTCAACTAAGACTCTGAGAACAGAGTTCTGATTGAACTAGGACTCTTATATTGTTGGATTTTCTGATAAGTAAGTGATGGAATTTAAGCAAAGCTTTTGAAAACCAGTGAAAATGAAGTAGAAAAATCAATTTTGGATAGAATCCTACTTCGATCAGGACTCTGGGGTAGAGTTCTGATTTGATCAGGACTCTGAGATAAAACCTCAGAATTTTAAAATTCTTTGATAAAAGCACAACAGTTTTGATAGATGAAAAGATTTTTGAAAGATTCTTTCAAAATTTGAAATCAGGATCGAAGTCCTGATCCAACTAGGACTCTCTGAACATAGTCCTGTTTTGACTAAAACTCTGAGTTTCTGACTCATTTTGAAAGATTTTGAAAGATTTGATTGAAAATGGTTGTGAAAGATTAGAGTTCTAATCCGATTAAAACTCTGAAGAAGAGTCCTGATCCGACTGGACTCTTGAAGAAGAGTCCTGATCCAACTAGGACTCTAAGATTTTGGCCAAAACAGAAGATTTTGAAAGGTTTTCTCCGAAAACAGGTAAAAAGGTAGTGAAAAGTAGAGTTTTGATCCGACTAGGACTCTGGAAAAAGAGACCTGATCCAATTAGGACTCTAAAATTTTTGAGATTTTTGATAAATGAAGGAATCCAGAAGCGACACCACCTAAATGGGTCTCATCTGAGAATTGAAATCAATTGAAATTGAGTTTGAAATGAATCCAGATTGTTTTCTGAGAAAATACTTCAAAATATAAGGTCTTGGGGGTTGGCAAATGACACAATGTTGATTAAAAACCCCGGTTTTAAAATTGATTTTTGAAAGAAAAGTTTTAAAACTCAAATCTGGATTGAATATTTTGAAAACAGGAGTGTTGGATCTCGAAGATGAGATGTAATGACATGCAATGCTATGCTATGCAATGCAATGATATGCTGAATTCATGCAATGATAAGCAATGACACATGAAATGTAAGCACTGGATAAGGGTGAAAATTTGGGGTGTTTACACTAACCTTTTTACAGATCGCAGGTTGCATGACGGTGCTGCACGTACCCTCATGGCCCGAGTCTGTCAGCTCTTATGCTCGCAAGCATACACATAACCACAACCCCTCTAAGGTAGGGGCAAGTCGCGTAAAAAGGCTAGAAATAAACAAAATGCTAGAATACGTAAATATATAAAAATTGAAAGATTATTTACTTTACGTATTTTCTTCTGCATCTACCTTTCAGTAATTATTCAGTATTGGTACTTGATGAATTCTTTATGCTCTTATACTTCTGCCTTTATGTTCTATTTATGCTATTGTTATCACACCCGGAGTGAGGGCTTGCCTCAAGTGACCCTGCTATTGTCGGCCTCGCAGGGTATGCAGGTGCGCATACCGATTCTCGCTCTTTGTGAAAGTTGCAAAATCGAATACTAACACTTTAGTTTCGAAAAAGGGATTTCCTCTATGCAAAATCCTATCTTTTCGAGTTGGCTAATCTAGCCTATCTTTTTTTGTGCACTAATAGATGTAGTTAGCTTTACCCCAAGTCAAGACACTTGGGAGGTACATGGGGATCCAAATAGATCCTAAGCATTGTATGATTCTATTGTACACTCTGAGCACATAATAAATGACTTTGTCAGATGATGAATACCATCATAGCCGTGCCTTTTGAGAAGGACGGAATGTTGCACTACTATGGGTAGTATGAAAGGTCGATGAAACCTTGAAATGTGTAATGGGCACATTTGCTGGAACCACATAAAATATGATGATGTGCCTTCACAGGCAAGATGCTCATATGGGTCTAATGGACCAGAGCATGTAGAACGAGGCGACGGTTAAGGAACCCTTGTCATGCTCGTTCGACATGGTTCGTCAAGAGAGAGGACGGATGGTACAAAACTCTGATGGATAATGGCAGTTACGGGCAAAAGACTCGACTTCTCCAGTCATCAGAGTTAGGGGAAATGGGCTACAAAAGGTAGCTTACAGTTGGATGCATCCATAGGCCACTCACACGCCTTTGGGGATTTACTCTCTTGGCCACTAGCCGTCTCCTTAGGAGCAGACTCAGTCAGTCACTCGAGGTATCATAAAACATATAGCATAATAAACCCCCGGGATGGTCTCAGTTGTTTCTATGTTTCGTGTCATGTGCGTACCTGGTTGCACTTTTGGAGTTGATATTTTTAAACAATATTTTTCAATAAAAACATGGAAAAATCGTCAACCAAAGATATAAAAACCGACTTTCCACCGAAGTGGCGAGTACGGGTCGAATCCACAGGGAACGCGATATTTCTGAATTAATTCTAAAATAATACTTTATTAACATAAGAAGTTTACAATCTATGTCAATGTTTACAAGTTACATTAAATAACATTCTAACTATGAAAATAAACTATAATAGGCGACTAAGTCTTCAGCAGGTCTCCAGGGGCATTTCTGTCTTTTCACATCAAGTGTAGTCGCACATCACAATTGAATTGCATCTGTTAATATGTTCTAACTTAACAACCTACATAATAAAAACAAAAAGTCAGTAACTAAATCAAGAAATCATCTAAATTACATCTAATACTAATTCTAAACTATTTCTACATTAAACTACAGTTAATTTAAATATCTAAAACTAAAATTATACTAACTAAGTGAACTAACTAAGCTAAGTAACTCTAATTACTCTAAATACTGTTAAGGTACTAACTACAATGTTAGAAAACAGTAAAACTACACGAAATCAGACAAATAAGTAAAAGACTGTTTTGTCCCTAAGGAAGGCAAAAATGGATTCTGACAGCTTTTCGCAAAATAACTGTTTGAGGGGTCAAACGAATTCCAAAATTAGTCAAATCTCTTATATTCTGTAAAAGACAGATCCATAAAGCTGACACATTTTACAGAAGTGAAAAATACGTTCTGGATCTCCAGAACAAAGCGTTTCAAAATCAGGATAATTTGGGAAATCGCAGGACCCGAAATTTCAAAATCAGAAAAAGCTGTTTTTATAATACGCTTAAAAACCAGACCAAATCAACTCGGATCAAGCGGAAATTTGGTCTGCAGACAGTTAACACACCGATGTGGAGAATAGAAAAATAATTTTCAGAAAACTCAATAAAAATCCACATAAAATAACGCGTGCACGAAATGGTAAAAATTAGGGTTTTGGTTCAGTGCACTATTCATCCATTTGAATCCACAATTGACATTTGGACATTGAACCACGTACAAAAACAGTCCTAACTGAACCTAACTTACTGTTAAACTACAGCAAACAATAACAATTAAACTAAGATATAAAATCTAAGAAATAACCTAACTTAAACTCCCTAATACTCTAAATAAGATATCTAAATAACTATAAACTCTAACTAGACATAATATATAACATCTAATATCACTAACTAAATTAACTATCTATTCTAATATTAATTCTAACTTACTAAAACAACTACTAACTTACGGTTAGTCTAACTAGCTAAGATTACTTACTAACTAAATTAAACACTAACTATGTTAACTAACTATCTAGGGTTAATTAATTAACTACGGTTAGGTACTAACTATTGTTAACCTAATAACTAGGGTTAGTAGGGGCCGGTTAAGACTAACTAGGGTTAGGCTAACTAGACTAATGACTAACTATAGTTAGTTGACTAAGGTTACTAGGTTAATCGACTAATTAACTAGAGTTAGGTAAGGTTGGTTACTTGGGTTAAACTAGGGCTAACTATTGATAGGGTGTAACTACTAGGGTTGCTAACATTAACTAGGGTTAAGGGTTCACTAGGTGATGGTTTAGGATAGAGATTTGAATACACGCCAACCTAGAGTCACTAACTAATCTAACTAAGGTAGGGTCGACTAGGGTTAGTAATCACACTAATTATGGTTAGCTTTTAACTTAAGTTAGTAACTAATTACCTAAAGTTAGTATTCACTATTTATCTATGTTAGTGACTAACTATAGTTAGCTACCTAGGGTTATTTTTCTAACTAAGGTTAGGGGTTTAACTAAGGCTAGGGTTAACTATAGGTTGCTAGGGTCGGTTAGGGTTAAGAGGGTGTAACTAGGATTAACTAAGGGTATGGTTAGTCTAACTAACTATGGTTAGTTCTAACTAGGGTTAGGTTTAACTAACTAGGGTTAGTCTAGGTGGTGGTTTTAGAATAGGATTTGAATAGGGTCCACGCCAACCTAGATTAGACTAATTACATTACTAACTCATTGTCATTTCCTAAAACATTAGTACAAGTCTAAATTAACTCCTATATTAACTATACCCTAAAATTAGCATCTACTTAATTAGACCTACACGAATTTCACTAATCTAACTCTTACACAACCAACTAAATTAATTAGCTAATATTAATTCTAGGCTATGAACTACCTAAAAGGGGTCATACACGGTTTTCCAAATCCTATCCTAAGATAAATAATGCTAAATTCAGTAACACCTAAGCAATGCCAATTCCTAACTAAGAAAATAGTTAATAGGGCAATCAAGATATGAATCCACGAATTTAGTAGGAACCTCTCCTCTCATTATTGCATTAATTGCACTTAGGAAAGTGTTCAACTTCAAAAACCGTCCAGCCTCTTTTTCATTAAAACCATTAATTCCTTTTTTTGAAAACCTTTCCCAAAAACACCCTATACGATTTTGGCTAGATTTAAAAGAGCATATAGCATTAAATCCTTTTTTTGAAAATCTTTCCCAAAGCATCCCACACGATTTTTGGGGTTGGCTTTAAATGAGCATTTATAATTTCAAAACTTCCACAAAACTCGTGTAAATGCTTTTGGAAGGAACTTTGGAATTCCAAAGGGTTTCCAAAAGTCGTGTAACCCTCATTAAAAGGACCTTTGGAATTCCAAAGGGTTTCCAACTTTGAAAATGAGGAGCCATTTATGACTTGGCTGGGGACTAGGGATTTCATTAAAAGCAATTCACGGATTTGGAAAATCTTTTGAAGTTCCAAATAAATTTCCATCTTTTCCAAAGGTAACTCCTATTCAAATGGGCTGGACACAATTTAATAAAACTTTCCTAAATTGAAATTCACGATTTTGGAGAGGGTAGGGTCTTTACTAAACCGTCTCTTTAACTACCACGACCCAAATGCTCTTCATCTAATCTAATTAAGTAACTACATTATAATGAAATTAATCTACTATCTTAAGGTATATATAACTTAGTCTAAAGACATGAATAAGAAATTAAATCTACATTAACTACTACACGCAAATCACAATTCTAAGTTAGTGCTACATTAGCTAAAACAAAAATTAAGAATTATAACTATTCTAATTAACCTATGACTAACCTAACTATCAAAACATCTCAAAAATGAATCTAACAAACTGTTTCCTACAGAAAATTTTACCAAACACGATTTGACCAAACCTAATATGCAATCTACATTAAATTAGCAAAATAAAAACTACAAACTAAGGATTCTAAGCAAAACCTAATTATGCTATCTTACACATGATACAACTAAACTATTAAAACTAAAAACATGAAGAAATGAACAAAATACTATGCTGGACATGAAAATAAAAACAGAAAAACGAATGCTACACAACCCTACAATCGACTAAATTAGAGCAAAATAGAAATTAAGAAGTAGAAGAAAACGGATACATGATGAAGACTAAATCTAAACAACAATGAAAACATGTTAAACTAATTAATCAAACTACATTCAACCTAAGCACTACAGCCGAATGGACATTCTACCTAAAAACCGAAAGAACAATATTCGACTAGACAATTTCACAAAATCTAAAAACGCATAAAACAACAAATGATCTAAACACTTTTCCTAAAATACTAAAATCGATTAAGACAACATCTATTATACTTAGAACAACTGAAAAATGCAGATGCATCACAGAAATATTTTTGAACACACGCACACACCCAAAAAGACCTAAAAACTCTCAACGTTGGATTGAAAAACATAAAAGTAAATGACCCAAACACTTAAACATCCTACGTGCTGGCCTTTGCACGAACAAAAGCTATACTAGGGCTGACGAAAATACAGAAAAACACCCAACACATTACACACACACATGATAGGTTTTAGCTAGAAGAGAAGGGAGAAGAAGACCTACCTCTTGGGCGATCCGAAGACTGAGGGGAAAAAAAGAGCGAACTTTGCTTGACTCCATGCCACGAGGAACCTCGGTGATGCTGTCTAATCCTTTTGTTTTCTTCTTTGCAGGGATTTGCAAGTGGCAATGCTCCGGGGTTCAGGGTCGGCCGACCATGGAGGAGCGGGACCTCCACCATGATGGATACACTCCAGCTGCAACTGCAAATAAACAAAACAAAAGTTAGTTTCAATAGGGTGAGAAGAAAGACAAGATATGAAAGAAGAGAATGGAGGAAGAAAACGGCATCTCCAATGGTGTTGGCATGGCTTCCATGGCCAACCATGGATGAGGAAGAAGGTGGATGAGAGGGGCGGCTTGGGAGAAGGTGGAGTTGAGCTAAAATCGTGCCCCTAGGAGACGAAAATCAAGACAAAGACAGATGGAATGAGCGCCCCCTCTCCCTTTTGACGTTTTGGCTTCTTTTGGCTATTTTACAAAAACAGGTTTAAAATAAAAATATTTACTGGGCGCCTCATGTAGGAGGGGGTTTTTAGAAAATGTTTTTACAAAACTTATGTGGGCTGGAGCTGGGTTGATTCCATGTGTTTTGACCCAAATCCAGGATCCAAATGGGCGTCTGGATCCAAATCTCTCAAATCGGATCCGATATTTGACTCGTTACACTGTAAATGCCATAATTCCTTCAAATTAACTCCGATTTTTATGAAATTCGAACCAGAGCTTCCTAACATCATTATGCATCTAAGTGTATGCTTTAAACCTATAGATGATGCATTTATGCTGTGAAATTGTATTAATAAAACATGATATTTATGCATCATCAGTATCCACATGACCAACTAACAATCAAAACAAAATATAACTTGCTCACACTACAGTTGAATGTGTATTATAGTCAGTTGTATTGGAAAAGAATAATGTGACATTTTGCCCTTTTGTGTTTCTGTCTGGGCAAACCGGGCAAAGTGCCCAACCACGAGTACTAATTTCGCTCTCTTTGACAAGATGCGAAATTGGGTATCAACATTTGGATCTCGAGGAAATATCGCCCTAGAGGGATTATGGACTTCTCGAGATTACATACTTGTTTGGACTTACTCGTTTCATGTTAGGGTGCCTTTGAGCAACCCTTTGTCTACCATCATAGTTATGGCTTTTTTACAGTGACGTCGGGTTGTACTACGATGAGTAGCACAAGAGGTTAATGAATCTCATGGTATGCAATGAGCACAATTGATTAAAGTTCACATAATGGTTACTATGCGCCTTCACAGGTGAGATGCTCGTATGGGTCTAACAGACCTGAGCATCTAGGATGGGACAATGGTTGAAAAAACCCTGTCGTGCCCATTTGCCTCCCATGGTTCATTAAGAGAGAGGATGGATGGTACAAAATTCTGATAGATAGGCCATTAATGGCAGTTACAGGCAAAAGACTTGGCTTCCCCAGTCATCAGAGTTAGGGGAAATAGGCTACAAAAGGTAGCATTGATGCATCCATGGGCCACTCACACGCCTTTGGGAATTTACTCTCTTAGCTATTGGCCGTCTCCTTAGGAGCGGACTCAATCTGTCACCCGGGGTATCAAAAAACACATTATAAAAAAACCCTGGAATGGTCTCGACTATTTCTATGTTTAGTGTTATATGTGTACCCACATGGCCAGCTAATGATCAGAACTAAAAGTAACTTGCTCATACTTCAATTAATTGTACACTTTTGATGGTTTGACTGTTACTGTACTCGACCACTCTCTGTATTTAGTGACTTGCCTTTGGAGATGAAGAATTTATTGGTAATTGCATGCATTGTGAGCTTTGCTATGAATGCTTATCTTACTCAGTTACTTTGCTTGACTGCGTGATTGAGTTACTTACTCTCTCTACCGTGAGAATCAGTTGGTGTTATCATCGCAAAATTCTTTCGTCTTTCCTTCCCTGCGGAAGAGAGAGGAAAATGCTTTCGTGATTCAAACTTGACCGGATTTTGGAAATTGTTTTGAAATACTCGCCTCCGTTTTGAAAATTTGCGGGAAAATCCATGGGATGGGGCTCGACCTGTCGGTACGAGGTTCGACCGTTCATGCCGCCTTTAACAGGGGTAATCGAACCAGGGACCAAAATTGTGCTTGACTTAGTGAAATTATCAAAATTGTGTTCTATCCTAAATGCACAGAGAATTCAGGCATGTGCTATGAGATTTGGTAAAATATAAGTTGGAAAACTATGATGTATGCTTAGAAAACATTTGGAGTTGAAAAGCATTTCTCAGGAAAAAGATGGAAATCAATCTTACAGGAAACTCAGACGAAGAAGATTTGAAATCTTGAGAAAGTTTCTAAAGATTTGGAAAATCTTGAAGAAATGAGAATCTTGAGAAAATGGTAAGAATTTTTTAGAAAAGATGAACACTTGAAGAGGAAAACATTTGTCAGGAAAACTCAGACTTTGAGAATTTTCTTAGGAAAATGATGGAAATTTTATAGGAAAGCTCATTGGAGAAGGAAATTCAAAACTTAGGAAATTGAAATTCTGAGAATCTTGCCCTTGAAATATCTGAAAATCGATTTTGATTCTTGAGAAAGATGAGAAATTCCATTTGAAAAAAATCTTAAGAAAATAATATTTTCAAAGAAAATCATGGGAAAACTTGACTTGGGAAATCCAACTTCGAAAATCTTCATAGTTTCTTGAGGAATCGATTTCCATGAAGTGAAAATTTCTTGAGAAAATCATGAGAAAAACAGATGATGCAGATGATTTGAATGAATGAATGCACTTTGAAAATATTCTCTGAGAAATTTGTTGGAAAATGTGTATTAAGTCAAAATAAATCCTTCACATATTCTGACTGTGGCCATGAATATGTTCAGAGTTTATTTGAGTTAATTCACAATATTTTGAAAAATTGAAAATATGATGTGCATTTCGAAGATAGCCTAAGAGTGTAGGCTCATTGTGACTAGTAGAAAGATGATGGATCTGGGTCTCGTCCATATTCCGACTAGGGCCGTAAATATGGACTCCACCAAGTCCATCAACTCTCTAAGAGTTGGTGCATGTGTCATTCGTGTTCATCCATAGTGAATTTTTGAAAATTGAGATATATGAATCATAGAATCAGGATATTGCAGGAATCAAACTACATGAGATGCATCCTAATCTAAGCAGTAAAAGTAAATATTATTCCAAGTTTGATTATTACATCTCTGACATAAGTCAAATAAATGAAAAAAATACATAGTGTAAAAGAATCAGCATCCTCCAAATTTTCCTGCAAAATGAGAGTTAGTACCAAATAACCAAGGAAATGAGTATATATATGATATGTACAATGAAGATATACATGGTTATATCTAAATGCTTGAATTTATGCTAAATGACATGTGAGGATAAAGATGTATTTACAAAAAGAAAAAGAAAAAGAAAAAAAAAAGAAAAATATATGTGATAACAAGTGCACATGAAGATATCTCTATACATATAAGCATATATATATATATATACGTATATATGTGTATATACATGTATATATATGTATAGGTAGATATACATAGATATATATATATGGATATATATACGTATAATGAGAAAATATATATAAGAATTGGAATTTCATATATAATGGGTAAAATCAGGAAATACAGGTATATACAGTTTCTGTAGGTGACTTTGCAAAGTCATAATTCCTAAATTATAACACATTTCTCAGTAAAATTGGGTATGAAGCTTCCCTATATATCAATAACGAAGCCTGCAAAAGATTGTCCATAAATTATGAATGGATATTAAAATATTCATACATGAACATGGCCAATTATCAAGACTGGGTACCTGCAGCAGAAAATGGATAAATACATAACATATACAATGTGCAGGAAATGCACTGTGGAAACACCATGGACTGTTTCAATGATATTGTGAAAGTGTAATGAGGATGAAAGAAAAGGTGCCATTGATGCTACGAGTATAAGTGACGTTATGGTAACAACTACAAGGTGGTAAAGGGACTGAGTTCACCAGAATTTCAGCAGGTAATCACACAGATATACCAACATTCAACCGAAATTGCACCAGAAAATGATCAAAACTTGCAACACTTAGCAATTTAATCAGAAATGTGGTGAACAGTGATCACCAAAATGGCAACTATTCAAGATTCTAGTCGTGGATTGAAACTATCTGTAGCATTGATTCTCAATGAAATTTCACTCAGCAGAATTATTCATCAGACAAACAGGCATAGAGTCAGATCAAAATCCACCAGGAATGAACACCGCATCATATATGTTCACTAGAATATGAATTTTCCAGATTTTCAAATTGAAATCCACAGAAATTTCAGACAGTTCACAATTATAATGGAGTTCCAATACAGACAGGAGTTCAAACAAATATCTGATCTTTGATTGGATCTAAAAGGATTAACAACATGAACTAACTTGAACGGATATCCATATGATAGATCAACTAACTCTGTAGCAAATACAAATCCATTAAAATCAGTCACTGTGAAATCAAAATGAGATTGCAGAAAATAAATAAAAAAAAGAACTAAGAACAGAAAATTAAAACGATGCGTGAAGGCAAACAAGAGGATAGAAGAGACAAAACACATTGAAGAAAGAAGAAGATGATGATGGTGAATCTCACAATGGGGCTGGAGCTTTGCAGAAGGGAAATGAAGATGATGGAGAAGTACTGGATCTTCTGCTGGTGGGCTGAAGTCAATGTGAAGGAAGATGATGGCCGATCTTTCGTTGTTGAGCTGAAGGAAATGGGGAAAGGGACTGATGGCTGGACTGAAGGAAAGGGGCAAGCTGAAGAAGGTGAGAAACATGTTGGATGGTGTTTTTTGTTGGTGGGCTGAAGGAAAGGTGATTTCCTGCTGGACCTCTGCTGGCTGGGCTGAAGAAGGGTTGGGCAGCAGCCGTTGGACCTCTGCTGGCTGGGCTGAAGGTGGATGGACAGCAACTGCTGGATCTCTGCTACGGCTGGGCTGAAGGTGGATGGACAGCAACTGTTGGATCTCTGCTACGGCTGGGCAGGAGGTGGATGGGAAGTAGCTGCTGGTGGGTTGTGTAAACAACAAATGGGAGTTGTTCCTTACTGCTGGACTAAAGGCAAGGTGAAGGATGGGCAGCAGCCGGTTGGAGGTGGAAGACCCCTGCAAAACCGAAAAGGCCCAATTCAATCGGCCAGCTTTTCCTCTCCTCTTTAGCTGTAGGAAAAATCTTTTTCTCTCTTTGGTGAATCCCCTGCGATAAGCACCTCCAAAAAACCCCCCCATCGACCAGCTTTTTCCCCTTTTTAAAAACCTTCAGCCCCTTGAAGAAAACGCAACCTTGAGCTTCCGTTACGATTTTTGAAATTTTTTTCAAATTGAAACTTCAATGCTGCCGTTTTCAAAAGGGTGCATCTTGTATTTTTTTAAAAAAATTCATTTCATTTACCTAAGTTTTAGGTAAAATGAAATTTATTTTATTTTTTTATTTTTTGGAAGTTCGGTTGTGCCATTTAAGGCTGCATCCTTCTTAAAAAAAAAAACTTATGTAAACAAATCAATAAAAAGGAATAAAATAAAAAATGAGTATTGAAATAAATGAGAGGCTTTTATGGAAATGCCACCTCAACCTACTTTTAAAATTCTTTTGGAAAATAAAGTTTTATTTTGTTTTGGCAAATCTTTTATTTTCAATTGGGGTGCCACATGTGTGTGGGCCCACTAACTAAATATATATATATATATATATAAACAAATAACATTAAGAAATTAAAAAGAAGAATTTGCAAATTGGTGCGATCTCCGGGTGGGTCCCGCTTGAAAATAAGAAACTTACCTGGGAATCTGAGTATGATGCTAGTTCAAAGGTGGGTCCCACTCCATTTATTGGAAAATAAAAACATAAGAAATAACCTTTTTTTTGGAATTTTTGTAATACGATATAAAACTTTGTTTGTTTTCAAGAATTTGGAAAAAAATGGTTTTTCAGGGCAAAAATATGGATAAAGAAAATACAGAAATTTTGTAAAGAGATTTAAAATCTTTTTGTAAAAAGTTTTGAGATAAAATCAATATCCAAATATCCAGATTATTTTCCTTGAGAAAGACTTTTGTAATTCAAAGTCCTGAGGGTAAAATGAGAAAATTGGTAATTTTGAATACCCAGGGTTTTAAAAATCAATTTTGAAAAGTTTAAAAATCAAATCTGGATTGACAATTTTGAAAATCAGAAGTTCTGAATCTCAAACTGACATGTTGTGCAGTGAAATGATGCAAAGTGTTCATGCAATGCTATGCAAAGACATGTTCTATAAAATGTCATTCTGAATCTAGAATTGGAAATTCTAATTTCTTGTCAGGAATAGGATTTTGAAAATTTGCAGTTTGAAGATGTCTCTGAACCTAAATATAGAAATTTTGAGGCTCAAGAATGAAATTTTGGACTTTCTGCAAGGTTTAATCTCAGAAAATGACCATTTTGTCCTTCATTGCTTCTGGAGGACTGAAATGTGATGATTGAGGGCGATGTCAGGGAGGTGAGTGAAAATTTGGGGTGTTTACATATGCCCCTCTTTGCTGCTAAGCCGACTTATGGTCGAGCTTAGTGGCAAAGGAAAACACTCCAAATTTGGGCTATATATATGAAATTTCTCAGTTAGAAGGATCTGACTGGGTATGAAGAAATCAGCCCGAGCAAGATGGTAGATATGAAATGGAGAAATGAAGAGGAAAGACTCACTCTGTGAGAGTGAAATTCAGGTTTATGCCCTTGACCTGGATGGGACAGAAAATGCTTCGTATGGAACGAAGCTCAGGTTTGACCCTTAACCTGATTGGGGAATGAAAATATCTCATGGAAATGAGACCCAGGTTTGTACCCTTAACCTGATTGGGCAAAAAATAGAAATACCTCTTTGAATGAGGCTCAGGTTTGTACCCTTATCCTGATTGGGTGGAAAATGGAATACCTCTTTGAATGAGGCTCAGGTTTGTACCCTTATCCTGATCGGGCGGAAAATGGAATACCTCTTTGAATGAGGCTCAGGTTTATACCCTTATCCTGTTCGGGCAGAAAATGGAATACCTCTATGAATGAGGCTCAGGTTTATACCCTTAACCTGATCGGGCAAAAAATGGAATACCTCTTTGAATGAGGCTCAGCTTTATAACCTTATCCTGATCGGGCAGAAAATGGAATATTGGAAGGTGAATAAGACAACTTTTCTTGAAGATGAACGAGGCGATGGAAATGGAATTGTAAGAGGCAATTTTGGAAAATGATCAAGACAATCTGGTGAATTTTTCATCATTGTGAAATATGAATAAGGTAAGGAGTAAGACGACTCTTTCGACAACACGAAAGATGGATATGGCAATCTTTTGATAAGGTAACTCTTTCGGCAACGCAAAAGACAGACAAGGCAAACTCTTTCAGAGAAGAGTAAGGCAACTCTTTTGACAACGTAAAAGATGAATAAGGCAATTTTTACAACAAAGAATAAGGCAACTCTTTCGGCAACGCGAAAGACAGACGCGAGTGATCCAAAGGAGTAAGGCGATTTTTTCGACAACGCGAAAGATGATAAGGCGATCCAAAAGAGTAAGACGATTCTTTCGACAACGCGAAAGATGATAAGGCGATCCAAAGGAGTAAGGCGATTCTTTCTACAACGCGAAAGATGACAAAGGCAATCCAAAGGAATAAGGTGATTCTTTCGACAATGCGAAAGATGATAAAGGCAATCCAAAGGAATAAGGCGATTCTTTCGACACCGCGAAAGATGACAAAGGTAATCCAAAGGAATAAGGTGATTCTTTCGACACCGCGAAAGATGACAAAGGTAATCCAAAGGAAAGATGATAAAGGCAATCCAAAGGAATAAGGTGATTCTTTCGATACCGCGAAAGATGATAAAGGCAATCCAAAGGAATAAGGTGATTCTTTCGACACCGCGAAAGATGACAAAGGTAATCCAAAGGAATAAGGCGATTCTTTCGACAACGCGAAAGATGACAAAGGCAATCCCTTCAGAGATAAAGCTAATCTTTCAACAATGTGAAAGACGATAAAGGAAAATCTCTCGAAGTGGTCAAGATGCATCAATATGGATATCAAGCTCTCACTTAACGTCAGGATAGCTAGAAAATATTGTCAAAATGTTAAAAAATTATTGTTGATTTAAAGTAATTGAAAATGATGCTCATTTTTTCAAAAAGATCCCTCCTTTTCTACCTGAAGTATTACCTCCAAACAGGATTGACTTCATAGAATCAAGATTTGGAATCCAAATTGCTTGCAATTGACCTTCTTCAAAGAAGTTATCAATTTCCTTGATATAAACAGGAAAGTGAGAATTTAATATTATGAAAGCAATTGATGAAAGAATATTGATAATAGAATTTCACAAATTTAAAGAAGATTCTTGATAAATGGGGCAGTTTGATATCCTAGGAGCTTCTCTCATGATAATCTTTCTGCACTCTTTTGGGCTTCGGGAGAGTTTATTACATCATCCTTTATTTTGGAGATGTCCTGACTTTTCTCTTTTTCTTTTTTCTCTCTTGCTCTCTTTTAGGAAGGGTATGTTACAAACTCCTTCAACTTGGAGATGTTTCGATCCTTCTTGGACGATATTGGCTCATGGGTTAGAGATCTTTGGATGATAGTAGAAATTAAATATCTTTTAGGGATTGTCGGGAGGTTCATCGCATCTGCCTTCATCTCGACAGTGCTTTGGACTTTCTCTAGAAGGATCTGTCACAAACTCCGTCATCTTGGAGATGTTTCAAATCTTCTTTGGCCCCGGGGGTCTACTCGCTTAATTCGCCTTCATCTTGACGACAAGTGAGAGATCCCTTTTGCGGATATTTAATTGCAGCTTAGGTGATTTTAAGGAGACAGGGCTTGGATGAATTCTCTCTTTTTCTAGCGCTCAGGATATTTTCACTGCCTCATTTTCACAAGAATGGTCTTTAAAAATGTGTCATTGACTACGATCAATATCAATCATATATGGCTTTGCAAAACATTGAATCTTCTTTTCTTGCCATATCGAGGATTTATCCTTCATCTTTTTGGTTGGCCAATAGAAAGAATTTGGATTTTGAATCCTTCTTCACAAAAGCTTTGCCCTTTTAGAAGTAGTACTGAAGGTAAACTGAGGTAAAATTTTATGCAATAAAATTCTGAAATCAACAAGTAATTGATTGACAAATTGACAAAGTGTTCTTGAAATCCTTAGTAAAAGAGATCACTTGACATCCGAATTGACACATCTCTGAGATGGTACTCAATTTTGAAGGTAAATTCAATACAAAGTTGGAATTTTGAAGGTAAGTCCTAGCATAATGCTGGATTTGGAAGGTAAGCCTAACTCAAAAGCTGGTATTGAAATACCATTCGAACCAGGACTCAGGTTTTTACAAGGAAAGATGGAAGATTCGAGTCGAAACTCGAGCCTTCGAAATAAACTAGGAAGTTTGGTTTCTAAGGAGAGAAAGTTCGGGTCGAAACCCAAATCTTCAAAGGAAAAACTAGGCCAATTCAGATTTTTGAGTCGAAACTCAAATATTCAAAGGAAAGTTGGAAAGTTCGAGTCGGGCTCGAATCTCAAAAAGAAACTGGAAAGTTTAGATTTTGAAGGAAAGAAAACTTGAGTTAAAACTCAAATCTTCGAAGGAAAGCAGGAAAGTTCGAGTCAGGGCTCGAATCTCAAAAAGAAACTGGAAAGTTTAGATTTTGAAGGAAAGAAGACTTGATTTAAAAACTCAAATCTTCAAAGGAAAGCTAGAAAGTTTGAGTCAGGGCTCGAATCTTAAAGGAAAATCTTTAATCAGAAGATTGAAATTTTGAAAATCGATAGTGCGAGGACTGGGATTGAAAGTTTTGAGAATGGCCAGTTCGAGGACTGGATTATTTGACTTGCAATGAAAAAGACCATCATATTTAGATGTATGTGGTCTGATTTTCAGGATCTAATCGTGTGATTATGACTGCATATAGATGTGCTAATGATTAGAACATAACGTGCATGAATAACATATTTGTGCATTGTTTTACTCTTATTTTTATAAGGACATGGCTGTACCAAGTAAATCCATAATGGATTTAGCACGGATTGAAAAACTAAATGGTGATAATTATGATATATGGCATAGAAAGATTCAGTTTACACTGGAGGAGGTTGTGGCCTTGGAGGCTCTCAACCATACTATGGATCAACCTGAAATTGTTAATGGGGCACAATCTCATAGGGACATGGAGGCCTATGAGAAATGAAAGCGCATGAATATTGTTGTGTGTAGTGCCATGCTATGTTCTATGCAGGATGACATAATATGCCAATTTGAGCATTATAAGACTGCTCAACAGATGTGGATGGCCCTTAAAGATAAGTTTGGGGGAACATCAGTCACAAAGCTAAGGAGGCTGACCATCAGGTTCGATTCATACAGAAAGTCCCCTCAGCACACTATGAGCCAGCATCTCAGGGAGATGGCAAACATGATTAGAGAGCTCAATAGTGCAGAGCATACCCTTACAGATGAACAACAGGTCCAGGTTGTGATTCGATCTCTGCCACATAGTTGGGAGAATATGAAAATTAATATGACTCATAACGAAAGTATTAAGACTTTTGATGATATTGCTCATCATGTAGAGTTGAAAATGATCGCCTTGAGGTGACTCAATCATCTAGCATGAGGGCATATATGGTAGAAAGCTCTAAAAGACCAAATTCTTTTAAGAAAAAATTTTATGGACTAAGGAGGTTCAAGAAGGGTGACAAGAACGGACAAGACAAAGAGAAAGAAAAGAAGTCTTATCAGCGCTCTGGGAAGCATGGAAGCAAAAAAAATAAGGCAAATACGAAATGCTTTAAGTGTAGCAATTTGGGTCACTATGCTCGTGAATGTCATGAGTAGGAGAAGGTATATTTTCTTATGACTCCTATTTTATGTGCAAATATTTTTAGTTGTGCACTAATTATTGAATCTAATCCTATGTGGCTTGTAGACTCAAGAGCCACTGACTATGTGACCAAAGACCGCACAAACTTCGTCGAATACAGGAAGATGCCATCTGGTTCGAAGTGGTTGTTCCTGGGGAACAACACTGGAGCAGAAGTCAAAGGGATCGGGACTTGCAAATTCGATTTGCGAGGAGGACGATCTTTATTATTATATGATGTTCTGCATGTTTCAGAGATTCGACAAAATTTGATTTCAGTTTCTGCTTTGTTTATGTTAAAATATAAACTTGTGTTTGGAGATGTCAATGTTGACATCATTTGTGGACAAACTTTAGTTTCTTCTGGTTCCCTGATGAATGGTTTTTATGTGTTGAACACAGAACTTATAAGTTTGAATGTTAATGATGAATGTTTTTCACTTGTTTCAACTGCTAATAATATGGATGTGAATGTATCTGTATGGCATGCTTGACTTGGACATATAGGGCAAAAGAGAATGGATAGGCTCGCACGAGAGGGTCTTTTGAGATCTCTTGCGATGATTGAAATGCCTATATGTGAGCATTGCCTTGCTGGAAAGGCAACTTGATTGCCTTTTGGAAAGGCAATTAGAGAAACCTATCCTCTTCAATTAATTCATTCAAATATATGTGGGCCAATGAATGTGGCAACGAGTCATGGAGCTTCTTATTTCATCACTTTTATTGATGATTATACACGATTTAACCATGTGTATTTAATTTCACATAAATTTGAAGCATTGGATTGCTTTAGATCCTTTATGAACATGGTGGAGAATCAACTTGATAGTAGGATCAAGGCCTTGAGAACAGATCGTGGATGGGAATATCTATCCGAATAATTCAAAGAATTGTGTGATGATAAAGGGATAGATAGACAATTAACTACTCCTCAAACTCCGCAACAAAATGGTATTGCATAAAGGAGGAATAGGACCCTGTTAGAGATGGTCAGGTCCATGATGGAACAGGCAAATTTACCCATTTCCTTTTGGGGTGATTGCTTGTTGATTGTTGCTCATGTATTAAATCGTGTACCATCTAAATCTATTTCTTCAACTCCCTATGAATTGTGGAAAGGCAGAAAGCCATATTTGGCTTATCTCAGACCTTGGGGGTCTGCTGCATATGTCCATAATCTTTTCCATCAATATGGAAAATTGGGTTCTAGGAGAAAGAAGTGTATCTTTATAAGATACTGTGAACATTCAAAAGGATATGTGTTCTTAGGAGAGAATATTGATGGGAGTGTTTCTGAAATAGATTCTAGAGATGCCACATTTATTGAAAGTGACTTTCCTAAAAGAGGAGAGATAGAGCGTCACTTCCAGTTCTATGAATTGGATAATGAAGATCAATCTAAAGAGATTGATCATCATGTTTTAGAGACACAAGAGGATGTGTCTATACCACTATGGGAGTAACACTCAAGTGGATATTGATTTTGATGAAGATCTGGCAACTCGAAAAAGTATGAGGAAGAGAATTCCTCATTGAAGATTCCAAATCAAAGGAGAATCCTTTGTGGTTTTGCCCCAAGATGATGAGATACCTAAGAGTGTTAGAGATGCTCTGTCTTGTTCAAAAAGGGATGAATGGCGTAAAGCAATGAAAGGGGAAATGAAATCCATGGCATCAAATGAGGTCTGTGATCTTGTTAATCTTCCAAAATGAAGAAAACCTATTGGGAGCAAATGTGTTCTCAATTTTAAGAGGAATGCTGATGGATCAATCGAGCGATATAAAGTTCGTTTGGTTGCTAAAGGATACACACAGATGGCAGGGATAGACCATGATGAAACATTCTCACCTATGGTCAAATTGACCTCTATTCGCCTTTTGTTAACTATAGTGTCACATATGGATTTAGAATTACATCAGATGGACATTAAGACTATATTTCTTAATGGAAAACTGGATGAAGAAATATATATGAAACAACCCGAGGGGTTTGTTACTGCTGGCTTTGAGCGCAAAGTGTGCAAGCTCAAACAATCCATTTATGGATTAAAGTAGTCATCAAGACAGTGGTATTTAAGGTTTCATGAGACCATCATAAGCAATGACTTTGCTATGATTGATGAGGACCACTGTGTTTATCTTAAGCATCAAGGTCCAAAATTTGTGATTCTAACTCTATATGTGGATGATATTTTATTGGCTAGTAATCATTTGGAGTTTCTAAAAACCATTAAAGAATGATTGTCTATTCATTTTGAAATGAAAGACATGGGTGAAGCATGCTTTATGTTGGGCATAGAGATTAAAAGAGATCGTTCAAGAAGACTTATTTCTCTTTCACAAGAGTCATATATAAAGAAGATCTTAGAATGATTTCATATGCAAGATTGTAAACCCATAGATACTCTTGTTGCAAAAGAGAATGATTTAAGTCTTAAGATGTGTCTTAAGGAATTTATAGAAATAGAAGCTATGTTCAAAGTCCCTTACTCCAGTGCAGTAGGCAGTGGTTGATATTTTATAAATGCTCTTTTTAAAAGATAGTTTTTCAATAAAATCTTTGGAAAATCGTCAACCAAAAGTAAATAACCGGCTTTCCACAAAGTTGTAAGTAAGGGTCGAATCCACAGGGAACAGGAATTACTCAAATGTTTCTAAGAAATTTAATTTATTAATCACAAAAATCAGTCTACAATCACAAGACGAATAACAATTACAAATTAACACTAAAAATAAAATAGAAAAGCAATTCAGTCTTTTGTTGCACGCCAAGGGTATTTCTGTCTTTTCGCCACTTCTCAATTTTCGGACTAGGACAAGAATCCCTGGAAAATTATTATGCTTTTCAACCTAAAAACACAGGAAAATACAAAGTTAGCAACTAATTCCAATAAATCAAAACATAAATGAAACTACACCTAATTTTCAAGATTTTAACAAAACAAATCCTAATGACAATAAAATAATCAAATAAAATAGTAAACTAATTCTAAAATTACTTATTCTAAGTCTAACAATGCAGAATGATGCAAATGCAACACTTAAAATGCAGAAACTGATGAAAACAGACCGAAAATGCCTAAAGGACTGAAATTACAAATCTACCCCTAACTAGTGCAAAATAGACTTCTGACAGCTCTTCAAAAAATGACTGTTTGACAGATAAAATGAGGTCCGATTTTCCCAAAATTTATTCTATTCTGCAACTAACAGATTCAAGAATCTGACAGTTTTTACAGAATTAAAAAATGATATCTGGAACTCCAGATATAAGCGTTTCAAAAATGGGAAAAATCTGGATATCGCAGGTCCCGAAATTTTAAAATCCGAAAAAGCAGTTTTCACAAAATGCTTAAAAATCAGACCAAACTAACTCGGATTGAGTTGAAATTTGGTATGCAGACAGTTAACACGCCAATAAAGTGAACAGAAAAATAATTTTTGGAAAACTTGAAAATTTTGCACATGAAATGACGATTATGCGACAAGGCAAAAATCAGGTTTTGAGTTCAATGCACTATTCACTTTGTAAGTCTATTTTAAACACTAAGAATGCAATCTAACCCTAATGCAAACCTAAATGATACCGAATGACAGTTTATATGCAGATGATGAAAGCAATTATGCTAAATGAAATGAAAATGAAACACAATATGCAAATTATGACTAAAACTAAGCCAACTAATGCATAAAATGAAATGATCTTCACTAATGATGCAATCCTAACTATATGAAATATAATTCTAACTATTTAAAATAAATGATGCAATTGAGTAATACTAGATGCAGCTAACTAGCTGAACTACACAATTTAAACACTCATTAAACAATTACACATTAAATAAACACTCACTTCTAAAATATAACTTAATCAAGCAATTAACAAACTATATTAGCTTACAATATCCCTGATATTAATTAAAACTAAAGTCAACTAACTAACTAAACTAATGAGGGACGATTGAAGGTTTGTCTTGGACTATGTTTACGCCCCACCTAACTAGGTCAACTAAGTTGACTCAGTTAGACACTAACCAAATTAGGAAATAACAAATGAAAATCTAATTAATTGAAATTAATCATTAATCTAATAACTCTATATCTAACACACCTAAGGTATTAAATCTTAATTAAGACTTACTTACTTAGTAATCTAAGGACTAACCTAAGGTCAATACACAATTAACTAAATTGATAATTCCTAATGTTAATGCATACTTAACTAAAAAATTAATACTAATTATTATCTAAGGTAAAAAGACAACTAAGACAAGGGAGTTACTAATTGCTAAACCCTAAAATGGCAAGTTTATCCTCTCCAAATTCGTCCAACTCATAAGATATTATTCTCATTAAAATCTTCCGAACCCAACTGGGAAACTTTGAAGAATTTAATTCATCCAGCCAAATAGGGTCTACACGAATTGGTCTTTCCTTAAAAGCAACCACAATCTCAAAACTCTCTCTGTTAAATCTTTGAAAACGTTTTAGGAAAAGATTTTGAAATTCACGATTGGTTTCCAAAACGTTTAGAAGAGAGAATGATTTCTCCTTAATGAATTGAAAAATCACTTTAGGACGTTATTAAAAGAGAAACCATCCAACACATAGAGGGGTCCCCACGAATTCTTTTATTTCCAAAACCACATTTGAATAACACTTAAATCCTTTCCAAAATTCATATAGAACACTTTTAGCAAGAAATTTTTGAAATCCAAATTTCTTTCCCACTTTGAAAACTCTATCTTTGCTAACTACTATGCAAACTCCAATTTCCAAAACCTCTCTTGGCTGGAGTGAGACTTCAAACTTTCCAAAGAAGGCCCCACGAATTTGCAAGAATCGGAAATTGCCTTTTTGCTAAATTGCCACCCTACCTAATCAATTAAAATGCTCTATTAATAAACTAATGACTAAGTAACTAATGCAATAAAAAATTTAAAATTAGAATAGCATGCACGATTTTAAGAAAGATCTTACTAAATAATTCAAAACTACCTATTAAACTACCAAAAACAATTTTCTATGTCAACCACTCAAATGAACCTAGACACTCTAATGCACTTACCTATTCAATTGAACCTTACCTAAAACAACCTAGAGCTCGACTAGAGCTCTAATGGGTGACGTCTCACCTAGGGAAGATGACTACTTACACTAAAAGCAAATTTTTCACTAAATAAAAAAACTGAATGCAAAAATTAAACAAGCATTGTCACGATAATGATAAATCTAAATTAACACTTGACTCGAGATAACTAATTACACTAATGACAGCATAAACAAGATATCTAACATGCTGGAATTCATGGCACACATAAACAATAAATCATCTAAACGCCTAAACTAGAACATAAAATAGTTGAAATTAACGCTACTAACCATATTGCAAGATTAATCCCTAACTTAATATAACATTAAACAATAAAATGCAAATAATTTAATAATTATAATCTAAGTAACACTCTACAGTCGGCTGAACCACACTAGAAAACACAAGATTAAAACTCGACTCTTTGATTTTCTCACTAAAAACTAACACACCAAACAAAAACAAAATGACATTTAGAAAGATCTTAACATGATGAACTCGACCAACCCACTCCACTATGGAAATGACAAACCAACAAACACAGCACAGAAATTCACTAAAACTGTAAATCACACACTTACCTAACTTCAACTTTTTATTCAACGAATTTTTCTAAACCATGCACACGACACACCTAAACTCAACCCAACCTAGATCTGCAACAAAATCGAATTGAAACCCACAGGAATGAGGTCTGCTAACCAATTTCTACAGCAAAAACGTCCAAAGGCTTCTCATCAAAATCGGACCAAAATCGACTAGAATGGATCTAGCCGATTTTAGGGTTTCAATTGAAAATGTCCTTTGCTTTAAACCCAACAACCAAAATACATCAAAATAAAATTTTGAAATTGATTTTCAATTGAAATAGTACAGAAAAACAAAGAGAATGAGAAGTTAAGATCGGCTAGAATTAGATCTAGCCGATCCTCACGTTTTTGGCTAAAACGGCTAAAACGCAACAATTAAAACATAGAAAAACGAAGGACAATCTAGATCTAGGGTGCTAGTTTGTGCACGAGTTCTATACTAGGGTTGAAATAATAAAAATACAGCAAACACACAGAAAATAACAAAAGAAAACAAGCACACACGATTTCGGGTTTTAACTAGAAGAAAAGAGAGAAGAAGACCTACCTCCAGGGCGATCTGACGATTGTGGGGGAGAAGAGAGCGGACAATGGCATTAGCTTGACGTCCCAGACTGTTCGAGAATGCTGGAATATCACCACGAGCAGGGTTTCTACAGCTGCAACACGTTGGAGATCCACCGAAGATGGAACGGGTGCCGATTCACGATCGGATGGCTCAGAAAACCGGATGGAGGTAGGGTCTGCTCATCTTGTTGGGGTGTTTCGCACTTTCAAGCAAGATAAATGGTCTCCACCTCTGCTACACCTGCAAAAACACAGAAAATGGTGATTAAGCACAGCAAGGAGGATAAAGAAACAAATAGGAATGAAAAGGGAGATAGAATGATGCTTGATTTCCAAGCAAAAACCGATCTTCAATGGAAAATGTGATGGAATGAGAGGTTGGAAGGAGCTGGAGTTAGAATCACAGTAGGAGGCACCAATCCCAATGTCAAAGACGTCTAGAGCTCAGCCAAAAAGTATATTTATACTTTTGGTATTTTGCAAAAACAGTGTTATAAAAAAAATAATTTCTCTGCGCCACTTTCTGGGGGGTTTTCTGCAAAATGTTTTCTAAATGGGTATGGATATGCGTGTGGGTTGGATTTGGGCTTTCTAAAGGTTGATCCAAGATCCAAAACAGCCTAATTGGGTCGGATATGGATCCGATCCACCTCGAAATATGTGCCTGAACACTAAAATAGCCATAACTCTCTCATTTTAACTCTGATTTCTCTGAAATTCAAACCATAACCCCTTACTATCAAAATGCATCTAAACATGGGTTTTAAACTTTAATCTCACTACAAAATGCATGAATAACTCATTAAAATGATGTGCATTTCATGCATCATCAAATACCCGCATGCTTGAATGTTTGTTAGTCCCTTAACAAACCATTAACTATGCTATGCAACATAAACAAGAAATGCTAGACATGAATGCATAAAAACTAACTCACTTTCGTAGGAATCACGGTTGCATTTAGGTTATGCAACAAGCCTTTTAAACCCCTGGGTTACCCTAGTGGACGAGTAAGGTCTCGTGAGGGTTTGCAGAGATGCTACCCACAAACATCAATGAAATGCATGAATGAATTTTTCAAACATAGTAAGCAGTTAAGAAAACAGTTGGAACAAATATTTCATGTAATGGGCATTCTCAAAACAAATTTAAAAATCTCATGCCACCACAGTAAAAATCTTTTTCCTTCACTTTTCTAAATTTGTAGCTATCTATGATTTTTCTCAGAAAGTCAACTACTATCATGTTTTACTCATTTATCCTCACTTGTATATTTTCTACATAGTAATGCACACATATTCTTAAGCAATGAAATTTTTCTTATTCAGCACATTCTTTTTCTTTCTTTGGATTTTCAATTTTTCACCCTTTTTCAATTTTCTCTCTTGAGCATTCTTCTCACATGAGCACTATTTTGAATATCCAGTTTTCGTGACCCGTGTAACGAGCTTTGGGTCAGTGACTCCCAAGTCAGACGACCTTAGGGCACTAGATACAGAGTATCCCTCGGACTTAATTGCTTGAGTCACTAGACCTTCTATTCTAATAGTTTACGCATAGTCTTCCTCTCGTCATGTGCAATGTCTCTATCTCTTAGGCTTTCTATGCAGTTCATGTAACAAGCTTTTGAACCGGTGGCTCCCAAACCAGCTGGCTTTGGGGCACGAGGTGTAAAACACCCTTCAGATTCTACTTACTCGAACTACAAAGGCCATAGATATCGACTAGTCAAGAGAATGATCTCCTTCATTATCCTTTTCGTCAAGAGACTCAAACACTTCATCTCGTGTCTGAGTTTCACTACTAGGATTCATGAAGACATCAACAACTAAACGTAGCTCTATTCTTTTAAACTCATCTTTCAAAACATCTTTCCATTGCTTGTTTCTTTCACAAAACATATTGTGCATACTTATAATAAAGTGATTCAAAATTTTCTATCAATCAAATACTATCTTTTCTTTGAATTTTCTCATAAATAACTACTTTATTCGAATCAGTTCAGAGAAAAAAAAATTTACATGGGGCTTAAAAATTTCTAAACTGTTAGATTTTGCCAAAAACAATCATATATGCTACAAACTTGTTCTCAAATGCCTACTTTAGCTACCAGACATAAAAAAAAAATAGTGTGCATCTAAACTACCCCCTTATGCTTGAATGACACTGTCCCTAGTGGCATACAAAATATAAAAAAATGTAATGCAAATGCACACTAAAAGACAATAAATATATATGGGAGAAAGGATAGATACAACCTGATCTGTGTTGGGCTTCTGAAGTTTAATTGACTTGACTTTTTCATCTGATCAATGAATTCTTTGAAAGCTCTGCCCTGTATCTGGTAACTCATTCTCATACACTAAATGTTAGATTCATCCTGCATAAACCAAAAACAAATGTCAGCACATATGAAATGAAATACTAAAATAAAAGCAAATACTGGAATGAAAACAAAAGTATTCTACTATGTACATATGATACATCCCTCTGGTCGAATCCTCATGCCTTCGTGAGATGCACTATCTCACACTCACCATTATGCAAGGAATCTGAAATGTAGGGCTTCAGTCTTTGCCCATTAACCTTGAATGTACCTTGGGTCATAGGATCGAATAATGTAACTGCTCCATGTGGAAACACTTCTTTCACAATGTACGGTCTTGTCCATCTCGATCTCAATTTCCCTGGAAATAAATGCAAACGAGAATTATATATCCAAACTTTCTGCTCCGGCTCAAACACTTTTCTGATAATGTGCTTATCATGAAATGCTTTAGTGTGAGCTTTGTATAACGTGACATTCTCATATGCATCATTCCTGAGTTCCTCTAATTCTGAGAGCTGCAGTGCTCTCGCTTTGCCCGCCTGGGTGAGGTCAAAATTCAACTTCTTGATGGCCCAATACGCTCTATGCTCCAGCTCGACAGGAAGATGGCATATTTTCTCGAATACAAGGCAATATGGGGACATGCCAATGGGAGTCTTAAATGCAGTCTTATATGCCCAAAGTGCATCATCTAAGCGCTGGGACCAATCCTTGTGGTCCGGGCGAACTATCTTCTCTAGAATCCGCTTTATCTCCCTATTCGAAACCTCTACCTGTCCACTGGTCTGCGGATGATACGGAGTGGTGAATCTATGATTGACAGAATATCTTCTCAGTAGAGAAGCTATCTGTACATTCCTAAAATGCTTTCCACCGTCGCTAATCATCGCACGTGGCACACCAAAACGACTGAAAATGTTGTGCTTAATGAACTTAAGCACCACTCTATGATCATTGGTCTTGGTTGCCACAGCCTCGATCCACTTGGACACATAATCAACCGCCACTAAAATGTATAAATTTCCGAATGAAGGTGGAAATGGTCCCATGAAATCTATACCCCAAACATCAAAAATCTCGACTATCAAAATCGGGAGCAAGGGCATCATGTCCCTCTTGGACATGTTCCCAATCTGCTGATATCTAATACATCTCATGTAGAACTCATGCGCATCCTTGTGGAGTGTGGGTCAATAAAATCCAGACTGCAAAACCTTTGCAGATGTCTTCCTACTGCTAAAATGCCCTCCACAGGCTAAAGAATGGGAAAAACTCAAAATGGACTCGTACGCCTCCTCTGAAACACATCTCCTGATGATCTGGTCTACGCAATATCTAAACAATTCTGGTTCATCCCAATAATAGTGCCTCACCTGAGATAGGAATCTCTCTCGCTCATTTTTGTTCCAATGCTCAGGGATCTGTCTCGAAACCAGATAGTTCACAATATCAACAAACCAGGGTAACTGTGATGTCCTGACTGACATGATCTGCTCATCGGGGAAAGAATCATTGATCGACCTTTGATCCTGCATGGTCTCCATGATCAGTCTAGAAAGATGGTCTGCTACTACATTCTCGCTTTGAATGAGAACCCAATGAATGAGTCTCGGTTTGGTGTCTTTCTTATTCAACAGATACTTTAATGCAGCATGATCAGAATAGACAACCACCTTTGAACCGAGCAAGTAGGACCTAAACTTGTCCAATGCGAATACTACAGCAAGTAGCTCCTTCTCTGTCGTGGTATAATTCATCTGCACATCAGACAGAGTTCTACTTGCGTATTAAATCACATAGGGATTCCTATCAATTTGTTGTCCTAATATAGCCCCCATAGCATAGTCAAAAGCATCACACATAATCTCAAATGGGAGAGTCCAATCCGGAGGTCTCAGAATGGGTGCAGTAATCAAGGCCTCTTTGAGAATCTCAAAGGCCTTCATGCAATCCTCGCTAAAAACAAAGGGTTGGTCCTTCTCTAATAAAGTACAAAGTGGTCGAGAGATTTTGCTGAAATCCTTTATGAACCGCCTATAAAATCTTGCATGCCCTAGAAATAACCTAATCTGCCTCACAGTGGTAGGTGGAGTCAAACGAGAAATGGATTCCACCTTCACTTTGTCAACCTCAATGCCTCTCTTGGACACAATGTGTCCAAGCACAATCCCCTCCTGGACCATAAAATGGCTCTTTTCCTAACTCAGAACAAGATTTGTCTCCGCACACCTACTCAATACTCGAGTAAGTTTTTAGAGGCAATCTTCAAATGAAGAGCCATACACAGAAAAATCGTCCATGAAAACCTCCATGACATTATCGATCATATCCGAGAAGATAGCATGCATGCACCTCTGAAAAGTTGATGGGGCATTGCAGAGCCCGAACGGCATACGTCTGAATGCGAAGGTGTCATAAGGACATGTAAATGTTGTCTTCTCCTGGTCATCAAGATGGATAGCTACCTGATTATATCTTGAGTATCCATCTAGAAAACAATAGTAGCTCTGCCCTGCGAGTCTCTCTAATATCTGATCAATGAACGACAACGGGAAATGATTTTTCCTAGTTGCCATGTTCAGCTTCTAATAATCGATGCAGACTCGCCATCCTGTAGTGGTCCTCATCGGAATTCTTTCACCCTTCTCGTTTTTCACAACAGTGAGTCCTGACTTCTTCGATACAACCTGAATCGGACTGACCCACTGGCTATCAGAAATAGGGTAAATAATCCTGACATCCAACCACTTCACCACCTCATTCTTCACCACTTCCTTCATATTGGGATTTAACCTTCTCTGCATATCCCTCACTGGCTTAACTTTCTCATCGCAATGGATTCTATGCATGCAGAATGAAGGATCAATCCCCTTCAAATCAGTCACTCCTCAGCCAATCGTTGCCTTGTGCTCTCGAAGAATAGTCAGTAATCTCTGCTCCTGCTCCTCAGTGAGCAGTGACGAAATGATCACATGCAGGGTCTTATCACCTCCGAGATATGCATACTTGAGTGAATCCGGTAAGGGTTTCAACTCAAGTTTCGGAGGTGACTCGATTGAAGATTTGGCGGGGGTCTCCGCAAGTGGTGGGAGAGGCTCAATGATAGCTCTCCAAGATGGGAACTCTGACGACACTCTAGACACATCTACGCTAACTGTACAACTATTCTTCTCTATATGGTATAAATCTAATGAATCCTCAGTAATGTACAAATCGGGCTCCTCCTCCAATAACTCCTATGCAATGTCTACATGAAAGCAGTCCATGTCTCCCGCTGGACCCATCGCGGCATTAAAAATGTTCAGCTTGACCTTCCTGTTGCCGAATGATAGATCCATGGCTCCGGTTCTACAGTTAATACATGCATTGGCAGTCGCCAAGAAAGGTCTGCCCAAAATGATCGGAGTCTGGTGCTGGCTATCCACTCCTTCCATATCAAGAATGATGAAATCGACTGGGAAATAAAAGTCATCCACCTTAACTAGCACATCCTCCAAGACACCTCTCGGTACCTTGACAGAACGATCTGCAAGCTGAAGTGTAATAGGAGTTGATCTCATCTCTCCTAGCCCAAAAGAATCATAGAAATATCCAAGCAGAATGTTCACGCTTGCTCCAAGATCGATCAATGCGCGTTCTATCCGGATGTTCCCTATAGTACAAGCAATGATTGGGGCTCCGGGGTTCTTGAGCTTTGGCGGTGTCTGATGCTGAAGTACTGAACTCACCTGCTCAGTTAGATGGACCCTGTTAGGAACTCTCTCTCTGGATTTCCTCTTCTACGTACATAGTTCCTTCAGGAATTTGGCATAAGCCAGCACCTGCTGAATCGCATCAAGCAAAGGCAGGTTGATCTGCACATGCTTGAAGATGTCAAGCATGTCCTGGATCTTCGTGCCCTGCTTCCCTCTAAATCCGAGAGACTCTAATGCTTTGGGATAGGGTGGTGGGGGAATATACATGGGTGGCTCCTCCTCTTTGTGAGAAGGCTCACTCCTATCATTCTTCTAAACTGAAGATGATGATGACGAAGATGATGATGAAGGTGATGAAGATGAAGATGGGGATGATAATGATGGCTGAGCCGACGAAGGTGGAACACTGGTCTCTGGTTCATCGATCCTCTCTCTACTCTCTCTGCTCTCGACGTGATACTCACATCCACTCCTCAGAGCCATAACAGATTTGGCCTGTTGTTGTGACTTAGCATGAAACAGGCCTCCGGTCATCTGGTCCTTGCCCTTCGGGTTCATGACAGCCTGGCTCGGCAACGTACCCTCGGGTCTCCTACTGATAGCCTCAGCTAACTGTCCCATTTGCGACTCTAACTTCTCAATGGACTGCGTATGCGAACTCAATATCTGGCTACACTTCTCTAAGGCATTCTGATTAGAGGTTTTCACCTCTTGGAATGCCTGGAGAAGTCTCTCCTCAAAAGATGTCTACGGAACAGACTCCTGCGAAATCAGGGGAGGAAATGAAGAGGAAGACTGAGGATAACTCGGCCTCGGAAATGTCTAAGTAAATGATGGCGGCCGAGCTGGCTGAGAGGATGTAGGCATCTGAATGGAAGATTGTGGATTCTTCCATGAGAAATTGGGATGGTTACGTCAACCCGGATTATATGTAGATGAAAATGGGTTGTTCTGTGGTCTAGCGTAACCCTGGGCTGCCTGAACTTGTTCTTGAACAAATTCAGGGTACTGAGCTGCCGAAGGGCACTCAGTAATCTCATGTGCCGGACTGGCACATAGAGTACACACCTGCTGAGTAGTGGGTGGTCCTGAGAGAAGCTGGTCCAGCTTCTGAGCAATCATGTCTACCTTGCACTGTAGTGTAGTAGATGGACCAATCTCAAGAACACCAGCTTTCTTCTGAATGATGGGTGTGGCTCTATCCGAATGAGAGCTCAAAGCATGGTGGAGAGAATTCTCTGCCAATGTATCGAACAACCTCCATGCTTCATCCTCGCTCTTCAACATGAATGTCCCCCCACATGAAGAGTCGATCATCTGACGATTCCTGTCAGACAATCCATCGTAAAAACTCTGCACCAGTTGCCATCTCGGCACCTGATGATGGAGGCACTTCCTAAAAAGATCCTTCATTCTCTCCCAGGTCTCATGAAAATGTTCACCATCTAGCTCTGAGAAGCTAGTGATGGCTCTCTGGTACTGGTTTATACGACCAATGGGGAAATACTTCCGAAGAAACTCCTGCTGCAACTGATCCCAGGACCCTATCTCTACAGAATCTAAGGACTTTAGCAAATACTTGGCCTTGTCCTTCAATGAAAATGGGAATAAGGTCAACCTCAAAGCATCATCGTCGAAATTCTATATCTTCACTGTAGAACAGATCTCGAGGAATTCGTCTAAGTGCCGGTAGGGATCCTCGTGACTAAGGCCATAAAAAGGTGGAAGCATCTGAATAATGCTGGCCTTAATCTCATAGTGATGTGCTCCTACATCGTGTCTCCGAATGCAGAATGCCTGAACATAATCTGTGGGAATGAAGTATTCCCTCAGAGGACGGGGAGGAACTGGAGCTGGAGCTAGAGGATCCATATCACCCATTATTGTCGAACTTTAAGGAGAATGTAAAATTCTCTCTGGGTTGTCAACAATTGGATGTAATGGGGTTCCTAGAGCTCTTTGCCCCTGCATACACTGGTACTAAGACCAGATGTAAGCAGATGACCTAAAACTAACACAGATACTAAGATGTAAATAACACAAATCAAAACACTAATAAGCAAATATGCTAAATTATCTATGTCAGAAATATCTAAGTAAATGAAATAACAAAGTAAACTATTCTACTTTACTGGAAAAGAGAAATATAGGAAATCGCAAACTAAGTTTTTCTAAAACCCACCTGTCTAATCGCTCCTCACAGAATGAATATAGAGTGAATCCTAGAAAAAACAGTACGTGAATCCTATATTTACTAACTATGTTAAACCTATACTCACTTACTAATCCTACTAACTAGAAAATAAAAACAACTAACTAACTAATTAGCTAACACAGATTAATATATTAAACTCTAAGAAATAAAAGAAGTAATTCGCCATTCCCCGGCAACGGCGCCAAAATTTGGTTGATATTTTATAAATGCTCTTTTTAAAAGATAGTTTTTCAATAAAATCTTTGGAAAATCGTCCACCAAAAGTAAATAACCGACTTTCCACAAAGTGGTAAGTACGGGTCGAATCCACAGGGAACAGGAATTACTCAAATGTTTCTAAGAAATTTAATTTATTAATCACAAAAATCAGTCTACAATCACAAGATGAATAACAATTACAAATTAACACTAAAAATAAAATAGAAAAGCAATTCAGTCTTATGTTGCACGCCAAGGGTATTTCTGTCTTTTCGCCACTTCTCAATTTTCGCACTTGGACAAGAATCCCTAGAAAATTATTATGCTTTTTAACCTAAAAACACAGGAAAATACAAAGTTAGCAACTAATTCCAATAAATCAAAACATAAATGAAACTACACCTAATTTTCAAGATTTTAACAAAACAAATCCTAATGACAATAAAATAATCAAATAAAATAGTAAACTAATTCTAAAATTACTTATTCTAAGTCTAACAATGCAGGATGATGCAGATGCAACACTTAAAATGCAGAAACTGATGAAAACAGACCGAAAATGCCTAAAGGACTGAAATTACAAATCTACCCCTAACTAGTGCAAAATAGACTTCTGACAGCTCTTCGAAAAATGACTGTTTGACAAAGCAAACGAGGTCCGATTTTTCCGAAATTTATTCTATTCTGTAACTAACAAATTCAAGAATCTGACAGTTTTTACAGAATTAAAAAATGATATCTGGAACTCTAGATATAAGCGTTTCAAAACTGGAAAAATTTTGGATATCGCAGGTCCCGAAATTTTAAAATCCGAAAAAGCAGTTTTCACAAAATGCTTAAAAATCAGACCAAACTAACTCGAATTGAGTTGAAATTTGGTCTGCAGACAGTTAACACGCCAATAAAGTGAACAGAAAAATAATTTTTGGAAAACTCGAAAATTGTGCACATGAAATGACGATTATGCGACAAGGCAAAAATCGGGTTTTGAGTTCAATGCACTATTCACTTTGTAAGTCTATTTTAAACACTAAGAATGCAATCTAACCCTAATGCAAACCTAAATGATACCGAATGACAGTTTATATGCAGATGATGAAAGCAATTATGCTAAATGAAATGAAAATGAAACACAATATGCAAATTATGACTAAAACTAAGCCAACTAATGCATAAAATGAAATGATCTTCACTAATGATGCAATCCTAACTATATGAAATATAATTCTAACTATTTAAAATAAATGATGCAATTGAGTAATACTAGATGCAGCTAACTAGCTGAACTACACAATTTAAACACTCATTAAACAATTACACATTAAATAAACACTCACTTCTAAAATATAACTTAATCAAGCAATTAACAAACTATATTAGCTTACAATATCCCTGATATTAATTAAAACTAAAGTCAACTAACTAACTAAACTAATGAGGGACGATTGAAGGTTTGTCTTGGACTATGTTTACGCCCCACCTAACTAGGTCAACTAAGTTGACTCAGTTAGACACTAACCAAATTAGGAAATAACAAATGAAAATCTAATTAATTGAAATTAATCATTAATCTAATAACTCTATATCTAACACGCCTAAGGTATTAAATCTTAATTAAGACTTACTTACTTAGTAATCTAAGGACTAACCTAAGGTCAATACACAATTAACTAAATTGATAATTCCTAATGTTAATGCATACTTAACTAAAAAATTAATACTAATTATTATCTAAGGTAAAAAGACAACTAAGACAAGGGAGTTACTAATTGCTAAACCCTAAAATGGCAAGTTTATCCTCTCCAAATTCGTCCAACTCATAAGATATTATTCTCATTAAAATCTTCCGAACCCAACTGGGAAACTTTGAAGAATTTAATTCATCCAGCCAAATAGGGTCTACACAAATTGGTCTTTCCTTAAAAGCAACCACAATCTTAAAACTCTCTCTCTTAAATCTTTGAAAACGTTTTAGGAAAAGATTTTGAAATTCAAGATTGGTTTCCAAAAACGTTTAGAAGATAGAATGATTTCTCTTTAATGAATTGAAAAATCACTTTAGGACGTTATTAAAAGAGAAACCATCCAACACACAAAGGGGTCCCCACGAATTCTTTTATTTCCAAAAACACATTTGAATAACACTTAAATCCTTTCCAAAAATTCGTATAGAACACTTTTAGCAAGATAGTTTTGAAATCCAAATTTCTTTCCCACTTTGAAAACTCTATCTTTGCTAACTACTATGCAAACTCCAATTTCCAAAACCTCTCTTGGCTGGAGTGAGACTTCAAACTTTCCAAAGAAGGCCCCACGAATTTGCAAGAATCGGAAATTGCCTTTTTGCTAAATCGCCACCCTACCTAATCAATTAAAATGCTCTATTACTAAACTAATGACTAAGTAACTAATGCAATAAAAAATTTAAAAATAGAATAGCATGCACGATTTTAAGAAAGATCTTACTAAATAATTCAAAACTACCTATTAAACTACCAAAAACAATTTTCTATGTCAACCACTCAAATGAACCTAGACACTCTAATGCACTTACCTATTCAATTGAACCTTACCTAAAACAACCTAGAGCTCGACTAGAGCTCTAATGGCTGACGTCTCACCTAGGGAAGATGACTACTTACACTAAAAGCAAATTTTTCACTAAATAAAAAAAATGAATGCAAAAATTAAACAAGCATTGCCACGATAATGATAAATCTAAATTAACACTTGACTCGAGATAACTAATTACACTAATGACAGCATAAACAAGATATCTAACATGCTGGAATTCATGGCACACATAAACAATAAATCATCTAAACGCCTAAACTAGAACATAAAATAGTTGAAATTAACGCTACTAACCATATTGCAAGATTAATCCCTAACTTAATATGACATTAAACAATAAAATGCAAATAATTTAATAATTATAATCTAAGTAACACTCTACAGCCGGCTGAACCACACTACAAAACACAAGATTAAAACTCGACTCTTTGATTTTCTCACTAAAAACTAACACACCAAACGAAAACAAAATGACATTTAGAAAGATCTTAACATGATGAACTCGACCAACCCACTCCACTATGGAAATGACAAACCAACAAACACAGCACAGAAATTCACTAAAACTATAAATCACACACTTACCTAACTTCAACTTTTTATTCAACGAATTTTTCTAAACCATGCACACGACACACCTAAACTCAACCCAACCTAGATCTGCAACAAAATCGAATTGAACCCCACAGGAATGAGGTCTGCTAACCAATTTCTACAGCAAAAACGTCCAAAGGCTTCTCATCAAAATCGGACCAAAATCGACTAGAATGGATCTAGCCGATTTTAGGGTTTCAATTGAAAATGCCCTTTGCTTTAAACCCAACAACCAAAATACATCAAAATAAAATTTTGAAATTGATTTTCAATTGAAATAGTACATAAAAACAAAGAGAACGAGAAGTTAAGATCGGCTAGAATTAGATCTAGCTGATCCTCATGTTTTTGGCTAAAACAGCTAAAACGCAACAATTAAAACGTAGAAAAATGAAGGACAATCTAGATCTACCATGCTGGTCTATGCACAAGTTCTATACTAGGGTTGAAATAATAAAAATACAGCAAACACACAGAAAATAACAAAAGAAAACAAGCACACACGATTTCGGGTTTTAACTAGAAGAAAAGAGAGAAGAAGACCTACCTCCAAGGTGATTCGACGATTATGGGGGAGAAGAGAGCGGACAATGGCATTAGCTTGACGTTCTGGACTATTCGATAATGTTGGAATATCACCACGAGCTGGGTTTCTACAGCTGCAACACGTTGGAGATCCACCGAAGATGGAACGGGTGCCGATTCGCGATTGGATGACTCAGAAAACCGGATGGAGGTAGGGTCGACTCATCTTGTTGGGGTGTTTCGCACTTCCAAGCAAGATAAATGGTCTCCACCTCTGCTACTTCTGCAAAAACACAGAAAATGGTGATTAAGCACAGCAAGGAGGATAAAGAAACGAATAAGAATGAAAAGGGAGATAGAATGATGCTTGATTTCCAAGCAAAAACCGATCTTCAGTGGAAAATGTGATGGAATGAGAGGTTGGAAGGGGCTGGAGTTAGAATCACAGTAGGAGGCACCAATCCCAATGCCAAAGACGTCTAGGGCTCAGCCAAAAAGTATATTTATACTTTTGGTATTTTGCAAAAACAGTGTTATAAAAAAATAATTTCTCTGCACCACTTTCTAGGGGGTTTTCTGCAAAATATTTTCTAAATGGGTATGGATATGGGTGTGGGTTGGATTTGGGCTTTCTAAAGGTTGATCCAAGATCCAAAACAGCCTAATTGGGTCGGATATGGATCCGATCCACCTTGAAATTTGTGCCTGAATACTAAAATAGCCATAACTCTCTCATTTTAACTCTGATTTCTCTGAAATTCGAACCATAACCCCTTACTATCAAAATGCATCTAAACATGGGTTTTAAACCTTAATCTCACTACAAAATGCATGAATAACTCATTAACATGATGTGCATTTCATGCATCATCAGGCAGCGTTATGTACCTTATGATGTGCACTCGACCTGACATATGTTATGCAATAGGGTTGGTGAGTAGATATCAAGCTAATCTAGGACAAGCTCATTGGAAGGCTATCAAGAGGATTATGAGATACCTTAAAGGCACATCGGATTCAGTTCTTTGTTACCATAGTGGTAACATGTGTGTGGTAGGTTATACTGACGCAGATTGGGGCGGAGACCCTGATGAACGTAAGTCTATGTTTGGCTATGTGTTCTTGATGAACAATGGTGTTATATCTTGGTGTAGCAAGAAGCAGACGTGTGTAGCCTTGTCCATAATGGAAACTAAATTTGTTGCAGGGTCGTTCGTAGTGCAGAAATGTGTTTGGTTAAGAAGATTCATCAAACATTTGGGACTCTCTTCTGAAGCAAAACTGTCAGTGACTTTATTCTGTGATAATCAAGCGGCAATTGTGTTTGCTAAGGATCACAAGTTTCACAATAGAACCAAACATATTGATACGAGATGCAAGTATATGCGCGATATTGTATCTAAAGGCAAGGTTGCCTTGGCATATGTTAATACCCAAGATATGGTGGCAGATCCCTTTACTAAGTCAATCAATAAGGAATCTTATATTAAACATGTAAAATCTATGGGTATTTGTAAGATTTGATATGCTAATGTTATTCATATTTCTTTCTATGATCATTGTATAGCATGTTGCACATCTATATGAGTATGCTATCAGGTTTGAGATAAATCTTCTTACATAGATTTATCGCCTTAGACGCTGCTTGTGGGAGGGTTGAGATGAGATGTAACAAAATCTAGGGTTGCTGAATTAAGAAGCATGTCAGATTTTTGGGATATCATGTGATAATAATTCAAAAGAGTGGGAGTACAATGAGTTATGATATCCGCCATATATACATATATGAGATACATCGCCCTAACTGGGTTAGGATAAGGTCTCGTGTATATTTAACTATATGGAGAGACTGACCTTGCTATCTAAATATCAAGGGTAACCTGGTTGATCAGATTTGAGGACTTGGATAGACATTGCATGGGAATGTGCATCCTGAAGGACTCAAGTTAGTTTTTCGGGGAGGAACTGAACTAGTAAGGATTTGTACGACAAAGAATTAATGGTGTATGCATACACTCACTGGAGTGAGAAAGTCTTGCCATAATACGTGAGTCATATCACGTATGTCGCACCAAAAAGAAATGAAGAATGATCCCTGCTTCTTCATTGTGTGAGTCCTTGATATACATATATATATATATATATATATATATATATATATATATATATATATATATATATATATATATATATATATATATATATTGGTGTCCTTATTGACTTTTGACCTTATTTTAAGGAGAAAAATGAGTGTTGCTACTTTAGCATGTTGCTTAAGGCTATATATGATTCGGTCTAAAAGAACATGTTTGAGAAAGCAACTTATCTTGATTCAAAGAATAAGAGTTAGAAAGGAAGATCATTTGACATTTTCAGATTATGCACATGTTAAAAGCTAGCTTATTTTTTCACATCCTGGGGATGTTTGGGTTTATGATAAAACATGTGACATAATGGAAGGCCTTATCTAGCATAGATTATCACTATGATATGTGCAGAGAGATTCAGTATGCTAGAATGTGAAAAATGTATTTGATCTAGGACACAGTGAGCTTCTTACTTGGCTTATGCAGGTATACTTTGTGTCATCTTATTATTTGCAGGTTTAGGCTATTATGTTACACTAACCAGTGCATAATATGCCTCCACTCCCTAAGTTTACGGGTCGCACGGTCCATTTGCCAGTATGGATACTCGATCTTATTCACCATATGAACACGTTTAGTATTCCTTCTTCTAAGAACTTTTCCCATCATGTGCGAGTGGGAGAATGTTGGGTTGGGTATCGGGTCCGCCCATGATGGGCGAGATCTGGACCCGTCTCACCATTTGAGGAGAGGGCGGTTTGAAAACCGCCCACCTTCCCATTTTTTAAGGACTCCCTCTAATATGTGTACAGATAAGAGAGGCAAAAAGAAGTGAGTCCATGAGATGCACAAAAAGGAAGAAGAAAAGGGGAAATACACAGAACAGAAAATAGAAAGAACTGAACTATGTAGGAGTTCTTTTCTTTGAAGAAAGAAAGACTCCATCATCAAACAGGAGCAGTGTGCTCAGTGTATGCACAGTGTGAAAGAAGAAGAGGGTGACGTTTAAGAATCGGAGGGCATTTGGACTTGTGGAATCATTGTTCTCTCCAAGTGAGAGCACAAACCCGTTGAGCAAAGCAAGCATCAAAGATCCTTATTTCCGCTTCCGCAATAACGATAAAAAGGTATGTATCGTTCTCCTACATGACATATGCTGAGTGGTACCCATGATGGCTCAGTGTATTCATTTGGTCATCTCCAGTTGGGAGTCTTACTGTTTCGTTGCTTTATCCCCAGAAGGTTCACCTCAGAAAGCTTGGAATAATAAGTGAACCTTAGCTTCATACCTTTTGTTTAGCCTGTAAAGTGGTTACTGTGATGTTTTGCCCATTTCTTGCACAGGTAATTTTTTCAGGATCCGTAGTGCATTCTCATATGGAGCTAAAAAGCTTGGGCGGATTCTTTCTTCAGAGGAAGACATTACCGAGGAACTTAACAAGTTATTTATGAATACATTGGATAGGCATGGAAGTGGGCAACAGCCTGATGTGCAAGATCTTAGTCCCATTTTTCTTGAAACAGCATTATTTGGTGTTAGTGCATTCAGAGCTGCATCGAACTTTGATCCTGAGGGATGTATGGAGGATCAGAGGTTCTCCAGAATAGTATCTGTTCAGAATACTAGCACAGCAGCTGAATGGTTGACCGATCATTGTGATTCACTGTGTGAGGACACTGCTAGGCTTAAGATAGAAGACATGGAAGACCATCATGGTGCTAAGCTTCAAAGAGGGTCAAAGTACTTCAATGTACAAAATATGTCCCAAAGCAGTTACAAAATGGGTTACAACCCCGTGAGATCAGAGGGTGATGCATCTTTTGAAGGAGCTGTTGTTTCAGGAAGCCATCTTCTGGGAGATCCGAAAGATCTTGCCAGCAACAGAATTATGGTTCCAAGTTCTAGAAAAGAGACCAACATAGAGTCTGGTAATGAGCCATGTACTTCTTCATCTGGAAGAATTCCTGAATTGCCTCATCTTCGATTTTCTCGATCAAATACATATCCTGGAAAGATGGCAGTTGCCTATATTGATCAGTCAGATGTTTGCACCTCTGATATATTTGAGAAGAAGGTGCCTTCTTGGCAGCGAGCATCCAATGATCAAGTTCGCCTTTTTTCAGAGGATACACAGCAGAGTATCTGTGACCAGTGATGCACCTGGATCTTGTAGAAGCAATGAGAGCTCATATGGATTTTTGCTCCACGATATGGGCTCCTACCCCACGGATGATGTTGTACGGCAGACAAGTGAATCACAGCCAATTTCCATTGGCACGGTTCCTTCTGGGAGTAGTAGTGATATGCCAAATGATGGGCTTATGACTGCAGCTGCTGGAACCATTTGTCAGATCTAACTGATGATATCGACAGCCATACACAAAGCCTAGCACGTGGAAGGTGGTGCTACGAGTCATTGCTTGGGCCTGTCCTTCCTTTTCCTGCAGTATCAAGTCCCTATCTTCAGAACAGAGGCATATGAAGGCATTCATCGCTCTTCACAATCAAAGTGTATGTTTTCGTACGTGCCTGCAAATGGAGCGATGCCTGGTCCTCCTTGCAATTATTATCATACGCACTAGTATGTAATTTCTGGTGGCTTCAAATATTGAAAACTTTTCAAAGCCTACAGGAACTGGCACATACTTCCCCAACATGGTATGCTATTTTCTGAAAATATGGGTGTAACTGTTAACATTTTTCGAGAGGGTGTTGTGTGTTGTCCCTGGAACCCACATTCGCGTGTTCTGGTGTGTACGGAGTAATATCTTGGGACCCGCGATAATTCATATGCCAATGTTGTCCACGATGACTTTATAATAAAATAACATATAAAAAGGTAGATATGCTTTTGACGAAAATGTCCTCTCGTAAGATAGATATGCGTTGGATGAAAATGTCCTCTTGCTCCCCGTATATAGATTTGCACATTTCACCTTTGTTTTTAGCTTGTGTTACCACACATGGTCGACTTCTCATTCCTGCCTTGTGTTAGATAGACAACATTCATAGGTTTGTTCCTACCTCATCGAGATAACTATAAATCGAACGACTGGTTCGATCATTGGTGGGCATCATAGAGGGATTTGTCGGCCATCTCTTTTTACAGTCATCTCTTCTTCGTTGTTTTTGTTAGACAATATGGAAAAAAGCAATGACGCACAAACATTCCAATAAGTGTCATTAAAGTGTTGCGAGTACCTTTCCATGTCATCATGCTATTGTTGAAGAACATATGTCGTCGTGAGTGTCATTAAGGCGTTGTTTTGTTATTGCAGGTAGATTTTATCATTTCGACGGTTGAAAACTTGAAGATATTTATAAGATGCTGGGACCTGTTGACAAGAATACTTGGTTATAGATGCGAGCAAGGGGCCTCTACTTCATCCGGTATCGTCCATTCACTCAGTTTATGCAATGTAACGCAAATCATGGTTGTAGTAACACGTATATCATTTTTTGAGATATTATTTTGTTTGTTAATATTGATTTGTAATATATTATGTTGAATTGCCGTATATCGATCTGTAAGATATTATGTATTTTCTAGTGTCGATTTGTGAGATGTTGTTTTGTTTATTAATATCGATTTGTAATATATTATGCTGAATTGTCGTATATTGATTTGTAAAATATTATGTATTTTCTAATGTCAATTTGTGAGATATTGTTTTGATTGTTAATATCGACTTGTAATATATTATGCTGAATTGTAGTATATCGATTTGGAAGATATTATGTATTTTCTAGTGTCAATTTGTGAGATATTATTTTGTTTATTAATATTGATTTGTAATATATTATGCTGAATTGCCGTATATCGATTTGTAAGATATTATGTATATTTTAGTGTCGATTTATGAGATATTGTTTCGGTTGTTAATCTCGATTTGTAATATATTATGTTAAATTTTTTTATATCGATTTGTACATTGTTATGTGTTTTCCAGTGTCGATTTGTGAGATATTGTTTTGTTTGTTAATATCGATTTGTAATATATTATGTTGAATTATCATATATCGATCTGTAAAATATTATGTATTTTCTAGTGTCGATTTGTGAGATGTTGTTTTGTTTGTTAATATTGATTTGTAATATATTATGCTGAATTGTTGTATATCAATTTGTAAGATATTATGTGTTTTCTAGTGTCGATTTGTGAGATATTGTTTTGTTTGTTAATATTGATTTATAATATATTATGTTGAATTATCGTATATCGATTTGTAAGATATTATGTGTTTTCTAGTGAATTTATGAGATATTGTTTTGTTTGTTAATATTGATTTGTAATATATTATGTTGAATTGTCGTATATCAATTTGTAAGATATTATGTATTTTCTAGTGTCAATTTGTGAGATATTGTTTTGTTTGTTAATATTGTTTTGTAATATATTTTGCTGAATTATCGTATATCGATTTGTAAGATATTATGTAATTTCTAGTGTCGATTTATGAGATATTATTTTGGTTGTTAATCTCGATTTGTAATATATTATGTTGAATTTTCGTATATCTATTTGTAAGATGTTATATGTTTTTCAGTGTCAATTTGTGAGTTATTGTTTTGTTTGTTAATATCGATTTGTAATATATTATGTTGAATTGTCGTATATCGATTTGTAAGATATTATGTGTTTTCTAGTGTCGATTTGTGAGATATGATAAACGGTTGTTAATATCGATTTGTAATATATTATGTTGAATTATCGTATATCGATTTGTAGGATATTATGTTGAATTTCCGTATACCGATTTGTAAGTTATCAAGCTAAAGAGAAGTGAAAATTCTTACCAGCTTTCTTAGAGATGAGAACTTCCTGGTCATTAATTGATGAAACAGGAAAAGGTTCATCAGCGGATTCAAGCTTTGGCTTCTTAATGTCTGTTTGATTACTGTTTTTGTCAGCACACCATCTCTTTTCTCGAGCAAATGAATGAGGCGAAGCTGCCTTCGTAACCCACCTATTTTAGAATGAAGCTTCCCGATATAGTGTCGATTTGGTGATATTGTTTTGTTTGTTGATATCGATTTGTAATATATTATGTTGAATTGTCGTATATCGATTTGTAGAATGTTATGTGTTTTCTAGTGTCAATTTGTGAGATATTATTTTGTTTGTTAATATCGATTTGTAATATATTATGTTGAATTGCCGTATATCAATTTGGAAGATATTATGTATTTTCTAGTGTCAATTTGTAAGATATTATGTGTTTTCGAGTGTCGATTTGGTAATATTGTTTTGTTTGTTAATATCGATTTGTAGTATATTATGCTGAATTGTCATATATCGATTTGGAAGATATTATGTGTTTTCTAGTGTCGATTTGTGAGATATTATGTGTATGGTTATTATCGATTTGCAATATATTATACTGAATTGCCAGATGATTTGTCTAAGAGTCATCCCCTCCAACGGCGAAGGCTTTCTTGAACTTTTCAAGTTGGGGTTAGACTGACTCTTTACTCGACCAGCAAACAACGCCTCCTCTTCTTGCTTGATCTGAAACCCAGCCACTTGCTTCACCAGCGACTCTTGGTTCGCCAACAAGTTCTCGAGTTCCAGAATGGATGGCTCTTCCTTCCACCCGTCGACATGAAAGGTAGAAAAAAGCCTCTCATGATTGTCCGTAGCATAGGACATGCCATTCTTTGGACCTTAGCACGAGCCCCACCTCACTATTGTTGTACAAACGATCTAAGCCTGTATGAGGTAAATAAAGGTGTTCTTGTGAATTGTAGTCATTGCTAACCTGCACAACACATAAATTTAACTGCAAATCGTTGTAGAAATCGAACCTTTTATAAGTACATATCGTTGTAAATCATAAATCGCTGTTGCATTAAATGTATAAATCGTGACTGCTTTAAATGTATAAATCATGAATCATAAATCGGCTAAATCGCTATTGCTTGAAACGTATAAATCGTTGTTGCATCGAACAAATCGCTATTGCATTAAATATATAAATCATTGTTAAATTCAAACTTACAAATCATTGTAAAAATTTAGCCCTAATAAGTACATATCGTTGTAAGGTTTGGCCTTCATAAGAACAAATCGTGCTAACTATTTTTCGACACCCAGAAGGTGGATAGGTACAAATCGATTTGTTTCAGTATGAAAATAGGTGTTATTTAGTATGAATAGTATAACCAGTTGTAAGATTTAGCATTAAGATTTACATAACGAAAATCAATTTGTTTACATAACGAAACCTTACACGAAACTCACCCAAAGGACACAAGTTTTGCTAATCTGACAGTAGAGGAGAAACACTTAAAAGGTAGATGCAGTCGATGGTGGCAACGGTTCTCCGACTACGCTCCGACGACAGTAGACGACAAAAAAGGTGCTTCGGCGGCAGCAGACGACGGCAAAGAGTGATCCCGCGGCAGCAGACAACGTCAAAGGCTGTATCGTCAAAGGGAGCTCATGTTACAGCAGATGGTGCATCGTCAAAGGGTGAGCCATAACGTTTAGGGAAACATATTGCGAGGAGCTCCCGTTAAAGCATAATCATTTACTCCTAAGGGCGAAAACGATGATGATTTTAACCCTTTCTCTCTTCTGACAAGAGGACATTTTTGTCCTTTACTCGAAACGTTGTTTCATGGCGCTAATGGCGGTAAAGGGTACTTAAGTCTTTGCAAACAAACCGGACTCCGATGCTAAGTGATGCCAATACACATGGGGAAACGTGCCCCCACGTGCTTACATACGTGGCACTCATTCAGACCCGAGAACACGCACCTGCGTATTCCGGGGGGGGGGGGGGAGGAACATAAACCTGCTTCGACATTTTTCTGTTGACTCTCTTTGGTTTCTCATGCCTTGGACTTCTACAGAGTCGACGCATGTACAGGGAGCGGCAGTCTGCAGGTAGAGGTAGACACACCATATCTTGTCTAACCACATATCATCCCAGAGACTTCGTAATAATGGTCGTTCCGCTATTGCTACCACTGATGTTAACTCAAGTGGACAGCGGGGCATTGATGCAGGCTTGCAGGAAAGAGGTAGTAATGAGCTCTCCAGACAGGAAATACTGCAACCATCCTCTCCTGCACTCAGTGCCCCCAATCGCACTGGCTGGCCAAAACTGGCATCACCAGCAACAGAGCCTGCTTATCCTTTTGGTAGTGGTCGTGGCAACTCGGCAGAATTCCCAAGTGGTAGGCCAATTATGAGGTATCCTCCTGGCACAAATGGATTGTCTCCCTCCACTGAGGGGCTTGAGTTTGGTTCTGTAGGATCTCTACCATGGGGTTCTCTGCAAAGAGAGCAGAGTAGAAAACAGGAACCGAGCTCTGTGTATACAGCAGCATCTGGGGCTATGCTTCCAAGACCATCTGCACAGAGGGCAGTACTTGGTGTGAGCCAAGTAAAGTAAGTGTATAATCTCTTTAAAATATCTTCTTCATTTTCAGGTACCTGCTTATTGGTTAACATTTGCCAACTGAAAAAACGCAGGGCCCTCCAGTCATATCATTTGAAAGATGAAAACTTTCCACCTCTTTCTGTATGAACACATTTAGGAAGGTGGTCTATAAAGATCAATTGAGAAGTAGAAAAAGGAAAGAGCAAGCAATAACAAAATCTGATCTTAGCCTAATTTTAAACTGTAAAGTCTAGTAGTGGAAGGGGCGGTCTGTACATTTTTGCCTGATTTTTTCTTCTTTTCTCTATTATACAGTGAATGCATGATTAGATTTTCTATTGAAAGCCCCTCTTTTTTCCCTTCCTTTTTTAGTGGGCGGCAACATATAAGTTGCAAATGATATTTATTAGTAATTCCACCAATATACAAAAAATCATTGGCTAGTTTCAAGATTGGTTGAATCTTTGAATGTGGTTCCTCTGTTATGGTTGATTTGATCTTTGCATGTAGAATTTTCTTTCAATTGCAGAAGGGAGTTTCTGCTTTCAAACTTTTTCCGCATGTTATGGCCATGTCTGTTTCTTGATGGCTGTAGGTCTATATCACATGGATATGGCTACGGATGCCGGGATATGGGCATTGGCGTATCCATGTGACAGCTCAAAATGGTAGACATTGTAAATTGCATTTCTGGATGAGCCGGTACTATAATTGGTTTTCACGCAGATGATGATGTTTGGTAGTGTTGTATAGGCGAGTGTTAGTGTTGTGAATTTCATTAATGCAGCATGAGTAGGACCCTGGTTGTTTATTTTGGGTAGAAGGGGTAGCCGTAAGTAAATTGCTTCAGTCTTCAGTCTTCAGTCTGACATCAAATGACTGGATTAGGAAGTCACAAATTGGCCCCACACGCCACCCCCCCAAGGGGGAGAGTGTGGTGTCCCCTGACTACTGGTTGATTCTTAAATATTATATGTTTTGTCCGGGTTGCTCACTCTCTCTCCCTCTAGAACATCCTAAACATGGAGAAAAATTGCTAAATTTCCCAACTAAAGATTTGATGATTACAGTTTTTCAACCAAAAAATGAATAGAAATAGAAACTCCTAGATTACAAGATTTTGTTCGGGTAAAAGTATTGGATCCCAAATCTCGCTTTAACTTTATTTCAGGCCCTCCATAACAACATCAACCACCACTCCGCCTGATTGATCATGGGCTGTGTATTGGACCAGCCCAGACATTGCCAAGAACATGGAGACTCTGAAAAGCTCACATCAATCACACACATCCGTCATGGATGTTGATCATCTAAAAGCTAGACACCCAAAAATTTGGATCTTACAACTCCAATTTCGATTTTGACGTGAGATGCATATATATGTTCGATCAATACACAGTAGATGAGTCTATTTGAAAAGGATACTGATGAATATAGGCTTGGATATATGTGATCGCAGTAGGTGAACCTGTCTGTAACAGACAACCTCAAAATGAATTTGATCTGAAACAAACATTTTAAAGCACTGATGCACACAGTTTTTTAGAGACAAGGGTGAAACGAGTCATGGTTGATATGAATTTGTAGTAGCCCCAATTCAAACTAGATCTAATGAAGTAGAGTTGATCCTGGGTCTGAAACTTATATGGTAGTTATAGATTCTCTGAGAGCAGAGCCCCAGACATGACACTGTGACCAGACGGGACCAGCATCACCCTTTCAAAGGCTTGGGTCATAAAAGGGTGCTATTGGGCTACAACGGTTGTTTGCTCTCTCTCTCTCTCAGTAACAAATTGAGGAATACTTTAAAATAGAATAACACTTGGATCCAAATGCTTCCAATGCTCACTTCGTTGGGGAGATCACCCAAGAAGAACATTGAATGGTGGACAATCTCTTGGTCACTTATTGACTACATGTCATCTAGTAACCTCGGTGAGTTTACTTGGTGACTCGCGCGAGTCATAACTTTTTGCATCATCTATTAAATAATAAATTGATAAAATTATTATTTGATACTATATATGCACTACTAGCAAAACAATGTAATAATGGAATATCATACAATTTATGAGATAAAAGAAACTAATTCAACAATTATAGCGCACATTAAAGCAATTATTGCAGTTAATGCAAGGGCACCTGATATTTCCCTTGACTATGGTATTGTTATTTCGAGCAAACTGAATGAAATCTTTTTACTCCTTGTAAGTATTCTCTGCTTAACCTATTATTGACAAAAATATACGTAAAAACTAGTTAGATCTATCTTTCATCATCATTCAAATACATCTTGACTTGGTAAAATTCTCTTCACTCCATTTCACTAGAGAAGAGAAGAAAAAAATCCATTAGAATAGAAGAAGCTTCAGCAATCCACAAGTCCACATAAACAATATAAAAAAAAAAGAGTTAACCCAAAGCCAAAATTACACTGTAAACAGAGTAATTATTAACAGAGAAAAGAAAGGAGCACAAAATTAATGGACCAAAAAAAAAATTAGAGCTAACCTTTTCAATGAACCATATTGCAGCAAGCAGATTTGCATACAATAACAAAAAAAATCCAAGATAACAAAATTAGATCTTAAACTGACTAACCAAAATTATATTTAACAATAGTGTAATATACGTTTTGAGATATCCCGTCTTTAGAATGAGACTCTCAGAGTTATGATTTTGGGGAACCGTGAGGATACAAAAACTCCATGTACATTTTTGCTACCCCTGAACTCGATATTGATGTTCTTTCTCCTAGTGATGGTTTTAGGAAGAGTCTGTCACTTTACCTGAGGGTGGTGTGTAGACACGACTATTGTTTTGGCATACCAAGAAAGTGACACTTATGAATGTGGAGGTCCCTGATGTCCCGACATTAGATGTGGAGGTCTAATGTTCCGAAGGTTGATTCAATCGAGGGCTAAGTTTGAAATTCAGTAATAAAATATAAGTTGTGTGCTAAATTATCCTGAGAACCTTACTTGACCTCGAGAATTCTTGCTCATTTGGTGTATCCGTAAGCAATGGTAATAAAAAGATGAACCTAAGTTGTGTGCATCCTAATAGGGATATGCATATAATAAGAAAACTTGTTAAAGATAATAATTTATTCATGCATGTGTACTGACCTCATGCATTTTCTTGTTATGCATTAGATCATGCATGTTTACTTGTTTTCTTACTTATGATGCTTTGTTGATTTCATAATATTGCATGTTGGGTATCTTTACTACTTATTAAATTATAAAAATTATTCTAGTAGTAACTCTCTAAATTATTGCATGGATCTTATCTGTATATCTTATGCTTATTTGTTTTATTAGAGAGTTTCGTACATAGAATTTCTTGAATTCTGACACTCTTACTTTTGTATTTTTCGTAGCCCTAGAGGTTCAGTGAGATGATTTGATTTTGAGAGGCGCTACAAGAGGATTACATGACTACTTGACGGACTCTCTTGGACAGCGTAGTTCTTTTCTTTTCATTTGATTTTTATGCACTCTGATATTTTATATTTGTCTCATAACTCTATTATTTCTAAATTAATATAGTTGGTTTGCTGTGGTTTGGACGATGGGTGTAAGATCCCTTATGGTTATGGTTGTGTTGGAACTGTAAAGATCCTTGGTCTCTGAGAGTGTTTTTCGCAATTATAAAAAAAAAATGGCACTTTTTAACGGGTATGAGATGGGGTCGTTACAAACACACTTCAAACTATTGACATACATTCAACAAAAACTTCAAATATACTTCAAAAATACAAATCACACCCCCTACATCTTCTTCAAGCCTGCAACAAACACATTTTAAATATATACACTTCTAATATTTACATAAATTAAAATTTAATTGTAGCAAAGAGTTTAAAAATCAAAATATATGTATATACACTTTTCATATAAGCAAAGAGTTTAAAAATTTTGGATATAGGATGGGGGGTTTTATTTGTGCGCATCCATGAAGGCTTGTATCTCCTCTATGAGTTTCTTAATTGCTTCTCTCTCTTGCTCAATTTTCTGTCTAGTTGCTTCTGTTTCTCGCTCCATTTTCTCTCTAATTTGTTAGAGCTATATTTGTGTCACCTTCAGTTGAGAAGATAGCTATGAAATTTTGGCCTGGCTAGAGTTGGATGGTTTGGATGGAGGAAAAAATGCACACATCGCCTTCAAATGTCTATATCGCTCTTCGAGAACATGGGCAAAGACGTCTTACTATGTCATTGATGAGCCTATTTGTGAAGAAGATGTTGAATTTTCAATTTTCATAGATTGCAGCTTTGTCTGCATGTCGTTATTAATTGGTTACTAGTAACTAATGATAATGTACAAAATACAATGAATGAATATAGCATTATAAAGTCTGAGTTACTTACCTAGGTGTCGTCTGCTTCGCTATAGATGAATGTTGTATGATCTGAATGGGTGTGTGTCTCTTTATAGAATTCACTCGCTGTCAGTTCTTGCCCATCTATTTTAGTCTGCAAATAACCAATTAAAAATTTATTAGATTAAACATATTTAGCACTATACTATATAAAAATAAATAAACTTTGAAAATAAGAAACTTACCCTCGTATAAAACCTCTAGAGGTACGAAGATGATCCACTGGTATGTTGGACTGTCCGTTTTGCTTTATTCATAGATTTTTTCTTCAGCGCCCGTTGTTTACCAAAGAAAGATCAATTCATAGACGAAAATATAAAAATTTGAATATTTATTTACTTATAAATATATATCTAATATTTATCTTTCAATAGTCTCTAGTAAAAGAGTTGCAAAACTCTTTTCATACTGTAGAGTCGACTCCCTCGAGAGAATGTTGTCTTGTCATATTGTGGTTTTCAAACTTCTGGTAATGCTTGTGGAATCCTTCTCGTACCCTTGAGTATTATAGCTGAAGTTGCTTCTTCATGCACCACTATGTTCAAATATATCTTTGTCTAAATTAAACTCTTCTTACAACAATTTATCAAAAAATAGTAACACTCCTTTTATAGATTAATTTTTTTATCAAAATATAATTAGGCAATATACTTATATAAACTATCTTACGCAACACCATCTTTTCATCGTCCGGGACCTTCTTCCACCAGTTATGAGTGAATAGGACTCACTCCCTAATGATGCACAAAAGTCTCCTAGAAAATACGGAGGAACCCTCTCCCGTCACTCATTGCATCCCAAGCTTGATAGTTATTGAAGTCTTTTGTTGCTTGATTTGTTTATGGTGGGCTACATATTTGTTCTTCCCATGTTTACAATGAGAAGATTCCACAATTGCTATTTTGTAGTAAGAAATAAATATTAATAGAAATGACAGTAATAAAATTTTAAGTATACTAAAGAAATACTAGATTAATATTTACTTGAGGTCACCGTAGAGGGCTATAGAGCTGCAATAGCCTGTGGTGTGTGAGAGGACTCCTCCTCCTCCCTTAAAGTATCACCCACCTGTGATCTAAAGTGGATCTCATCTAGGTATTCACCTTGGTTGGCGGGTGGTGAACCACAACTGAGGTGGGAAGAACGCCCATATCCTCGTCGTGCATATGTCGACATCTATTAATTTTATGCAAACAATATTAGATCATACTACGTTGTACAAAATTGAATCATACAAGAATATTCACTATCATACAAGAATAATATTAAATAACACATACACTTACATTACACTTTTTTGTGACCCTAGATGCTTTGTTAGCTCTTCAATAGATAGATGTTCAAATGCGCTTACATCAAATTTTGGGTCTAGTTATGAGTCCTCTAACCAATTAGAACTTTTTAGCAATATCTATATGGTCAGAATTTAAAGAGAATCTAAGAGTAAATATGGTTTTTTGGTCCCACATGTGACTCTAAAACAAATCTGATTTGGAGTATGAATCAGACTATTATGAATAAGAAAATAATAGTCTTGCATTATTTTTCTTGCAAAATATAAAAAAAAATAAGTTTTAAAAGGTTTTAAAATACAAACCAATGGGCAAAAGCCCATATAGATATACAAAGACTAGAGAGCAAGAGGGAGACAAATGGCTTGCCTAATGGCTAGTCTAACTAGTGGTTAGACTAGCTATTAGGCATGCCTAACGACTGGCTCAATAGCTAACTCCCAAAAAAATAAATGCAAAAAATGTATTTTATATTATAAATAATATATATTTATATATGTATATACATACACATACTACTAAAGTGTATATATATATATATAATATATATAACAAAATAGTCCTAATTAATTGATAGCAATGCCTCATTTGGGTATCTAGATAACACAGGCAAAACATATATGAGATCATGAAGAATAAAAACCTCATCAATGTCAATTATATTAGTAAAATCCAGTTAGCCGCATCATGGAAGACAACAATGAACATACTTTTATATCACATGAAATTCTATACAATTTTCAAAAGGCAAGGGATTATAAACTAAACGTGGGCAAGCTAATCACACACTCATTTATCTAGACCACTGCGATAGTATGGACGTTGTGCTCCACAATGCAACATCCCAATTTATCCCAGTTTTCTCAATAAGTGGGTTTAGCTGAATCACCTTAAAAATGACACCAATTGATGTTGATGTTGACTCATATAGTCAAATGTAGCAGGCAAGGCTATGGAAACCAAGATCCCTAGATATAGGCAACACTCACCAAAACAACTTTATGGTTAAAGCACATTAACATAATAAAACTCAAAACAATGCCTTAAATCTTAAAGATGCAATTAATAAGAGGAAACTTTCAATGTTCAAGTAGATCAAAAAGCCATAATTTATTCAAAGAACGTCAATAACATTCAAGTAATAGAAGATGAGCTTGTTCTAGTGACTTTTATTACAACTCATAAAAATAGTAAAATTCTCCAAAACTTAGGCGTGATCAAAAGATTATCTCAAGAAAAGGTGCTTGAGGATTGACTTAGAGTGTTTGTTAACAATACATAGATAAAAAATAGAAGATTATGATACTATGTCTCTCTCTTAAGATGAGCCTTATTTTTCCAACAGACATTCACAACCTAAGCAAGCTAGTCAATGAACTAGCCCACAAAGGATCCAACAAATCAAGTGTCTTCCTATTCTACATTCACCTACACAAAGTTCCAATACCTCTTCTAAAAGAAGGCAAATCAAGACCGCGCACCACCTCGTGCGCAGCGTAGCGAGAGCTGATCAAATGCGTTTTCAAATGTGTATTCCATCTAGTCCATGCCACTTAGTGCATAGTCGTCCCATACCAGCTATCACTTTCAAAAATAATACAAACTTGCTTTAGCCTTGCGTGTCATGGAGCGTATTGTGACTCCATGCGCATGCCACAACAAAACCTCACCATTAAAGGAACAAGACCTTACGGCCCCCAGTCTGAAGACCAATTGATGATTGAACACCATAGCGAAGAGCACCACCCAGACTTATTCGTTGGCATTTAGCAGTGTTGTGAAAAGCGTTGGAGGCGTAGCGAGGCGCTACACCAAAAACGGAGGCGAGGCGTAAGCTTCAATTTTTTTTTGAAAACTTAAAAAAAATATCTAAAAATACAAATAAATAAAGAAATGCTTTATTGATGAAATAACAACCAATAAGAAATCAAAAATCTCAAATAAGTACTAAAAATATGAGATTAACATATAAAAGTAACTAAAAACTAATTATATAACTGAAAAATATATGAGATTAACCAAAAAAAGTTAAAATTTACTAAGAAACTGATTACATAACTGAAAAATATATGAGATTAACCTACAAAAGTTAAAATATATGAGATTATTCTAAAAAATATGAGATTAACATATAAAAGTAACTAAAAAACTGATTACATAACTGGAAAATATATGAGATTAACCAACAAAAGATAAAATATACTAAGAAATCGATTACATAACTGGAAAATATATGAGATTAACCAACAAAAGTTAAAAAGATATGAGATTAATCGAAAAAATATGAGATTAACATATAAAAGTAACTAAAAAACTGATTACATAACTGGAAAATATATGAGATTAACCAAAAAAAGTTAAAATATACTAAGAAACTGATTACATAACTGAAATAACAGAGAAATATATAAGATTAACCTAAAAAGGTTAAAATATATGAGATTAACATATAAAAGTAACTAAAAACTGATTACATAACTAGAAAATATACGAGATTAACCAACAAAAGTTAAAATATACTAAGAAACTGATTACATAACTAAAAAATATATGAGATTAGCCTACAAAAGTTAAAATATATGAGATTATTCTAAAAAATATGAGATTAACATATAAAATTAACTAAAAAACTAATTACATAACTGAAAAATATATGAGATTAACCAACAAAAGTTAAAATATATTAAGAAACTAATTACATGACTAAAATAACTGAAAATTATACGAGATTAACCAACAAAAGTTAAAATATAGTAATATACTAAAAAACTTATTATATAACTGAAATAACTGGAAAATATATGAGATTAACCTACAAAAACTTTGTTGATTATGTCTCAAAAATGTTGTAAAAAAAATTTTTTTGCGCCTCAGGCTTGCTCCTTGAGGCACAGAGGGCCACACCTCAAGGCAAGGCATGCCTTTTTTGCCTCAAGACACATTTTTTATAACATTGGCGCTTAGGCATTCGCTCGCCTAGCCCCAAGTCACCATAATCGGTTGGAATCACCTAATATGATCCTTGGGAGAATTAACCCTAATCCACACATATCCCTGTGCATCCAAGCGCTATGTGTGGGACCCTCCTGCAAGACGAGAGGTCCTTAACATTAAATTTAAGAGGTCTAATGTGTGGTCAACGATGGGGTTTTTCCCTTCGATTATAAAAAAAAAAAAGATGATCCCAAAAGTCACTTTAAAAACCAGACTGAGTAAGAGTGAGAGTGAGAAAGTGTGAGAGATAAAGAGAGAGAGATGCATATCGATCCAATGATGGGAGAGAGAAGGAGAAAGTGATTGAGGTGATCCGGCGGTTCGGAGTTGCTCTGGCGAGAGAGAGAGAGAGAGAGAGAGAGAGATGAAACCCTTTCGTCGAGCCCTTTTTAAAAAGACTCTATAACGACGACAAACTATCATCATTATAGAGTAAAACCCTATAACAACCACAATTATGTCACTGTTATCGAGTAAAACCCTATAACAGCAAGATTCAAGGGTTAAATAATCTCACCTTTATAAACATATCTTTAACGATGAGATATGAAGCTTGTCATTATTGGTCTATAACAATGAGATCTTCTGGCCATTAAATATAGCCATCAAAGTGTGTTACGATAATATTTAACGGTAAGATAATCTTGTTGTTATAATCATATCTTTAAAGGTGACATCTAGATGTCGTCGTTATAGATGTCTTTTACATCGAGAGTTATATCAGGGGCAAGGCATTCATGGCCCCATCCAACTTGCCATTATTGATGAAGCAATAAGAGATTCATGTTCATAGTAGAGTAATAACGGTGGGATATTTATGTCACCGCTATTACCTATCAATTAGTGGAAACAAAAATATCGACGTTATTGCTTGATCAATAGCGGCGAGATTTTGTCATGCCATTAAATAGTTGTTATTGACCCTCATCCTTGTAGTGACAATTTGATGCATTATCACGTTGGCATTATCACGCAACTTTAACAATATTTTCCAACAAATGAAGCAACTCTCCATTGTGGTTTGCTTGACAAAGAATCTTCTTTCCCCACCAATTCCACATAAAAAATAAAGAAAAGTAAAAAAATAACCATTTTTTATTACTGCAGTCAAGTTAAAGAGCAATCCCCAAATAAAATAAAAGAGCCTAGAGAATAAATTCTTATTCCTTAATAATATGGTGTGGATTCTCAGAAAATGCAATAAACTTGGAGATGTTTCAGAAAAAAACAAATGAACCATGTTTCATTACGATTCTTCCTGGTTGAACTTGATTGTTAAATGGTGACTTTTCTTTTTTCTTTTTTAATTTTTCTATGGTTTGTCTATATTGTCTAACTTGGTTACAATTGTCAAGTCACCTTAGGGAATATATATATATATATATATATAGAGAGATAGAGAGAGTAGGGGTAGCTGCTACTCCGATCCAAATATATATTATAACTTTTAGATCTTCATGTGAACAAATCTTATTTTCTGCAGAGAAGGCTGCAGCAGACATGGTACCAGCAATACATTAAAAATCTTATGGAACATGTTGCCTCAATTTGCCCATGAGTCAAAGAGATCAATCAAAGCCACAATTTGAAAGCTTTGTGGCCAATGAAACCTATTTTGTGTCAAATAGTTTTGTTCAATCGTGATTTTCATGAAGTCTAAGGAACAATAGTAGCATAGAATCAGAGAAACACGACATAAACCTTCAGATTGGCCTCAATAAACCCTAAACATAAACCTACCAAATAAACTACAACGACAATGAACTCTAACGAATCATCACATTGTAATGAATGATTTACCTTTAATGAATTTCTCTAAAAAAATATTTTCCTTTAATGAATGATTTGCTGAATCTGCTCATCCTGTAATGAATGATTTTCCTTCGGAAAAAGACAAGCACGCACACACACACAAACGGTGGGTATGGAGGTCCTCTTCCTCCTTCTCGTTCTCCTTCACACACACACACACACACACACACACACACACACACACACACACACACACACATATATATATATATATATATATAGAGAGAGAGAGAGAGAGATGGTCCATGCTTACCGTGGTGCTCCCCACCTACGCGTCTGTCTACAGATGTGATCAGGGCTATCGATGGGAGTACAGCTGTGTTTTGGAGGATTCTTGATGATGCACAATTAGAGGGGAGGAACTTATGAGATAAACCCTATGGGTTAAGAAAGAAGATAGGGAAGGAAACTTCCATTTAGTTACGTGATGGAAAAGAGTAAGAGCTCAAAAAAAAGACCTCAAAAAATGAAAAAGAGCGGGAGGAGGAAGGGTTTGGTGGGAAACATCGCAGGAGTAGTGGGACCCTTTTCAACATTTCCTTCGGTGCTTATCCGTCACTGTTTTAAAAATATTGCTGACTGCTCCCTCAAACCATCGCCACATACCTATTTTGTTATGAGAATTTGTGACAGCACAAGCAGTCACCATTACATTTCCCATCAGGTCGCCATTTACTGTTTTTGGCATAGTGAGACTGATTTTCAACTAGGGATCACTTAGGACACAGTTTTCAACTAGGGATCACATAGTGAGACTGCTCCCTCAGACCTTTAAAATGCTTGTTGCAACATTTTATATGTAGAATTCCATCCTGTAAGTAGATCAAAACACAACTGCATTTTCCTTTCAATGTTTGCCACACTTTTTTCAAAGCTTCCTTTTCGTATTTGAGAGCTTTTCACGTACTTCATCCCAGATCCTTCCTATTGGATCCTCTGTATAATTAAAACACTCTTTAATGATCAAGTTTAAGATGTGGGCACCACATCTCATGTGAAAAAAAAAGTAGTAAGGATATTTTCAGAGGATTTTTTATTTCTAAAGCAACAATGTTGTTTGTTAAACCATTACTAATATAATTGCAAATAACTTTTCAAAGATATCTCAATTCTTTAAACAACTAGTAATATGATCAACTAATCAAATCCCTTTATAAGGAGACATAATCACCTTCAAAATGTATTGTTAAAGACATGAACCCTATTTTTTGAATAGATGTCTACATATAAAAAGTGAAGCAAATTCCTCCATAAATAATTTTTAATAAAATTTTTATCTTTTCTATACAACCTAATGCAATCCTTTTGTACAATCAACTGTGAATGCATTTGAAACATAGGTAGCAAATTCATTAACAAAGTTTTGAAATCAAACTCCTCAACTGATTTAAATAAGCACCCTTATGAAAAAGATTAATCTTGCAAGATCTTCTCTACTACACTTTTGATCAAATTTATGAGCTATAAGTTCATTATGATGTAAACCATCATTCTTTTGAGCTACTCCCAATATTGTTTGATTTGCATCAACATTTTTTTACATATTTTTTGTAATGAATTTTCAAACTATTGGTTTCATATGTGCTTGTTGCCCACAACTCATTTTCATAAATGTTATATTTCCCATAATCCTTTCCATCTTTTGTTTGCAAATAAAAAAAAAATCATACAGTTGATATTCTCTTTTTATTCTTTGATGTACTTGTGTCAACCCCTCTTTATTACTAATGTACATTATAATATTGAGAATTTAATGTTAGAGATCCAATTAGAATCAACTTGGGTCATGTGGGGTCCAGTCCTACTAAAGCCGAGCCACAAGAAAAGCTTCCTAAATCTAATGTTTCAATCAAGAAACCATCTAGAGCTATCCAGATCATGTGTGAAGGAGATTTTTAAGCAAGTCACTTCCTAGGCTCTATCTGTTAAAGAGAGAAAGTCCAAAACAACTAAGAAAAGATGCATTTGATAAGGACTTACCTTCCATGGTTATAGAATCCAACACAGGTAAGAAGAAGCTAGAAGAATTCCTGCCAAATATGTAATCTTTCTATAAGTAATGGATCTCATATCTCCTCACATCATCAAATGAGAGGGATTTCCCCATGGACATAGGTAACAAACCGAACCATGTAATTGAATGTGTTTTTTGTGTGCATGCTTGATCAACATGTGAGGGTGTTGCTCTTCTTTTATGGTATCAGAGTACCATGGGTTATTTTATTGCATTGTTCCTAGTGGTGAATAATGGCGACCAGCTTGTCTTCTTCTTCTTGTCAAAGTACTAGTATGGCTCCTCCCTCATTTCTTACGCAGATGTTGAGTAGTCTACATCTCTTTTTATCAATCAAGCTTAGTGATAAAAATTCCTTTCTCTGGAAGTCCCAGTTTACTCCTATTTTTCAGACTTATGATCTTATGAGATTTGTCGATGGGAGTCAACCCTCTCATCCTAAGTTTAAGGACAACTCAACCAAACTAAATCTTACAAAATTAGAGTTGCTACGACAAGATCGACTATTGCTAAGTTGGATTATTTCTTTATTATCTTAAATCGTTCATAACAAACTTGTTGGCTTGAGTTCATCATATGTTGATTGGACAATATTGAAACAATCTTATGTTGCTCATTCGAGGTCCAAAGTTATGCAGCTGAAGAGCCAATTCCATGAACTTAAGGACAAGTCAATAGATAAGTATTTTCAAAAACTGAAATCTATAGCTCATCAACTTGTTGTTGCCTCCAAGTCGGTTAACAAAGAGGGTCGGGTGATGTAGGCCTTCCTAGTGAATATCATGCCTTCAAGATTACTATAGAAACTAAAGTCAATCTTATTACTTTAAATGAATTGCATAGTATGCTTCTTGTTCAAGAAACACACATTAGTGAAGCAAAAATGGAAGATAGTGTGGTTCCCACGGTGAACATGGTTACCAAGTAGGGAGGTTGTGGCTTCAATAATCGAGGGAGAGAAATTCTTGGTGGTGGTTGATTTTGAGGAAAATGTGGTGGTCGGTCAAATAATCAGGTGTTTGATAGGCCTCGGGTGACATGTTAGCTATGTGAAAAACCAGGGCACTCAGCTAAGTAGTGCTATCAACTATCAAGTTTAGCGCAAGCAAGCTTCAATTCTTCTCAAGCGTACCATGTTTCATTGAATATGTTGTCAGGTCAGATTGAGGATGATAATTGGTATCAAGATTTTGGTGCCTCTCATCATGTCACCAATGATTTGAATAATTTATCAATTTATAGTGATTATCAAGGTCATGATTCAGTCAAAATTGGTGATGATACAAGTTCGACTATAGATCATATCGGTTCTTATTTAGTTGACAACAAATTCAAGTTAAAAGATATATTGCATGTTCCTTATATCTTTAGAAATTTACTATGCATTCAAAAGTTGCTAAGAACAATGCCACTATTTTTTAGTTTTATCCTGATTGTTGCCTTGTGAATGATCATAGGGAAAATACTTCTACAGAGACCAAATGAGGATAGATTATATCAACTCCAATTAGCATGGCCAGTCAAATCAACATGTTTTTCTTGGTCATGCTCCTCATTGTCATGGCTATCAATGTTTGAATTTGAAAACCATGAAATTAGAAATTATTATCCACCATCTAGTATATCAAAGATGATGTGGGATGTCATTGGGAGTAGCTACAATGTTGATTCTTTGCTTTCTTCGATAAAAAAAAATTTGTAGTGGGATCGATAAGGGTTTAATCTTTTACAAAAAAAAAATTGCACGTGTAGATGTATGGATGCAGGGGTGCTTTAACCTCTTCTGGTGCTCCCGTCAACTCGCACGAGTAGATGGACTTCATGATGAATGCCCTCCACACCCTAACAGAGACAATGACAGTGCAAACGGTGCAAACGGCGCAAGTAGCACAAGCAGCACATGAGGTGCAGGCGACACAGGCAGCCACCAGCATCCATGCTCCCAAAGTTGTCCCGAACCCTGGTGGGGCTTCTTATGAGCGATTCTTGAAGTTGGATCCGCCAACTTTTTCAGGCGACTAAGCGGGTGTTTGACGTTCTACCAGTCCTCGAGGATAGGAATACCGCATTTGGCATGTACCGTCTAAAGGGCGATGCCAAGAAGTGGTGGGACACCCTGCGAAGGGTGAAGTTCACCGACATGGACGTGATTCCCTGGGAGGTGTTTAGGGAAGAGTTTTTGGATGCTTACTTTCTCTCTTACGCCGAGGAATAGATGCAGCAGAGGTTCCTTGACTTGACTCAGGGGAACATGAGTCTAGTGGACTACACCACTAGATTCTGGAGTCTCGAGAGATACTGCCCGAACCTCTTCAAGAATGAGAAGGTGAGGGCGATAAAGTATGTACGTAGGCTGAAGGATGGACTCTAAGTACGAGTGTTGGGAGGTCGACCCACTACACTGGCGGAGGTGATTGAGACTGTGGCGGTCCTGAATGAGGAATGGAAAAGGTTCTTGGGTGACTCGCAGAAGAAGGGTAACAATGGATCTAGTTTGGCTGGTGGTGCGAGGAAGAACCCACCCGTAGGTGGGAAGGAGCAGGGAGACAAGAGGTAGCAGACCTAGAGGGAATGTCAGCAGAGACAACCTCAGTCGGGGAAGGCTCAATCAGTGTATCGCAGGTGCAATAAAAGCCATCCTCTAAGTTTTTGCCTGATGTTTAAGGGGGTTTGTTTCCAGTGCCAGCAGCCTGAACACATTGCTCCCTACTGTATGAACAAGCCAGTGGCTCAAGGGGGACAGCAGAAGTAACCGCCACAGCAACAACAGTGGAGGTTTTAGGAGCAGCAGGGTCAGCAAATGAGACTGATCTGATCGAACGTATCTTCTTAGCCACCGATCATTATATACGTGAAATATTTGATTCTAGCACTACCCACAGTTGTTTGGCACGTTCTAATTTTGAGGACGAAATTCTTTTAAGGGGGTAGGGATATAATATCGCATATTTTTATACTTAGTCATTTTATAAGATTTTCAAAAATTTGGCTAAGTTTGGGAGAAAAATCGTTTAAGGCTCAATTTTTATACTGATGTCTTTGAGTCTAGGCTTGGCTTAGGTTCCATCGACAAGGTCGTAACGAGCCAATCGAAGCGAGATAAAGAGTTTTATTTTTTACCTTTAAATTCAAGTGAAATTTGGGTTATTTTTAGGCAAAATTTGAAATTTGATATTCGTGTAATATGCCGTTGGATGCGTGTCAAAATTCTAAGCACAACGACATTTTTATTCTCCTTGATTCAGGCTACGATTGGTTTAAAGATCACATTTTTCTAAAAATTGAGCAGTTTGTCAAAACAGATCCAGAGTTGGATCGGGTTAGATCCAATGCATATGATCTGAATTATTATGGATTTGGATCTTATTTAAGACCTACTTAAATCTGGATTCAATCCAGATCTTGATCCATTTTTTTTTATATGGGTTTGGATTTTTAGAATTCGGATCCAGATCCAAATCCAAACCCCATGATTTTTCTAGCTTTAAATTGAATATAAAGCTTTAATTTGGGGTTTAATAAGGTTAGGGAGCCTTCTGGGTTAATTTGGCTATTTTTAGAAGTTTTTAATTAATTAATATTTAATAATTAATTCATTAATTAATTAAATAATGTTAATTCCAAAATCTATTTTAGGGCTAAGTAGGATTCCTTAAAAGAGTCCTTATTCTTACTTAAGAGAGAGTTTTAAATGAATTGGAAAGTAAAAAAAAAAAGTCAACAAAAGGAGTTGGAAAATTTTTGGTAACAAGAGAGAGAGTTCCAAAAAATTTGGAAACCCTCTCTCTCTCCAGCCCTTTTAGAAAGGGCTGGAGAAGGGGGAACATCACCCCCTCTCCCTCACTTTATAAAAAAAAAGGAAAGGGAAAAGGAAAGAGAGAAAAGAGAAAGAAAGAAGGGAGGGAGAGATAGAGAGGAAGAAGGAGGAAGAAGAAGAGGGGGAGCCTTCTTCTCTAACAACCCCCTTTTCCACCATCTTTCATTTTTCTCTAGATTTTACGAAGCTATGGGTCTCCTCTTTTGGATTAAAGTGAGAAATTGAATGCCGATTTGATTTTCATGCAACATTTGGTGTAAATCCATGGTGAAAGGGTGAATCTACATGTCCACTCTTGGATACATGGAGGACCCATAGAATCCTCTTTCGTATGTGTGTATTTTTTTTCTTTTCACACTCTCGAGAAAAAAAAATCAGTATATGTATTTTTCATGGTAAAACAGAATTTTATTCATGGTAATATTAGATTGTTAAGTGCTTGTCCATAGTAGAAGTCGATTTCCATGAATAACCTAAAGTATGGATGATTCGACATATGTAGGCATGTATAAAAAAGGGGGTTTTGATATGTCTTTCGAGGTCAGTCCGGTCAGGACAACACACACAGGCCCAACTGGGCATGTGTATGGGTTGTCAGGCCCAATCGATGGGTTCGGTTGGGCTGGCTCGGTTAGGCAACACAAAAATATATATATAATATTTGTTTTGTCTTCTGGCAGCGCAGGCTGAGTGCTGCCTACCCAGCTGAACCGGGTTCAACTGGGTTACAACATGATCTGTCCAGGCCGGCTGAACCAGGTTCGGTTGGGTAGGCGATGGGCCTATCTGGCCCGACCGACAAGTCGGTTGGGTCACTTGTGTTCTCACAAAAAAAAAAGACACCCTATGCCTATATATGTTGAGTCAGAATTTGCACAGGTTGTGCTGATTTCATATACATATAAATACTTATGTGTAGGTACATAATGGATTCAGATATGATGATTTTTTTAGCAGTATAATTGAATTAATGTTTATGCATCCTATCATGCCTATCTACAATGTGATCAACATTCATATGCTTCAAGAAGACGTTAGGCATGCATCTATGATTGCAATGTGACTGAAATGGTGATGGGTGTCGCTATGCTTTAGCTAAACATGTAATTATTTTTTATTGCATTCATACAAGCAGTTTCCAATGCTCAAGCTGAACATCCTATGCTGGGCTAAAAGTGGTAATCACATGGGTTTTTTTTTAGCATGAGCATACATGGAATTGATATGGGTGTACATTTAAGTGATTGCATGAGGTGTTCACAAGTGTGTTTAGAATGATTTGTGAGTAAAAGCGTGCATTTACATGAATACATGTATTAAATGAAATCATGCATTAGACATGGACATTTGTATTGAATTAAGGCATGCATTTTCCATGAATAAATGCATTAAATAAAATTATGCAATTGACATGAAGGTGTGAATCAAATGAAAGCATGCAATAAATATAAAGTTGTGAATTTATGCACATGGCACATTTTAAATGACAGTTATGATTGTGCATTGCGATCCCTCTTTATTTACTGTTAAATTCATCACAAACTTTGTATTTATTTTTATTGCATTGTATTGCACTGTTCTATGTGTTTCTACGGGCGGGAGTCCCGTGATAGCTCTCGCAGGTGTAGATGTGAATTGTTGTCTTTGTTTGCATGCTGAATTTGCAAATCAAAGAAATAAGATAATAAAAATCTAATAAAAATAAAAGAATAGTGTAATGTACTTTATGAGGTGTCTCGTTGGGAGTACGGGACTCTTTGAGTTACGGTTTTGGGGGACCTTGAGGATACAAAAACTCTGCGTACTTTATTTGATTACCCTTGAACCCGATATTGAGGTTCTTTCTCGTGGCCACAGTTTTAGAGAGAATCTACCACTTTGCCTAAGGGTGGTGTGTAGACACAGTTGTTGTTTTGGTATACCAAGAAAAGTGGCACTTATGGATGGGTGGTCCCTAGTGTCCCCAACATTAGATGGGTGGTCTAATGTTCTGAAGGTTGTTTCGGTCGAGGGCTAAGTTTAGAACCTAGTAATAAAATATAAATTGTGTACTAAGCTACCCTGGGAACCTAACTTGACCTCAGGGATTTTACCCGTTTGGTGTATCCGCAGGCAACGATAATTAAAAAAGATGAACTTAAATTGTATGCATTTAATAGGGACATGCATATGAAAAAAAATTCTAATAATAGGTAATAATTTGCTCATACATTGCACTGAAGCCATGCATATTCCTGCTATACATTAGATCATACATGTTTACTTGTTCCCTTAACTATTAATTGTTGGTGAATATATAATGTTGTTCCCTAATGCATGTTAAATGATTGTATTACTTAAATTATGATCCTTGTTATTTATTAAATGTTCTCCTATGCTTAATAATCGTTCTTTATTGCATGAATGCTTAATTAAATTTTGTATTTATCATAATTGCGTACCTCTAAGTTATTGCATGAATTTCTATATGTATTCCTTATGCTCATTTGATTCATTAGAGGGATTCGTATGCAGAATTCCTCAGATTTCTGACACCCTATTTCTATGGTTTTTCGCAGTCGCAGAAGAACAGTGAAGTGACTCGCTTCTGGAAGAGCTACAAGTGATATACATTTGCTAGACTGCTTCACAGATGAACAGCGTGACTCTGCTTTTCTTTACTTTTTCTTTACATTCAATTGTTTATGCACTCTGAATTTCCTTATGCAATTGTCTCAAGACCTATCATTAATTATTCAATAAAAGTTTAGTTTGGTATGGATGATAAATCTAAGATTCCTTGTGGTTGGTTGGGTTATCCAATGGTGAGTGGAACTGTAAAGGCCCTTAGTCTCTAGGATTGTTTCTGCACTTATTTAAAAAAAATCCGCATTTTCAAGAGGTATGAGTTGGGGTTGTTACAGGGGACCCCTTGATTTCGTGTTCCTTGGCAATTTTTCATCATGCTCATATTAGAGACCTTACCTAGTTTATTTGTGGGATATATACTACTAATGTTTACTTAGCTCTTGTCTTATGTTGGTGTCCATTATTTTAACTATATATTATTGGATAACCTGTAACATTACAAGAAAACAAGTCATTGATGACAATATTTATCATCGGCAATATATGATTTATGGTATCCAATAATATCAATGACGATAAATATCGTCGCCCAAGTTGTCAGCCCTTTACAGTCATTTATATTCCTATTTTCGATGATATTTATATATCATCGTGTATCTAAAAATAAATTTGATGATATAATATAGTCGGTATAAATCGGTCGACTCTAGAATATTGTCGATAATAGTAATTAAAGGCGATAATATTTATAATTAGCCATATTAATTAAAACCAACGATAAATATTGTCAAAGATATTTTAAAAGTCGATGATAATTATCACTGTAGAAATATTGAAAAGTTATATATGTTCAAATAGCTGTTGATAAATATCATCGGTTATTTTAAAAAAAAACCAACAATAAATATTGTCGCTAGTAACTTTGATATAGTTGACAATAAATAACGTCAACAAAAGTCTCTTTTTAAAAAAAAAATATTTTTACTGGCATAGTTTTTGCATAGAATTGTGCAAATTTGCATAGAACTTTCGTATAGTTTGATGGAAAATTCACAAAATTAGAAAGAAAAATGAGTGGAATCATGCAAAGTTGCGTAGAACTTTTGCATAGTTTGAGAAAAAAATCACAAAATTAGAAGGAAAATTGTGTAAAATCATGCAAATATGCATAGAACTTCCACATAGTTTGAGGAAAATTTTGCAAAATTAGAAGGAAAATCACGTGGAATCGTGCAAATTTACACAGAACTTCCATATAGTGTGATGTAAATTTGCTCAATTAGAAGTAAATGTGCATAAAATCATGCAAATTTTCATAGAACATTCACATTGTTTGATAGAAATCTGTACAATTCTTTAAAAATTTGCATGGAATCATGTGAATTTTCCTACTGCTCATCAATTATTACAGAACACTTCAATTATTACAAAAAAATATAGCACTTCAAATTCTCTATTACAGAACACTTCAAACACACTTTAAACTTTAATTCAAATTTTAGATTTTTTTTGTTATTATAGAAATTGCTCTTCAATTCAAATAACCAGGCATATATAATTGAAAATAGTCCATAACACCAATTATTATAGTAATTTTAATAATGCACAATAAGAAGTTCTATCGATAATCAGTAAAATGTAAGAATGTACACTATATCCTTAGACACAAACATCTTATGTTTGCTCAACAGAACATTTTATGTTTGCTTAACTTAAATAGTAGAAACAGAAAATAAACTTCAATTGTTACAAACCCCAAATCATCAATCAAACACTAAAATACATCATAAACATTTTTTCATTCACTTTCTTTTCATCGAATAAAAAACAAGGATAAAGAAAAATCATCCAAATCCTGACGGAGGATCTCCATGCACGCGTCCACACTTGCATAAAAAATATTGAACATAAGGATCTCAATGTAATGTGAACAACATAGAACATAGAAAATATAATATATATTTAGTGAACAAACCAGAGCAGCTACGTAAAATATGTGACTCTCGTTTTGTCTCCCCTTATGTGTTGGTCATATTGGAAATGTCATAAAATGGTCGTGTCTCATATCCACATACATATCCATGTCACATAGCCATGAAATGATAGAGCCAAAACAAGAAAATAAAGAAAAACCAAGAAGTTAAGAGGTTTGTAACTGTCAAACCAAAACTCTAAGCATCACAAGCTTTAACTACAGATATAACTATAAAAAGGAACAAACAAACCACACTTACATATGTGTTGAGCTGTCGTATAAAGCTTGAGAAGTTGTTGCGTTTGAAGTACTTGGGCAGCAAATCTTGGGGAAATACATATTGATCCCAAACTATAAAGCTATTGTTAGTGGGGCTCCATGAGACAATTAAATTTGATGATGGGTCATCAACCATGTCATAGCTCTTGCTGAGGAAAGGAGGAAGAGAATTATTATTCCCAACCATTGTTTCCATGCTCGTCATACCGAACCCCTGTGAACGAGTTGTACTGATACTCAACTAGTAAGAAAGGTCTAGCAATCATCCATCCAGATTCATCCTCCTTGCATACTTGGTTCTATAAATCCAAAAACAAAACAAGCAAAAAGAGAATAAAGAATACATCAAGCAGTTGCGTAATACATGCATCAGAGTTCCATGAATGCACCCAATAAGAAACCAAAAGAAAGATCTTATGGAAAATAATAGTATCAAAGAGAATTTTGCAATAAACATTGTTAGTGAAAAACATGAACTCCGAAAGTGTGCAAAGAAGAACTTGTTGAATGCTTAAGACATTGGAGCAATTCATTAAAAAACACTAGATAAATACAAAAAGCACTAGAAAAGGACATTCATTTATCAACATATATCATTTTCATGACACAAAAGAAAGTAAGTCTTACCTGCAAGTTAGTTGTTATACCTCTTTACATGACCCAATTCCCACATTGTAGGATTTGTTAAGAGTTAACGAAACTGGTGGTGAATAGGCTTATACATTGGATGGTCTTGTTAAGAAAGAGTTTTTGAATGAAGCAACTTTTATGAACTGTGAGCCACAAAAATAGAATTATTGATGTTTTTGTGGATCACGGTTCATGGAAATGGTTTCATCCAAAAACTCTTTTTTAACAAGACCATCCAGTGTACAAGCATATTCACCATATGATTCGTTAAACAACTCTTAACAAATCTTACATTGTTATTCATGCTTTCGCCTCTTGTGCTCAACCTCACCACATACATTGTACTTGTATGGCACCACAACATAGAACAATGAAAAAAAATGTAGATATTACATTCCGTAGCCACAATGACCACAAAAAATCCAAATATATATATATATATATATATATATATATATATATATATATATATATATATATATATATATATAACCACGAGAAATCGCAAGAGAAGGAGGGGGTTAAACCCTTACTCTGATCGGTGGAGTTGATGGATTACTCGAACTCTAAGTTTGTGGATGTGATGATTGAGGGTGGAGAAGAGGTCTTCTAGAGCAATTGAGGGCTTGGGCTGAGAGAGAGAGGGATGTGATAGTGGTGGACTCCGCTGAGAGATAGAGACTGCTTGGTTGGGAGAGAGATCGAGGGTTGCGACGGTGATGGACTCCATTGAGAGAGAGAGAGAGCTCAGTTGGAAGAGAGATTAGGGGTTGTAATGGTGATGGATTCCACTCGATTGAGAGACAGAGCGCCAACGACAGTGGTAGATAGAGGGAGCTTAAAAGAGAGAGAGAGGGCAGTGAGAAGAGGGATGTGAGGTTTTTGGGAGGAAACGAAAAGAAAAAGGGAGGAAGGCCTCCCACAAAAATCTAAAATTTTAACATCACTAACGATATTTATCATCGGTTGTTTATTAAGAGCAACGATAATTATCATCAGTTTTAGATTTATATTAGCAATGAGCTCTCTATGCAAATTTGCACGATTCTATGTGCATTTTCTTCAAATTAAGAGAATTTCCATCAAATTGTGAGAAACTTCTATGTAAACATATTCTGAATAACCCAATTTTTCAATATTTCAAAAATCCCCTTTTTACCCCTGGCCCCACCTTCTGAGCAATTGGGGGTTAATTTTTGGTTAATTCTCGGATTCACTTCCTTGTTGAAGATCTGAAATCCAATTTCATTTTCTATATTTGACCCAATCCCAGATCCAGATCAGATATCCAAATCTAATTCTGAGCCTGGATCTTCTATTTTCAAAAATCCAAAATCAATTCTCTATATTGGCTCAGATATTTGATCCAGATCCAATCTCTATTTGGATCCATTCCTCCCATTTCATTTTCTCAGTTCGAGATCCAAACTCAATATTTGCTCAAAACCTCAGATCCAGATCCATTTTAAAACTTATTTTTTTTTAAATTAATTCCGCTATTTCACAAAACCCTGCTTTTTGTAAAATCCTCAAAATTTCAAATTTAATATTTTTGTAAGGCTTTCAAAAACCTCATCTAGATCCCATCTTTTAAAGCCCTCGCATTCCCCTCGTATTTTTAGATCTTTCTTCCAAAACCAAAAAAGAAGAAATTTTCAGAAAGTAGCTCTACCCTCCTTTTTGAAAAAACTTTTTTTAAAAGACCTTTTTTAAATTCTTTAAAACATTGAGGGACTAATTTTGAAAAACTTGTAACGGCTTCTTCCTATAAACAGCCATCGAAGGGGAAGCCTCTTATCCATCAACCACCAAGCATCATGATCCATCCCTCGCATCTCTCATCCATCGCAAGGCACCGAGCCTTTTCCCCTCTCTCTCTTCCTCTCCTTCTTCATTTTCCCTCTCTCTCACTCTTTCTTCTCTTCTTGATCGACTGAAGGAAATCAGCCCCGCAATAGTAGCCAAGGTAAGATGATCCCCTCTCCCATTTTATCTACTGCTGATTTATGTTTTGATGCCTTATTGAATTCATTACAGTTTATGCATGTTAATTCCATGTTTTATTCGTTATGCATTGTTGCATTTGTTACATTTTTCCAGATTTTAGTGACTTTATCGCATCATATAATTATTTTTGTGGTATACATCTGCGATTTTGGGAAGTCAACATCATATTGGCATTGTCTATTGCAAATCCATTATATCGGTTGATGTGGTTTGCATCCATGACTGCATAGCATATTGGTAATCGGTGATGCCCTGCAAGGACATCATTGGTTCACCAGAACATTACATTCCAACCCAAATCACAGTCCTTGGTTTCATAGCATTTTCCTTATTATTGATTGTTTCATCATCATCCGCATCATCTGTGCATTTTCGCATTCATTTTCTTAGCAACCCGTGTGTGTTTTATTCATCACAACATTCGTGTGTTTTTTATTCATTACAGCCTTATCTATGCATTTGCATATATCTTCCTAAGCATTCATGTGTGTTTTATTCATCACAGCATTCGTGTGTTTTGATCTGCTTCATAACATCACTCAACATCATAGATTCATCCATTCATCTGGTCATTTACCGTATTCCTATTTCCCTTCTGCATTTGACGCATAATAGCTTTCTTTGTTTTCTTGCATTGTTTGCATTCCACCAAATCACTTGTTGTCTCCACTGATTCACCAGTGGTTTTCATTGATTCATTTGTTACTTTCTTGATTCACTGATTCACCTGTTGTTGAGTCAGTGAATCAGAGAAATACACTGAATGTGCTTTGCTATGCTGCGGCGTCATTTGCAAGGTATATTTGTGTCACAGGGCCATTGCATCATCATTTTACCCTAGCTGCATCCATTCCTACCTATGTTGCAACTTGCCTGTGCTTCAGACTTAATATCAGTCACTGCCTTGCACTTTACATCATATCTTTCATTTTGCATTTTCTTTATCTTGAAATACAAGAGCGTTTCTAAATTGCGGCTTGCACACCTCATGGAACCTCTGCCAAATCCCAGTCACTTTACTGTCCTTTCATGGGCAACACCCAGATATGGAGAAGAATGCTTCAGTGATACCATGAAGCATTCCTTCACAAACCATTATTCATCAAATTACCTAGCACATCAGATGATTTATCAGACAGGAAAGGTTTAGAGTCTGATGGGATGATGTTTCTTTCGCATTGGCCTTCTACTGGCTGATGTTTAATGTGATTAATTCCATTTGTTAATATGGCTGAAACCAATTGGTTGATACTGTGTGAGATACACTGGATAAATGTTGTTGAAATCTATTTGACAATACTGCTGCAAATTGACTTGCTATTGCTGGAAGGTCGAATGAGTTTGGACCTTTAAATTGCCCAGAGCAACCTGCTTTTCCATAGTCACTTTCTAGAACCACAACCGGTAAATAGAAACCTGAAGATGAGACAAATTATCCTCAAAGGCTTTGTAGATTCAACATCTTTTCTACAAGTAAATCTGAGGAGAATATGCAGCCTATTGACTGATTCGTTGTGGAGGAGTATTTGTTGGATGTGCTTTTTCTTTTTCTTTTTTTTTCTTCAATGGATGTCATAAAGAATGTGTTGGATACATGGTTGTCCTGCTTGTACCATTTTGATATGAGTATCTGATGGCTGAGACATTATTCTCTCAGCTTTTATTACTCTCACCTCCACCATTCAAACTGTTATATTATACATTGGTTATCATTGATCTTTGCAAGATGTGCAACAGTATCCTTCAGCCAGGTGTTTTAGCAGAGGTGCTGGAGACATTGCTTTCATCTGCAGCTACAATTGTTGATGAGGAGAGAGGAAATCCATATTGGCAAGCATAAGATGATTTTTATATGACCTGTATTTTGTCTTGCCTTCCATGGGGAGGAGAAGAGTTGGTTGAGCAAGCTCCTGAAGAACTTGAGAGAGTTATGGCCGGTATTCAATCATATTGTAATATCAGAAAGCATGCTTATGATGTTGGGTTTTCAATTTTATCATTTGATGATGAAAGTGCCACAGGTTCTGATGAAAAGGATTTCTTAGAGGACTTGTAGGATCGCATCCAAAGTCTTTCCAGTAATGGATGAAAAGTAAATAGTGTTCCCAGACCACATCTTTCTTCATTTAGCAGCATACGTATTGCATTTGCTGGAACACTTGCATTTTTTCCTTTTAGCAACACCTTTGCATCTTCCATTCTAATGCACCTTCAGCACTTATTTAGCCTGATATTACTGTGTGTTGCAAGTCACCCAATTGCATTGTTGTGTGTTACAGTTCAATTGCGTTGTTGTGTGCATATTAATCATCCGCATATCTTTCACGTGCACAGTATAGTAAATTAGATTAGCTACTTACTTACACATCACACACTTAGGCACATTGTTCACCTGCATCGGTTCACATTAGTTAGGCATATTCACATTCATCTTTGATATATTATTTTACCTGCACCTTAGTTAGGCACATTACTTACCTGCATTCCCTGCATATTATTTCAATTCATATATTAGTTTAACACATATTGATGACACTCACCTGCACATAAGCATATTACTCAGCACTTAGTTTAATCACCTACATATTAGTTAGTCATTTGCAGATTAATTCTGCATATGCATTCCGTCCAATTAGGTATTTGTATATCATTTTGCATATTCATTTAGTCCAGCTATGCATTTACATATCATTATGCATTTCTTCATAAGCATCATACTTAGGTAGATGCATATGCATTCTTTCATTAGCATAAGCATCGTACCTAGAAAGATGCATATACATTCTTTCATTAGCATGAGCATCATACTTAGGTAGATGCATATGCATTCCTTCATTTAGAATAAGCATTGCACTTAGGTAAATGCATGTGCACTTCTTCATTAACATAAGCATTGCCCTTAGGCAAATGCATATGCATTTCATTCATGCATTAGGCATTGTATCTTCATTAGCATATGCATTTCCATTATAGCTTAGGCATAACCATATGCATGTTAGTTTTGACATGATATTTTCAATTTCTTTTCTATATTTTGCATTTTTGTTGCCTTGTGTTATCTTGTGTTTGCAGAGAAGCCTGGAAGATGCTGATTTCTTTTTCTAGATTAGGAATTTTTATATTCAATTATAATAATTTCATATTAATAAGAATTTCTATTTTTCTGTTTAGAATAGAATGTATGAGCATATAGTTGCATTTTAAATTCTCATAATTACTTGTAGCATTTCCTTTTATTTTATTCTTCAAAAAGCACTATGAGAAAACACGAATGGCACGTGCAGCATTCTAATAAGAGGTAAATAACCCTAAGTAAATGATTTGCATTTGTGGCCATAGTCAAAATGTGAACAATACTTAGGATTTTTATCTTTTATTGAATAACATTTGACCTACACTTTAGGTCCTTTTTAAAAAAACATCATATTTTCAAAAATGCATTTTCCTCTTTTATCAGCATTAAGAGTAAAAATTAAATCAAGATATGTTTGTGCCCATATTCATGAATATATCGAAATTTAATCTTGCTTTAAATTCTATAAAAGCATAAAATCTATTTTAATCTTTCTTGGAATTTCAATAAAGATTAAATTAAAATATGTTTGTGACCATAGTCATGAATATATTAAAATTTAATCTTATTTCAATTCTATTAAAGAATAAAATTTGCTTTTAAAATTCCAATTTTAAACAAATTCTTTTAATGCATTCATCATTTTGCATTATTATTTGCCATCTTTCTAAATTATCTCAAATCATTTTCGAAATTCCAAGTGATTTTGAAATGAATTTTCAGAAATACAGTTTTCATTTCTAAGATTCAAAATCAAATTTTTTTAACTTCCCTTTTATAAATGCAGATTTACCTTTTATCCCTCGACTCTATTCAATTTTAAATCCTATTACAAAATTCTAATTTTTAATTCTTATTTTTGAACTTCACATTTTTTAATTTCATATTTTGACTTTGAATTTCATTTCAATTTCAAATATTCAATTCTTTACTTCTTTTTCAAAAATTCAAATTTTAAATTCTATCTTCCATCTCAAATTCAATTCTAAATTTTCATTTCAATTTAATTCTTAATCAAAGTTTGAGATTCACTTTGGAATTCCAAATTCAGTCTTTTATCACTCTTTGCCAAATCCATTTTCGACTTCAAACATTCATTTCCAACTTAGATTTAAGATTCCAAATGTTGACCTCTGAAATTTCACAAGTTTATTTCAAACTTGCAATTTCAACTTTTGATTTCAGTTTCAAAACTTCAAATTTCTAATTTTCTTTTCAATCTCAAAAATCACTTCAAACACAAGTTTTTGGATTCAAATTTCAATCTTTTTCAAATCAAGTTCAATTTCTAAACCATTTCCTAAAAGATATTTTCAAACCTATTTTCAAAATCACTTGGAAAATCCAGGTTTCTGAAATATTTCCAAGAAAAGCTTACACATTTCTCAAAGTTCAAAAATTCATAGCACAAGCTTGATTCCATGTGTATTTAGGATTTCAGAATAATCTCTCAGACAAATTTAGGCAAAGTAAAAGGCATAAATTCGATCCTTGGTTGAATTACCCCTGGTAAAGGTACCAGGAACGATTGAACCTCGTACCAACGAGCGAATCCTGTCTCTCCATTTTCTCACAAAATTTCAAAACAAAGGCGAGTAAATTTTAAAACATCTTTTTTAAAAGGTCAAGTGAGACCATGCAAAGGGTTTCTCTTTTCCTCTTTCTTTTTCCCCTCAAAAAGAAAAAGAAGAAAGGAAGAAAGAGAAAAAAATTTCAATGATCACAGGTTTGGCGACCGTGATGGGACCCGTCTTCGTCTGATCGAATCAATGCCTTTGCCTTATCTAAATTTGATTAACTTATTATTCTTTAAATGTCAGCTTCATTTTCATGCAGCCTTAGAGACCAAGAATCATACCCAGTTGACATTAATGCATATAGGATTAAGTATGGTTTGGTAGGACCATATTGAGAAGATTTATGCATGCTCACTTAGACTTAGGTATGAAATACAACTCTCCTCAATCTAGGGATTGAATGCAAACAATGTATGCAAGTCTGTGCTTCTTTATGATTTTCAAAATTCTAATTCTTTAGGACTTTACATTAGAGACATCTGATTTCCTGCATGTTGATCATATTTTCAAAAATATCCCCACCTATATTGTCCCGGTCTTCACGTTGTTGGGTTGTCTCACTAAACCATAGTTCGAGAAAGCGCCTCATAACTGGATCATTTATTTGGGTTAACACCCTCCTGCCACATACTAAGGGACATAGTCCAAAGTATATCGACAGGCGCTCAAGGATGTTAAGAAAACCATTACCTCAGAACCGGAGAATTATTTTTATGCCACGTACTTCAAGCTTTGGCTTGAGTATATCGGCATATCTTGATTGGAATCAGATGATTAAAACCTTAGAGTTAGGATTAAGGTCCTACAAGCTTTTTCAAAGTTTGCATATTAAAGTCAACTTCTAGAGAGTGTTGTTTTGTGCATCATTGCTTGTATAACTTTGCTTCTTTTATGGATATTATCTTGTAATCCTTATTTACTTCGCCTTTTCAAAACCCTGGATATTTATTTTAAAATGTCCTCTATTTCTCAAAACCCAGGTGTATATTTCTCTTTCTTTATTCCTTCAGAATAATTTTCTTAAACCCTGGATATTTTTCAAGACTTCCCTATATTTCTCAAATATAGGTGTATATTTCTCTTTCCATATTTCTTCAAAATTATTTTCTAAAACCCTAGATATTTGTTTCAAAATCTTCTTCTATGTCTTAAAATTGAGGCGTATATTTTCTTATTTCTTCATATAGATTTTCTCAAAACCTGGAAACCCTTTTTAAAATACTCCTTCGATTTTTAAAACTCCAGGTATTTTTTTTTTCCTTTTTTAATCTCGATTTCTCTGATCCTGCCTGCTATTTTTCAAATTTCAAATCTTGCCATCTATTTTCAAATTTTCCTTCTTCACATCTTCTAGTATATCTTCTGATTCTATTCAGAATTTATGTCTTCTCACATAAAATCTCTTTCATCATGACATATCCTTTTCGAAATAGTATTTTTCTTCATATTCTAGTTGTTTTTTCCCTCTCACGGAGTAACAACGCAATTATCACAATTTTTGTGATGACCCAATTCCTGGTAATGGGATATCATTGTTTTCAAAATTGATTCCTTCTTTTGTCAGACAATCCTTCAAAGTTTTCCTTCTTTTTATTCATACCCTTTGTCCCGTAGAGGAAACATTGGCATTATGATCTGGAAAGAAGACAGTAAAGTGATACAAAAGAAATGGACTCTCCAAGATCGGTCAGAGGTCAGGATCAGACAGACGGTGATGACATTGATCCCGCCATGTATGATTTATTTCAAAAGATGATGATCAAGTTGCAATCAGATCTAGCCAAGGCAGGTTTAGGAAAGAAACCATCCAAGAAGAAATCCAAAGAAAATCTCATAAGAAAACCTGTCAAGAAAAGGGTTCAACATAACAGCAATTCAGAAGGGACAAATTCAGTAGAAGAAAACTCGAAGGAAGAGCAGCCTATATTTTTCCAAAACCCCCTGTATCAGCCCAAGAAAATCATTGAGGAGCCTGAGTCAGTGAAAAAATCTAAGTTTCAAATTCTGATGGAAGATCCGATCCAGTTGCAATTGAAAGAGATGATCTGCATGGTCAAAGATATGCAAGCTCAGAACAAAGGCAAGAAAGTATACACCAACAAAGATTTCTATGATGGCCTAGAAGGGGATGACAACTTGGAAGACCTTCCTCATAAATTCATTAAGTTTGATGGAATCGGCAATCCCAAGGCTCATTTGGCCATATTTTTTGCAGAATGCAACCGGTTTAAGAGGGATAACAAAGCCTTATTTATATGTTTTCCGCGCAGTCTAGAAGGTGCTGCAGCGAGATGGTATGCTGAACACATCAACCTGATTGAATTATGAGAGTTCGACAAAGTTGTCAATTTATTCATTGAAAGGTTCTTGTTCAATACTGAGGCACTGCCAACCCTCAATCACTTGTACCATTTGAAGCAGAATGACAAAGAAAAAGCCAAAGACTTCATTCATAGATAAAGAGACACCTGCAACAAAATGAGAACCCCATCTCAGAGGAGCATGTGCTCCATATTATCCTGAACAACTTCTCTCAATCTCAGAGGTCTTATTTCCACTTCACCTTCCAAGTCGTTCATTGAACTTACTGAACGAGCTGAGTGGCTCTAGATGGGGATGGACAACGGAGTCTATGAAGGCATCACCCTCGTCAAGAATAGTCAAGATTCAAAGAATAAAACAAATTTCACCTTCTCCGCCAACTCCGGCAGCAATGACAACAAAGGTAGCAAGAACAACCATGCAGCTCAGAGGAGAAGTCTTCCAAGCAGAACAACAAGTCAGTTCCATCCAACTTTCAACAAAAAGAAAAGATAAAGCATGACGGTTGGGATAGCAACCGCAAGTTTACTCCCTTAGAGCAGCCACTTGAAGAAGTCCTTGAATACATGCTGACCAAGGGATTAGTAAGACTCCCAAGAGCCACGGATCCTCCCACAATCATGGAAAGATTCATGAATCAGTTCTGCAAATTCCATCGGGCAGTAGGTCATGACACCGACCACTGCTTCGTCTTTAAAAATATCGTTCAAGACTGCATTGACAAGAATCTCCTTGTTGAAGATGAAGAAGAGGACCAGTCAGTCGTCCTGACCAAGCCTTTCCCTGATCATTCAAACTGACAATGCCAGAGCTTCCTCATTTCTCATTTTTTTTGCTTTTGTCATTTTAAAGAGACAATGTAGTCTCATTTCTTTTCTTTGTCACTCTTTCTTCAATGCATCAATAAAATCATCAATTTCTCTCATAGCTTGATGTCATATTCTTTGTTTCTCCTTCTTTTTGCAAAATGTCTTCTTTTACGAAGAGTGACCTCTTTCGGATGGCCTCCCAAATCAATCAAAAAGCTCATTGCCTTGTTATCTTCATAAAGCATTTTTCAAATATCCTTTTTCCCCATTACACTGAGGCATCTTTTGAAAATTTATCTTTACTTCAAAATGTCGTGTATGCAGGTAGGATCAAACTCTTTTATCGCTAATTTGTATCAATTTCTATCAATTTTTTTCATCAATTTCTGATTCCAGTTTCCTATTCAGGATAAAAGACAATCCTGACATCATTCATGAAAGCGATAAGATTACCCACAGGGGTTTGTCTAAAATCGTGAACCTTTGAAATTTTTTATGAAATCTCCATCATAATCACCGAGAGCTTTTAAAGTAACGGTCTTTTTCAAAATCATGAGTTCAGAATTTTTGTCAAAGATAATTTTTACCAATCTTTTTTAAAAGAATAAACCCTCGGGTTGAGTCTTTTACAAAGACTGGTTTTGAACCGGTCTTTTCAAAATCAACCTTCGTGTTGATCTCCTTTTACAAAAACTGGTTTTGAATTGGTCTTTTCAAAATCAACCCTCGTGTTGATCTCCTTTTACAAAAACTAGTTTCAAACCAGTCTTTTCCAAAAACAACTCTCGGGTTGGTCTCCTCCTCTAAATTTAATTTTTACCGGTTTTTTCCAAAAACAACCCCTGGATTGGTCTCCTTTTCTAAATTTAATTGTTATCAATCTTTTCCAAAAACAACCCCTGGGTTGGTCTCCTCCTCTAAATCTATTTTTTATCAATTTTATCAAAAACAACCCCTAGGTTGGTCTCCTTTTCTAAATTTAATGTTTATCAATCTTTTCCAAAAACAACCCCTGGGTTGGTCTCCTTTTCTAAATTTAATTTTTACCAATCTTTTCCAAAAACAACCCCTGGGTTGATCTCCTTTCCAAAATCTGATTTTCATTCGTCCCTTCTCAAAATTCTATCTTCAAATTTGCCTTTTTTCAGCTTAATTCCAGGCCCAAAAATCCCCTTTCTGTATTAGAGTTTTCCTCCAAATCCAGCTTTATGCTGAACTTTCCTTCTAATTTCAGCTTTGTGCTAAACTTTCTCTCTAATTCTGGCTTTGTGCTGGAATTTCTTTCCAAAACCCGCTTTATGTTGGACTTTCCTTCCAATTTCCCAAATCTAGCTTTTTGCTAGACTTTCCCTCCAGATTCAGCCTTGTGCTGGAATTCCCTTCCAATTTCAGCTTTGGGTTGGGCTCTCCTTCCAATTCCAACTTTATACTGGACCTTCCTTCAAGATCTCTGCTAAGGATTCCATCAATTTAAATATCAAGTAAATTCCTTCACCAAGAATTCCAAGATATTTTGCCAATTTGCTACCAAAGCTATTTGTTGATCTCAAAATTTCATTGCACAAAAAGATCACCTCAAATTACCTCTATTATTCCTTTCAAAAGGGTGAAGCTCTTTGCAAAAAAGAGCAAAATTCAATTTATTTCCTATTGGTCAACCGAAAGGATGAAAGAAAAAGTCCCTGATATGGCCGCAAAGGAGCATTCAATAATGTTGAAAAGTCAAAAATGAATTGATATTGATCATAACTATGGCGCATTTCAAAGACAATTCTTTTGGCAATAAGGTAGTGCAAATATCCTAAGTGATAAAGAATCCACTCAATTTCCTCAATATAGCAAGCATAATCGATTATCTGCAAAAGAGATCTCTCAATCATCACCAAGTTGAAGGCGGATAGGCGAGTTAGACCCCTGGGGACAAAGAAGATTTGGATCATCTCCAAGTTGAAGGAGCATGTGACAGATCCTTTCAGGGAAAGTTCAAATCATCACCAAGTTGAAGGCTGATGCGATGAACCTCCCGACAAACCCTAAAAGATATTTGATTATCATCAAGAAATTTCAATCAAAGAGACAATATCATCAGTATAATTCCTAAGACAGAGAAGGTTTAAACTACCTCCAAGTTGAAGGAGCGTGTGATGTACCCTTCCAAAGAAAATCAGATCACCTCCAAGTTAAAAGAGTGTGTAATGTACCCTTCCCGAGAAAGTCAAAACATCTCCAAGATGAAGGATGATGTGATGAACTCCTCACCAAAACCCAAGAAAACTCAATGTCTCAAAAAGAGTATAAAAAATCATCATAGGAAAAGCTCAGATATCAAACTGCCAAAGTTGTCAGAAATTATCCTTTCTTATGTAAAATTCTTCCATCAATGTTCTTTCATCATTTGCTTTTATGAAACTGAGAATAATTCTTTTCTTTTCATATCAAGAAAATGAATGACGTCCTTGAAGAAGCCCAATAGCAGCAAAATTTGAATTTGACTCTTGAATCCATGGAGTTAATCTCGTTGGAGGAAATACTCTAGGTAAAAGAGGGAATATCTTTTGCACACACGTGTATATTTTCAATATTTGAATCAGTTACATTTTACTTTATTGGCAAATTTTTTTTGGCTTTCCTGATATAAAAAAAAAACTTGATGTCCATTTTGATATATCCTGGTGTTGCCTTTTTATTCTTTCACATAGTCGAGAGAGTGGCCTTATCCCTCTTCAAAAGTGTTGACTTATTCATCTTTCTCACTATCGAAAGAATCACCCTACTCCTCTGGATCGCCTTATTCATCTTTCGCATTGTCGAAAGAATTTCCCTGCTCCTCTGGATTACCTTATTCATCTTTCGCGCTATCGAACGAATCACTCTGCTCCTCTGGATCGCCTTATTCATCTTTCGCATTGTCGAAAGAATCGCCCTGCTCCTCTGGATCACCTTATCTGTCTTTCGCATTGTCGAAAGAATTGCCTCATATTATCTTATTCCCCTTTCGCGTTGTCGAAAGAATTGCCTCATATTTTCCTATTCATCTTTCGCATTATCGAAACAATTGCCTCATATTGCCTTATTCGTCTTTCGCTTTGTCAAAAGAATTGCCTCACTCATCTTCAAAAGAGTCACCTTATTCATCTTTCATATTTTTGAAAGAATCGCCTTGCTCCTTTTTAAAAGGATTGCCTGATTCGTCTTTCGCGTTATCGAAAGAATTGCCTCACTCCTCTTCAAAAATATTACTTTATTCATCTTCCGCTTTGTCGAAAGAATTGTCTCATATTACCTTATCCGTCTTTCACATTGTCAAAAGAATTGCCTCATATTACCTTATCCGTCTTTCGCATTGTCGAAAGAATTGCCTTATTCATCTTTCGCATTGTCGAAAAAATTGTCTCATGTTACCTTATATGTCTTTCGCGTTGTCAAAAGAATTGCATCATATTTCCTTATTCATCTTTCGCATTGTCAAAAGGATTGCCTCATATTACCTTATTCATCTTTCGCACTGTCGAAAGAATTGCTTGCTCCTTTTCAAAAGGATCGCCTTACTCGTCTTTCGCGTTGCCGAGAGAATCACCCTACTCCTTTTCAAAAGGATCACCTTATTCGTCTTTCGCATTGTCGAGAGAATCACACTGCCCCTCTTTGAAGGGATCGCCTTATTCATCTTTTGTGCTACGAAAAGAATCACACTGCACCTCTTTAAAAGGATTGCCTTATTCATCTTTCGCATTGCTGAAAGAATCGCCTGCTTCTCCTCGAAAAGATCACCTTATTCGTCTTTTGCATTATCGAAAGAATCACCCTTACTCCTTTTTAAGAGAGTTGTCATATTCATTTGTTCACACTAATAAATTTTCACCTTATACTTCTTCAAAAGAATTTCCTTGTTCATCTTCCAATTTGCCTCCTGCTATCTCACTTTCCTTGCCTTTTTTTGCAACCCCTTTCGGATCCTTTGTGCAAAATCCGAAAGTCCCATCATGGTTTCCCCATTCTCACGAGAAATCCATATATTTTTTCCCTTTCAGGTTAAGGGCTAAACCTGGACCTCATTTTTCGAGGTGTTTCCTTCCCATTCAGATAAGGGTAAAACCTGATTCTCATTCTGATGAGGTATTCCTTTCAGTCCCATCATGGTTTCCCCATTCTGACAAGAAATCCATATTTTTCATATCTATTCAGGTAAGGATTGTACCTAAGCCTCATCTCATGAGGTATTTTTTAAAAATATCCCATCATGGTTTTCCCATTCTGACGAGGAATCCATATATTTCTTCTCCTTTCAGGTTAAGGGCTAAACCTGAACCTCATTTTTCGAGGTGTTTCCTTCCCATTCAGGTAAGGGTAAAACCTAAGCCTCATTATGATGAGGTATTCCTTTCAGTCCCATCATGGTTTCCCCATTTTGACGAGAAATCTATATTTTTCATATCCATTCAGGTAAGGATTGTACCTGAGCCTCGTTTCATGAGGTATTTTTCAAAAATGTCTCATCATGGTTTTCCCATTCTGACGCGGAATCCATGTATTTCTTTCTCATTCAGGTAAGGGTTAAACCTGAACCTCAGCTTTTGAGGTATTTCTTTCCCATTCAAGTAAGGGTTAAAACCTGAATCTCAACTTTTGGAGATATTTTTGTTCCATCCAGGTCAAGGGCTAAAACCTGAATCTTTTCAAGAAGGCTATTTTGTCTCAGCCATGAGACTTCATCAAAATCTCTCTTTGTCACAATTTTAGGATTTTCATCGAGAGTCCCATCATGATTTCCTTATTTTCTTTTATCTAATTATTTCATTCTCGAGGATTTCGTCTTTCTCCAAGCCATTCAGGATAACATACTAAACCTGGGAATCATTTTCACAAAACAATTCTTCCACACTCAGTCTAGATTTTCTGACTGGGGCATTTTTTAAAAAAAAATTGGTGTGTTTTCTTTGCTACTAAGCTCGGTTTTCAACCGACTTAGCAGCAAAGAGGGGCATCTGTGAACACCCCAAATTTTTCAAAATTTCAAAAATCTTCTTTTTGCCCCTGGCCCCCACCTTCTGAGCAATTGGGTCAATAATTCTCGGATTCACTTGTTGAAGATCTAAAATCCAATTTCATTCTCTATATTTGACCCAATCCCGGATCTAGATCAGATATCTAAATCCAATTCTGAGCCCGGATCTTCTATTTTCAAAAATCTAAAATCAATTCTCTGTACTGGCTAAGATATTTGATCCAGATCCAATCTCCATTTGGATCCATTCCTCTCATTTCATTTTCTCAGTTCGAGATCCAAACTCGATATTTGCTCAAAACCTCAGATCCAGATCCATTTTGAAACTCATTTTTTTTAAAATCAATTCTGCTATTTCACAAAACCCTTCTTTTTGTAAATTCCTCAAAATTTCAAATTTAATATTTTTGTAAGGCTTTCAAAAACCTCATTTGGATCCCATTATTTAAAGCCCTCACATTCCCCTCATATTTCTAGATCTTTCTTTCAAAAACATAAAAGAAGAAATTTTCAGAAAGTAGCTCTACCCTCCTTTTTGAAAAACTCTTTTTAAAATATCTTCTTTTTGAAATTCTTTAAAACATTGAGGGACCAATTTTGAAAAACCTATAACGACTTCTTCCTATAAACAACCATCGAAGGGGAAGCCTCTCATCCATCGACCACCAAGCATCACGATCCATCCCTCGCATCTTTCATCCATCGCAAGGCACCAAGCCTTCTCCCCTCTCTCTCTTCCTCTCCTTCTTCCTTTTCCCTCTCTCTCTCTTTTTCTTCTGTTCTTGATCGACCAAAGGAAATCAGCCTTGCAACAGTAGCCAAGGTAAGACGATCCCCTCTCCCATTTTATCTACTGTTGATTTATGTTTTGATGCCTTATTGAATTCATTACAGTTTGTGCATGTTAATTCCATGTTTTATTCGTTATACATCGTTGCATCTGTTACATTTTTCCGGATTCAGTGGCTTTATCGCATCATATAATTATTTTTGTGGTATACATCTACGATTTTGGGAATTCAGCATCAGATTGGCATTGTCTATTGCAAATCCATTATATTAGTTGTTGTGGTTTGCATCCATGACTGCATCACATATTGGTAATCGGTGATGCTCGACAATGACATCATCGATTCACCAGAACATTACATTCCAAGCCAAATCATCGTCCTTGATTTCGTAGCATTTTCCTTATTATTGATTGTTTCAGCATCATTCGCATCATCTGTGTATTTTCGCATTCATTTTCTTAGCAACCCGTGTGTTTTTCATTCATCACAGCATTCGTGTGTCTTTTATTCATCACAACATTCATGTGTTTTTGATTCATTACAGCCTTATCTATGCATTTGCATATATCTTCCTAAGCATTCGTGTGTGTTTTATTCATCACAACATTCGTGTGTTTTTTATTCGGTATAGCATTATCCATATCATCTATGCATTTACATTTATCTTCTTAAGCATTCGTGTGTTTTGATCTGCTTCATAACATCACTCAACACCATAGATTCATCCATTCATCTGGTCATTTACTGTATTCCTATTTCCCTTCTGCATTTGACGCATAATAGCTTTCTCTGTTTTCTTGCATCGTTTGCATTCCACCAAATCACTTGTTGTCTCCACTGATTCACCTGTGGTTTTCACTGATTCATTTGTTACTTACTTGATTCACTGATTCACCTGTTGTTGAGTCAGTGAATCAGAGAAACACACCGAATGTGCTCTGCTATGCTGTGACATTATTTGCAAGGTATATTTGTGTCACAGAGCCATTGCATCATCATTTTACCCTAGCTGCATCCATTTCTACCTATGTTGCAACTTACTTGTGCTTCAAACTTAATATCAGTCATTGCCTTGCACTTACATCATATCTTTCAGTTTCCATTTTCTTTATTTTGAAATACAAGAGTGTTTCTAAATTACAGCTTGCCAAATCCCAGTCACTTTACTGTCCTTTCACGGGCAATACCCAGATGTGGAGAAGAATGCCTTAGTGATACCGTGAAGCATTCCTTCACAAACCATTATTCATCAAATTACCTAGCACATCAGAAGATTTATCAGACAGGAAAGGTTTAGAGTCTGATGGGGTGATGTTTCTTTCGCATTGGCCTTCTACTGGCTTATGTTTAATGTGCTGAATTCCATTTGTTAATGTGGCTGAAACCAATTGGTTGATATTGTATGAGATACATTGGATAAATGTTGTTGAAATCTATTTGACAATACTGCTGCAAATTGACTTGCTATTGCTGAAAGGTCAAATGAGTTTGAACCTTTAAATTGCCCAAAGCAGCCTGCTTTTCCATCATCACTTTCTGGAACCACAACCGGTAAACAGAAACCTGAAGCTGAGACAAATTATCCTCAAAGGCTTTGTAGACTCAACATCTAACCTGCAAGTAAATCTGAGGAGAATATGCAGCCTATTGATCGATTCGTTGTGGAGGAGTATTTGTTGGATGTGCTTTTTCTTTGTTTTTCTTTTCTTAATGGATATCGTAAAGAATATGTTGGATACATGGTTGGCCTGCTTATACCATTTCGATATGAGTATCTGATAGCTGAGACATTATTCTCTCAGCTTTTATTACTCTCACCTCCACCATTCAAACTGTTATATTATACACTGGTTATCATTGATCTTTGCAAGATGTGCAACAGTATCCTTCAGCCAGGTGTTGTAGCAGAGGTGCTGGAGACATTGATTTCATCTGCAGCTACAACTGTTGATGAGGAGAGAGGAAATCCATATTGGCAAGCATAAGCTGACTTTTATATGACATGTATTTTGTCTTGCCTTCCATGGGGAGGAGAAGAGTTGGTCGAGCAAGCTCCTGAAGAACTTGAGAGAGTTATAGCCGGTATTCAATCATACTGTAATATCAGAAAGCATGCTTATGATGTTGGGTTTTCAGCTTTATCATTCGATGATGAAAGTGCCATTAGTAGGGATGGATTTGAGAGTATCCATGGAGGCTATGGTATAGGAGAAAGAAACGATAGTGGAGAAAGGATTTTAGATTTTGGTTTGTCCTATGATATGATCTTAGCAAACATTTGGTTTAGGAAGAGGGAGTCTCACCTAGTAACATTTAAAAGTGGGGTTAATACGAGTCAGATAGATTTTTTCCTACTTAGAAAAAGAGATAGGGGTTGTTGCATCGATTGTAAGGTTATACCGGGAGAAAGTGTAGCTACACAACATAGAGTCTTAATTTTAGATCTTAGAATTAGACAATGCCGCAAAAGGGATAGACATAGGATACAACATAGAGTCTTAATTTTAGATCTTAGAATTAGACAATGTTGCAAAAGGGATAGACATAGGATAGATCCTAGATATAAGTGGTGGGCACTGAAAGGAGCTAAACAATGAATGTTTGTAGAGCGGGTAGTTAAGGAAGTTGATTGGTGTCTCAAGGAGGATTCAAAATCTATGTGGAATAAGATAGCGGGTGGCATGAGAAAGGTGGCTAAGGAGGTATTGGGTGAGTCTAAAGGCGGTGCACCGCTAGGTAAGGATACATCGTGGTGGAACGAGGATGTCAAATTAGCTATTAAGGTTAAAAGAGAGTGTTATAGAAATCTAAGTAAAAGTCGTGATAATGAGAATTTGGAGAAGTATATGATAGCAAAGAAGAAAGCTAAAAAAGTAGTTTGGAACGCGAGGGATAAGGTATATAAGGAGGTTTATGACAAGTTGGATACCAAAGAGGGTGAGAAGGATATTTATAGGCTTGCAAAGATGAGAGATAGGAAAACGAGGGATCTGGGTATGGTTAGATGTATCAAAGATGAAACGCAAAGGGTTTTAGTCAAAGATGAGGAGATTAAGGAGAGATGGAAAGATTATTTTGATAAGCTATTTAATGAAAGTCATGCTCAGGATCTTGGAGACTTTTCAATTCCTTTTCATGAGATGAATCGTGACTTCATGTGCAAGATTCAAAAGAAAGAAATTGCAGCGGCTTTGAAGAAAATGAAATCAAGAAGGGCAGTTGGCCCAGATGGTATACCTATCGAGGCTTGGAAATGCTTGGGAGAGAAAGATTTAGAATGGTTGACAAATCTTTTTAACAAGATTTGGCGGACAAATAAGATGCCTAATGAGTGGAGGAAGAGTACTTTGGTGCCTCTATATAAGAATAAGGGTGATATACAAGATTGCACAAACTATCGTGGTATAAAATTCATGAGTCATACTATGAAACTTTGGGAGAGGGTGATTGAGTCTAGGTTGAGGAAGATTGTCATGATATAGGAGAATCAATTTGGTTTTATGCCTGGAAGATCAACTATGGAAGCTATACATCTTCTTAGACAACTTATTGAGAGAAATAGAGAGAGGAACAAATATTTGCATATGGTTTTTATTGATTTGGAGAAGGCTTATGATAGAGTACCTAGGGACGTTCTCTGGTGGACAATAATGAAGAAAGGTGTTTCTCTCAAGTACATTAGTATAATTAAAGATATGTATGAAGGAGTAGTAACCAATGTCCGCACTTGTGGAGGGGTGACAACCAATTTTCCTATAACGATTGGGTTACATCAAGGATCTGCTTTAAGCCCTTTCCTATTTGCTATAGTGATGGATGAGCTTACGAGATCAATTCAAGAAAATGTGTCGTGGTGTATGTTGTTTGCTGATGATATTGTTTTGATTGATGAGTCTAGAGCTGGGGTTAATGCTAAGTTAGAACTATGGAGACAGACATTGGAAGCAAGAGGTTTTAAGTTGAGTAAGAGTAAGACAATACATGGAATGTCGATTTAGTAAGCAACAAAGTAGTGATGGGAGTGTAGTGAAGCTTGGTGAGCACGAAATATCGGTGGATGATTCTTTCAAATATTTGGGATCTATCATTCAAAAGTATGGAGAAATTGATGGAGATGTAAATCATAGGATAAAGGTTGGTGGATGAAATGGAAGAGTGCAACTGGAGTATTGTGTGATCGTAGAATGCCATTGCGGTTGAAGGGAAAGTTTTATAGGATGACTATTAGGCCCGCTTTACTATATAGTACGGAATGTTGGGCTGCCAAGAGACATCATATTCAAAAAATGAGTGTAGCTGAGATGCGTATGCTGAGATGGATGTGTGGAAATACAATAAAAGATAAGATTCGGAACGAGGAGATACGTAAGAAGGTAGGCATTGCACCCATTGAAAATAAGATGAGAGAGAATCGTTTACGGTGGTTTGGACATATTCGACGAAGGCCTAATGATGCTTCAGTTAGAAGGATGGAGAAATGGGAAAATATATTAGTTAAAAGAGGTCGGGGTAGGCCTAGGAAGACATAGATGGAGGTGATAAGAAAGGATATGAATGCTTTGAACCTCACCGAGGACATGGCATTGGATAGAAATGAATGGAGGAGAAGGATTCATGTGGAAGACCCATAATGATTTTCTTTGTTGGTTCATATCGCCGACCCCAATTGTTTTGGGATGAAGGCGTAGTTGTTGTTGTTGTTGTTGATGAAAGTGCCATAGGTTCTAATGAAAAGGATTTCTTAGAGGACTTGTAGGATTGCATCCAAAGTCTTTCCAGTAATGGATGAAAAGTAAATAGTGTTCTCATACCACATCTTTCTTCATTTAGCAGCATACGCATTGCATTTGCAAGAACACTTGCATTTGCAGGAACACTTGCATTTTTCCCTTTTAGCAACACCCTTGCATCTTCCATTTTAATGCACCTTCAGCACTTATTTAGCCTGGTAGTACTTGCATCCGCAACACATCATTCAACCACATTATTGTGTGTTGCAAGTCACCCAATTGCACTATTGTGTGTTACAGTTCAATTGCGTTGTTGTGTGCATATTAATCATGAGCATATCTTTCACCTGCACAGTATAGTAAATTAAATTAGCTACTTACTTACACATCACACACTTAGGCACATTGTTCACCTGCATTGGTTCACATTAGTTAGGCATATTCACATTCATCTTTGATATACTATTTTACCTGCACCTTAGTTAGGCACATTACTTACCTGCATTCCCTGCATATTATTTCAATTCATACATTAGTTTAATACATATTGATGACACTCACCTGCAGATAAGCATATCACTCAGCACTTAGTTTAATCACCTACATATTAGTTAGTCATTTGCAGATGAATTTTGCATATGCATTCCGTCCAATGTATATATTTCAACAACATTTTGCATATGCATTTAGTTCAGCTATGCATTTACATATCATTATGCATTTCTTCATAAGCATCATACTTAGGTAGATGCATATGCATTCTTTCATTAGCATAAGCACCGTACCTAGGCAGATGCATATGCATTCTTTCATTAGCATGAGCATCATACTTAGGTAGATGCATATGCATTCCTTCATTTAGAATAAGCATTGCACTTAGGCAAATGCATATGCATTTCTTCATTAGCATAAGCATTGCACCTAGGCAAATGCATATGCATTTCATTCATGCATTAGGCATCGTATCTTCATTAGCATATGCATTTCCATTATAGCTTAGGCATAACCATATGCATGTTAGTTTTGACATGATATTTTCAATTTCTTTTCTATATTTTGCATTTTTGTTGCCTTGTGTTATCTTGTGTTTGCAGGGAAGCCTGGAAGATGCTGATTTCTTTTCCTAGATTAAGAATTTCAATATTCAATTGTAATAATTTCATATTAATAAGAATTTCTATTTTTCTGTTTAGAATAAAATATATGAGCATATAGTTGCATTTTAAATTCTCATAATTACCTGTGGCATTTTCTTTTATTTTATTCTTCAAAAAGCACTATAGAAAAACACGAATGACACATGCAGCATTCTAATAAGAGGTAAATAACCCTAAGTAAATGATTTGCATTTATGGCTATAGTCAAAATGTGAACAATACTTAGAATTTTTATCTTTTATGGAATAAAATTTGACATACACTGATCATGCATATAATTCAGGGTTATTTTATATAAAAAATATGCATGATTTTATAAAATAATGTTTCAAAAACCCAATTTTATGTTAGTTTTCGAGTAAATGTGCTAAAATAATTTAAAAATAGAAAATGCATGAAAAATAGTTTTATTTTACATTTTTATGCCTATTTTAGTTTTTGTTATAAGTCATAGTAGTTTAGTTTTAGTTTTTATTAAAAATAAAAATTAAAAAATTAAAAATGGAGAAAAATAGTTTTATATTCATTTTAAGTGTTCGTTTTTTTTAGAAAAGAAAAAAATTTATATAGTTAGATTAGTTTTTGAGTTTCTTTATAAATAAAGAGTTTTGTTTTTTTTTTAACTTTTGAAAATTTTCATAATAAACCGATTTATACGGTTTTCTTTACTTTTAAAAATGAAAAAAAATATATAATAATAAAAACAAACCATTACATGGTTTGTAATTTTTGAAAATTGAAAAAAAAAAACTGAAAAAAATAACACAAACCGGCTTGAACCGGTTTGCATTTCTGAAAACTGAAAATATAATAAGTAAACCGGTTCCAGCCGGTTTGGATTTTTTTAAAACAAACAGCAAACCGGTTCAAAAATCGGTTTGCTTGTTTTTAAAACCCAGAAAAAACGAAAAGGGGGGGTCTTCCCCTGTGCGCCAGATTCTTCTTTTTCCCCTCTTTTCCCTCTCTTTCTTCCCTCTACCACCGACCATTCTACCCTCCTTCTTCCTCTTCTCCCTAGTTTTCTGTTAGTTCACGCCGGTGGAGGTCTTGCAGTCGGATGAAGGCATACAAGAGGAGGCCGACTTCTTTTCTAATCCTTCCAGGTGATTCACGGTAAGTCATCCGATCTTCTTCTACTTCTTCTTCTTCTTCCTCTTCTTCTTCCCCTAATCTGCATCTTCTTTTTCTTCTTCTTCCTCTGCATCTTCTTCTCTCTTCCTAATCTTCTTTTCTTAAATTTTTTTTTTTCTACTTCATTTGTAATTACAGTAGTCGATCAGTTTCATAAAATCAAAATAGAAAAAAAAAATGAAAAAAAATTCTGTTAGAGTAATTGTTGTTTGATTCTAAATTTCATTTTGTTCTTAATTCTGCATTTTGCAATTGAGTTTTAAAATCAGCATCAACATTATCATAATATCAAATGGTGAAATCGGATTGAATGATCGAGCATTGAATTTTTTTTTCTTTCGGCAATCTGTGTGGAGATTAATCGATCATCTGATCGATTATCATAGTTTTATCATATTAATCCGTTGATATTGTTCCAGCTACAGAGGCTAATTTTTGAAAACATTTGTTCTGAAAGCTAAATTTGTATTTGAGAATAAGTTGATTATCAATTGCATATGGTTGATAAACATGTGTTCCGGCGATGATAAATTTTCCGGCAATGATCTGGAGATTCTGGTAATAATCTGATGATCGGATTATTGCTTGCTTGGGTGAAGAAACATTCTGATCACTTGTTCTACTGAGCATCGGTAGTGAATGGAGTTCTGATCCATGACTGAGATTCCGGCAATTATTATGTCCATCTTGATCTGTCGGCACCTCATTTTTGCCGTGAAATTGTAATCTAGCAACAACAGTTCGTTTATGTGTTAATGTGTTGTGGATCGGTATAACCGGATAGCTGGATCCAGTTTAAGGGCCTAAACTACTATCTCTATTGTTGTTAATGATTTCTGAATTTCTGGTGTAATTTCCAGCTGATTGGATTAATGTTAGCAATGATTTTTAGAGGATTTTCATATTTTTCAATGATTGTTACTTACTGATTTTTACTGAATTCCATTGTTGATTTTTAATGAGCTTCATTGCATGTGTTCATTAAGTATTAGCTGGAGCAAAATTTGAGTTTCATTAAGAATTGTTGAGAATTGGTTGTTGATGTTTCATCTTAAAGATGAGTAATTCATTAGCTTGTAATTGTTTAGTTTAATATAACAATAGTTAATTGTTAGTTCATTAATAATTAGTAATTAGATTAATCAATTAGTTAATAGTAGATTTGATTACCATCTTTTGTAATAGTTAGCATTTTATTTCATGTCAATTAGTAGTTAGTAATCGTTTTTTTTACTTAGGGGTGTCATTTAGATTTTATAATTCTTGTAGTATAGTTTTATTCTTTTATCGTGTACTGCTCGTGTCTTTTGAATTGTGCAGGATAGCACGGGATTGGAGCGGAAGTGATTACGTGACACGAAGTACGAACAATAAAGCTTCTTTTTTACATTTTAGTTTAGAATTAGGAATTTAATTGGGTTTGTAAATATTGCACTTTACGCCCTCTGCGAAGGGTATTCATTTGTTGTAATAGTTAGTTGTTTTACTCTTCTTAAACATTTTACATTTCAAATAATTCGGCAATAAAGATTAGTTTAGATTTGTGTACTTGAATACGATATATTCTCGTTCCCTGAGTTCGACCCGGTCTCATCCACTAGTGAGAACCGGTTTTTATTATTTGATGTCTGGTTTTCACATGTTTTACATTTAAAAATCTTTTCAAAATTACAACGATTTAAAAGAAGACATCAAATTTTTGGCACCGTTGCCGGGGAACGGCGTAATATTAGTATTCACTTTATTGCCTAGTGTTTGTGTTGCATGTAGGTTTAGAACCAAGTATGTGCATATCTTAGAGACGAGCTTATTTTTCTGCACAGCCCACCTACTAGGAACTCCTTAGAGGTGACTGTGTAAGATTGGTACCGTACACATAGTTTTTATATTTCTTTGCATAATCTCTATTATGTGTAACTGCGTGGTGTTTGTTTAGTTTTTGTTGTTTTTAGTTTACTCGCTTTGTGGTTTGCGTGGTTTGGCCGCTTAGTGCGTTATTTAGGTAGAAAACCCAAAATTAGGACAAGTGTTACATCGGTCTACTTCAAGGTGTATGCACAGGCAACGATCACTCGACCCGAGCTAATTGAGTCCCGAGTTTCTTGTTAGGAGAACTCCTCATCTTATCACCATGGCTGAAAATCGGTCGTTGTTCCGTACCCTTAAGGAGTACTTCATGCCCACCATATACACTCCCACCTCCTGCATCACGAGACCTGATGTAGGAGCCAATCAATTTGAAATAAAGGCCAGTATCATTCAAATGTTACCATCATTTCATGGCCTAAGCAACGAAGACCCATATAGTCATATTAATGATTTTCTGGAGATCTGCTCGACAGTGCGGATCAACAACTTTGGAGATGACGCATTGAGGTTGACGTTGTTTCTGTTCTCTCTCAAAGATAAAGCTAAACATTGGCTAAAGGCTCTCGATACGGTTCAGATTACCACTTGGGAAGGAATGCAACGCGAATTTCTTAAAAAGTACTTCCCAATTGGTAAGACGAATCAGTTTCGTAAAGCCATAATCAGTTTCTCGCAGATTGAGGGAGAACAATTCTACGAGACTTGGGAGAGGATGAAAGATCTTCTCCGCAAGTGTCCCCACCACCAGGTGCCTCATTGGCAACTGGTGCAGTATTTTTACGATGGTCTGACCGAGAAGGACAGGCAAATAGTGGATTCATCATGTGGGGGCACTTTTATGCTAAAAAGTGAGGATGAAGCGTGGTCGCTTTTTGAGACATTGAGCGAAAATTCGATGCACCATGCGACAACTTCACGGTTCGATAGGGCTGCACCTGCACAGGATAGTACTAAGAAGGCAGGTATTTTTGAAATAGGGATAAACCTTGAGTTAAGCAACAAGGTAGACCAACTGTCCCAGAAATTAGATCAGTTTTTGTTGGGTCCCTCTCCTGTCATGCAGGTGTGCGCGTTGTGTGCGAGTCCTGCACACCATATTTTACAGTGCCCAGTTGCGCCACAGTATCCTGAGTTTGTCCAAGAGCAAGCTCAGATGGCTCAAAACTTCGCTAGGCCCGCACCCAATCCATTTTCCAACACTTATAATCCGGGCTGGCGAAACCATCCCAATTTTTCATGGCGCAACTCACAGATCCAACCCCCTAACCCTTCCCAGAGTCAACCCAGTCAAGGCGGTTATGCGCCTGGATTTCAGAGATCCAGTTATCCCCCAGCCCAACCTGTTTATACTCATCCCCAGTCTCATGAGCCTTCGCATAGTCAGTCCTTCGAGGACAAGATGCTACAAGCATTTTCTGATATTAAAGCGAATTTGAGCTCGCATAATCAGTCTATTTCAAAATTAGAGACTCAAATGGGGCAGCTCGCCGAGGCGCTTAGCAGGCGAAGTGAGGGGACACTGCCTAGCCAGCCTATTGTCAACCCTAAGGGAAAGGAACCCATGCGTAGCTTGCATATGACCAATGCACATAAAGAGCAAGCTCAAGTTGTAACCCTTAGGAGTGGGAAGCAGTACCAAGCGAGGGAGGCTGCAGAAGAAAGAGAGAAGATAAGTGAGAAGCAGTCTGTCCCTAAGGTTTTACCTCAGGAAAGCGAGAAGGTTCTTCCATCGAAGCCTTCACCATCCTACATTTCTAAAGCCCCCTTTCCTGAGGCGTTAGAAAGGCCGAGAGCATTAGGTAAGGCTGGAGTGAACATGCAAGAGATGCTTGAGATATTCAAGCACGTTCAGATAAACCTCCCCTTACTAGATGCCATCCAACAAGTACCTGCATATGCAAAGTTCCTCAAAGAACTTTGTACGCAGAAAAGGAAGTCGATGTCCCATGTGCAGAAAAAGATTTATTTAACCGGGCAGGTGAGCGCAGTATTGCAACATCAAACCCCACCTAAGCTCAAGGACCCAGGGACTCCTATCATCTCATGTGTCATAGGAAGCATCACTGTTGGGCGTGCATTGCTCGACCTTGGGGCAAGTGTTAACATCTTGCCGGGTTTCTTTTATGACCAATTTGGATTGAAAGAGATAAAACCTACACCTATGACTCTTCAGCTCGCAGATAGATCTATCAAGGTCCCAAGAGGGATACTTGAAGATGTTTTAGTCAAGGTGGAGGATTGTTATTTCCCTGTCGACTTCGTGATATTAGATATGGAGGGAGTTGATAGCCCACAGCAGACTCCTATTATTCTCGGTCGCCCCTTCCTAGCTACCGCCAATGCGTGCATCAATTGCCGCACTGGTGCGATGGATGTGCCATTCGGAAATAGGAAGATGCGGCTGAACATTTTTCGTGCTGCTATGGGGCCTGCGGTTGAGGAGGCTTCTTTCGAGGTTGATGTCATTCAAGACCTCGTAGAAGCAGAATATGCTTGGTTATTGAGTGATCCACCTCTTGAGCAGGATAAGGAATCACTAGAAGAGGATCACCTAGAATTACTTGAGAATCAGATAGGTGATTTGAATTGGATCGGGCACTTCGAGCCATTCAGAGGTAGACAGGATGGGAACACACTGCGCAGTGTCACAGATGACACTATTTTTCATAGAGAGCCCGATTGAGCCTGACTTCATGTCCATTGATCTCATGGACGATGAAGGATTTTTTCGAGGATCCGTCTGGCTGGGGACGTGAAACTTAGCACTTTATGGGAGGCAACCCATATCTTGTATATTATTAGGTTTGCTTAGAATTTATAGATTTTATTTTGTTTTTACTTTTTCATGAGTTTTTCATGTTCTTTTTGTTGCATTCTATGAGTTTCATGTTTTGTCATGTATACATTGCATTCATTACATTCATAGAACGTGTATTTTTAATTCATGTCAGGTCATTCTACTCTTTTCCCTCATTTATTTCTCTCATGTGCATTCACGTAGTTTCATATAAGCATGGGGGAGTGCCACTGGGACAGTGTCATTCAAGCATGGGGGAGGGTGTAGAGTGCACACATTGATATTTCTGTTTACGTTCTTGCACATGTTTACACATTTCTCATGAAAAGTAGATTTTTAAAGAAAGAGTTTGAACTTATATGAATGTTATTTCAAATCTGATGTTTTTAGAGGGTTTTTAAGCCCCACGAAATTTTTTTCTGACAAAGATCTAAAAATTATGGTTGTTTATGTGGATTTCAAAGAAATGATGATAGATACATGTTAGAATTTATTTTGAATCATAAATATGAATATGCACAGTTCCATTTTTGAAAAACTAAGCAAATGAACAAAAGCAAAAAAAATGAGCTCAAAAGAGAAAAAAATAGCATGTGTTGGGTTGTTTGGATAATTCCACAATCCTTAGTAAATGGAATTTAAATGTAAGTTGAAACTTTTAATTCCATTTCGAAAAGGAGAGTGGAAAACTTCGTGATCCTAAGTAACTGAGAACAGATACAAGTTGAAATGTTTGACTCTCACGTTATAAAGGTGAATGAAGGAAGTCACTTTTATGTCTTAGTTGATATCTTTTGGTATGTATTGAAAAAGTATAGAAGATATTGACATTGCACAAGGCATAAAAGCAGGCTACACGCAAGCTATAAGAGAAGAATAAGTGCGCAAAAAGAAAAAGAGTAAAAAAATGAAAAAAAAAGAGAGAAAAGAGCTTAAAAAAAAAAAAAGTTCAGTGCTTAGAAGTAATTGAGAAAACCTGTGCAGAAGACATATGAGTGAGGATAAGTAAATAATAATATGTTTTTATTGGATTTTCTAAGAATAAAACATAAATAATTATGATATTTAGAAAAGTGAAAGAAATTCTTTTTCTGTGGTGGTATATAAAAGACTCTAATTATGTTTGATTTTTTTTGTAACATGAAATATTTGTGAAAACAAAGTCTTTAATTACCTACTGCTTATGAGGATGTGTAATATTTTGCATACATGACAGAGATGTTTGTGGGTAGCATCACTGCAAACCCTCACGAGACCTTACTCGTCCACTGGGGTAACCCAGGGGTTGAAAGGGCTTGTTGCATGAGCTAAATGCAACTGTGATTCCTACGAAAGTGAGTTAGGTGATAGTTTGATTTCTTGCATTTTTCTAGTTTGCTCGAGGACTAGCAAAACATAAGCATGGGGGGGGTATTTGATCATGCATATAATTCAGAGTTATTTTATATAAAAAATATGCATGATTTTATAAAATAATGTTTCAAAAACCTAATTTTATGTTAGTTTTTGAGTAAATGTGCTAAAATGATTTAAAAATAGAAAATGCATGAAAAATAGTTTTATTTTACAATTTTATGCCTATTTTAGTTTTTGTTATAAGTCATAGTAGTTTAGTTTTAGTTTTTATTAAAAATAAAAATAAAAAATAAAAAATGGAGAAAATAGTTTTATATTCATTTTAAGTGTTTGTTTTTTTTAGAAAAGAAAATATATATATATAGTTAGATTAGTTTTTGAGTTTCTTTATAAATAAGGAGTTTTGTTTTTTTTTTAACTTTTGAAAATTTTCATAATAAACCGATTCATACAGTTTTCTTTACTTTTAAAAATGAAAAAAAATATATAATAATAAAAACAAACCATTACATGGTTTGTAATTTTTGAAAATTGAAAAAAAAAACTGAAAAAAAATAACACAAACCGGCTTGAACCGGTTTGCATTTCTGAAAACTGAAAATATAATAAGTAAATCGGTTCCAGCCGGTTTGGATTTTTTTAAAACAAACAGCAAACCGGTTCAAAAACCGGTTTGCTTGTTTTTAAAACCCAGAAAAAACGAAAAGGGGGGGGGGTCTTCCCCTGTGCGCCAGATTCTTCTTTTTCCCCTCTTTTCCCTCTCTTTCTTCCCTCTACCACCGGCCATTCTCCCCTCCTTCTTCCTCTTCTCCCTAGTTTTTTGTTAGTTCACGCCAGTGGAGGTCTTGCAGTCGGATGAAGGCATACAGGAGGAGGCCGACTTCTTTTCTAATCCTTCCAGGTGATTCACGGTAAGTCATCCGATCTTCTTCTACTTCTACTTCTTCTTCTTCTTCCTCTTCTTCTTCCCCTAATTTGCATCTTCTTTTTCTTCTTCTTCCTCTGCATCTTCTTCTCTCTTCCTAATCTTCTTTTCTTAAATTTTTTTTTTCTACTTCATTTGTAATTACAGTAGTCGATCAGTTTCATAAAATCAAAATAGAAAAAAAAAAGGAAAAAAATTTTGTTAGAGTAATTGTTGTTTGATTCTAAATTTCATTTTGTTCTTAATTCTGCATTTTGCAATTGAGTTTTAAAATCATCATCAACATTATCATAATATCAAATGGTGAAATCGGATTGAATGATCGAGCATTGAATTTTTTTTTCTTTCGGCAATCTGTGTGGAGATTAATCGATCATCTGATCGATTATCATAGTTTTATCATATTAATCCATTGATATTGTTCCAGCTACAGAGGCTAATTTTTTAAAACATTTGTTCTGAAAGCTAAATTTGTATTTGAGAATAAGTTGATTATCAATTGCATATGATTGATAAACATGTGTTCCGGCGATGATAAATTTTCCGGCAATGATCTGGAGATTCTGGTAATAATCTGATGATCGGATTATTGCTTGCTTGGGTGAAGAAACATTCTGATCACTTGTTCTACTGAGCATCGGTAGTGAATGGAGTTCTGATCCATGACTGAGATTCCAGCAATTATTATGTCCATCTTGATCTGTCGGCACCTCATTTTTGCCGTGAAATTGTAATCTGGCAACAACAGTTCGTTTATGTGTTAATTTGTTGTGGATCGGTATAACCGGATAGCTGGATCCAGTTTAAGGGCCTAAACTACTATCTCTATTGCTGTTAATGATTTCTGAATTTCTGGTGTAATTTCCAGCTGATTGGATTAATGTTAGCAATGATTGTTACTTACTGAGCAATGATTCTGGTGTAAATGCATTTTCCTCTTTTATCAGAATTAAGAGTAAAGATTAAATCAAGATATGTTTGTGGCCATAGTCATAAATATATCAAAATTTAATCTTGCTTTAAATTCTATAAAAGCGCAAAATCTATTTTAATCTTTCTTGGAATTTCAATAAAGATTAAATTAAAATATGTTTGTGACCATAGTTATGAATATATTAAAATTTAATTGTATTTTAATTCTATTAAAGAATGAAATTTGCTTTTAAAATTCCTATTTTAAACAAATTCTTTCAATGCATTCTTCATTTTGCATCATTATTTGCCATCTTTCCAAATTATCTCAAATCATTTTCGAAATTCCAAGTGATTTTGAAATGAATTTTCAGAAATATAGTTTTCATTTATAAGATTAAAAATCATTTTTTTTAACTTCCCTTTTATAAATGCAGATTTACCTTTTATTCCTCGACTCCATTCAGTTTTAAATCTTATTTCAAAATTCTAGTTTTTAATTCTTATTTCTGAACTTCACATTTTTGAATTTCATATTTTGACTTTGAATTTCATTTCAATTTCAAATATTCAATTCTTTACTTCTTTTTCAAAAATTCAAATTTTGAATTCTATCTTCCATCTCAAATTCAATTCTGAATTTTCATTTCAATTTAATTCTTAATCAAAGTTTGAGATTCACTTTGGAATTCCAAATTCAGTCTTTTATCACTCTTTTCCAAATTCATTTTCGACTTCAAACATTCATTTCCAACTTAGATTTAAGATTCCAAATGTTGACCTCTGAATTTTCACAAGTTTATTTCAAACTTGCAATTTCAACTTTTGATTTCAGTTTCAAAACTTCAAATTTCTAATTTCCTTTTCAATCTCAAAAATCACCTCAAACCCAAGTTTTTGGATTCAAATTATTCAAATTGCAATCTTCTTCAAATCAAGTTCAATTTCTGAACCATTTCCTAAAAAATATTTTCAAACCTAATTTCAAAATCACTTGGAAAATCCAGGTTTCTGAAATATTTTTAAGAAAAGCATACACATTTCTCAAAGTTCAAAAATTCATAGCACAAGCATGATTCCATGTGTATTTAGGATTTCAGAATAATCGCTCAAACAAATTTAGGCAAAGCAAAAGGCATGAATTCGAGCCTTGGTTGAATTACCCCTGGTAAAGGTGCCAGGAACGGTTGAACCTCGTACCGATGAGTGAATCATGTCTCTCCATTTTCCCGCAAAATTTTAAAACGAAGGCAAATAAATTTCAAAACATCTTTTTCAAAAGGTCAAATGAGACCTTGCAAAGGGTTTCTCTTCTCCTCTTTCTTTTTCCCCTCAAAAAGAAAAGGAAGAAAGGAAGAAAGAGAAAAAATTTGTAACAATCACACATATTAAATCCTCATTTAAATAAAAAAATATTGTTTTTACATCGAGACCATTAGAGCTTCAACATATAGATCTCTTTGGTCCAACTAGGACTAGTAGTCTTGGTGGAAAAATCTTTGGTTTTGTAATTGTGGATGATTTTTCTTGTTTCACTTGAGTTATTCTTCTTGCTAACAAAGTTGATATATCAAATGAGTTTATTAATTTTTGTAAGCATACTCAATTAGAAAATGGTTATTCAATATACATTAAAAGTGATTATGGTATAGAATTTGAAAATTTGGAGTTTTCAAAATTTTGTGATGAGAATGAATTCTTTCATAACTTTTTGGTACCTAGTACTCCTCAACAAAATAGAGTTGTTGAAAAGAGAAATAGGACCTTAGAGAAAATTACTAGAACCATGCTTTATAAAAACAATCTTTCTCGGTATTTTTGGGCCGAAGCCATAAACACATCATGCTACATCATAAATAGGGTTATGATAAAGCCTATCCTTAAAAAGACTACATATGAGCTTTACAAGGAAGGAAGCCCAATATTTTATATTTTAAACCTTTTGTTTGAAAATGTTTTATTTTGAAGAATGGTGAATATAATTTGAACAAGTTTGATGCCAAAAGTGATGAAGAGATACTCATTGTCTTCTAAGGCTTATAGAATGTTTAATAAAAGAACTCTTGTTGTTGAAGAATCAATTCATGTTGTATTTAATAAATCTAACCTCTCTCCAAATGAGAACAGTATTAATGAGGATATATGTATTTTTGAAAGCAAGGAAGATGGTGGAAACATGAACTAAGATAAAAGTGCATAAGAAAAGATAAACCTGCATTTGAAAGATTCGTAAAAGAAGAGAATCCAATACAATGATCTTTCTAAGGAATGGAGGTATGTCAAGGATCATCCAAAGGAAAATATTCTTGATAATCCAAGTGAAGGGATAAGAACCCGACTTAATTTTAATAATGTATGCAAGTTTCTCGGTTTTGTTTCTCAAATAGAATCTAAATCTCTTGAAGTAGCCCGTAGTTATGAATCTTGGATAATAGATATGCAAGAAGAACTTAATTAATTTAAAAGAAATTATGCTTGAGATTTAGTTTATATGCCTAAAGATCATCATATTATTGAGACAAAATGGATATTTGGAAACAAACTTGGTGAATCTGGCAAAATAATTAGAAATAAGGCTAAACTTATTACCCAAGGATATAGCCAAGAAGAAGAAATTGATTTTGTTGAAACATATGCACTTGTACTAGATTAGATGTAATTAGAATGCTATTAGCATTTGCATGTATATTTGACTTTAAATTATATCAAATGGATGTCAAAAATATATTTTTAAATAGATTTATTAAAGAAGAAGTTTATCTGCAACAACCCCCCAATTTTGGAGATCCTCATTTCTCAAACCACATTTTTAATTTAAAAAAAAATCTATGGTTTAAAATAAGCCCCTCATGCTTGGTATTAAAGGCTTAGTACATTTTTAATAAATCAAGGTTTTACAAAAGGTCAAGTTGATACTACTCTTTTCATAAAAAAGAATGAGCATGGCATTTTAATAGATTAAATTTATGTAGATAATATTATTTTTGGTGCTACTAATATTTTTATGCGTAAAAAAAATTCTATACTTATGCAAAGAAAATTTGAAATGAGTATGATGGGAGAATTAAACTTCTTCCTTGGATTTCATATTAAACAAAGCAAAGAAGGTATCTTTATTAGTTAAACTAAGTACACAAAGGAGATACTTAAGAAATACAGATTGCATAACTCAAAAGGAAGCTCACCTCCTATGTCTACCTCAACAAAATTAGAAAATGATGAAAAAGGTAAGCCTATTGACCCCAAACTCTATAGAGGTATGATAGGTTCATTATTGTACTTTATGGCTAGTAGACCAGACATTCTATTTAGTATGCGCTTATGTGATAGATATCAAATCAATCCTAAAGAATCTCATTTAAATGTCGTTAAGATAATATTTAGATACCTATTAGACACCTTGGACTTAGGTCTTTGGTATCCAAAAGGATATCTTTGTGAACTTATGGCTTACTCCGATGTGGATTATGCCGAATGCAAAATAGATAGAAAGAGCACAAGTGAAACATGTTATTTTTTAGTAGATGTTTGATTTCTTGGTCTTCCAAGGAGCAAGACTCTGTGGCATTGTCTACCATTGAAGTCGAGTATGTGGCTGCTAGTAGTTGTTGTGCTTAAATTTTATGGCTTATGCACCAATTATGTGATTTTGGTGTGAATTTAGATTATATTTCTCTCTATTATGAGAATACTTGTGCCATAAATCTTTAGAAAAAACCAATTCAACACTCTAGATCTAACATATTGAGGTTAGACATCACTTCATTAGAGATCATGTAAGTAAAGGTGATATAGAACTAAGGTTCATTGACACCGATAAATAATTAGCGAATATATTTACTAAATCCTTGAATGAAGAAAGACTCACCATAATTAGAAGAGAGCTTGGAATGTGCATGGTTCATGATTTTCTATGTAAATTTATGCTCTTAGATGAATATGATGCCTACTAACAATTGTGTGAATCTTTCAATGTTATGAGATTGATTTGTTTGCTAAATTATTTAAGATATATATATATATATATATATATATATATATATATATATATATATATATATATATATATATCTTTTGTCATTCTCAAAATATGCTTCGATCACATACACTCATCACTTTTAGGATTCAAGCCTACTTGAATCAACTCATGTCATCTTAAAAGTCGACCCCTTATCAATTCTGTCCTATTGAGTCTCAATTGGAAGCTCTGAGAGTCGATTCATCTATTTTAAGAGTCGACCTATCGCATGTTATGAATCAATTAGTCTCAAGAGTCAACTCACTGAAAACCTTGAGTCAACCCTTCATTGTCATTGAGTTCAGAACAAAGAGAGTCAACTCCTCTCTTTCGAGAGTCGAACCCCCTGATAAACCCTAAAATGCCTATTTAGGGTAGAGTCGACCCCAATTCTTCACTTTTGCTCCCTATTTCTCTCTCTCTCTCTCTCTCTCTCTCTCTCTCTCTCTCTCTCTCTCTCTCTCTCTCTCTCACCCAACTTGTGCCTAAGGCTTTGGCAATTCCAAACCAACACATTCCCTGTCAGGTGTGGATTCCTCATCGTCCATCGCGTGCATTTGCCCGTGTTCATTAATGGTGCAAATCCCTTGAAGAAACTGAAAATAGTGTGAAAAAGCCTTGCAGATAAGAAACACATGGCTCCTTCTTTATCCAAGAAAAGAGAGATGAGCTTAAAGGTGTCTCAGGAGACATCAAAACAAACAAGGAAAAGAAAGGTCCATTATAAAAAATCTCAGAAAATCCCTACTACTCCTTCCACATCCAACGAAAGAGAGGTCAAGTCCAAATCAAGCCAAGACACTTATGTTCCTCCATCTTCCTCCAAGCAAAAAGAAGTCAGAACAAAGGCTTCTCAAGACATATTAGCTCTCTCACCAGATTTCAACCACCGATACTTTCCAAGTAAGAATCATCAAGCTCTATTTGAACTTAAGTTTAGGAATAGGAGGGTGTTAAACAGTAAAAGGACCATTTTTACTCTAATATGAAAATGTTTGATAATGGATTCACTATGTTTGTAAAAGGGAAGCAAATAGAAGTAAATAGGGACATTTTCAATCGTATTTTTCATATGCCAAATAGGGGAATGGTAAATATGGATGACTTTGATAGGTGTGAAACTATAAGATTCATTCTGAAAATCCATCTTCATTTGGAGATGAAGTATTAAGTGATACAAAGTTTAGGGTGGATTATCGACTAATCCACTACATCATTGTCTCGATTCTGCTACTTATTAGTGGAAAACTGGGTGGAGTTTTCCTTCTTCAACTAATGTTCTTAGAAAGCATCATAAAGGGTTTGAATTCGTTCTTCAACACATGATGAAATCTTTCAAAGGTAGAGGAGGACCCTTGCCCTATGGGTCAGTTATTACTCTAATCTTGATATACAATGATGTAAATCTAAGAGAAGAAAAAGCTATACCTTTAGAAGGAAAAGATGTATATAATCAAAGTACTATGCATAGAATGGGTTACATATAGAAAAACCATAAATGAATTTTGAATGTAAGAAGATAATCAACATATGTTGAGGGAGAGGACATGCCTACTGAGACAAAGAAGAAGGTGCCTACTTCAGATGCACCTTTTACTCCTACATCAATTACCAAACCTTTATCTTCTAGGAGAACACAGACTGAGGGGGAGCATGGACATGACACCCAAAGTCAGAGGGATCAGTTGCTTCACGCTATTAGGACTGAGATCTTATTTGAATTGACTGACGTTTGGTAATTGTTAGTTGAGCAGCATGGCCACATCTTTGATCTTGAGGGTCAAATGAGGGAGTTCCAACATGAGATAAGGGGAAGCCTCACAGATATCAGAAGGGAGGAGTTTGAGAACCTCAAAATTCAGGCATCATCACAGAAGAAACATTAATAGATTCCGGATCATCTTCGCTCATTCGGAATTCCCTTTTCATCATCATGTTTCTCCTGTGTAGTTTAGGACCTTTTTTGGCTTTCGTGGCCTGTATGTGTTTACTGACATATACTGACTAATGACTATGTATTTTGTGGTCATTATGAGATATATCTATGATGGATACCTTTTTTGGATCTTTATATCTATTGTGCAATAGTTATATACAATGTTTTATATCTTTTGTGCATCACCTTTTTTATAGTGTCAAAAAGGGAAAGAGATGGTATCAAATGAAAATATATGAGCTTAATCCATATATGAAAATGAGCAATATGAAAAGAATGCAAAAATAAAATAAGAATGTTAGACTAGTTATATTTATCTTCTTATTGAATTATAACAAATTCACATTTGCATATTTTTTTCTTGCATCATTATTGGAAAGTTTTGTCATCATAAAAAATGGGGACATTGTTGAGCTCCTAGATTGATTTTGATGATTACAAAACTCTCCAAGGGTTAATATTTGAATCATAAGTATGTAGGGATTTAAGCTTAAATCATATGCCTATAAAGCTAAAAATGCAACTACAAATATCCAAAATATGTTTAAAAGAATATGTATATTTAATAGAATTAATTAGAGCAAAGTTGGCAAAGTATCTTGACTCTAGCGAGCAAGAGTCAACTCTTAAAGAAACTTCTATTCATATGAGTCGACCCAAGGAAAGACTCAAGCACATGCATGGATATTCACACTAAGAGTCGATCCTTAAGTGCATCAGAGTTGACCCTCAAAGAAATGCTATTATATCTATTCCAAGCAAATGGACCATATATAATGCATCTGTAGGCATGGTTGGCAAACTCTGCGAGTCAATTTTTCAGAAAATATTTAAATAAAATTCATGAAGCAATTACCGATAAAAATAGCATTTTTCTCATAATGTGAAACGAATCAATTCTTGCAAGCCAGTTATACTTAGGATGTTCGTCAATTCAAGAATATAAGCTCAAACACTCTAGAAGCCATAGCTTCCTACCTGATCGAAATCAAAGGATTCATGCGAGCCAACTTTCTTAGTTGCATCAATACGAAGATAATGGCCTACTTAGAAATTTTCAGAAAAAAATGCCGAAAAATCAACTTTTTTGCGGGACCCGCAAAAATATTGGTGGAACCCACAGAAATATTTCTCAGAAAAAATTCTAGAACATTCCAGGACCTTCCAGCACCTTCCAGAGAATATTCCATGGAATATTCCTTCTGGATAAGATCAAACAGTCAAATGGATAAGATCAAACAGTCAAATGGATAAGATCAAGCTGGATTTCTGAAAAATCCCAAGGGCATTTAGGTAATTGGGGTTGCTTAGCCCCTAAGCAACCTCCCCTATAAATAGAGGAGGCCCCCCTTTAGAAAAAATCGCCACCCCCCCTTTTGCTCTCTCTCTCTCCTCCTTTTCTAAACCTCCCCTACCTAGCCTAGCCCACCTTAGCCTGCCTGACCTGGTCCTAACCCACCTGACCTAGGTCTGAACCTACCTGACCTAAGTCTAAACCCAATTGACTTGACTTGAACCTGGTTTGGTTCAAAGTCAAAGTCCAAGTCCTTTTTTGTTTGAAGGTCGGAGTTGATCCTTTTTCGAAGTCGAGCCTCGTTCGAAGCGTTTGAAGCAATCGGAGTCGTTTCTTCCTCAAATTGAAGTAAGTTTGCTTCATTAATCCATCTCTCTCAAGTATTTGATTGTTTGTATATAGCATATACTTTCTGAAGTAGTGTCTTGCTTTAGTTCTTGGTTGATCCCTCTAGGACGCTTCGATGTTCACGCGCTCGCCTCGTAACTATCGTCGGATATATATATGTTCGAATGCGCAGTATATGCGTTCTTCAAAATAATATCTCACCCTAGTTCTTGGTTGAGCCCTCTAGAACACTTCGGTGTTCACTCGCTCGCCTCGTAACTATCGTTGGATACAAATCTAGGTGTATATCTGTTGATTCTGCCGATGCGTCCTATATCACACAGGCTATGTAATTTACCTTTGTCGTCGCGTCGTATGATGTCAAGGCTCCTGCTTTCTGCAATTTACGATTACTGCACTTCCGATTATGCATTTACTTACGCTATCGCGTTGAATGACGCCAAGGCTCCTGTTTTGATATATATGTAGAATATTTCGTTCAGTTACACACCCTGAACAATAGTATATGCATTTCCTTTACGCCGCCGTTGTATAAAGCACAGGCTTCTGCTTATACTACATATATGGCGCGTAAATGAGCGTTCAAATGGAGATCAACTCCAAATCGCCAATGCAATCCCCTTACCACTCCTCATTCAAGATTCTGCTTAACGAATGAAGCCTCTATTGGAAAGGCTTCGCTTTTTGGCAAAATGCTCTTTACGTAAAGACTAAGTCAATTACGTATGGCCTGGCTATGGCCTAGGGTTCCTGCAACCTAGATGGATGCCAAGTACTCACAACGGTGCGCATCCATTTCCCGAGTTAAAGCTTAGAGATTTCCCACCAAAGAGGGGAGATGCCGCTGAAATGGATAAAGGAAAACGCATGCTTTCTCTGTTAAAGAGAGGAAGTGCTGCTGAAATTCCTGAAGGTGCTAAGAATAGCTCAGAAAGAACATAGCAAGAGTGCTACCTAATTCATGGAACGCCTTCTACGATGTAGAAAGGTTCGTCACACCACTGCCGATAGAGCAGAGGAGGTGCTGACGGAATGGTTGGCAAAAGAACTGCCAAAACCAGTTAACTGGCACAACGATGCCCTTTGTTGGAACGATGTCAGAATGACTCGTCTCCCTGACACCTGCAAGAGCAACATACTTGTAAGAGTTGTTGCGCCAAAGTAGTGGTAGCGCCTTGACAAGGTCCTGAGCTTGTTGCGTAAAAATCCGCCGAGTAGCCGATCCATAGAGATCGAGTCATGTGCATGCTCATTGAGAATTATCAGACAACCAGACTCGTAAGGGCCTCTAAGCCGAAGTGTGTTGTTTCCACCGAAAGAGGTGAAGTGCTCGTCAAGGCCGAAGTGCCGAGAGCATAGTTAAGCATGCATATGAATAAAACATTTGTTCCACGGTGAAAACCGTGTGGTTGATTGGGGTCGGGTACATACTTCTCAAAGGCTGCCCTATAGGCATGCAATGTTCGTCAAGTAATTGTAAGACCGGCAGGCCCCTTTCAGAATTTCTCACCGAGGAAGACGGTGATGGAGCAACCTTGAGTGACATATATTTCACCCGAACCTGATAGAGTTCATTGATGGCTTCCGTCACTCAGAGGTATGGAGGTTGTGGTTGTCCTTAAATATCTAAGGATTGAACCCAACTACTGCAGTAGCAGAATACATTCGGATACCTAGTAAGGATCTCTTCTGGTATGTTGTACCATCCTACTAGGGGATGGGGTCAACAGGCCTATGGGGTATCTAAAATACATAGAATAATCAACCCCCAGATTGTCGCATTGTCGCCCAGATATGAGTCCCCTAAGCCCAGGGGGAGGTGCAATTATCGAAACAAAGCATTAGCTTAGGTACAGAAATACTTTGAATGTATGCGTGTATGTACGTTGTTGAGTCAGTCCTGCATAACCTTTGTGAAGGTGTCATGGTCGGTATACTACTGGATCGATTGGGAAAGAACTCCATTGATATTCGTACGACTAAGCGAAGCTCGGAGAGTTGTCCTTAGATTCGTAGGATACGGATGTGCCAAGCATAAAGGCTTGAGCTAGACATCCATTCGTGACCCTGAAGAGGTCAAAGCTAAGTCGTAAAGACTTAAGCGGTTATTCTAACTCACAGCCCTGAAGAGGCTTATGTAAAGTCATAAAGACTTGCGTGGATGTTCAACTCATAGCCCTAAGGAGGCTCTTGCGATATACGCTAAGTCTTGGAGGCTTGAGCGTTGTTATTACGAATTGCGACCCTAAGTGGTTATCGTATATACTTGAGTTGAATGGACGTATGATTGCATGCTTACCAGACCATCAGTGGTTCTGACCCAGTTTAATGGGGATTTCAGGTGTTGGACCTGCGTGGCGATATGCGAAGCATGGCGGCATCAAGTTTGAGGGTTTCTCTAGACAGGGTTATACGACTTCCTTTTATTGAACCTATAATGTGTTTCTAAGCAGTAATGTTGTAATAAACATGTGGTTTTCGATAAATGGAACACTTTGGTGGTCAATGAGTTGCTTGGCCACATACCTGCAACGTGCTTGGAGTTTTCTAAAATCGACGACTCATTATCGTCTGATTCCGCTGCTAAAAGCTTTTGTAAGTTCCGTTGCAAAGAAAAAAAAATAAATTCATAAAAATTGTAACTTAGCTTTGTTTTGGAAATCCGGGGCGTTACAGAATTGGTATCAGAGCCTGAGTCTGAGAAACCTGGTTCGAGATCCGTCTTGTCCACCATATCGCACTGTAAGTATATTTTATACTTTTTGTTCTGATCTGGGTGCATCTTGGTATAGATGGCAACTCATGACTCGAGAGGATACTGCTATCATTGCGGGATCATGCACGATGAGTGGGTATGCCCGTATGAAGTCCAAGACTGCCAGTTTTGTGGCGAGGATGTGCATTCCGCCAATGAATGCCAAAGGAAATATACCGCCGATATGGGTCGGCGGGGATCGCTTGGTCTTAGGGACGAGACCTCGCGTGTTAGTGGATCACACCATACAAGTGTTGGGAGTAGTCACACCCCCATTGACTTCAGATGAACTACCATCTCTGGTAGAATTTGACTTGAACTTCCTTGAGGGATTCAGTCAATCGCAAGGCTATCAACAGGCATCATGTACGCCTAGCTTGCACAGTCGGGATGAAGGATGCAACAACTCCTTCTATAATCCCATTATGATTTCGGATTTCTCGAATCATAGTGCTATTATATGGGGGAACGGAGCGGCTTCACAAGCGTCGAGCCTCAATAACCAAGGAGAGAGATATAACTCTTATTATCCCGTTATGATCTTGGACTCCCCGAGTCATAATGATACTGAATGGGCAAGTGGACCGACATCACTGATCTACCCACAAGATTCGCTTGAGAGTGCGGAAGTGCCGCCCAAGCCAAAACTCGTTGTGCCTGCACCAAGGCAGTGTGGAAGTAAGCGATATTTCGGGTTGTTTGGGTCAAGAAAGAAATCCAGTTCTTAGGAGAGACTGGTAATGTTTTGGAGTCAATAGACTCATGTATATAGTTTCTCAACGTCTAAAAGTTTGTCAGTGCGGCATGACGTTTTGTTTAAGGCAATGCTTGTGTAAATATGATGTATATTAAGTAAATAAAGCTTTGCTTAAGTATATACATTGAGAAACTAAAACTTGTTGCTTGTATGTGATAGATAAATGGCTCCTACGACGAGAAGAACCATGCCGAGCGAGGAGTCTCATACTCAAGGATTCCTGCTAGAAACGCTCAACAATCTGGTTACTGCCATCCGAGAAACAAGGTCAAAACCAGTCGCACATCGAAATGAGAACCTTGGGGGAATAACCTATGAAAAATTCCTCAAGCTCGATCCACCAGTCTTCGTCGGTAGAGCCGATCCTGAACTGGCAGAGAGTTGGGTCGAAGAGACAGAACGTGCCTTCCTGGTACTGGGAGTACCAGAAGAAAAGAAGACCAACTTTGGCACGTACAGGCTGAAGGACAACGCACGGAAGTGGTGGGATACCACTAAGATTATCCAGTTCTCAGAAGTTGAAGTCATTCCTTGGACTGACTTTCAGAGAGCTTTCATGGATAATTACTTCTCGTTACACTCCAGAAACAAAAAGAAAATGGAGTTTCTGGAATTGGAGCAGGGTGGCATGAGTCTGATCGACTATACCACCAAATTTCAAAATCTTGAGCGATACTGCTCCCGGTTATTTGAGACCGACCAAAAAAGGGCCGACAAGTACATCAACGGACTGCGAGAAGGGCTAAGGTCACGGGTTATCACCAGCATGCCCCAAACTTTTCAAACCGCTGTGGCAGCAGCTTCGAAAATATAAGTGGATTGGGAGCGATCAAAAGTGATCATAGCAAAAAGGCCCGTAGTTGATGGTGGGAACAAGAAGAGAACGTTCCCAAGTGGCCAGGGTTCACGACAACCCTTTCAAAAGAAAAGGTTCCAAGGTGGGAATGTTACTCAACAGGTCGTGAGGCCAAGGCAGAACATGGCTCCAAACAATCTGCAGTCCAACCCAAACTGCCCAAAATGCCATGTGAATCACGCAAGAGGACCATGTCCACGTGACACAGGTGGTTGCTTCTATTGTGGCAAGGTAGGCCACATTGCAAGACAGTGCAGAAAGAAGCTTGTTGATGAGTAAAGAAGGAATGTCGGATCTGCCAGACCCTCTCAACAAATACCACAGCGAACACAAGTCCAACGACCCCCACCTAGAGTAGAACAAAGGCCTGCTGCGGGTCGTGTATACGTTGTAACGACTGAACAAGTCGAAACCGGTGACCTCATTGAAGGCATCATACCTGTTAATGGACATGCAGCTTACGTCTTGTTTGATTGTGGTACTACTCATACATTTATCTCCGATGATTTCACCGAACAACTCCACGCTTCGGTGCAACCGGTGGATAAAATGATCGAAGTATACAACCTGTTGGGTTCACGCACCAAATGTATCCATTGCATCAAGAATTTAGATATAGAGATAGTTGGGCAACATTTGCCTACCGATGCCATCCTAATCGATATGGTACAGTACGATGTCATTCTGGGAATAAATTGGTTAGCCCAGAACCATGCCAGGATCTTATGCCGAGAGGGCAGGGTGATTCTATCACGACCGGGAATGCCTAAGATAGAATACCGGATATCCAAGCCAGTTCCACAAAAGCGGCTTATATCAGCTCTTAAGGTACATAAATACCTTGGAAAGGGTTGTGTAGCCTTCCTACTTAGCTTTTCAGCGGAAGGCTCAAATATCAAATCCCTTGAGAGTTTGGAAGTGGTTCAGGAGTTTCTCGAAGTGTTTCCTGAGGAATTGCCAGGACTTCCACCACTTCATGAGGTTGAATTTGGAATTCAATCCTTATCTAGGACTGTGCCAATATCCAAAGCCCCTTATCGTATGGCACCAGTTGAACTCAGTGAGTTGAAGTGCCAGTTGGAAGAACTGATGGAACAAGGGTTCATCCGACCAAGTATGTCACCATGGGAAGCCCCGGTGCTGTTTGTAAAGAAGAAGGATGGATCCCTTCGGTTATGCATCGATTATCGGATGCTTAACCAGACAACCATTAAAAATAAGTATATGTTGCCTCGGATTGAGGACTTATTCGATCAGCTCAGAACAGCGAGAGTGTTCTCCAAGATTGACCTCAGGTCTGGGTACCATCAGCTCAGAGTTAAGGAAGAGGATATACCTAAGACTGCCTTTAGAACGAGATATGGCCATTATGAGTTCGTAGTAATGCCTTTTGGACTCACTAATGCATCTGATGTCTTTATGGACCTGATGAACCGAGTGTTCAAGCCATACTTGGACACTTTTGTCATTGTCTTCATCGATGACATTCTCGTATATTCAGAAAATAAGGAACAACACAAAGAGCACTTGAGAATCGTCTTGAAAACCCTTCAAGATAATCAGCTATATGCCAAGTTTTCAAAATGTGAATTCTGGTTAGACAAAGTGATGTTCCTTGGCCATGTGATCTCAAAAGATGGAATCGCAGTAGATCCTGCGAAGGTCGAAGCTGTGATAGACTGGAAGCAGCCTGAAAATATCACTGAGGTCCGCAGCTTTCTTGGACTTGCCGGATATTATTAGAAGTTCATACAAGACTTCTCCTGAATCGCCGTACCGATGACGAAATTGTTGAAAAAGGGAGTCAAGTTCGAATGGACTGACCAGTGTAAGGAGTGCTTCGAGGTTCTCAAACAGAGGCTTACCACTGCCCCTGTCCTTACCTTACCTTCTGGTCAGGCAGGCTTCGTTTCTTATATCGATGCCTCGAGAACAGGTCTAGGTTGTGTGTTGATGCAACACGGCAAAGTGATCGCCTACGTGTCACGACAGTTGAGAATTCATGAGAAAAATTACCCAACCTACGATCTTGAGCTTGCCGCGGTGGTGTTCGCCCTTAAAATCTGGCGACACTACCTATATGGAGAGAAATTTGAGGTCATGTCGGACCATAAAAGCCTAAAATACCTCTTTTCTTAAAAGGAACTCAATATGCGGCAACGGCGATGGCTGGAATTCCTCAAAGACTATGAATTCACGCTTTTCTATCACCCTGGAAAGGCGAATGTCGTAGCAGATGCCCTTAGTCGCAAGACTGTTGGCACTCTGGCCAGCTTAACCGGACAATGGAAGTTGATGGAGGATTTCGTCAACTGAAAGTCATTCCTGGCTGATACAGGCATAATACGATTGTCAAGCCTGACAATACAACCTGAAATCATGCATCGGATCGTAGCCGAACAATTGAAAGATCCCCAGTACATGGAGCTAAAAACTCGTGCTGAAAAGAATGATACCTTCTTCCATTTGAAAGAAGATGGGAGAATATGGATGGAAGAAAGGATTTGGGTTCCAAATAACCCTGAGCTCAAAGAGGAAGTACTCCAGGAAGCTCATAGTAGCAAGTACACTATCCACTCTGGAGGTACCAAAATGTTCAGAGACTTGTAGAGAAAGTACTGGTGGAGGGGAATGAAAAGGGACGTGGCTACGTTTGTCTCGAAGTGTTTGATTTGCCAGCAAGTTAAGATCGAACACCAACGACCTAACGGAAAGATGCAACGAATCGAGATTTCGGAATGGAAATGGGAAGGCATTACGATGGATTTCATCGTTGGATTGCCTCGATCCAAGAGACAACATGATTCCATATGGGTGATTGTGGATAGACTCACCAAGTCTGCTCACTTTCTGTCAATCAACACCAGATATTCAACAGAAAGATTGTCGGGAAATCGTCAGACTCCACGGAGTGCCGACCACGATCATATCTGATCGTGACCCGAAGTTCACCTCCCACTTCTGGGAGCAGCTACAGAGAGCCCTGGGGACAAAACTCAAGTTCAGTACAGCGTTCCATCCCCAAACAGATGGGCAATCTGAGCGGACCATACAGACTCTCGAAGATATGTTGAGGGCCTGTATGCTGGAATGGAAAGGTGATTGGGACTCCCATCTAGCGTTGGCTGAATTTGCTTATAATAATAGCCACCATGCTAGTATTGGGATGGCACCATATGAAGCCCTGTATGGACGACCCTGCCGATCACCAATCCATTGAGGCGAAGTGGGTGAGCGAACCTTGGACTCGCCCATTGTCTTGCAGCATTACACTAAGCAGGTCCACATGATCAGAAAGAAGCTACTGACTGCTCAGAGTCGACAGAAAAGCTATGCCGATCAGCGGCGTAGGAAACTCACTTTTGCGATTGGAGACAAGGTCTTCGTCAAAGTCTCTCCAACCAAAAGTGTTTTCCGTTTTAGAAAGAAGGGGAAACTCAGCCCCAGATTTGTTGGTCCCTTCGAGGTTTTGAGCCGGATAGGAGAGACCGCCTACAGAGTAGCATTGCCACCGCAGTATACGCAGATACACAACGTATTTCACGTGTCAATGCTTAGAAAATATGTTCACGACCCTTCCCACGTCATCCAACATGAAGATATTGACATCCGGGAAGATATGACTGTGGAAGAAAGACCTGTTGAGATCGTGGACCGTCGGGAACAAGTGCTTAGGTCGAAGGTCATTCCACTTGTTAAAGTGAGATGGCAATATCACGGAGTCGATGATTGCACTTGGAAGCCTGAATTGGATATGCGGGATAAATATCCTAAACTCTTCACTTTGTACTCTTAGCTGAATTTCGCGGACGAAATTCTTTTAAGGGGGTAATGATGTAAGACCCGCAATTTTTCAGAAAATATCTAAATAAAATTCATGAGGTAATTACCGATAAAAATAGCATTTTTCTCATAATGCGAAACGAATCAATTCCTGCGAGCCGGTTATACTTAGGATGTTCGTCAAATCACGAATATATGCTCAAACACTCTGAAAGTCATAACTTCCTACCTGATCGAAATCAAAGGGATTCCTGCGAGCCAACTTTCTTAGTTGCATCAATACAAAGATAATGGCCTACTTAGAAATTTTTGAAAAAAAATGTCGAAAACTCAACTTTTTTGCAGGTCCCATGAAAATATTGGTGGGACCCACAGAAATATTTCTCAGAAAATATTCTAGAATATTCTAGAACATTCCAGGACCTTCCAGCACCTTTCAGGGAATATTCTATGGAATATTCCTTCTGGATAAGATCAAACAGTCAGATGGATAAGATCAAGTTGAATTTCTGAAAAAGCCCAAGGGCATTTAGGTAATTGGTGTTGCTTAGCCCCTAAGCAACCTCCCCTATAAATAGAGGAGCCCCCCCTATTAGAAAAAATCGCCACCCCCCCCCCCCCTTTTGCTCTCTCTCTCTCTCCTCCTTTTCCAAACCTCCCTTACCTAGCCTAGCCCACCTGAGCCTGCCTGACCTGGTCCTAACCCACCTGACCTAGGTCTGAACCTACCTGACCTAAGTCCAAACCCAGTTGACTTGGCTTGAACCTGGTTTGGTTCAAAGTCAAAGTCCAAGTCCTTTTTTCGTCCGAAGGTTGGAGTTGATCCTTTTTCGAAGTCGAGCCTCGTTCGAAGCGTTTGAAGCAATCAGAGACGTTTCTTCCTCAAATTGAAGTAAGTTCGCTTCATTAATCCATCTCTCTCAAGTATTTGATTATTTGTATATAGCATATACTTTTTGAAGTAGTATCTTGCTTTAGTTCTTGGTTGAGCCCTCTAGGACGCTTCGGTGTTCACGCGCTCACCTCGTAACTATCGTCGGATATATATATATATATATATATATATATATATATATATATATATATATATATATATATATATATATATATATGTTTGAATGCGCAGTATATGCATTCTTCAAAATAATATCTCACCCTAGTTCTTGGTTGAGCCCTCTAGGACACTTTGGTGTTCACTCGCTTGCCTCGTAACTATCGTTGGATACAGATCTAGGTGTATATCTGTTGATTCTGCCGACGCGTCCTATATCACACAGGCTATGTAATTTACCTTTGCTGTCGCGTCGTATGATGCCAAGGCTCCTGCTTTCTGCAATTTACGATTACTGCACTTCTGATTATGCATTTACTTACGCCGTCATGTTGAATGACGCCAAGGTTCCTGTTTTGATATATATGTAGAATATTTCGTTCAGTTACACACCCTGAACAATAGTATATGCATTTTCTTTACGCCGCCGCTGTATAAAGCACATGCTTCTGCTTATACTACATATATGGCGCGTAAATGAGTGTTCAAATGGAGATCAACTCCAAATCGCCAATGCGATCCCCTTACCGCTCCTCGTTCAAGATTCTGCTTGACGAATGAAGTCCCTATTGGAAAGGCTTCGCTTTTTGGCAAAATGCTCTTTACGTAAAGACTAAGTCAATTACGTATGGCCTGGCTATGGCCCAGGGTTCCTGCAACCTTGATGGATGCAAAGTACGCACAACGGTGCGCATCCATTTCCCGAGTTAAAGCTTAGCGATTTCCCACCAAAGAGGGGAGATGCCACTGAAATGAATAAAGGAAAACGCACGCTTTCTCCGTTAAAGAGATGAAGTGCTGCTGAAATTCCTGAAGGAGCTAAGAATAGCTTAGAAAGAACGTAGCAGGAGTGCTACCCAGTTCATGGAACGCCTTCTATGATGTAGAAAGGTTCGTCTCGCCACTGCCGATAGAGCAGAGGAGGTGCTGACAGAATGGTTGGCAAAAGAACTGCCAGAACCAGTTAAGTGGCACAACGATGCCCTTTGTTGGAATGATGTCAGAATGACTCGTCTCCCTGACACCTGCAAGAGCACCATACTTGTAAGAGCTGTTGCGCCAAAGTAGTGGTAGCGCCATGGCGAGGTCCTGAGCTCGTTGCGTAAAAATACGCCGAGTAGCCGATCCGTACAGATCGAGTCATGTGCATGCTCATTAAGAATTATCAGACAACCAGACTCATAAAGGCCGCTGAGCCGGAGTGTGTTGTTTCCACCGAAAGAGGTGAAGTGCTCGTCAAGGCCGAAGTGCCGAGAGCAGAGTTAAGCATGCATATGAATAAAACCTTTGTTCTACGGTGAAAACCGTGTGGTTGATTGCGGTCGGGTATATACTTCTCAAAGGCTGCCCTATAGGCATGCAATGTTCGTCAAATAATTGTAAGACCGGCAAGCCCCTTTCAGAATTTCTCACCGAGGAAAACGGTGATGGCGCAGCCTTGAGTGACATATATTTCACCCGAACCTGATAGAGTTCATTGATGGCCTCCGTCACTAAGTGGTATGGAGGTCGTGGTTGTCCTTAAATATCTAAGGATTGAACCCAACTACTGCAGTAGCAGAATGCATTCGGATACCTAGTAAGGATCTCTTCTGGTATGTTGTACCGTCCTACTAGGGGGATGGGGTCAACAAGCCTCTAGGGTATCTAAAATACATAAAATAATCAACCCCCAGATCGTCGGGTTGTCGCCCATATATGAGTCTCCTAAGCCCAGGGGGAGGTGCAATTATCGAAACAAAGCATTAGCTTAGGTACAATGATACTTTGAATGTATGCGTGTATGTACGTTGTTGAGTCAATCCTGCATAACCTTTGTGAAGGTGTCATGGTCGGTATACTACTGGACCGATTGGAAAAGAACCCCATTGATATCCGTACGACTAAGCGAAACTCTGAGAGTTGTCCTTAGATTCGTAGGATACAGATGTGTCAAGAATAAAGGCTTGAGTTAGACATCCATTCGTGACCCTGAAGAGGTCAAAGCTAAGTCGTAAAGACTTAAGCGGTTATTCTAACTCACAGCTCTGAAGAGGTTTATGCAAAGTCATGAAGACTTGCGTGGATGTTCAACTCATAGCCCTGAAGAGGATCTTGCGATATACGCTAATTCTTGGAGGCTTGAGCGTCGTTATTACGAATTACGACCCTAAGTGGTCATCGTATATACTTGAGTTGAATGGACGTATGATTGCATGCTTACCAGACCATCAGTGGTTCTGACCCCGTTTAATGGGGATTTCAGGTGTTGGACCTGCGTGGCGATATGCGGAGCATGGTAGCATCAAGTTCCAAAGTTTCTCTAGACAGAGTTGTACGACTTCCTTTTATTGAACCTATACTGCATTTCCAAGAGTAATGTTGTAATAAAATGTGGTTTTCGATAAATGGAACACTTTGGTGGTCAATGAGTTGCTTGGCCACATACCTGCAACGTGCTCAGAGTTTTCTAAAATCGATGACTCATTATCGTCTGATTCCGCTGCTAAAAGCTTTTGTAAGTTCCGCTGCAAAGAAAAAAAAAAGAAATTCATAAAAATTGTAACTTAGCTTTCTTTTGGAAATCCGGAGCGTTACAGAGTTGATCATTGACTCAACCAAGGTGTTAAAAAATGAATCAATTTAAAGGTCTTTAAAAATTAAAATGGCTAATAAAAACATTATCAGTTTCCAAAACAAGATTTTGGAAAGAGTTCCATACTTAACACTTTCCAAAGTAGGATTTTAGAAAGAGTTTATGGAAAGTCATTTTGCATTCTTCGTGAGTAAATTATGGTATTAATGGGGGAATGAGAGAGAGAAAGAGTAACACATTCCAACCTTAGATTTTTTGAAAGATGTTTTTTACTTTTCGTGAATGAGTGAACTTTATTAGTATAGAGAGCAAGAGAGAATTAAATTATATTATTTATATTAAAGTGAGAATTAAATATATCAGTTTATACCAGTTTACATATTTTATTAGTTTATATATTGCAGATTTCCTTGATTGAGGGTAACTAAAATATGTAAACTGGCATGCACTGAGATTTTTATAGATTTTTTTTATTTTTTCTAAAATTTTACTATACAAATGCGATCTAGATGCATGATTTTATAAAAACATACTCTTAGATCATCCAATAATGATGTATAAGAAGGATCTTTTAAGGATTGAAAATCAATGGCTCAGATTTTTTGTAAATATGAAAGCATAAAATCACATTTCTTTATCAGATTGTAATGATCCAATATTTGATTTCAAGCAAATAGACTATGCCGAATGCATCTGCAGGGTTAGATTTGCAAAAAAACCTATGAAAATCTTGGTTTATACCAGTTTACATATTTTGTTAGTTTACATATTTCAGTTTCCCTTGATCCAGGGTAGCTAAAATATGTAAATTGGCATACACCGATATTTTTCTAGATTTTTTTCTAAAGTTTGACCATACATATGTGATCTAGATGCATGATTTTATAGAAACAAACTCTTGAATTATCCAATTATGATGTATAAGAAGGATCTTTTAAGGATTGAAAATCAATGGCTTAGAATTTTTATAGATATGCAAGCATAAAAATCATATTTCTTGATCCGATTAAGATGATCCAATATTTGATTCCAAGGAAATGGACCATGTTTAATGCATTTGTAGGGCTAGATTTGCCAAAAAAACCTATGAAAATCTCAGTACATACCAGTTTACATATTTTTGTTAGTTTTTCTTTGATTCAGAGTAACTAAAATATGTAAACTAGTCAAATATGTAAAATGGCATCCACCAAGATTTTCATAGTTTTTTTTATTTTTTTTAAAAAAATTCACCATACGGATGCGATCTAGATGCATGATTTTATAGAAACAGACTCTTGGATCATCTGATTATGATGTATAAGAAGGATCTTTTAAGCATTGAAAGTCAATGTTACATAATTTTCGTAAATATGCAGGCATAAAAAACCACATTTCTTGATCTAATTATGATGATCCAATGTTTGATTCCAAGCAAATGGACCACGCTGAATGTATCTGCACAGTTAGATTTGCAAAAAAACCTATGAAAATCTCGATTCATACCAGTTTACATATTTTGTTAGTTTTCTTTTGATCTGGGGTAACTAAAATATGTAAACCAGTCAAATATGTAAACTGGCATGCATCAAGATTTTTCTAGTTTTTTTTTTCTAAAATTTCACTTTAAGGATGCGACGATCTAGATGCGTGGTTTTATAGAAACAGACTCTTGGATCATCTGATTATGGTGTATGAAAAGAATTTTTTAAGGCTTGAAAATCAATGGCTCAAAATTTTCCTAAATATACAAACGAAAAAATGAACACAAACCTGATATATATATACAGGTAAATTTGCATGCTAAAATGGATATTTTCATCTCTTAAAGTCGACTGCTAGCAAAAGTCTGTCAATTCTGCAAACTTTTCATGATTTTTGTATTGAAAGTACACTTTTGCAACTACAATCGCAAAACTCTTGATGAAATTTGCACGTAATGGATTTTAACAAGGATTGTCACAATTTTAGTACTATATATGCAAAAATCATGAGGGCTTTTTGCATCAGATATCGAGAAAAAATAGTGATTTCTATGAAAACATTATGCAAAAAAATAGGCCATGATTAATTATTGTCGGCTATTTTTTTTATAGCGACGATAATTTATCATCGGCTATATTAGTTTTAAAATTAAACAAAATGGATATAGCCGGCGATAACAATCATCTGTTATATTACTAATACCGACAATAAAGTATCATTGACTATGTTAGTTTAAAACCGATGATAAATATCATCGGCTATAGAATTTTGTGCCGACAATAATTATCATCGACTATTGATTAAAATCTACAATAATTATTGGCGTCTTATAATTGGTGATGATTCATTATCGTCATAATTATAAAAGATTTTTTGTGATGATTAATTATCATCATAATTTAAAATTGATGATAATATCGTCGGCAATATCTCTTCCCGACCTCTTTCTATTTATATTACCAACGGGATAAGAGTGATGATAAAATATCGTCTGCAATAGATATTTTTATTACAACATTATATGTCATCGGGATTAAATTATTAGTGACGATGATAATTTATCGTCGCTATTTTTTTGGTCGATAATAACCTATTTTCTTGTAGTGTAATTACAATCATTGGGGGCAATGTCTACATGTATGCTGATATTAGAAGTACTGAAAACTGATAGTGAGTGCACCAACCACCACCTATTATCCATGGTATATATATATATATATATATATATATATATATATATATATATATATATATATATATATATATATATATATATATATATATATATATATATATGTGTGTGTGTGTGTGTGTGTGTGTGTGTGTGTGTGTGTTTTGTTTGTACATTAATTTTAAGTTCTGTTTTGGCTGCAATTCAACTTGACATACCTTATAGGTTGGCATACATGTGAGAAAGAGAGAGGTTATGACTTTGGCATAGACTGCACCTTAGATTACTTCCTAGCATATAATAGTCAAAGGAAAGTGATGCTTAAGAACATAAAACAAAAAAAATAAAGATGGTTCACTAGAAAAGTTATAGAAGCAGTAGAAACAACTCTTCTTTTCAAAATAAATGAATGAACAAAATTGGTGGAAGCCATCTGAAATTCCAGATATGAAACCCAAGGAAGCATAAGAGAGATGTCTGAACCTGAAAAGAGTTACAAGTTAAGCTTCTTGGTTGTTAATTTGCTTCCTCAGTTTCTCAAAACCAGCAACACAACAACAATCAATAATGCAACAAGTTAAGATGTGAGAAAGGGAGAGAACCAAACATAGAAGGCAACAAAATCTTTATTTTTTGGTATCTTAGAAAACAAAGTGAAAGGATAAGTTATGAAGAATCTCAATAGTCATTTTTCAACTAATCCAACAATTTCCTTCTCCCCAAAAATTTATAAAAACCATATTTTTTAAAAACTTTTAGTTTGGTTCATAAATAAAGTGGATTTGGGTATATAATTGGGTTGGGTATGGGTTAGTTTGACTATATAATCAGATGGAGTATGAGTCGGTTCAGTTTAACATTATGTAGAATCATTTGGGCCAGGAATAAAATGTGGGTTCGGTCAAAAAAGGCTGGGTCTTTCATTTGCAATACCCAAGACCGACCCATTTTTCTTGTGAGTCCACATTTTGGACCCAACCAAAACCCATGGGTCTACTAAGATTGGGTCTGGTCAAATATAATCAGTTAAGGATGTTGGATCGGGTTGTATACACCTGACCTATTTATACCCCTATAAGTACTATAGTTAGATTGTATTCTAAATCATTTGATAAACAATACATTTACTAATTAAATTATCGTTAGTCGTTAATGCAAAAAAAAATATTTTATATGTAACTAGTGTTACAAAAAAAATATCAATAAAAGTTTTGCTTATCAAAGGACTTGCAACATTATCATATGCACAAATTCAACAAATATTTACTCCTTTATGTGAAAAACATTAAATATATTATAATAGAATATCTAATAAATGTTAATTCTTTGCATAATGTAAACCTTTAAAATATGTTTTCTATAACATGTACCAACAAGAAATGTGAATATGTATGTATAATCATATTTGCCATCACATGAATAAATATAAATATTCACACATGGACAATATTATGTTAAAGTTAACAAAAAGAATAACATATGAGTTTTTTTTAATGAATAAGCTAGGAAAATAGCATTATCCTACTTTCATTAATAAAAAAGAGCATTTCACTTTTTATGATCATGTAAATGACAAATAGGCTCCAATTATGAGGTTTACTTTTTCAATACGATAAGTATCTAGTTTGTGAAAGAAAGAAGTAATTCACATAAAATTGGACTAGGCCCTCAAACAAGTGCAACTTGTGCTAGCATGTCCTAACTTTCTATGCCAAAGCCAACAATCATACTTGCCATTGGATATAAGACATACATTTTTTTCATGCAATTTATCTAATTTAATGACATACACATTTCTAAGGAAATTTTCATAAAATTTCACAATATTAGATGAATTATCTATTATTCTACAATGTAATTCATCAAAGTATACTTTATGTCATTTATCACATAGTTGGCTAATGCTAAGAAGATTGTATTTTAGTCCATCTACATAAAAGATATTTTAAATAAAGGTAAAACTTTCGTTACCAATGGTTCTTACCCTAATGATTTTTCCTCTCCCATTATCTCCATAGACAACCGATTTTCCATCTTGCTTGATGCGAGAGTTGAAGTAGAATTTATCCCTGGTGATATGCCTTGAGCATCCAGTATCCAAGATCCATGCATCATCATCATCCTTAGCTCCAAGGCATACCTACAAGAGAGATAAGTTCAAATGCATGTTTTTGGTACCCAAATGTATTTAGGTCTACCAGTGTTAGTCTACAATTTTATTTGATCTCTAGGAACCTATATAGTTTTTACTTTGTGATTATTTTTTCAGAACTATCAAGTCTTATACACATGTCACTTTTTACCACAAAAATTACAAGTAACAAAAGGTTTACTAGATAATTTAGTTTTGGTAAATATATACACACTCCCTTTTGAGACCCAAGTACAATAGCTAATTTTTTCTTTACCTCCTACAAATTTTGTAAGACATTTGTTCAAATTAATGATATCTTTCTCAAGCAATTCATTTTTGACACAAAAATCAATTTTCTCTAACATCAAGTCATTTACTTCACCTTGCAAGCTTTCGTTGAGTTTAGTTAACCTTTTAACATTCTTCTCAAGGTCTTTGTTTTCATCTTGAGATTTAACAAAAAATTTTAATAATTCATTAAAGGCTTCTAAAACTTCATCAAAGGTAAATAAAGGGTGATCAAAATTAGTTACCTTCTCATGGATGTTCTCGTTGGCCATGAAACATACATTTGCTACTTCATGTTCACTTTCATCGGATGATGAGTCATATTTATCACTCCAGGTAATTATCATAACTTTCTTGCCTTTTCTCTTTTCCTTTGATTGTTCTTCTTCAATAAGAAACAATCTATTCTAATATGCCCTGGTTTCTTATACTCAAAACAAATAATTTCTTCTTTAACCTGTTTTTGATGATCTCTTTGTGAAATTTCTACCGCTTCCTTTGCCATTCTTTTATCATCTAAGAAATTCTTTGAACTTTCTTGATATCATAGCAAACTCTTCATCTTCACTCCCTTTTTTTTCTTCACTACTTGATTTAAGGAGACTTGATGACTTTGCTTTTAAGGCAAAGATCTTCTTTCCTTTTGTCTTGGTTTCATTCTCCTCTCTTTTTAAGGTGATTTCATGAGTGATGAGAGAACCCATGAGTTCATCCAAAGGCAACTTGTTGAGGTTTTTGGCTTCATTAATAGCTGTTAGTTTCGGGCTCCAAGTTTTGAGAAGTGATTGAAGTACCTTACTCACCAACTCCAGGTTTGAGTATTTTTTCTCAAGAGCTTTGAATGTATTGATGATGTTAGTGAACTTTGTGAACATTTCAGATATTGTTTCTTCGGGCTTCATCTTGAAGAGTTCATAATCATATACCAACATATTCACTTTGGATTGCTTCACTTGAGTAGTACCTTCGTGGGTAACTTCAAGTTGGTCTCATATCTCTTTGGCACTCCTACGAATAAACACATGATTAAATTTATTAGTATCAAGAATACAAAATAACAAATTCATAACCTTAGCATTGATGGTTAGTTTTTTGAAATCGAATTCCATCCATTTTGACTCATCTACCTCACTTGGTTTGAATGATACATTCATTATAACCTTCTATACCTCAGTCAATGGATTGAATAAAGATACGCATCCTAATTTTTTAATAGTTATAGCTAGATCCATTGAATAAAGGAGGTCAGATAGATAAAGCTCCCTCACTAAGTGGAGTTCCTACGATGTTTGCCATAAAAATCTTCTTCTTTAAATGGTAAAGTCCTTAATGAAGAAGTCAGGCTCTAATACCAATTATTGAGTTCTAATATGGTGAAACACCCAAGAAGGGAGGGAGGTGAATTGGGTTTTAAAATTCTTTGTTTCACACAAGAAAAATTGTTAGAGATAGGGAGAAGAAGATAATTCAAGACACTAAATTTATAGAGGTTCAGCCAATCCTGACCTACGTCCTCTCAACCTCATACTTAATCCACTAGCTTAACGGTGTTAGTAACCAATACAATTGTTTCATATCCCATGTAAAACAACAACATGAACTTTCTCAGCTCATGGTAGTTTAACCCTAAAGCTTACAAACAAAAATAGGTTGAAAACAAGTCACTCTTTTATAATACAAGTTTTGTATACAATAACAATCAAGAGTGAAATAAACTCAAAGCAAAATGCCTAAAATATATCCAACACAAGTGAAGAAATTCAAGATAGTTCATTGTCAAAAATCTTTGAAGAACTTGAATGCTTGAAAGCTTTAAATATTTGATGTACTTAAAGGTAGATATGATTTCAATTGTCCCAAAGCATTCCTTCATCATAGTTTTATAGTTGAGAATAAAAAGTAACCATTGGAGAGTCGTTGGGGTTAAAGAACACCTTTATCCAACAACTAGAAGTCCGTTAAAATCCTCCTGTTACATTTAGGAAAGGATCAACTCTTCTTTCACCGAGGGGCGACTCTCCACTTATGAGAGTCAGCTCTTGTTAATACATTGAGTTGACTCACATATTAGTGAGTCGACTCTTAAACTTGAGGGTCGACTCATTCAAACTCAGGAGTCAACTCAAAGATTCACAGTCAAAGAGAATGCATTATGTTGCTTGAGGGTCAACTCATCCTCCCTTGTGAGTTGACTCATCCTTTTCTGAGGGTCGACTCATGATCTGTAGGGTTGGTCGACTCATTCTACATAGAAAATGTGTTTTTCATTTAGATCTTTGAGGATCTACTCGTATGCACTTAAGGGTTGACTCTTAGAGTGAATATATATGCATGTGCTTGAGTCTTTCCTTGGGTTGACTCATATGAATAGAAGCTTCTTCAAGAGTGTACTCTTCTTCACTAGAGTCAAGATACTTTGCCAACTTTGCTCCAATTAATTCCATTGAATATGAGTATTCTTTTAAACGCATTATGGATATTTTTAGCTGCATTTTTAACTTTATAGGCATATGATTTAAGATCAAATCCTTGCACATTTATGATTCAAATATTAGCCTATGAGCTAAACCAATTTTCAACTTTATAAGCATATGATTTAACTCACTTATTTGTTCTAAACCTATGAGCTAATATTCACAGATGAACAGCAATGCAATATTGAAAAAATGAGCAATTTGGCTTTCCTCTATATCTTTACAAACATAACATCTATTAGGCAAAACAAATGCCTTTTGTCCTCGTATGGTCTTGAGTTGGTAAGTTATAAATATTTTCAACATAAGTTGTCCACGATGCTCCAAAGAGTTGACTGTTACGTTAGACAAAAGCATGACACATCTGAGTTTGGGACCTACTTCTAATGGAATTTCAAACTCTCTCACAGAATTCAGGTATAACTCTTTCTTGTTCTTACAAAGAAGGGTGGATTTTTCATCTAAAAGCAACAAAATTAAAGTCTAGATTGGTATAACGGAGCGAGATCATGAAATATGGACAGACCATTAGCCTTTTAAGCACATCACATTTGAGATTTCATCACTATAATTCAATAATATTAGTAGTTTGCGAAATTTATACAAAGTCGTTATGTTATTTTGTTTATCACATTATAATAATACATTACCTTAAAATTAATCATGAAACTAAGACATTTAAGCCCACATTTATACATGTAAAATTGTGTATTATATTGCATGTATCTTCTTAAATATGAGCTTATCAATAAACACACATATGAGTTGAATAAGATAATTAGACTAGTTATAATCACATTATCCTAACAGAAGAGTATGATATTTAAATCTCATTAGTGGAATTTTTTAGCTTGCTATCTAATTAAGCAAGTGTCCACACATGAACACAAACACTTGTTAAGTTCATATGATGCTAAAGTTCATTAAGCAAATTTCTTTATATTATCATTTACCATATGTGATTATTGTAGAATAGATTTGTCTGTGCATTCGATTTATCGTGTAAAATCACAGTTGAGTAAACTTGTCTGCACTATCAAATTTTAACAAATAAAATGAATAATTTGAACTACCAAAATTTGCTATTATCAATACGGGTGACTTATCAAACATGTCTTTGTAAGCAATATATTTTGCTAAATGTTAATGCTATTAATTATGAGCTTCTTTGTTAGTGAAAACTTTTATATATCATCCAACTATAAACATGCTTCTTCTTCGCAGTAACTAGACACCATTGTTACAAAAAAGAAAAACCAACATTTTACTTTGATACTCTATTTTGAAAAATAAAGAATAAAAGCTGTGATTGTTGGTTACAAGGGCAATCTTGTGACCAACTTTCACAAGATTCAAGGTAAAAACAATCCCAATTAGCAATCACAAGTTGTACTTTTCTCATGTTTAACTAACCTTGAGGAAGTGTTGTGATTGCGATTTACGATCACAGGATCAAGAGAAAATCCAAGAATTACATGGCCTTGTAAACATGCTACAAATCTACATTTTCTTTGCACAAATTGAAAGTGAATTTTGTACACTTGAAAACACAGTTCATAATACACAACACGATACAATGCGCTTATATTTCACGGGCATATTTCTTCATTTTTTTTCTTCGAAGAAATATTTCATGGGCATTGAAAGAAATGCAATGAAACCCAAGGCTGGGGTTGGTCTTAGGGGAAACATGAGGAGGTCTGCACTTGGAAGAAGGTAAAAAATTGCATGCCTGGCCATGTAATGTCTTGAAAAAGAAACGGGTCAGGGTTTTAGTAGCAAGTAAAATCTGGTTTTCACTTTAGTTTACAAGATTCTCTGAGAGAGAGAGAGAGAGAGAGAGAGAGAGAGAGAGAGAGAGGTGTACAAGAAGAGCAGGACGACAACTAAAAAAGGAGAAGAAATTTTATGACGAGATTTTTGATATTGATTGCATCTCCCAAAGAGGCCTACGTTACCATTGCCACCAGCAGCGGTTCTTAACATAAATCAAGAGGGGTATCTCTCCTCCTTTCTCATCCAGTTGAATTGTGTTCTCTCAATCGACTGCGAATTTGGTTGTGGGCAATCCTTTTTCTCCTCGAAAAGATCCATTTTGCCTCGCGATTCTGGGCTACCCAGTTGGCGTAATCGCGTTCTGGTGGTGTTTGGAGGGGTTTCTAGGTTGATGAAGGACTGGGTCGAAGGAATTTCGACCTGAAAACAAGAGGGTTCTATTGATAATTGTTGGGTTTAGGTTCGTTTTTTTCTTTTCCGGAAATTGCATGGGCGATCACCAAGCTTGGGGGCAGCCCAATGGCGGATTGGCAGAGGAGAATCCCCACCCATCCACGATCGCTCGTGATCGGTGGAGCCGAGTGGAGGAGCAGACGCTCGAGATAATATGCCGGATTCAGCCGACCGTCGTCTCGGAGACAAGGAGGAAGGCGGTCGTTGATTATGTGCAGAGGCTTCTCCGTAGATGCCTCGGTGCCGAGGTGAGATTCACTCTATTTTTTTTTTCAATTCATCCTTTTTTCGCCCCCCCGTATCTTGTATGCATGACCTTCTGTTTTTCTCTAACGCGAGTAAGTGGTTTTTGTTTTTACTTTTATTTGTGTGTTTTTTCCCTTAATAATGATCATGCCGACCCTAACTTTTGATTCAGTTCAAATGGTTGTTGTGTGGGTTTTTGATTTGTATGTGACGCTGCTTAATTTGGATTGTCAATGGAGCATGCGTAATTTGATCAAAGGTGGTAGTTGCTTCCTTCTGATTAATCAGCAATTGTGTTAGATTTTGACATGGGTGGTGTTGCATTATGGTCCGAGTTTCTTAAGATGGCATTTTTTTGACATGGGTGTTGTTGCATTATGGAGTGACTGTCTTAAGATGTCGTTTAGGTGAAACTTCGATGACATTCAGTATGCAGATTTATCGTGTACAATCTGGTCTTTTTAGTTCTTTTGGAGTTGCATTAGCTTGGAAGAAAGGATCAGGCATGTATCTGAGGACTAATGCCTCTAGGTTACCATCTTCCTTCAGCATGGTGTGGGAAGAGGAGACTCCAGCTTAGAATTAAAAGATTTTTCATTTCTGGTTGGAGAAACTAATACTGCTCTGGTGAGCTAAATGTTGTAAATTTGTATTTTTTGGCAGTTTTATTGTGAGATACTGCATAACTGTTGTGCAGGGCCTGAAGTTCTAGTGCACATGCCTGTATAATGCTTTTGATCTTTCATTTTGGCTCAAGGATTTACAATTGATGGATGGATCACTATTTAAAAAAAAAATATTAATGTAGGCATGGTTTCTTACTGCTGCCTATTCTGGTGTCGCTCATTGTAACTTTGGCAGGCATGCTTGTGTCTGTCAGCGATAGCGATCCTATATCCTTCTATCAATGTTTCCATAGAGTTAAGGCATAAGCGATTCTTATTGTTGTGCTTCATGTTATTTATTTATAACTTTAATACTGCAACCGTTATCACCTGATAATTTTAACTCGTTATGGCTAAATAAACAATTAAAATGACAATTCCTGCTTTAACATTTTTCTTTAAACTCCATCTTTGAGGACAATGTTTTATATATAATAATCTTTAGATTTTTTTAGGATTTCTCTATTTTGAGTTCATCATTTTGTTTTCTTCTGAGTGCTTTGTTTTCTGTGTTTTAAATAATTAAGATTTCGAAATGCTTTCACCATTTTGAATTTTGATATGCCAAATATTTAACTGTTATATTATTGTTTCTTTTGACTTCCTCTTGTAATAACATATCTTACAAGGGTCAATCATTTCTTGAAGATATTCAATGTCTATATCTGCAACTTGTCCATCCATTTACCATAAAAGGCATAATCTGTGTTTGTAATCAATGATCAAAAGTTTCTGTCCAAGATACTGACCATTTCTGCTTCGAATTTGTGGATCTTTGGAAATATTTTCTGGTTACCAAATTAGGGACCATTTGGCTGTCACCCAAAACAGCATTATGACAATGAGTTTACCAAAGTAGAGTTCGTTTAATTCAACATTATGTGTTTGCTGTCAAATTGAGGTAAAAATTTATTTTGAAAAATATGTTTTGAAGTCCCAAAACTACTTTTTAGGAAAAAAAGAAGACCCTTTTTTCCACAGGAATCATTTTCCTTTTGAGGGTTATTTCCCTTCTAATCTCCTCCCCTTCCTTGTTGCAATCCTTCACCAATGACCGCATGTATCCCCTTTCATTTTCTGGCATCCCTTTAACCATGGGTTAACTTGAAATGATTAGGGATGGTGTCATTCTACAACAATTTTGGAACCCCACCTCAACACCTACCCTCTCTGATAACTAGAAATGGCTGGCTTTATCGTGCTTCGCGATCCTCATTGTCCTCTTCCCTATTCGAAACCCCAACCTCACTGTCCTTGCAGCAAGTTTTCATACAATGTGGGATATGGTTTGTGGCCAGGAATGTTGCTCTCAAATTAACCTTGCAAGCTTACTTTATTGGGTTTGCCAGCAGAATTGCTCACCCATCCATGTGGGGTGATCCAGTTCACATGTGGGTTGATGGACTCACCAAATGACTCACCCATCCCCTTCTAGAACAGAAGAAACCAATGGATTGAACTGTAATGAAATGGTGGTCTTCAACAAATGCACAAATAACTCACAAACAAGTGTCTATTGGAGACACTACAAGCATGACCCTTGAAAGGGTATAAAAGGAAGAACACTTGAAAAATAAATAATACTTTATTCATGAACAAAATGCTTAAGAAGCATGGATGGTTTACATTGAAGGGGTTCACCCCTATATATACAAAAAAGTGGAAGAGAGAGGAAAGCTCATTTTGAGCTCTCCAAAAGAGACGTTGGATTCCAACGTCTCTTAATATAGCTGTTGGACTACAGTCCAACAACATTTATTATTATAGCTGTTGGACTATAGTCCAACAACATTTATTATAGCTGTTGGACTACAGTCCAACAACTATTTGCACAGTCAAGTTCTGGATCAAATATCTAGTTTCTATTGAACTAGATGCTAAAAAAGAAAATAAAGAAAAATAGAAAAAGAAAATATAATAATATTAAATAATATATATATATATTACAGTTTACATTTTAACACTCCCCCTCAAACTTACGGTACAATGAGCGAAAGTTTGTCTAAGAGGAAGTGAAATCTGGGAGCAGCGAGAGGCTTGGTGAAGAAGTCTGCTAATTGATATTCTGATGTAACATTATGGCAGATCAATGGTTCCATGTAAGTATTCCTCTCTGACATAGTGACAGTCCATCTCAATGTGTTTAGTGCGCTCATGGAATGTCCGGTTGCTTGCAATGTAGATCGCACTTTTGTTGTCACAACACATCTTTGAAGCTTGCGTTGCTTTAGCTCCCATATCCGCTAGCAATCGTCTGAGCCAAACAACCTCCATAGTGGTGGTTGCCATGACTCTGTATTCAGCTTCGGTGGATGAAAGAGAGACTTTCTGCTGCTTCTTGCACCTCCACGAAATTAAGGTTTCACTTAGGAACACACAAAAACCAGTAGTTGAGTGTCTATTATTGGGATCACCTCCCCAGTGAGCATCAATATATGCAATTAAATTTAATGAAGATGAAGCAGACAAGAAGAGTTCTCGTGAAAGAGGGGATTTTAAGTATCTAATAATACGCAAAATCGCTCCCATGTGCACGGAGGTGGGAGCATGCTGAAACTGACTGACTGTATGAACCACATGAGTTATATCTGGCCTAGTAATGGAAAGATAAGAAAGAGCTCCAACAAGCTGTCTATAAGGAGTAAGATCATCAAGAAGTTCTCCATCATCAATTTTCATTTTAACATTGACAACTTCTGGAGTGTCTACTTTCTTATCATCTGTAATTCCAAACCTGGAAACAATATCAAGAGCAAATTTAGATTGAGATATCAAATACCCCCGAGGGGAATAAGCAACTTCAATGCCTAAAAAATATCTTAATAAACCTAAGTCAGTCATTTCAAAGTGAGTTTTAAGAAGAGATTTGATATTTGCAACTCCCTGTTTGTCGCCTCCGGTGATGATCGTATCGTCCACATAGAGAAGAAGAATAATGATGCCTGCATCAGATTTCTTAACAAACAAAGCAGTGTCAGTTAAACAAGGTTGAAAATCAATATCAAGCATAACATGACTAAATCGGTCATACCAGGCTTTTGAAGCCTGTTTAAGACCATAAAGAGCTTTTTCTAGACGAAGAGCTTTACCCTTAGAGATACTAATACCAGGTGGGGCTATCATGTATACTTCTTCAACGAGATTCCCATTCAGGAAAGCATTTTTGACATCTAATTGAAAGATATGCCATGTTCTAATGGAGGCCAAGGCTATTAAAGTTCTAACAGTGGTCATACGGGCCACATGAGCAAATGTTTCTTCATAATCGATGCCATACTCTTGGGCATATCCTTTTGCTACTAAACGGGCCTTATATCTTTCCAGGGTCCCATCACTTTTGGTTTTGACTTTGTATACCCACCTACAACCTATAGGTTTCTTACCTGGAGGAATATCTTGTATCATCCAAGTATTGGCCTTTTCTAGTGCATCCAATTCTATTTTCATGGCTTCTATCCATTCTATATGATTTTTTTTGCTTGAGAATAGGATGATGGTTCAACATATGATTGTATTAATGTAATGGCGGCCCTATACGTGGGTGAAAACGATTCATAAGACACAAAATTTTTTGGAGGTTTAGAGATTCTAGACGTTCTTCTAGGTGAGACTTCAGAGTATTTTTGTAATGCACATGGAAGATTTTGCTCTCTACGTCTTGAATATTGTAGACTAACATCCCTATGGATTTGCTCTTCATTATCATCATTTTCAACAACAATAGGACTTTGATCATTGTCAAGGTCACATCCAACATCACATTCATTGGATTTTGAAGTTGGATCAATTAAAAACGAGTATTCAGTGACATCCTTGGATTTTTCAAATTCAAAGAAGCTTTCTTTTTCCAAAAAAGATACATTTCTTGACACATATAATTTGTCATTTTGAAAATCGAAACACCTGTAGCCTTTTTGATTATCAGCATATCCTAAAAAGGCACATGGGATTGCACGAGGAGAGAGTTTGTCATTTCTGTTGGTGAAAACAAAACATTTGCATCCAAAGACTCTTAATCTAGAATAATCTGGAGTTAAATTAACAAGCTTTTCTATTGGAGTTGTATTCTTTAATGAGGAAGATGACATCCTATTAATGAGGTAGGTGGCAGTTAGGACCGCTTCAGCCCAAAAACTTTTTGGAACTTGATTTGCAATTAGCAATGTCATAGTAGTTTCCATAATGTGCCGATGTTTGCGTTCGACTAGGCCATTCTGTTGTGGAGTGTGTGGACATGATCTTTGATGTGTAATACCATGTAAATTGAAATAGTCTTTGAATTCGTTGGACATAAATTCTTCCCCTGAATCAGTGCGAAAAACAGAAATATCATTTTGAAACTTATTTTTAACCATTTTATAAAATATTTGGAAGTTAGCAAAGACATCAGATTTATGTTTAAGAAAATAAATCCAAGTATGTCTAGAAAAGTCATCAACAAAAATGACATAATATGTATAACCACCTTTGGAAATAACTGGTGCGGGGCCCAAAACATCCGAATGTATTAACTCAAGTGGTCGTGAGGAAACAAAAGTTCTACTAAGAAATGGTAACCTTTTCATTTTGCCAAGAATGCAGTCTTTACAAGAAAAATTTTCAGAATTACAAAATTTTTTCAAACTTGGAAAATATTGAATTTTAGATATATGAGGATGGCCAAGCCTTTTGTGCCATAAATCCAATTCTAATTTCTGAATATTATTACAAAATACATTCTTGGGTAATTCCAAAAAGTCCATGTAATAAAGTCCTCCTTCTCTATGGCCTTCCCAAATCAGCTTCCCTGACTGGCGATCCTGTACCCAACAACCATGAGAAGAGAAGGAGATATTACATCCATAATCAGATATTTGCGAGACAGATAAGAGATTCAAATTAAGTTTAGGGATATATCTAACTTCTGGGATAAAAAATCTTTTGGATTTTTGAAGATTTTCAAAACATCCTATTCCTTTTACTTCAAGAGATGTGCCATCGACTGTGAAAACCTTTGACACACTTGAGTTATTTTTAAGACATTCGGATAGACTATTAACATTTGGGGTCATATGAAAAGAAGCACCAGAATCTAAAAGCCAAGGAAAGTTACCTGGACCGGAGAAAGATGCAACTGCCGCTCCAGTTGAGGCTTCGGTTGAGGAGGATACCCCTTTGAGAAGAGGTTGAAGGATTTCCATCAGTTGAGCCATAGACACAGGTGCATCTTGATCTTTTGACTCAGATTCAACAGATGCAACTCTTTTTTCTTCTTTTCTTTTTAACCCCGGTTCATGACAATGATGACAAATAACTTTTCTTTTATCAAAGTCGCCGTTTTGCCTTCCAAAATGAGGCGGCTTGTAAGTACGAGTATGATTCCCCGGTCTAGATACAACTAAAATGGAGTCATCATCAACTTTTGGAGTACTTTTTCTAAGTCTATTTTCCTCCATAGTGAGCTCTTCTATAGTATCAACAATAGAAGGAATTTTTCCACGATGTAAAAGGGCCGATTTGGTGGATTCAAACTCCGGCCTTAGACCATTCACAAATTGATAGAAATGTTTCATATCGAGTTGCTATTGGCGAAGCTCGATGTCTTCGGCACAATGCCATTTGGGCTCAAGAAGAGCCAACTCTTCCCAAAGTTCGGACAACTCATTATAATATTCTCGAATAGTTTTATCTTTTTGAGTCATTGTCCGAACTTTATCTTGTAAATTACATACATGTGCAATATCTTTAAGGGAATACATGTTTTTGAGGTATTCCCAAGCCTTATCGGCATGCTCAAACTTAGCTAGACTAGAGCATTTTTTAATGTCTATGCTATTGATGAGCCATGACATAATTTTTGCATGCCCTATCCTCCATTCTTTCCATTTCTTTTCATTAGTGGCTAACGCCTTACTCTTCTCTTCTTTCGTTAGAGGAACCTTTTTATCACCCTCTTTCTTGGTAAGAGATAGTTTAGGTTCCAAATCGGAACCATCCACTATACCCCATAAACCTTTTCCCCAAATGTGGTGTTTCATAATTGAAGCCCACATTACATAGTTAGTATCATTTAGCTTCATAGGAATGATGGTGATCTTATCATTGTCATCCATCTTTTACAAGGGTAAGAGAGGAATAAATAGGAGGAGAGAGAGAGAGAAAAATAAAAAGAAAAGAAAAAGAGTAGACAAAGGAATAAGAGAGGATACAAAACCAAAATTTTTTGTAGCACAAGTTCGCCTTTCTTCAAACAAATCTTCTTGAGCCAAGAACAAGGTGATGAAACACCTTTTGTAAATGTGGCACAAAAATCGAGGCAGAAGCACTTCAAGATCTAAGGATTTCTGATACCATGTAATGAAATGGTGGTCTTCAACAAATGCACAAATAACTCACAAACAAGTGTCTATTGGAGACACTACAAGCATGACCCTTGAAAGGGTATAAAAGGAAGAACACTTGAAAAATAAATAATACTTTATTCATGAACAAAATGCTTAAGAAGCATGGATGGTTTACATTGAAGGGGTTCACCCCTATATATACAAAAAAGTGGAAGAGAGAGGAGAGCTCATTTTGAGCTCTCCAAAAGAGACGTTGGATTCCAACGTCTCTTAATATAGCTGTTGGACTACAGTCCAACAACATTTATTATTATAGCTGTTGGACTATAGTCCAACAGCATTTATTATAGCTGTTGGACTACAATCCAACGGCTATTTGCATAGTCAAGTTCCAACAGGAACTTGATTGGATCAAATATCTAGTTTCTATTAAACTAGATGCTAAAAAAGAAAATAAAGAAAAATAGAAAAAAAAAATAATAAAAGAAAATATAATAATATTAAATAATATATATATATATATATATATATATATATATATATATATATATATTACAGTTTACATTTTAACATGAACCTGAGACCCTTGCCACCACCTTGTTGTTGGGATACTTGTCTTTGTCCTGGATACAGGCCCTCTTAAATTTTAATGAAATTTTTATAAAATAATTTTGAAATCAAATGTCATTAAACATGCATCTAAACTATGCTTTTGTTAAAAAAATGAGTTTTGCATAAATCATTTTTTTAAAATAATTTCATCAAAGATAATTTTCTAAATGTCATCCAAATGGGATCTTAATATTTAGTGAAATTATTTTCTACTTATATGTCATTTCTTCTTTTCCATCTTATTTTCATGAATAGCTCTCTGTTTTTAAGAAAATTTGGATGATGGCTCTATTAGCTTCAATGTCAGATGGGCATGTGATTTATGTTTCATTGCTAGTTTGTACTTTTTTGGCTTATACAGTTTTGTCTTTAATTGGAAATGTTTCAGAAAGTACATATATGATCTTAATTTTTATTGTTAACCCACGAATCTTGTATAATTTTTTATTCTATGGACTGATTTATTGCAGTTACCAACTTGTAGCTTTGATTTTTTTGGAAATTACTGTTAGCATGGAAGGCGTAGAATGTGTCTTTTTTTTTTAATATTTCTATGGGCTTATCTATTGCACTTACCAAGGTGTAGCTTTGGAAGTAATTCTTTGGAGAATAGCTGCATTTTTAGCGAAATATGTGACCATCATTGTCCACCATTTCACTGCTTGATAACCTTGGAGATGGCAATGAGTGGCTATTTATTCTCACAAAGCTGATTAATTATAGTAGAAGAAATAATAGTTGGGGTTGTTGGTTTGTAATGTGGAGGGAGGAAAAGCATGGACATTTTATCCGATAATGCTTATAACTTTCCAGCCTGTATGTTGTAGTTTTGGCTAGAGTATATGTGCAGACAACTAAAATTGTTGCGAGAAACAAGTGATATGCGACAAGTTTGTGGGAAGGAAATTTTTGGATCCCATGTGGCACAGACTATGGGGCAAAGCAAATTGTGCATGTGCTTGGTGATTAACAGCAATCTTTTTGGTAAACATGTCTGGTTTGATACATTGTTATGTAATTACCTGTGGACATCTGAGTTCTGGCTGGGGACGTATCAAATTCTAATGGATTTCAGACTCTCCTGTCTAGCTATCTTTCTGCTGGTTGCTTCTTTATTGACATCCTCTCTCATGCCTAAAAACTTCATCTTCAATGATACTACAATCCATCACCAGAAAAATGATTAATTATGGTCTTTTATTGAAGTATAGAAGTATATGGTTGAGAAACTGAAAGATTGAATGGTTTCAACCATTTATGTGCTGCATACGTTTTTTTTAATTTTACTTTTCCCCTTTTCCATTTTTGGTCTCTTTTTGAAAAGGAATGAAATTAATGTTAGTTTATGCAAGGATACATTAGGCATTTGAGTTTCCTGGAGCCCTAATTCCTGCTTACCACTTTTACCTAGAAATGTTTTTCACTTTTGAGGATGTACAGCACCTGACGATGTTGAGGCCACTTAGTGTAGACCTAGCTTCTTAGTCCTGGTTATTATTTGTGACTGCAATTTTCTGTTACAATCTAATTTCATTTAGCTGGCCTTTTGCATTCTGCTGGTTAACCATTGACATGTGGTAGACTAAAATAGGTTAATTTTAGTAATTCTAAATGTCTGGAAGTATTATCTTGTGTTTGGACTCAATAAAATACGAGTAATTGTGGCCTATTTTTTTCGGGTGATTCTTTGAAGCATCTTTCTTTTTTTATGATATGCTACTATTGGATGCATATTCCTGTTAAAATATATATACTATGTATATATGTCTCTCCTATATATATATATGTATATATATTTTTGTATTGCTCACTAGGGGTATTTATTCTTTTTACACCTTGTAATTAGAACTGTCCACTAGGGACAGTTTTGACTTTTTTGTATTTTTCTTTTTTCTTTTCTTTTATTGATTGACCAAGGGCTCTTTGTTCTTTAACCATAGATCCATTGGGAGCATCCCCAACGGCTCTATGGGAGCCCCCCCTTGGTCCCCACTTTGTATAAATAGGGGCTGTTAGCCCCCTTTGTTTCTTAAGCTTTTCTTAAGCACTTAATACATTATTTTTATTATTATCGTGTTCTTGCTCTACTTTAAGTGTTAGTTGTGTTTCGCCCTTTGTGGCTTCTTGTATCTTGCCCATTAGTGGTTTCTTGCTTATGTGTGTGCACTCTTTGTAGCCCTTTGAGGCATTCTTCTTGTGCACTTGAGTTTCATTACATGGTATCAGAGCCCCTAGGTGTTTGACACTCATGGGCCTCAACTTATTGTTTTGTGTAAGACATATTCTTTTCTTCTCTCCCTTTCTCTTCTTCTGTCATGGCCGACAACAATGCAAATATAGATCTCTCATTCAAATTGAATGGATCCAACTATAAAATATGGGCAGCCACTATGGAGACCAACCTCAAGGAAAAAAACTTTGGGGTTATGTATGTGGTATGGTTCCCAAGTCACAATTGAAGCTCACCAAGGAGGGAGATCAAGAAAAAACCTTGAGTGATGAAGAAAAAAGAAAAAGCTATTCAAGACTAGTAATCCAAAGTAGAAGATTGAGAGAGTGATCATGCTAAGACACTAGCATGGTTCATGAGCAATATGGAGCTCAAAATTTATGCTAATCTAGCTAAATTTAGAAAAGCAAATGAAACATGAATCATTATGAAAGATATGTATACTCATAGAGACTTTGATAGACATTATTTTTTATAAGAAAAAGTGAGAAATACTAAGCAAGGTGACATGAGTATTAGAGACTATTATAGTACTTTGTCTCCTTTATGAGACAAACTGGCCCTTCTTGAACCTCAATGGTCAGGAAGTGCTATTGAAATAAGGCAACGAGAAATGAAAAGAGAGATTCTTTCAATTTCTACATGGCCTCCGTCCCGAATTTGAACAACTAAGAGGATCATTACTTCATAGGACTTCTCCTTCTCTTAATGAAGCTCTTCTCGAGCTTTGTCAAGAAGAAACTCGCTTTGCTATGATCAAAGATAGTGATGAAGTAGATGCAGTTTTTAGGCCCGGGAATAACATGAGAACATATAAACCTTATCATTTTGTGAAAAATAACTACAATGGAGGAAGAAAAATTGTATGCCATTTTTGCAATGAGCCGAGACATATCAAACCGGATTGTCCCAAGCTTAAGTGAAAAGTGGCTTTCATTGGAGAAAGGCCCCCCAAAGCAAATGAAGAATCAAAGAGGGATGGAGACATTAAAACATCCATTGCTCAACTTATAGAAACTCTCCAATAATTTATGAAGAAAAACTCTACTCCATCTACATCCGGTGTTGCGGTCTCATCACCTCCTGGTATGTCTTCTTGGATACTTGATTTGGTTGCATCCTTTCATATAAATCCGAATGCATCTCTTTTATCTGAACAAAATACCATCTCTTTTAAACTATGTCACATGGGTGCGGGTGCGGGGATTCGACACTTTCAAAAAACCCGGGTGCGGGGGTGCGGCAAAAATATATATAAAAAAAATATATATAAAGTCCAAAAGTTGGACATAAATGACCCTGGGTGCGTTGACTGCACCCAGGGTCAGGTTGACCGCATCGGGTGCAGGTGCGGGTGCAACACCTAGTTGGAGATGAAAGATTTGCAATGCTCGAATTCTTCCATGCATGAAAGCTGAGAAACAGAGAGAGAGAGAGAGAGAGAGAGAGAGAGAGAGAGAGAGAGAGAGAGAGAGAGAGAGAGAGAGAGAGAGAGAGAGAAAACCGATGCCCAAAATTGTATGGGTCAGCTGCTATTCTAATCTCTTTATAATAACATACTAATACAAAGATCAGGGTACTAAAATACCCTTATTACAAGAGAATAAATTACACAGTGCCATTAATGAAATGGCAATGATCACGGGTTTGGATCTCCTGACCCGTGACCCGTAACAAGAGATACACTTCTTTTCACCAAGGTTTTAAAACCCGTGACTCGGAACTCGACTCGTTCTTTATTGACTCGTGACTCGGCGGGTCAACTCGGTGACTCGGCGGGTCAACTCGGTGACTCGGACCGGGTTTTGTTAACTTTTGATTTTAAAAGAAAAACAATATATAAATTGTCAGTCCATGGGAAAAATGTATTATTCAGTACAAGAGTGATTCATCACGCCAACACCTTCATAGCCCTTGGGCACTACATGATCCCAATGGCACTGGTATCCTGTGTGATTATGGATTGCAGTCACTTGGATCATGCAATATACAGAGAATGGCAGGTCGAGTTAAGAGATTTATTATTTTGGACAAATAAAGAACACATAATGGAGTTGGACAGATTTTCTGCACCATGCATCACCTTGAAAGAATTCAAACAGCTATTAGCAGCTCGAAAGAAGATAGAATAAAATTTTCGATGCCTAAGATTAGAGGTTAGGAAAAGTGAAATTGCTGCAGGCCTTAGATTCATGATGCCCAGCTCTTAAATAAAAAAGATTCCAATTAGACAAAGGGCAGAAGCAGAGACAGATGATGTTGGTAAAATGGCCCAGAAGCTGCACCAAATGCTACAGACTGGGGAAAAGTATCATTGTATAAGATAAACTATCATTTACAAGAACATAAAGTGGAAAACTAGACGTTGCCTTGGACCTCTAGTGGTCCACGGAAGGGTGGTGATGGGGCAATGTTAGTTATAGAGGCAGAGTTTTTTTATGAAGTTGTATCATCATGTATGTAAAGTAATATGCGATATTCAGATAAGGAATCCTTAGGTCCTAACTCTCCAATCTCCATGTGTCTTGAAAGAAATCCCCGCTTTTAGATGCATAGAATTCTTTGTTAATTGGGTTTATAGACTAGAATGCTTTGTTGTTTGATTTATATACTATAACAGTTATTTGTTCAAAAAGATCTTTCCTGACAGTCCATGGGAAAGATGTATTATTCAGTACAAAAGTGAATATGTGTGTGAAATACCCAAAAAATCAAATTTCAAACATCCCAGAACTCGCCCGAGTCAAGCCGAGTCAGCAACCGAGTTTTCGCAGCCCGAGTTAAGCTTGCCGGGTTGACTCGCTGGAGGGCCGAGCCGAGCCGAGTCACCGAGTTGACTCGGCGAGTTTTAAAACACTGCTTTTCACCCTCCCTCAAGTTGTGCATGGTCTTGAACCATGAACAACTTGCCTTTTAACATCCAAAATCCGTCTTTTGTCAGTCCTTTTGTAAATATATCTGCCACTTGATCTGTAGTTCATACAAATTCGGGCTCAATCTCTTTCTCTTCTGCTTTTTGTCTCACAAAATGTTGATCTATTTCAATATGTTTGGCACAACTGTCATGGATTGGATTAAAAGACATACTAATGGCACTCTGGTTGTCACACAAAAGAAGTGATCGAGATATCGATTCTCCTACTTCTGTCAGTAAATGTCTAAATCCAAGTAGCTTCAGCAGTGGTGGCTGCCATTGATCTGTAGCCTCTATAGTGGATCTGGCAACAACCTTTTGTTTCTTACTACTCCAATAAACCAAATTCATCCCAACAAACACGCAATAGCCGGATACTGATCTGCGTTCATCTGGATCTCCCGCCCAGTCCGCATCAGAATAAACAGTGATCTCATGTGCATTTTGCCCATTGGTCTTTCTCTTATATAAAAGGCTATCCCCAATCGTTCCCTTCAGATATCGAAGTATCCGTTTAACCGCTTCCATATGCCCTTCACATGGTGCATGCATAAACTGAGATACTTGATTCACAGAGTATACTATATCAGGGCGAGTAAAAGTGAGGTATTGTAACATACCCACTATGCTACGATATTGTGTAGGATTTTCATATGGATCTCCATCTTGAGAGCTAAGCCTTTGGTGAAGAACGCTAGGAGTTCTCAAGGGCTTGCAATCTTTCATACCTGCTTTATTGAGAACATCAATGGTATACTTATGTTGAGTGAGAGTCATCTCTTCAGGGGTACTGTCGACTTCAACTCGAAGAAAGTATCGTAGTTTGCCAAGGTCCTTCATTTTGAATCTCTGATTCAAGAGATGTTTGACTTCTTCAATGTGCTCATTGAAATTACCAGTGATGATAATATCATCTACATATATCAACAACAGAGTAACTGTGTCTTGGTTCTTAAATATAAATAAGGAGTGGTCAAGAAGTGATTTCTTAAAACCATATTTTTTTATTTCAAGAGAAAAACTATCGAACCAAGATCGAGATGCCTGCCTCAATCCATATATCGCCCTTTTTAGTCTGCATACATATTTTGTAGGATTGCCTTCTGCGTAACCAGTGGGTTGTTCCATATATACTTCTTCTCTCAAATTTCTATGAAGAAAGACATTCTTCACATCAAGTTGGCTAATAGTCCATTGATGTTCAATAGCTAAAGAAAGTATGACTCTGATTGTCCCCATTTTCACCACTGGACTAAAGGTTTCATCATAGTCCTGTCCTTGCTCCTGTGTAAAACCTTTGGCTACAAGTCTCGCCTTGTATCGCTCTATAGTCCCATCTGGTTCATACTTTATTTTGTACACCCATTTCGAACCAACAATATTTCTGTCAGGTGGTCTTGGTACAACATCCCACGTACCACATTCATGTAGAGCTTCTATTTCCTCATTCATTGCTTCAATCCATCTTCTGGAATTTGATGCTTGGGAGAACGTTGTGGGTTCATCTTCTTTGCTCAAAGTTGTTAGAAAGAGTTGAAAATCTAATGAGAAATTTTCATAACTGACCCATCTTTCAATTGGATGACGAGAACGAGTGAATCTTCTAGCATCAACGATGTTGGATGTAGAGGATGTGTCCATTTCTGGATTAACTATGGTGGGCGGCTCTCTTTCTCGTCGAGTGTAAACAAGACCTTTATACCTTTCTGGATCCAAAGTTGGGTCTGTATTTTCATGGGCAATCATCTCATCAGCAGACACAGATTCCTTATCCTTTTGAGTACAATTTGAAGGGCAGACATCACTAGCTCCAGAGAAAAGTTCATAATTCAGCTAAGGATAATAAGTCTCAATTTTAGAATTTGATTCTGAAGAGCTAGTACATCGACAATCAAAATTCAATTCATCGAAGATGACATTTCTTGATATTTTGATGCGCTTGCTCACCAGATCATAACACCTGTACCCTTTATAGTCATCAGCATAACCCACAAACCTGCACTTCAGGGCCTTGTCCTGAAACTTATGTCTCATTGAACTATCAACATAAACATAGCATAAACAACCAAACACACGCAAATCATGATAGTTGAGATGTGCACCAAATAGAGAAAAGTAAGGAGACTTGTTTTCCAAAATAGTCATGGGCAATCGATTTATCACATGAACTGCAGAATGAAAGGCCTCTGTCCATAAAGTAATCGGAAGATTACTATCATGCATCATGCTCATCTCACTCTCAACAATATGGCGATGCTTCCTTTCAGCAATCCATTCTGTTGAGGTGTGTGTGGGCAAGCCACCCTTCTCCTTATCCCATTACTTTGAAGAAAGTTAGTAAAGTCAATGGAAGAAAATTCACCTCCTCCGTCACATTGGAAATTAAGAATGTTTTCAGAAAATTGGTTTTTGACAAAGGAATGAAAGTTTCGGAACAACTTGAAAATCTCAGATTTGTGTTTTATGAAAAATATCCAAGAATAACGAGAATAACGAGAATAACTGTCAACAAATATAAGATAATATCTAGTTCCAGATATGGAAGCAACTGGGGCAGGCCCCCAAACATCAGAACAGATAATCTCAAAAGGTCTTGAAGCTCTTTTATTTATAGAATGAAAAGGTAAGACATGACTCTTACATAAGAGGCAACTAAAACATTTATTGTCATTGACATTTATTCTTAAACTTGACTTGGGAATGAGGTTATTTGAAATAAGCTTTTCAATGAAACTACTACTGCAATGACCTAGACGACCATGCCAAAGATTTGGCTTATTGATTTCAGAGACACTAAAGACACATGTAGAATTCTCAGAAGGCAACGATGAGTGGAGCTTCAAGTTTGGGTCTACAGGGCGAATATGTGCTGAAGGATCTTCTTGAAAAACATACATATTGCCTTGCCGTTTTTCTCTAGTGAACGTCTCCTTCGTGCAGAGGTCCTTGACAAGAACAGAAGATGGAGTAAATTCAACTGAGGCTTTGATATCATCAACAAGTTTAGAAACTGAAACAATGTTTTTCTTGATGTTAGGAGCATAAAGAACTTTTGAAAGGTTGATAGAAGATTCTGACAAGGGTATAATGGAATTTCCAATATGAGAGATAGAGTGGTGGGATCCATCCCCAGTAACTATACTACTTCTACCAATGTAAGGAACAAGGTTTAGGAGCTTACCGGCATCACCAGTAACGTGAGTTGCTGCGCCAGAGTCCACGTACCAAGGACCTTGCTCATTCTGTTTCAGATTCAATCCTGCTAAAGCTGACAACAATAACTCCTTTACTTCTTCGCTAGTCCTTGTAGTGTCTGTGCCTCTTTTTGCTTCAGTTTGTATTGATTTTCCTTTATTTAGGGGATTGAACCAGCAGTTAGCTTTGATATGCCCCTTTTTATTTCATAGAAAGCAAGTAGGAATTGACCTTTGTCTTTGTGGATTGATATATGTGTTGGGTGTAGGCAATAATCCACGACCTCCTTGACCACTTCTCCCTTGTCCTCCTTTTCCCTTGATATCATAGTTTCCTCGTCCTCGTGCATAAGTAATCCCTGTAGCAAGAACTTCTTATGCCCCAGTATGCATAGATGATTCTTTAGAAAATCCCTTTAGGTTCATCTCATATTATAATAATTTTGCACGCAGATTTTTAAAGTTGGGCAACTCAGGTAATGTAACGCCCCAAAATTTCGACTTGTGATTTCAAAAACATTAGCGAAAAACCTTTCAAAGATTTAAAGTTTTTACTTTTAAAAACAACAGCGGAAGACATTTAGAAAGGAGCACAAGTCAATAATCCTGGGTACGTTAGCTGAAAAACCATCACTCACATGAACAACTTAAAGGAATGGAGAAAATAAGGTAATAAATTAAAAATCTGCAGTTTATTACATAATGAGCATTTTTCCAAAGTTTCCTAATAAAAAAAAACTCTAAAACTCAGAGCCAAGCTGCCAGCAGAAAGAAGATAAATCTTGAGCTATATTGCACCACGCCATCGGCCGCCCGTGAAGTCCTACTCCTCACCTGCCCATGAAATGGGTCAGTTTCATAACAAACCAGTAGGTGCACGAATAGATAAGTAGAATGAAAATAAAACAGGATATTCATGAGATAAGCAATTATTATATTAAAACAATCAATACAATTGTAATCTATTCTAACAAGTGTAATATTGCAAAGAGCTATTGTTCGAAGCAGTTCAAGCAGTGTAAGTCTCAATCAGCTACAACTATTCAAAAATATATTCTTTAAGTTTTGATATTAACTGGCTTGTTGGTACGCACAAACGCGAAACGTAGAAACAGCTGAGACCGATCCGGGGGTTTATTATGTTAGGTGTTTTCATTAACCCGGATGGCTGACTGAGTCCGCTCCTAAGGGAACAGTCAGTGACTAAGAGAGTAAATCCCCAAAGGCATTCGTGGCCCATGGATGCATCTAACTTCTGCAGAAGTACCTGAGAGTTACCATCTAGGATAATTTATGGTAATCCCATTTCCCCTAACTCCGATGACTGGGGAAGCTGAGTCTTTTACCCGTGGGGTGGTTGTTAACAACCTGTCCATCGGAGTTTTTGTACCATCCATCCTCTCCCTTGATGAACCGTGAAGGTCGAATGGGTACGACGGGGGTTTCTTAACCGCCGCCCCATCCTACATGCTCTGGTCTATTAGACTCACTCGAGCATCTTGCCTGTGAAGGCGAGTTGTCACCTTTTATGTGATCTCAACATTGTGTTAAATGCACGCATCGAGGTTGCTACAACCTCGTCATTTACCCATCGTAACACACATGGGACATACTTATCCAAAAGTACGATCGTACCCACCCAGAGGTACAACTACGATGAGAGGGCAACATATAATGTTTTATGATTCTTTTGGTTCATACATGACATGTATTGCTCTTTGAGCAATTGGCCTGTGGAGGCCGGTATTATCTCATTGATATCAATAAAGTATTGATGGTTCACTTCGAGGTACTCAATGACCTCCCATACTATTTGTATCATACCTGTCTTAAGGTTTGATTACGATAGTAAGTTCATGGGTTTCTCGATAGATAACCCATCACAGTGTTTCATAAAAATCAGTATTATACTTAGCATGCTCGAATACTAAGAAACAAGAAGTCTCATACAAGATTCATTAGACAATAACCAGTAAGGCATCTACAGTAACTTACAACAGTGAGCAAGGCGGAAGTACAATAATAAGATCTTTCTAGCAACGAGTCTACTCGTAGAGCTCTCAATAAGCATGAAATTTCAAAAGAATACGGATGCGGAAACACAACACAGACAATCACCAGTTAAGTAATCCTATAGGTAAGCATGTATGCCAAATAAACCATTCGATCATGAAATCCTTATATCTTATTTCATTCATACAAACTCTTCGTGCGACTTTCCCCTACCTCGGGATGTCGTGCAACTGCGTGCGTCTACGGGTGTAGATGATACGAGGCTCAGGCCGCGGAGCCAGAGCGGGGTTCGATACGAAGTCTGCAAAAGTGTGAGTATTCAACGCTACATTTTTTATCATGTGAAGAAAAGAAAGTAAGGCCTGTCGATCGAAAAAGAGAGAGGCAGCAGGGGTGTGCCCCTGTTTGCCGAAATCAGAAAAGCGACAACAGCGGGGCGACAGGGGCTGAGCCCCTGTCGAAAGCACCGAGGCGGCAGGGGGCCAGCCCCTGCCGACAGCAACGAAGCGGCAGGGGGCCAGCCCCTGCCGACAACAACGAAGCGGCAGGGACTGAGCCCCTGCCGACAGCCACGAGACGGCAGGGGGCCAGCCCTTGCCGACAGCATCGAAACGGCAGGGGCTGAGCCCCTGTCGATAGCCACGAGACGGCAGGGGCTATCCCCTACCGACATCAACAAGGTGGCAGGGGCTAGCCCCTGCCGATAGTCAAGAGGCGGCAGGGGGCCAACCCCTGCCGACAGAGAGAGGGAGAGAGATCGGGACGGGGGTGACAGGGGGCAACCGAACTCCCGTCGGTTTCTCTATCACCCACAGGGGAGAGGGGGGTGTCGCAGGGGCCATTGCCCCCCTGTCGGCACTCCGACGACCCCCCATAGAGAAAAGGGGACGACAGGGGCCCCGTAGGCCACTTGTCGGGCCCCTGATGGGCACAGGGGAGGTGGGAGGCCGCGACAGGGGCCGTGCGCCGCCTGCAGGCCTCCCGACGAGGTGACAGAGAGGGGGGTTGAAGAGGGAGGAGAACGGCGTACCTGGGAGGCGGTGGCCGGTGTCGGCGTGGGTCGCAGCGACGGCGGCGCTGGTTGCGTGCCCAGGGAAGGAGGGGTGGTCGGCGCGATGGGGGCGAAGGGCTGTGTGCCTCCCCTTGCCCTCCTGCAGTGCTTTTAAAGGCCTCAGGGGGGGCGATGAATGGGGAAACCCCGATGGGTTTCTCTTTTCCTCCCGAAATCGCAGGAGAGGGGGGATGCGGCGCTCGGGAAGAGGATTTAAAATCCTCTTCCTGAGTCAGGTTACTAAAACCCTAATGATGAGGGGCCCGAGTCCAATACAATATTTTTTTTTTTTGAAATGTGGGTTTTACATCCTACCCCTCTTAAAAGAATTTCGTCCGCGAAATATTTATTGCCTTAAAGAGTCAAAATACAGGTCAGGATATCTTTCCCTGATATCGTTCTCAGGTTCCCAAGTACATTCGTCAATTCCATGATGTTGCCACTGAACTTTTACAAAGGAAATGGTCTTTGATCTTAGCACTTGGTCACGACGATCGACGATCTTCACAGGTCTTTCTTCGAATGTCAAGTCTCCTCTAATGTCCACATCATCATAATGAATGATGTGCGATGGATCGTGAACGTACTTCCTTAACATGGATACGTGAAAAACATTATGGATCTGAGCGTACTGAGGAGGTAACGCCACACGATAAGCTGCTCCTCCAATTTGCTCCAGGATTTCGAACGGTCCGACGTATCTAGGACTTAGCTTTCCCTTCTTCCCGAACCGAAATACGCTATTCGTCAGAGATACCTTGACAAAAACCATCTCGCCAATTTCGAAGGTAAGCTCCCATCGACGTTTATCTGCATATCTTTTTTGCCGACTCTGAGTGGTACGGAGTCGTTCACGAATCATTTGCACTTGTTGAGTATAGTGTTGCAAAACTATAGGTGCCTCCAATCTTCGTTCGGCAACCTTGTCCCAGTAGACAGGTGATCGGCATGACCTCCCATATAAAGCTTCGTATGGGGCCATCCCGATGCTCGCATGATAACTGTTGTTATACGCGAATTCCGCCAGACTGATGTGGGAATCCCACTCTCCCTTCCAATTCATCATACAAGCTCGAAGCATGTCTTCCAAGGTCTGAATCGTACGTTCCGACTGTCCGTCAGTCTGAGGGTGAAACGCAGTGCTGAACTTCAACTTTGTGCCCAAAGCCAGCTGAAGTTGCTCCTAAAACCTTGAAGTGAATCTAGGATCACAATCGGAGATAATCGAGACTGGAACACCGTGCAATTTCACAATCTCTCTAACATAGAGATCAGCGAGACTATCCAACGATTGGTTAAGACGGATAGGTAGAAAGTGAGCAGACTTGGTGAGTCTATCGACAATCACCCAAATCGCGTCATGCTTCCTCCGCGTCTTCGGTAGGCCGACTATGAAATCTATGGTAATATCTTTCCACTTTCATAGAGGGATCTCTATCTGCTGCATGACCCCACCGGGTCTCTGGTGCTCGATCTTGATCTGCTGACACGTTAAACACTTCGAGACATACTCAGCCACGTCTCGCTTCATACCGTTCCACCAATAACTCCGTTGTAGGTCCTTGAACATCTTCGTGCTGCCAGGGTGAATGGTGTATCTAGACTTGTGGGCTTCCGCCATAATTTCATCTCGTAAGACCGGGTCATCAAGAACCCAAAGGCGTTCCTTCAACCATATACTTCCATCCTCCTTCAGACGAAAAGGTGTATCTGCCAGTATCGCTTGAGCCTTCAACTTCTCGTAGCGTGCATCCGTTTTCTGCCCATTGATGATCCTAGTTAGTAGCTCAGGTTGAGCAACAAGGTGGGATAAACCGATTGAACCTTGAGTGATTGCGAAAGGTTCTCAAGAGGCTAGGTCTTCGACCAACCTCCATCCAGCAAATAAGGCATTAATCGAAACTTCCGTTGCTTTGCGGCTGAGGGCGTCAGCCACGACGTTCGCCTTTCCTGGGTGGTAGGAGAGGGTGAAGTCGTAATCCTTGAAAAATTCTAGCTAACGTCACCCCTATATATCCAAAAATGGATAACACCCAAATCCACAAAGAGACAACACAACATAAAAATATAAATGTCTCTTATTAAAAAGAGAGAGAGCTCTCAAGAGTGAAGAATATAAGAGCGGTTCACCCCTATATATCCAAAAAAAAGGAGAGTGAGGGATGACCTTATGGACTTAAAAGAAGAGCCACATAGGGGGCTCCCCATGGAGTCGTTGGGGGCTCCATCGACTCCATGGTGGGGCCCCTTATGTGAGTAAAAAACAAAAAGAAAAAAAATAAAGTGCAAAAATAAATACAAAAGAAAGAAAAGAAAGGGAAAATAACAAGTACCCCTATCGGGTACTTGTGAAATGACTAAAATACCCCTATTGGGTATATTAGACAATATATATATATATATATATATAGAGAGAGAGAGAGAGAGAGAGAGAGAGAGAGAGATTACATGTATTTTAACACCCTCCCTCAAGCTTTACGGGGATATAACCAAAAGCTTGTTAAGGAGAAACAAAAAACGAGGAGCAGCAAGGGCTTTAGTGAAGAAGTCCGCCAACTGGTCCTCGGATGTGACGTAAGGTAGTGCTATGCTTCCTCTTAGGTATTCATCACGTACGTAATGACAGTCCATCTCGATGTGCTTAGTACGCTCATGGAAGGTGTGATTGCTTGTAATATAAATTGCGCTTTTATTGTCACAACACATCTTCGAAGGAGTAGAGATGACAATGCCCATATCACTGAGGAGACTTCTTAGCCATACAAGTTCCATGGTTGTAGTGGCCATAGCACGATATTCCGCTTTCGTTGAGGACAAGGATACTTTGTGCTGCATCTCCAAGAAATCATAGAGTTACCTAAGAAAACACAAAAACCCGTAGTTGAGACTCTGTCATTGGGATTTCCTCCCCAATCAGCATCAGTATAAGCAATTAAATCAAGTGATGAAGAGGAGGAAATAAAAACTCCCTTAGTTATGGTGTTTTTGATGTATCTGACGATCCTTAAGACTGCACTCATGTGCACGATTGTAGGTGCATGTTGAAACTGACTGATAGAGTGGACGACATGAGCTATGTCTGGCCGAGTGATGGATAAGTAGGTTAGAGACCCAACAAGTTGACGGTAGGGAGTAGGATCCTCGAGAGGTGTTTCATCTTCCAATCTTAACTTTGCATTGATGACTTCAGGGGTTTCTGTCTTTTTATCATCGGAGATACCAGACTTGGAACAAATGTCAGCAACAAGTTTCATCTGAGAGAATGTACCCTCGAGGAGAGTACGCCACTTCAATTCCTAAAAAATATCTTAAGAAACCAAGGTCAGACATGTCAAAATTTTCTTTTAAAACTTTCTTAATATCATTAATTCTTTGCTCATTACTTTCAGTGATGATCATATCATCAACATAAAGTAGTAGAATAACTACTGAAGACCCTGCACTTTTCACAAACAAATCAGTGTTAGTATAACATGAACGAAAATTCAAACTTGTCATTATATTACTAAATCTATCATGCCAAGCCTTTGGGGCTTGTTTCAAACCATATAATGCCTTTTTAAATTTAAGAATTTTATTTTTACCAATACATATTCTTGGTAGAGGATCCATGTAAACCTCTTTATTTAATTCACCATTTAGGAATGCATTCTTAACATCTAGTTGATAGATAGGCCATTTTTTGACTGAGGCAACGACGATAAGAGTCCTAACACTAGTCATCCTAGCTACAGGTGCGAAAGTTTCTTCATAGTCTATACCGTATTCTTGAGCGTGTCCTTTTGCTACTAATCGGGCTTTATAGCGTTCTAATGAACCATCACTTTTAGTTTTAATTTTGAAGACCCATCTACATCCAATCGATCTCTTTCCAGTGGGTAATGAAGTTATTTCCCAAGTTTTTGCCTTTTCAAGGGCACTAAGCTCTAAGTTCATAGCTTCGACCCATTGGGGAATGTTTTTGGCTTCATTATAATGTGAAGGTTCATGAAATGAGTGTAACGCAATTAGACACGCTCTATACCTTGGAGTTAGAGACTCATAGGAAACAAACCTATTAGGAAGATTGAAGATTCGGCCAGATCTCCTTAAAGAGGTTTCTTCTATGTTGGACCCTTGAGAGTATTTTTCTAAGGCGCTCATTTGAGATTGTTGACCACGCCTAACATAGGTTTGGATTGGTCTATCACTTTCATTTTCAACATTGTTAAGAGGAATATCCTCTAGGTCATTCAACGACTCATTAGAGATTTCCTCTTCTTGAGGAGTCTCATCTTCTTGGGAGAGAAGATTAAATAAGAAAGCATATTCACTTTCGTCAATATCTTTAGTTTTCATACAACCATTTTCATTTTCCAAAAAGGTTATATCTTTGGTTACATAGAGTTTGTTATTTTTCAAGTCAAAACATCTAAAACCCTTTTGATTTTCTCCATATCCTAAGAAAACACATTCAATAGCTTTAGGAGATAATTTGTCTCTTTCATGTGTAAGGACAAAACATTTACACCAAAAAATTCTTAATCTATTGAAATCGAGTGTTCTTTCAAATAGTTTTTCATATGTAGATGCATTTTGTAAGGATGAAGATATCATTCTATTTATCAAGTTGAGGTTAAGGCGGCTTCGGCCCAAAAACTCTTTGGAATTTCCTTGGAAATAAGGAGTGTCCTAGTGGTTTCCATGATGTGTCTATGCTTTCTTTCGGCTAAACCATTTTGTTGAGGAGTCCTAGGACACGATCTTTGATGACAAATTCCATTTATTTCTAAATAATTTTGAAATTCATTTGATAGATATTCTCCACCCAAATCGGATCTAAGAGTAGAGATATTACTTGAAAATTGATTTTTGATTATCATATGAAATTTCTTGAAGAAGTCAAAGACTTCAGATTTTAAATTGAGAAAGTAGATCCACACATACCTAGTGTAGTCATCAATGAAAGTAACGTAATAGGAGTATCCTCCTTTAGACATGACCGGAGAAGGACCCCAAACGTCCGAATGGACTAACTAAAATGGTCTTTTGGACACAAAAGTTCGATTTGGAAAAGGAGTGGATTTCATTTTGTCAAAAATACAACTCTTGCAAACAAAATGTTTCTCATTACAAAATTTCTTTCCAAATGGAAAGGAGTACATTTTTGAGAAACTTGGATGTCCAAGTCTTTGATGCCAAATTTCAATATTTTTATCTTGGACATGGTTACAAAAAGAGTTAGTGGGAAGTTTCAAGTTGCTCATGTAATAGAGATCTCCCCTCCTATGACCTTGCCCAATCTGCTTCCCGGACCGGAGATCCTGTATAGAGCAATCCTTAGTTGAGAATGAGATTTCACATCCATGATCACATATTTGAGCAACAGAGAGGAGATTTAAATTAAGTTGAGGTACCACTCTCACGTTTGGCACAAAGAAATCTTTGGAAAAATTTAAAGTTCCAAAACTTTTTACTTGTAAAGATGTAACATCGACAGTTGAAACATAGGAGTTTTTAGAGTTATTACACAAATCGGAAAGCTCATTTTCAAGAGGGGTCATATGAAAGAAAGCTCCAGAATCAAGGATCCAAGAAGACATACCTGGAGGAGAGGAAGAAACTATGGTGGCACCCGAGGTTGATGGTATCTTGAGTAGAGTTTGTAGTGCTTCTGATAGTTGAGCAAGAGAAAAAGACTCCTTCCCTTTGATAGTTTCTTTCTTCTTTTGAGTAGCTTCTTCAACGGAGGCAACCTTATTTTTAGGTGCTTCATTCAACTTAAGGCAATTAGGTCTTATATGACCCAGTTCTTGGCAATGATGGCAAATGGCTTTTCTATAGTTGCCATTATAATTATTTTGCCTTCCAAAGTGTGGAGACTTATAGGCTTTCACATGGTTGCCGGGTTTAGATATGGCCAAAACGTCATCTCCTCCTTTAATCATGCCAAGACGAGTTTCTTCTTGGCATATTTCAGCTATGACATCTTCCAAGGGAAGAGACTTAGATCTATGAAGAAGGGAAGATCTAACTTGTTCATATTCGGGCCTAAGCCCATGTAGAAATTGGAAAAAGTGTCCTTTTTCCATTTGTTCTCTTCTTAGTTCCACATCCATACTAGAAACCCACTTTGGTTCTAGTAAAGATAACTCATCCCATAAGGGTCCAAGAGTGCTAAAGTAATCCCTTACACTCATTTCTCCTTGCTTGATAGTCCGGATTTTTTCTTGGAGGAAGAATTGACGAGCAAGGTCTTTTTGAGTAAACATACCTTTCATAAAGAACCATGCTTCATTAGCCATCCGAAATTTAACAATGTTGGCGCAAATTTTGAGCTCCACATTGTTCATGAACCAAGCAAGAATCTTCGCATGCTTACTTTCCCAATCTTTCACTTTAGATTGGTGATCTTTAATGGCCTTCATGCGGGCATTTCCTTCAAGAGCTTTTTCTTGATCACCATCCATCTTGGTGAGTTGGAGTTGTGGTTTCGGAATGGTGCCCATAACGTATCTCCAAAGTTTTTTACCTTTGAGGTTGTTCTCCATGGCGGCGGCCTACATCATGTAGTTGGAGCCATTAAGTATAAAGGAGAGATCAATCTTTTGTTCCCCTTCCATTTAATCTCTCACAAGAAGACAAACAAAGAGAGATACAAAAAGAAAAAAAACAATATATAACTACTCAACTAGCTATATTAAGAATCAAGAGCATACACAAGGCTTTGAAACCATGTAATGAGATATGCGGAAAAACAAAGAGTGCGATAAGCACTTACAACATCCACCAATGGACAAACGAAAGGGATAACACCCAAATCCACAAAGAGACAACACAACATAAAAATATAAATGTCTCTTATTGAAAAGAGAGAGAACTCTCAAGAGTGAAGAATACAAGAGGGGTTCACCCCTATATATCCAAAAAAAGGAGAGTGAGGGATGGCCTTATGGCCTTAAAAGAAGAGCCACATAGGGGGCTCCCCATGGAGTCGTTGGGAGCCCCCAACGGTCATAAATGTGACCGTTGGGAGCCCCATCGACTCCATGGTGGGGCCCCTTATGTGAGTAAAAAACAAAAAGAAAAAAAAATAAAGTGCAAAAATAAATACAAAAGAAAGAAAAGAAAGGGAAAATAACAAGTACCCCTATCAGGTATTTGTGAAATAACTAAAATACCCCTATTGGGTATATTAGACAATATATATATATATATATATATATATATATATATATATATATATATATATATATATATATATATATATATATATATATATAGAGAGAGAGAGAGAGAGAGAGAGAGAGAGAGAGAGAGAGAGAGAGAGAGAGATTACATGTATTTTAACACTTGTCAGCTCTTCGGCAAACATAAAGAGAGAGGGAGGGCATGGCTGGGGCTGCTGGCATTCTGGCGACCCTCCGACGAACACAGGAAGAGAGGGAGGGAGGGAGGCAGGGCGAAGGCAGGGCCTCGCCTTGCCTTCTGCGAATCCAAGCGACAGGGGCGAGGCTCCCTGTCGAACGAGATTCTCCAGCGGCAGGGGTCCAGGTCCTTGCCGAACGAGAGAGAATCGAAGAAGAAGGAGATAGAAGAAGAAGAAGAAGAATACCTGAGAGGGTCGACGTCGTCGGCGCTGTCGCACGCAGGGAGCGAGAGATAGATAGAGAAGGAGGAGGGAGGCGCAGGCGATGGGAGCCCTCCCTCCCCTCAGTGTGGTTTTAAAGGGGGATCGGGGGATCCCAACAGGGAAACCCCAAAGGGGTTTCCTGTTTTGCAAGGGGAAAAGGAGGAGGGGGGGGGGGGAGAGGGTTTAAATGAACCCTCGCCCCCGCGGCTTTTAACCCTAGCAGGTTAACGGCCGAGTCTGAATTATTATTATTATTATTATTTTTTATATCGTGGGTTTTACATTAATACACTCCCATAAACTGCATTTTTATAATGAGCTAAAGATAATCCGTGATGGATAGAAGTTGTGAACGAGCAGATAGCTGTACCGAGGACATAGTAGATCATCCGGATGATAAAAATGTGGTAGGATCCAAATTGGTTTTTAAGATCTAGTATAGATTTGATGGGAGTATGAAAGGTACACGACTCATTATGTTGAGAAAGGATGTATGCAAAAATGTGGCCTTGACTATGATGAAGTCTTCATTCCCTTAATCCAAATGGGAACCATTCACACAATGCTTTCTCTAACTAAAACCTATGGTTGGTACATCAAATAACTTGATCAAAAAAGCCTTTTTGTGTTTGAAATCTCATTTAACAGGTGTATGTGAAGTAGCTGGTTGAATATAATAAAGAAGATGTTATACACAATGCATGTTAGTTAATAAAAGCAATCAATGGACTCACATAAATGTCAAGTTCTTGGTTTGGGAGTTTTTCATAATGCTGTTCTTGAGTATGGATTCTATCAAAATCATATCGATTACTTCCTATTTTTGTATATAGAAGAGTCAAATGCATCACAACCATTTTGTTTTATGTAGATGATATTGTTAGTACAGGTAATTTCGAGCAGCTCATAACTAAAACAAAGCAATTCTTTCAAGAGATTTCACATGGAGCTTGGCCTATTGAGGTACTTCTTCGAATTTGAAGTAGATTGAAGGCTTGATTTTGTAGTTTTATCTAAGTTTGCCAAATTCGAATTTGAAGGGGGAAATGATATGGGAAATGGAAGTGTGAAGCGATGAATTTTAAAATTTATAGGAAGCAAGAATCGAGGCAATTTGAAAGTGAAGTGGGAATCGATGACGAAGCGATATAAGACCCAAATGAGAAGCGAATAGAAACTAAAATAAAAATGACTATTAGTACATTTCATGACTTTTTAGTGTAAGAATTAAATTTTTGTCAAAATCCAAAAATAGTAGTTACGAATTTAGAGAAAGCATGTGGAAAGTGAAGGAAATGTGACAGGAAGCACATAGAAAACATGAAAAGAAGCATGAGAGGACATATGGGGAGCATGGATGAAGTGCATGGGAAGCATAGAAGCGTGGGGGAATCAAGATTCTCATAAAGTTTTGGACGTGTGGAGGGAAGCACGTTCCTCATCTATCTAGGAAGCTTCCGATAATTCTAGTTTTATCACAGCATAAGTATGCTAGCAATTTGCTCAAAGATCAGGCGTGACCAACAACTTTACCAACATTAAAGAAATACTTGCTTGGGAAATGAACAGTAGTTTCAGCACCCAAAAAGATATGGTAGTATTGCTGGTGTGCTACAATATCTCTCGACTAGACCTAATATCATATGCTATGAATCAAGCCTTTCAATGTGTGAAATGAAATTAGCAAAACTACAATAGATGGCCACTAAGGGCTACAAGAAACCACAAACACAAAGTGGTCACTAATGGACCAAATACAATCCCACAAAGGAGATAGTAAAAAAAATATGATTGTGTTAATTCACAAAATGCTTAGACAAGCATTACTTTACAATAGAGAGAATGACCCTATTTATAGAGCCAAGCAACAACAAAGGGAGGCAGTCTCCAACGGTCATAAACATGACTGTTGGGAGCAGTCTAACAACTAGTTGGACTGCCCCAACAGTCATATTGACCGAAAAAACAAAAAAAAATAGAAAAACTGAAAAATAAAAAAACAAAAGAAACAAAACAGCCTCTATTAGGCTGTCCCTATTACATTGGAGTAAATGACCAAAATGCCCTGATATATATATATATATATATATATATATATATATATATATTTTAACACCCCCTCAAACATGTGGTGAGATCAGTGAAAGTTTGTTAAGAAGAAAAAGAAAATGCAATTAAGTATTTTGGTGAAGTAATCCACGATCTGAAATTCATATGGTACATATGGTAAATCAATAGTCCATTTCAAGTGTTCTTCTCGAACATAGTGGCTATTCTTCTCGAACTTAGTGGCAATCTATCGCAATGTACTTCGTTCATTCATGAAATATATGATCACTGACTATATATATACCCCTTTTGTTGTCATAGTATAGTTTTGAAGGTTCCGAGACATGTACTCCCACATCTTTAGGCAAAGACTTCAACCACACGACCTCGGTTGTTGTTGTAGCCATTGCCCTGTATTCAGTTTTCTTGAAAGACAACTATACCTTCTATTGCTTTTTACATCTTTAGGATTAAGGGAGTCACTTAAGAACACACAAAAACCCATAGTTGTGTTAAAATGTAATAAACATTTGTAATATATTTAGTTAGTTATTCTAGTTGCATAGTCTAGTTAGTTTGTAATTAGGATTAGGTTGTCTTTTTTACTTTTTGGACTTTAGTGCTTTTTGACCAAGTCAAAAAGCACTTATTTCATTAGAGTCGTTGGACCCCCCAACAGCTCTATTAAGAGCCGTTGGGAGTCCAACGACTCCCTCTTGGCTCCCTATTGTGAGCATTATAAATATGGGGTAAAACCCCTTTGTACAGTATACTTTTGTTTGGGCTTTATCCCACTTTAATGAGAAATATTTTTCACTCTTTTGTGTGCGCACTCTTTTGAGTATTTCGGTTTTTATAAGTGTGTTGTATGAACCAATGTTTTAAAACTCGCCGAGTCAACTCGTTGACTCGGCTCGGCTCAACCCTCCAGCGAGTCAACCCGGCAAGGCAAACTCGGTTTGCCAAAACTCGGGCTTGACTCGGCCTGACTCGGCCGAGTTCTGGGATGTTTGAAATTTGATTTTTTGGGTATTTCAGAATAAATTTTTTTTCTTGCATCAATAGGGAATAATTAATTGGCTTGTATAATTTGATCAGTTGTCTTGAGAATTTCTTCTTTGATTTTGTTATGGATTTTCTCACACATAGTATGTAACCCATACCTTCTCTCAAATATCTTTCTATTTTTCAAATTACTGAAATGACTATAATGTTAATTTATTTTTTATGACTGAATAGGATCATAACATTGAAAAGAACTTGTCTTTAGCTATGTGTAGTTGGAAGTGTACACTACATGAGCAAGTTTCATGTGCTTGTTATGACTGTGATTCTTGAGCCTATAGTATGGCTGAATTTCTCTTACAAAGCACATTGGATATCCTTCATAGTTTCATCTCAAAAACTATAAGCCTCGGCCCCTCATTCTGCTGTTCAATATTGTCTTTTATTAGATGATTTCCTTGTGAGTCTATTCTGCATAATCAGATACTGTAGCCAATTTTTTCTGCCAGTCATCCTAGTGCAGCTTAAAAGTGTAATTCTATGTTGTACATGGTTACTTTTGATATGTGGGCATGTTTCATAATGCACAAGTCCAATATTTTCTGAGTCAGGATCAAACTCTGATTTTGAAGTGGATTGGGCCTACAAAAGGTAGAACCTGGTGAACTGGCCATTACAACATTTATGAGTTGGTCAGGTCTCATCAACTTCAGTACAGACCAAGCATGGACCATTTTAAAAAGTCCCGACTACAGACATATTTTGCCTAACATGAGTATATGAGTTTATCATCTCTTGTTTATTGAAAAACATGGTTTGAGACAAATTATATATTATTTTCTTTTAAAATAAAAAGTTAACAAAACCCGGTCCGAGTCACCGAGTTGACCCGCCGAGTCACGAGTCAATAAAGAACGAGTCGAGTCCCGAGTCACGGGTTTTAAAACCTTGGTATGAACCATTGTGTTCATTGTGAAAGATCATTTGTGAGCTTCTTTTGAAGTTCTTTTGTGAGCTTCCTCTTCTTACATGGTATCAGAGCGATGGTTGTGATCAAGTCATTTATTTCGGTGCATTGGGAAACATGCCACTCAAGTTTTGATAAATAAGAGACATTCTTCATCAAGATGGTAGAGTACATCTCCTTTCTCTATTATTATTTTTCTTCCATTTCCTTATTAAAACCTTGTAAAATGGATGACAATAATAATGTCACCATTAAACCCATCAACCTTAATGATTCAAACTACGTCACATGGGATTCAATTATGAAGCACCTTATATGGGGGAAAGGGGTTGTGGGGATTAGTAGATGGAACCGACTCAGAACCTAAACTAATCCTCACAAAGATCGATGGTGAGAAAGAAATACCTCTTACAGAGGTAGAAAAGACTATAGCCATTACCACTTAGGAGAAAAAGTGGAAAGAATGGAGAATGGGACACGTCAAGATTATGTCTTGGCTCATAAGTAGTGTGGATATAAAAAAATGTTCAAGTCCTGCAAAGTTTGAACATGCAAATGATGCTTGGGACTATCTTAAGAGAATGTATTCTCTCAAAGACATTACACATGTGTGCAATCTACAACATCAAGTTCGAAATATGGTTCAAGGGGACAAAAGCATTAAAGAATACTATAATGGCTTGTACGAGTTATGGGAAGAGTTAGCTCTTCTCGAACCAAAGTGGCATTGTCCACAAGACATCGAACTCCGCTAAAATCAAATGAATGCGGGGCACTTTTTTTAATTTGTCAATGGACTAAGATCGGATTTTGAAGCTACCAAGTCCATTCTTCTTCATCGAGGAAAGGTTTCTTCAATTGAAGATAAAATAGAAGAATTGAGCATAGAGGAAAATTGGCTCAAAAGTAGAATTGACAAAAGTGATGATGACTCGGTTCTAGCCGTATCTAGACCGGGGAATCATGTTCGCACTTACAAACCTCCAAACTATGGATGAACGAATGACAGAAATGATTTTGAGAAGAAAAAAGTAATTTGTTACTACTGTCGTGATCCAGGACATGTAAAAACTTACTGTCCAAAACTAAAGAAACCATATGAAAAGAAGGTTGCCTTTGTCGGACCTCCACAAGAATCCAATGAATCTTCTATTGAAAGCATGTCTCTAGCACAACTAGTGGAGGCACTTCAACCATTGCTCGAGGGGGCGTCTTCCTCTACTGGAGCTGTGGTTTCTTCCATTAGCACCTCAGATCCAGGTAAATCTCTTTGGCTTCTTGACTTAGGTGCTTCTTTTCATATGACCCCAAATATTAATGTTTTATCTAAATGTCATAACTCAAATGGGTCAAATGTGTTTACTGCTGACGGAACATCTCTTGAAATTAAAGGAATATGAAATTTTGAAAACTCTAAAAGGTTTTATATTCCACAAGTTAGATATATTCCTAAACTCAATTTAAACCTTTTATCTGTTTCACAATTTAGACCATGGATGTAATGTTTTCTTTTCTTCTCGTGAATGTCGAGTGCAGGATCACCCGTCAGGAAAGCTGATTGGGGAAGGCCATAGAGAAGGAGGCCTGCACTACATGAATTTTTTGGATATACCTAAGAATACATTATGTTGTAGTGTTCAAAAAGTTGACTTAGACTTATGGCACAAGAGACTTGGACACCCTAGTGTATCCAAGCTCTAGTTATTTCCAAAGATGGAAATTTTTTATAATTTTGAGACCTTTAAATGTGAAAAGTGTATTCTGGGCAAAATGAAAATACTACAATTTCAAGAGAGAACCTTTGTCTCTTCTCGACCACTAGAATTAATACACTCAGATGTGTGGGGCTCCGCACCTATTAGCTAAGAAGGTGACTTCATTTATTATGTAATTTTCGTAGATGATTTCACAAGACACACTTGGATCTATTTTCTTAAACACAAATCTGAAGTCTTTTCACACACTTTCAAATATTTTATCAGTTAGTTAAAAATCAATTTAAATATGATATTTCAATTTTTTGCATTGATTCAGGGGGAGAATTTTTGTCCAAAGAATTTAAGGATTACTTAAACTTGCATGGCATTATACATCAAAAATCATGTTCGTATACTCCTCAACAAAATGGGTTAGCAGAAAGAAAGCATAAGCACGTCATAGAAACAACAAGAACCTTACTGATCACACATCAAGTACCAGAGTTTTTTTGGGCCGAAGCCACGTTAACCACAATTTATCTTATCAACGGGATGCCATCATCTTCCTTAAACAATATATCTCCGGTTGAAAAACTTTTTAAACAAATCCCAAATTACTCCAGGTTAAGAGTTTTTGGGTGCAAATGCTTTGTTTTTTCAAATAAAAATGATAAATTCTCTCGTGCTATTTCATGTGCTTTTTTAGGATATGCAACTCACCAAAAAGTCTATAGATGCTTTGATCTCAAAACTAGAAAATTATACGTCTCAAGGAATGTATCCTTCCTGGAAAAAGAAAGTTTTTTTGAAAACGTGAACTCTAAGGAAATAGATGAATATTCTTTTCTATTGGATCTAGTTCCAAAAATTGTTGAAGATGATATCACTACAAATCCAGAAGAACAACTCAATATGACAAATTCAGAAACTCTTAATCCTTCTGATTGCATTAAGTACTCTAGGTAAAGTAATTTAGAGACACCTTGTGCTCTCGAAAAATACACTAAAGAACATAACAAGTACCCACTAGAAAATCATCGAGAGTCTCTAAAGTTCTCAAAAAATTTGTGTGGTACGAGTCTTTTTCACCAAAGTATCAAGCCTATATTGCAGTAATACATTCCTATATAGAACTCTCTAACTATGATACATCAAAAGAACAATCTGAATGGGTAGAAGCAATGTCAGTAGAATTAAAAGCCTTAGAAAAAGCAAATACTTGACTATCCAAGATCTTTCATCAAAAAAAAAACCTATCGGATGTAGGTGGGTGTACAAAGTAAAAACGAAGAGTGATGACACTCTTGAAAGATTTAAAGTTCGTTTAGTTGCCAAAGGCTATTCCCAAGAATATGAAATAGATTATGAAGAAACATTTGTTCCAGTTGCTAGAATGACCACAGTTAGGATCCTGATAGCTCTAGTATCTTCAAAGAAACAACATATATATCAAATGGATGTTAAAAACACATTCCTCAATGGGAACCTAGTTGAAGAAGTATATATGAAATCACCACCTGGTACTAATATTCCCAAAGGAAAGGCTCTTCGATTAAACAAAGCTTTATATGGACTTAATCAAGCCCCAAAGGCTTGGTATGATAAATTTAGCCAAGTTATGATTGATTTTGGTTTTCAATTTTGTCTTACTGACACTGCGTTGTTTGTTAAGAATTCTAATGCAGGTATCATCATTCTTCTTCTCTACGTAGACGACATGATCATTACTGTAAGTGACAAGTAGGGAGTTGCTAACATTAAAAAATTTCTCAAAACACATTTTGAAATGAGTGATTTGGATTTTTAAAATTTTTTCCTTGGCATAAAAGTTGCTTATTTTTTTAGAGGCTATTTGCTAACTCAGCCTAAATTTGCCTTGGATATTATTGGCAGGTCTGGTATCACGGCCGAAAAAAGGTTGACACTTCCGAAGTTGTAAACATCAAAATGAAGATTGATGATGAAAAACCTCTTGAAAATCCAACACCTTACAAACAACTTGTTGGGGCACCGTCTTACCTCTCTATTACCAGACTTGATATTATACATGCCGTCCACACAGTGAGTCAATATCAACATGCTCCTGTTAAATTATGTAATCAAATAATGTAATCTAATATATATTTATATATATTAGGTAATACATATACATAATATATGTATATGTATCTACCTATTATATATATAAAATATATATTTATTTCACCTTAGCCGTAAGGGTATATTCATCATTTTACACATATTTTCCTTAAGAATATGTATATAATTTTACCTTTTTTTTTTCTTTTATTTCTTCTTTCTTTTTTCTTTTTTATTCTTTTCTCTTTTGCTTTTGGCACATGGAGGGGCCCACCCAACATGATCGTTGGGCCCTCCAACGGTTATAATTATAACCGTTGGAGGGGTCCCAATGATCATATTGGGAGCCCCTCCATGGCTTCTCATTATGGCTTTGGGTCAAAGCCCAAGTATTCAATAAAGCTTTTATTCATTTTTTCATAGTGCATTTGTGAGACTGCTTGGTTTGTGCTTTTGTGCAAAGTGTTCTTTGTGTTCTTATTGTGCATATGTGCACTTGTCTTTCATCAAGAACATTGGGTCTTGATTATAGTATCTTGTTAAAGATATTTTTACATGGTATCAGAACTTGGTTTGAGGAAAAAAGCTCGTGCATTCTCCACATTCTTGGGTGCCTCGAAAAGTGTGCCTTTAAGCCATTAGAGATTGGAATGGATTATTTCTTTCGGCCAATATTTTAGAAGTCTTCTTTGTCAAGAAAGACTTAAAAATCTATTGCGGTACGTGTTCTTTTTGTATTTCTATCATCTCTAATGGGCGAAAAAGACTCCCACTTCTCCCTTGGTTTAAAACTCAATGGTTCAAACTATCATGTTTGGGCCGGTAATATGGAAGCTCATATTAAAGGGAAGGGGCTTTGGGGGTATGTTCAAGGTTCAATACCGGAACCCGAACCAAAAATTACCATTATGGAAAAAGGAGATATAAAGATTCTTGAAAGAGAAGAAAGGCAAAGAGCTCTTGAAGATTATTCAAAGAAACATGACAAATGGGAAATTAAAAGCTTCAAGATCTTATCTTGGTTTTTCTCATCCGTTGAAACTAAGATCAATGCCAACATCATCAAATTCAAGAAAGCTTCCGAAGCTTGGTTATATCTTGAAAAAGTGTATACATCAAGAGATTTATCACACAAATACTACCTTTAAAAGATGGCATTAACCCTATAACAAAATGAGATGACTATTCAGGAATACTTTGCCGAATTGTCTTCCATTTGGCACGAGCTTGCTATGCTAGAACCCAAATCGAGTGGTGAAACTATCGAGCTTAGACACAAGCAACTTGAGGAAGATCGTTTTTTTAATTTCCTAAATGGCCTTAGACCCGAATTTAAACAAATTTGGTTATCTCTTCTTTCACGTCTCCCTCTATTGAAGATGTTATTACTAAATTGAGTGGGGAAGAGACCCGTATGGGTATTAGTAAGAGCAAACCTAGCATCCTTGCTTCTTCTTCTATTCAAGAAGAGAGTGAAGAGTGAATGCCGTTTCAAGACTGGATAACAATGTGAGGACTTACAAACCTCCTCACTTTAAGAATCAAAATCAAGGAGGAAATGGGCACAATGGAAAGAGAGACTATAACAAACTAACTTGTCATTTTTGTAAAGAACCGAGGTATATCAAACCTATTTGCCCAAAATGGAAGAAATTGCTTACAATGGCTACCACATCTCAACCGGAAAAACGACCATCATCTTCAAATGGGTCTCTATCTTTACAACAAATTATGGAAGCTCTTCAACCTCTTCTCAAGGGAGGAACTTCCGGAGCTGCTATGACAACCTCTTCACCCTCGGTAAGATATTTTGGCTTTTAGATTCCTGTGCATCATTTCATATGACCTCAAGTGCTTATTCTCTTTCCGAATATTCTAAAAACTCTTTTCCATCTTTTGTCTCAACGACAGATGGAACATCTCTTGAAATTAAAGGCATAGGCAATTTCGAAAAACAAGAATTTTTTATTCCAAAAATTAGATTCATACCAAAACTAAATTTGAATTTGCTTTCGGTTTCTCAACTCTCGGACCATGGTTGCGATATAAAATTCTCTTTTGATAAATGTTAGATACAAGATTGCCGGTTCGGGAGGTTGATTGAGGAAGGCTCTAGGAGAGGAGATCTCTACTATGTTGACTCTCTCCAAGTTCCCAAGAATCAATTTTGTAATGTTGTCCAAAATAAGGATATTCATGTATGGCATAAGAGACTTGAACATCCCAACATTGTTAAAATTTCATATTTACCTTTTGTTAAACACCTTTGGAAATGAGATTTTGTATGTAATGAATGTATTCTTGGGGAAATGAAAAGTTTACCCTTCTATTAAAGATCTATGTTTACAACAAAACCTTTTGAAATCGTTCATTCCGACATATGGGGCCCGGCTCCTGTGATATCTAAAGGAGGATTCTCATATTATGTGATTTTTGTTGATGATTACACTAGGTATTGTTGGATATATTTTCTCAAACATAAACATTAAGTTTTTTCGACTTTTAAAACTTTTCATATGATGATTTTAAATCAATTCAATAGAAACTTAAAAATTCTTAGATCCGGCTCCGGAGGAGAATACCTCTCAAATGAATTCAAGAGTTATCTTGAAAGTTGTGGTATTCTCCATCAAAAATCTTGCCCAAAAACTCCTCAACAAAACGGATTAGCCGAACGAAAGCATAGGCATATTATTGAAACAACTCAAACTCTCCTTATTTCACAAAACATTCCAAAAAACCTCTGGGCTGAGGGAGCCCTTCAGTCTATCTTATAAATAAACTTCCATCAAAGAATTTAAACAAAATTTTCCCTTTTGAAAAATTATACGAGAAGGAACCTGACTATAGCAGGTTAAGGGTTTTTGGTTGCAAATGTTTTGTCCTTACGGATAAAAATAATAAGCTTTCTCTAAAGGTCATTTCTTGTGCCTTTCTTGGTTATTCGGAAACCCAAAAGGGTTTTAGGTGTTATGATGTTAGAAATGACAATTTATATGTATCCAGAAATGTGAGTTTTTTGAAAAATCTTAGTGGTTTTGAAAGTCTAAAAACTCATAATGAGAATGTGGATTATTCCTTTCTGTTTGAATTGTTAGCTAAAGATGATGATACAAGTGATGATGAGTCAACTCAAAATGACTCAAGCGATAATGAAATCGAGGAAACTATCACTCCTCTGCTCTCTCTGCCACATCAACATATCGATGAGGGATCATCTAGAGATCTCATCACCTATGTTCATAGAGATAAAAACACCTTCAAAAGTGCTCTTGAAAGATATGATGACACCAGTAGGCCTGTCCCTCCTAGAGAAGAGAACCTGCGAAGAACCGAAAGACCTAGGAAAACTCCCTCTAGGTTTATCTCATAGGACTCTTTTTCACCTAAATATAGGGCCTGCCTTAGTGTCATTCATTCTTACGTAGAACCTAGAAATTTTGAGGAAGCACGAAAATGTTTTGAATGGGTAGAAGCTATGGAGAATGAATTTGGTGCTCTAAGAAGAGCCAAAACTTGGGAGTTCCAAGATCTCCCTAAGGGTAAGAAAGCAATAGGATGTAGATGGGTATTTAAGGTAAAAATTAAGAGCGATGGATCCCTTGAGAGATATAAGGTTCGTTTAGTTGCAAAGGGATATAGTCAAGAATATGAGATTGACTATGAAAAAACTTTTGCTTTTGTGGCCCGAATAGTCACTGTCCGATGTCTCATCACCGTTGCCTCTATCAACAAGTGGAACATCTATCAAATGGATGTTAAAAATGCATTCTTAAATGACGATCTGAATGAAGAGGTATATATGGATGCTCCACCTGGAATGGGCACTCCCAAAGGGAAGGTGCTTCGCCTTCGAAAAACACTTTATGGTTTAAAACAAGCTTCCAAGGCTTGGTATGATAGATTTAACTCCGTAATGTTAGAAAATCTTTTTTCTTCCTATTTCACTGGCACGACCTTGTTTGTTAAAAAAACCAATGCAGGGATTGTAATCTTGCTTTTGTATGTGGATGATATGCTTATAACCGGTAGTGATTTTAAAGGGGTTAAAAGCATAAAATCAATTTTGAAAGATAAATTAGAAATGTCTGATTTGGGTTTTCTAACTTATTTTTGGGGTATTGAAGTATCATACTCTCATAGAGGGTATTTTTTATCTCAAACTAAACTTGACTCTGAGATTATCGATAGGTCTGGTATTACAGATGATAAGGTTTGTGAAACTCCTGCTATAGTAGGAGTTAAGATGAAGATTGATGATGGTATTCCTCTCTCCGATCCCACCTCTTACAGACAACTTAGGGGATCATTGATGTATCTAAGTACTACTAGACCAGATATTTCTCATGCAATTCATACTGTAAGTCAGTTTCAATATACACCAACATCAGTTCACATGAGTGACATCTTGCGGGTCGTAAGTGTTAAAATGTATCTCTCTTTATGTAAATATATATGTCTCTTTTTTCTTGTAAAACCCGAAAGGGTATTTTAGTCATTTCTCTTCATTTTGCGCATATTCATAATTATGAATATGCTGTAATTCTTTTTGCTTTTTTTTACTTTTCTTCTTTTCTTTTCCCTTTTTTGTCTTTTTTTTTCTTTATTTCTTTGTTGACTCAAAGTCAACCTTGGAGGGCTAACACTAGCTGTTGAGCCTCTCCAACAGTTAGAATTCTAACCGTTGGAGGGGCTCCAACAGCTAGTGGAGCCCCTCCAAGGCTCCTTTTCCCTCTTATAAATAGGGGAGTTCCCCCTTTGTAAACTTCACTTCTTGGAGCTTTTGTTCTCCATTCTTCTCAATAAAATTCTTTATATTTTGTATGCCTTTGTGTATTTGAGTTTCTTTATTGTACCTTTGTGTACATTTATGCACATTGGTGGTGTTGTGCTTATCGCACACTTTATCTCATTTTTGAGATATGTTCACATGGTATCAGAGCTAGGCTTAAAGGAAAAGAAGATCGTGCTTTTTTTCTCTTCATTGGAGTACCTCGTAAAGCGTGCCATTAAGTTGTGGTGGTTGGAGTGAAGATTCGGCTCTTCATCCTATATTTTAGAAGCTTCCTACATAAAAAAGGGACTCATTTCGCATTGTGGTACGCATTTATTTCTCTTTGTATCATCTCTAATGGGCGAAAAGGATTCTCACTTGTCTCTTGGCTTCAAATTGAATGGAACGAATTATCATGTATGGGCCGGGAATATGGAGGCCCATATAAAAGGGAAGGGGCTTTGGGGATATGTTCAAGGAACTATTTCCGAACCCGAACCAAAAATTACTACCCTTGAGAGAGGGGAGATCAAGGTTCTTGAGGGAGAAGAAAGAGAAAAGGCTTTTGAAGATTACAATAAGAAACATGAAGAATGAGAAATGAAAAATTACAAAATACTCTCATGGTTCTTCTCTTCGGTTGAGACCAAAATTAATGCCAACATTCTAAAGTTCAAAAAGGCATATCAAGTATGGGAATATCTTGAAAGAATGTATACTTCAAGAGATTTGTCCCATAAATACTATCTCCAAAAGAAGGCTTTAACCCTTCAACAAGGAGAAATGTCCGTTAGAGAGTATTTCGCCGAGTTATCCACTATTTGGGATGAACTTGCCCTCCAAGAACCTAAATGGAGTGGTGAGGCTATTGAATTGAGAGCCAAACAATTAGAAGAGGATCATTTCTTTAACTTTTTAAATGGGCTTAGACTCGAGTTTGAACAAACTAGATCCTCTCTCTTGTCTTCTTTCTCTTTTCCTCCATTGGAAGATGTGCTTACCAAATTAAGTGGAGAAGAAACTAGATTGGGAATGAATAAAACCAATCTAAGTGTGTTGGCCGTTCCCTCTAAAGATGAGGATGAGGGTGCTTATGCCGTCTCAAGACCGGGGAATAATGTTAAAACCTATAAACCCCCTCATTTTGACAAAAATCAAGGAGGAAGAAAAAATGGTGGGCATTATGGAAGAAGAGATTATAGTAAGATCATATGCCATTTTTGCAAAGAACCGGGTCACATTAAACCGGTATGCCCTAAATGGAAGAAGATGGTGGCTATGTCTACTACTTTTCAATCTACCAAGGAGGAAGGTCCATCAACTTCCAACCATGCTACTTTGACTCTCAATCAAATCATGGAAGCTCTTCAACCACTCCTCAAGGGACCAGTTTCCGGAGCCGCCATGACCACCTTCTCTCTTCCCTGTAAGACTCTTTGGCTCTTAGACTCGGGTGCATCCTTTCATATGACTCCAAATGTTTTTGCACTTTCTAAATACTCAAAAAATTTGTCACCTTCTTTTGTCTCTACCGCGGATGGGGCTTCTCTTGAAATAAAAGGAATTGGTGATTTTGAAAGACAAGGTTTTTCTATTCCTAAAGTTAGATTTATACCAAAACTAAATTTAAATTTGCTTTCCGTCTCTCAACTATCGGATCATGGGTGTGATATCAAATTCTCATCAAATAAATGTTGGATACAGGATCGCCGGTCCGGGAAGTTGATTGGGGAAGGCTCTAGGAAGGGAGATCTTTATCTCATGGAATTTCTTCAAATTCCAAAAACCTCTTTTTGTAATGTTGTCCAACATAAGGATATAAATGTTTGGCATAAACGCCTTGGGCATCCAAATATTGTCAAGCTTTCATATTTACATTTTGCTAAAACCTTATGTAAAGACAATTTCAATTGTAATGATTGTATTCTTGGTAAAATGAGAAGCTTACCTTTTGGACAAAGAACTATGTTTTCAACTAAGCCTTTCGAAATTGTGCATTCGGATGTTTGGGGACCGGCACCCGTTGTGTCTAAGGGAGGTTTTTCGTATTATGTTATTTATGTGGATGATTTCTCAAGGTATAGTTGGATATACTTCCTCAAACATAAACATGAGGTTTTCTCTACTTTTAAGGTTTTTCACATGTTAATACAAAATCAATTCAATAGTAAATTACAAATTCTTAGAACCGATTCCAGGGGAGAATATCTCTCAAATGATTTCAAAAGTTATATTGAAAATAATGGGATTGTTCATCAAAGGCCTTGTCCCAAAACTCCCCAACAAAATGGGTTGGCCGAACGAAAACATAGACACATAATTGAAACTACAAGAACTTTGCTAATTTCTCAAAAAATTCCAAAAAGATTTTGGGCCGAAGCGGCTCTTGCATCGGTTTATCTCATCAACCGACTTCCATCCAAAAACTTGAATCAAATATCTCCATATGAAATCTTGTATAAAAAAGAACCCGATTACAATAGGTTAAGAATTTTTGGTTGTAAATGTTTTGTTCTCACCGATAAGAATGATAAATTATCTCCCAAAGCTATTCCTTGTGCGTTTTTAGGATATTCGGAAACCCAAAAAGGTTTTAGGTGTTACGATATTAAGAATGATAAACTATATGTTTCAAGAAATGTAACCTTTTTAGAAAACATAAGTGGTTTTGAAGAACACAAAACCCATGAAGATAATGCCGATTATTCTTTTTTGTTTGAACTATTATCTAGAAATGAAGATTTTTTTAGCGATGATGAATTAAATGAGAATGAGGATATAAGTGAAAGTATTCCTCAAACCATTCATGATGAAGAAAAAATGATAAATGAACCAATTACCTATACTCATAGAGATAAAAACACTTTTAGAAGTGCAATAGAGAAATATAGTGATTTTAGTGAATCTTCCAACAACTCTTGAAGAACTGAAAGATCTAGGAAAAATCCTTCTAGATTTATATCCTATGAGTCTTTTCTCCAAAGCATAGGGCATGTCTTAGTGCCATTCACTTATATCAAGAACCTAGAAATTTTAAAGAAGCTAAGGAAATGATAGAATGGAGGGATGCCATGGACAACGAACTTAGAGCCCTCAACAAAGCCAAAACGTGGGTTTTTCAATGTCTTTCAGAAGGAAAGAAAACAATAGGATGTAGATGGGTTTTTAAAGTCAAAACCAAGAGTGATGGCACTCTCGAAAGATATAAAGCTCGTCTTGTCGCAAAAAGATATAGTCAAGAATACGGCATCGATTACGAAGAAACCTTTGCTCCTGTTGCACGAATGGTTACTGTAAGGTGTTTGATCACCATTGCATCTATTAAAAAATGGAATATTTATCAAATGGATGTTAAAAATGCATTTCTAAATGGGGACCTTAATGAAGAAGTTTACATGGATGCTCCCCCTGGTATGAACGTACCAAAGGGGAAAGTCCTTCGTTTGCAAAAAGCGCTTTATGGTTTAAAACAAGTCCCTAAGGCTTGGTATGATCGATTTAATGATGTGATGGTTCAAAATGGTTTTTCCTCATGCTACACTGACACTGCTCTGTTCGTCAAAAAGTCTGATGCAGGAATTGTGATTTTACTGTTGTATGTTGATGATATGTTGATAACAGGTAGTGACATAAAGGGCATCAGAAACATTAAAACCACTTTAAAAGAAAGGTTTGAAATGTCAGACCTGGGGTATCTGACTTACTTTCTTGGTATCGAGGTAGCCTACTCTCATAGAGGCTATTTTTTGTCTCAAACTAAACTTGCCTGTGAGATTCTTGACAGATCAGGTATTACTGATGATAAAATCTGTGAGACCCCAAAAATTGTGGGATAAAAAATGAAGATCGATGATGGGAAACCTTTGGAGGATCCTACCCCCTACCGGAAACTTGTGGGATCTCTAATGTATCTTAGCATCACAAGACCGGACATCTCTCATGCCGTGCATACTGCAAGCCAATTTCAGCATGCTCCTACATCCGTTCATATGAGTGCCGTTCTCCGAGTTGTCAGCAAGGGAGTTTTTCTTTCCTCATCTTCTGAGTTAAATTTGATTGCATATACTGACTCTGATTGGGGAGGTGACCCAAATAATCGTCACTCCACTACAGGCTTTTGCATTTTTTTAGGTGAATCCCTGATCTCATGGAGATGTAAGAAACAACAGAAGGTGTCTCTATCATCCACCGAAGCAGAATATCGAGCCATGGCGTCTACAACTATGGAGATTGTCTGGATTCATCAGTTGCTGCAAGACATGGGGATTCCAATTCAAGAACCCACAAAGTTATGTTGTGATAATAAGAGTGCAATCTATATTGCTAAGAACCACACGTTTCATGAGCGGACAAAGCATATTGAGATGGATTGTCATTATGTCCGTGAGGCATATCTACAAAAAGTCATCGATCTTCCTTATGTAACGTCAGAATATCAGTTGGCAGATTTCTTCACCAAGGCGCTTTGCTCTCCAAGATTCAACTTTCTCCTTAGCAAACTTTCGGTCATTGTGCCCTAAGTTTGAGGGAGGGTGTTAAAATGTATCTCTCTTTATGTAAATATTTACATATATATATAAAGAGAGATACATATACATATATATACATCACGTATATATGTATATGTATCTATCTATATATCTATATGTAAATATATGTCTCTTTTTTCTTGTAAAACCCGAAAGGGTATTTTAGTCATTTCTCTTCATTTTGCGCATATTCATAATTATGAATATGCTGTAATTCTTTTTGCTTTTTTTTACTTTTCTTCTTTTCTTTTCCCTTTTTTGTCTTTTTTTTTCTTTATTTCTTTGTTGACTCAAAGTCAACCTTGGAGGGCTCAACACTAGCTGTTGAGCCTCTCCAACGGTTAGAATTCTAACCGTTGGAGGGGCTCCAACAGCTAGTGGAGCCCCTCCAAGGCTCCTTTTCCCTCTTATAAATAGGGGAGTTCCCCCTTTGTAAACTTCACTTCTTGGAGCTTTTGTTCTCCATTCTTCTCAATAAAATTCTTTATATTTTGTATGCCTTTGTGCATTTGAGTTTCTTTATTGTACCTTTGTGTACATTTGTTCTAAGTGTTCTTATGCATTTGTGCACATTGGTGGTGTTGTGCTTATCGCACACTTTATCTCATTTTTGAGATATTTTCACAGTAAGATACATAAAAGATACACTAAATAAGGGAGTATTCTTATCATCTTCTTCTGAATTAAAATTAATTGCTTATACTGGCTCTGACTGGGGAGGTGACCTAAATAACCGTCACTTCACCACTGATTTTTGTGTATTTTTAAGAGACTCACTGATCTCATGGAGATGCAAGAAACAACAGAAAGTGTATCTATCCTCAACTGCAGCTGAATATCGTGCCATGGCAACTACTACCATAGAAATTGTATGGATTCATCAGCTACTAGAAGACATGGGGATCACATTAGAAGGGCCCACTAAGCTATGCTGTGACAATAAGAGTGCAATTTATATTGCCAAAAACCATACCTTCCATGAGCGGACTAAGCACATTGAGATGGACTATCACTATATTCGAGAAGCCTACCTGAAGGGAGTCATTGATCTTCCATATGTTACTTCAGAATATCAGTTGGCAGATTTCTTCACCAAAGCATTGTGTGCTCCGTGATTCAACTTTCTCCTTGACAAACTTTTGGTCATCCTACCCTAAGTTTGAGGGGGGGGGGCTGTTAAATTATGTAATCAAATCATGTAATCTAATATATATTTTTTAGATATTAGGTAATACATGTATCTACCTATTATATATATAAAATATATATTTATTTCACCTTAGCCATAAGGGTATATTCGTCATTTTACACATATTCTCCTTAAGAATATGTATGTAATTTTACCTTTTTATTTTGTCTTTCTTTTTTCTTTTTTATTCTTTTCTCTTTTGCTTTTGGCACATGGAGGGGCCCACCCAGCATGATCGTTGGGACCTCCAACTGTTATAATTATAACTGTTGGAGGGGTCCCAACGATCATATTGGGAGCCCCTCCATGGCTTCTCATTATGTATAAATAGGGGTGTTCCCCCTTGAGTTTGGTTATGGCTTTGGGTCAAAGCCCAAGTATTCAATACAACTTTTATTCATTTTTTTATAGTGCATTTGTGAGACTACTTGGTTTGTGCTTTTGTGCACAAGTGTTCTTTGTGTTCTTATTGTGCATGTGATGGGAGCTGTGTTATGCATTATTCGATATATCAAAACTTCAATTTTTTGAGGACTTTTTTTATAACTGCTTATACTGATGCAGATTGGGGAGGTGATCCCAATGATCGACACTGAACTATTGAATTTTGTGTGTTTTTAGGTGAATCATTGATTTCATGGAGATGTAAGAAGCAACAAAAAGTATCTCTCTCGTCAACTGAAGCCGAATACAGAGCGATGACTACAACCACTATGGAAGTGGTCTGGCTAAGGCGTCTGCTTCATGACATGGGTGTTGAAAGTACAACAGCATCAAGACTATGCTGTGATAACAAAAGTTCTATTTATATTGCTAGCAACCGGACATTCCACGAACGCACCAAGCATATCGAAATGGATTGTCACTACGTACAAGAGGAGTTCCTTCTATGAGATATCGTAGGAGTTTGTTCAGCCTGCACAGGAAACAAAGAAAAGCTAGAGAGGGAGATGCACAATGGCTGGGGCAGCAGACGTAAAACTCAACCTCGAAGCCCTAATCTCTTTACATTAAAAGGCTTTTACAATGGGGACTAAAATATCACACCATAACATTCATCCATTAATGAGAGAGACGCCAGCTGCATAGTTAAAAGGATTGACGTGCGTATGGATCTGGATCCAGATCCAGATCCAGATCCATGCGCATGCTCTATTTTAACACCCTCCCTCAAGTTATACATGATTTTGGAGCATGTACAACTTCTTCAATGGCCAAAATTGACGTGTTGTTAATCCATTGGTAAACAAGTCTACCACTTGATCTTCTGTTCGAACATGACGTAGTTCTATCTCTTTCATCTTGACTTTCTGCCGTATCAAATGTTGATCAATCTTAATATGCTTCGTTCTGCTATGCTGAATAGGATTACACACAATGTTTATTGTGCTTTATTGCATAGAAGAAATGATCGAATAATTGTCTCCCTAAGATCACTCAATAAATGTCTAATCCATGTAACTTCTGTCGTGCTTGCAGCCATCGACCTGTATTCAGGCCTCTGTACTTGATCGTGCCACTGCCTTTTGTTTTCTACTGCTCCAAGACACTAAATTGTGTCTAATATATACACAATATCCAGAAATAGATCGTCTCTCATACGGATCCCCTGCCCAATCTGCATCTGTATAAGTGATGAGTTCATGTCCTTTATGTAGGTTATCGTTCTTGCGATAAACAAGTCTGTCTCCTATAGTTCCTTTTAAATAACGTAGAATGCGCTTCACAACTTCCATATGACCTTTCGTTGGAGCATGCATAAACTGGGATACCTGATTGACAACATAAACTATATCAGGTCTGGTAAAGGTCAAATACTGCAGCATCCCTACAAGGCTTCTATACGTTGTAGGGTTGACACAAAGGTGGTCATCTTCAGAACTCAGCCTTTAATGTAATACACTCAGAGTGTTGATTGGTTTGCAATTCGTCATCCCGGCTCTTTCCAGAAGATTAAGAGTGTATTTCTGTTGCATGAGTGTTAATGTGTCTTTTTGTCTGTCAACCTCTACAACAAGGAAGTACCTCAACTCCCCTAAATCTTTCATCTTGAAAGTTTTCATCAAAAACCGCTTCACGTCTTGCACATGATTATTTGAACTCCCAGTGATCACAATGTCATCAACATATATAAGAAGTGTAACAATGTCTGTCTTCTGGTAAATAAAGAGCGAGTGGTCCAGAGAGCATCTTTTAAAACCATAGCCTTGAATTTGCATGGAGAAACTTTCAAACCAAGAACGAGACGCCTGGTTCAACCCATACAGAGATTTCCTTAGCTTGCACACTCAGGCGGTAGGATCCTTCTCGGCATACCCAGGGGGTTGCTCCATATATACTTCCTCCTTTAAATTTCTATGCAAGAATGCATTTTTAACATCCATTTGGCTAAGCTTCCATCCTCGGTCGACTGCAAGGATATGATGACACGAATTGTGCCCATTTTGACTACATTCTTTTCTTCTAGCTGAGGTACTATTTCCCAAGTCTAGCACTCATGAAGAGCTTTCATTTCTTCATTCATAGCCTCAATCCAATGACGGGATTGAAGAGCTTGATTAAAACAAGTGGGTTCATTCTACTTTGTGAGCTGAGACAAAAACAACTGAAAATCAAGAGAGAAGGTCTCATAACTCACCCATCGCTGAATAGGATGCCTGATGCGTGACGGCCTTTGAGCCGGAGCATTAGAGATGATTTCCACATCCTTTAGTCCTGTATTTCTATCCCTTCTATTATATATTTGTCCAGAGAAGCGTGCAACTGGAGGTAGCTCAACTGAAGATGGCTCAACATACATCTGTTAATCATCCAACTCTTTACTCAAGTCGAAGGAAGGACAAGTCGCCTGACATGTCTCTCCTGTATTGGCAAAAAGATCTGCGCTCATCCATGGATCATATACCTCTACTTCTCGAGATGACAACTTTTCGGAGTCATTGATCTGAAAAATTTGCTCATTAAAAACAACGTTCCTGGATGTCCTAATACGTTTTGTAGTAGGGTCATAGCATCGATGGCTTTTGTATTCATCCGCATACCCAACAAATCTTCACTTAGTGGCCTTGTCCTGAAACTTATTTCACAAAGATGAATCAATATGCACATAACATGTACAACAAAAAACACGCAACTCATCATAAGAGGGATGTTGCCCAAATAAAATATAATAAGGGGATTTCCGATCGAGAAGTACCATAGGAAGACGATTTATGACATGAACAGATGTGTGAAAACTTTTGTCCAGAGACTAATGGGCACATTGCTGTCATGTAACATGCTCATCGCGTTTTCAACAATATGCTTGTGTTTCCTCTCCACAACCCCATTTTGTTGAGGGGTATGGGGGCAAGAAACATGTCGACTTATTTCTTTATCCCGAAGAAAGGCAATAAACTCGTTCGATGAATACTCACCTCCACCATCACATTGTAAATGCACAATATCACATGAAAATTTTGTTTTGACCATTGAATGAAATTTCCGAAATATTTGGAAAACTTTATGCTTGTGTTTCAAGAAATATATACAAGTATAGCGGGAATAAGAATAAATAAAGATAACATAATAACGACTGCCAACGAGAGAAGGAATAGGTGCGGGTCCCCAAACATCGGAACAAACAATTTCAAATGACTTTGAAGCTCTTTTATTAATAATATGAAAAGGAAGAACATGACTTTTTTCAGAGTTCACAAGATGAACATTTTTTATTCTCTAAAAAGGAATATAAACTAGACTCTAGAAGAAGACCATCAAATACAAGACTTTCAACGAAACCCCGACTACAATGTCCCAAGCGACTGTGCCATATATCTGTCTTATTACAATGAGATGAATTAAAAACTTCCAATGAAGTGAAAGACAAAGACTCTGAAGACGAAGACACTGAAGAATGCTTGGACGACTTCAACTGGAGAACTGGAATTGAGGGAATCTCCTTGAAGACGTACATGTTTCCTTGTCGCTCCCCCTTAGCGAACGTCTCCTTCGTTCGTAGATCCTTAACATAAACAGAAGAGAGAGTAAATTTGACTGAAGAATTCATATCGTCAACAAGTTTAGCTGCAGAGACAATGTTCTTTTTAATATTAGGAGCAAGAAGGACATTGGACAAGTGAAGTGAGGACTTTGACATAGGAATATGTGCACTGCCGGTATGGCTAATGGAGTGATAAGTTCTATCTCCCGTAACTATACTACCTTTTTCAAGATAAGGCAATAAGTGAGATAACTTACCCGCATTACCTGTGACATGTGTGGCAGCACCGGAATCAACATACCATTCTCCTTGTTCATTTTGCTTGATCGTCATCTGTGACAATGCTAATAATAAAAGTTATTGCACATTTGTAGATGGCGCTTTCGTGTTCACAGTAGTAGCTGACTTATTCTCAATTTTGTTTATTTTTCCTTTATTCTGCAAATTAAACCAACAATCAGCTTTCACATGTTCTCTTTTGTTACATAAGAAACAAGTGGGCACTCTCCTCTGATTCCCTGTAGTAAAAACACCCGAAATATTAGGTGTAGGCAAGATACCATGTCCTCCCTGCCCAAAACGTCCTTGGCCTCTGCCTCCTTGATGCCCTCCGTTCCCTCGTCCAAAACCTATAGAAGTGTCCATGGCCAAAACTGAATGAGAACGAGCTGATTCATTTCCTTCTGCCCTTTGTTTCATAATCATCTCATGCTGGAGAAGTTTCGCTTGAAGGTCGTCAAAGTTGGGCAAGTGAAGAAGACATGACAAAGCTGTGGTAAACATGTCAAAATCAGGGCCCAATCCATTAAGGAGTTGTTGTACTTTATCTTTATCTGAAATAACACTTCCAATAACAACCAATTGGTCAATAATACTCTTTAAGCGGCCTATGTATTCCACAACTGTTATTGAGCCTTTCTTCAAACTTTAAAACTCATTTTTTTAGTACATAACTTTTGCTTCTGATATCTGAGAGTATGCCTGAGACAACTTACTCCATAGATCTGTCGCAGTGCAATCATCTGAAAGAGTAGCCAACACTTCTTAAGAGAGTGTTGACATAATATAAGCAACCAAAGACTGATCCCGCTTCCTCCAAGCTGTATACTCTAGATTCTTAACAGATTTAGTAATTGTGTCACCCTTCTCATCCTTGGTTTCCTGCAAAATAAGCCGTGGTGGTACAAGAACAAAACCATCCAGATGTTCATCGAAATCCTGACTCCGTATAAATGGAAGTATTTGTCTCTTTCATGTCAAGAAGTTAGAATGAGTAAGTTTTTCTGTAACGAGCTGATTCAAGAAATTTGCAGAGGGACCGAATGACGAGAAGTAATCCATATCAATGGAACAACGAATAAGCAATCAAGACGAATGAGAAAAAAAACTGATTTGAGATTACTTAATCAATTAGCAGAGCTTCAATGAAACATGTACTTGTGCAACCAATACCTTGAAAGGAAATCCTTTTTTTTTTTTTAGTTTCAGAATTAAGATTGTAAACTGTTACAATCTGCCTATAGACGTTGCACAGAAAACACTAATTTTACTGCTGATTGAAAAAGAGGAAGGACTACAAGACAAGTTTGTGAAAATCTGATATAACGGTGAATGCCAACAAATGGGAAGCAATACGACAACAAAAAAAAAACTAATATGAACGTCCAACAATAAAAAAAAAACTTCAGCAATATGGGAAGCAAAAGATTCACAACTTAGATTGAGATGGAGATTTTGGCCAGAATTTAGTTGACTTAGAAAAAAGAATCAGATAGCACGAAGCTAACAAATTCAGAACTAAAATTTATTGTAGAAAGAGAAACCCACAGAAAGAAGAAGAATCAAAGAGGAGGAAGAAGCTGCAATCATAGAGGTTGCAGTCGTTGATGGATGACGTTGATGACGTCGTTGATGGTGAAAAAGATGCTGTAGTCGTTAATGGTGAAGAAAGAGAGGCAGATGATGTTGATAATGAAGAATACTATGAAGAAGAAGAATGAACGAGTATTCACGGTAGAAGTTTAAGAAAGAGAAATCAAAGAGGAAACAAAAAGAGGGAAGAAGAAGAATAAACGAAGATGAATTAAAACTTGCTTCTTCAGATCTCGTTGAATATGCTTATGGTAGGGTTCCGCAACCGAGGCTCTGATACCATATGAGATATCGTGAGGGGTCTGTTCAACCTGCACAGGAAACAGAGAAAAGGAAGAGAGGGAGATGCACAATGGCTGGGGCGGTAGATGTAAAACTCGGCCTCCAAGCCCTAATCTCTTTACATTAAAAGGCTTTTACAATGAGGACTAAAATATCACACCATAACATTCATATTATATAAATGTCATTAATGAGAGAGACGTCAGCTGCATAGTTAAAAGGATTGACGTGCGTATGGATCTGGATCCAGATCCATGTGCATGCTCTATTTTAACACCTTTATGGCACCATTGATCTACCATATGTTACCTCAGAATATCAACTGTACGATTTCTTTACCAAACCTCTCGCTGCTTCTCGACTTCACTTTTTCTTGGACAAAATTTCGGTTATTCAACCGTAAGTTTGAGGGGGAGTGTTAAAATGTAATAAACATTTGTAATATATTTAGTTAGTTATTCTAGCTACATAGTCTAGTTAGTTTGTAATTAGGATTAGGTTGTCTTTTTTACTTTTTGGACTTTAGTGCTTTTTGACTTGGTCAAAAAGCACTTATATCATTAGAGTCTTTTTGGACTTTAGTGCTTTTTGACAAAGTCAAAAAGCACTTATTTCATTAGAGTCGTTGGACCCCAACGACTCTATTAAGAGTCGTTGGGAGTCCAACGACTCCCTCTTGGTTCCCTATTGTGAGCATTATAAATATTGGGTAAAACCCCTTTGTACAATATACTTTTATGTGGGCTTTATCCCACTTTAATGAGAAATATTTTTCACTCTTTCGTGTGTGCACTCTTTTGAGTATTTCGGATTTTATAAGTGTGTTGTATGAACCATTGTGTTCATTGTGAAAGATCATTTGTGAGCTTCTTTTGAAGTTCCTTTTGTGAGCTTCCTCTTCTTACAAGTTGAGTATCGATTATTGGGATGTCCTTCCCAGTCAAAGTCAGTATATACAATAAGATTTGATGATGAAGAAGAAGATAATAATCCTTTAGATATAATATTTTTAATGTATCAGACTATTCTCAACACAACACTTATATGGACCAAAGTTGGCACATATTGAAATTGACTTGCAGTATGCACTGCATGCGCAATATCCGGTCTAATGATAAACAAATGCGGTACTGATCCAATGAGTTGTTTATAAGGAGTTGAATTATCCAACAAGACTACATATTGAAGTCTCATTTTGGCGATCACTTCTGAAGGATCAACGTTTTTTTCATTTGTGATTCCTGAACGTGCAACTATATCAGCTGCAAACTTTATCTGAGACAAGATGTATCATCTTGGCGAATGGCTACTTCAATACTTGAGAAATATCTCAAGAAACCAAGGTTAGTCATATCAAAAATTTTCTTAAGCATAAATTTAATTTCTTCAACTCCTTTCTTATTACTCCCAGTGATGATCATATCATCAACATACATGAGCAAAATAACAAGCGTAAAACCTGTAGATCTTATAAAAAGAGTAGTATCAGTATGACATGATTTTAAACCTAGATTATAGTTCTACTAAACCGATCGTACCATGCTTTAGGGGCTTGTTTGAGCCCATATAAAGCTTTATGAAGGCGAAGAACCATATCTTTTTCAACACTTAGACCGGGAAAAGGATCCATGTAGACTTCTTCATTTAAATTACCATCTAAAAAGACATTCTTAATATCTAACTAATATATGAGCCAATTTCTAGTGGATGCTATGACAATAAGAGTGCTAACAGTGGTCATAAATACGACTGTTGGGAGCAGTCCATTAGCTAGTTGGACTGCCCCAATAGTCATATTGACTGAAAAAACAGAAAATAAAAAAAATTGAAAAACAGCAAAATAAAAAACAAAAGCCTCTACTAGGCTGTCCCTATTACAATGGAGTAAATAACCAAAATACCCCCTGATATATATATATATATATATATATATATATATATATATATATATATATATATCATATTTTAACAATTTGTGCATGCTTTTAGAATGTCACAAATGGAGTAAGTATGCCAGCAGTTTGCTCAAAGATCGGGCATGGCTAACTTTACCAACATTAAGGAAATGCTTGCTTGAAAAATGAAGTGGAGTTTCAACACCCAGAAATATATGGTAGTATGGCTGGTGATATCTCTTGTTGACCAGACCTAATATGATGTTTGCTTTGAATCAAGCCTTCCTATATGTGTATGCTCCTAGAATGTTACAAATGGAGACATTAAAAAGGATCTTGTGCTATTTCATCGCAACCTTGATGGATGCAATTATTTCTAAAGTTCCTCAAAGCAAAGATTTTGCATCATTGCCTTTAAAGGTAATTGTTAGTTCCGGTGCAGATTGAACAGGACATCATAGCACTAAGGTGTCTACATTTGGTTATTGCTATATTTGGGTAATCATTTGATTTCATAGAGCAATAAGAAACAACACACTGTTGCTCGATCCAACACTGAGGCTGATTATAAGCAATGACATCAATTGCTTCAGAAGTTACATGGGCGAGAATTTTGCTGACCACTGTTGGACTTCTCCTTTCCAAATCAATTTTATGTTTAGATAATAAAAGTGCAGCAGGTATATCATTTAATCCTATCTTGCAGAAAACCATATCTTCCTCTTGCATGGTGTATTGGTTATGACACTTTATTTGGTAATACATATTTGGCACACAAAAATGTTCTTTTATTGTGCTATATTTAAGTTTTCATGCATATTAATGAAGCGTCATTAATTATGAAATGCAAAATAGTACCTATGCAATGGTTAAAGTTTGCTCATTGAGCTGCCTACACACAAGCACACATTCTTTTATTCTTTTGTGTTTCTCACAGGTAGCAAATAATTGTTTACTCTTCCAATATACTTCGCTTCCATTCAATGTAGAATGATTTTGCTGGACTTCTCTTAGTCTCTGTCACATATGTGTGGGTGCGGATGCGGCGATGCAGCACTTTAAAAAAACTTGGGTGCGGGGGGGTGCAGGCAGGGTATATATATATATATAATTTTTAATAGTTTTAAGTTAACACTACGTGTATGTGTGTGTCTTTATGTATCCCTGTTACATAGCTTGGTCTTCCTTTGTATCTTTTACCAATACTTCTGGTTGATCGCTATGGCTTTTCCTTTGATGGTCCACTTTTTTCTCCCTCACTGCGTGTTGCATATACTTTCTTTTTCTATTATTATAATGTGTTAAAGGTTACAAAAGCTGCAGTATTCAAATACTTGTGTCACATACTTTGTATTCTGCAACTTCTGTTGTGAACATAGTAAGTTTGCTAGAGTGCTTCTCAGATTCAATAATAAAACCTTTTGCTATTGGTTCTCCACTTATTGCGGCAATATTCTTTAGGTTTTCCCATTTGGTTCAGTACCATTGAAAACTTATCTTCCGGATGGTGATATTGATCTGAGCGCTTTTAGCACTTTTCAAAATGTTGAGGACGCTTTCGCCAATGATGTTCATATTGTCCTTCAAGGAGAAGAACAAAGTAAAGCCGCAGAGTTTGAAGTGAGGGATGTACAGTACATTCATGCAGAGGTTCATCTTCTTGTTTCTTTATCATCTACTTTGTGTGTAACTCGTGGTCTTCTTAAGATGCTATGTAATCTTTTTTTTGTGTATCATGTTTCTATGATTTTTTTCTTATAGATTAAAATGATGTAAACATTTTCATGGTTGTGGGTGCATCAGTTATACCTATTAACAAAGTGGCATGCATGCTATGGAAGCAGCTTGGCATTTACTTCCAAATGAATATTTTGGCAAGTTCTATTGGTTTTACTCTCTCTCACACACACATGCACAAAGTGAGTATTACTTACACATGCGAGTCCCTACAAGCTACCAGCAGCAGCTGCAGTTCATTTAGTCTACACAACCCCCATAAGAACTATGTTTTCTGGTTGCTAACATCTCCCTATCTTCCGTCAGAACCTGTTCTGTTTACTCTTTGTCTACTAGTTGCTAAAGTTTTTTTTACTTTAGGAGGAAAGAAGTGTTGAATAGTCCTTCAAATTTTATTTTTAGGGAGACTCTTATGAGAACTCATGACTATCAGATTTTTGGTGTCGATATATTTTAGCATACCCAAGACAAGAAGAGCAGATGAGATACACGAGAAGAGGGATTTTCCAAATCGTTTTCCTCCAATTGGGAATATCGTGAGATCATGTATATATGTGCTTCAGTTACAAAATACTTTCAGTTTCAATAATACCCCAGGTCAGTCTCATACAAACATTATACAGGAAGGGGTAAAACAAGAACAAAACAGAAATATAAAATAACAAGTCTAGCCAGATCTAGATCCAATTGGATTATCCCAGATCCAGAACCAAGGTCATGTCTCAATAACCTCCCTCAAGTTGTACATGGTAATCACCATGGACAACTTGGACTTTAAATGCCAAAACCTCCGCTTGGTTAACCCCTTTGTAAACAAGTCGGCTAGCTAATCTTCTTTTCCAATAAACCTTACCTCCAACTCACTATATTCTATTTTGCTTTTTAATGAAGTGTGATTGATCTCTATATGTTTGGTCTTGTCGTGATGCACAAGATTTAACAAAATTTTAATTGCACTTTGGTTGTTGCAAAATGGAATAGATTTAGGAATCCTTTCATCCAGATCACATAACAGCTGTCTGATCCATGCTAATTTTGAGGACGCTAAAGCCACTGCACGATATTCAGCCTCTGTGATTGATCGTGCAACAGCCTTTTATTTACAGCTGGACCATGAGACGAGATTTCCACCTACAAATACACTAACTCAATATTGTCCTTTCAGTTGGATCACCTGCCCAATCCGCATCTGAAAAGGTCATCGTTGTAAGAATATCTTCACCTTGTACTCTTTTCTTATAATGAAGTCCATCACCAAGTGTTCCTTTTTAGTAACGGAGAATTCTCTTTACAACCTCCATGTAACCTGTTCTTGGCTGATGCATGAATTGGGAGACTTGATTTATAACATAAACTACATCTGGTCGAGTAAAGGTCAAGTATTGCATCATACCAACAATACTCCTGTATTTTGTGCGATCCTCGTACAACTTTCCATCATTCATGCTAAGTCTCTGGTTGATAGGGCTTGGTGTCATTAAAGGCTTGCAATCAATCATCTTGGTTTTCTTTAGAAGATCAAGAGTATACTTGTGTCAAAACAGGATCATCATTGATCCTATCAACTTCAACTCCAAGGAAGTACTTTAACTTACCAAGAACTTTCATTTTGAGCCTCCTACTCAAAACATCTTTGATTTTTTGGATATGATTATCTGAGCTACCTGTAACAATAATATCATCCACATAGATAAGTAATATTGTCATATAGTCTTTACCTTTGTGGATGAACAAGGAATGATCTAAGGAAGATATGTAAAAATCATGCTTTGGAATTTCTAAAGAAAAACTTTTAAACCATGAACGAGAATTGAAAAATCTCGTTAGCTAAAATTTAGAAAATAAAAAAATTACAATAATGAGAACATAACAGGTTTAGATCATTTTCTATTTGCAAAATGTAAATAAGGTATAGAAGCTTTTTGACATGTAGAGAAAATAATAAGGGAGAAGCAAAATAAGTTTAAACTTTAAAATATAGAAAAGGATTAATGTGTGTGTGTGTGTGTGTGTGTGTGTGTGCATGCACATGCTTGCGCGTATGCCTGCTTGCTCAAGGTTTTCTAATGCTTATTTTATTTTCAATACTATGTTAGATGGGTACTTCAAAATACCCAGTTAAACATGTTGATGCTGGTATTTCTGGGTGCTGCCATACACACACATTTTATTTAAATGTTTTTCCCGTTTGGCTACACCATTTTATTGAGCGGAGGGAAGATGGATAGTGCTGATTGCTATTACTCTAAAGGTAAGTGCACTATTGGTGTAAAAGGAATTCTTCTATTTCAGTTCACATTTGTATATACACAAATATAGATATACATTTAAGTAGCAAAATTAAAATACAATATTAATTATATCTATGTGTGTATGTGCCTCAGACGAAAAAGGAGCAAGATCAAATGGTTTGCTACTTCTAAGTGAGTTTCAACAAAAGAGCTTTTGTGCTGTTTAACTCTGTGATGAGTGTCATATAAGAAAACAATTTTAGTTTATGTATAGGGCCTATTTTATAAGGGGAAAGAAAGAGTTGTTCCTTTTCCAGCATTTGGGTAGGGATCCATAGGGCACAATGATGCTTTCAAGCCTTTGCGAAGGTTGAATCAGCATAAAGTGCCTATATATTGTGAGAGCGATTCAGGTTTCCAACTTCCTTTTCTATCCTCCACAGTTGAAGTGTTGCAAGCATTGGTGAAAGGATGGTGCTACTACATAAATTGGTGGATTTTGCAAGAACATCCTCATGAGGTCATTGTTGAAATCTGCCCATTTATTGTCATTGTCCCTCCTAATGACCCTCCCATCTCTGTCTCCCCTCCCAAAATGAGATCTCAATCAAGACTGGGATTCCCTGAATCCCCTGTCACCACTCCCAAACAGAGCCTTAATCCTCTTGACAAATTATGTTATTGCTCATCTTTATTAACTGCATAATTAGCTGAATTGCACTCTTGGGCTCCAACCAAGTCTCCTTTGGAACCATTATTTGCTCAAGATTTAGCAGTTGCGCTATATAACAACCACTTGTATTTATTTTTTAGGTCTTATATGAATCTCATCGAATATTTGGTGAGCTTCACTCCATACATGTGTGACACAAATACACTTGTCATGAATTCTCTGCATGCCTACCTTCTTGCAAGCCATCTTCACTACCATTTTTTTACAATCACCACTCAGCCCATACCCTATTCTCTCTTGACACTTGAAAAATTTTACGCAGCTGTTGAGAGAATTGTTAAAGCATGCAGGCAAAAAATAATCCATCAAAAAGGATAACCTCAATGGTTTGGGATTTCCAATGAACAATTTCTCCTTCTGGCAAGTCTTCCTTGACCATTTACTGCATTCATGATCTGCAATGGACACCTAACACGTGATTTCAGCAAAAAATTGGCTTGATTTGAGTTACAGATCTGGCAGAGACAGCTAATGCCTCTTCTAACTTTTTTATCTTAAAAAATGTTACCTTTATATTGCCAAGAGGTGCAAGGTCTAAAACAGGTATGTAGGAGGATTTATTTGTATATTTTCAAGTAGGAAATGATAAAGCATATCAACTCAATGGGGTTTTTCCATGTGGATGATTGATGCAGAGCAGGATCGACCCAGATCCATACAGCCTGACCCAGGCAGAGGACCGGACCTGCACGAAGGGATCGAGGATCGGACCCAAGTAGTGGATCCAACCCAGATCACGGTACCACGACGTAGGGATGATATACCCCTGCATACCTACTCCAGACGAGCACAGGCCCGGACGTCCCAGATTCAGCAACAAACAGGAGTCGTCTCGGGTCCAGGGCCGGACCCGAGACCCGGATCCAGTTGAACCCTTTAAATACCCATCCTAGGGTTGCGTGCGGGACTGACTATTGGAATTTTTTGAGTTTTTCTTTCATCTGTCGCAGTCTGCTTCAGCCTGCATTTTCTTCTTTTGTGATTTCTTTCATTCCAGCCTATAGTTCATTATTTTGTTCGTTTCCTTTCATTCTTCATTGTAGCTCTTACCGAGTTCGTAATAAACTTTTGATCAGATCGATTGATCTGATTCCCTGCGTCACATTTCCATTGAGATTTGTTGTTGCATGACTGTTCGTGCATTGGAGAATCAGCATCAGCGTCAGCCCATTAGCAGACCATCGTCGGTTCCTTCGCTGCATCAAAGAGCATCAACACAACACCCATTAACGTGAAGTTTTGGTTCCTTCACTGCATCAAAGTGGTATCAGAGCACCAGCCCTCCTCCTTCATCAACGGCATGGCGCAAGAAGCGAGGAACGATGCTATAAGCAGAAAAGAGCGGGAGGAAACCGGCAACGAGGATCCGATGATGCGGATGATCGACATGATGACCAAGATTCAAGAAAACATGCTACGCGTATTAAGCAATGACGTAGCCGGCATATCGAAACGACTGGATAGAATCGAAGATCGGATCGTGGTCATCGAGTCGTCCGGGGAAGCGCACACGCCTTCTATGCTGAAAACGGGAGCGAGACTTCTATGCTGAAAACGGGAGCGAGATTAGGTGACGGCGCAGAAAGTCAAGCACATGCTGCCGCAGCTGAACCAGGCCAACCGATCTCTCGTGGTCGCGCCACCGCCTCGAATTTGGTACCTTCCCTAACAATGGATTCTGTCACGGCTGCTAATCTGGCCGCCGATGTTTGCCAGCCAAATCATGGGGCTCTGGCCGTGCCTCCCAGCGTTAGCTCGGGTGCGCAGGCCTGGCCTCGTGCTATTGTGCCTGTGCCGCAGCCCGGGCCTGGTTCGCAAGGCCCCAGCGTGACGCTGGGCCAGGTTGCTGGCACAGCAGCGTCAGCCAGGGCCAGGGCTGATCCGGCCCACTTTCCCAAGCTTGCGCGTAGGGGCGCTGCTGCAGCCCACCAGCGTGCAGGGGGTAACGGGTCCTTGTGGATGGGTCTGAACCCGAGAGGGTCCGGATCGGACTTTGTGACAGCGGGACCCAGACCTGGATCTCAGGGACCATCCTTTGGGTCCTAGGGAGTGGGTCTGAGTCTCGAAGCCCCATACCCGACCTACCCAGTTGGGTTCGGTTCGTGGTTCGCCCCGAATCAGCCCCAACCCACTACTTTTGAGCCCCAAAATAGATCCAATACCGACCCAAACCTATATCGGACCCGGACGAAGCTCCCGTTTGAATTTAAGCTGGGTCAAAACCAGACCCATCTTGTTACAGATCAAGGATCGAGTTCAAACCAGACCTTCTTACACCACAACTCGATCCATGATCCCACCTACCCCATTCTGGGTCCGACGAATAGTTTAAGACTTGACCCGATCCAGATCCAATCGGGTGAATCATCCCAATACTACACCAACCAAACCCAATACTCGTACCAGACCCAATCTGTTAACCCGTCCCCGATCTAGGACCCGGTACCATACCCAACACATTACCCCTATCCATTTCTCACCAACCCAGAACCCACATCCCGAGCAACCCTTCCACCTTTAGTAGGACATCTAGTCATACCGGTGCCACAACGCCGACCGCAGATGGTTCCCACCCACGGGTGTGCCAGACCGAGGCAGTTTCCAGCAATCGCCATGCAGATTCAGCAGGGACCGACACAACCTGAGCACCGACCACACGTCGTTGGAGTTCGTCAGCACCAGCCTCCAGGCGAGCAGTACCGTGAAGATGGTGATGAAGCCATGTTGGATGATGACGCTTTCTGGAATGAGTATCCTGCAGGAATGATGGAGGGTCGTTAGCAAAGAGCACCGGAGCACCCCTCCACGTACGGGGTGAAGCTAGACCTTTCGGAGTTCACAGGATGATTCGATGCGGAGCAGTTCTTTGACTGGGCCTATGCCGTATAGTTTTTCTTTGACTACCACACTGTAGCTGAGCACCGTCGTGTCTTTCTAGCTGTAACGCCCCAAAATTTTGAACTTTATAAACCCTTTGAAATAGTTGGAAAAATTCATTTTCTTTACAAAGTTTATTTCTAAAATCAGCGAAAACGATTTCTTTAAAAGAAAAAAAGGACAAGTTTGACAACTTTGGGCACGTTAGTGAGAGAACAAGGATTTACCATGGACGATCTGCAATTTACTTAGGAAACCGTTTCTTCTATAAAAAGAAAATGTCAAGTTTGTACAAAATCCAGATTCTTCTAGGAAAACCGTAACAAAAACCCAAAATGTCCAGAAGAACTACGTGCAGAAATAGTGGATCCTGAGGCCATCTCGCAGTCGCGTCATCGCCTGTTGCACACCTATTTATCACATGTGCCCATGAAATGGGTTAGTTTCGTGAAAAACTAGTAGGTGAGCACAAGAATAGAAAGAACTGAATAAGGCATAAATAATTAATGCAGTAAGTAGTAACTGAACAGTAAGCGGAACGAGCAAACTAAGCAAATAAGCTAAGTGACCCTACTTAAGCAAATAAGTCAAGCAAATATTTTGATCAAGAAAGCTTAAACAAGCAATTTGCACAAGCAAGCTAAGCAGATAAACTGAAGAAGCATGCTAAACAACTAAGTCAAGCATGAAGGCTAACACATGAGCTAACACATAAGCTGAACTGCACGCGAGCTAAAAGCTAGGAAGCTGAGTGTGTAACAAACTGAAAGGTGAGCATGCTCAATTTAGTTATTTCTTGTTAACCTGCCATGTAGGTACATACATGACACGTGAGTCGAAACAGCCGAGACCAAGCCGGGAGTTCATTATGCTATGTATTTTAAGACACTTCAGTTGTCTGACTGAATCCTATTCCTAAGGGGACGACCAATGGTCGAGAGAGTAAGCCCCCAAGGCTTGATGGGGATGCATCCATAGGGCTATCTTTTGGTAGCTCCTATCCCCTAACCTCCGATGACTGGGGAAGCTGGGTCTTTTGCCCGTAAATAGCCATTAATGGCCTGTCTATCGGAGTTGGTACCCTTCGTTCTCTCTCTTGGTGAAGCCAGGTTGAATCGAGCGCGACGGGGTTTTTTAGTCGTCGCCTCATTCTTTATGCTCTGGTCCATTAGACCAAACGAGCATCTTGCCTGTGAAGGCGATCCCATTTTTTTATGTGTTTTCAACAACGTGTATAAAGCACTAATCGAGGTCATAAGACCATCTCATCCAATCGTCGTAGTATTAACATGCCTCGCATGTTCAAGAGTATACTACGAGGAAAGGGATATAGGTCCTCAATAGGAGCCTCAACAGTGTGTTTCGCAAAGATATAATGTTTTAGAAAGTTATTTTAACATTCTAAATCTTTCGAAACGATCAACAACTTGCCTACATATGGCATGCAATTTTCTCGAATCTCGCATCCGATAACGCAGTGTCTGGATGCTATGCAAGTCTCAACACTAGTCTTGGTAAATGGGCTTCGCAAAAGAACCCGTCGCTCAACAACTTGATCTTGCTCCAGATCAAAGATTTTCCTTAAACATATCGGGTATACGAAAATAGTAGAAAGGGTACTCCTCCTGAATACGCTGAGTCGGGGAGGCTTAGATGCAATAGCGCATCACTCAAAAAAAAGGGGGCCTCAAACTTTACCGGCAGAACTGTGCAATCGAAGAACTGAGAACCTCGCAAATGACCCAATTAACTTCAAGGTTGCGTTGTTTAAGCCTCAAATCCACCACGGTTGCGAGAGCGAGAGTGGTGGAGGCCGAAGCAAATTCTATGAGGTCAAAACCATGAAATTCTACGTGAAGAATGCAACAGGGAAAAGCATGTGCGATGGCAAGGCAAAAATAAAAGACAACAATGCGACAAGCAAGAGCCTGGGCGCGAAGCGCGACAACAAAGCAAAATGACAGAAATAGGAAGTGCGAAAGCAAAGGACAAGGATCGCCAAACCGTGTCCTTGAGCAAAAGACAGAAAGCAGTAAATGCGAAAGCAAAAGCCTGAGCGCAAAGCATGGCGGCAAACAGAAACAGGAAATGCGAAAGCAAAGGACAAGGATCGCGAAACCGCGTCCTTGAGCAAAAGACAATAAGTAGTAAATACAAAAGTAAAAGCCTGGGCGCATAGCGTGGCGACAAACAGAAACAGGAAATGCGAAAGCAAAGGACAAGGGACATGAAACCGCGTCTTTGAATTAAAAGCGTACTTATATACATATATGTATATAAATATGTAATTAAGTCTTTTCGATCTTTAATTATTTAAGCTTGATTCAATTATTTAAGTCCTTGTGCAACTTCCCCTACCTTGGGATATTGCGAGGAAGAAGTCTTCGAGCATAGGTGATCATTGGTTCGGTTCGCAGGGCGAACGAGCTCCGTTGCGCAGACTGCAAAAGTACGTTGTTAGCATGCACTTAAACGAATAAGTAAGGACAGGGAGAAGACTCGGCTTCTCTGAAATACAAGGCAGGGCCAACAGTCCCTTCTGATTTGAAACAGAACGGGGCAAGAGCTGATAGCTCCTACTAGCTCGTAAAAGAGGAGGGGCAGGGGCTTGCCCTTGTCGGAATAAAAAGAGGGGGCAGGGGTGTCGATCCCTGCCGAAAACCAAGGAGAGGGGCAGGGGCTGATGGCCCCTTGCCAGACATAGGAAAAGGAAGAGATGGAGTGCAGGGGCCAAAGGCCCCATGCGACTTTCAAGAGAGGAGGCAGGGGGCCCCTGTTGGTCATTGAGAAAAAGGGCAGGGGCCATCGGCCCCTGCTCGACTTAAAAGAGGAGGAGGCAGGGGCCAATGGCCCCTGTCGACCTCGACAGTCATCGGGGCAGGGGCCAGGCCCCTGTCGATGCTTTGGAAAAACAAAGCAGGGGCCCTTTGGCCCCTGTCTGTAGCTAACGGGAAAGGAGGCAGCGAGAGGGAGGGGACTCACCTGAGGCTGCCGGAGAGGAGGAAGGTCGCCGGGGAGGTGGGAGGTCGTCGGGCGGTGGTTGCCGAGATGGGAGCTCGCCGGAGAGGGGGAGCCGAGCGAGAGACACAGAGGGAGAGGGGAGATGAGAGATGGCAGAGGGGGAGAGAGAGCCGACTGGTGAGGGTCACCGGAATGGGAGCTCGCCGGAGAGGAGGGAGGTGCTGGGGAGGGTCGGAGCTAAGAGAGAGAGGAGAAAGCGGGAGTCCGGGGGAGGGGTTTCAAATGCCTCTCCCTTTCCCCTCCTTTGCCCTTTATAAAAGAAACATAGGGGACGGGCGCCCCCTGTGTGTCGCCCCTTGAAACCCCCCTAAAGCCCCCACCAATGGGCTGGGACCCGGGTCTGGATCCGACCCGTATGACCCGACCTGGGTCCAATTTTTTTTTTTTTTTTTGGGGGGGGGAGGGGTTACACTAGCGTCCACTCGGTTGAGAGGCCTAGTGCAGACATGGTGGGTTGAGCTGCAGAGGTCAAGGGAGCAGCAGGGACTAGAGCACATACAAACATGAGAAGAGTGTAAGGAAACGACTTTGAATATATAAGGTTCAATAATGAACCAATACACATGCACATGAAGTGCGAATATACCCACTAAAGGGGAAAACACAAGCACATAATGTGCTAACACATAAACCCACAAAGGGGCAAAAATGCCTATAAGGCATAAGTTAATATTATTGAAGAGAGGAAGGGTGTAACACCCATTACATGGAGCAAAAGCTCCTCCAAAGGAGTATGTTAATTACAAGAGGGAGACCCCTATTTATAACACAAGAGAGGAGCCACATAGGGGGCTCCCAAAGGAGCCGTTGGGAGCCCCCAACGGTCACATTTGTGACCATTGGGGGCTCCCCAACGGTCACATTTGTGACCATTGGGGGCTCCCCAATGACTCTTTGGAGAGCCTCCCTAGGTGGCGCAAACCACAAAAAATGAAAAAGAAAAAAAGAAAAAGAAAAATAAAACCCCTATGCCTAATAATAGAGAAATATATATTTTATATATATAATTAGGAAGATACATATGCATATATACCATATATATATATATATGTATCATCCTTTATATATATAAAATATATATAAGATTACAAAGATTGAATGATACATTTTAACACCCCCCCTCAAACTTTGCGTGGGGGAACGAAAAGATTGAAGAATGCAAGAGGAAGAATCTCAAGGCTTCAAGAGCCTTCAGTCCGAATGTCATTGAAATTTGCAAATGTCTTCCTCCAAAGCCTTTAACGATGAGCACCTTTCATGATCTACCAAAGGTACTTCTTTTTCTCTCATCTTCAAGATCCTGTGGAACAAATCAAGAAAAGGTCCAAGTAAAAAATATCTTTGCACTTTAATCAAGTGAAATATTCTAAATAAGATGAATTAACCAAAAATCATATCATATAATTCATCCAAAAGTAATGGTGCAAAAAAATATTCTATGCATAGTAAAAACACAATTATTTTATTTGAAGCACAGGATTTGATGGAACAAGATAACTACTTATGTATGCAAAATGATTTTAGAAAACCAATTTTTCATAATCATATACCATGTTGAAGAGGGAGTGAAAACAAATTACAAGAATGCATAATGCATTCATAAAGTCCAACATTGGACAAACATAACCTCATAACAAGGAATAACATAATCGTCCACAAGGGACACCACAAGAAGCCTACGAAGAGGCATAAGTTGCACATAATTTATTGAATGAGGGTCAAAAGGCCATAATGAGCATATGCATATAATATCATGAAATGAATCAGCACCTAAAAGAGTCATTAATGATCATGCTCCAATCATACTTTAGTCAAGTAATATTATATGAACCGATAAGATAGAAAGACAAGTGTTATTGATTTTAGCAAGTCCTTTGAAAGCAATTTCAAGAGGGAAATGCTCAAAAGAGTGTATAAAACACGAGTTCAAAAGGTTTTAAGTCCACTTAAGAGGCAAAATAATGAGAGTTATTTGAGTAGAGAACCTTACACATTTAGGAACATCTCACTCAAATGATTGCAATTACAAAAACTCATTTTGCATATCAAATATAAAAGGTGACAAAAAAATCAATTTGATTTTAAAATATGCATATTAATGATATGATTCACTTGTATCTTTAAAAGACAAAATGTGAATGAAATTTCACAAATTTCAATAATAATTCATCCATTACAAGCAACTACCTCATTAGTCTTCCAAAACCCACAAATCAAATGTGTAAGCTACTAGATCAAGAACATAAATATAATGCCATTAAAGACCAATGACACACACAACGGTGTGTAAAAGAACCTCTTGTCTACATGTAATAATATTTGAAATGAGTGCATCAACGATAAGAACAAGAGAATGCACGCCAACATGGATCAAAAACATCTCTTGTCTACGTAAAAATACACTCAAGACCAAGTATGTTCAGCTACTAGAACAAGAGTATCAAGCCAACCATGGGCTAAAACACAATACATCTCTTGTCTACATAAAATGGCACTTGAAATGAGTGAAAGAAGCCAACCATGGGCATACATCTCAGCGACTAGAACAAGGACACAAATGCCAACATGGACTAAAATCACACACCATGGTGTGAATTAACGTGCCTTGTCTACATATAATAACACTCAAGACTAGTGTGTTCAGCTACTAGACCAAGAGAACAAAGCCAACAAAGGGATACCAACACATAATGGTGTAATAATATGTCTTGTCTACATATGATGACACTTAGATAAGAGATATAAGAGGAGAAGACTTTTGAGGCAATAAAACTTGTAATGACAAACATATAAATAAAACGTTGGACAATATTTTGAAAATAAATATGTGCACATACGCACAACAAGAACACTTGGAACACTTGTGCACAAAAGCATGTAAAAGTATCTTTAACAAGATACTATAATCGATGGAACGATATAAATGTAAGAACATACACATACCAAGAACACTTGGAACACTTGTGCACAAAAGCACAAAACACGAAATCACAAATGTGCACATGCACTCATAAGATTCATAAGGAATAAAAGGTTGGGCAATAATCCCCAACACCCTTGAATTAAATATACCTTAAAACATTTAAGGTTCCAAGACACCATATATCCATCACATTTATATATAAATAAGAGCATCCATAAGATCAATGGCCAAAAGAAAATGAGTGACACACTCATAATTAGAGATCATATAACAAATCATTCTAGAGTCCCAAGGTGCCCATAACTCACCTCAACAACCATCTTTAATATGGTAATTGGACAATCTAAAATGACATAACACAAGGTGCCCTTAACTCACCTCAACAATCATCTCTAATATAACAATAAGGCCATACAGAAAGGATTGATGCATCATATATGTAAAACCCGAAAATTTTGAGTATAAAATTTTCCAAATTTTTGCAAATTGGGCCTAGATCCAAATTGCAGATCCAGGACCCATAAAGGGGGGTAATTAGGATTTATTTATTTGAAATCTTGATTTAATGATAAGAATAGATAAATAAAATTTTTTCAATTTTAAAATTTTAATTTAATTCGAGGATCCACAGTGGATCCATTTGGATCCACTTGTGGACCCATTTTGACTTGGGGCCGGGTTGCGGGTCTCGGGTTCGGACCCGAGCCCCACCCCATATGTTCTGCCCTGTATAATGAAAAGGGCAACCCGATAAAGGTTGCCCGATAAAACCTAATACAAAACAGAAAGGGGGGCGCAGGGGCAGGGGGGTTACGCAGAGCGTAACCACCCCGCGCCCATCTCGGCAGAGAAGGGGGAGGCCTAGGGCCGATAAAGGAGGGGAGTGGAGAGGGGCTCTTGCCCTCTTCACTCAGCCTCATCTCTCTCCCTCGTCTCTCTCGTTCTCTCTGTCTGTGTGCGTGCGCCGGAGGAGAGGAGGTCGCCGGTGAGATTCGGCCACCAACAACCACGACAGCAGCCGTGAGTGGAGCCTTGGCCACCAGCCACCACCGAAGGCCACGACAGCCTCCGATTGCCGGAAGGATCGTCGGAAAAGCTCCAAACAGGTACGGGTCTTCTTGGAAATAGGGTGAGGGATCGAATAGGGATTCGATTCCGTGCGTGTGTTTTCGAGAGAAGAAAAAAAAATCGGGGGTTTTGAGTAGTAACGACAACCGATTTGGGGGTTTAGCTGACAACCCCATTTCGGAACCCTAGCTATGGTTGGGGTTTCTGTGCCTAACCCTAAACCGAAAACATTTTTTTTCCACCCAACTGGATTTGGGTATTTTTCTTGCCTAATCCCACCCTGCAGAATCCCTAAATCACAACGATTTGGGATTCGACTGGGGTATAGGATAACCCCAGTCGTGGGATTCCTGATTTTCCCGAAATGGACAACCCCAGGTTTGGGGGTTTCCTCTTTGGGGACTCGATGAACCTGATTGTGGAAGCCTGGGGTCGATTTGTGATAAAAAGAAGATTATGGTGCATGTAAATGAATTTACAAAAGAGGGAATCTGATTGTTTTCTGGTTGTGGTTCTGGTTTCTATTTAAATAAAATTTTATTTCCCTAATTGATTCTTGATTTAGTGTAATTTCTGAAATTTTAGTACTTAGCATGTATTAATGTGGTGATTTGTTGGATTATCCTGGATTTTTGGCTGTATTAGATAATGGCTTGGAGCCAACTATATGAAAATTTAATGCATCGGCTGTCCTATTAATTAAAGTGTGTCCATAGGGCACTGTGCACTTTACTTGTTCTTTCAGGCATGAACTGCTCTAACAATCATCATGAGGAAAACTGTACATAGCTGTAATCTTGAGTTGGATATTCTTTTTAGTTAATTAATGATTTCAGACTTTAGATGGTTGCTTGTGTACAAAGTACTTTTTGTGATTTCTTATCCACATCAGCTACATTCAGGGTTTACCTTTACATGAAGTTAAATTATCATCTGTTATATTAAGCTTGAATCTCGGGTTAAGAGCATACAGAACTGATAATTATAGTCTGTGTCTCTGCTGGAATGAAGTTCTAGATGAGTGAAGCTTGATTAGGGTGGAACGACAACCCTGATTTTAATAAGAGTGCTTTATACTTCACCTATGTGGAACAACGTCCTTGCATACATTTCAGAGATTTTGATCCATTATCGTTTAGGTGGGTTTGTTTTCCTGTTAAGGGTTTATCTATATGTAAGGAATCCTGAAGGAGTGGTCTTATAGTTACTGTTTTTGAACTAAAATTTCTGAGCCTAATATTAGCATCCAATACTTCTGTCAACTTAGACAAAATAATCGATATGAATGAGTAGTCTCAAAGCTTTTAAATATCATCCAACTTGACTGATTTTAAAGTTAATAGTAATTGACATTAAGGCTGGGATTGAACTTGTGTATCTTTTTAAAAACAAAACTATTTTTCCTTACTGAATAGCTTTAATAAAAATTTTGCTGGAAATGGACTAGTTAGGGACCCACTTATCTTTGGGCTGTGTTACTGCCATATAGGAATAAAAATTCTGTTGTAAAACAGGGAGTTGTACGAATGCGGCAATGGGGATAGGAACAACTTGAATGGTTGTTGGTATACCTGCATTAGATTAATTATGTTTGAAAGGGGCAGCCCTACGTACCTGTAATGAAATATGCGGAAGAATCCAAGAATGCTAAAGCATTCACTATGTCCTACACGGACAAATGCAACAAGCATAAGAGAGAAAATCCACTAAGGGATATACGAAAGGCCTTATAAAAAGGCTACACACATGAAAAATAATATCACTATTATTGAAGAGGAGCTCTCAAGAGCAATACAACATACATGGGGGGTTCCCCCTATTTATAAGAAAAAGAGACCAAAGGGGCTCCCAATAGAGTCGTTGGGAGCCCCCAACGACTCCATTGTGGGGCCCCTTTTCGGTATCCAAAAAATACAATTTTAAAAATAAAAATAAAAATAAAAAATAGTAAATTAAGAGAAACAAAATAAGTACCCCTATGGGGTACTTTGTGAAATGACCATAATACCCCTATCGGGTATTATGGTATTATTACATATGTTTTAACACCCCCCCCCTCAAACTTTACGGGGGGAATGACCGAAAGTTTGCCAAGAAGGAACAAGAAGCGAGGAGCAGGCAGGGCTTTGGTAAAGAAATCTGCAAGTTGATATTCTGAAGTGACATATGGCAGTGTAACTGTCCCACGAAGATATTCATCACGTACATAATGACAGTCCATCTCAATATGTTTAGTCCTTTCATGAAAGGTGTGGTTGTTGGCAATATAGATGGTACTTTTGTTGTCGCAACAAAGCTTCGAAGCCCCGATAATTTCGACTCCCATATCTTGAAGAAGACTTCGAAGCCACACAAGCTCCATTGTGTTAAAATATAAAACTGTACATATATGTATATATAATAATATTATATTATTATATATATATATATATAAATACATTTTTCATTTCTTTCTTTTCTGTAATTTTTTTCCTTTATTTTTATTTTTTGTCTTTATGTCATCTAGTTCAGTTTGAACTAGAATGACTGTTGCTAGTCAAGTCCTGTCCAGACTTGACTAGCAATAGAGCTGTTGGACTGACACATTCCAACAGCTCTAAATAGAGCTGTTGGACTGTGCCCAACAACTCTATTGAGTCCTCTTTCAGCTGTGTATATAAAGGGGTGCAGCCCCTCTTGTATTTTACTCCAATGCTTCTTAAGCAATTGGTTTTTCATATCAATAAAGAATACATTTTTATTTTTATTTTGTTTCTAGTTATACCCTTTTTAAGGGTTATGCTTTAGTGTCATTCTTGACACTTGCTCTTGTTAATCTAAGCTCGTGTTTCGAAGATCCCCATTTCATTTCATGGTATCAGAGCCGCGGAAGTACTAAATCTTGAGGAAAAGCTGCCTCGGTTTCCGTGCCCGTTTGCAAAAGTGTTCGCCACTTGAAGAGAAGTGTTTTATCACTTCATTGGAGAAGATTTCACATCTTGTTGTATTGTTTTTTTTTTCTTTCTTTTTCATTTTCCTTCTTGTTTCTCTTCTATCCCTATTCTTTCTCTCCTTGTAATCGATGGATGACAATGATAAAGTCACCATCATGCCTATGAAACTAAGCGATACGAACTATGTAACATGGGCTTCAATCATGAAGCACCATATATGGGGAAAAGGCTTATGGGGGATTGTAGATGGTTCCGATTCGGAACATAAGCTATCTCTTACTAAAAAGGAGGGAGATAAAGAGGTCCCTCTATCGGAAGAAGAGAAAATCAAGGCTATTGCCTCATACGAGAAGAAATGGAAAGAATGAAGAATATCTCATGCGAAGATAATGTCATGGCTTATCAATAGCGTTGACATTAAAAAATGCTCAAGTCTTGCCAAATTTGATCATGCCGATAAGGCATGGGAATACCTTAAGAATATGTATTCCCTTAAAGATATTGCACACGTGTGCAACCTCCAAGAAAAAGTTCGAATGATGACACAAGGAGACAAAACTATTCGTGAATATTACAATGGGTTGTCCGAACTTTGGGAAGAACTTTTCCTTTTAGAACCAAAGTGGCATTGTGCCGAAGATATCGAGCTTCGTCAGAAACAACTCGATGCCGAACATTTTTACCAGTTTATCACTGGATTAAGGCCGAAATTTGAAACCACTAAATCGGCCCTACTTCACCGGGGAAAAATTCCTTCTATTGTTGAAACTATTGAAGAGTTAACAATGGAAGAAAATCGTCTCCGGAAAGGTTCTTTAAAAATTGAAGATGATTCCGTTTTAGCCGTGTCTAGACCAGGGAATCATGTTCGATCATATAGGCCTCCTCACTTTAACCGACAAAATGGTGACTATGATAAGAAGAAAGTTATTTGTCATCACTGTCATGAACCGGGACACTACATGCCACAATGTCACAAACTTAAGGAGCTGAGAGAAAAAAGAGCTGCAATTGCTGGATCGGAGCCTAAAGATTAGGATGCACCAGTTTCCCTGGCCCAACTAATGGAGATTCTTCAGCCTCTCATCAAAGGTGCCTCTTCCTCATCTGAAGCTTCAACCGGTGCAGCAGCCTCATCTTTTTCTGATCTAGGTAAAATTTCTTGGCTTCTTGACTCTAGTGCATCTTTTCATATGACCCCAAATAATCAAAGTCTATCCAAATGTGTTAAAAATAAAACAAGTGTGTCAAAGGTCTTTACTGCTGATGGGACTTCTCTTGAAATAGAAGGAATAGGAAATTTTGAAAAAATTTATAAAACAAATTTTTTTTTTATTCCAGAAATTAGACATGTTCCCAAATTAAATTTAAATCTTTTATCTGTATCTCAAATTTCTGATTATGGGTGTAATATTTCTTTTTCTTCTCATGGTTGTTGGGTACAAGATCGCCAGTCAGGCAAGCTGATTGGGGAAGGCCATAGAGAAGGAGGACTCTATTACATGGATTTTTTGGAAATGCCGAAGAGAGCTTTTTGTTATAATATTCAAAAAATAGAGTTGGAACTATGGCATAAGAGACTTGGTCACCCACATATAGCCAAAATCCAACATTTTCCAAATCTAGGGAAATTTTGTAACTCTGAATCATTTGATTGTAAAGATTGTATTCTCGGCAAAATGAAAAGATTACCATTTCAGAACAGAACCTTTTTCTCTTCAAGACCACTTGAATTAATACACTCGGATGTTTGGGGTTCTGCACCAGTAATTTCTAAAGGAGGATTTGTTTACTATGTTATTTTTGTCGATGATTTCTCCCGACATACGTGGATGTACTTTCTCAAACATAAGTCTGAAGTATTTTCATACTTTCAAACTTTTCATAATATGGTTAAAAACAAGTTTCAAAATGATATTACTATTTTTCACACAGATTCAGGGGGAGAGTTTTTATCCACAGATTTTCAAAATTATCTTAAATTGCATGGCATCACACATCAAAGATCTTGTCCTTATACACCTCAACAAAATGGACTGGCAGAACGAAAACATCGCCATATTATAGAAACCACTAGGACTTTATTAATAGCAAATCAAGTCCCGAAATACTTTTGGGCAGAAGCTGCCTTAACTGCCACATATCTCATTAATAGGATGCCATCTTCTTCGTTACAAAATATCACTCCCATTGAAAAACTTATGAACATTTCTCCAGACTACTCTAGACTAAGAATATTTGGGTGCAAATGTTTCATATTTACTGACAAAAATGATAAACTTTCCCCTCGTGCGATTCCCTGTGCCTTTTTAGGATATGCTGAAAACCAGAAAGGTTATAGATGTTTTGACTTCAAAAATAATAAACTATATGTGTCTAGAAATGTTTCCTTTCTTGAAAAGGAGAGCTTCTTTGATTTTAGAAAATTAAAAGACGTCACTGAGTACTCCTTTTTGCTAGATCTAACATCAACATCTGATGAATATGACCTTGACTGTAACTTTGATGATGATCAAAGAATTATTGATCTTAATGTTGAAAATGAAGAAGTTCATAGAGATACTAGTATTCAATATTCCAGGCGACAAGAGTCTAATCATCCATGTGCACTTGAGAAATATTCTAACATTCCAACTAGACAATCAACCCGAATCTCGAGGCCTCCAGGAAAGTTTGTATCATACGAGTCTTTCTCACCCACATATAGGGCAGTTATTGCATTAATTCACTCATACGAAGAACCATCCACATATTTTCAAGCAAAAAATGATATCAAATGGATAGAAGCCATGAAAGCTGAATTAGATGCACTTGAAAAGGCTTCTACATGGAATATTCAAGATCTTTCTCCAGGGAAGAAAACTATAGGATGTCGATGGGTTTATAAAATTAAAACCAAGAGTGATGGTACTCTTGAAAGATATAAAGCCCGTTTAGTAGCCAAAGGTTATGCCCAAGAATATGGGATTGATTATGAAAAAACCTTTGCTCCGGTGGCTCGTATGACTACTGTCCGAACCTTAATTGCCTTAGCTTCTATAAAAAAATGGTCTATTTTTCAAATGGATGTCAAAAATGCTTTTTTAAATGGAAAGCTAGTTGAAGAAGTATATATGGAACCCCCTCCTGGTCTAAGTATTCCTAAGGGTAAAGTCCTTCGCTTAGAAAAAGCTCTTTATGGACTTAAACAAGCACCAAAAGCTTGGCATGATAGGTTTAGTCGTGTTATGATTGATATTGGTTTTCAATTCTGTTTAACTGACACTGCTTTGTTTATTAAGAATTCTGATGCAGGGATCATTGTGCTTCTTCTTTATGTGGATGATATGATCATCACCGGAAGCGATAAACAAGGAGTTGAAACAATCAAAACACTTCTTAAATCTCATTTTGAAATGACTGATTTGGGCTTGTTGAGATATTTTTTAGGCATTGAAGTTGCTTATTTTCCTAGAGGATATTTATTATCTCAGACTAAATTTGCTTTTGATATTGTTTTCAGGTCTGGTATTACTGATGATAAGAAAATCGACACTCCAGAAGTTGTTAATGTTAAAATGAAGATTGATGATGGAGAACTTCTTGCAGACCCTACTCCTTACAGACAGCTTGTCGGGGCACTATCCTATCTATCCATTACCAGACCAGATATAGCACATGCTGTTCATACAGCAAGTCAATTTCAACATGCTCCTACTTCTGTTCATATGGGAGCAGTCATGCGTATTATCAGATACATCAAGTCCTCTCTTTCACGAGGACTTTTCTTATCTTCCTCCTCTTCTCTTGATTTAATTGCATATACTGATGCTGATTGGGGAGGTGATCCCAATAACAGACACTCAACCACTGGCTTTTGTGTCTTTTTAGGGGAATCATTAATCTCGTGGAGGTGTAAAAAGCAGCAGAAGGTATCTCTCTCATCCACCGAAGCTGAATACAGAGCCATGGCAACCACGACCATGGAAGTAGTTTGGCTCCGACGACTGCTTGCTGACATGGGAGTTGAAGCAACAAAGGCTTCACAAATGTGTTGTGACAACAAAAGTGCGATCTACATTGCCAGTAACAGAACATTCCACGAATGCACCAAACACATCGAAATGGATTGTCACTACGTCAGAGAGGAATATCTACACGGGATAATTGATCTGCCATATGTCACTTCAGAATATCAGTTAGCAGACTTCTTTACAAAGCCTCTCGCTGCTCCCCGATTTCACTTTCTCTTAGACAAACTTTCGCTCATTGTACCGTAAGTTTGAGGGGGAGTGTTAAAATGTAAAACTGTACATATATGTATATATAATAATATTATATTATTATATATATATATAAATACATTTTTCATTTCTTTCTTTTCTGTAATTTTTTTCCTTTATTTTTATTTTTTGTCTTTATGTCATCTAGTTCAGTTTGAACTAGAATGACTGTTGCTAGTCAAGTCCTGTCCAGACTTGACTAGCAATAGAGCTGTTGGACTGACACAGTCCAACAACTCTTAATAGAGCTGTTGGACTGTGCCCAACAGCTCTATTGAGTCCTCTTTCAGCTGTGTATATAAAGGGGTGCAGCCCCTCTTGTATTTTACTCCAATGCTTCTTAAGCAATTGGTTTTTCATATCAATAAAGAATACATTTTTATTTTTATTTTGTTTCCAGTTATACTCTTTTTAAGGGTTATGCTTTAGTGTCATTCTTGACACTTGCTCTTGTTAATCTAAGCTCGTGTTTCGAAGATCCCCATTTCATTTCACATTGTAGTGGTTGCCATAGCCCTGTATTCTGCTTCAGTAGAAGACAATGAGACTTTCTGCTGTTTCTTGCACCTCCAAGCAATTAGCGAATCTCCTAGAAACACACAAAAGCCAGTAGTTGAGATTCGATCATTTGAGTTTCCTCCCCAGTCAGCATCAGTATAAGCTAGTAAATCTAAGGAAGAGATTGAGGATAGGAATAGCCCTTTAGTCAAAGTATTTTTAATATATCGAATGATCCGGAGCACAGCACTCATATGCATAGATGTAGGAGCATGCTGAAATTGGCTTGCAGAGTGCACAACATGAGCAATATCGGGCCTGGTGATAGTCAGATAGGTGAGGGAGCCTATGAGTTGCCTGTAGGGCGTAGGATCATCCAGCAGAACTCCATCCTCCAGTCGTAGTTTAACATTGATAACCTCGGGAGTCTCTACCTTTTTATCATCTGAAATCCCAGATTTGGAACATATGTCTGCAGCAAGCTTCATCTGTGACAATATATACCCTCGAGGAGAGTATGCAACTTCTATACCAAGAAAGTACCTGAGAAAACCCAGATCAGACATATCAAAATTATGTTTTAACATATTTTTAACTTTAAGAATTCCACTTTCATCATTGCCAGTGATGATCATATCATCAACATAAAGCAGAAGGATGATAATACTATTACCTGCATGTTTAACAAAAAGAGCAGTGTCAGTATAACATGAGCGAAATCCCAATTGTAACATGATAGCACTAAATCTATCATACCAAGCCTTAGGGGCTTGTTTAAGACCATATAAGGCTTTTAATAACCGAAGGGTTTGACCTTGGTTAACACTGATTCCCGGCGGAGGGTCCATATATACTTCATTCAACTGACCATTAAGAAAGGCATTTTTAACATCTAATTGGAATATAGGCCATTTCTTAGATGATGCTACCGCAATTAAAGTTCTAACGCTTGTCATGCGAGCCACGGGAGCAAAAGTCTCCTCATAATCGATGCCATATTCTTGTGAGTATCCCTTAGCAACTAATCTAGCTTTATAACGCTCTAGGGAACCATCACTTTTTGTTTTGACTTTGTAGACCCATCGACATCCTATAGCTTTCTTATTTGGAGGAAGGTGAACTATTTCCCAAGTTTTAGCTTTATTTAAAGCATCTAGTTCAACTTTCATTGCTTCAACCTAATGAGGTATACTTTTTGCTTGATTATAATGGGAGGGTTCATAGTAAGAATGCAAGGCTATTAGACAAGCTCTATATTTAGGTGAAAGAGTTTCATATGAGACAAACCTATTAGGTGGAATTGATTCTCTAGAAGAACGCCTAAGGGAGGTTTTTTCTAGGGGTTCATTAAGCCGCAAGAATTTTTCTAAAGCACTAATAGGTTGGGCTTCCTCACGCCGAGTGTATACTTGGAGATTGTCACCATTAGTTGGTGATACATCATTATCATGAGAATCATGAGTATTTTCTAAAATTTCTGGATGACTCAAAGAGTCATCATTTGAATCTTATAAAAGATCACTGATAAACATATAATCAATTTCATTTGATTTTTCTAATATGTCAAATCCATTTTCATCTTCTAAAAAGGTTACATCTTTGGAGACAAATAACTTATTGTTTTTATGATCAAAGCATCTATAGCCTTTTTGATTTTCACCATATCCTAAAAATACACATTCTATTGCTTTAGGTGACAATTTATCTCTTTTATGTAAAAGAAAAAAACATTTACACCCAAAAATCCGAAGACGATTGTAGTCGGGTGTCATATTAAAAAGTTTTTCATAAGGAGAGATATTATTCAATTTTGAAGATAGCATCCTATTGATTAAATAGGTGGAGGTTAACACGGCTTCGGCCCAAAAATTTTTAGGAATATTTTTAGAAATGAGTAAAGATCTAGTGGTTTCCAAAATATGCCTATGTTTTCTTTCCGCTAGACCGTTTTGTTGAGGAGTTCTTGGGCAAGATTTTTTATGACAAATGCCATGTTGTTTTAGATATGATTGAAAATCATTTGATAAGTACTCTCCACCCGAATCGGATCTAAGAATGGATATTTGACTTTGAAATTGATTTTGAATTTTTGCTTGGAATTCTTTAAAGAAGTTAAAAACTTCCGATTTAAAGTTAAGAAAATAAATCCATACATATCTAGTATAATTATCAATAAAAGTAACATAATATGAATAACCACCTTTAGATAGAACCGGAGATGGCCCCCAAACATCGGAATGCACCAATTCAAAAGGTCTTGTTGTCACAAAGGATCGAATAGGAAAAGGAGTAGACTTCATTTTGCCAAAAATGCAATCTTTGCAATTGATATCTTTTTCTTTACAAAACTTGTGTCCAAAAGGAAAAAGATACATTTTAGAGTAACTTGGATGTCCAAGCCTTTTATGCCAAGTTTCAATATTTTTGTCTTGGACATAAGTACAAAATGAGGTATTTGGAAGCATTAAATTATCCATAAAATAAAGGTCTCCCTTCCTATGGCCTTGCCCAATCCGCTTCCCGGACCGGAGATCCTGCACAAAGCACCCTTGGGATGAGAAAGATATTTCACATCCATGGTCGGCTATTTGAGAAACGGAAAAGAGGTTAAGATTTAATTTTGGAACTATTCTAACTTTTGGAACAAGGAAATTTTGAACATTTTTAGAATCAAGAGTTCCAACACCATTTATTTTGAGAAAGGTTCCATCGGCTGTAGAGACACAAGACATTTTTGAATTGGTGTGCACATTGGTTAATGCATTTTCATGAGGGGTCATGTGAAAAGAAGCTCCGGAATCTAAAATCCAAGAGTACGTACCGGGAGATGATGATGAGGCAATTGCGGCACCGGAGGTGGAAGAAGTAGCCTTTAGAATTTGTTGGAGAGCCAAGGAAATTTGTCCAAGAGTATCTTTGAGATCCCCGTTCTTGCCGTCATCTTCCTTGGTGGATGATTCTTCAACGGAAGCCACCTTTGGCTTGAATGCTCCATTTAGCTTTGGGCAAACGGGTTTAATATGTCCCGGCTCATAACAATGATGACATATAATCATTTTTCTCTCACCACTCCCTTGCTTACCAAAATGAGGTGGTTTGTATGTTTTGACATGATTGTCGGGTTTAGATACGGCAAGAACTTCATCAATGCTTTTACCCATATTATGTCTAGTCTCTTCTTGAGTAATCTCGGCAATAGCCTCTTCTAAGGGAGGAAATGTGGATCTATGGAGGAGTGAGGATCTAACTTGTTCAAATTCGGGACGAAGCCCAAATAAAAATTGAAACAATCTATCTTGTTCCATTTGTTTTTGTCTTAGTACCACATCCTCCATAGATACCCATTTAGGCTCTAAAAGAGCCAATTCATCCCACAAAGGGTTTAGAGCACTATAATAGTCTTGTATGCTCATGTCACCTTGTTTTGTGGTTCTCACTTTTTCTTGCAAAAAATAAGCTCTTGCAAGATCCTTTTGGGTAAACATACCCTTCATAAAAAACCAAGCTTCATTTGCTCGGCGGAATTTAGCAATATTTGCACATACCTTAAGTTCAACATTATTCATAAACCATGCTAGGATTTTTGCATGGTTACTCTCCCAATCTTCCATTTGATGATGATAGTCTTCAATAGCCTTGAGACGAGCATCGCCTTCAAGTGCTTTCTCTTGATCTTCTTCCATCTTTGTGAGCTTAAGTTGGGGTTCCGGAATGGTCCCCATTACATAACCCCAAAGCTTCTTCCCTTTGAGATTATTCTCCATTGCGGATGCCCACATCATGTAATTTTTCCCATTGAGCTTGAATGATAGATCGATCTTGACTTCCATTGCTACAAAATGGAGGTGAGAGAGAAAAAAAAAGTAGAGAGATACACAATTTTACCTTAGAAGATCGTATGGCTCTGATACCATGTAATGAAATATGCGGAAGAATCCAAGAATGATGGTTGTTCATGTGAAATGATGGTTTTTCAGCTAACGTACCCAAAATTTGTTAACTTGTGCTCCTTTCTAAATGTCTTCCGCTGTCGCTTTTAAAAGTGAAAACTTTAAGTCTTTGAAAGGTTTTTCGATAATGTTTTCGAAATCACAAGTTGAAATTTTGGAGCGTTAGAGACTTCTTCCCAACCAGGAGAGAATGATGTAGAGCAGGATCGACCCAGATCCATACAGCCTGACTCAGGCAGAGGACCGGACCTGCACGAAGGGATCGAGGATCGGACCCAAGTAGTGGATCCGACTCAGATCACGGTACCACGATGCAGGGATGATGTACCCCTGTGTACCTACTCCAGACGAGCACACGCCCGAACGTCCCAGATCCAGCTGCAAACAGGAGTCATCTCGGGTCCAGGGCCGGACCCGAGACCCGGATCCAGTTGAACCCTTTAAATACCCATCCTAGGGTTGCGTGCGGGACGGACTATTCGAATTTTCTGAGTTTTTCTTTCATCTGTCGCAGTCTGCTGCAGCCTGCATTTTCTTCTTTTGTGATTTCTTTCATTCCATCCGATAGTTCATTATTTTGTTTGTTTCCTTTCATTCTTCATTGTAGCCCTTACCGAGTTCTTAATAAACTTTTGATCGGATCGATTGATCCGATTCCCTGCGTCACATTTCCATTGAGATTTGTTGTTGCACGACTGTTCGTGCATTGGAGAATCAGCATCATCGTCAGCCCCATTAGCATACCAGCGTCGGTTCCTTCGCTGCATCAAAGAGCGTCAACGCGGCACCCATTAACGTGAAGCTTCGGTTCCCTCATTACATCAATGATAGACAACTTATGCAATACACTCCTTGAAGGGTTCTTGTGGAGATTCTTAACAGAACTTATGATCAGCAAAATAATGATCCTCAAGTTCTTCCTCCTAGACATGCATTATTATCTCTGATTTTAATACATGTCTTTCTTTTGGGATTCAGGAGGAAAAAGGAATTGAATATAATCCTGCTGTCCAATTTTCCCGTGTGATTTTGAAGGAGTTACATTGATAATTGCTACCTATTTGGCTGTATTATATGTTTCTGGTTTCAAATGGTGCATGTTACCGAACCTGTTTCCAAGATTTACATGTATTACTTGTCACAGCTTCACTTGATTCCTTATCGTTTCTGTTTTCAGGTCAAGCTAGTTAAGTGCCTTGTCCAGAACATTGTTGTGGACATCTCCTTTAATCAGTTAGGAGGACTTTGTACTCTCTGTTTTCTTGAGCAGGCAAGAATTGAGACTTTTATTCGTGATGTCTAATTTGGCATTCAGGCACTTGATAGTGTGTTGCTTTCCCAGGTTGATTCGATGATTGCTAAAGACCATTTATTCAAGCGAAGTATCATATTGATTAAAGCTTGGTGTTATTATGAGAGCCGCATTCTTGGTGCCCACCATGGTCTTATTTCCACGTATGCATTGGAAACACTGGTTCTATACATTTTCCATCGTTTCCATTCCTCCCTGCATGGTCCTTTGGAGGTAAAGCTACTTATGAGAGGCTACAATAGATTTCACCAATTGAGCGTAGCTTATCTGTGCAACAGTATTTACTGAACTTGCATCATTTGGCAGGTTCTGTACAGGTTTCTGTACTATTTTAGCAAGTTTGATTGGGATAACTATTGTGTCAGTTTGAATGGTCCTGTTCCAATATCTGCTCTTCCAGAAATGACAGGTAAGAAATGATCTACAGATGTGTGCTTGTATTCTACACACTACTAACTCTGTAAGAACTATGAATTAGTTTGGGTTTGTTTCGTGTTATCTGCCTTATTATCTTATGATATGTTCAGTTCTAGAAATTATGGGAGTGTCAATTATGAATGATCTGATCAGTTTCTTTCTTAATTCTGTCTTTTACAAGATTTTGATCTTTATTTGCAGTGGAGGCACCAGAAACAGATGGGAGTGATTTATTGCTTAGCAAAGAATTTATTAGAAACTGCATGAAAATTTATTCAGTTCCAACAAAAATGCCTGAGAGCTCACGCCCATTTCCTTTAAAGCATCTGAACATAGTTGATCCTTTGAAAGAAAACAACAATCTTGGGCGCAGTGTCAGCAGAGGTCAGCAACTCTTGTTCTGTTTCATTGGCTATCCTTTTCTTTGTTTGTATGTGATTCTTCTGCAATTACCTGTAAACGCCATACTCAAATCAAGACAGGCTGAGTTTCTAGACATGCAACTGAAGCCATAACTGTTTTCTATCAAGTGTTTGGATCTTACCTGACATGTGATGCTGACTGGTGTCACATACTTGATGGCTTAGTGTATCCATTTAGTCATCTTGAATTGAGTCTTTCACTGTTTCGTTGCTTTATCTCCAGAAGGTTTGCCTCAGAAAGCTTGGAATAATAAGTGAACCTTTGCTTCGTACCTTTTATCATGTTAAGTGGTCACCTTTTGATGTATTGTCCATTTCTTGCACAGGAAATTTTTTCAGGATCCGTAGTGCATTCTCATATGGTGCTAAAAAGCTTGGGCGGATTCTTCTTTCTTCAGAGGAAGATGCAGAGGAACTTAACAAGTTCTTTATGAACACATTGGATCGACATGGAAGTGGGAAACGGCCAGATGTGCCAGATCCTAGTCCCATTTTTCTTGAAGCAACATCACTTGGTGTTAGCACATTCAGAGCTTCATCGAACTTTGATGCTGATGGATCTATGGAGGATCAGAGGTTCTCCAAAACAGTCTCTGTTGAAAGTACTAGCACAGCAACTGATTCTTTATGTGAGGACACTGCTAGCCTTAGGATGGAAGACAGAGAAGACCATCATGGTGCTAAGCTTCAAAGAGGGTCAAAGAACTTCAATGTACAAAATGTGTCCCGAAGCAGTTACAAGATGGGTTACAACCCCATGAGATCAGAGGGTGATGCATCTGTTGAAGGGGCCATTGTTTCAGGAAGCCGTCTGGCAGGAGATGCGAAAGATCTTGCCAGCAACAGAATTACGGTTCCAGGATTTACAAAAGAGACCAACATAGGTTCTGATCATGAGCCATGTACTTCATCATCTGGAAGAACTGCTGAGGTGCCCCATCTTCGATTTTCTCGGTCAAATACATATCCTGGAAAGATGTTGGTTGCCTTTATTGATCAGTCAGAAGTTTGCACCTCCGATATATTGGAGAAGGTGCCTTCTTGGCAGCAATCATCCAATGATCGAGTTCACCTTTTTTCAGATGATACACAGAAGAGTATATCTGTAACCAGTGGTGCACCTCGATCTTGTAGAAGCAATGAGAGTTCATATGGTTATTTACTCCATGATTTGGTTTCCTACCCAGTGGAAGATGTACGCCAGACCAGCCAGTCACAGGTAATTTCCACTGGCATGGTTCCTTCTGGAAGTACCAGTGACATGTTACATGCTGGTATTAGGATTGGAGCTGGTGGAAATTATGAGGCTGTCAACCATTTGTCAGACCTAACTGGTGATATTGACAGCCATATGCAAAGTTTAGAATGTGGCCGTTGGTGCCATGAGTCTACCTTGCTTGGGCCTGTCCTTCCTTTCCATGCAGTATCAAGTTCCTATCTTCACAACAGACAGGCATACGAAGGCATTCATCAGCCTTCCCAATCAAAGCACATGTTACCATATGTGTCTGCAAATGGAGCAATGATTGGTCCTCCATCCTCTACGACTGGCAATTATTATCATATGAACCCACCTATAATTTCTGGTGGCTTCAATATTGAAGATTTGCCCAAGGCTAGAGGAACTGGGACATACTTTCCCAACATGGTATGTTGTTTCTGAAAATTTGGGAGTAACTGTTTACATTTTTCTATTGATTCCTTTAGTTTCTCACATTTTAGGCTTATACAGAATCAACGTATGTACAAGGAGAGGCAGTCCCCAGCTAGAGGTAGACACCATGTCATATATAACCACATATCATCCCAGAGACCTCGTAATTATGGACGTGCTGCTATGGCTGCCACCGATGTCAACTCAAGTGGACAGCAGGGTATTGATGCAGGCTTGCAGGAAAGGGGCAGTAATGAGCCCTCTAGACAAGAAATGTTAAAACCATCCTATCCTGCAATCGTCCCCAATAACACTGGGTGGCCAAAACTGGCATCACCAGCAACAGAGCCAGTTTACCCTTTCAGTAGTGGCCGTGGCAAGTTGGCACCTTTGGAAATCTCAAGTGGTAGGCCAATTATGAGGCATTCTCCCAGTACAAATGGACTGTCTCCGGCCACTGAGGGGCTTGAGTTTGGTTCTTTAGGGTCTCTGCCTTGGAGTTCTCTACAACAAGAACAGAATAGAAAACCAGAACCGAGCTCTGTATATACTGCAGCTTCTGGGGCTATGTTGCCAATGCCATCTTCACAGAGACCAGTACATGGGCGCCAGGAAAAGTAAGTGTGCAATATGTTTTACTGCTTCACTGTCAAGTGTTACCTTATTTCCGGTTGACATTTGCTAATCGAAAAGTGCAGGGCCCCACAGTCGTATCATCTGAAGGATGAAGACTTCCCACCTCTTTCTGTTTGAGTGCATCTAGGAAGGTGTCCTATAGAGATAAACTGCGAACAGTAGAAAAAGAAAAGCAGCAAGCGCTAACAAAGTCTGAGCTTAGCCTGATTTTAAACTGTATAGTAGTGGAAGGGGCGGTATTGTACATGTTTGCCTGATTTTTTTCCCTTTCTGTTGTCATATAGTGGCTACAGATTAGTTTTTATATTGAAAGGCTCTCTATTTCCCCTTCCTTTTTTAGTGGGTGGGCAGCCAGCATACATGTTGCAAATGATCTTAGAGTGATTCCACTAATACACAGTAGAGAAAAAAATTGGCCAGTTGCAACATTGATAGGATCTTTGAATGTAATTCCCCTGTTATTGTTGATTTGATCTTTATACATCATGCTCTATTGCAACTGCAGAAGCGAGTTCCTGCTTCAAAATATTTCTGCATATTTTGGCCCTCTCTGTTTCTTGAATGGCTGCAGGCAGGCACACTGAAAACATGTTAGACTTGGCAAATTGCATTCCTGGATGATCCGGTGTTGTGGTTGGTTTCCATGCAGATGATGATTTTTTGATCTGAAACTAGTGTTGGGTGTGTCAGTGTTGTGAATTTCATTGAAACACGGGTTTCGACCCTGGTTGTTTGTTTCGGAAAGAAGAGTGGAGCTGAAGTAGATTGCTTCAGTCTAATATCCAGTGATTGGATTAGTAGGTCACCAATTGGCATGCAAGGATGATGCTTTGGATGCATGGAAGTAATGATCTGAAGGAAATGGATGGGGAAAGATTAACAATTCTTCCATCTTTGATTAATGAGCTGTGAGCAAGAAAACTTACAGGAGCAATGGTTGTCCCCAGAAAATCCACCAGCTCAGATCCAGGAAATGGATTCGTCCATGGAATGTGGCTACATGGAGTTGTAGGCCTTTTGGCACTGAACTTTACAGAGCTTGCATGCCAGGGAACATGGTGAAAACAGAAGATCCCTTCTGTTTTCTTTTTGCTCAAATGGAACTTTCAACCTTTGCAAGCCAGTAAACATGGATAAAAAAGAGAGGTGGTGGTAATGTGTGGTTCAATCATGGATTGGCCATTCCATCTTCTCTCCCCTCTCCTCCTTCTCCCAACCACACAAAAATTTCTCCAGTGTAACTCACAGAGTGCATGCCAGGGAACAAAGGGGGGAGAGGGATGGCCAAGGTATGATTCCATCATCAGCAGGCCCTCCCCTGACTGTCTCCTTCCAACCACCTTCTCCCCCACCCAGCCCCCCTCCCCCATTGGGAAGAGTGTGGTGTCCCCTGACTGCTTGTTTCTCAAATATTATATGTTTTGGCATGACTTGCTGTTACTCTGTTCCTCTAGAACAACCTAAACATGGAGATGAAATTCCAAGTTTTTGCTAAGTAATCATTTTATGCTTTCAATTTTCCAGCCAAAGCATAGATTAGAAATAGAAACCTCTAGATTACAAGATTTTGTTTGGGTTAAGTATCCGATCCCAAATCACGCATAGAAGCTGTGGAACATGTTGGGGCCTTCATTAACAATCTCAATCCACTTTGCCTGATTGGATATGGGCATGGTACCTGACCAGCCCATACACAATGCCATGAGCATAGAAACCCATTAAAATGCTCACATAAGTCAAGCACATACAACCGTGCAATGACTGGATATGGATAAACTAAAAACTAGATATCAATAAATCTGGATCTTACCACATCCAATTTGGATTTTGATGCACGCTGCCACGCATTTCCAATGAGTAGAAAAAAATATTACGTCATGGATGGGTCCGTGTGAAATAGATCTAGTTGAATACAGACTTGAATGCATGGTTAACATAGGTGCACCTGGCCTGCAACAGACGACCTCACTTGAAATGAATATGATCTGAAACTAACTGTTTGAAGACATGCTCCACACATATCAGGTGTTCTTCAGATAGTACAGGCTGGATAATGATTGATTTGAATTTGAAGCAGTAGGTCTTGGTTCAAACTAAGTCTAACGGTGTAGAGTTGACACTGGGCCTGAAATTTACATGGTTATAGATTTTGCAGAAAAGAGGTTCGTAGCAAGAGTTGTCCATGTGAAAGGTGCAAATGAATACATAATTTGGTATAGTCCATTCAAATCATTACAAAATTCAACTTGTATACCTTTTTATCCCATGTATAGGAAATTGGATATGGATAGGTCAGACTGAACCCAATCCAACTGCATTGTAGATAAAGACTAATCCCAAAAAAAGAGTTTTCATTTGATCACAGTGTGCATGACAAGTAGGGGTGGAAAAATCGGACCCGACCCGTCAACCCGCTTCTTAGCTGGGTTAGGGTTTGGCTTAAACGGGTTTGTGTCGTAAATGGGTTGACCCGCCTAACCCGTTTATTAAATGGGTTGTGTTCATGTTAGGGGTATGCCAACCCGTTTGACCCGTTTAATAAATAGGTTAGGCGGGCGGGTCAACCCGTTTACACGAACCCGTTTATATATATATTAACTTATCTAACCCTAACTCCGACCCACCAACCCGTTTAATAAACGGGTTAGGCGGGTGGGTCAACCCGTTTACACAAACCCGTCAACCCGTTTAATAAACGGGTCGCCATGTCGTGTAATCGTGTCGTGTCGACCCAACCTGTTTATTAAACGGGTTAACCATATCGTGCTGGGTTACCTGTTTAATAAATGGGTCATGTTCGTATTTGCCACATCCTACCCGTTTAATAAATGGGTCGTGTTCGTGTTGAGTTATTCTGACCCGCCAACCCGACCTGATTGCCACCCCTGATTTAAACCAGCAAAATATGTAAATCCGTATGCATCAAGATTTTTATAGGTTTTTTTTTTCTAAAATTTCACCTTACAAATGAGATCTACATGCTTTGTTTTATATAAATAGACTCTTGTATCATCCAATTACGATGTATAAGAAAGACCTTTTAAGACTTAAAAATCAACAGCTCAAAATTTTTATAAATATTCTAGCATAAAAATTCACATTTTTTTATCCGGTTACATTGATCCAAGAGTCTATTCTAAGCAAATGGACTACAACGAATGCATATGCAGAGTTAGATTTATAAAAAAAATTATAAAAATCTCAACTCATACCAATTTACATATTTGAGTTTTCCTATATATATATATATATATATATATATATATATATATATATATAGAGAGAGAGAGAGAGAGAGAGAGAGAGAGTAATGCATTGGCATTTTTTTTCACATCTAACACTATAGATGTGATCTATAGGTTTTGTTTAGTGAGAACCGACTTTTGGATCACCAGAATATGACTTGTATACAGGTCTTTTCGGTGATCCAAAATCAATGGCCATGAAGGAATCAATTTTTTCGGCTCATAAAAGTATATTTTTTTGTCAAAAAAATATGATTCAAGATTTGATTCCCATTAAATTGAGCATGCTAAACACATATAACGGTTCAAATCTATCATAAAATAATTCAAACTATAAGGCAGAACGAGAAAAGTGGGCCTAATATGTTTAGTTCTCATATATATACATATATATAGGCAAGGGTATTGTTGAACGCCCTTCCCATCAGCCGAGGGCACACACACACTTACTCGTGCATGCAGGCATGCATGTTTTGTCAATAAAAGGGCATTTAGCGGCATTTGTGACTGCGCTAAAGGCCTCACAGTTACATGCCCTTTCAGCAGAAAAAAATTTCTGCTGGTTAGTCCAACCCCTTCCATCCACTGTTTGGGTGTCCACTAATATGCCCGGCTCTCTCTCTCTCTCTCTCTCTCTCTCTCTCGCTATATATATATATATATATATATATATATAGTAACACAAGTGCGCCATTTCCTTGTGGACATAGATTTTGAGGACTTTTTTTTAACTGACTACATGGATGTGATCTATATGCTTATATGCTTGCTTTTTTGCTTTTGTAAGTATAGCTCTTAGATCACCGGATTAGGCCATTACCTTATGTAAGCAGGTTTTTTAGGCTTGAAAATCGATGGCTTAAAATTTTTGTAAATATTCAATCACCAAATTGTCAAGTCATGTTTTTTATCAAAAAGACAAAACATTATCTGACTGTTGATTCCTAGTAAATGGACTGTGCCAAACACATATATGATCAAATTTGTTAAAAAGTTGTCATAAATTCCCCTTCTACACATTGGTTAGAAGTTTATAAATGCGCTGTAAGAACGGACCTGGGATCTCACGCAAGTTTTTTGACACGATAGAGAGAGAGAGAGAGAGAGAGAGAGAGCAAACCAGCGTTGTTGCCGAATGTAGCACTTTTATAACCATGGCAACTCTTGAGAAGGGTGACGCTCGTTCCATCTAGCCATTCAGTACGAGTTAATGAAGTTTAGGTCACTGCGAAATATTTATTTGTTGGTTAATGGAAATAATTTTTCTAAATTTCCCCTAGGATTTTAGGGCTTGAATTACTCATTTGATGCATATAATAGATACTATTGTATTTTTGAAGTATGGTGTTTTAGCTTTGGCTATTCAAGGTTTTTTTGGCTGGAACTGCTAGTGGTTTTATTGATTTTCAAACACTTAAAGTATTCTTGCTGTTTCTGTTTTCCTCGAGAGAACTGAAGTACCATGGTAAGGTAAAGGCTATAATAGATTCACTCAGGGGAACAGGGTGTTAAGCTACTTTAATCTGTTTTCTGAAACGGGGTTGAGAAATTTTGTGTTCAAGAGGTGTATGACATTAATGACGTGAAATGGTGGTAAAAATTGATGCCTCAAATTGTAGTTCCCTCCTTAATACGATCTTGTTCAAGTGATCAGCAATTGTGAGCATAAGCATTTATGTGTTTCCTTGAAAATTTTGCTCTATTGACCTATGTTATCATGGCAAAGCCATGATGATATCATACTTCTCATCACATGGGGAGGTTTTAGGGCTCTGGCCGGCAAGTTTGGCTATGGGTGGGGATAAAGATCAGACGTTATGTGGTAAAGCTGTGTTGATGGGAACTAGTTCTGGATCATTAATTTTTGTAAATGACTGTCAAGAGCCCTCAGTGTCTTGTGTTTGCTTTCAAGGTGAGCCAGTTCAGTGGCATTGGATGCCAATGTTGGGCCGTATGTGCACACAAAACCATAATAGATGAAACTAAGCAGTTGCCCATAAACTTCTGTCATGCTATCAAGTTAGATTTTAATGCGAATAAATGGTAAACATTTCAATCATGCTTGAACACAGGGCACTTTTTTTTCTATTATATAAAAACATGGGGCACTTGATATGGACATTTCAGGTGTTAATTTCAGTGGGAGCAAGAGTTTGTTGCTGGAGAACCACTCTAGTTCAGTCAGCTGGGCGAGAGGGTGGATTATGGCAGAGGTAAACATCACTCTGTTTGCTGCTGCTGGGAACTTCCAAAAGGAAGATTACCTGGCCTCAGTTTAGATGTGTATATTTCCTGCATTTTGGAATGCCTAAACCTATGAACCCTTGTTTGAGATGTGCTGCTTGGAGTCATTTCGTCTCTGGACTTAAACCAACCCCTAAAAAAATGTGCAGTACTCTGCTGGGTTAAATTTGAGCCTATGGTCTACCTTATTCTGAGATGGAGAATGCCCAACCTTCTCTTGTACTTGATCACCAAGTGTTTGCCTTGAAAATGGATGTTGCGAGCCTGAGTGGTGTGTTATAGAGAACAATTATTCTAAAAAGAATATAAAGACTCTACCTTTATGAATGGTATTACATTGTCACCTGTCCGACGTTCAGCATTGGTGCCATTCTGACCTGTTATGTTGAAATTAACAATCCTGAGAACAATACCTGAAATTAATCAATGCATTGAAAAAGATGTTAGGAGCTTTATGTTCCAACATATCGTCTTTGTTCTTTTTAGATTTTCTTGGACTTTTTTTAGATGGATTTCATAATCAAAGGTGTTAGACTTAGAACCCTGAGATTGTTCAGATTTTGAAGAATCCTTGGGGTTCTAAGGTCACGTTTGGAAGTTGAAAAAAAAAAACAGAAGAATTCTGTATGAAATTTGAAAAGAATAGAATCTTCTTAAGCCATTCCAAACGAATGAGCATTTTTTCATATGAAACATTTTCAAAATTTGGTCGGATTCTCATATTCATTCGGATGAGAATCTACGTTTGCAGCTTTTCTACACAAAAACCTCCTATTCTCTCTCGCTTACCAATTTTTAGTGGCTTGCAAGGGTCGCTGTTTGCAGTTATGTGCTTGAAACATTCGAAGTAAAATGCTCTATAGAAATACATTAAAATTTGTCGATAAGCTGAACGTGGATTTGGACCTCAAGTACTGCGAAAACTAGGAGGTTGTATTTTCTTTCTTCTGTTGCAATTTAAATCCAACTCCATGCTCCCCCTGACCCTTCCTCGTCTCTTCGCTTTTTAAAACATGAAGCCTTCCCTTTTTGGAAACTAAAGAGAAGACAAAAAGAATGGAAAGGAGAATATAACAAAACAGAAAAAGACTAAAAATCTTAATGTTCGTGGAAACCAATTTTGAATTGGATGTTGGATCGGCCGGGGGTTCCCACCGCCGGTGTGGTGCGCCGGCGGCTCTGTCATCACCTAGCATACAACCCCTGCAAAGAAGAAACACACAACGTACCTGAGGCGGCCATTGACGAGCTGTTGTGCTTGTCGAAGAGGGGTTTCCTTCAACTCAGCCGATCTGCAGCCACCACAAGCGCATGCCTCCGAATGCTACCGGTGAGTCGACCTCTTCCCTCCTAAAATTTTTGTATTTGCACTCTCCATGGGTTGCTTATGAAACCCTTTTTATAATCACCGAATGGAAACGGTTAAGCAACCGTTTCACTTTTATTCGGTAATGGGTTTAACGTAAGGAGCAATTTATGTGGGGAAGCGTTACCCACATCGTGGGTAACCACCACCAACGTGGTGGTTTAACCCAACATTCTCCCACTTGTTCCGACGATAAACCCTTTAACCAGAAAACTTTATGGGAATAACTTGATGAATAGAATGACCTTTTTATTCTATTCTAAAGGTCCTTAGTTGAATCTCTAATCCTTAGGAGATTGACAACAACCATAATGAGAATCAAAAAACTGAAAGTGATCACTTTATTTATATGCATATGTCAAAAAAGAGTTTAACAATCCCATCCTCATTACATGTTCGGAATATAATCCCGGTGCTAGCCCTTTAGTAAGAGAATCAACGATCATCTCTTTGGTACCAATATTGACAATATGCACTAAATGATTCTCCGTCCTTTCTTTAACAACAAAATACTTCAATTCCATATGCTTGCATGACGTAGTACTTTTGTTGTTGTTCGAAAATGACACTGCAGCTTCATTATCACAGTAGACCTTCAGTGGCTTCCCAATGGAATCAACCACCTTTAACTGTGATATGAAGTTCTTTAACCATATAGCTTGCGATGTAGTCTCGTACAATGCTATGAATTCTGCCTCCATGGTGTGGGCAGCAGTGGTCGTTTGCTTTCCACTCCTCCAAGAGATCGCTCCCCCAGCAAGTAAGAAGACGTACCCAATAATAAACTTTCTACTATCAAGGCATCCTCCTAAATCCACATCTGAGTAGCCAATGACCTCGAGGTGATCAACTTTATGATATGTTAACATATAGTCTTTTGTCCCTTGCAAGTACCACAAGACTTTCTTGGCAGCCTTCCAATGGGGTAAACCTGGGTTAGACTGAAATCTGCCAAGTACCCCTACTACAAAAGAAATATCTGGTCGAGAACATGTCTGCGCGTACTGCAAGCTGCCAATAACTGATGCATATGGATAAACACTCATCTGTGCTTTGTCAATATCGTTCTGTGGACAATCCTTTAGGCTCAACTTGTCACCTTTTTATATGGGTGTAGAACTAGGAGAACAATTCTCCATCCCATATCACTTTAATACCTTATCTATATAGAATCTCTAGGAGAGGCCTAGAACACCTTTTGCTCTGTCTCGACGAATCTCTATGCCAAGAACATAAGCAGCCTCACCCATATCTTTCATATCAAAATGTGATGCAAGAAACTGTTTTGTCTCTGAAAGTAACTTTATATCGTTGGTTACAAGTAAGATGTCATCCACATACAACATCGATATAATGAACTTACTCCCACTTTCCTTAAGGTATATACATTGATCAATAATGTTTTCTGTAAACCCAAAAGTCACAATGACTTGGAAAAATTTAATATACCACTGTCGGGAGGCCTGTTTAAGTCCATATATTGATTTGTTAAGCTTGCATACCAAACGATCATTTTCAGAGAAACCAAGAGGTTGTTCCATGTATACCTCTTCATTCAGATCCCCGTTGAGGAACGTTGTTTTCACATCCATCTGATGTAGCTCTAAGTCATAATGAGCTACGAGGGCCAAAATAATCCTCATTGACTCCTTAGTGGAGACAGGAGAAAATGTCTCATTATAGTCAATGCCCTCCATTTGGGTGAATCCTTTAGCAACCAATCTTGCTTTATGTCTCTCTATGTTACCTTTGGAGTCCTTCTTGGTCTTAAAGACCCATTTACACCCTACGGGCTTTACTCTATTAGGTAACGTGACAAGATCCCACACTTGATTTTTAGCCATAGAGTCTAACTCTTCTTTCATGGCTTCTATCCAGTGCGAAGATTGTTTGCTTTCAACAGCTCCCATAAAAGTCAACGGGTCATCATCCATATCTATGAAATCACCAGGCTCCTAAAGGTACACCACATAATCAGGATGTATGGCAGATCTCCTAATCCTTATGGATCTCCAAACAGGTCGTTCCTCAGGCTCAGATTGAACCTGATCATCCTGTTCGTGCTCTTCCGCATTGTCCACAATAGGTTCACTTTGGATTTGTGCATTAACAATCGAATGATCAACCACACCATCATTAGGAATAATAATGTGGTATCTTTCGATGTTTTCCTTAACAGGTGATGAAACTGGATCATGTACTTCCTCAAAACCAAGGCTTTGAAGTGCACTCAATCAACTGAACCATCTTCTAGGAATTTTGCCTTATCTGTTTCATCAATCTGTGGTGAATGAGATGGACAATAAAACCTGTACCCTTTTGATCTTTCTGGATAACCAATGAAATATACACTGGTTGTTCTTGGATCAAAGGCTTTAATGTGAGGGTTATACAGTTTAGCCTCTGCAGGACATCCCCATATGTGCATATAAGACAGTGATGGTTTCCTACCTGTCCACAACTCGTAAGGAGTTTTAGAAACAGATTTCGTAGGAACCTTATTCAAAATATACACAACAGTCCTTAAGGCTTCACCCCACAACTTTATGGGAAGTGTTGAATAATTCAACATAGCTCTGACCATTTTCTTAAGAGTACGATTTCTCCTTTCAGCTACACCATTCTGATAGGCACTACTAGGCATGGTATATTGAGGCACAATGCCTTCCTCTTTAAGAAATTGCGCTAATGATCCTTCCCTTTGCCCCATCTCAGTAAATCTACCATAATATTTGCCACCTCTATCAGACTTGACTATCTTAATAACCTTACTGATTTGTTTCTCTACTTCTTTCTTAAATTCCTTAAACATCTGAAAAACATCAGATTTTTCAAAGATCAAGTAGAGATACATATACCATGAATAGTCATCAATAAAGGTAACAAAATATTTTTCGCCTGTGTAACAGGGGGAAAATGGTCTACATACATCCGTATGGACTATTTCTAATATCTCACTATTGCGTTTAGCACCCTCTTTATATGTGTTTGTATCCTTAGCCTTTATGCAATCAACACATGAATCATTGTCAGTAAAATCTAGAGATTGCAAGATCCCTTCATTTACCAGTCTCTTTATTCTCTTTTCAGAGATATGACCCAACCTTCGATGCCAAAGCATGTAATATTTATCATCTGCTATGCTACGTTTATTTCCAACCAATGCGTATTCAGAAGTCAGAGACTCCTGAGTTTGGATCTTCATATTCAATCTATATAAACCATCATAAACTGATGCAGAACCAATTTCAATTAAATTTCTGAATATGAACAATTTGGAATTTTCAAACTTAAAACAATATCCAAATTTATCCAACTTTGAAATTGAAATTAAGTTTCTACTATACGATGGAATATAAAAGACATCATGAAGATCTAATACTAAGCCCGTATTCAGAGTAATACTGCAGGTTCCAATACCCTTCACATGTGAACGCATCTTGTTTCCCGAATAGATGCTTTTCTCATGCATTGTTGGTTCCCTTCTGCTCAGGAACAACTGTAGACAGTTGGAAATATGAACAGTAGCACCAGAATCAATCCACCAGCTATTTTCAGAAATATGTAATAAATTACATTCATGAGAAACAAATGACAAATTACCTCTCTTTTCCAACCACTTCTTATACTTTATGCAATCTGCCTTCATGTATCCCTTCTTCTTGCAAAAGAATCACTTTATGGGAGCAGAGCTGGATTGCTTGTCTTGGGATGACTTATCCCCAGTTGGCTTCTTCCTAGCATTTCTCTTAAATGCATTCTTCCTTGGTCCTACCTTGGACGTATGAGAAGCCATATGTGCACTCTGCACCTTCTCACCTTTCATCCTCTCTTCTTCTTAAACACACTTGGACATGAGTTCATTAAATGTCCATTCATTATTATGTGTGTTGTACGAGATTTTGAAAAGTCCGTATTCCAAAGGTAAGGATGTTAGGACTAAATGCACTAGAAAAGAATCAGATATGGTGAGCTTCATGTCATTTAGCTGAGACGCTATGTTTCTCATCTCCAAAATGTGCTGGTGAATGTTTCCCCCTCCAGTATATTTCATAGATATGAGTTTTGACATCAGGGTACTGACTCTAGCCATGTTTGAACTCACAAACTGTGCCTCAATGGCATTCATGAATTCCCTCACTGTTCTGCATTGTGGGATAGCACTACGAATGTTCTTAGCTACTTTAGATTGCAAAAACAACAAGCTAAGCCTATTCGAGCGCTCCCACTTCTCAAAAGCAATCTTTTGATCAGCAGTGCTTTGATCAGTGAGGGCAGCGGGTTCATCTATCCTTAGGGCCAAATCTAGATCCATATACCCTAATGCAAAAAGAATAGTTTCTTTCCAATCACTAAAATTAGATCCATCTAAAAAAAAGTATAGAGCTAGAGCCATCTAATATCACAAAATTAGAAATTGCATGACAAAAGACATGTATCAGGAAGCATTCGTACGAGATTAAAACTTTAGTGGAAAAAGCAAAATAATAAAAAAAAGGCCCTTAATATGCTTCTTTCCAGGCGAGTGAAGGGGTCATCGGAGTCCTACTTTGGTAATAACTCTGACACGCGAAACCACTTCGCCTACCGACCATATTCAGTAAAACTAAGGTTCTTATGAAGATAGACCATCAACACAAGGTATCTTTGGATAATCATGTGTGATGTATCTCGACACATTTACCTTATTCTACCCTACTTAAATTCCAAACACGATAAAACTACCTTTGGGTCATCTATCGTTTCACGAATCTAAGTACAATGTGCATATCAACTTAAACTGTATGATAGTATAAAATTCATTGATGACTTACGTGTATTCAGTCACTTTGGTGACATGAAAACACTGAATCATCTAACTATCCTTAATGCCAATATGCAAAATAATATCTTAAAATGGTCCGTAAATCGAATGAACCAAATATATGACCCTCGAAATGGTTCTAAAACTGAATGAACCTGTCATATGTTTCACGAATCAGTCTTAAAGTACTTTAAACTGGTCTGAGATGGCCCCAAACTGGTCATTCAAGGGTCTGAACCGGTTCTAAACCTTATGAACCGGGTCAAGTATGAACAAAAGTTCATAAAAACCCTATAACCACATGCCAAAATCCCTGTATTTTTTTATATTTAAGAAAACAGAATCTTAGCATCTCAAAACCGGTGAGAAACTGGAAGGAACCGGTCAAAAATGGCTCTGAACCGGTCCCGAAAGGGGGCTGAATCAGTCTCTGATCCGGTTCAGGCCAAATAGTGCCTGAACCATTCTGGATCCGGGTCGGACCCAGTACTAACCGGATCCGGGCCGGACCCGGCTTGGAATGGATCCGGGTCAGACCCGGTAATAATCGGATCCGGGTCGGACCCGACTTGGACTGGATCCGGGTCGGACCCAGTAATAACCAGATCCGATATTAACCGGATCCGGTTCGAACCGAATACCAGACCCAATCTGGTTCCAACCGTTTAAAAAAAAATGAAAAAAAGGGCTGAAAAACCCGATTTTTCAGAAAAGAGGGGTTTTCCCCATTTTCATTGCCGGCGACCAATGTCGCCCGCCGGCGACCCACGCCGCCTGCCGGCGATGCCCCTTGCCGACGGCCAATGTCGGCTGCCAGTGACCAACGTCGACGCTCCGATGTCTGGCAGAAACAGCCACCCGCCGGCGAAACTGAGGTTCGGCGTTTCCACAGTCGTCGGTGACTACTCTGGCGGTTCGGCAGCATCCAGAAAAACGGTGACACCGTGCGGCAGTCTCCGGCGACGACGAAAAAACCATCGGCCTAATGGCCTCAACTAAGAACCCTGCATTTTTTTTTATTTGTCTGTCGCCCAACGGAGACAGTCGTCGACTTTCGACGACCAGCAGCAGCATCACTGCACGGTGACCTGCTTTGCTGGTCGACCCAGAGCACACCCCGCAGCGGAAGCGGGGTGTGGGCCCATAACCCATTGTTGGATCTGTCGGGGGTTCCCACCGCCGGTGTGGTGCGCCGGCGGCTCTGCCATCACCTAGCATACAGCCCCTGCAAAGAAGAAACACACAACGTACCTGAGGCGGCCATTGACGAGCTGCTGTGCTTGCCGGAGAGGGGTTTCCTTCAACTCAGCCGATCTGCAGCCACCACAAGCGCAGGCCTCTGAATGCTACCGGTGAGTCGACCTCTTCCCTCCTAAAATTTTTGTATTTGCACTCTCCATGGGTTGCTTATGAAACCCTTTTTATAATCACCGAATGGAAATGGTTAAGCAACCATTTCCCTTTTATTCGGTAATAGGTTTAACGGAAGGAGCAATTTATGTGGGGAAGCGTTACCCACATCGTGGGTAACCACCACCAACGTGGTGGTTTAACCCAACATTGGACACAAGCATGAATATTCGCTTGAAACCTGCCACTGTAACCAAGCAAAAAATTGGTGCTCTTTTCAAGTGGATTTTTCATCTGCTAGAAATAGTACAGGTGTCCATTGATTTCTTAATGTTCACTTAGGGACATGTCATCGAGTAAGCAGTGATTTGTAATTTGCAAGACTATAAAAATCTTAAGAAATTGAAAATTGCAGTCAGAGATATAACAAAGTTCACAAGGTGGTGATTAATCTTCAAAATGCATTGTTCCTTTGCTTTTTTCCCTTTTCTTTTTATGTAATGCATAAATTGATAAACTCAAGTTCTTCCAAAAAATAAACTTATTTGTAAGTTCCATTTAACTTTGCTCTAGAGTCAAGTCCATTAGCAATTGATCATCTTGTCAAGGGAAAAAAAATGAAACAAATAACTTTATTCACTTTAAGAAATTGTACACGTTATGATCAAGGTATAGCCACCTTAAAACAAGATTGGAAGACAGAAATACAACATTATCTGAGTCACTAGTCCTATCTGGAAGATGCATCACTGTTGACACCTTTTTGCCTTAGGGGAACCATTTAGACGGCTACTGAAAAGGGACTCGGCCTACAATGGTCAAACCATAACCCTTCAATCCAATGTATTTTGCAGGGTTGTTGGTCATCGGCCACATCGTTCTAACCCCTAGATCTCGCAGTATCTGCAAACCAAAATGCACAGATATATGCCATGTTTCTGTTTAAGCTAAATAAAAGGAAACATTCTCATAGAATGCTCCATCAGTGAAATGTATACAAATCTAATAGGCCAAGAGAATAGAACTGCCAAGAACAAAGAAAACACATACTTCAAACACATATGCAGCCAAAAAGCTATGTCATAGAAGGCAATGGCCGATGCCAAATAACAGCATATTTATATCAGCTAAATGTTAGATCATTCATTTTTCAGTAACATCTGGAGTTTAAGATTTTGAATCCTAAGCTTGTCCTAAGACATTTTCAACCCAATAATAGGACCTTGTTATTATGCAGATTAAGAACTCTGTATGGCATCCTATGGATTTGAGATCTATGTCACATGGACAGTCCATTTTGCCTCCCGTTCCACATCCCTTTATATACAAGTCATATTGGAAAACTCAGAAAAAAGACATCCCTGTACCCACATCCCTGGAAAACTCAGAAAAAACGATTAGCCCTTTTTATTTTTGTAGCACACAACAGGAGGGAGGCAGAAGGGTGCGGCAATGGGGGTGATGGCGGTGGACACAAGGCAGCAATGCACAGGTTAGAGGCAGCAAGGGGGTGACAATGATGGTGATGGCTCACAGTGGCTTAGCAGAGGCGTGACAATGTGGTTGGTGTTGATGGTGATGCAGTGGAGAGGTGCTAGAGAGAGAGAGAGATGCTCGGGTGGTCATCGTCGACGAGAGAGAGCAGGAGGTACTCCGGTGGTCGTCGTCGGTGAGGAGAAGGGGTGCTCAGGCGAGGTGAATGAAGGAGAGGGAAAGGGAGAAAGCAAAGACAAATGAAAAACCCTAAGCCTTTTAGTAGGGCTATTGCTGCCGCCAACATTGCACTCCTATATATATATATATATATATATATATATATATATATATATATATATATATATATATATATATATATATATATATATATATATATATAAGAAGTTTTAAAATATGAGAACTGGAAATATGATCACTAATATGTAATTCGTAAATGATTTTGATGCATAAATGAGATTTTTTTTAAGGCTTGAAAACCAATAACTAGTATTCTTCTTAATTATTCAAGCATTTAAAAATCACATTTTTTCATGAAAAATACACGATCTAATGGTTGATTCCTAGCAAATTCATTATGCCAAACACATGGGATTTGCAAAAAACGTGTAGGAAATGCCCATATTTTCATTTTTCATATTTTGATATTCATATTTCAGTTATATACATATATGGTGATCGAACAAGCATTTTGGGGTATTTTTCAAGACGTTTGCAACTGTTGTAAGTGCACATCTTGAGAGAGAGTTGTGCTTTTAAGAACGTGGATAATGTGAACGCATTCTCAAAGCTGCAGTTTTCTCATGTTTGCTAGGAATGCCCTGCAACTACCGTAAAGGCACAACCTTTTGTCACCTTTTAAAGCTGAGCAAGTGCAGCCTAAGAAGTAAAGCTACAGGGTTCCACCTGTGACTCCCTTTCTCAGGTAAGTAGGGATGGATTTCCTTAGCTAGCATCTGCATTTCTTGCATGCACTTTTTTGAAGTTTGTAAGCACCTTCTCAGGTGTTTGTAAATGTACCTTTGCATACAAATTTTTATAAGAAATTGCTGAGTTGGCATTCCTTTCTCTTCTTTTTTCATATCAAATCATCATGATAGAAAAGTGTCAAGCTGGCACAAGTGAACTTCAAGCATTCTTATGAAAAGGCTGAGCTGTCAATCTTTTTAAAAAATCTATAACCCTTTGGCACGTTCCTTCTATAAGAAAGAAACAAACCATCCCATAAAAGCAAAAGGCACTAGAAATAGGAATCCCACTATGTTTTCTTCCAGAGGTGCATAAGGGAAGACATACTGAAGGTTTCTCGTGAAAGTTGAGATAGACATGGGTGGAGTAAGAAAAGAAGGGACAAGATGGGACTTGGAAAATGTTTCCTTGCTAAATGGAACTTGATTGGCTCCATTTTCTTGTAAGTGAACAAACCACAAATCCCTCCCTCCTTAAGGGTATGTTTGGTTGCATCCAAATGTGATTTGCAGTCTCATGCAAATGAGAGAATGAATCTCATTTGCACAACCAACCAAACATGTAATCTGGAATCTCAATCTCATTTGCATAGCCAACCAAACATGTGATCTGGAATCTCATGCAAATGAAAAATATAATGTGATTTGAAATCACATTAGGACTGAATCTCATGTAATTCAAAATCACATGGTGAAATATGTGATTTGAAATCATATGACCGTCCAAATCACATTTGTGAGTTCAACTGCAACCAAACATGCCTTAAATCTCTCGCACAACCATTTACAAGGTATTTCGAATTCTTAAAAGTTATACCTATCATTGTGAAACAGAATTCACCAAATTCATAAGACACATTCAAACAATAATAACAGAGAGAACAATATCACATCCTAACTTGTTTTTTTTATTACATGGGAAAACCTTTTTTTAATGATGGGGAACCCTCACCAAAGCAATGAAAACCTTGGATGTGGCCCCACAACCACCCTGCTTTACTGCTTTACCTGGGGAAACACTTGTTGGATTGGGAAAATATTGAGGTCAATCAATCACTCATTAGGGTATGTTTGATGGCTTGCTTAGGATTAGACGAAATGAACAAAAAAGATGGAACAAAACATTGGTTCTCTTCGTTTTCGTAATAACTTTACCAAGTCCAATGTTTGTTTGGACCATACTTGGATGTTGTGTTTTGTAACAATTGAAGCTTCCGTTTGTTGGTATTGAATTCTTGATGTCCTGAACATCTTAAGCCAACCCTAGGGCCATCACTATTAGTTGTATATCGTATAGTGAATTAGTGGGGTATTGCGGATTTACAACCCCTGCTAGATCCAATAGGATACAGGTTTGGTAATCGATAGGGAGAACTGATTAAAGTTGGACCCATATCGTCCAATTAATATATAGAGCTGGGTATGGTCTATAAAATTTCATAATCTAACATGAGTTCTAATTAAGATCCACAAATTTTCAATGTAAAAAACATAGATAATGTTATTAGCCCGAGTTCTCATTAAGATTCACAATTTTAAGAGTCAGGTTCAGAATCGACTCTAAGGCACAACATACAGATTTTAATGATCATATAGCGGTTGTAAAAGGTGTTTTTCATCTCCAACAACTCTCTAACCGATCAATCTCATCCTCAACTATATAATGATGAAGGATAGCATTAGAACAATTGAAATCATATACACCTTCAAGTACATGAAAAATCCAAAGCTTTCAAGCATTTAAGCTCTTCAAAGCTCTCTAACAATGAACTATCTTGAATCTCTTAAATTGTGTTGGATATATTTAAGCATTTTTTCTTGAGTTTACTTCACTCTTGAATATCATTGTTTGCAAATCTTGTAATTGTAAAAGAGTGACTTGTTTCAATCTATTTTTATAGGTAGCTCTACAGTGATGCAAAAAAGCTCACTATTGATGTTTCGTAAGTGATGTAAAATGGTTGTAATAGTTATTATCACCCTCGAGCTAGTAGATTTGTAAAAGAACGTAGGCTGGGATTGACCCAACCGCTATATATTTGGTGTTTTGGACTATCTTATTCTTCTTATCTCTTGCAATTTTTCTTGTATTATTGAAAAAGTTTTAAAACTCAATTCACCCTCCTCTCGAGTATTTCACCTTACCGAGACTCAACAACAAATTTTTTTAACGGGATCAGGATGGGACGAGTCGAGAGAAAGAATAATAAATGAGCTGAGTATGAATAGTGAGTTTTCGGCTCAGCTCATCTAGGCTCGTAAAAGGAGAATATATACAATATACACTGTAACAAAAAGGGTCACAGTGACATTTATGTAGTGGCAGTTTACATCCCCTCGTATGTACGTGCGTGTGGAACATGTCATAAAAAGTAACTTTGGTTAACTGTTTAAAATGTGTGGCATGCGATAGAGAGGTCCGTTCTTTGAATATGTCATTAATACTTTGTAATTAACGTCAGTTTTTATTTATTTTTTTAACCTGAGCCAGCTCAAGCTTGGCTCTCCTAGACCAAAGCAGGTTATATGTTCCCCCCCCCCCGAACAGGGCAGTTAGCTACATCTCATGATCGGGGGTCCCAAAGAGCACCACGTATGTAAGCATGTGCGTCTCGTATCCCCATGTTTGTCAGCATTAATTAGCGTTGGAGTTTGATGCGATTGCAAAGACTTAAGTACCCTCTCTTCCATTGGTGCAAAAAAAAATGACGGTTCTTGAAAAGGAGTGTTGTAAAGACTTAAGTGCCCCGAAGATGATTATTTAAGACCCAGTCTCTGCACTGCAGGATTATCCGAGAAAGAAATCTCCCCTGGAGGAGGCCATGAACATCAACCCTCTTACTCTCTCTCTCCCTTCTATTTCTGCTTCTGTGCACATCCATTAGAAGATCATACATTGCTCCATCAAGCACCGACTGACCTGCACATTGACTGTTGTGGAGCCTGATTCAAAGTTTTTACCCTTACAGGAGGAGGGTTTGGGGGATCATCCCAGCGTGGGTAGCATCATTCAACTCTCACTTTCTCTCTCTCCCTTCTATTTCTGCTTCTGTGCACATCCATTAGAAGATCATACATTGCTCTATCAAGCATCGACTGACCTGCACATTTACTGTTGTGGAGCCTGATTCAGAGTTTTTACCCTTACAGGAGGAGGGTCTGGGGGCTCCTCTCAGCGTGGGTAGCATCATTCAACTTGAAGAGTTGTGGAGTATGATTTAGAGTTTTTACCCTTACAAAAAGGGGGGTCTGAGAGCTCCTCCCAGTGTGGGTAGCATCATTCAACTTGAAGAGTTATGGAGTTTGATTCAGAGCTTTTACCCTTACAAAAGGGGGGGTCTGAGGGCTCCTCCCAGCGTGTTCATGGCCTTTTGCCCTTACAGGAGGGGGGTCCGGGGGCTCATCAACCCTCTCTCTCTCTCTCCCTTCTATTTATGCTTCTGTGCACATCCATCAGAAGATCCTACATTGCTCCATCAAGCACCGACTGACCTGCACATTGACTGTTGTGGGTCCTTACTGATGAGCTGCCTCTAAATTTATTCGACTCTGGGTCCTTACTGCACTTGAAGTTGAGTCGTTGTATTTTTTGTTATTCGGTGGGTGGTGAGGCCCTCCTCTACTCTCTCAAGACTCTTAGCTTGGGCAATCTTTCTTTTGATGATTATGGTTGTAATGTATCGTTGAAGTTAAAATGGGGAATAAAATGACAATAGAAATCACTGAAAATTTACAGAAATAAACTAGACTCAATAACAAAGACACCACTTTTTACGGATTTGGAATATGACCTCCGGTTAGGGAGCTATAGCCCTGACAAGTTGGTCCTAATTCGGGTAGCGATTTACAGCGATTTGCTTACTGAATAACACTACAAATCGCTATAGCGATTTGCGGAAGACACTACAAATCGCTATAGCGATTTGCGGAAGAATTTACAGAGCCGGTACTGAGATCTCATGTTCGGCTGTTCCAAACCGCGCCACGTATAAGATGCAGACCGACATGTATCCCCATGTGGGTCGCCATCATATTGCATCGTAATTTGGTGCCGCAGCAAAGACTTAAGTAACCTTTACCGCCATTCGCTTCCTCTTTCTCGGACAGACATAAATGCCCTCCTTCTAGAAAACTGAATTGTCGGTTCGTGAAAATGACAAAACTGCCCTCCATCGATATCGCGGGAAAACGTTCCGCAGAGTTTGCGTATGTAGCAAGCGTTATGTTGTATGATACAAATAGTTCAAAAAAATCCTTTATCGCTCTAAGCACTCTACCAGAGATTCTTTGCTTTCATCTCGAGTTGCCGGAGCATCCTTTCCTTTTTACCAGAGCATTTGTTTCTGTCTTACGCGCAGTCGCAGCATCGTTGCCACCTTCTGTTGCGTATTAGTTGTTACTGTTGCTTACTCTACAGTTGGAATATCCAAATTCCCATCGTTTCGGTGAGTTTCGTGTAAGTTTTCTTTCTTCAATCTAAAGATTGCTTCTTATACAACGATTTGTATTATGAACCCAAATATTCCGACGATTTCTAATGATGATGATCGTGTATTGTGTTGTGCAGGTTAGCAATGTCTGCGCCTCATCAGATTAGAGATACCCCGTCGTTCTATGGGTTGTCTATTAGAGAAGTGATCCGCCAGTCCCATCTATCTAAAGTTTTTGAAAGATACCAAAATATACTTAAGATTGAGAACGATGAAGACAGGGAAAAAGCCTTGGAATTGTATTATGCGGAGGATTATCCATCAGATATCGAGGTTGCGGACCAAAGGAAGAACTCTGAAGAACGAAAGATGCAGAACAAGGATGACGAAGAGAAGGCAAAGGCCAGAAATATTGATGAGAATATAAATAGAAGGCGGAGGATTAACGCACAGCAGATGGAAAAGAGGAAGAAGAAGGCGGAGGAGTGGGAAAGGGATGTTAGCAATATGCTGGCGGAGGCTCATAGGAGAAACTTGGAGAGTAGAGCAATGCGACACAAGGCAAGGCTACTGAAAGAGGCGGAGGAGAGGCGAAGGCAAATGAATAAGGAGGAGGAAGAGAAAGAACAGAATATTCCTCAGTTTGAGGAAGAAAAGGAAAGGCGAAAGAGGGAGTTGGAGTTCGAGAAAGCTAAGGAAATGCAAAGGCAGCAGAAGGAGAATGAGGAAAAGAAGGAAAGACAATGAAAGGAGAAGGAGGAGGAGGTAGAGAAGGAAAGAGAAAGGAAGAAGCAGGAGGAAGAATTGCAGGAAAGAAAGAAACAACAACTGCAAGAGAAAGAAAGGCGGCGGAAGGAGAAGGAGGAAGAAAAGGAAAGGAAAATGAAGAAGCAGGTGGAAGAACTGCGGCAAAGAAGGAAACAAGAAATCAAAGAAAAAGAAAGGTGGCTGAAGGAGAAGGAGGAGGAAGAAAATGAAAGGGAAAGGAAGAAGCAGGAGGAAGAGGCGAAAAGGGAGAGACAAAGGAAGTAGAAGGAGGAGGAGATAAAGGAGAGAGAAAGGAAGGAGAAGGAGGAGGATGCGAAAAAGGAGAGAGAAAGGATGCAGGAGGAGAAAAGGGAGAGAGAAAGGAAGGAGAAGGAGGAGGAGAAAAGGCAGAGAGAAAGGAAGCAGAAGGAGGAGGAGGAGAAAAGGGAGAGAGAAAGGAAGGATAAGGAGGAGGAGGAGAAAAGGGAGAGAGAAAGGAAGGAGAAGGAGGAGGAGAAACGCGAGAGAGAAATGAATCAGAAGGAGCAGGCGGAAAAGGAGAGAGAAGGGAAGCAGAAGGAGGAGGAGGAGAATAGGGACAGAGAAAGGAAGCAGAAGGAGGATGAGAAAAGGAAGGCAAGAGAAAGGAAGGCGAGAGAAAGGCATGCGACGGTGGAGCCAGTAGAGATGGAGATTGAAAGGCAGTTGGAGGCAGTGGACCCACCAGAAAGTCCCAGGTTGGAGGGAGAACAGCAGAAAATAGCGACCAAGGTAAATATATCCGTCCTGTCTGCGAAGATTTAATAATATGTTTAGCGATTTTGGTATAGCGATTACTGTGTTAGGTATTGATATTTATAGCGATTACTGCGATAGTATGTCTGCAACCGATATTATTTATAGCGGTTAGTAGAATAGTATTTATAAGTACAAATGGAAGTAATTTATAATTTGTAGGAATAATATGTTATTTTGTGTTACAGGGAGGTCACAGGAGAAGTAGAGCACCAGGTGAAAAGCTCGGAGGTCGCTGTCAATGGCCTGTAGTTCTGTCTTGGTATGGTCAACTAAGTGCATATCAGAAGGACCGACTACGAAATATGCACTTCGGTGGCCTTTTGGACCAGCAATATTTTGAAACTTGCTGGAATACCATGACTCACCTGGTAAGTAAGCGGAATGATAAGACTAACACATTTCAGTTTGATTCTTTTGAGATCACCATGACTTTAGAAGATGTGGCGAGGATCACTGGCCTTAAGTGCGATGGTAGTGCTGTCCTATTACGGCATTCAAACTATAATGCAAGGGAAAACTGCACTGCCCTTCTAGGAATGTCGATGGACGAATGGAGTCAATGTATTTCTGGTGGAAGCAATTCCACATCAATGAAGGTCTCAATTTTTCGTAATAAATGGGAAGGCCACTCCGCTACTTGTGCATCTGAAACAGCTGACCAAGAGTTGCGCGGCTTCCTTCTATATTTTTTTGCTCTTACATTATTTTCTGATTGTTCTGGTTCGAGAATAAGTTCCATGTGGCTGCAGTACCTGGCAGACTTAGACGAAGTCGGCAACTATGCCTGGGGTGCCGCTATGCTCGCACACCTGTACAGTCAACTCCACCATGCGAGTAATGGTACGAAAACAGTTGGCGGATTTTGGCCATTTGTTCAGGTATTTATTGATTACATACTTAGTATTTGTAGACAAATCTCATTGCAGTCTGTGGCGTTGCTAATAATATTTTTTTTGTTAGGCCTGGGCGTTGGAACATATTATCTCATTGCGTCCACGGTGTGGCCCTCCGATTTGTGGTTTTCCAAAGATCGATCGCTGGGCCAGAATAAACGTCGCAGTTTATAATGCTAAGTCCATTTTAGATGGGTTGCAATTAAACGAGGTAAACGTTCTAAAATTGTTTACAATCGCGTCAGCATTTACCATTGAGTATTATAAATCGTTGTAATGTTCAGCATTCTTAAGTATACATCGCTGCAGGATTGTCTTCCGTAGTGCATATCGTTGTTGCCATATCATGCGTAAATAAATTTTAATATATTTGTCATTTGTTATTAAAAAGAATTACCAATGTACAGGTTTTGTGGAGACCTTATGGAGATGGGGGCAATGATGAAGACGTTGTTGCGGAGGCTGCCAGATTGTCTGACCGCGATTTGTGGCTATTCTGCAATTTTGAAGCCGAGTTGCAGCAAGGTAGTCGAGTTCTCCTACAATCTGGCTTGGGGCTGTCTATCCCAAATAAGCCTTTGGAGGTGAGAAGGAAGATGAATATTGGTGGGGGCAGGCACGTGAATTGGAGCGATCGCTATAGGGACGAATTATTAAATTGGAACTCAGGTGGTTTCCCTCCCGTATCGTATGATCATGAAGGACGACAATTTGATCCCTTCTATTTCGAAAGCTATTGGGAACCAATGCGGCGAAATCGGAAGATTGAGAAAATTGTCAACCCATGCCTCCCAACTGTCCCTTCTCATGTTGTAGCCCAGCCTCTACAACCAAAACGTCGTCTCGCTCTGGTTAATATGACTAGTCCCTCAGTAACAAAGCACGAGGAAGACCGAACACTTGCTCCAAAAGATAAGACTGTCTCTGCCGCAAGGTTCGAACTTATTGAGAGGGAGAATAAGAAATTAAGGACAGAAGTAAGCACTATGGGCATTCAATTGAATGCAGTGGTGGACATGATGACCAGTCTTCTTAGGCAAGGTTTCGCAACGAAGAGGCCACCCAGGATAGACAGTCCACCAATAAAAAGTGAGAGACAAGTCTATGAAATTTCATCAGATTCGTCCAGTGACTCAGAATAAATCCTAGATTTTCATTTTTATCACGCTATACATTTGTTGTAATTGTATAATGAGTTGCGGTAACGTGAAATTCTTTTACTGTTTAATTCTTTATTATTACATCTTTCCGACTTTGAGTCTCGGTAATAAATAAACTTTAAACGAAAATAGATGTTTCTTCAAAAATCGTGGCATTGCCTAACCTCTTTGGCATCGCTAAGATATAGCATTTTTGTTTAGCAATCGCTGTATTTGTCTTCGCCTCGAAAGAATATCGCACAAAGTATTGGCGATCTAAGCCATGAACAATAATTTAACGAGTTCTGACGGCACAAAGGTTTGTATCCATATACGATAATCGTGAAAAGGTATTTGTGTTAAATAATCAATAGATAAGGAAAGGATTTGTTGCCATCGCTGGATACTTCGTGCTTTGAGTCAGAGAGCGATTTATTTGTAGCGGCTGTTAGCGATTTTTTGCTACTGCAGGAAGTCGATTGATGACATCACGGTATGGCGATTTGTGGTTATCATTGAATAGCGATCTGTGGCATCGCAGCATAGTGATTTGTGGATATTGTTTGAATGTCAAATCACACGTGGAAAACGTATTTTTGAATATTTAAAACTTAATGAGCGGCATGAAAAGACGTATTTTTGAATACTTCGAACGCAAGCATTTAATTTGGCGGCGGTTATAAAAAAAAGGCGGCATGCGAAAAGCCGTACTTATATTTTTTTTAAACGCAATCAATTAATTAGCGGGCTGTTTTCAAAAAATGGCTGCATGTTAAAGGACTTTACCTTTGTAGGTGAGGACGACGTTTCAGTATCTGCGTTGCAAAGGTGCCATCGATATCTCCGTCCAGGCATGGCACCGAAGAAGGGGACAATCAGAGCAGTACGACCAGCCATGGCGGCTAAGAAGAGGACGAGTGGAGCAATACGACCCGGCACGACGCCAAAGACGATGGGAGCACTACGACCGGGCACGGCGGTAACGGAGAGGACGATGGTAGCAAAACGACCAGGCACGACGCCAGAGGAGTGGACGAGGGGAGAAAAACGACCAGGCACGGAGCAAACGGATAGGAGGATGGGAGCTAAACGACCAGGCACGACGCCAATGGAGTGGACGATGGGAGCAAAACGGTCACGCACAGCCCTGAACAAGAAGACAACCACATTCACAGTACCAGGACTAGCGCTTAAGAGGTATATTTTTTGAAACGCCTGAGCGGTTTAGTGAACATTTGCCTTTTCATGTCGTATTTGGACTAATGTTGTTTACTGTAGACAATAATTTCAATGTCCAATCCTGAATACCACGCTCATGGTGCACTCAGTGCAACATCCACAGTCTCGGGTGGGCGGCAACGCCCTGACAAGATCGTAGATGACATCGAGCAGATGCAAGATGAATTTGCAGATGGGAACACTATCAGTAATTTTGTAAGTATTTGTCCACTATCAATTTCTAGGTCATCGGTTTGCATGTTCTGAAGTTCGTAAATTTGTGCAACCAGACAATGTATGATTTTGTCAATTACATTCAGAGCAACCCAACGAGCAATACAGTACGCATCATCAACCCGTATTTCATGGTACGTCTGGGCCGCTGTTGTTCTGTTTGCTTTCATGCCGTACTCACGTTTCTTGGTGGTTAAACCTTGCTATTTCGTGCAACAGATGTACGTCCGGCGAAAGCCATACGGCATAGGATTCGCAGATGCACTACTTTGTTGGAACAACGATGATGAGTGCGTAGACATTTCGAAATTTGGAAAGGTAAGTGAACAAACCTCTTATCCAAGGTTTATTCGTAACATCCCCATCACGATAAGTCTCTGGAACGAAAAATGATTTTATCGATTCACAGATTTTACTTCCTACACTCTGGCAACATCCAGACCATTGGGTCCTATACGAGATGAATTTTCAGGTAAAACAACTATGGTGCTACAACTCATTGGACTGCCACAGTGGCGTAGAACGCGATGCTATGCATTTGGTAAGCTTGTGCCCAAAGGTGAAGTAGCTATTCGAGGTGGACCGGACTGTAATATATTATCCCTTTTTCATAGGCGGGATTCCTTAACAGGCTTATGGGTGTCGACATTGCCGAGTGGATGTTGCTCTGTGCTGACGATGCTCCGTTACAAAGTAATGGGGTCGATTGTGGCATATTCGTAATGAAGCATATTGAAGCAATATACAATGGAGAAGAACCTTGTTTCCACGCTGTATGAGCTTCGTATCCGATGTTATTGGGTATTCTTGTTATATATTGGTTTCATATTACCTGTTTTGTTGCAGGAACATATGCCGGTAATACGCGACGAAATATGCGGAAAATTGATTGAGTTTAAAACGAACGACAGACAAAATAGTATAAAGTGAAACCTATCGATTGCTCTGTCTGTACAACCTAACGAGCCCCTCCATCACCGTTCTCGCCGTCCTCCTCGACAGCAACCCAGTCGGTGCAGGAGCTCCGCCAAGTCCTCTTCCTTTCCCTAGCGAGGTCTCAGCAAATTTGTCGTTCCGGTGACGGGTGTTCATCTCGTTTCGGTGACGGGTGTTCTATGAAAAGTAAATTGTATTCAGAAATAGTTTTGTTTTGTATACGCATAACCAATGCTGGTAAAGTTGTTCTTAAGCAATGAAGAATACTGTACGGCGAAAGATATTTCTAAATATCGCATTACGTGAACTTATCAATAAGAAAGGTTTGTTCTCAAAAATCATTGTATTGATGAACCGACGGTAATGTACACCTAAGGCGATTTCTTGAGACGTACTTGTGGATTTATTTGAGACCCAAAGATTCGGTCCAATCGCATTGACTACGATTCAGAATAGCCCTTTGGCATGACATTGTTTTCATTAATGCGGAGTGCTTTTTTATTTAAGATTTGCTTTTGGTTTAATGAAACTGACGTATATACTCAAAAACTGACGGAGGGTGATAGGACGTTTCATTAATATTTGAATGACACAACACACAGTTCCACTTTGCTTCGCGAATAAGGAACCGACAAAATCGACAATTCCTGCATAAACGACTTATTCTTGAATCGAGTGCATAGGCGGCTTCGACGCAGTTGTCGTATCTGTCTATACCTTTTTCATACGTCTGTAAGATCATAATTGAAGAAACCGTCGTTTAAAATTCAAGCAATTTTCAAATGCTGGCACAGGTTTACATGGTCGTAGCATTGTAGTTTGACGTTAGACCACCAAGCGTATCGCTTTGTACTATTCGTAAAATACGAACGTGACATTAATGACTCTTATTCATCACCTTTTTCATATGCCAGCAATAAAGCGATGTTTAAGCATACAACATTTCATAGCGATGTTGAATATTATCATTTCGAACATTAGAAGTCTTTGTTCATTGCACACATCGCAGTCTCACCCTGCGACTGTCAATCACGCGGGTTGAGCGCACATCTTTTATCAATTACAAGCCTTTTAGATCCTCGTGATGCCTCTGTCAGTTTCTCCTCCGAAATTAGAAAGGACGTCAACTTTTTGCAGAGTTCTTCGCGGAATCCGGGTATATCAACCTGCAAAAACAAACTGTAAACTAGAAGCAATAGACATGCCCTTAATTCCCAATAACAGAGGCCAAGGAATGACATACAACGTCGAAACAGGGTTCTGCACCATTGTATATCGCTTCAATGTACTTCATTACAAATACGCTGCAATCAACGCCATTATCTTGTAAAGGAGCATGGTATGCCGTGCGATAGATCCACTCGCTGACATCGACTCCCAAAATGGCTATGAGGAAACCGATCTGAGAATAATGCGATCGAAAGTAAATTCATGACCCCAGTACACTACATGATACTCATATAGATGGAATCTTACGAGATGGGAAATGTCTAGCCGTAAACCACTGTCAACTTCCAATGAATTGTAACACCATAGTTGTTTTTCGCGTAAATCCATCACGTATAAGACCCAATGCTTTTCAGACTGCCAGAGTGTAGGAATCAATATCTACAAATAGATCGAAAAAATGTTGTTACCACTGTCACGCTGTAATATTGCACTGTAAGTTTGTTTGCTTACCTTTTCACTTGTCATAAGGTCTCTGCAGTGATTACCGTTAACCCAATAAGGTTTGCCGTCTTGAAATTCACTGGAGTATGGCAAACGGCGTAATATAGTCTGCAAACCGAAAGAAACATTGCTAACACCAACGTTAACATACGAATCAATTGGACTAAATCAATAATGAAAAGCAACATAAAATACAACCGATATACCATGAAATATGGGTTGACGACGCTCACAGTCTGGCTTGGTGCGTTGCTTTTAATATAATTTACGAAATCGGATATAGTTTGTTTGCAGCAAATATGGTGTTGTATTGATCATACGTACACATGGCTTACGTTTATAGACAACTACTACTAGTTTCATACTAACAAAATTATTGATCATGTTGCATTGTGCGAATTCACTGCGCATTCGGTTGATGTCCTCCAGGAGTGATTGACTAAGTTTTCGCCCAACTTCGTCGGTGGATGTTCGACTGAAATGAATGCGGACATTGCAACGACCGATATTTAAATTACATTATATAGTACACAAAAACAAATCGCAAAAAACGCATGAAAGAGACGGATTTTGCTGAACATGTAGACTATGTGTAGACAATATACCCATGATTCGCCATTGTTGGTCGTGTAGCTGTCTTCGTCTGCCTCACCGACTACAATTTTCTATGTTCGAGGGCGGATCTCCAGGTTTATGAAGGAACCGTCGGTTTGGTTGTTGCTGGTTCACGAAGTAGAAGACAAACACACCTTCCAGTGCTTGTGCGACTATTTATGACCTAAAAGATGTACTGCTCAACCAACATGATCAATGAATACTGTACGACAACTCAAACATTTATGGGTATCCGTTGGAAAATACACATTGAGTAGCCTTTTATTTATAATATATGGATACAACTTTTCACAAGATAACAATAATGATTTCAAAAGGCAAGTGGAGGTGTCGGGAATGCGAAAGATTTGCTGGAGAAGAAGTTGACTGGAGGTGTATGGAGATTTGCGGTTATCGTTGAATAGCGATCTGTGGCATCGCAGCACAGTGATTGACAGTCCTACGCTACGATGCCACACATCGCAGCACACTTGAACAATCCTTCGCACCACGCTAAGATTGACAGTCCAACAATAATCAACAACGTTCTACGCTGCGATGCCACATATCGCTATTCAACGATAACCACAAATCGCCATACAGTGATGTCATCATTCGCCTTCCTGCAGAAGCAAAAACCCGCTATCTATCGATTTGAACAAATTCAACCACGAACCGCAAGTCATCAATGACAAACGACTATAAACTCTCAAAAAATCCGGCATTGTGGAGATCGGGTCATGCAAAGAGGCATGACAACTAAGTTAATAGCCCACACGAGATTCCTGTGTCCCAAACCTATCTGTCGACTGCATCATAGCCTGTCATGAAAGAGAAAATATTAGACACTGAATTAAGTTTCACAAGAAATGCATACCTCCTCGCAACATCGATTACATACCAAAAGCCTTGTAAAACTGTAGCGATCGTTGCCAGAAATCTGGTCGGGAGGAATGTAGGTTTGAACGTTTGATGGTACTTCTGCAGGGTATTGCTGCATGATGGACATTACACGAGTTAGCTATTTGACAAGCTTCACGCAATGGGAAGCAATATAATGTTTTACATACCTGTTCATTCGAAGGGTTTTGTTGTTTTTTATTACAGGTTGGTTGTTTCTTAGTCCTTTTCTTGCCAACCAATTCTAGTGCACCCTTTGCCCTCCGACGACTGCGATCAGAGGCAGGTTTTTTTTTGATACCCTGTGCTTCATGAATATGTCCATCATAATCAACAACGTTCACTACTGATTTGTTGAAGATAATGTTTATGCTTCGGCGCAACTTCTCGGGAGTGTCAAGCGAGACATGATTTTGACCTACGTTGTTCAATCCCATTATCTTCGGCTGGTATTCATTCGCTGCAACAGACTTAATGTGAATTAACTCCACGTTTTCAAGTAACTCCGTTGCAGCTTTTCTCACACATGCATAGCCTTCTTCGCTTCTCGATGCCAAATCAACAACATGCATGAATGACCTACACAGTTGTTGGTAACTGGAGGCTATGTGGCACTTCTCGTCAACACCAGATTTACTCGCATTGTCCATAACGAGCATTTCAATCTTCGCGCATCTCGTCCATCTTCGCATTACATAAGACTCAGGTATTTCTTGTATCTTCTCTTGATTGAGTGCCTTTAATGCATGACAACATAGGATACCTTTGAATTCATACATTTTGCACAAACATTCTACCCTTCCGTTGTCAACATTGTACGTGACATGTGCTTCTTGCCTTTCCTGATGCTTTTCGCCCTGACAAAAAATATGGTATTTGTGCATATTCTCGGTTTGCACCAGTTCTTCTATTTTGCAATTCATGACATGCAACACCTCTTTCTTGATCCATTCAAATACAGTTAGTGTATACAGAGCTGCAGGTCGCATCAATATTTTCATGCCAAAAGTTAGAGGTTGTGTATTGAAGCATTTCACGTCTTGTTCAAGCTCATTCTGTCTTAGACCGTCTACAAATAATTCATATTGTTCCATGAAATGAAACATTGTTAAACATGAATACAGGGTTTTCTTCAGCGTGGCATGCATAGATTCGGCTCTTTGTGTGCTTATCATACCTGCACAAAAGTATTGTCTTCCATATGCCAATGCCCACTTCTCTTTTTCTGCATATAAATTTTGTAACCACAGACAGTCAGCAAGGTCGTATGTCTTAATCATTTTGTCCCAATCTGACTTAAAGGTGACCTCATCTACGCTATGAAGTACACACCTTGTAAAATGTTTGTCAAACCCTGTATTCTGATTAAATATGTGTCCTATGTTCTTTGCTGCATTTTGAAAGATATGCCACAAACACAGGCGATGATGTGCATCTGGCCACACATGAAGCACTGCAGCCGCAATTGCGTGATCACCATCTGTAAGTATAGTTTCAGGATGCTTCCTGTTCATTGCCTGTGTAAATACTCTGAACAACCACTCAAAGGTTTCGTTGGTCTGGTCATACACAAAAGCACCGCCTAATATACAACTCTGTGCGTGATGGTTCACTCCCACAAACTGCGCAAATGGCCACTGTTCAGTGTTAATCTTTATTGTAGTATCAAACACAAGCACATCATTGAAGCATTCATAATCTAATCTAGACCTTGAATCTGACCAAAACATATTCACAGCATATCCATCTGCGTCCACTTGCATTGCACTAAAGAAACCATGTTCATTGCTTGATTTATTCTATAAGTAACGAACCAAACAACATATTTCTCCATTCTTCATGTTATCTGTCCTCTTCCTGCTCAAGTGGTTTCTAAGATCCAAAGGTGTGAATGACACATTTTCGTGACCACCATCTATGAGGGTAAACAAATTGTATGTCTTCCTTGGTGCAATGCCGGCGCTATCGGCTATTTCAGCCATTGCATCATGCGCTACAGTTACTTTACGATGTGACCTTAGCATAGGAGTCATAAATGATGCAGATAAATCATGATTATGATCACTGATTAAAGTACGCACGACAAATTTCCCATTCGGATGTCTTCTCAAAACCAATCTCGCCTGACATCCACATCTTGATTCTGGCGTGCTCCTAGTTGGATTTCCCATTGATTTCTTCCAACCTTGCTTGGAACAGACATATGTCTTTCTAACCAAGACACCTTGTGCATTTTTTGACCAAGAAAACCTTCTCACACTGAAGCCAACTTTTAAGGCATAATCATTGTAAACTTTATATGCATCTTCTTCGTTATTAAAATGCATTCCTTCTACAGGAACATAGTCAAGTGCAATTCCATGTACATTCCCAGTTCCTACGGTTTTATTAAGTGTACTGACATCAAAATCAGGATCATTATTGAATTGCATTTCTTCTCCTGGAACATTGAAGTCAAGTGTACTTCCGTGTACATTCCCGGTGCATACACTTTTATTATGTGCGTTGTCATGGTAGTCTACCTCATCATTGAATTGCATTTCTTCCACTGGAACATTTAAGTAAATAGTGGGTCTAATGCCTGCACCCTTCTTTTCATGTGCATCGTTAGTGCAGATGTACAATTCTTCAGTTGGGTCATAAGTATAGATATCCAATTCTTCAGATCTTTCTATTGATTGAGCTACATCGTCTTTATTACAACCTGATGATAAGCTCAATAATGTTTTAAGCAATATATCAATTTGTGTTTGCAGCAACATAGCAAACAAGTCGATATTATCTCACAAAAATGAGAGTCTGTTACTAATACAGCGGTTTGAGATACAATGCATATGATGAGTGAATGTAGGATACCTGATGGGGTAGAGGCCCTTCCTAGCATCTGCAAACAAGCATTCCTGTCAACAGGTCCCAGCGTCTTACAAATATCGATAAGTTTCCAACCTTCGTAAGAACAAGATCTACCTGCAATAACCAAACAAAGCCTTAATGACACACAAGACGACATGCCTTCTTCATCGATAGCATGATGATGGGAAGCTACTCACGCCGCCTTGATGGAACTGGTTGGAATGTTTGTGCATCATTGCTTTCTTCCTTAATGCCTAGTAACAACGACAAATAAAAGAAGACAGTGGAATGTTTTGTAAGCAATATATCAATTTCCGTTAGCAAGCGGCATAGGTTTACTACGATTTAATCAGGATGCATATAAGAACGGATACCACTAGGGTTACGCAAGTCAAAGCAATGATTTAATGAATGAAAGTATCAAAGCAAGTGCAGTTTGATGTTTGCTTATGCTGAGCATCGACGTGTCGCTTACCATGCCAATAAAATACACATGTCGTACATGTGTGTTGACGATAACGCTCTCATAATATCCACGAGGCTCTAAAGCGAGTTCAATAGAAGTCGCTGAGAGAGCAACGATATGCATGTGAAAATCGCCCCGCCATGCGTGTCAAGATGTGTTTATGCACCCAAACGTTTTCAAAGTCTGTGTACAAATATCTTACAAATACATATTACAAAACATATAATATCTTACAAAACGATATGTATAGCGATTTGTCAGATATTGAAAATCGATACGGCAGTTCAGTATTTATAACTTACAACTCGACGATACAAAAACATACTATCTAAAAGGTCGATAAATATATCGCACAATAAATTACAAATCAATAAGGAAGAACTTGAACATAATAGCAAACAAATCGATATTAACTAACAAAAATGTATCTCACAAAAACGAGAGTCTGTTACTAATACAGCGGTTTGAGATACAATGCATATGATGAGTGACTGTAGGATACCTGATGGGGTAGAGGCCCTTCCTAGCATCTGCAAACAAGCGTTCTTGTCAACAGGTCCCAGTGTCTTACAAATATCGATAAGTTTCCAACCTTCGTAATAACAAGATCTACCTGTAATAACCAAACAATGCCTTAATGGCACACAAGACGACATGCCTTCTTCATCGATAGCATGATGAGATGAAAAGCTACTCACGGTGCCTTAATGGCACTGGTTGGAATGTTTGTGAATCATTGCTTTCTTTCATGATGCCTAACGACAACAGAAATGAAGAGAAGACACTGGAATGTTTTGTAACACAAGGCAAGCACGAGAAGGCGACAGTGTGTTGTACAACAGGATAAAAAACAAGGCGGAAAGCTCGACTGGAGACGAAGGCAAAGTTTGGGTTGATAATGGGAGCAACTGTTACAGCAGATGGCGCAGGCGAACGTCTCCACTTTAAATGGTTAACATCAAACTTTTTGGATGGAGGACTTTTTTGTCCTTTTCCCCACCCGTCGTTTCACAACTTTTGAATGGAGGATATTTTTGTCATTTCCTCGAACCGTCATTTCAGGGCAAGAAAAGCAAGGGGATTAAGTCTTTGCAACAACACCAGAGTCTGATGCAAAGTTATGTCAACATACACGGGAATACGAGCCCCATGTGCATGAATACGTGGCGCTCATTCGATCCCCCGAACACGGACGTGGGATTCAGTGAATCATCGGGGGCGAACATACACAACCCTCCCCTCCTAGACCCAAGCTCAAGCCCGAGTCCGAGCTGGGTAAACTAGTAACGAGTTGAGCCGACAAAACTCGACCAAGAACCTGATTTGTATATTTGGGTGGTTCAAGTATACCTTGATGGGTTGGATACCGACCCTTGTAACCTTAATGTCTATTGAAACATCAAGTTTAAAACATCAAAAAGTTTTTAAAATGCTAAACATATATTATATATATAAGCCATAAATAAATGCAATAATAATAAATACATACAATAGCAAAACAACCTTAGACTCTCAATTTTCAAAATTCTGAAACATCTAAATATTAAGAAAAATTGAATTACTTGAATTTATCATGGTAACATAATGATCTTATACTATTATGCTTTATTATTCAATCGATAGACTTTTACCTCTAGTTGTTATTGGATTTTCATAAATTGTATAAAAATAAGCATGCAAGAATTAGATTAAAACGATTGTTTGCGTCACTGATGGGAATGAGCAATCACAGCTGAGAAAGTAGAAGCTGTTATTGTTACCTAGAATTACATGATTCAATGAATGAACATTAATCATTAAAAGTGGAGAAAGTATTGTGATTGTAATTTCCAATCACAGGATCTTGAACGTGAGTTTAGAAGAAACATTTTTTTTGTTGTTTATCAATTGTACATTTACTTATTTCCATGTCTATTCTTACGTCAAAATTCATTTTTAAGTAAAAAAAACACATTTTTTAAAAGGCTTAAGCCAAAGCTTGAGCATAACCTTTTGACTGAGGCAAGTAGATCTATAATAAACCTCCAAAGCTTTAAAACACAACCTCTTAAAACCAAGATGGTGATAGAAAACGGCATGCCACCAACACCAAGTTGGTCAAAGTCATGTTGGTCACCAATGACAGAACTGCCCATGCAACCACCGTGGAGTTGCGTGCGTGGCCGGCAAGGTGGTTGTAAGGATGTAGATCAAACCCAGCTAGCACACGGGTGTGTCAGTAACTTTGAGACCACATAATGCAGGATGGTCATTTAACCTAGGGTTTTTCTTAGCCGTTTTTTTTTTTTGTTTGTAACCTGAGACCTGGTCATGCTGGCTCAGCTTGCCATACCTACGGTTGTGGTGCCGGCAACTTAAAATCTGAAGCTAGGACCCCCCTGCCCATGGGGTCTATCTAGAGCGATTATATAATTGAACATATTAGGCTTAGTTTTCTCTTAATGCCTCGTTAGTTCCTGTACTTTGAAGCAGTGGCGTAGCTAGGATTCATGTGAGGGGGAGGGGGGGGGAACAGGGGTGTAGCAAAGAAAAAATATTTGGTGTGATAGTTGGGGGGTTGGGGGCAGCGCCCCCGAATTTTTTTTTTTGTGATAAAATAAAAAATGGCTGCAATTATTAATAAAAATCTATTTCATATGGACAAATCAAACTATTTGCTGCAGTTAGGGCTGGACTGGGCTAAAAAAAATAGATAAAAATCTATTTCATATGGAATCAGGGCTAGGTTAGGATTGGGCTTTTAAAAAAAAAAAAAAAAAATTAACTGTTTCGGGATGCAGGACTGAGCTTGCCCCCCCCCTTAGCTACGCCTCTGCTTTGAAGTATTTTATGATGGGTCAGAACTGTTAGCTGTGTTTAGAATGCTCAATTTAGTGAGAATCGACTATTGGATCATATTTTTTTTCATAAAAAAATATGATTTTATGAGCCAGAAAAACTGATGCCTTCATAGCTATTGATTTTGGATTATCAGTTGATCCAAAAGCTGATTCTCACTAAACAAAACCTATAGATCCCATCTATATCACAAAAAAAAACAAAACCTATAAATCACATCTATATCACAAAAAAATATGATTTTTTAATGAACCTTATGAGGCACAACGAGAAAAGAAAACACACCAACGCATTACTCTTTCTCGCTTTATATATATATATATATATATATATATATATATATATATATATATATATATATATATATATGAAAAAGACAAAACTGCCCATGCATGTTCTCCAAAACTAAAAAAACGCCAACCCTCTCCCTTTTTAACCTAAAACCTTTCCCCCACCGTAGAAGGTGAAAGACATTTTCGTTTGCCTCTACTCTGCAGTGTTCCAGCACTCCCCTTCTTCCCCAAATGGCAACCTCTTCAACTCCTCACTTCTTCCTCCTACAAAACCCCAATAAAATTCCTTTCTCAAAGACCACCACCATCACCACAAAGCTCCCCGCCAACGGCCACCTCTCAGCTCCACCAAGGAAGCCTCTTTCAATCTCATGCAAGGCCGTAGCGACCCCCCCACTCACCCCTTACGGCGTCTCCGGCAAGGCCCAGGACCGAGTCTTCAACTTCGCCGCCGGACCGGCCACCCTCCCCCTCAACGTCATCAAGAAGGCTCAGGCCGAGCTCGACAACTGGGGAGGCTCCGGGATGAGCGTCATGGAGATGAGCCACCGGGGGAAGGAGTTCCTCTCCGTGATCCAGAAGGCAGAGGCAGATCTCCGGGATCTCCTCGCGATTCCGGCCGACTACGACGTCCTCTTCCTCCAGGGCGGCGCCACCACCCAGTTCGCCGCGATCCCGCTGAACCTCTGTAAGCCCGATGATCCCGTCGATTACTTGGTTACTGGGTCGTGGGGAGATAAGGCCTTCAAGGAGGCCCAAAAATTCTGCAAGCCCAGCGTCGTCTGGTCCGGGAAATCGGAGAAGTACACGAGAATTCCCGATTTCGGCGAGATCAAGCAGAACGCAAGTGCGAGATACTTGCATATCTGCGCTAACGAGACCATCCATGGCGTCGAGTTCAAGGATTACCCGGCTCCCTTCGGGAAAGATTGCGTCTTGATCGCCGATATGTCGTCGAATTTCTGCTCGAAGCCGGTTGATGTGTCGAAGTTCGGGTTGATCTACGCCGGGGCGCAGAAGAACGTCGGCCCCTCCGGCGTAACCATCGTTATAGTTCGGAAGGATCTCATCGGCAACGCCCAGCCGGTAACTCCCGTGATGCTTGATTACAAGATCCACTCGGAGAACAAATCCCTGTATAACACCCCGCCCTGTTTCGCGATCTACATTTGCGGGTTGGTTTTCGAAGATCTGCTGAACCAGGGAGGCTTGGAGGCGATCGAGCGGAAGAACTCGAAGAAGGCCGGGATCCTCTATGATGCGATCGAAGGGAGCGGCGGGTTCTACCTGTGCCCGGTCGAGAAATCCGTGCGATCTCTGATGAACGTCCCCTTCACGCTAGAGAAATCGGAGCTGGAGGCCGAATTCATCAAGGAGGCAGCTGCACAAGGCATGGTGCAGCTCAAGGGACACAGATCTGTTGGTGGTGTTCGCGCTTCGATCTATAACGCAATGCCGTTGGAAGGCGTCGAGAAATTGGTCACGTTCATGAAGGATTTTCAGGCCAAGCATGCGTGAATGTGATGAAGGGATCGATCATATAGTTTTGTTTCTGAAAATTCTTCCGCTTTGCTCAGAGGAGGAGTTCATAGGTATCGTCCCCAAGTTGATTAAATATCTAGGTTTTATCATATCCTCTGTTTTCTCTTTCGAGTAATATGTAACAGGAACAAGTGTGATGGAATAAACTTTTCTTTGTTGTTTGGTTTAACCGAATATACCAATGAATAGGAGATGGAATTGCTGATTTTTAACTAAAAGGAAGAGAATTCTCCTACCCTTTGTATTCATTTCAGTTGTTCTGTTCAATTTTTCTCTTGTTTCTTCTGGTTTTTTAGTTGGTATTTCTGTAGCTGTATACGGTGAAAGCGGTAGATCTGTTTGATGGTGTGAATCTTCATTTTGTTTGATTGGAAACAGATATTCTCTGGTCCCCATCTGATGTGATTGTTTTCCTAATTGAGTTGGTAAAACTAATTCCTTTATGAACTGTTGGTTGATTTTTTCAAAGAACGAACTCACAATTTTTGGGCCTCGTGACCATTATTTTTATTACATTTTTATTAGTACCAATTTCTGATACTGTTCTCAGTATTTGTGTGCAGTAATAGCGTTTGTGAGATGATAGTATTTGGGAGATATGATAAGCAGATGAAGGTTCTTTTTTGTTTTTCAAATAGATTTTGGAGCTCCAAAGGATGTGTGCCTTGTTCAATTGGAATCTACAAAAAAGCATCCATATTGATTGGGAAAGTGACTGAAGGGATTTAGCTCCCATGAGAATCATTCTCTCAAGTGAGAGAGGTCCTCTGTTATGTTGGATCTTGGATTTGGATCTTGTATGGTTATAGGGTTTCACACAGAAACTCCAAGAGCCATTAAATTGGATGGCTCATTAAGCCTAATTATAAAACATGATTATATGGCTTTATGTAACTGAAAAATGGTTAAGGAGGAGGTTACTTGATTTTGTGGGGCACTATTTCTAATTAGTGGTGGATTAAATTGCTTATAAATGAAGACATACTATCTTATGATCAGATAGAGGTTTGTGGAGAGGCCCTCAGGTAGAGATGGGCTGTAATTAATAATGGTACCAGTCAAACAGCATAATCTGCTCCAGATTCAGATCTGCCTGCTCCGGTTCAGAATTCTAATAACACGGACCCAGCTGTACAAGATGAAGATAACATCTGTTTCAAACAGAATTCAGCTGTAAACGAATCTTCTCCAGCTGGCAATACGCTGAACTTCTATATAATGTTGTTGAGCGGGATACGCATTGTAGTCGAGTTGCATGAAAAGGGCTATATATGTTGTAACTGGCATAAGTAAAAATCAAATTTCCTGTAGACGCAGGCACTAACAGGCCGAACCACATTAAACTTGTGTGTTTTTTCTTATGGTAACGGAGCCAAACAACCTCTAGTGTCCATATCATCTCTTCATGGCAACTAGCAATTCAGCTGCATCATCAAAATTCCCCTATCCTACGACTCTCAATGTTGCTAATTTTGTATTCATCAGGTTGTCTCACAACAATTACCTTTTGTAGAAGACATAATTGATGGGTCTCATTAAGTGTCAAGACCTGCAAGGCTTCATCGACGGGTCTATTCAGCAACCTGCAAAGCAAATTACCAATGCTGATGGGCTAGCCCAAGAGAACCCAGATTATGTTGCGTGGAGAAAGTTTAACAGACTTCTACGTGGTTGGAATACAGAAACTTTAACCGAAGAAGTCCTTGGCTTTGTTGTTGGCCTCGAATCAGCGGCCCAAGTATGGACTACACTCGAGCAAAATTTTGCTTTTGATTCTCAAGAAATGGAGTGTTTCTTGATTCAGAAAATGCAAACCCATAAAAAGGAATCTCAAAGCATGAGTGAATACATTGCTTCCTTCAAAAATATATGTGATGAATTGGCAAAAACCTCAATAGGATGAACACAAGGTGTTCTCTCTTTTAAATAGTTTAGGTAATGATTATGAGTCATTTATCACTACTATGCTTAAACCCTCCGTACCAACTTACAATAGGCTCATTACTTTATTACAAGGCCATAAAACGAGAAAAAATCTGAACCCTAGTGAACTTAACGCTAATCAAAATATGACATTTTATAGTAAAAAATACGGACGAGGATATAACAACAGTCGTGGGGGATATAATCAGTTCTCATCAAGAGGTCGGGGGTTTTCTCAAGTTAGCAAGCAATCTTCCCGACAACAACAACTAGGAACCTCTAACAATCAGAATGACAAGAAACGGGGCAATAAAGACAAATGACTAATTTGTCAGATATGTAACAAGTCGAATCATTCGACAATCAAATGCTATAACAAATTTAACAAAATGTATCAGGCTTCTGACGTGCCGCAAGCCCTTGCTGCAATGACTATTGCAGATCATCAAGATGAATCTTGGTTCCCTGATATGGGAGCTATCGCCCATATTACTGCTAATTCAAGTACTCTATTTCACGCACATCCATATCTTGGTTATGAAAAAATCATGGTTGGTGATGACAACAAGCTTAAAATTACTCATGTTGGAACAAGCTCACTTAAAACTGACAAATGTGACTTTACTCTTGACAATGTTTTAGTCGTATCTCAAATGAAAAAGAATCTTATTTCTGTAGTTATCTTCAGACCGTGACTTAATGTTTTAATTTTATGCTACTCATTTCGCCATAAAGGCTAGCATGGGGTCATAGAGATGGAGATCTCTATGTTTTGAAGCAAGGGAATAAAGAGGCGTTCTTCTCCAATAGGCAACGAGTGGCTGATCTTGATACTTGGCATCGACGTCTTGGACATCCAAACATAGAGATAGTTCAATATTTACATAAGAATAATTGTATTCCCAGTTCTAAAAATAAAAGTTTAGGCATTTTTTCTAGTTGTATTGTTGTCAAATCATGCAAACTTTCTTTTCTCATTGTGATGATCTTTTTCAACGGGTTCATTGTGATTTATGGGGCCCCGCTCCTGTGGTATCTGACCAATGATTTAAATATTATATGGCTCTTGTTGATGATTGTTCATGATATACTTGGATATATCCTTTGAAAGCGAAATCTGATTTTTTCAATCAATTTCAAGAATTTCAAAAAATCGTTGCTACGCAATTCCAAAGAAATATTCAAAATTTTCAATCAGACGGAGGGGAAGAATTTGTTGGGACTGAGTTTCAAACTTTTTTGAAGAACCATGGAATCCATCATAGCATGTCATGTCCTCACACACCAGAGCAAAATGCTCGGATTGAGAGAAAACATAGACATATAGTTGAACTTGATTTAAGTATGATGTTTTATGCCGTCATTCCTTTAAAATTTTGGGTGGAGGCTTTTCTCACTGATGTATGGTTAATAAATAGGTTGCCTACTGAGATACTTGGCATGTTGTCTTCTTATGATTTTTTTTCAAGGCTACCCGATTATTCTTATATGAGAATTTTCGGATCCAGGTGCTATCCTCACCTGCGAGATTATGCGAAGAATAAATTTGATCCTCGAGCTCTGCCATGTTTTTTTTGGGGCTATAGGGATATTTACAAGGGATACAAATGTTTACATCCATCCAATGGACGTGTCTACATAAGTAGGCATGTCATTTTTGATGAATGCAATTTGCCTTTTCAACTAGACCAACACGGGCAAAATCGTGGGCATATTCAACTAGAACTTGGCTCTTTTACTGAATGGATGTATCAAGCAGAACATGATGTTGAACCAAATAAGCAAACTACTATTGATACTCGCAATGTTAGCAGCCCTGATGATGAACATATTGAATCTATCCCTGTCTCACATGATCATGGATCAATTGAAGATTATGATAACCCAAATGACAACCATACCTCCACCATTGAAAACACTTCCTCCCTTCTTGCCCCTTTGCCTTCGCAACCTACGAACATTCATTCCATGACTACTAGAGCCAAGGATGGCATCGTCAAACCTAATCCCAAAGTACTTCTTGGCCTCTTTGGATATACCTTCTGAACCAAAAAATCTCAAAGTTGCTTTACAAAATCCCCAATGGTATGCTGTCATGAACGAGGAAATGCATGCTTTACAAACCACGCATACATGGGAATTAGCCCCTAGAACATCTCATATGAATGTTGTAGGCTGTAAATGGGTGTTTAAAACCAAGTTAAAGGTCGATGGCACTCTCGAGCGTCTCAAAGCTCGCCTTGTAGCAAAAGGCTACACCCAACTTCCTGGAGTTGACTATCTCAAAACTTTTTCTCCTGTTATAAAGCCTACTACTATACGGATTGTTATCTCTCTTGCTCTCTCTCAGGGATGGCAAATTTGGTAGTTGGATATCAATAATGCTTTCTTACATGGTTTTTTAGAAGAACCTGTGTACATGGAGCATCCTCATGGTTTTACTGACTTCGGCAAACCCGACCATGTCTGTTGGCTCAATCGGGCTCTATATGGTCGCAAGCAATCTTCAAGGAAATGGTTTGACAGGTTCAATTATTTTCTTCTACAACTTGGTTTTTTTTTGTAGTGTGACGGATTCCTCTCTTTTCATATGCCACACCCCTGTCGAGACTATTTATCTTCTTCTTTATGTCAATGACATAATCATCACCGGAAGTAGTTTCTACTATCTTCAAACCATTATCTCTCAGCTAAGCACCGAGTTCGCCATGAAAGACTTAGGGTCTTTACATCATTTCCTTGGAGTACAGGTTCAACCGTTTTTCAAAGGACTATTTCTTAATCAGGCACGTTATGCTCGAGAGATCCTTGAACGCACTCACATGGATGCCTGTCGCCCTATCTCCACACCAATGGTCGCCCGACCCAAACCACCAGTTGATGCTCCTCCCTACCATGATGTTCGGCACTACCAAAGCATTGTCGGGAGTTTACAATATCTTACTTTCATCCGGCCAGATTTATCTTATAGTGTCAACTATATTTGCCAGTTCATGCATGCTCCCACACAATATTATTTTCAGCTTATTAAAAGAATTCTTTGGTACGTCAGAGGGACCTTGCATTATGAGATTCGCCTCTTATCTCACAACCCTATTGTTCTCCATGGGTTTTCTGATGTCGATTGGGTTGGATGCCCCCTCACCCGAAAATCAACTACCGGATATTGCCTTTACCTTGGCGGCAATTGCATTTCATGGTGCTCCAAACGGCAATCGACTGTTGCCCGATCTAGTTCCGAAGTTGAATATCGGGCTCTTGCATCCACCTCAGCAGAAATTACATGGGTCACCTTCTTACTTCGAGATCTCGAGGTCTACATTGCTCAACCTCCCGTCATCTTTTGCGACAATTTATCTGCCTTATACATGACAGTGAATCCTGTTTTTCATAATTGAAGCAAACACATCAAAGTTGATTATCACTTCGTTCGGGAAAAAGTTGCTCAAGGCCAACTGGAAACTCGCTTCGTTTCTTCCACTGATCAGGTTGCTGACATATTCACTAAACCTCTTGCTAAGGCTTCCTTTCATCAGTTCCCCATTAAGCTTGGCCTCTCTATTCTTCCGCCGCCTAGCTTGACGGGGGTAATAATGGTACCAATTAAACAGAACCTTCAGAACCTGCTCCAGATTCACGGTTCAGAATTCTGATAACACCGACCCAGTTGTACAAGATAAAGATAACGTCTGTTCCAAACAAAATTCAGTTGTAAACCAATCTTCTCCAACTGGCCATACGCGTCGGCACTAACAGGCCAAACCACGTAAAACTTCTTGTGTGTTTTCTTCTTAATAATAACTCAACAGATAGAGCATTTTTCACGTAGATGGAGGTTTGAGTCCTTCTAGCACATGCCCCCATTAAATTGGTTAGTTTTTTTTTATTTGGGGGCAGTCAGGAAATCCGGCCATGCAGTCACCAAGAATCCGGTAACTGAAAAAATGGGTACGATAATTAAAAAAAAATTGTACCTATTTTTTGGTGTAACCCATACTGGATAGAATAAAAAATTAAGATAATAAAAAACAAGGGTGATTTTACCTTGTTTTTGGCCGGATGTGTTTTCTAAAGGGGACTTATTCCCTGCTGGACTTCGGGCAGAGGAAAACCCCTTCCAACGGTAGGTGGTTGCCAGCATCAAGGGCAAGGGAACCACCCCTCTTGGTTGCGAGGCAGAGGCAAACCCCGAATCAGGGTATGCTATTCGTATCAGAGGAGTCAGGAGATAAGAAATAAAAAAACAGAAGAAAGAAAAGTTCAGGGAAGTTTAACGTTTCCTTCGAAAACCTGCATGGGACCTCCCGATATGAGCGATGACACAAAGGCAGATATCAGGAGGTGCATGTCTACTTCGACGTTATCCGCCTACTCATGTTTGGCTTTTTCAACGTATCGGGTACCTCATTTTGCTGGAAGATCAATTTTTCGGTAGAGTCTTAACATCACAACATTTCATCTTCTTCGCAGCTCAAGAACAAGAAAACCTCCGCGGCGACAACGTCAAGGGCGTTTGTAGGTGCCAGCGTCGGGGCCCTAGCTGGAGGTGCTCCTAGAAGAGGAGAAGCGGCTGAGAGGCACACAGAGGAGGCAAAGGTCTTACCGGACGGGCGACCTCCTAATAAGCTCTACGACAAGGTTGAATGAAGGCTGAATATGAAAGGAATTGACGATCCTGAGAAGGACATCCATGCGCTGAAGCAAATCCTTGATGCCTTGTTATTCATGCGAAGCAGGTTATATGTTCCCCCCCCCCGATGATTCACTGAATCCCACGTCTGTGTTCGGGGCTTTGAATGAGCACCACGTATACAAGCACATGGGGCTCGTATTCTCGTGTATGTTGACATAACTTTGCATCGGACTCTGGTGATGTTGCAAAGACTTAATCACCCTTACTTGCTTTTCTTGCCCTGAAATGACGGTTCGAGGAAATGACAAAAATATCCTCCATTCAAAAGTTGTGAAACGACGGGTGGGGAAAAGGACAAAAAAGCAGAAATTCCAGAAAGTTCGATGTTAACCATTTAAAGTGGAGACGTTCGCCTGCGCCATCTGCTGTAACGGTGCTCCCATTATCAATGTTCCAGTGTTACAAAACATTCCAGTGTCTTCTCTTCATTACTGCTGTCGTTAGGCATCATGGAAGAAAGCAATGATTCACAAACATTCCAACCAGTGCCATCAACCCTCTCACTCTCTCTCTCACTTCTATTTCTGCTTCTGTGCACATCCATTAGAAGATCATACATTGCTCCATCAAGCACCGACTGACCTGCACATTGACTGTTGTGGAGCCTGATTCAAAGTTTTTATCCTTACAGGAGGAGGGTTTGGGGGCTCATCCCAGCGTGGGTAGCATCATTCAACTCTCACTCTCTCTCTCCCTTCTATTTCTGCTTTTGTGCACATCCATTAGAAGATCATACATTGCTCCATCAAGCACCGACTGACCTGCACATTTACTGTTGTGGAACCTGATTCAGAGTTTTTACCCTTACAGGAGGAGGGTCTGGGGGCTCCTCTCAGCGTGGGTAGCATCATTCAACTTGAAGAGTTGTGGAGTCTGATTTAGAGTTTTTACCCTTACAGAAAGGGGGGTCTGAGAGCTCCTCCCAGTGTGGGTAGCATCATTCAACTTGAAGAGTTATGGAGTCTGATTCAGAGCTTTTACCCTTACAGAAGGGGGGTCTGAGGGCTCCTCCCAGCGTGTTCATGGCCTTTTGCCCTTACAGGAGGGGGGTCCGGGGGCTCATCAACCCTCTCTCGCTCTCTCTCCCTTCTATTTATGCTTCTGTGCACATCCATCAGAAGATCCTACATTGCTCCATCAAGCACCGACTGACCTGCACATTGACTGTTGTGGGTCCTTACTGATGAGCTGCCTCTAAATTTATTCGACTCTGGGTCCTTACTGCACTTGAAGTTGAGTCGTATTTTTTGTTATTCGGTGGGTGGTGAGGCCCTCCTCTACTCTCTCAAGACTCTTAGCTTGGGCAATCTTTCTTTTGATAGACTACCATGATTGTGGTTGTAATGTATCCACAATCATCAAAAGAAAGATTGCCCAAGCTAAGAGTCTTGAGAGAGTAGAGGAGGGCCTCACCACCCACCGAATAACAAAAAATACAACGACTCAACTTCAAGTGCAGTAAGGACCCAGAGTCGAATAAATTTAGAGGCAGCTCATCAGTAAGGACCCACAACAGTCAATGTGCAGGTCAGTCGGTGCTTGATGGAGCAATGTAGGATCTTCTGATGGATGTGCACAGAAGCATAAATAGAAGGGAGAGAGAGCGAGAGAGGGTTGATGAGCCCACCAGTAAGATCCATAGTCCTTCTTGTTGCTAACTCTTTACATTTGCTGGTTGTTTCTTCAAATGATTATAATAATGACAAATATGCGAAGGAGTTTAGTATCAGTGTTTCTAATGCGCTTGCTACTTGTCCTGCTCGGGTTTTGCCAACTCCTTGTGTGAGTTGATCATATGTAATGAACAAAACAATAAATTACATATGATCAACTCACACGAGGAGTTGGCAAAACCCGAGCAGGACAAGTAGCAAGCGCATTAAAAACACTGATACTGAACTCCTTCGCATATTTGTCATTATTATAATCATTTGAAGAAACAACCTGCAAATGTAAAGAGTTAGCAGCAAGAAGGACTACGGATCTTACTGGTGGAATCTCAGTAATCCAATCGAGATGAGCATGAGGGCCAGATTCTGCTTACTGAGAAGCACTTAAGCAGCAAGCAACAAACACAAACAATCAAAGCAAGAAAGAGATGCTTCAAACATTGCAATCAAAACAGATTCAACTAAAGCTGGCATTATGATAAATAACCTTTGAAATGTTGTTTTGCCTATCAGTGGGACGTTGACATGTTGCTCTGAGCATAGCTGTTTGGAAGGGTGAAGCCCAACTGTTGCAGCCAATCGTTGGAGAGGTGGAAGAAGAAGAGGAGGTTGCGGCGTTTGAGACGTCGATGGAAATGCCACCCCTCGAAGCCGAAATCAAGTCCGACAGGGCAGATTGGTCCGGAAATTGCAGGTTAGAAGGTTCAATGAGGCCGCTGTCCGACTGGTTCCGGCGACTGGAACCCAAGTTCGGAGGAGGTTGGAACAAGGTTGGGATCTACGGGGCTTTGAAGGCATCCTTAGGGAACATAAAGTGCCAGGTCAACGTGATAAGGGCTCTGTTTGAAGCATGGTGCTGGGAGACCAACACCTTTGTGTTTCCGTGGGGAGAGATGACGATCACCTTGGAAGATTTGGCGATGATGGGACTCCCATTGCTTGGAGAGCTCGCTCGAGAGGACCCCAACAATTTCTAAAGCAACAGTGCAGAATCCGGCAAGGCTTGGGCAATCTTTCTTTTGATGATTGTGGTTGTAATGTATCGTTGAAGTTAAAATGGGGAATGAACTGACAATAGAAATCGCTAAAAATTTACAGAAATAAACTAGACTCAATAACGAAGACACCACTTTTTACGGATTTGGAATATGACCTCCGGTTAGGGAGATATGGCCCTGACAAGTTGGTCCTAATTCGGGTCGGGATTTACAGCGATTTGCTTACTGAATAACACTACAAATCGCTATAGCGATTTGCGGAAGACGCTACAAATCACTATAGCGATTTGCGGAATTTTTTACAGAGCCGGTACTGAGATCTCATGTTCGGGGTTCCAAACCGAGCCACGTATAAGATGCAGACCGGCATGTATCCCCATGTGGGTCGCCATCATATTGCATCGTAATTTGGTGCCGCAACAAAGACTCAAGTAACCTTTACCGCCATTCGCTTCCTCTTCCTCGGACGGACATAAATGCCCTCCCTCTAGAAAACTGAATCGTCGGTTCGTGAAAATGACAAAACTGCCCTCCATCGATATCGCGGGAAAACGTTCCGCAGGTGGTTGTAATGTATCGTTGAAGTTAAAATGGGGAATGAAATTACAATAGATATCGCTGAAAATTTACAGAAATAAATGCCCTCCTTCTAGAAAACTGAATCGTCGGTTCCTCTTCCTCGGACGGACATAAATGCCCTCCTTCTAGAAAACTGAATCGTCGGTTCGTGAAAATGACAAAACTGCCCTCCATCGATATCGCGGGAAAACGTTCCGCAGGTGGTTGTAATGTATCGTTGAAGTTAAAATGGGGAATGAAATTACAATAGATATCTCTGAAAATTTACAGAAATAAATGCCCTCCTTCTAGAAAACTGAATCGTCGGTTCCTCTTCCTCGGACGAACATAAATGCCCTCCTTCTAGAAAACTGAATCGTCGGTTTGTGAAAATGACAAAACTGCCCTCCATCGATATCGCGGGAAAACGTTCCGCAGAGTTTGCGTATGTAGCAAGCGTTATGTTGTATGATACAAATAGTTCAAAAAAATCCTTTTCCGCTCTAAGCACTCTACCGGAGATTCTTTGCTTTCATCTCGAGTTGCCGGAGCATCCTTTCCTTTTTACCAGAGCATCTGTTTCCGTCTTACGCGCAGTCGCAGCATCGTTGTCACATTCTGTTGCGTATTAGTTGTTACTGTTGCTTACTCTACAGTTGGAATATCCAAATTCCCATCGTTTCGGTGAGTTTCGTGTAAGTTTTCTTTCTTCAATCTGAAGATTGGTTCTTATACAAGGATTTGTATTATGAACCCAAATATTCCGACGATTTCTAATGATGATGATCGTGTATTGTGTTGTGCAGGTTAGCAATGTCTGCGCCTCATCAGATTAGAGATACCCCGTCGTTCTATGGGTTGTCTATTAGAGAAGTGATCCGCCAGTCCCATCTATCTAAAGTTTTTGAAAGATACCAAAATATACTTAAGATTGAGAACGATGAAGACAGGGAAAAAGCCTTGGAATCGTATTTTGCGGAGGATTATCCATCAGATATCGAGGCTGCGGACCAAAGGAAGAACTCTGAAGAACGGAAGATGCAGAACAAGGATGACGAAGAGAAGGCAAAGGCAATAAATATTGCTGAGAATTTGAGAAGAAGGCTGAGGATTGACGCACATGCGAGGGAAAAGAGGAAGAAGAATGCGGAGGAGTGGGAAAGGGATGTTAGCAATATGATGGCGGAGGCTCATAGGAGAAACTTGGAGAGTAGAGCAATGCGACAGAAGGAGGCGGAGGAGAGGCAAAGGCAAATGAATAAGGAGGAAGAGAAGGAACAGAATATTCCTCAGTTTGAGGAAGAAAAGGAAAGGCGAAGGAGGTTGTTGGAGTTCGAGGAAGCTAAGGAAATGCAAAGGCAGCAGAAGGAGAATGAGAAAAAGAAGGAAAGGCAACGGAAGGAGATGGAGGAGGAGGTAGAGAAGGAAAGAGAAAGGAAGAAGCAGGAGGAAGAATTGCAGGAAAAAAGGAAACAACAACTGCAAGAGAAAGAAAGGCGGCGGAAGAAGAAGGAGGAAGAAAAGGAAAGGGAAAGGAAGAAGCAGGTGGAAGAACTGCTGCAAAGAAGGAAACAAGAAATCGAGGAGAAAGAAAGGCGGCTGAAGGAGAAGGAGGAGGAAGAAAAGGAAAGGGAAAGGAAGAAGCAGGAGGAAGAGGCGAAAAGGGAGAGATAAAGGAAGCAGAAGGAGGAGGAGAAAAGGCAAACAATCGCTGTATTTGTCTTCGCCAATACTTTGCGCGCTATTCTTTCGAGGCGAAGACAAATACAGCGATTGCGAAGACAAAAATCTCTGTAATAGTAATTTCAATTGTAATCATTGCATTTTTGGAAAAATGAGAAGCTTGACTTCTGAACAAAGATCTACGTTTACAAACAGATCTTTTCAACTTGTGCACTCGGATTTATGCTGCGATGCCACAGATCGCTGTCCAACTCAAAGCACGAAGTATCCAGCGATGGCAACAAATCCTTTCCTTATCTATTGATTACTTGCATCGCTGTAGTCAGCGATGGCAAACAATCGCTGTATTTGTCATCGCCAATACTTTGCGCGCTATTCTTTCGAGGCGAAGACAAATACAGCGATTGCGAAGACAAAGATCTCTGTAATAGTAATTTCAATTGTAATCATTGCATTTTTGGAAAAATGAAAAGCTTGACTTCCGAACAAAGATCTACGTTTACAAACAGATCTTTTCAACTTGTGCACTCGGATTTATGCTGCGATGCCACAGATCGCTGTCCGACTCAAAGCATGAAGTATCCAGCGATGGCAACAAATCCTTTCCTTATCTATTGATTATTTGCATCGCTGTAGTCAGTGATGGCAAACAATCGTTGTATTTGTCTTCGCCAATAGTTTGCGCGCTATTCTTTCGAGGCGAAGACAAATACAGCGATTGCGAGGACAAAGATCTCTGTAATAGTAATTTCAATTGTAATCATTGCATTTTTGGAAAAATGAGAAGCTTGACTTCCGAACAAAGATCTACGTTTACAAACAGATCTTTTCAACTTGTGCACTCGGATTTATGCTGCGATGCCACAGATCGCTGTCTGACTCAAAGCACGAAGTATCCAGCGATGGCAACAAATCCTTTCCTTATCTATTGATTATTTGCATCGCTGTAGTCAGCGATGGCAAACAATCGCTGTATTTGTCTTCGCCAATAGTTTGCGCGCTATTCTTTCGAGGCGAAGACAAATACAGCGATTGCGAGGACAAAGATCTCTGTAATAGTAATTTTAATTGTAATCATTGCATTTTTGGAAAAATGAGAAGCTTGACTTCCGAACAAAGATCTATGTTTACAAACAGATCTTTTCAACTTGTGCACTCGGATTTATGCTGCGATGCCACAGATCGCTGTCCGACTCAAAGCACGAAGTATCCAGCGATGGCAACAAATCCTTTCCTTATCTATTGATTACTTGCATCGCTGTAGTCAGCGATGGCAAACAATCGCTGTATTTGTCTTCGCCAATAGTTTGTGCGCTATTCTTTCGAGGCGAAGACAAATACAGCGATTGCGAAGAAAAAGATCTCTGTAATAGTAATTTCAATTGTAATCATTGCATTTTTGGAAAAATGAGAAGCTTGACTTCCGAACAAAGATCTACGTTTACAAATAGATCTTTTCAACTTGTGCACTCGGATTTATGCTGCGATGCCACAGATCGCTGTCCGACTCAAAGCACGAAGTATCCTGCGATGGCAACAAATCCTTTCCTTATCTATTGATTATTTGCATCGCTGTAGTCAGCGATGGCAAACAATCGTTGTATTTGTCTTCACCAATACTTTGCGCGCTATTCTTTCGAGGCGAAGACAAATACAGCGATTGCGAAGACAAAGATCTCTGTAATAGTAATTTCAATTGTAATCATTGCATTTTTGGAAAAATGAGAAGCTTGACTTCCGAACAAAGATCTACGTTTACAAACAGATCTTTTCAACTTGTGCATTCGGATTTATGCTGCGATGCCACAGATCGCTGTCCGACTCAAAGCACGAAGTATCCAGCGATGGCAACAAATCCTTTCCTTATCTATTGATTATTTGCATCGCTGTAGTCAGCGATGGCAAACAATCGCTGTATTTGTCTTCACCAATACTTTGTGCGCTATTCTTTCGAGGCGATTTTGTTGGATATACTACCTTAAACATAAGCATGAAGTCTTTGCATCGTTTAAGACATATCATATGATGATTAAAAATCAATTTAATGATAATTTAAAAATCTTTAGAGTTGATTCCGGAGGAGCGTATCTTTCAAATGATTTTAAAAACTATCTTGAAAACCATAGAATAGTTCATCATAGATCTTGTCCAAAAACACCACAACAAAACAGTCTAGCTGAAAGAAAACATAGGTATGTTATTGAAACAACTAGAACAACTAGAAGCAAAAACCCGCTATCTATCGATTTTAACAAATTCAACCACGAACCGCAAGTCGTCAATGACAAACGACTATAAACTCTCCAAAAACCCGGCATTGTGGAGATCGGGTCATGCAAAGAGGCATGCCAACTAAGTTAATAGCCCACACGAGATTCCTGTGTCCCAAACCAATCGGTCGACTGCATCGTAGCCTGTCATGAAAGAGAAAATATTAGACACTGAATTAAGTTTCGCAAGAAATGCCTACCTCCTCGCAACATCGATAACATACCAAAAGCCTTGTAAAACTGTAGCGATCGTTGCCGGAAATCTGGTCGGGAGGAATGTAGGTTTGAACGTTTGCCGGTACTTCTGCAGGGTATTGCTACATGATGGACATTACACGAGTTAGCTATTTGACAAGCTTCACGCAATGCGGAGCAATATAATGTTTTACATACCTGTTCATTCGAAAGGCTTTGTTGTTTTTTATTACAGGTTGGTTGTTTCTTAGTCCTTTTCTTGCCAACCAATTCTAGTGCACCCTTTGCCCTCCGACGACTGCGATCAGAGGAAGGTTTTCTTTTGATACCCTTTGCTTCATGAATATGTCCATCATAATCAACAACGTTCACTACTGACTTGTTGAAGATAATGTTTACGCTTCGGCGCAACTTCTCGGGAGTGTCAAGCGAGACATGATTTTGACCTACGTTGTTCGATCCCATTTTCTTCGGCTGGTATTCATTCGCTGCAAAAGACTTAATGTGAATTAACTCCACGTTTTCAAGTAACTCCGTTGCAGCTTTTCTCGCACATGCATAGCCTTCTTCGCTTCTCGATGCCAAATCAGCAACATGCATGAATGACCTACACAGTTGTTGGTAACGGGAGGCTATGTGGCACTTCTCGTCAACACCAGATTTACTCGCATTGTCCATAACGAGCATTTCAATCTTCGCGCGTCTCGTCCATCTTCGCATTACGTAAGACTCAGGTATTTCTTGTACCTTCTCTTGATTGAGTGCCTTTAATGCATGACAACATAGGATACCTTTGAATTCATACATTTTGCACGAACATTCTACCCTTCCGTTGTCAACATTGTACGTGACATGCTCTTCTTGCCTTTCCTAATGCTTTTCGCCCTGACAAAAAATATGGTATTTGTGCATATTCTCGGTTTGCACCAGTTCTTCTATTCTGCAATTCATGACATGAAACACCTCTTTCTTGATCCATTCAAATACAGTTAGTGTATACAGAGCTGCAGGTCGCATCAATATTTTCATGCCAAAAGTTAGAGGTCGTGTATTGGAGCATTTCACGTCTTGTTCAAGCTCATTCTGTCTTAGACCGTCTACAAATAATTCATATTGTTCCATGAAACGAAACATTGTTAAACATGAATACAGGGTTTTCTTCAACGTGGCATGCATAGATTCAGCTCTTTGTGTGCTTATCATACCTGCACAAAAGTATTGTCTTCCATATGCCAATGCCCACTTCTCTTTTTCTGTATATAAATTTTGTAACCACAGACAGTCAGCAAGGTCGTATGTCTTAATCATTTTGTCTCAATCTGACTTAAAGGTGACCTCGTCTACGCTATGAAGTACACACCTTGTAAAATGTTTGTCAAACTCTGTATTCTGATTAAATATGTGTCCTATGTTCTTTGCTGCATTTTGAAAGATATGCCACAAACACAGGCGATGATGTGCATCTGGCCACACATGAAGCACTGCAGCCGCAATTGCGTGATCACCATCTGTGAGTACGGTTTCAGGATGCTTCCCGTTCATTGCCTGTGTAAATACTCTGAACAACCACTCAAAGGTTTCCTTGGTCTGGTCATAAACAAAAGCACCGCCTAATATACAACTCTGTGCGTGATGGTTCACTCCCACAAACTGCGCAAATGGCCACTGTTCAGTGTTAATCTTTACTGTAGTATCAAACACAAGCACATCATTCAAGCATTCATAATCTAATCTAGACCTTGAATCTGACCAAAACATATTCACGGCATATCCATCTGCGTCCACTTGAATTGCACTAAAGAAACCATGTTCATTGCTTGATTTATTCTGTAAGTAACGAACCAAACAACATATTTCTCCGTTCTTCATGTTATTTGTCCTCTTCCTGCTCAAGTGGTTTCTAAGATCCAAAGGTGTGAATGGCACATTTTCGCGACCACCATCTATGCGGGTAAACAAATTGTATGTCTTCCTTGGTGCAATGCCGGCGCTATCGGCTATTTCAGCCATTGCAGCATGAGTTACAGTTACTTTACGATGTGACCTTAGCATAGGAGTCATAAATGATGCAGATAAATCATGATTATGATCACTGATTAAAGTACGCACGACAAATTTCCCATTCGGATGTCTTCTCAAAACCAATCTCGCCTGACATCCACATCTTGATTCTGGCGTGCTCCTAGTTGGATTTCCCATTGATTTCTTCCAACCTTGCTTGGAACAGACATATGTCTTTCTAACCAAGACACCCTGTGCATTTTTTGACCAAGAAAACCTTCTCACACTGAAGCCAACTTTTAAGGCATAATCATTGTAAAATTTATATGCATCTTCTTCGTTATTAAAATGCATTCCTTCTACAGGAACATAGTCAAGTGCAATTCCATGTACATTCCCAGTTCCTATGGTTTTCTTAAGTGTACTGACATCAAAATCAGGATCATTACTGAATTGCATTTCTTCTCCTGGAACATTGAAGTCAGGTGTACTTCCGTGTACATTCCCGGTGCATACACTTTTATTATGTGCGCTGTCATGGTAGTCTACCTCATCATTGAATTGCATTTCTTCCACTGGAACATTCAAGTCAATAGTGGGTCTAATGCCTGCACCTTTCTTTTCATGTGCATCGTTAGTGCAGATGTTCAATTCTTCAGTTGGGTCATAAGTATAGATATTCAATTCTCCAGATCTTTCTATTGATTGAGCTACATCGTCTTTATTACAACCTGATGATAAGCTCAATAATGTTTTAAGCAATATATCAATTTGTGTTTGCAGTAACATGGCAAACAAGTCGATATTATCTCACAAAAATGAGAGTCTGTTACTAATACAGCGATTTGAGATACAATGCATATGATCAGTGAATGTAGGATACCTGATGGGGTAGAGGCCCTTCCTAGCATCTGCAAACAAGCATTCCTGTCAACAGGTCCCAGCGTCTTACAAATATCGATAAGTTTCCAACCTTCGTAAGAACAAGATCTACCTGCAATAACCAAACAAAGCCTTAATGACACACAAGACGACATGCCTTCTTCATCGATAGCATGATGCTGGGAAGCTACTCACGCCGCCTTGATGGAACTGGTTGGAATGTTTGTGCATCATTGCTTTCTTCCTTAATGCCTAACAACAACGACAAATAAAAGAAGACAGTGGAATGTTTTGTAAGCAATATATCAATTTCTGTTAGCAAGCGGCATAGGTTTACTACGATTTGATCAGGATGCATATAAGAACGGATACCACTAGGGTTACGCAAGTCAAAGCAACAATTTAATGAATGAAAGTATCAAAGCAAGTGCGGTTTGATGTTTGCTTGTGCTGAGCATCGACGTGTCGCTTACCATGCCAATAAAATAAACATGTCGTACATGTGTGTTGACGATAACGCTCTCATAATATCCACGAGGCTCTAAAGCGAGTTCAATAGAAGTCGCTGAGAGAGCAACGATATGCATGCAAAAATCGCCCCGCCATGCGTGTCAAGATGTGTTTCTGCACCCAAACGTTTTCAAAGTCTGTGTACAAATATCTTACAAATATATATTACAAAACATATAATATCTTACAAAACGATATGTATAGCGATTTGTCAGATATTGAAAATCGATACAGCAGTTCAGTTTTTATAACTTATAACTCGACGATACAAAAACATACTATCTAAAAGGTCGATAAATATATCGCACAATAAATTACAAATCGATAAGGAAGAACTTGAACATAATAGCAAACAAATCGATATTAACTAACAAAAATGTATCTCACAAAAACGAGAGTCTTACTAATACAGCGGTTTGAGATACAATGCATATGATGAGTGACTGTAGGATACCTGATGGGGTAGAGGCCCTTCCTAGAATCTGCAAACAAGCGTTCTTGTCAACAGGTCCCAGCGTCTTACAAATATCGATAAGTTTACAACCTTCGTAATAACAAGATCTACCTGCAATAACCAAACAATGCCTTAATGGCACACAAGACAACGTGCCTTCTTCATCGATAGCATGATGAGATGAAAAGCTACTCACTGTGCCTTGATGGCACTGGTTGGAATGTTTGTGAATCATTGCTTTCTTCCATGATGCCTAACGACAGCAGTAATGAAGAGAAGACACTGGAATGTTTTGTAACACTGGAACATTGATAATGGGAGCACCGTTACAGCAGATGGCGCAGGCGAACGTCTCCACTTTAAATGGTTAACATCGAACTTTCTGGAATTTCTGCTTTTTTGTCCTTTTCCCCACCCGTCGTTTCATAACTTTTGAATGGAGGATATTTTTGTCATTTCCTCGAACCGTCATTTCAGGGCAAGAAAAGCAAGTAAGGGTGATTAAGTCTTTGCAACATCACCAGAGTCCGATGCAAAGTTATGTCAACATACACGGGAATACGAGCCCCATGTGCATGAATACGTGGCGCTCATTCGATCCCCCGAACACGGACGTGGGATTCAGTGAATCATCGGGGGCGAACATACACAACCCTCTCTTATTCATGGGGCTGCTGCACTCTGCAAAATCCGATGTGGACCCAATCGAAAATGCCGGATTTTCATCCTCAAGTACCAAAAACTGATGAAGGCAGAATCTCCGATCATGAAGTCGCTGAGTCGCGTTAGGCCTTCCTAGACCTTACCGCCTCATCCAGTGTGCTGAAGCGGTGGAGTTGAGAGCTCGGTGACGTTCAAGGGAGCGAATGGCCGGATGCCGACACTTGAGAAGTTGAGGAAGAGCTTGATTCCCCAATCAGATGATGGTAAGATCCCTCGCCCACCAGCCACTGTTGAAGTTTGGTTGTAACGCCCCAAAGTTATAACCTAAAAATTGTGTAAATTTTTTTTTCATAAACAACAAAAATATACATTCACGTAGAGATACACCCTGGGCTAGCCGGAAGCGGATCAGGTCATGCTGAACATGAGCATTTTTTCTTGACATTGTGGCCATCCTATTTGCATTTTAAAAAGCTCAAAGTCAACAAAACCATGTGGCATTCATCCAAAATGCAAACAGATGGCCACCATGTCAGCATGAGCAAAAACGCTCATGTTCAACATGACCTGATCTGCGCCCGAGCTAGCTAGAGGCAAGTTAAAGCAACATTGACCAACCATAACACAATTTAATTACTTTAACTAAATAAATTATGCATATATTAGAGTTTAACAAAAAAATCATTAAACAAAAATAAATAAAGTTTAATCAATCTGGATCACATGAAGTCCTACTACATCCTACTATCACTCTATAATTTACTCCTTAGTATTCAAATTTTTTGGGGATAAATACCGTCAGAAGTCATTCTCAGCCTCTAAGATATTACATTAACAATGAGTGCACACACAACATTAAAAATAAACATATATATATCAACAATTATGTAGGTTAACAATCAACAGACATACATCTAAATAACTATAACAGTCCAGTTCAAGATAACACGTCAATCATAATAGCATGCACTCATTTGAATAATTATAACAGCTGATGTTAAGATAACACAACAATCATCTGAATAACTATGACAGTTACATTAAAGATAACACAACAACAATAATAGCATGCTTTCAACACAGATATAATTGCACAACTATATTTGCAACATCAGAAACATGCATCAGCTTAGGTAACACATTATTACATCTTGTATTAATATCGCTCAGGTACATGAGAGGTGTATGTCCCATGGTTGCCAATTGAGGAAGCGGGAGTGGGAAGCGATACGGGAAGCGGAAAGTAAGGCACTTTCAAAATTTTAGGAAGCAGGAAGCGTGGGACCACTTAGCAGCGAATCGAGAATCATCCCGGAAGCGAACCGGAAGTGACCTAGGAAGCGAGGGGAAAGCGAAAAAAAATATAAAATATAAAATATAAAATATAAAAAATTTTGAAAAAATGGAGAAAGTGTGGGGAAGCGTGCTTTTCATTTAAAAATGGCACTTCCCTGCGCGTTTCAAAAGTGCGACATTTTGCGCTTTCAAAGCATGACGTCTCGCGCTTCTGAAGCGTGCTTCCCCCACTTACCTAGGCGCTTTCGATAACTCTGGTATGTCCTAAACCCAGCTTAAACTGATCTCAATATTTATTGTGCCATATCTTTTAGTCTAACTGAGTGACCTGACTAAGAAGGTTACTATGGCGGTTTGTGATCAAGAGAAATTTCACCAGTAGTCGATCTTAAGACTCTGCAGATATAGGGACGTACCACCTAGGATGCATTGGTAGTCAAGTTTCCTAACTCTCGGGATCTGAGAACCAAGTGAGATGCCTTGCCCTCAAATAAAATAAAAAGGTCCCAAGAGTGTGTACCACTACTCTCTACAAGGTAGCTTGGGTTGACTGATAACACACATTTTAAAAGTGTACTTAAAACCCAGGATTTCTAGTAACATATACCTTCATAAATAACAAATATGGGGTTATCTTTATTAAGGCTAAGGTCAATGCAACATTAATCATACAAGAGGCCTCAGCCCCGTCCACTATGTCTAAGGTTTTCTTTCAAAACCAATCAATATTCTTATCAGGGCCTACATGCATTTCATTAAATGACATACTATATTCATATTAAGGTCCATGCTATATGCACAATTTATATTGTGCTGACACTACTCATATGCATGCTACATATAACATACACATGCATTACATTAATAATATATCATGGCCTCATGCTATGCAAACAACATTACATGCATTTAAAATCCTCAAATGCATCTTATGCATTCATATTGCATATCCTAACATGATATGCATTCAATTCATCATATGCATACCATTATCATGCTATACATCATGGACATATGCAATATATTATTCCTACGTGCTACACATCATATCACAATCAACATGCATAATCAAATCATCATCATCTCACATGTATCATATCTTATGCATAAAACCTGAAACAATTTAGGCATAAAACTGTAATTGTAGAATTTTGTTTGTAAATATAAAATCAATTATAGATTCTACAGAAAAGATTTAATTCCCAATTTTTTTTTGGAGATGCATGAAGATGTTACAAACACAAAGCAAGAAACCTTGCCCCAATTGCATTCTAGATAAGGAAATAAAAATTTTAGCACCTAGGGCAGTTTTCTATCAACAAAACAGTCTTATTTATAACAGGTTCTCCAATAACAGATCACCCTAGATTTTTTTCATCACAGAAAAATTTTCATATTTTTATAGTGACCTTATATACATGTCTACAAACAGTCCCCAAAAGATTTGGTTCAAAACCTATTCTTATAAAGATTTAAAAATATTTTATAATTTTTTTAAAAACTGCAAAACAATTACAGAAAATTATAGGTTTTGAGACCAAACTTCCCAGATTTTTCATATTTAATCTGTATAAAATATGTGCACAAGATTTTTTTCGTATGTTCACAAATATAACAACTAATACCAATAAAAATCTAAACCACAACCCATGCACATATTAAGATAAACAAATAGAATAAAAATCAACAACGGGTTTCAACTTTCTGTTAGGGCAGAATTTTTGAGCTGAGTTGTGGGAGGCATATCTACTCAACCACAACTCCAATTGACCCCATTTTTTTTCAGAGTCTCAAAATTATGTCTAGTATTTACCTATAAAATTTGAGAATTTTTGGGTTTCTGGTCTAAGAGCGACATATTTTTCTTTAGGTCTGGTCGAAACCCAAACAACCTAGAAATCCCATTCATGATTTCTCAAATTCATAATTAATTCAAGAAAGTTATCTAATCCACTTTAAGTTCATGAAAACTTATTATAATCACATATATGCATAATAAATGCAGTATTGAAGCATGTATCTATTTTACATAGGCTGATCAACAATATCGTAAATACAAATCCATAAATAACAATCATGTAGACTGTTTTTTCTCAAAAAAGGCTCTCATAAACCTTAATCGAGAAGCCCATACAATTTTCTTTATGTATTTGTTTTTCAATCATGTGTACCATAATCGCATAAATAAGGTATAGATTGTTATACACAATTTATAATACAAGTTTTGATGACTGAAACAACAACCCAAAACATTTTTTCAAAAGAGGGTCAAAACCCCAAAAACATTTTTCATAAAACCTTTTTGTATGGTCTAACAACCTTTAAAACCTTCTTATTTCAGTTTAAGCATGATTAAAATGCATCATATGCTTTCTAAAATCATGGAGAACATCCATGATTAAATTTAACATCAAATACAAATTCTACATAGCCAAATCTTGGTTTTTGAGGTTTTCTCAAAAATGTTTTTCATAAAACCATCCTACATCATTTAACCTTTCAAGAAGCATATGAATCTGATGATGCATGAAATGCACATCTTGTTATGAAGATATTCATGCATTTTTAGATGATTTTAAGGTTTAAAACCCATGATTGGATGCATTTTGACATAAAGGAGTCATGGTTCGAATTTCAGAAAAATCAGAGTTAAATTGAGCGAGTTATGGCTATTTTAGTGTTCGGGCACAAATTTCAAGGTGGATCGGATCCAGATCTAACCCAAAGAGACCTTTGTTTGCCTTTGATCAGTGTTAAAACATCAAAATCCACCCCACACGTGATCCAATACCCATTTAGAACATGCTTTCAGAAAACTACTCCAAAAAGAGGCACCTAGCAATATACTTTTTTATAAACCTCTTTTTGAAATGGAACCAAAGTATAAATATAAGTTTTCTGAAACCCTAACACGTTTTTGCCTTGGGATTTGTGCCCCCTCATCTGATTCTTGCTCCAGCCACCTTCTTCCCCAATCGTTCCATGCCATCTCCATTGAAGCTTTGAGTTTTGCTTGAGATTCAAACATTTCTTCGTGTTTCTTTCATATCTATCGTGTATTTTTTCTCATCCTTGCTGGGTGCTAAACATATTTGCTGTATTTTGCAGGTGTAGCAGAGGTTGAAGACACTTTTCTTGCGTGGAGTGCCGTCTACTCCAACAAGAACGATCGACTCTACCTCCATCCGATCTTCTACGTCACCCGATTGCGAATCAGTTCACTTTCCGCCCTCAGTAGACTTCAAACGTGTTGTAGCTGTAAAAGAAAGTTATATGGTGATGTTACAGCATCCTTGAAGAAGACGGGACGCAGCTTTAAAGGCATCTTTCGCTCTTTTCACCCTCACAGTCGTCGGATCGCCCTTGAGGTTGGTCTTCCCCTTCTCGTTCTTTTAGATAACTTGTGTCCACCTATAGTCGTCTCTCTAAAACCCCAACCACTTTCTGATTTTTCGTTCTTTGATAGCAAACCACTATCGTGTGTCTGTTATTTTCTGTTTTTGAAATTCATTTTTGAGTCTAGATTAGGTGTAATCGTTATTTTCCAATTCGTTTTAGCCAAAAACAGAGAAATCGACTAGATTTAGTCTAGCCGATTTAAGTGTTTTCTTATTTTCCAGTTTCTGCGGTTTATTTCAGTAGTACATTGTGTTAAAAAGCATTTATTCTAGTTTTATTTCATGTTGGGTCGTTGTTTGTGTCTTAGGATTGTCATTAACCCTTGTGTCGAAAATTAGATTTAGCCAACAATTGAAATCAACTAGATCTATTCTAGCCGATTGGTGCATTTTCTAATATCTGGGTTCTGAAACTTTTTCGGCAGTTAAAGGTGTTAATTAGATGGTGTTCCAGTAAGTCAAAGTCTAAATTAGTTGATTTTCCGTTGGGTTTCGTTCGTGCTTAAATGTTGTGTCGCATTGAGTCGATTGCTTGGTGTGTCTTGCTCATTCTAGCGATTTTTCTATTTTCAGTTTAGTCTAAAAGTTTTAGTTATACGTTCAGTCGATTGTGTCTTAAGTAATTTGAGTTTAGCTGTAATTAGGGTAAAGCTGATTGTATTGAGAAAATTGTTGTTTCAAAAAGAAAAAGAAAACATTGCATTATCGTTTTTCATAATTTTATCTAAAGTCGATTTTTGTTTGGTGTTAGAATGGTTTTCTTCCCCAAGGGGACGTCTGCCATTAGAGTCCAGATTAGCTTTAGGTTTGTTTAGTAAGTTAATTAGAATTAGGAAGGATCTCTAGAGCGTCTACATTCATTGCATTGTGTATTAATGCCAAAAACGTTTTAGTGCTTTTGTTTAGGTAAGTTTTTATTTTAGTATTATCTCAATTAATTTGTTTGAAAATCATTTTTTGTATTCCATTCCTAACCTTTCCTTGCATTAGGTATATATTAGTTTAATTAGCTTAGTGCTAGTTTAATTTCATTAATTAGGTTAGGTCGAATTTTAGAAGAAAGGGGTAAATGAGTAATTAATGTGAAGAAACGATTTTGGTAACTTTTGATCCCTCCAAATTCGTGGGATTCATTCAAGGAATGTTTTGAATTTCTTATCCAGCCAAGAGAAGAGGATTTCCCTCCTTTACACATTTGGAAACAAAGTCTCATTTCAAATCCTTTTCTAAAAACGTGTATAAAGCTTTTGGAAAGATTTTAAAAAAATCGGCTAGTGCTTTTAATGCAATATTGCCAATGTGTGGGGTCCTCTAGCTGGACGATTTTACTAGTCAAAACTTTCTAATTGAATTACCTTGGTAATTAGGAAGAATATCCTTCATTCCAATTTCGTGATTGTCAATCATTAACCCTTTTTCTCACTTTCTATCTTGAATTAGATTAGATTTGATATTAATCAATTTAGTAACTGTGTATTAACTTTAGTTTTGAGTAATTGATTTACCATTTAGGTAGGTAGTAATTAGTTTTAATTACATCCATTTAGGCGTGTAAGGTAGATAGAGTCATTCCATTATTTTGTCATTTTCGTTTTTAATTAATTAGGTCTAGAGTCTTAGGTTACCATTTTAATTAAGTGTCTAACTTAGTCAACCTAGTGGGCCCATTAAGATGGGACGTGAGCCTAGTCAAAGTCAAAGAGTTAATCCAAGTCGTCCCCTAATTAACCCTAGTTCTCATTTAACTCTAGCTAGGTATTCATTTTAACTAATTTAATTAGTTTATTTGATTTAATGGTTTTCTTAATTCTAACATTAACTTAGCTTTGAATGTGCATTGCGTGTTTCTAGTTCAACCTTTAGTTTCGTTAGTGCATTAGCTTGATTTAGTTTCCATAATTCAATTAGTATTACATATTGGTTATGATAGTTTAAAGTAGGTGTGTTATTTAGAATAGATTTCTTATTAATTGTTTATTTCATTTGCTTGTCGTGTAGTGGGTTTATTTCCTATTATTTTCTATAGTTAATAGTAGATTATCAACATTTAGAACTGTTTTTGTATTTAATTTACATTCCTAGTGTCTAAAGTGGATTTCCCCAAGTGAATAGTGCATTGAATCTAGAAACCGATTTTGACTGCATATTGCACTCGTCATTTTATGAGCAAATTTTTCGAGTTTTTCAAAAATTTTGGTTCTATTCTCTTTATCAAGATGTTCACTGTCTATAGACCAAAAAACAGCTCATTTCAAGTTGATTTGGTCTGATTTTTAAGTGTTTTTCAAAAACAGCTTTTTCGGGTTTTTCAGTTTCGGGTCCTGCGAATTTTAGAAATTTCTTGAATTTGAAACACTTATATCTGGAGTTTCAGAAAGAATTTTTCAAATCCGCAAAAACTGTCAGATTTTTTAATCTGTCAGAAACAGAACAAAAGAAATTTCAGAGAATTTGGACTTTGTTTGCCCCTTCAACTACTCTGTTTGCGAAAAGCTGTCAGAATTCACTTTTGCACTAGTTAGGGGTAAAATAGTCATTTCATTGTTTTATTAATTTTTGTGAGTTTTTAGTGTTTTTCTGCATTTTAGCTAGTGCATCTGTATCAACTAACGTAGTTAGACATAGATTAATTAATTAGTAGAATTACTTTGATATTTTATGTGATTTTTAGTTTTAATTAGAATTTAAGTTAGTTACTTTTCGTAGAATTAGGTTTATTTTAATTCTTAGTTCATTTGTTGTAATTGTGTACTGACTTCTTATTTTCTTTGTTTTAGGTTGAAAAGCTACTAAAGATTACAAGGTTAATCTTGTCCAGCGTGAAAAAGTGACATTTGGGTGAAAGGACGAAATTGGCCTTGGCAATCAAAAGAATTTAGAATTGCTTTTCTAGTTAATTATAATTTTTATTCTGTAATTTCATTAGAATTGTACTTGTTAATTTAGATTCAAAATTGTATATTAATAAATTGAAATTTTTAGAATTAACTTGAATATTTCCCGTTCCCTGTGGATTCGACCCATACTCGCCACTTTTGTGGAAAGTCAGTTTTATTACTTTTGGTTTACGATTTTCCAGTTGTTTTTATTGTAATTATCTTTTAAAAATATCATTTACAAAAGTCCAACCAAAATTTGGCGTCGTTGCCGGGGAACGTCGAATATATTCTTTTATTTTTTAGATTTCAGTTTATTAATTTGTGTTAGTTAATTAGTTAATTAGTTGTTCTTATTTTTCTAGTTAGTTGGATTAGTAAGTAAATATAGGCTTAACATAGCTAGTAAATATAGGATTCACGTATTGTTTTTCTAGGATTCACTGAATTTCATTCTGCAAGGAGCGATTAGACAGGTGGGTTTTAGAGAACATAGTTTGTGATTTCCTGTATTTTTATTTCAGTAATTTAGATTAGTTTTGCGTTGTTATTTCTTTTAGCATAGTTAGATAGTTCTGACATAGTAGTTTAATATTGTTAGTTAGTCTTTGCTTTTGTTATTTAAATTTCAGTATTTAACTTAATTTAGATTTAGATTTAGGTTGACTGCCTACATCTGGTCTTAGTACCAGTGTATGCAGGGGCGAAGAGCTTTGGGAACCCCATTGCATCCATTTGTTGACAACCTAGAGAGAATTTTACATTCTCCTCGAAGTTCAGCAACAATGGGCGATATGGATCCTCCAGCTCCAGCTTCAGTTCCTCCACGTGCTCTGAGGGAGTACTTCACTCCCAGAGACTATGTTCAGACATCCTGTATTCGGAGACCCGATGTAGGAGCGCCTCATTATGAGATTAAGGCCAGTATTATTCAGATGCTCACATCTTTCTATGGCCTTAGTCATGAAGATCTCTATAGGCATTTAGATGAATTCCTCGAAATCTGTTCTACAGTAAAGATACAGAATTTCGATGATGACACATTGAGATTGACTCTGTTCCCATTCTCATTGAAGGACAAGGCCAAGTATTTGCTAAAGTTCTTAGATTCCATAGAAATAGGGTCGTGGGATCAGTTACAGCAGGAGTTCCTGAGAAAGTACTTTCTCATCGGTAAGACGAACCAATATAGGCAAGCCATCACTAGCTTTTCAGAGCTAGATGGTGAGCAATTTCATGAGACCTGGGAGAGAATGAAGGATCTTCTTAGGAAGTGTCCCCATCATCAGGTGCCGAGATGGCAGCTGGTGCAGAGTTTCTATGATGCATTGTCTGACAAGAATCGTCAGATGATCGATTCTTCATATGGTGGGACCTTCATGTTGAAGAGCGAAGATGAAGCATGGAGACTGTGTGATACGTTGGCAGAGAATTCTCTCCATCATGCTTCCAGCTCTCATTCGGATAAAACCACACCTAGTATTCAGAAGAAGGGTGGTGTCCTCGAGCTTGGTCCATCTATTGCATTACAGTGCAAGGTGGATATGATTGCTCAAAAGTTGGATCAACTTTTCGTGGGACCATCTACCAGTCAGCAGGTGTGTACTCTTTGTGCCAGTCCAGCACATGTGATCACTGAGTGCCCTTCGGCAACTCAGTACCCTGAATTTGTGCAAGAGCAAGTTCAGGCTGCTCAGGGTTATGCTAGACCCCAGAACAATCCATATTCACCTACATATAATCCGGGTTGGCGTAACCATCCTAATTTTTCATGGAAGAATCCTCAGTCTTCCACCCAGCTTCCTCCATCTTCTCAGCCGGCTCGGCCGCTAGCATTCACTCAGACATTTCAGAGGCCGAGTTATCCTCAGAACACTTCTTCATTTCCTCCTCCGATCTCACAAGAGTCTGCCCTACAGACCTCTTTCGAGGAGAGACTTCTCCAAGCATTTCAAGAGGTGAAGACCTCTAATCAGAATGCTTTCGAGAAGTGCAGTCAGATTTTAAGCTCGCATACGCAGTCCATTGCGAAGTTAGAGTCGCAGATGGGACAGTTGGCTGAAGCGATTAGTAGGAGACCTGAGGGTAGTTTGCCGAGTCAGGCAGTGATGAACCCGAAGGGCAAGGATCAAATGACAGGAGGCCTGTACGTTACTGAGTCACAGCAACAGGCCAAATCTGTTATGGCCCTTAGAAGTGGACGTGAGTATCACGTCGAGAGTAGAGAAAAGACCGATGAGCCAGATTCGAGTGTACCATCTTCTGCGGCTCAATCATCATTATCCCCTACCCCAGTTCATAAGCAGGATAGGAGTGAGCCTTCTCACAAAGAGGAGGACCCCCCGATGTATATCCCCAAACCACTCTATCCCAAAGCATTAGAATCTTCTGAAGTTAGAGGAAAGCAAGGCACGAAGGTCCAGGACATGCTTGAGATCTTCAAGCATGAGCAGATCAGCCTGCCTTTGCTAGATGTCATTCAGCAGGTGTCAGCGTATGCCAAATTCTTGAAGGAACTATGTACCCAAAAGAGGAAATCTAGAGGAAAAGTTCCTACCAGGGTCCATTTGACTGAGCAGGTGAGTTCAGTGATTCAGCATCAGACTCCACCAAAGATCAAGGACCCTGGAGCCCCTATCATTGCTTGTACCATAGGGAACATTCGGATAGAACGCGCTTTACTCGATCTTGGAGCAAGCGTGAACATTCTGCCCGGATATTTCTATGATTCATTTGGGCTAGGAGAAATGAGATCGACTCCGATTACACTTCAGCTGGCAGATCGCTCTGTCAAGGTACTGAGAGGTATCTTGGAAGACGTGCTAGTGAAAGTGGATGATTTCTATTTTTCAGTCGATTTCATTATTCTTGATATAGAAGGAGTGGATAGCCAGCACCAGATCATTCTGGGCAGACCATTCTTGGCGATTGTCAATGCATGTATCAATTGTAGAACCTGAGCTATGGATTTGTCATTCGGCAATAAAAAAGTCAAGTTGAACATTTTCAATGCCGCAATGGGTCCAGTGGGAGATATGGAGTGCTTCCAGGTGGATATAGCACATGATTTAGTGGAAGCACAACCAGAATTGTACATGACAGATGATTCCTTAGATTTGTATCATACATAAGAGGATAGTTGTAGAGTTAGTGTAGATGTGTCTGTAGTGTCGTCAGAATTACCCCCTTGGAAAGCTAGCGTTGAGCCTCTTCCACCACTTGCGGAGACACCCGCCAAATCATCGATATAGTCTCCACCAAAACTTGAGCTGAAACCTTTGCTGGATTCACTTAAGTATGCATATCTCAGAGTTGGTAAGACTCTGCCTGTGATCATCTCGTCACTGCTCACAGAGGAGCAGGAGTAGAGATTGCTTGATATTTTACGAGAACACAAGGCAGCGATTGGCTGAGGAGTTGTTGATTTAAAAGGGATTGATCCTTCATTCTGCATGCACATGATTCATTGTGATGAAGAAGTCAAGCCGGTGCGGGACATGCAGAGAAGATTAAATCCCAACATGAAAGAAGTGGTGAAGAATGAGGTAGTCAAGTGGTTGGATTCCGGAATCATATACCCCATTTCTGATAGCCAGTGGGTCAGTCCTATTCAGGTTGTGCCGAAGAAATCTGGACTCACTGTTGTGCAGAATGAGAAGGGGAAAAGCATTCCGATGAGGACCACCATAGGGTGGCGAGTCTGCATTGATTATAGGAAGTTGAATGTTGCAACAAGGAAGGATCACTTCCCATTGCCATTCATTGATCAGATTTTAGAGAGACTCGCAGGACAGAGCTACTATTGTTTCTTAGATGGATACTCAGGATATAATCAAGTAGCTGTCTATCCTGACGACCAGGAGAAGACTACATTTACCTGTTCTTATGGCACCTTCGCATTTAGACGTATGTCGTTCGGGCTCTGCAATGCCCCGACAACTTTTCAGAGGTGCATGTTAGCTATCTTCTCTGACACGGTGGATGATGTCATGGAAGTTTTCATGGATGTTTTTTTGGTGTATGACTCTTCATTTGAGGATTGCCTCCAGAAACTTACTCGAGTACTGAGTAGGTGTACGGAGACAAACCTGATTATTAGTTGGGAAAAGAGCTATTTTATGGTCAAGGAGGGGATTGTGTTGGGACACATTGTGTCCAAGAGAGGGATTGAGGTTGATAGAGCGAAGGTGGAATCAATTTCTAGATTGACTCCACCCACCACTGTGAGACAGATTCGGTCATTCTTAGGGCATGCCGGATTTTATAAGCGGTTCATCAAAGATTTCAGCAAAATCTCTCGACCGCTTTGTTCATTATTGGAGAAGGATCAGCCCTTTGATTTTAGTGATGATTGCATGAAGGCCTTTGAGATACTCAAAGAGGCCTTGACTACTGCGCCCATTTTGAGACCTCCAGATTTGACGCTTCCGTTCGAGATTATGTGTGATGCTTCTGACTACGCTATGGGGGCCATTTTAGGACAAAGGATTGAAAAGAAGCCCTATGTGATATACTATACAAGTAGAACTCTGTCTGATGCTCAAATGAATTATACCACGACAGAGAAAGAACTACTTGCAGTAGTATTCGCATTAGATAAGTTTAGGTCCTATCTTATTGGTTCGAAGGTGGTTGTCTATTCTAATCATGCTGCATTGAAGTATCTTCTTAGCAAGAAAGACACCAAACCGAGACTCATCTAATGGGTCTTGCTACTACAGGAGTTTGATCTTGAGATTCGAGATAAGAAGGGAAGCGATAACGTAGTAGCAGACCATCTATCTAGACTGGTCGTGAAGACCACTCAGGATCAGAGACCGATCAATGATTCTTTCCCCGATGAGCAGATCATGACAGTCAGAACATCGTAGCTACCCTGATTTGCAGATATTGTGAACTATCTGGTTTCGAGGTAGATCCCTGAGCATTGGAATAAGAATGAGCAAGAGTGCTTCTTATCTCAGGTGAGACATTATTATTGGGATGAACCAGAGTTGTTCAAATATTGTGCAGATCAGATCATCAGGAGATGCATCCCAGAGGAAGAGTATGAGTCCATCCTCAGTTTTTGTCATTCTTTAGCCTGTGGAGGGCATTTTAGTAGTAGGAAGACAACTGCAAAGGTTTTGTAGTCTAGATTTTTTTGGCCCACACTCCACAAGGATGCGCATGAGTTTTGTAGGAAATGTCTTTGTTGTCAGCAGACTGGGAACATGATGCCCTTGCTCCTGATTCTGATTGTTGAGATTTTTGATGTTTGGGGCATAGATTTTATGGGCCCATTTCCGCTATCATTAGATAATTTGTATATTTTAGTGGCGGTTGATTATGTGTCCAAGTGGGTCGAGGCTGTGGCAACCAAGACCAATGATCATAGAGTGGTGCTTAAGTTCATTAAGCACAATATTTTCAGTCGTTTTGGTGTGCCACGTGTGATGATAAGCGATGGTGGCAAGCATTTCAGGAATGTACAAATAGCTTCTCTTCTGAGAAGGTATTTTGTCAATCATAGATTCACCACTCCTTATCATCCATAGACCAGTGGACAAGTCGAGGTTTCAAATATGAAAATAAAGCGGATTTTAGAAAAGACAGTTCGTCTGGACCGCAAGGATTGGTCCCAACGCTTAGATGATGCACGTTGGGCATATAGGACTGCATTTAAGACTCCCATTGGCATGTCCCCGTATCGTCTTGTTTTTTGGAAAGCATGCCATCTCCCTGTCGAGCTGGAGCATAGAGCATATTGGGCTATCAAGAAATTTAATTTTGACCTCACCCAGGCTGGAAAAGAAAGATCATTACAGCTCACCGAGTTAGAAGAACTTAGGAATGATGCATATGAGAATGCCAAGTTATATAAAGCTCGCACTAAGGCATTTCATGATAAGCACATTGTCAGAAAAGTGTTTGAGCCGGAGCAGAGAGTTTGGTTATTCAATTCTCGTTTGCATTTATTCTCAGGCAAATTAAGGTCAAGATGGGATGGACCTTATATTGTGAAAGAAGTATTTCCACATGGGGCAATGACATTATTTGATCCACAGACCCAAGGTACATTTAAGGTAAATGGGCAAAGACTGAAGCCCTACATTTTAGATTCCTTACAGACTGGTGAGTGTGAGATCTAGGATCTCACGAAGGCATAGGATTTGAGCAGAGGAGTGTATCATATGTACATAGTAGAGTAATTTTGTTTTTCAGCCAGCATTTTCTTTTGTTCAGTTATTTTATTTCATATGAATTGACATTTGTTTTGATTCATGCAGGTTTGATCGAACATTCAATGTGTGAGAATTAGTTACCAGGTACAGGGAACAACTTTCAGGGCATACTTTGACCAGATTAGCAGAAAATTATGCATGCAGATATGCATAGGATGATGTAAAGTCAAGTCAATCATCAACTTCAGAAGCCCGACACATATCAGGTTGTATCTATCCTTTCTCCCGTAGTTGGTTTATGGTTCTTTAGTGTGCAGTTGCATTGCATGTTACATATTTTATATGCCACTAGAGACAGTGTCATTCAAGCATGGGGGGGTGGTTTAGATGCACACTAAATTTTTTTTTTCTGGTAGCTAAAAACTCATAAAATTAGGTCATTAAGAACAAGTTTGTATCATATATGATTGTTTTTGACATAATCTGACAATTTAGAATTTTTTAAGCCCCATGTAAATTTTTTTTCTTTTATGATATGTTCCAAAAAGAGTAGTTATTTATGAAAAAATTCAAAGAAAAGATAGTATTTGAATGTTAGAAAGTTTTGAATCACTTCAGGATAAGTATGCACAGTATGTTTTGTGGAAGAAATAAGCAATGAAAAGATGTTTAGAAAGATGAGCTTAAAAGAAAAAGAGCTACGTTTAGTTGTTGATGTCTTTGCGATTCCTAGTAGTGGAACTCAGACACAAGTTGAAGTGTTTGAGTCTCTTGACGAAATGGATAACGAAGGAGATCATCTTCTTGTCTAGTCGATATTTGTGGCCTATGTGGTTCGAGTAAGTAGAGTCTGAAGGGTGTTTTACACCTGGTGCCCTAAAGTCATCTGATTTAAGAGTCACTGATTCGAAAGCTTGTTACATGAACTTCATAGAAAGCCTAAGAGATAGAGACATTGTACATGATGAGAAGAAGACTATACGTAAACTATTAAAATAGAAGGTTTAGTTACTCGAGCAATTAAGTCTGAGGGATACTCTGTATCTGGTGCCCTAAGGTCGTCTGGCCTAGGAGTCACTGACCCAAAGCTCGCTACATGGGTCACGAAACTAGAATTTTGAAATAGTGCTCAAGTGAGAATAATGCTCAGGTGAGAGGAATTGAAAAAGGGTGAAAAATTGAAAATCAAAAGAAAAAGAATGAGCTTAATGAGAAAAATTCATTGCTTAGGAATAATGGTGAAATACTGTGCAAAAAATATACAAGTGACGATAAATGAGTGATAACATGATAATACTTGACTTTCTGAGAAAAATCATAGATAATTACAGTTTTAGAAAAGTGAAGGATAAAGATTTTTACTGTGGTGGCATAAGAATTCTGAATTTGTTATGAGAATGTACATTACATGAAATATTTGTTCAAACTGATTTTTTAATTGCCTAATATTTCTGAAAAATCATTCTTGCATGACATTGATGTTTGTGGGTAACATCTCTCTAAACGTTCACGAGACCTTACTCGTCCACTGGGGTAACCCATAGGTTTAAAGGGCTTGTTGCATGAGCTAAATGCAACAGTGATTCCGACGAAAGTGAGTTAGGATTTTAATTGTTTAGTGCATATTTATTTAGTTATTTTCCAATCTTATAACATAGTTAGTTGTTTGTTAAGGGACTAACAAAAAATCAAGCATGAGGGTATTTGATGATGCATGAAATGCACATCATGTTATGAAGATATTCATGCATTTTTAGATGATTTTAAGGTTTAGAACCCATGATTGGATGCATTTTGACATAAAGGAGTTATGGTTCGAATTTCAGAAAAATCAGAGTTAAATTGAGATAGTTATGGCTATTTTAGTGTTTGGGCACGGATTTCAAGGTGGATTGAATCCAAATCTAACCCAAAGAGACCTTTGTGGGCCTTGGATCAGTGTTAAAACATCAAAATTCACCCCCACACGTGATCTAATACCCATTTAGAACATGTTTTCAGAAAACCACTCCAAAAAGAGGCGCCTAGCAATATAATTTTTTATAAACCTCTTTTTGAAATGGAACCAAAGTATAAATATAAGTTTTCTGAAACCCTAACATGTTTTTGCCTTGAGATTTGCGCCCCCTCATCTGATTCTTGCTCCAGCCACCTTCTTCCCCAATCGTTCCATGCCATCTCCATTGAAGCTTTGAGTTTTGCTTGAGATTCAAGCATTTCTTCGTGTTTCTTTCATATCTATCATGTATTTCTTCTCATCCTTGCTGGGTGCTAAACATATTTGTTGTATTTTGCAGGTGTAACAGAGGTTGAAGACACTTTTCTTGCGTGGAGTGTCGTTTACTCAAACAAGAATGATCGGCTCTGCCTCCATCCGATCTTCTACGCCACCCGATCGCGAATCGGTTCACTTTCCGCCCTCGGTGGACTTCAAACATGTTGCAGCTGTAAAAGAAAGTTGTATGGTGACGTTCCAGCATCCTCGAAGAAGACGGGACGCAGCTCCAAAGGCGTCTTTCACTCTTTTCACCCCCACAATCGTCGGATCGCCCTTGAGGTTGGTCTTCCCCTTCTCGTTCTTTTAGATAACTCGTGTCCACCTATATTCGTCTTTCTAAAACCCCAGCCACTTTCTGATTTTTCGTTCTTTGACAACAAACCACTGTCGTGTGTTTGTTATTTTTTGTTTTTGAAATTCGTTTTTGAGTCTAGATTAGGTGTAATCATTATTTTCCAATTCGTTTTAGCCAAAAACAAGAAAATCGGCTAGATTTAGTCTAGCCGATTTAAGTGTTTTCTTATTTTCTAGTTTCTGCGGTTTATTTCAGTAGTACACTGTGTTAAAAAGCATTTATTCTAGTTTTATTTCATGTTGGGTCATTGTTTGTGTCTTAGGATTGTCGTTAACCCTTGTGCCAAAAATTAGATTTAGCCAACAATTGAATTCGGCTAGATCTATTCTAGCCGATTGGTGCATTTTTTAATATCTGGGTTCTGAAACTTTTTCGGCAGTTAAAGGTGTTAATTAGATGGTGTTCCAGTAAGTTAAAGTCTAAATTAGTTGATTTTCCCTTGGGTTTTGTCTGTGCTTAAATTTTGTGTCACATTGAGTCAATTGCTTGGTGTGTCTTGTTCATTCTAGCGATTTTTCTATTTTCAGTTTAGTCTAAAAGTTTTAGTTATACTTTCAGTCGATTGTGTCTTAAGTAATTTGAGTTTAGCTGTAATTAGGGTAAAGCTTGATTGTATTGAGAAAATTATCGTTTCAAAAAGAAAAAGAAAACATTGCATTATCGTTTTTCATAATTTTATCTAAAGTCGATTTTTGTTTGGTGTTAGAATGGTTTTCTTCCCCAAGGGGACGTCTTCCATTAGAGTCCAGATTAGATTTAGGTTTGTTTAGTAAGTTAATTAGAATTAAGAAGGATCTCTAGAGCATCTACATTCATTGCATTGTGTATTAATGCCAAAAACGTTTTAGTGCTTTTGTTTAGGTAAGTTTTTATTTTAGTATTATCTCAATTAATCTGTTTGAAAATCGTTTTTTGTATTCCATTCCTAACCTTTCCTTGCATTAGGTATATATTAGTTTAATTAGCTTAGTGATAGTTTAATTTCATTAATTAGGTTAGGTCGAATTTTAGAAGAAAGGGGTAAATGAGTAATTAATGTGAATAAACAATTTTGGTAACTTTTGATCCCTCCAAATTTGTGGGATTCATTCAAGGAAGGTTTTGAATTTCTTATCCAGCCAAGAGAAGAGGATTTCTCTCCTTTACACATTTGGAAACAAAGTCTCATTTCAAATCCTTTTCTAAAAACGTGTATAAAGTTTTTGGAAAATTTAAAAAAAAAATGGCTAGTTCTTTTAATGCAATATTGCCAATGTGTGGGGTCCTCTAGCTGGACGATTTTACTAGTCAAAACTTTCCAATTGAATTACCATGGTAATTAGGAAGAATATCCTTCATTCCAATTTCGTGATTCTCAGTCATTAACCCTCTTTCTCACTTTCTATCTTGAATTAGATTAGATTTGATATTAATCAATTTAGTAAGTGTGTATTAACTTTAGTTTTGAGTAATTGATTTACCATTTAGGTAGGTAGTAATTAGTTTTAATTATATCCATATAGGCGTGTAAGGTAGATAGAGGCATTCCATTAATTTGTCATTTTCGTTTTTAATTAATTAGGTTTAGAGTCTTAGGTTACCATTTTAATTAAGTGTCTAACTTAGTCAACATAGTGGGCCTATTAATGTGGGACGTGAGCCTAGTCAAAGTCAAAGAGTTAATCCAAGTCGTCCCCTAATTAACCCTAGTTCTCATTTAACTCTAGCTAGGTATTCATTTTAATTAATTTAATTAGTTTATTTGATTTAATGGTTTTCTTAATTCTAACGTTAACTTAGCTTTGAATGTGCATTGCGTGTTTCTAGTTCAACCTTTAGTTTAGTTAGTGCATTAGCTTGATTTAGTTTCCATAATTCAATTAGTATTACATATTGGTTATGATAGTTTAAAGTAGGTATGTTATTTAGAATAGATTTCTTATTAATTATTTATTTCATTTGCATGTCGTGTAGTGGGTTTATTTCCTTTTATTTTCTGTAGTTAACAGTAGATTAATAGCATTTAGAACTGTTTTTGTATTTAATTTACATTCCTAGTGTCTAAAGTGGATTTCCCCAAGTGAATAGTGCATTGATTCTAGAAACTGATTTTGACTTCATATTGCACTCATCATTTTATGTGCACATTTTTTGAGCTTTTCAAGAATTTTGGTTCTATTCTCTTCATCAAGGTGTTCACTGTCTGTAGACCAAAAATCAGCTCATTTCGAGTTGATTTGGTCTGATTTTTAAGCGTTTTCCAAAAACAGCTTTTTCGGGTTTTTCAGTTTCGAGTCCTGCGAATTTTAGAAATTTCTCGAATTTGAAATACTTATATCTGGAGTTCCAGAAAGAATTTTTCAAATCCGCAAAAACTGTCAGATTTTTGAATCTGTCAGAAACAGAACAGAAGAAACTTTAAGGAATTTGGACTTCGTTTGCTCCTTCAACTACTCTGTTTGCAAAAAGCTGTCAGAATTCACTTTTGCACTAGTTAGGGGTAAAATAGTCATTTCATTGTTTTATTAATTGTTGTGAGTTTTCAGTGTTTTTCTGCATTTTAGTTAGTGCATCTGTATCAACTAACGTAGTTAGACATAGATTAATTAGTTAGTAGAATTACTTTGATATTTTATGTGATTTTTAGTTTTAATTAGAATTTAAGTTAGTTACTTTTCGTAGAATTAGGTTTATTTTAATTCTTAGTTCATTTGTTGTAATTGTGTGCTGACTTCTTATTTTCTTTGTTTTAGGTTGAAAAGCTACTAAGGATTACAAGGTTAATCTTGTCCAGCGTGAAAAAGTGACATTTGGGTGAAAGGACGAAATTGTCCTTGGCGATCAGAAGAATTTAGAATTGCTTTTCTAGTTAATTGTAATTTTTATTCTCTAGTTTCATTAGAATTGTACTTGTTAACTTAGATTCAGAATTGTATATTAATAAATTGAAATTTTTAGAATTAACTTGAATATTTCCCTTTCCCTGTGGATTCGACCTGTACTCGCCACTTCTGTGGAAAGTCGGTTTTATTACTTTTGGTTGACGATTTTTCAATTGTTTTTATTGAAAATATCTTTTAAAAACATCATTTACAAAAGTCCAACCAGAATCCAGTTTAAACATGAACAATATACAATACATACATATTCAAAAACCAAATCGAGCATGCCACAATTAAATATAATTATCTTTCATATTTTATGCACATACAAACTTGGTTTTGGAGGCTTTCCTCAAAAACATTTTTCATAAAAGCATGATAAATCATACAAGGCTTCCAAGAAACAATAAATATCCATACTAACATGAATCACAAACCTCCACACTGATTTAAACTTTCATATAACAACATTAAATCAATCTAATCATCACATATAGATAGTATAGAATGGATCTTGGGTTTTTGAGGGGTTTTCTTAAAACGTTTATCTCAAAAACTCATAAAGACATGTCACAAACCACATAGAATCCGTATGAATATGAATCAGACCTATTAAACACTGATTTAATATCAAATAAAACCTCCATGAACCATTCAACATCACATATAAATTTTATGCATACGAATCTAGGGTTTTGAAGCTTTTCCTCAAAACCAATTTTCATAAATGTCAATATATGTTACAAATCTTTCAAAAACTTAACTAAACATTTTATATGGATGATTCGTGATTGCTGGTTTACTCTGGGTGCAATGCATGTAATCAATGCTAATATAAAACCCTATCACAAGAAAAAGAAATAGGTTGATCAAGATGTAGAACGTTGAAGAAAAGGTTGTACCACCACCCGCTTGACTTCCTTGTTGCACCCATAATGGCAACCACACACAACACCTATCTATCCTAGGGGAAGGCACGAGGAAGAGGGAAGAAAGCAAAAAGACAAAAGCACAAAAAATATGAAAGCCAAAGGAGGAGCCAAAATGAGAGGGCATGAGAAGGGAGAGATTTAAATAGGCTCTCTCTAACCCAAGCCCATTAGGAATCCTATTTGAGTGGGGACTCCTCACCACATGAGGAATCCTCTCTCCTTAGCTTAGCTTTTCCTTTCTTTAAATTTCACTTTTAAAAACACATTTAAAACCTTTAAATTTCCTTCTTGTAATCCTTGTTAAAACCTCATTAATTTTAACTTTGGTTTTAAATTCTTAAATGAGTCCCACTCAACTTGGGTTATATTAAGTTATATTAATATAACTATTTTTTCACATAATCTCTTTATTTAATTAAATATTTTAATTAATAAAGAGATGTGGGGACATCCCACCCTCTTGGGCTTTCACATAAGACCCTCCAATGCATCGCCAAGTAGTGCATTGGATCCTAAGTGGGGTCCACATAGGGGCGTCCCACCCCAAGAGTCTATTATGTGTATTTATGGATCTAAATGATCCAAATAATATATCCAGATCCGATTTATCATAATTGGATCCCCAAATGCATTAAATTATCTATATTAGGTTCATTTTTAAATTATCCAAGACTACATTAAAAAAGTCATTTAATTACACATTATCCAAATAAATGATCATTTACTTTACATTTATTTTCTAAATAACATATCATTTATTTTTACATTCACCTTTTAAATTCACCTCAATTGAACATTAAATTAAACAAAGATATCAAATACAATTCAACATCAATTAAGATTAAATTTGTTATCAATTCAAGAAAATCAAGAATCACATTCAAGCCATAAATGCACAAAAATTCATCTTTATACATTTTTATTTCATGAAAAAATGTCAGATGTTACATCGGCGATGGAAGAGGAAAAGGCTAAAAAAAATAGAGAGAGGAAGAGGGTGACAACTGTCACCTCTCCCTCTTCCCTCTCATAAAAAAATGAAACCCTAATTGGGTTCTCCCTTTTACTGTAAAGAAAAAAAAAAGATAAAAAGGAAAGGAAAAGGAAAAGGAAAGAAAAAAAACACAAAAAAGGGAGTTATGATTTTTGAAGGGTCGTAAACCCTTCAGTTACTTCCTTTTATTTTTTTGTTTAATATTTTTTCTTAGTGGGTTCATAAATTTCTTGATATTATATTTTGAAGCTTCTGTTATTTTCAGAATAGTGGCTCTCTTTTGGAGAAATTTCAGAAATAGGTCTGCTCTCTGAAAAATACCTGAGATAGGATCATATTTCCTTCTTTGTTTATAACGGTCCCTGAACTTTTCTAAAATTATAGAAAACCACTTATAATTTTCTATTTAACTCAGAAAGTTCTAAAAATTATATTTAGAGTTTTGAATTATTATCTTTTGTTCAAAACTACTTTCAACTTTTTTGATTTTGCAGAAAAGTGTTTCTTGTTTGCGAAATACCTCCAAGAGCTTTATCTAGGTAGGTTTGTATCTGGATTTGATTAAGTCAGTATAGGTAATTTCTTATAAACTTGGTTGGAGCTAGTAAATTTCTTTTGAACTCACTTATGATCTGCTTTGGATCTCTACCTTGATATGTGAGATGTTTTTTTAACATGCATCTATCTTTGGATCCTGAAATATTGTGTGTGCATATTATTTTTGATATGCTTTAATATTATGTTCATGTTTGGATCATATTATATTTGGATCTAGTATGACTTTTTATTGACCTAATTTTTTATATAAATCAAGTTTAATTAGACTAGGATCCATTAGATATGATGTTTGAATCAAGAGTGGATCTGATCAGTATTTAATTAGATGTTTGGATCTAGTAATATGATATAGACTTGGTTTGATCTAGTAAAACAATATTTTGGATCTGATTGAACTTGTATGAATCCAGATAGATTAAATTGATTGAGTATAGATCCAATTGAATTAGTTTTGGATCCAAACAATGCTATTGGATCTTGTTGAATTTGAATGGATCAAAATATATCCAGTTAATAGGATATGGATCCAAATTTGATCTAAAGACGGATAAAAAAATATACTAGCAGATATGAAACTAATGTTGATCCAGGTTTTATCTTGATAGAATCAAGATCGAATATTGGATTTAATAATAACATATTATGTAGGGTCCTGGTTTGACATAAATAGATCTAGATAACAATTATGCTGGATATAAGATGTGGATCCATTTGAATTTTAATATGGACCATGTTGGACTTAATGGATAACATCTCAAGTCGAGTTTTGGATATGGACTCATACAAATCCAATAAATTTGGATTTAGATCTTGAGTAAATTCGGTAATGAATCTGAATTGATATGTTCACAAGCTTGTAGTTTGATTAAAGTCTTGAAATTGACTTATTATGTTTGACATATCTAAATGGTAATGAGATAACCCTCATGGGTTTTGAATTTGGATATACTGATCCAAAATAATAAGGTGGTGATTAACCTGATAAGAATTTAAGCATGTTGCATGTGATAATGCACATGGATAATGGGAGTATGGACTATAGTGAAATTTTAAAAAGTATAAGAATTTGATGTGTTTAGAAACTCGTACTTTATCATGGATTCACGAGTATATAAAATCTATAGTACTCCACTATTATGCATGTGGATTATGTACAAGGTTAGTCATGGAAGAGCAATAAGAACCATATAACTCATGTGAGGCTCACATTACGATGTATTCACTTTGCTCTAGAGTGTGCAATGGATGTTGAATATTGAAAATACATTGTTGCACATAGTATTCCATGTTAAGGGTTATGACATGATAAAAAACGTATATAGTTATGTGAAATGAGTGTATCATAATGAAAAATAAACTTACATTGTGCATAGCCTCATGATAAAGATATGTTATGAAGGAGAAATCTAGCTAGTGTACGTAAAAACCTTATGATGACATAGCTAAATCCATATGACTGTGAAAAATCTAGAAAAGTATAATGGTTCATATGATGATGATGAAAAAACCATATGATTATGTGAAAAATAACCCATAGTATATGTAGAAAACCTCATACTTGAAATTGAATGATGAAAAATTTTACATGATTATGTAGAAAATAACCTATAACATGTGAGAAAAACATCATTGATATAACCTAAAGAATTGTGCATAGTTATTTGATACATATTTTATTATTAAATGTTATATGATATAATTGATGCACCAGTTATGATGCAATGTTGGTGTTCGCCCTATATGGCCAAGTGAGAGATGTTGAATCCAGTGTGGGCCACAGGGTTCTACATCGAAACTCCAAAAGCCATAAGATTGGTTAGCTTATTAAGCCTAATTATGAAATATGGTAACCAAAAAAATGGTTAGGAGGGAGTTACCAAATTTTATGGGGGCACCATCACTAATTAGTGGTGGATTAAATTCAATTCTCAAGAATGCCTATAAATGAAGACTATGATTATGAAAGTTCACAAGGCAGTTCTGTGCTCTTTTAGAGGATTGTAGAGAGCCCCACGGTTAGAGATGAGCTGAAATAGCTCAACGGCTAGAGCATTTGTTTTTCATATAGATGGAGGTTTGAGTCATTCTAGCGCAGCCCTATTCGATCCAATAACTCAATCTATACCGAATTTTGAAACCACTGGGTTTCAACATATTAGATATACATGGTTCGTAGTAATACTCCTACCAACTTTACCTACCCTGGTCTTCTTTCTTAGTGGCATGCTTTGACTTGTCGTAAGTTCTCACCCAGATCTATTGCTCTGCAATTAGTGCATTTTTTTCTACTTTTATCATAACCTGCCTTTGAAATGAGTAGGTTGTATGATTGTTTAGCAGTTCTGTATGACTTTTGATCTATGTTAGATGAGTATGGGTATTTGTACATAAAATAAAATACTTAATTTTTAAAAGTATAGAAGTACAACTATTTATACAAGTATGTATTTCTTTTTAAGAAAAATATTATATACATGAATGGATAAAAACACCCATGAATGAGTGGATTAAATGATCCGACCAATAGGTAATTGGCTCAGATTTCAGTATCAGTCATTGTTGTCAGAATCGGTTGTGGGTCTGAATGAATTTTGAAAATGATTCAGAGAATCGGCCTATTCACAATAGAACAGAATGAGATTAGGAATCAGTCAATTTTTAAACGTCAGATGACATGTGTCATTAAAAACATTAAAAATATATAAGCCTCCTTAAAATTATTAGAAATTAAAAAAAAAAAAGTTTAAACCAATTCAGTAGAAAATCCATCTTGAGCCAATTCTGTATGAATAGGCCTATTCTCAACAAAGCTTACAACAATGGTACTAGTATTGAAAAGGCATGAACCCTTCTGGAAGTGCTCATTTTACAAAGCTCTTGATACAAGATGATCTTTCTTACGAGATATTTATATCAAAACAAAGTCATGAGCTTCCCTTTGGGCATGTTTGGAAGAGAACAAAAATCTGATAGGAAAAAAAAGTTTTGCCTAAAAGAGCTTTTGATATGAGAAGTTTTTCAAAAGAAAGTTTTTCACTTGTTTGTGTAGCATGAGAAAAACAGAATGAAAAAATGTGAACAAATGAGAGAGGAAGGTGGTGTGTGGTGGTGAGATGGATGGTGGTAGTGACAGTGAGATGGGTGGTGGGAAGAGTAAAAATAAATTCTCTTGTTAGGAAACATTTCTCCACCTCTCTATGGAGGAATGTTTCCTATCAAAAAGTGTATTTTTTAGATAAACTTTTCAGCAAAAAAGTCTCTCTCGTTTGTATCTGTGCCAATTTTTCATTTTGCATCACTTTTTCTATATCTTTCTCACTTTCAAACATGCCCTTTGTGTCAAAAGTGAGAACAATGGTTAGATATGAGATACTTCCATCCTTGACTTGGACCGTTCATTTGGAGGATTTGATGTGCTGGATTGAAAAGAAAGAAAAAATAAATCTTTGGTGGGACCCACATTTAACAAAGGGTTTTCTGGATACTGGATATAATGGATATTTATAAAAATCTAGGGATGTAAACAGTTGGTATTCTGATCAAATGTGTTTAATACCATATTCAAATGATCAGATGTTGGCTAAACGGATTGGAGTTCAGATGGTGAAAAGCTTATACCAGATCTGCTTTTTTACATGTAAACTGATTTGAATATATGTCAAATTCAGATTTTTGTAGGATTCGGTATGATTGTAATGGGATATGGTTTTGGCTAATCAAATGCAACTAAATTAAATGTTCCTATAAAAAACCAAGTTCTCATTCAGCTGCCTTCATAGACTACAAAATTAGCTGTCATAATCAAAAGAAAAAGGAGATGGCGGGATTTGGGCCTTGCAGCCATGTAGATAAATGTTGCTTGATCAGTGTAGTTCAATTAGATTGTTGCTTGATAAATGTTGCAGCTTTCTACACAATCTATTGGGAGAAGGTGGGATTTGGGTCTCAGATCAGTGTAGTTCAAATCCTCTGTTTGGGGGAGTTTTATGGATTTCCTTTTTAACTGAAATGCAAAGGTCAAATGCCTTTCCAACGCCCTTTTCAATTCTTGAATGCTCACCTAATGCCTTCCTTTGAAGAAAGAAATGGCTAAGGTGCCCCCCCCCCTACTCATCCTTTTCCTAAGAAAACTCAAAAAAGGTCATTTTGGTCAAATCTCAAATGGGGCAGTTAGTCTTGCTCTTGAAGATAGGATCTTGGATCAAAATGGCTTCAAATTCAAGGCCCAAATCCAATCTCATGTTGGAGATAAAGAAGAGGGAAATCGTGTGTTAAAGGAGATTCGTTTGAACGTGATTTTGAAGGAGATTCAAGCAAGTAAAAACATAAATAACCAGTTGAGCCTGATTGACAACAATAATTGTTTGAAGATTATTTCTTGGAATGTAAGAGGGTTAGGGAGAAGCTGCAAAGAGCTTGTTGGGTTCATTGCTCCATAAGAAGGTTGGGTGAAGGTAAATTTTTCAGCATCATAATAATTAAATGGCGCATTGGTTTCATGGTAAGAAGTTATAAAGGAAATCATCTTGCTCCAAGCTGGTTCATTAGAGATAGAGATGATATTTGTAAAGAGTGGATGATTTGGCCTGAAATTATGAAGAATATCCCCCTGCTCTTAAAAATTAGGATGTGGTGGGTTTTGTTAAAGACTTATGGAAGTAAGAGAAAATATGTCTCATCAATTAGAATTGTTGCTTGATAAATGTTGCAGCTTTCCTAAGTTCCATTGCAGCCATGTAGATCGTGAGAGGAATTATGTGGCTTTTAGTCTATCTAGATTATGCTTTCTTGACACCAAGGGGGGGGGGGGGGGCTCCGCTTGTCTGGTAGGAGCAGCTAGTGCACATCACCTTGTGTTGGGACGTTGCAGGTTCAAAACATAATGGTATAGTTGTATAACTGATAAGGGCTTGTAGTCTTATGGGGTCTGCCTAACCCCAGTTTGTCAATCCAAAAAAAAAAAAGACCTATTGCCTTCTTCCAAGTAAGCACAAACAAAGTAAATTGGATTTCTCTTTGATGATTTAAATCTGCACCTCCTTTAGTTCTTTTTAGTATATAAAAATGTACTTCTAAAACATAATAAAGTATTATTTCATGTCACCAGAGACACGTGACCAAAATGGCATGGGTCTGTGACATAGTTATGGATGACGTAATCAATGTTGGGAGGTTTGACACCTGCTCGACTAAGTTGCCCAAACGACAGTGGGCCTGAGGAGAAGGTTCTGGTGTTGTCTTTGACTCTACCCATAGTCTACCTTGAAGGGTGCATACCCATTCAGTGACTCAGTTCTCAGCAAGGGTTCCTCCTCCTCCTAATAATAATAATAATAATAATAATAATAATAATAAAATCAAACTCAGAGTATGATCACTGATCACCAATAAAATAAAATCGAGGCAATTTGAGATGGCTGATTTGAGCTCAATCCAAAAAAGAAGAGGTTGTCGGGGCAAACACCTAGCTAGAATCAGTGTCATAGAGTACCCATTAAGAATCAGTTCAAATGACATGAACAGTGCATGAATCGGTTCAATTTGTTTTCTACTCATCTTAGACTTTATTTTTGGGTTTTATTTGACTTTAAATATTTGAAAGTAATTTATAGTGATTATGGGCATGTTTGTATGAATTAGAATCACATGAAATTTAGAAAGTGAATCTCATTTGAACAATACCTCAAAAGCAATCTAAACAAAAAAAAAGCTTCATAAAAAGTTAGCACTCAACCCAAAAGTGACATTTAGAAATTGATGTCTCATGAAATTTTAAACTTTTGAACAATATTTTTACTTTTCAACGCAAGATTTAAAAGAAAGAAATTGCAGAGACTTTGAAGAAAATAGAATCAAGAAGGGCAATTGGCCCAGATGGTATACCTATCGAGGCTTAAAAATGCTTGGGTGAGAAAGGTTTAGAATGGTTGATAAATCTTTTAAACAAGATTTGGCGGACAAATAAGATGCCTAATGAGTGGAGGAAGAGTACTTTGGTGCCTCTATATAAGAATAAGGGTGATATACAAGATTGCACAAACTATCATGGTATAAAACTCATGAGTCATACTATGAAACTTTGGGAGAGGGTGATTGAGTATAGGTTGAGGAAGGTTGTCATGATATCGGAGAATCAATTTGGTTTTATGTCTAGAAGATCAACTATGGAAGCTATACATCTTCTTAGACAACTTATTGAGAGATATAGAGAGAGAAACAAAGATTTGCATATGGTTTTTATTGATTTGGAGAAGGCATACAATAGATTACCTAGGGATGTTATCTGGTGAACAATGATGAAGAAAGGTGTTTCTCTCAAGTACATTAGTATAATTAAAGATATGTACGAAGGAGTAGTAACCAATGTTCGCACTTGTGGAGGGGTGACAATCAATTTTCCTATAACGGTTGGGTTACATCAAGAATCTGCATTAAGCCCTTTCCTATTTGCTATAGTGATGGATGAGCTTAAGAGATCAATTCAAGAAAATGTGTCGTGGTGTATGTTGTTTGTTGATGATATTGTTTTGATTGATGAGTCTAGAGTTGGGGTTAATGCTAAGTTAGAATTATGGAGACAGACATTGGAAGCAAGAGGTTTTAAGTTGAGTAAGAGTAAGACAGAATATATGGAATGTTTGTTTAGTAAGCAACGAAGTAGTGATGGGAGTGTAGTGAACCTTGGTGAGCAAGAAATACCGGTGGATGACTGTTTCAAATATTTGAGATCTATCATTCAAAAGTATGAAGAAATTGATAGAGATGTAAATCATAGGATAAAGGTTGGGTGGATGAAATAGAAAAGTGCAACTGGAGTGTTATGCGATCGTAGAATGCCATTGCGGTTGAAGAGAAAGTTTTATAGGATGACAATTAGGTCCGCTTTACTTATGGTACAGAATGTTGAGCTGCCAAGAGACATCATATTCAAAAAATGAGTGTAGTTGAGATGTGTATGCTTAAATGGATGTGTGGAAATACAATAAAAGATAAGATTCAAAACGAGGAAATACATAAGAAGGTAGGCATTGCATCCATTGAAAATAAGATGAGAGAGAATCGTTTACGGTGGTTTGGACATATTCGGCGAAGGCCTAATGATGCTCCAGGTAGAAGGATGGAGAAATGATAAAATATATTAGTTAAAAGAGGTCGGGGTAGGCCTAAGAAGACTTGGATGGAGATGATAGGAAAGGATATGAATGCTTTGAACCTCACCGAGGACATGGCATTGGATAGAAATGATTGAAGGAGAAGGATTCATGTGGAAGACCCAAAATGATTTTCTTTTTTGGTTCATATCGCAGACCCCAATTGTTTTGGGATGAAGGCGTAGTTGTTGTTGTTCTTGTTGTAAAAACACAACCAAACGTACCCTAAGTGTTCTAATCAAGTTATTAAAGAGGAAATATATGAATGAAATTCACGTTGGGTGCTCGAAGAGACTGTAGGTATTTGTCCACAAAAGGATCGTGCTTGAAATCAAAAGACCCAAGCCTAGGCTTTTAGAAATTTGTCATTAGGTTCTCATTCGGTCTCAAAAGGATTTTGCCATTGATCTCACTACTTTTTTTTTACTTCTCATATCTTGTTGATCAAGGCTCTCTGTTTGGGAGATGACCGTTGGAGGACACCAAAGTGGAAGCATGGAATCCACAGCAGTCACCGGATGTTTGCAACGAGCATGGAAAACTGATATTTGAGGGAGTTCAGAGTCCAAATCCAAAAACTGACTACCACCATGGGAATATGGTAATTTTTTATGCCTATCCCGATGCCCACCTTCGATGGTGCAACGACAGTCTACGATGACCCTCCCACCAACCTTATTAATTACCTAATCAATCAAATGAGATGTGTTGGAAGCCCTAGCGACCTTCATATTTCCTTTTTTCCTTCCCTACTGAAATAGAACTACCGTCTATTGTGGATACTGTGGGGAACATCTTAGCAAATGTATCATCCTACCTATTTTGTACCTTCTTTCCACTTGGTTACAAATGGCTTTTTGGTACGGCGTTTGTGTTAGAATACATGATCTAGATGCAATATCAGATCCACTATATGGATTCAGATCTATCATCAAGAGAAGTCTAGAAGGTTGGTCTCCCAAAGAAGACTGAACTCTCAAGGAGTCCAAGAAATCAAATCCTATTAAGAGAGTGGATGAAGGAGGAGACACCCATCAAAGTCCAAGTCCCACCAAGACTAATGTGAATCAAAGAAGGTTCTCTAAGGACTCCTCCAAAATGGTAGCCCTTGTTAAAATATTGTAAATAGCAGCTGTTGTACACCAATATAAATAAATCAATCCCTAACCGTGTGAGTGTTGTGATGAGACTTAACGTGGACGTGGGATCATTCAGATCTGAACCATGTAAAATTGTGTCACTGTTGTTGTTGGGTTGGGTGGTATCAGAGCAGCCACTTGGACGAAATGGCGTCCTCATCACCTTCAAGCAAGAAAGCGTCTCCAAGCATGGGCACAAAGCTAAGTTCCTCTTTTCTGGCTCCAAACACTTTTCAATATTTTTTGAATACCAAGTTATACATAAACAACTATTTGTTGTGGGAATCCCAATTCATCCCATTATTAATTTCATATGAGTTATATGGATTCATTGATGCTTCAAAACCATGTATCATGCAAGATGAAAAACAAATTCTAAATTCTAAATTTGCTAAGTGGCAATGTCAAGCCCAACTTCTTCTTAACGGACTCATTTCCTCATTAACTGATCATGTTCACACACATGGCATTGGATTGAGAACCTCTATTGAGGTACGAGAAGCATTAAAAGAGACCTATGATGCCCAATCACAATCTCGAGTATTGCAGTTAAAAGATTAACTACATACTCTCAAAAAAAGAGAGAAAATTATTGATAAACTATTCCACAAAGCCAAATCTATCACTCACTAGTTGGCTATGGTAGAAAAGCCTATGTTAGATGAAGATATTGTTTTCTATTTATCTTATGGGTTCTTCCCGTAGAGTATGCATCCTTCAAGGTCTCTGTATCCACTCGTTTAAACCCAATATCCATAAATCAGCTGCACAACTTGCTCCTTGCTTCTAACAAAAGAGGCGCGTATAGTTGAATATACTATTGCAAATCATGACATCAACCCAGAAGCAAATTTTAATTAACGATCCAACAACAATTTCAATAATTTTGGTCAAGGACGAGGTAGAAATTTTCAGCAAGGAGGTCATTTAATAGGTAAAGGTTATAGTTATCAAGGTGGTTGGTCCTATAATCAACAAAATAATCAGGGAGTGAACTGTTAGTACTATGACAAATTCGGCGACATGGCACACCAGTGTTGTCTTCTTTAGAGAAAAAAATCATTTGTAGATTCATTGCCTGTAACCTATCAAGCATCTACCTCTAATTATTTGGGTGAATGATGGTTTCTCGACTCAGGTCACATGATGCCTGATTTGAATTCTCTAACTCTCTATTTCGAATACCAAGGCAATGACACCGTCAAAGTTGGTAATGATACAAGTTTGCATGTCTTTCATATTTGTTAATGTATATTTTTTAATGCTAGATCTAAGTTATCTTTACAAGATATTTTACATGTTCCTCAAATTAGAAAGCAACTATTATTCATTCAAAGGTTTACTCATGATAACAATGTTATTTTTGTATTTTATCTATCTTATTGTTATTTCAGAGATTAAAAAATGAAGAAAGAAATACTTTGAAGAACGACCAAGAATAGATTGTACCATATTCACCTCAATGGCTCATGCCCATATTTCGACCCACCTTTGGCCTTATGCCTTTTTTTCAATGCGGTTTACCTGATTAACCATTTGTATACACCCAATCTTAGACATAAATCACTACTTAAAGTCTTATTTAAGCAACAACCCAATTACAATTTCAAGTGTTTGGGTATGCCTATTATCCTTATCTCAAACCTTACCGACATCACAAATTAGATTATGTCATCCCATCATATCTTTCTAGGTTATAGTCCCAATCAACATGGTTACTTGTGTCTTAACTCAATAAATCAAAAGGTCATTATGTCCCGTCATATAGTGTTTGATAAAGAGTCCTTTCTGTTTCAAAGCAGGAAGTCTTCTTCTCAAACTAACCAAGAACATCATCTACACCCATAGTTGTTGCACCTCTCCCAAACCTCACCACTATGGCCTCCCAATCCCACTGTCCCTCTCTAGATGTGTCTTCCTTGTCCTTGCCCATAGTTGTGTCTACTTCCATCACAGAGGATGCGACCACTGTTATGACTCATGTTCTATTCTCTCCCTAGTTACCTTCCTCACCCCTCAATGCACTCATCCCATGATTATCGTAACCAGGATGGGGCTCTTGAGCCAAAACCTTTTGAGGCCATAAAATATATGTTACTTATTGTCATTCTATCTGAATTATTCATTGACATTGAGCTTACCTCTTTCAAACAAACCCAATTTGAATCCCATTGGCATGATGTAATAAACACTGAGTTTTTGGACTTGCCCCATAATGAAACGTGGGCTCTCGTTCCTTCGTACTCATCACAGAACCTCATTGGATGCAAGTAGAGTTACCATATCAAACAGAAAGCTAATAGGTCTCTTGAGTGATATAAAGCTCGTCTTGTTGATAAAGACTTTCATAAGAAATAAGGCATTAATTAATTTGAGATGTTTAGCCTTGTTGTTAAATCTCTTACTGTACATGCGATACTATCTTTTGCTTCGGGTCAACAGTGGCATATTCACCAACTTGATGTTCATAATGCTTTTCTATATGGGTCTATTAATGAAAACATATATGGAACAACCTCCTGGATTTCAGGATGCTCGGTTCTCTCACTATGTATGCAAGCTCAATTGAGCCACTATGGACTCAAACAAGCTCCTCGAACTTGGTACCAACATCTTGATACTACTTTGCTCGCCAATGACTTTAAAGAAACTCAGATAGATACTTCATTGTTTATTTTGCAAAAATTAGTTGTCACTGCTTATATATTAGTATATGTTGATGATATTCTTGCCACTGGCAGCTCTTCTTTTTTGGTTCATAATCTCAATTGTCAACTTAGTCTCAATTTTGCATTAAAAAATCTCGATCCTCTATATTATTTTCTGAGCATTGAAATTGTCAAGAATACAAATGGTCTCTTATTATCTCAACAGAAATATGTGATTGACATCCTCCATTGGATATTTATGCTTGAGGCCAAACCAATCAGTACTCCTATGTCTACATGCGATTAACCTCTGAAGGAGTGTCCTTTCATTACCCAACTCTTTATAGTAGTGTGATGGGTGCACTGCAGTATGTGACTCTCACTCGTCTTGATCTTTCCTTCTTAGTGAATCGTGTGTGCCAGTATATACATCATCCAAATGTTGATTATTGGGCAACTATGAAGCACACCCTTTGTTATCTGAAAGAGACTATTCACTTTGGGATACTCATTCATCCATCTAGATTTCTCTCTCTGTATTTTTGAATGCTGACTGAGCTGACTATCCTGACAAAAAAAATCAACTTCCAGCTACGTAGTCTTCCTTGGTCCTAATATCATCTCTTTGGAGCTTCAAGAAGTAGCATTTGTGGCTTGCTCCAACACTGAAGTAAAGTATCGGGCTATCACAAATGCGGCCACCAAAATTGCCTAGGTTCATGCTCTTTTTCACGAGCTTGGTGTGCTGATTCTCTTACCACCAACATTATGGTGTGCTAATGTGTCTGCAACATACCTTACAACAAATGCAATTCTTTACAATCGAAGCAAACATATATGCATTTTGTTTAAGATCATGTAACAAAGGGCGGTGTTGGGTGTCTCACATCCCTTCCTCTGATCAACATGCCCATGTTCTTACCAAACCGCTACATATTCCATGCTTTTAGTATTTGCGATCCAAACTCAACGTTCTTCTAGGCTCGTTGCATTTGCGAAGGGTGTTAGAATACAAGATCCAAATCCAATATCAAATCTAGTACATAGATTCAGATATGTAATTAAGAGAAGTTTAGAAGACCAGACTCCCAAAGAAGTGTGAACTCTTTGTTGAACTCCTAGACCGATTTACTTGATTACAAAACTCTTCAAAGACTAATTATTTAACCTCAAGTATACAAGGATTTAGATTTTCTTACAATGCTTTGTTAAAGATTATATTTTAGTTGTAAATATTTCCATAAAAGTGCTAAAAGATTACGCCATTACAATAACGATTTTTGGAGATATTCACATGATCATAATGAAGAAGAGTTGACACTTGAGTAGAAAGAGTCAATCCCTAAATATGTTTAGAATAAACTATCAAAGCATCTTATAAAGGCACAGACGAGTCGACCCTTAAACCAAAGGGTCGACCCTTAAAGAACTAGACATATCAAGGCTCAAAGCATCAAAGAGTCGACCCTCAAGAAAAAGAGTTGACCATTAAAGATGAAGAGTTGACTCCCTGTGAAGCATAAAGACATACTCTACTCTAAACAATCGACCCTTAGTAAGAAGAGTCCACTCCTAAAGAAAGCTGAACATCATTCACCAAAAGGATCAATCGACCCTCAGTAAGAAGATTCCACTCCTAAAGAGAGCTGGACATCATTCATCAAAAGGATCAATCAACCCTCCTAAACAATTGACCCTCTTAAAGAACATTCGACCCTCAAAGAACTAAAGCTCTAAAACAGTCGACTCGCTTAAAGAATAATCGACTCTTATGCAATTGAACACATAAGCATTGACTGAGCAACTATGAGTCGACCCTCAGAATCAAGAGTCGACTCTCAGGGTGAAAACAATTGACTCCTTCTAAGAAGAGTCGACTCTTTTGGTTTGTTACAAATGACAGAGCTTGAATCTGAAAAAGAAGAGTTGACCTTTGAGTAGAAGAGTTGACCCTCAGAGATACAGAGTTGACCCTTGTATGTTCAGAGTCGACTTATGTATTCAACAGATGGATTCCAATGGTCATAAAGATGTTGGATGTTGTACTTTTTTGTACCCATCACTTCTTTAATGAATCTAAATCCTCTCTTAGTATAAAATCAAGATAGAGGATTATTATAGAGAAAAAGAGAAATTAGGCACATCCTCAAGAAGATCAGGATTCAAAGCTCTCAAGTGTTCAAAATCTCTCCAACAAAGATTTCATCGATTTCTTACTCTTGTGTTGGAATCTCTTAGGGCTTTTTTGTTTTGGGTTTCACTCATGCGTATTCTCACTATGTTAAGATTGTAATTTCTGTAGAGTGATCTTTTCAATCTCATTTGTTTTGGTAGCTCTTGGGTTGAACTACGGTGAGTCAGGAAGGCTCACATTGGGTTTCACAAGCGGTATGAAGCTTGTGTATTGGTTACTAGCTTCGTGAAACTAGTGGTTTAGTGGCGCAAGGGCGTTGCCAAGAGGGTGTAGGCTAGAGTTGGATCAAACCTTTATAAATCTTTTGTCGTGCTTTCTTGTTCTCTTTGCTTTCGCATTGCTTCTTTTGATTTATAGGTCTCCATTTGTATGAAAAATGAAAAGTTTTTTAAAACCCAATTCACTCCCCTCTTGGGTGTTTCGCCATACCAGGACTCAACAATTGGCAGCAAAGCTTCGCTTCTTCATTAAGAACTTCACCGTTCAAAGAAGATCCATATGACAACCATTGTAGGAACTCTTCTTGGTGAATGAGCCTCATTCATATTACCTCCTAGATTTGATGGATCAAACTACAACTATTGAAATATTAAAATGAGTATTTTTATTTCATCCATTGATTATAAGGTGTGGAAGATTGTGGTGAATAGTTCCTACAAACCAATTTAAGTAGATAAATATAAGTGGGTTGAAGATGATTTCAAGAAACTAACCCTTAATGCTAAAGTTATAAATGTATTGTCTTGTGCTCTTAATGCTAATGAATTTAATCGTGTGTAAATTTGCAGTATTGCAAAGGAGATATTAGACAAGCTTGGGGTAACTCACGAAAGTACCTCCCAAGTAAAGCAATCCAAAGTAAACATGTTAGTGCATGATTATGAACTCTTCAAGATGAAGCCCGAAGAGTCCATAATTGAGATGTTCATGAGGTTCACCAATATAATCAACAGATTAAAAGCTTTAGGCAAAGAATACTTGAGCCCAAAGTTGGTGAGCAAGGTACTTCGGTCTTTTTTTAAAATATGGAGTCCAAACATTACGGCAATCGAGGAAGCTAAGGACCTCAACAAGTTGTCTTTGTATGACCTCATGGGTTTTCTTATGACCCATGAAATCTCATTAAAAAGAGAGGATAAAGAAGTTGAAGTAAAGGAAAAAAAAGACACTTACATTAAAGGCAAAATCCTCAATTGTATTTGAATCAAATAGTGACTGAGAGTGTAACGACCCCAACTCGTACCCATGAAAAAATGGCATTTTTTTAAATCAATTGTGGAAAGTTTCTCAGAAACCTAGGGCTTTTGTAGTTCTATTTCGCATCCACAAAACCATAAGGGATCTTACACACCATCCTTCCAACCAAACCCGAACCGAATCAACTTTATTAATTTAAAATCAAATAGTCTGACAAGTGCAGAATAAAAGAAAATCGGAGTAGGTCAAAAGTAAGTGAAAAGACTAGAGCCACGTTGTCTCTAAGTGATTTGTCCAGCAGTCGTGATGTACTCATAGCTCTACCAATATAATGTTCTTTCACTAGGTACCTGAGGCTGCAAGATATAGGAAAAATATGGGTGTTAGAACCAAACAAGATTCTGAGTACATGTCTCACTAATAAAATAAATAAGCATAAAGAGTACAAATGGGATTCATGCAATCATTTGAAGTGATACAACTAGAATAATTGTAGAATATCAAGAAAGCAATAAAAATAATCCATCATGCAATAATATGCAATATATTTAATAAATTGTGCAAGACAAGTAAAGATGCAAAACAAGTAAAGATGCAAGCAAAATGCATGATCTAATACATAACAAAAAAATGCATGAATTTAATATATGAATAATTTATTATTTTTAATCAAGTTCTCTTTCATATGAATGTCTCTATTAGGATGCATACACATTTAAATTTCCTCTTTTTATTATTATCATTGCTCACGGATACTCAAGACAGGTAAAAATTCTCGATGTCAAGTATGGTTCCCAGGATAATTTAGCACATAAGTTGTATTTTATTACTAGGTTCCAAACTTAGCCATCGACCAATATCAGAAAACATCACCATCCATCAGAATATTAGAAAAATATCATTTTTTTATCCATTCAGTTTCCCCAAAACCGTAACTCCAAGAGTCTCGTACTCCCGACGAGATATTTCAGAAAGTACATTACACAGTTCTTTTCTTTATGTTATTATCAATAATTGTTTCATTAATTTGCAATTCAGCCTGCCAAATTAAGATCATAAATTTACATTTCCAAATATGAGGCTCATCACGGGACTCCAGTCCGTGGAAAAATGCAGAACAGTGTAATATAGAGAAAAAATGTCAAAAATATGATTTTTGCGATGCATAAAAATAAGTAAAAGAGCAATCCAAACTCAGGGCTCACTAGGCCCGCGATGATCCATTGATCATTGATGCATCATATGTGAAAATCAAAACAATCATGCTATAAAAGCAATGATGTCCACATGCTTTAAAAATGCACACTCATATATGTCAAATAACAATGTGCATGCATTAAATATAACATTCATATGCATGCGTTCATTATCCATGTGCAAGTGCTTTCATGTAACCATTTACATGCATGTTTTCATCCATGAATCCTCTCAATTTGGAACAAGTGAACCATTTATGCATTTATGTACATGCAAAATACACATGAGTTCGCGTATATATATATGTATTTGAAACAATATTCAAATCACATAATACTTAAGCATTGTCATATAAATTCAAACACAAGATAATTCCTCATTTATAGCATGTATCGTAACATAATCTGAAAATTTATATGCATATAAAATCTCAAATTCCAGATTTATAGAAACATGGAGTGTTGTTCTGTCTTTATATATATAATTTTGTTCTTTTATAAAAACAGGCCAGCATGAACCTACATTCACCCCTATTATTTTTTTATTATTATATGAAAACGCCAATGCCTAGCCGACCCAGTCGGTTGGGCCTAACATGGGTGCCACACTACAACAAAGCAGTAGATTAGCGACGACCACATTCCGTCGCGAATCCGTCGCGAATCCGTCGCTAACATGGTTAGCGACAACGAGGCGACAGTATGCTTACGTCGCGAATATTTTGACGCTAACTGGCGACGAAATTATTCCGTCGCCAGGTCCGTCTCTAATTGCGACGGAATAACGAGCGCTATATTCCGTCGCCAATCCGCCGGTACTAAACGGCGACCACGGCGTGGCGACGAATTTACTTCCGTTGCTATGCCGTCGCTAGATTAATATGAATAGCGACGGATGGTTCCGTCGCAAACACGAAAAAAAATTAAAAAAATATTATTTGAAAATTAAATACCGAGAACTGTACTATTTCTATTTCCTGTACAATTTATAGTTCCTGTAAATAAAAAACAAACCACACAAAAAAATTCATATAACAAGAATCTACAACAATTAATCGTTCCATCTTAAAATTAAGAAGTTTAATTATTTACAAATCAACAATTACAATTAGGAAAAATAAAAAAAATAGAACTTCTTCAACACAGTCCTCTAATCATCGCCAAGATTTTGTGCGTCTTCTTGTTCATTGTCTTTATCTGTCCCTTCAGCTCCACTACGCTGATTATCGCTAGCAGCCTACACAAGAAAAGAACAGTCAGTATTGATAAACAAAATATAATGAAATAAATTACACACTATATGTGATTCTATCATGTGTGATCTAAGGCAATAAAAAAACTCTATATGTGATTCTATCATGCTCATATGTGCTCTAAGGCAGACAAAAAGTTATATATATATATGTGTGTGTGTGTGTGTGTGTGATTCTATCATGCTCATATGTGTGCTAAGGCAGTCAAAAAATTGAATATGTGATTATAGCATGTTCATATGTGTTCTAAGGCATCTAGAAAAACTCTATATGTGATTCTACCATGCTCAGATGTGCTTTAAGGCAGGCAAAAAACTATATATGTGATTCGATCATGCTCGTATGTGTGCTAAGGCAGTAAAAAAATTGAATATGTGAATATAGCATGCTCATATGTGCTCTAAGGCAGGCAAAGCAAAAAAAATTATATGTGATTCTATCATAAATGATATATAGCATGTTCATATGTGTTCTAAGGCAGTAAAAAAACTCTATATGTTATTATAGCATGCTCATATGTGTGCTAAGGCAGTAAAAAAACTGAATATGTGATTATAATATGCTCATATGTGTTCTTAGGCAGTCAAAAAACTGAATATGTGATTATAGCATGCTCATATGTGTTCTAATGCAGTCAAAAAAACTTTATATGTGATTCTGTCATGCTCATATGTGTTCTTAGGCAGGCAAAAAAACTTTATATGTGATTATAGCATGCTCATATGTGCTCTAATGCAATAAAAAAACTCTATATGTTATTATAGCATGCTCATATGTGCTCTAAGGCAGTCAAAAAACTGAATATGTGATTATAGCATGCTCATATGTGTTCTTAGGCAGGCAAAAAACTGAATATGTGATTCGAGCATGCTCATATGTGTTCTAATGCAGTCAAAAAAACTTTATATGTGATTCTATCATGCTCATATGTGCTCTAAGGCAGACAAAAAGTTATATATATATATGTGATTCTATCATGCTCATATGTGTGCTAAGGCAGTCAAAAAATTGAATATGTGATTATAGCATGTTCATATGTGTTCTAAGGCATCTAGAAAAACTCTATATGTGATTCTACCATGCTCAGATGTGCTTTAAGGCAGGCAAAAAACTATATATATGATTCGATCATGCTCGTATGTGTGCTAAGGCAGTAAAAAAATTGAATATGTGAATATAGCATGCTCATATGTGCTCTAAGGCAGGCAAAGCAAAAAAATTTATATGTGATTCTATCATAAATGATATATAGCATGTTCATATGTGTTCTAATGCAATAAAAAAACTCTATATGTTATTATAGCATGCTCATATGTGCTCTAAAGCAGTCAAAAAACTGAATATGTGATTATAACATGCTCATATGTGTTCTTAGGCAGTCAAAAAACTGAATATGTGATTCGATTATGCTCATATGTGTTCTAAGGCAGACAAAAAACTGAATATGTGATTATACCTGAGAGGGACCTGGAATCGAAGATCCCCTATCCTGAACAGCGGCCTTGATCTCATTTCGAAGAAAGGGGGCGACGGTGTATTGGAAGTAGTTATTCAGTGATTCATTAATGATCTCGCGTACATCATCACCGAAAAGAATAGTCGGCTGCTTGGAGCTTATGTCGGCGCAAGAAGTCGGTGAGTCGTAACTGGAAGAACCAATAACTGGTGAAGTGTTCATATTACTCCCAAACCCGAACACGCGACCTTTTTTGGGTTCACCTGCTGCAGTCACCCATGCTGTAGGATCAAATGATGGATGCTGAGTAGCGTCATCGCCATATCGCTCTACCATCTGTTGCTCATATGCCTCCTACAAAATAATGTTTAAAGTATTCATTAATAATTAATGATAACATTATGATAACTTGCATATATATTGCAATGATTATTAATAGAATTAATACATACCGTTGTCGTTCTCGCCTTCTCTGATACGAAGACTCCCGTGGTCTTCCGTTTATGTGTTTCTACAAACACATCCTTATATGGTACACTGCCTCCTTTTTCTGCTTCCTGCGAAGTTAAATGACAAAAGATTTAGTACACAAGTTTGCAACAATACTTATAAAATTAATATTATATATTGATGAGTTACCATTTTCTTTAGGTGGCTCCCAAATGTCTTAGATCCACCTGTGTGTAGATGGGCTTCGGGCATCTTCGATTGATTTTGTGCAGCCTTCGCAGAGCGATTTCTAAATGCATCTCCCGCCCACTTATCGCACATTTCATCCCAGTAATCTCTCCTTATAGTAATAGGACCATGGCCCTTCCACAGTAATGGATCATCTACTACGCCAGATGCTTTTTTTGCTGCAGTCTTCATAGTGTGCAGCATGTCTGCAAATCGATTGGCAGCCACCTTCTGCCACACCTTCCTTGCATCATTTTCTTCCACCGTAGTTGCGAAGCGATTCGAAGCCTACAAATATTTTCAGAAAGTTAGTAGACATTGCTTAAATAAATTAAATATGAAACACATTAACTATGAGGAACAACTGTATACCATGAATGAGGACCACAATCTGTCTAACACCTCCTTTGGGTACTCTTTTCATTGAGCAACTGGTCCTGGTAGATGTTGAAGAAGTGAATTCCTAATCTCCCGTACTACTTCTTGTGGCTCAAACCTCGTGCTGCACATGAATTGTTACACAGTAAATATCAATATAAAATATTTAAAAGATATGCAATAATTAAAAACAAAATACTTACGGTCGATTATCGATATACACTATTCGAATGAGCCTTCTTGTGCCAGCCTGAGAAGACCCTGTTTCCTGTGTTGGCTGTTGACTTGTGCGATCAACTGGTGTAGGTGGGTCGTGTACAGGCGCAACATCATCTATAAAAAAATACATTAGAAATTCTCAGAATGCGCATTTGAACTAATCAAGCATCCAATTAGTTATATGATATACCTATCACAGGAGCCCGTGAAGATGAAGGCTGAGCCTGGCTACTACTGGATGAGCGACCACTATAACCTCCACGAACCATATTCTAACAAATAACATATGTCATGCAATACATTCAAATAATTCACATCAAGTATTACAATGCATTCAAGTCATTCACATCAAGCATTGCAATGCATTCAAATAATTCAAATCATTCACATCAAGTATTGCACTAATTCAAATCATTCGTTAATTGCATAAATTATAATACATTCAGATAATTGAAATCATTCACATCAAGTATTACAATGCATTCGAATCATTCGTATCAAGTATTAATATACATTCAAATAAAATTTTTAATCATTCACACCAAGTATTGCAATACAACTCACATCAAGTATTACAATGCATTTAAATAGAGGTTTGTAGTATAAGATTTTGCTCACTAGCTTGAGAATTCTTCCTCGTCACTAGTTTGACTTTCTTCTTCTTCTTCTTCTTCTTCTTCTTCTTCTTCATTGTTTGCCTATCCACTTGGTACATCATTTGGATCACATTCCTCTATGAATGTTTCATCGGTCAATTGAGATATGACATGCATATCATGCGCAACATCATGACCATAAGCGAAGTCATAGACATCATCTGATTGATAGTAATCACTGTCTTCAGCTAACTCATCTTCCTGTAACTGATCATACTCGGGATAAAGTTTGGATTTCACCTTGCAAACTGCCCACCATTCATTTTTATCTGACTTTTTTATACTTAGATATGAAGTATAATAAACTTGTTGAGCTTGCGAGGCTAATATGAATGGTTCATATGTTCCAAACTTGGATTTATGATTCACCTCCACAATGCCTGAAGCTTTGTCGAGTCTTGTTGCAGTTGGATCAAACCAATGACACTTGAATATCGTAACCCTGTTATTCATGCCTAAGTAAGTCAACTCCATTATTTCCTCTATAACACCGTAGTAATCATGTTCATTTTCACCGTAGCTGCTACCCTTGACACACACGCCACTATTTATCGTTGATTTGTTTATACCGTAGTCTTTTGTATGGAATCGATAACCATTTACGATATACCCGTTGTAGCATTCGACAACTTTGGTCAGACCATTTTCTAAATCACATATTTCTTGATCTTTAACATCACCATTACGAACCTATGCACAGACATAAACAATGATTGTGATCACGATCAATTAAGTAACTTAGTGTTGTTTATAAGTACAAAATTTATGTTAGCTTCTTTACCAACTATTTCAACCACTTCACAAACTTAGTTTCACGTTCTTTTTGTACTTCTGCATCAGTGAGATGTGAAACTTCATTTTGCAACTCTAGATCAAATCGTCTGCAAACCACAAATAATTATATTACCGAGCCATGTATCCACATATAGAACAATCTTGAGGATGGACGTTCCTTTTCAGTTGTGCCTGCTTTAAATGCATTCCTTTGACGTCAGAACGGATGATCGCTGGGTAGAAATCGACGATGGCACTCAAACCAGCAAGGCTTCCTTCCATGCCTTAATCTAAAAGCTTTGGAATCCTCCATGCAGTACGGACAAGTCAACCTCCCATGTGTGCTCCAACCAGATAACATACCATATGCAGGGAAGTCACTGATTGTCCATAGAACAGCGGCCTTCATGTTGAAATTTTGTTTTTTGTGGGCATCATACGTGGTAACACCGTCATCCCACAGTACTTTTAATTCATCAATCAATGGCCTTAGATATACATCAAGATTTTGGCCAGGTGAGGTCGGACCAGGGATCAACAGAGACAAGAAAAGATTTGGACGTTTCATACACAAGCTTGGTGGAAGGTTGTATGGAGTTACAAATACTGGCCAGCATGAGTATGGACTTGATCTACCCGCAAATGGATTAAATCCATCTGTACATAGACCGAGTCTAACATTTCGCACTTCCATTGCGAAGTTCTGATGAGTACGATCAAAGTGCTTCCAAGCTTCAGCGTCAACAGGATGCGTGATCTTGTTCTCATCGTGTCGAACTTTATTTGCATGCCATCTCATGTGTTTAGCTGTTCTTGAAGACATATACAATCGCTGCAATCTAGGAGTGATAGGAAAGTAGCGGAGCGACTTGTATGAAACTTCCTTTGATCTCGTGCTACCATTGCCTCTTGTCTTTGGCTTGAACCGAGGATGCCCACATGACGGACATGATATGTTGTTTTCCTGCTCCTTGAAATACAACATGCAGTGATTTGGACAAACATCAATCTTTTTGTAACCCATACCTAGAGCGTTGACCATAACTTTCGCACGATAGAAATTTTGTGGCAATTTCTCATCTTTGGGCAACATATTCTTCACAATCATGCACAAACGGTCAAAACATGATTGACTCAAATTATACTCGGACTTCAAATTCATTAGTTGAAGAACTGCAGACAAGATAGTGTGACTCTCACAACCGTTCCAAAGTGGCTCATCAGCATCTCTAAGTAAATCATAAAATCTACTAGCTGCATTGTTTGGTGATTCTTCATATATGGCAGTTCTTACATCACTAGAACTCATAGCAGAACCCAGTTCTGTTCCTGCGGCATCAAATATCAAATTCGTATATGGATTATCGTGCACCACATTCACCCGCGCATCAAAATCGTTTCTAAATTCTTCTCCATGAAACGTCCAGTTCTGATAATCACTCACAAAACCCTTCCTGTATAGGTGATGTCTAACGCCATGAGGTTCTACAAATCTTGCAGGGACACCTAATCCGACCTGTGGGATCTACTGTACTGACACTTGCCGTTGCAAATTCAATAAAACTGTTAACACCATCCATATATTCATGCGATAACTCATTGTCCACTATCCTATGGTACATTCATTCGCGGTTTGCAGTCATTTTGTCATATGATGTTGCGAATAGTATCCTAACCAGTTAAAAGAGAACCATCAGAATGCTATGATAAAGAAAATATCAAATTTATCATGCAATATATGATGTCATACAATCACAAGAATTATGATGCATGCATTGATAACTTAATATTTTCATGTGCAAACTATTCATGACACGATACATTCATTTGAAGCATGCTTTCAGTATACAATTTCACATGGTAGACATAATCAAATTGAAAGTAACTACATGTAAGCATGGATAAAATCACATCAAACATTGCAATACATCGAAATAATTCATATCAAACAAATCTCAAACATGTACCTGCAGCAAACACACTTCAATATCCTACTAACTACTACCATGCCTAGCATGGACTCCGTACTCCAAAAATAAGAACACTTCCATATTCATACATTAAAATCATGCTCAGCATGATCTCCGAACTCCAACAAAGCAGTCCTAGATATCAACAACTAAGTGAGTGTGTGAACAATAAAGTGTTACATTCAATAAATTAAATAACATGTGATGCGCTTGCATCACTTACTCACCACGGGTATTTACCCGATTTGCATTGTTTTTGTCACTTACTTACCACGGGTGGCGGGGCACAAGTGAGTTCCGTTGAGAAATCTGCAAAAAACACTGTGTTAAAATGAATATTGAAGCTAATTAGGGAAACACAAATACTTATGCAATGCAAAAAACAACTAAACTGATGATGATATATCTAATGATGAAATGCGATGAAATAAAGTGTGCAAGTAATGTACTGCAATGAATATTGAAGCTAATTAGGGAAACACAAACACGTATGCAAAGAAAGCAAAAAGACTAAACAGAACTTTTACAAGAATGAAAAACTAAAAGATTAACAAAAATTAGCAGAACAAGAAATGCAGACAAGGAATTATCTAAACATGAAATGCAATGATGAAAAGCAAACACAGAAAAATGAAACAAGAAAATAACGAGAAAAACACAATTGGAAATTGAAATACAGGAAAACAGAAAAATGAACTTGTAAAAAAATTCAGGAAAATAAAATTTGAATGAAATAGACATAAAAAAATCAGATAAAAGCATGAAACATAAAACTGGACAAACAGAATTTTGAATGAAAGAAAAGAATAGAAGGGTGTTTTGAAAATACGTTCAGAATAGAAGGGTGTTTGCAAATCAGATTGGGCCTGACAATTATATGTATATATATACATATCAATAGAAATGACCTGCAGCAAACACACTCCGACAATTTCCCCAACTTCCACCAAACACCACAATCACCAAGAAGATATACTTCAAATATTCAGTTTTCAGTTCGCACAAACAATCAACAAGACACGGTTCAATATACAATCAGAAGATGAGAAGCACACAGTTGGATAATGGTGAAGATTCAGCTGGGTTATGCGCTGAGCAACTGACCCAGGAAATGTTCACAGCAAGGTAAACAGAGATGAAGTGCTGCTAGCTGATGCAGCTCAGCTGGGCATCCACACAAGCCCACCAGGTTGGTTTAAGCTGCGATGAGCGGCAGCATGCCAAAGACAGGATGGGTTGTGCTGCTAACAAACTCAGCAGATCGGAGGCAAACACAACCGACGTTGGACTGCGAACACAAGCGAACGGCCAACAGGGGAAAACGCTAACAGCGTTTTCTCTGCTGTCCCACGGATTTTCAAAAGACACTCACAGCACTATCACAACTCAGAACATTCTGTATCCAACGACTCAAACAGATTTTATCCAAACGACTCACAGCGGTGGACGGCTGGCGAGCGGTGGACGGCTGGCGAGCGGTGGATGGGGAGCGGCGGCTGGCGAGAGGCGGCGGTCGGGGCGGTGGCGAGAGCCGACAGGCGGCGGCGGCCGGGCGGTGGCGAGCAAACAGATTTTATCCAAACGACTCACAACGGTGGACGGCTGGCGAGTGGTGGCTGGCGAGCGGTGGACGGCTGGCGAGCGGTGGATGGGGAGCGGCGGCTGGGCGGTGGAGAGAGCCGACGGGCGGCGGCGGCCGGGCAACGGCGGCGGCCGGGCGGTGGCGAGAGCCGACGGGCGGCGGGAGGGAGAGGGCGGCGGGCGGGAGCAAGACAGCGAAACAGGAAAAAGAGAAAGAGGGATGGGATTAGGGATTTACGCGACATTTAGCGACGGCTTAGCGACGGAATTATTCTGTCGCTAAGCCGTCATAAATCAAAATACCAAAAAGCTACGGAATATAGTTTGTCGCTACGCTGTCGCTAATGAGTGACGGATTAGCGACGACAGAGTTCCCTCTCTAAATCCATCGCTAAAATGGTGTTCTTGTAATAAGAATTAGCGACCAAAAATTTTAGTCGCTAATCCGTCGCTACTTAGCGACGGATTAGCGATAAACGATGTTTCCTCGCTAATCCATCGTGAATTAGCGACAGATTGTTTCTCTAGCTAATCTGTCGCTAATTCGCGATGGAAAAAATCTGTCGCAAATTTTCGTCGCTAATTAACAATTTTCTTGTAGTGCCACACAGACTTGCTAGGCATGTGCACCCATTTGCCATGCTACCAAGGTCTGACTGCCAGCCATAGCCAACACTTGAGTTGTTGTTTTTCTAAAGTTTTTATTTAAACTTTGTTTTAAAAAAATAGATTTTGCGAAAGAGGATTGCTGCCCAACAGGTCCGACAAAAACTTTGACCACAAGTCTCAATCTGGCCCAAGCTGGCCAGACTGCTGCCTAACCCTTTTTTTTTTTCTTTTTACTTTGAAAAAGTATAAATCATAGCCTCAGTCGAGCTCACTCGGCTGGGGTCGAGATGATCCTGCACAGGCCTGTGCAGGTGTGGCAGGGCCCTCTCCAGCACCATGTAAAGCACTGTCAGGCCAGCCCAGGTTTGACACTTAATGTACAGGCCCTACCAGGGCCTGTACAATAAACTGCCAGAGCCTGGCTGCCAGCCATCCCCAATGCATTTTAAAAGAAAACAGGCTTCAAAGGAAGTCTCTTTTTTTTCTCTTTAATAAATCTGGCCTAGAATTTGATCTATTTTCACTTAGACCAAGAACATACCATCATGGAATACCAAGCCATTGATCCCTTGATGAGCCTAGGCTCAAACTCGAGCCCAATCTCATGTACTCTTTGATTTCACTTAAATGAACATCACGGTTAGAAAAGTAAACTATACATGGTGCCACGGTAGACTTGGACAGAATTTTAAATCTAAGCATTTAGCAACATACATATTCCATATGCATTCCTAAATAGCTATATGTGCACATGATCATGGATAATAACCACAAGCATTCACTGTATAAGATACACATGCAGATTCATACCATGATCATGCCACTATTTAGGGGAAATACATGCTACAAAACATAAACACCGTGCATGCATCCCACGATTCTACATAAATATCATTCTAAGATAATCAAGCACTACACGTGCTCGTTGGACCATGATAAAAAATTGTTTCACAAGGGAAAACATGTACATAATTTTTTATGTGAGGAAAGATTGGACGAATCTCAAGTATATCCATGGAAATCGATATCTACCAAAAGAATCCTCTAAATACGCACATCTACTACCAATAAAATTTCTGTTTTAGCAAATATAAAATTGTTATTGCATGAAAAAATGAAAATATCAAGAGTACAACCATGGAGGAAGATCCATGCATCATCCTCCATGTGTTTTTTTGCAAAAACATAGATATAAACACTTTTTCATGGATTTTCATCAAATTATTGCATAGGAATCCAATCTATATCAATTTCTCACTTGATTCAAGAGAGAAAACTCATACCTTTGATGTAGATCACCCTAAAAATAGTGGTGAAAGCTCAAAAAGGTAGATGAATGGAGGAAAATAGCTCTTCTCCTCCTCTTCTTCCTCCCTTTTCCTCTCTTTCTCTCTCCTCTACCTTTCTTTCCTCTCTCTTTTCTCTTTCTTTCCTTCTTTTTTTTATGTTTAAATAGGCTAAGTGATGCCCTCCTCCTTCTCCAGCCCCTTTTAGATGGGATGGAGAAGCTTCCTCTTTTGAGGATTCTCTCTCTCTTTCCAAAAATTTTCTAACTCTTTTAAAACTTGACTTTTCAAAGTTTCCAAATTTTTAGAAGTCCTTTCTAAAACCTACTCTAGCCTTCTTAGGCATGTACAAGGACTCCATTTAGAAGTCCTTCTCAACCCCAAATAAAAATTCTGATTTAATAAAAAGTAATTAATTAATTAATATTAATTAATTAATATTAATTAGTTAATAATTATCTAAAAGCTTCTAAAAATAACTAAATTAACTTGGGAGACTTCTCAACCTTATTTAACCCCAAATAAAAGCTTGTTATTGAATTTAAAGCTAGAAAAATGTTAGGCATGAATTTGGATCTGAATCTGAATCTAAGATCTAAATCTATTTCCAAAAATCCAAATAAATTTTGGACAACACCAAATTCAGATTAATATGGTTCTTGGATAGAGTCCAGATCCATATTAATTTAGATCAAATCCAACGGATCCAGTTCGATCCAACTCCAGATTCAAACTGGAAAACTGCTCCTTTTTTTTAAAAGATATGATTTTTGGGCCAACCAAAACTCGAATTCGAAAAAGTGACATATCATTGCGCTTGGCATGTCAAGATGCATCCAATGATATATTACATAAATATCAAATTCTGAATTTTTCCCAAAAATAACCTGAATTTTGCCCACATTTTGCTTGAATTTAAAAGTTAAAAATTAAATATTTTCTCACATTTTGATTGCTCGTCTTGACCTAGCTAATGAGACCTGGGCTAACCCTAGACTCAAAAGCATCGGTTAAAAATCGAGGTTCAAACAATTTTTCTTCCAAACTTTGCCAAATTTTCAATAAAACCAGAAAATGACTAAGTAAGAAAATATGTGGTATTATAGAGAGAAAGGAAGTAAAGAAGAAGAGTTTGCCATGATGTTAAGAAAGATAAAAAAAAATTCTTAGATATCAAAAGAAAGGACAAGGAAGTAGAGGGAGATTTGCAAAGAAAACTTTTCCTCATAAGGAACAATCAAATGATGAAATAATTTGCTTTGAATGTAAGAAACTGGTACACATTCAAATAGATTGTCTTATATTGAAGAAAAACCATCAAAGCAAGGAGAAAAGAAAGAATAAAAAGACAATGATGGCTACTTAGAGTGATGAAGATAACTCTTTATCCGATAAAAGTAAACATGAAGTTGCCAATGTATACTTCATGGTCAACGAAAATGGTCATGATGAGGTGACTACTCTTTATTCTCTTTTGATGAACTTTTATAAGCATTTGATGAATTGCTAGAAAACTTTATTGAAGTTCAAAATAAAAATAAAAGCTTTAAGAAAAATGTTAAGAACTTAACCAAACTAAACGTGACCATGCAAAATGAGATAAATGATTTAATAAGTGAGAAAAATAATGTTTGTGCCAAAAATGAATTACTTGAAAAGAAAAATATTGATTTAAACAATTCTCTTACAAAATTTGTTGGAGGTAGTAAAAGACATAATGTTATGCTTGGCTCTCATAAGGAAGTATTTAGGAGAGAAATAATAGGCTATATTCAAAAAAATGATTTTTACAAAAAATATTTTTGATAATATTAAATTGTCTAGCACTCCATTTGTCACATGCAATTATTGTAGCAAAAATGGTCATGTTTATAAGTTTTGTTGGTTTTAGAAGAATAAATATAAGGTGAAAACCATGTGGATTCCTAAGGACCAAATTAGGTTATGGACCAACTCCGGTGGACCCAAACATCTTTGGGTACCAAAAGCTTGTACATGAATTTGCTTTTTTTCCTCGGCAATGTATATGTTATTAAGTAAAAAAATTGCATGATACTAATGTATGCTTTATATCTAATGTCAAAGATGATTGTTGGCTTTGGCATAGGGTGTTAGGTCATGCTAGCATTAATGTTATTTAAAAAATTATCAAATATGATCTTGTAAAAGGTTTGCCAAAATTATGTTTTATTTTAGACAAAGTTTGTGATCCTTGTACAAAAGGAAAACATACAAAAACATCTTTCAAATAAAAGAATGTTGTTTCAACTTCAAGACCTTTAGAGCTTTTACACTTAGATTTTTTTGGTACATCTAGGATATGTAATTGTTGATGATTTTTGTCACCTTTCATGGGTGATTCTTCTTGCTAATAAAAGTGATGCATTGTATAAATTTATCAAGTTTTGCTAACACACCCAATTAGAAAAAAACATTCAATTATATATATCAGAAGTGATCATGGTGAGGTATTTGAAAATTTAAACTTTACAAAATTTTGTAATGAAAATGGATTTTCTTACAACTTCAATGCTCCTAGAATTCCTCAACAAAATAGAATTGTTGAAAGAAAACATAGGACTTTGGAGGAAATGACAAGAACTATGCTTTGTGAAAACAATCTTCTAAAATATTTTTGGGGAGAAGTCATAAATACGGCTTGTTATATCATAAATAGGGTCATGATACGGCCTATTCTTAAATAGACTACTTACGGGCTTTACAAGGGTAGAAAGCTCAATATTTCATATTTCAAGTCTTTTGATTATAAATGTTTTATTCTAAATAATGAAAAAGATAATTTAGATAAATTTGATGGCAAAAGTGATGAAAATATTTTTCTTGGTTATTCTTTAAGTTCTAAAGCTTATAGAGTGTTTAACAAAAGAACTCTTGTGCTAAAAGATTACATCATTACAATAACAATTTTTAGAGATATTCACATAATCATAATGGAGAAGAATCAACTGTCAAAGCATCTTATAAAGGCACAAAAGAGTTGACCCTTGAAGAACTGGACATATCAAAGTTCAAAGCATCATAGGGTCGACCCTTAGAGTGAAGAGTCGACCCTCAAGAAAAAGAGTCGATCGTTAAAGATGAAGAGTCAACTCCTTGTGAAGCATAAAGACATACTTTGATCTAAACAACCGACCCTCAATAAGAAGAGTCCACTCCTGAATAGAGCTGAACATCATTCACCAAAAGGATCAGTCGACCCTCTTAAAGAATAATCAACCATCATAGAACTAAAGCTCTAAAAGAGTCAACCATCTTAAAGAACAATCGACTCTTAGGCAACAGAATGCATAAACATTAATTGAGCAACTATGAGTCGACCATCAGAATCAAGAGTCAACTCTCAGGGTAAAAACAGTCTACTTTTAAGAAGAGTTGACTCCTTTGGTTTGTTTTGAGTATGTAAAAGAAAAGTCGACCCTCAGAGATACATAGTTGACCCCTGTGTGTTCAAAGTCGACTCATGTGTTCAATGGATGGATTTCAACAATCATAAAGACGTTGGATGTTGTACTTTTTTGTACTCATCACTTTCCTAACGGATCTAAATCCTCTCTTAGTATAAAATCAAGATGGAGGACCACTGTAGAGAAAAAAAGAAATCAAGCATATCCTAAAAAGATCAAGATTTAAAGCACTCAAATGTTTAAAAGCTTTCCAACAAAGATTTTATTGATTTCTTACTCTTGTGTTGAAATCTCTTAGGGCTTTTTTGTTTTGGGTTTCACTCACACGTATTCTCACTGAGATTGTAATTTTTGTAAAGAATGATCTTTTCAACCTCATTTGTATTGGTAGCTCTTGGGTTGAGCTTCGTTGAGCCGAGAAAGCGCATGTTAGGTTTCAGAAGTAATGTAAAACTTGTGTATTGGTTACTAGCATCGTGAAGCTACTGGTTTGGTAGAGCAAGGACATAGGCTAAAGTTGGGCCAAACCTTTATAAATCATGTATCGTGCTTGCTTGTTCTCTTTGCTTTCACATTGCTTATTTTGATTTATAGGTCTCTATTTGTGTCAAGAATGAAATGTTTTTTAAATCCCAACTCACCCCTTCTTGGGTGTTTCATCATATCAGGACTCAACACTCACAAGAAGTCCAAGAAATCAAATCCTATTAAGAGAGTGGATCAAGAGGAGACACCCATCAAAGAAAGTCTCGCTAAGACTAATGTTAATCAAAGGAGGTTCTCTAAGGACTCCTCCAAAACGTAAGTCCAAGTTCAAATGTAATGTTGAGAGCCATTGTAAATGATAACTATTGTACACCAATATAAATAAATCAATAGAGAACGCCACTCAACCTGTGAATGTTGTGGTGAGGCTTAGCATGAATGTAAGACCATTCAGATCCAAACCACGTAAAATCGTGTCATTGGTTTTCAGGTTATGTGATCCATATTATTTTGTGCTCATTTAGTATGTCTTGTTTCTTATTCAAGGCATAGAAAATCACTACGTCTGCAACCAAAAGTAGAGTTAACAATTGCCACCCTAAGGTAAATGCTTCTTCTTGGGGGGAGGGGGGCGACTTTACATTTGGAATTTTACGAACTCCCTCCTATGACCAAAAGCCAAACATACACACACTTGCATTCATTATCCATAAGCTTCACATGAGTTATATATGTGCATGGAAATGGCTGGCCATTCAAAATGTTAAGACCAGATAAGCCGAGTGGTTCTCAAGACAAGGAACTCCAATCACATGTATACATATAGGAAAGAAGGACCGTCCAACTAAAGGAAAATCCAAAATCTACAACCAAAGATGATTGAACGACTCCCCTTTTTCAATACTTGAGCATCTCATTGATCAGACCTCATATTTGTTCTTTATAATTTATTTAGTAAGAATTATGTTTTACACAAAGACTTTACGACATATAAGCATGTTTTTTGAAATGTAAAAAATTGATGGCTCACAATTCACTTAAAAGTTTACAATACAAAGTATTGTGGGCAGTTGATTTTTAGTGCTTTCAAAAACACATCTAAACAACAAAAAATCATAATCCAAAACATGTTTCTCACTAAATGAATGATAAAAATCCAATATGTAAAGTTTGATCAATAAAAAACTTGATCATTATAGAAGGAACACCATTGATTATCATGGTTTGTAGATTTTGGACACATACACACACACACACACACACACACACACATATATATATATATATATATATATATATATATATATATATATATATATGCAAAAACTAAGAACTGTAATTTTTACCTTGTAAGAAAAATACAAAAAATTGACATTTAGAACAAACAACTATAGATTTTCACACTTAACTCATATATAAATTATAACGACCACGAATTCTAACCATATTTTTCTCATGATTTTTTTATTTAAACTCAACAGAATATACAAATCTGGATTGTCATAGTTATCGTATCAAACAATACATTAACTAAAATACAGAAATCAGAGTACATCAATATAAATTGAATTGAATTAAATTGAATAAAGTTCAAATTATGCACAATCATCCAGTTACAAAATCATTCTCAAACCCAATGTCAATGCCAAAACCAAACCCTCTAAATACGAGAAACCAAAATCACCACCTCGACAAGTAGCGTGCAAAGTCTAAGAACAACTGAACAGTGTAGGATCACTCGGCCTCCTTAGAACTTAAAAATTTTACAAGTAAAGGAATCGGACAACTCAAGTCTGAGTAAACAATAACATACTTGCATAATGTACGATATAGGAATACACTCAAACACAACCTCATATATCAATCATGTAACACATATTTTAACAGACAATAACATAAAATCATGCTAACAACAAAATAATAGGTCAATTTAATGCACATTTATTCATGCTAAGATTTGCAACAATACAATAAATTATATACATGCATGAACATATACAAGGTTCATGAACTTACCATTTCAGTGTTTTGAGTTCTTAATACATGAGTAAGTTCATATCTTCAATTATCGCTTTCTTACTTATATGATGCATGCAATATTCTATCTACATACACTTTACATTCTTGTTTCACTTGTCATGTTAAAATTTTGGCACTGAACCTTGTTCAGGAAAAATATAAGATAGATCTTGTCAAATGCAAAAATTTATCTCAGATTACAAAATTTTCTAAGACTTACAGATAAATCTTTTGACAAAAACTTTTTTACAGAATCTTCTTATACATGTTACCTTTCACCCATATTTTTCATAATTTATTTTCATCCATTTTTATTTGGGTTTTAAAACTTTCAAAATCTCTGGTCGGAATAGTCTTGTTGATAGGATAGAAAATATGTGCTCTAGTGCAATGCACGTTTCAGCCTCAAAACTAACTCAAATAGAATAAAACAAGATTTTAAATTCAAGCCTTGTATGTGTAAAACACTTCAGTAATTTTTATTTATTTATTGACTTTATTTTCAAAAAGATATTAATTTTTTTTAAACTGTATAGCCAAAATTCAAACTCATGTAAAATCCATTAAGCAAGAGAAAGAATCATGTTATAATTCATTTAATCATGATTTTTAATGCTCTAAACATATTTATAATATATCTTGGATCATATTTATGCTAATTTTGCTAAAACATTAACATCCATCATCCAAGAATCACAAAACCTTTATGGAATATCTCAAATACAATTTCATTAATGCAAGAATCACAAGAAACCTTAAACTACATAAAGTCATGATTTATTTATGTAATAACATGTTGTTTAATCATGTTACATATAAATTAATCTACCATATATGCTTAGATCAACTTTCTTTATCATAAAACATAAAAACCTTAAAATATTTTTTGCCAAAACCTTCATCAAAATGATTTTTGCATATTTTTAACCAAGATTTATGTAAGAGCCAAATTTACGGCATCAAGATCTATGAAGAAACACTAAAAAATGTTCTTCTGTATTCATTGTACATGCTAAACAAACCAATAAAATACATATCAAAATATTCACATAATTTTTTCTTTTTAGGGTTTCGAAACTAGTCTTTTTCAAATCATTTTCTCAAAACTGATCTTTCAAAATACCATTTTGGATTTTTAAAAATCTTTTTCATATATATCTAATAGTCGTAGACGTTTTAGGCATATATTACATGTAGATCTAAGCTCTATATAAAAAAAAGTATGTAAATGCATCCCGAAATTGAATACCATGAAAGTAGAGATTCTCTACTGAAAACACATTTTTTGCAATGATGTTGTCACTTTTTCCTCCACACGCACCTCATTTTGGGCTGATTTAGACCTTCACAAAGGTATTTGCAAGTTTTTAATGGGCGTCTGGACTACCTTTAGTGTTAGGAGAAAGAAAGAGATGTGAGAACGAAGAAAGGAACAAGGTATGTTTTCTTTCTTTTTTTTCATTTTTTTCTCTTAGAACATGTAACAAGGGGGATCGTGAGCTTCTCTTTCATATGCTTTAGACTCCTAAACCTAAACAAACTCTCAACTCTTTATCTTAAAAAAACTATTTTTTTAAATCCCTAATTATCTCTAAAAAAAAATTCAACTATTTAATTACTATATATTATAAACTATTTCATCTTTAATACATATAATATATATACTTGATTTGACTTTAATTAAAGCCCACACAAGAGGGCCCACTATGGGGGATGTCCCCTTGTGGATAGACCTCTCAAGAGTCCAATTTATTTGGTCTTCTACCTTACTTTATCTTTTATTAATTTCAAAATATTGATTTTCTTTTTCTTTCTTTATCTCTTTAGTTTTGTTATTATTTAATATTTTATATTTTTTTCAAGTGGTGTGACCATATGTGGGGTTCACAATGGACATTTAGCCTATTGGACTCCATGCCTATAATCAATACCAATTTTATTTTTAATTAAATTCATGATTTATCCTTAATTAGATATTTTTTTGGATTTTTTTATTGGATTTTAAATCCAATTAAGATCCAATCTACTAAAAGTAAACCATATCAAATCCATATTTAATTAATAAAACTCACATCCCAATGAGAGCCCAAATTCATCTTAAATTTTCAACAAATTAGATTAAATTCCTACCCATGATTAAATTTCAATTTCATGCCTAATTAAATTCAATATTAAATTCTAGTTAAACTACTAACTCAATTCAATTTATAATTTTAATCTCAAGTTGAAAATCAAATAAATTTTTAATTCCATCAATTTAAGGTATAAATAATGATTTAATAATTACCAAAAATCGCAGGCATTACAAGAATTGTGACAATTTTCCATATGTAGTCAGACTTGATTCTCAACATTTGGCTATTCAATATGAATGGTTCATCCAAGATGAGAAGCAGGTATTCCTGCTAGTATTTTTTTTATTTATGAAAGATATTATTAAAACTTCTACTATTCTTTAATTCTTTCACAAGACAAAAAAAATGAAAGCAAAGGAGAATGAAGAGGAAGGTGAGGTGATTTTTTACACACATCCTCTCAAACAACTTCAAAATGGATTTGGCAAGTGCTTGCAGGAATTTTGATTGTGCTCCCCAATAGGTAGGTAAGAAGTACCAAATCCACACGATTTGTGGATTTCATACTTCTCTCCTTAGCTACCTCATACTGGCGGCTCCCAAACAAAGCCAGTTGGCCCCAAAAGGATCGAAGGGACTATAGGTATTTGGCCCCAAAAGTGTCTAGCTTGAAATCAAAAGACTCAGGCCTAGGCTTTTAGAAAACTTCCATTGCGTTCTCATTTGGTCTCAAAAAGATTTTTTCATTTATTTCTCTATTCTGTTACTTTTTATGTCTTGTTGATGAAATGAAGCTTCAGCTAGGATTTTAGAAATTTGCTGTTTTTTTGGAAGGGATTCACTTGTCTCAGCGTGATCCATGCTCATATTTATGTCAGTCGGGTCCAACTTTCTAAAACCAAATCTGGTAAATTTTAAAAATAATAATGTTATATTTAGACCCGTCTAGTTGGTGCAGATCTGGGTATGGTTTTACAATAAAAGATTTATTAGATCCATTTTTGGCATAAAAAAGGAATAACACAATGCAAAACCTTCAACACTATCGTACCCTTCACTTTCTCTTCTCCTTTTCTAATATCATCCCTGGATGATATTAGAAACGGCAACATTATACTGCATTCTTTATTTTAATTTGAATTTGAATTTGAATTTATAACCTTTTAATTGTGTGTGTGTGAGAGAGAGAGAGGTCATTGACAGTCAAAGATGGTGCACATGGATGCACATCTTTGACTGTCAATACCCCCATATTATTGAAAATTTTACATCCACAAAAGATGCTGCAACTCGAGAGCTGTCCTTAAATCACCTCCCAAATCTAAATGTTTAAATACTATCAATGTGGGCTGCGTTCGTTTGGTAGGAACAGTTTGTGCAAGTCACGATGGGACGTTGCAAGTTCGAATCGTGGTGGTTGAATAACTGAACGGTTATATGGCCACCAATAGGGCTTGCTTATTGGAAAGGAGGTGAGCCTTAATCCCCCAGCTTGATTATAAAAAAAATAATTTGTTTAAAAACTAAAGCATAAAAAGGAAATACCAGAAATTAGAAGGAAACCTCAAAATATAGCAAGACAACAAGACACTAAAGGTGTAAGCGCCCTTGATCAAGACAAAAAAACTATAACTTTATGAAAAATTGACATAAATATATGGGGATTTTCAAATTTTGAAGAGTATAAATGAAAACATCATTTTACAGTCAAATCACTTGAATTACTGCACTTGGTAACGTTTGCGAGAATTCACGATTATCATCATTATTAAGGCCTTGACCCATTTGTGTGAAGCTGACTTTGCATTTTTTTTCTAAATCCCGTTGAAATCAAGGCCATGGTGCATGAACTCTTGTTTTTTGTTCAAGAAGGACGGGAAGACCACCCACACGATCAGAGACATAATCACGCTGGTCGCTTCTCCGAAAGTATAAACCCGTGGCGCACCCCTTTGCCCTCAGGGAGTTGCCCTGCTTCCGATGAACAAGAGCTTATCCCTTGCCCTCATTAATGCAAGGGGTTTGACACGGGAACGAAACCCTGACCACCCGTCTATTATTACATTAACCTGTCATGGTCCATGAATTCTTGTTTTTTATTCAAGGACGGAAAAACTACACTCAGGATCAGAGACCTAATCATGCTGGATGGATTCCTGACCGGCGTAAACCAATGGTGCATACCTTGCCCACAGGGAGTCGCCTTGCCTCGGTTGAAGAAGAGTTTGTCCCTTACCCTCATTAATGCATGGGGTTTCACACTCATGGGAATGGAACCCTGACCACCCGTCTAGTATTACATTAACCTGTCATGGTCCATGAATTCTTGTTTTTTATTCATAAAAGACAGGAAAACCACCCTCAGGATCAAAGACCTAATCACGCCGGATCAACCAGACATACTTACAGTCGGCTTCCCCAATGGTGTAAACCCGTGGCACACCCCTTGCCCCCATGGAGTCACCTTGCGTCGTTGAACAAGAGTTTATCCCTTGCCCTCACTAATGCAAGGGGTTTGACACCCATGGGAATGGAATCCTGCCCACCCATCTAGTGGTCAAGGCCCCCTCCACTGACCCAAACCCCTTGGGGCTCCATGAACTCTCTTGGTTGATACCATGTTTTCATACTAACACCTTCCAATCCATATTGCTCCAAGTTATGCGGTCATGCTTCCAATTTTCATTTACATCATTCCTAACATACACTACAGAACCTTATCAAGTATGGCTGATGCTTATCCAGAAACAAATGCAGGCTTACAGCAAATACTTATGTATCCAAGCCTACTACACATGGGCACAGGTGCTGCTACAAGGTAGACCCAGGTGTGGCTGGTACAAAACAGACATTTTATAAAGGGTGCAAAGGTGTGGGTAGGTTGCATATGTTGAAGGCACATGGAGATGTTATACATAATATATTTAATACAAATGAGAAGTTGTACTAAAATATACAAGAAAAATGTAAAACTACAAATATTTGGTGAAGCATATAGTGCATCCAACATCATATATAGTATGCCTATATGTGGTATAGCACCCAAAAGCACGAAGCACTGGCACTAGTGTTGACAAGGATAAGCTGAGCAGTTTGAAGTACCCATGTTACATAGAACGCAGTTGTAACCGCCAACATGCTTCACTTGACATGTTATAACATTGGTCTAGCCTTCAGAGGTGGGTGGGCCACGTAAGGCAAGGTGGTCGTGGGGCCCCCCACTTAGGCTAGGGTTCTTGGTCATAAAGAAAAAGGTCTAGGCTCCTGAATACATGCCTTGAATAATTAAGAGATGCCCATATGGGATGTGTTTCCTCATTATATACAAAAAGGTAAGTTGCTTGGAGAATCTTCTCTAGCAAGAACCATACAAAATTCTTCCCCTTTCTTAATTTTTTTAACATGCAACTTAAATAAATGCATAGCTTTTATTCTTAAGACTTTTTGAAACAAAACCAAATCATTCTCAAACAACATTTGATTTTCTTGTGTTTCTTTACCATTCTCTTCTAAAAATACTGATAGTTGGTGAACATCTACTTTGTCACACAAGCACCGAGAAATAAAGAAGTAACAATTATTTAGCTCAATGTGTACAAGTATCTAATTATCGAATCACAAGTATACTTGTTTTCTGCTTTAGCTAAGGCAAGCTTAGCCAGGAACATGAAACTCCAGGTGTTAAACTTCAAAGAGTAGTGCTAGGTTCATCCTTGTCACCTGACATGCACTTGTAGGAGTTTGGAGCTGATTTTACCCTCAAAGAGGCAATAATCTGCTAGAGTAACATGCCAACAAACCGATAAATCACTGTAAAGCTACAATTATGGAGATGCCAATCAACCTCTATCCAGTAATTATAAAAAAAAGGAGAACGGAAGCATAATTATTAAAAAAGAGATGAAAGGCATAAATGCACAGAATGAGCAAAGCAATAAGTTTTTCATGTTAAAAATCTCAAGAACCTTGAATTTTTCCAAGATAAGAAGGCCAAAAGCCCTGAAAAATAAAAGCCAAAGAAAAAAGCAATTTAAACAAATGGAGTCTTACTATTGAAAAGGCCATAAGATAATAACGAAAAATGAAAAGAAAAGAACAGAGCTTTTTATTAATAGGTTGCTATTTTTTACTAGACGCACCACATAATAATAAAGACCTTCAGCCAGACCATCATCTATCTATGCGCTGTTTCAATATTATTACATGCTTGAATGCCTAGTTTTCTCTCCTCCATAATTAACTGCAATATGGTATTATATTTATATACTCAACTATTATATCACCTCCAACGGGACCATCATCTATCTATGTGTTGCTTCAATATTATTACATGCTTGAATGCCTAGTTTTCTCTCCTCCATAATTAACTGCACTATGGTATTATTTACTCCAAGGGGACCATCATCTGTCTATGTGTTGCTCTAATATTATTACATGCTTGAATGCCTAGTTTTCTCTCCTCCATCATTAACTGCACTGTCGTACCATACACTCAATCATTAGATAATAAAATCTCCATAAAAAGAAAATTGGGAATAGTTCCGTTAGATTTGAGCACTACTTCAAAGCTTCAAATATTATTTTTTCTCTAACAAACCAAGAATGAACAAGATAAAAACTAAAAGAATACTAACAGAGAATATTACTTTAATGAGAAATAGGAAAGAAACTTATTAGTCCTTATAAAGTCCAAACGGGCATGATATGTAAATTACAAATCAAAAAGTAGTTGATTAACCAGTCCATGAGCTGAAGAAACAAAAGGAATAAGAAAGCATTTACATAATAAAGAAAACGTGTATACCATGACTTCAACAAACACAATATAAAGAGATATGAAACACTTTATCATAACTATAGGCCTTAAATGGAAAGTGAAAAACAAGACAGCTTGGAAGGTAGAAGTCTTTTCAATAAATCTTGGAACAATCTCAGTAATTAAAATAAAAAAGTATAAAGTGTATACCAGAAAGAAAGGATGGGTCTTAGAATGTAAAAAACAGATAGAAAATTATTTAAAATATAAAAGGATAAAGAATAAAAAAAATGTCTAACTATAAAAATATGAAAATAAAAAATAGTTCAAAAACTATAGTGATTTTATTGGTAACCTTACCACAATAACAATGGTATCTATGTTTTGAAGTTATTTTGAATGTAACACAATACTTTATCTTTTAAATTGCTTTTTTTTCTATTTCACAACTTCAATAGTGCCATTTTCAAAATATTGGTGATATCTGCAAGAATGATATAAACTAAAGTATCAAATAAGGAGCACTAGAAAAAAATCCAAGGGAAGCATGTGATATATAGGACACTCATGCTCCTAAGGTGATGCGCTATTGTCTTGTAATTTGTTATAAAGCCATTTCAATACTAAAAGACCAGCCATGAGCTAAGATTAAAATTCACAGGCATTGTTCCTTTTTCCATTAATCGTCAAATCATGTTCTTAGTGTGCTGCTTACTATGTATTCTTATAAAATACAGAACCAATCTACTAGCAGCAATCCCTTAAGGAAAACCATGAATATGAAAATTTTGGTACTCTTGATATCAATTTCTCACTTGAATTGGCCTATAATGTTCATAATCAGTTGTTCTTCAATTATTTACAAATGAGTAAATTATTTTGTAATGAAAGAAGCATTTCACTAAACTAGTATTAGATGAATATATTTGTGCCAAGATGCATCAGACATTATTAGAATGGTCTGCGCACACTTGGCCAATACCTAAGGACTAAACAGTGACTAGAATATCAAATAAAGTTACTAAAAATCATGCAGAATGCTTTTAGCGGATTATACCCAACTAGGAAGTTGTAAGTGGCCTTTGGGTAGCACCATAGTTACCAGAAGTACCTACAGTATGTAGGCATCCCAATTTATAGGAAGTGGGAAGCAGAAGGTCAAAATTCGCAATTCAGAATCATGGAAATCCCCATTTCTAGTCATAGGAATCCCAATTGCTATTCATAACACCATTTGAATGTAATTTTTTTTTTTGTAAAATGATAGTTATATAAGTATGACACTATTTGGATGTTAAATCTTATTGTAAAATTTGAGATAATATGAACATATTTTGTTATTGCTTCACAAGTTTGTGTTTTAGATGAAACGAATCAAGGATTTTCTACACTGGATTGGTATTGAATATCATTTTACATGTATGGATCTACAAAAAACTTCCTACCTTAGCAAATTTTTTCCATGGTTCAAAAGTATGATATAATGGCTCATTTATGTTAGGATTAAGTAAAGTTTCTTAGATTTGTTATATATGTGATAAAGTGCATAAATTGCTGCACAAATTCTTTTCATTATTTCAAAAATTGGTATCCAACGTAAGCTTATTAAGGTGTCACTTTTGAATATTTTGCATCTGTTGAATGTATATGTGATTGCACATGATTTCACATGTTGCTTCCAAAACAATTCTCTACACCCCTTCCTACTAAACTTCCTGCTTCCAAATCCCTTAAAGATTTGAAACGATCACTTACTGATTTTGGTTACCATACCATACTGCTTCCCGCTTTCAATTCTCAACTGGAAACTACAGATAGCACCAATCCCCCCAACATTTGCACCATTCAAAAGACACAATCTTACCAAACAAGCCAACAAACTGGAGCAAGATTTCAAAGGACTGATCGGCCAGAAAATACTATGTACTTTTATAGAATAGATGGGTTCAATCATCAATGTTCTTATTCATAACTCAACACGACATCATCAATTCCATGTTCCAATAGCAATCAGCCAATTCCGTCACTTTTCGTGGTTGGCTCAAGGTTCCAAAAGACCTGGGCCAGAAAGGGTTACATGATAGAAAAGATAAAGATGGGTTCAATGTTCATAATTATAACCCAATACCTCATCATGAATTCCATGTTCCAATAGCGATCAGCCAACCTTGAAAAGTCATCAAGAGAATGACAAATGTGAATGCAAAAAGCAAAAGGAAAGTATACCACATGGATTAAGATGTACCCACATAGATTAAGATGTCACATTTGCTTCCACCAAACACCATGTAAACATCACATGATTTAACCTACCAATGAGCACGCAGATACGATAAAACAACTCAAATTTACTTGATTTCCAGGACATGTTAGAAACATCGAAATTAAAACTCTTCAAACGTAAGAGACCAATGCATCAAAACAACTACAGAACAGAAAGCATCACATTTCCATCTCAAAAACCTCACTTATTATTCCTATACTATTGCAAGATAAATCCAGATAAATGCAAGTTTATCAAGCAGACCTCTTAGAAGATAATATCTTCGTCCTTCTCCACTGCCAGGAGATTGTGTGCGGCATTGATCGAAATCCCCTTATTGAGAGAAACCTTCTCTGCTGCCTGCAATTCCATGAATTGCTTGGCTGCTTGCTGCTGCCTGTCGATCTCCCTCTTCTTGTACCCCTGGATCTTCTTCAACCGGAAGAAATCCTCCCTCTCCAGCTCGTCCAGCTCTCCCTTGATGTAGCTGATCGTGTTCTCCAGCCTCGGCTTCACCACGTTCTCGAGCGCGTTCACCCTCCGGTTCGTCGTCTTGATCGCCACGTCGAGGGTCAGGAACGACGTCTGCAGCGAGGCGAGATCGACGAGGACCTCGATGGCCTTGATGTAGGCGGAGCGGCAGAGCTGGATCTGCTGGCCACCCCTCGCGAGCCCGGTGAGGTCGTTCTTGGCCTCGCCGTCGGTGAAAAATTCGAACCTCAGGAGCTTGACGCCGGCAACGTTCTCCTGGCGGGACCGCACCTTCAGCGTGGCGGAGCGGACGTTCTCGAGGACGACGTGCTTGACGTTCTCGCCGGCGACGTACTTGGCCTCCGTGAGGGCGAAAGCGGAGGTCCTCATGATCTCGCCCATCGACTCCTTCGCGGTGACGATCTTCTTCAGGATCTGTCGGAACTTAACGGTCAGGGCGTCGCTCTTCTTCTTCAGGAGGGCGTGGCCCCTCGTGGCGCCGACGAGACGGGCCTTCATGATCCCGAGCATCGTGACCGTCGGGACGACGACGAGCCTCTGATCCTGGCCGGCCATTCCCTAATTCTCCGGCGATATCCAACGAAACCCTGAACCCTAACCGAACTCGGACGAATCCCGGACAAAAACAGCCGCAATCCCTCGATTTCCCGCCGGATCGGCCCGAAATCCACGATTTCTTCGATCAGGGATCCGAAAACCTTAGAGATCGACCAAACGGTGTTAGCTCTTCGACTCCTGGCCTAAAAATTGCGAGAAAACCACGGTTAAGAGGCGATTTCGAGGCAGATTTTCGTGATATTCTTCAAGAATATGCTAAAAAAACGTCACGATCTGCCGATTCGACGAGTACTTTCGGCCTGTTCAGAAAGCAATCAATTTTTTGTGTGCATTCTAATGAAGAATACCTTAGGGCATAGCAAAGTTAATTAAAAAGAAAAAAAAAAGGTAATTTACAAAGATACGCCTAGTGTTTCATATATTTACAATTGCGTCGCAGGCTCGCCGCCTTTGTAAGAAAGAAACCAAGTCCTTGTTTACAACCCAGGTCGGAGGCTGTCGAATTGGGAAATACCAAGCGCCAAAGTAGTTTCACATTTCACTTTTCACATAGATGAAGTGGTAGTTACCAAATAGTATACCAGTTCTCGCACCGGTGACTGCTTCGACCACCTTTCCAATGCTCTTCTGATTGAAATTTCAGCTCTTCAGTTGCATTTCAAACAGTTGCACAAGTGATGAATCCTCAGCTCAACCGTTTCACTTATTCCAAACAACCATGTAGATTTGTTAAAATCACAAATTTTGAAGATTTCATAACTGCATCCTTAGCTGCTACCATCTAGCAATTTTCAAACAGGGCCCAAAGGACATATATAGCTGCTTAATGCTAACTTCATCCAAGTAACTCGTGTAGTTAATAAAGCTAAAAAAGATGTTTTTACATTTTACCTTTTGCCTTTCTCTATTACAGCTAGTTAAAAAAGAGGGTTCCTTCCAATTAGTGATGCACAAGGAGCTGCAGGTTTGGCTTGGCTCGAACTCATTAAAAAATAAATAAATGAGTTGAGCTTGAATAAGGGTTCAGGTTTGGTACACGTAAAGGAGTCGAGCTTAAACAATGCCAACTCCGATAAACTCAGTAAACCCGATTAAGCTCGGCTCACAAGAATATTGTAAGACCCCATGAATTTTTGTTAATTAGTAAAAATAAAAAAGTTGAGTAAGAGTAAGGCAGAATATATGGAATGTCAGTTTAGTAAGCAATGAAGTGGTGATGGGAGTGTAGTGAAGCTTGGTGAGCAAGAAATACTGGTGGATGACTATTTCAAATATTTGAGATCTATCATTCAAAAGTACGGAGAAATTGATGGAGATGTAAATCATAGGATAAAGGTTGGGTGGATGAAATGAAAAAGTGCAACTGGAGTGTTGTGCGATCGTAGAATGCCATTGCGGTTGAAGGAAAAGTTTTATAGGACGATAATTAGGCTTGCTTTACTATATGGTACGGAATGTTGGGCTGCCAAGAGACATCATATTCAAAAAATTAGTGTAGCAGAGATGTGTATGCTTAGATTGATATGTGAAAATACAATAAAAAATAAGATTCGAAACGAGGAGATATGTAAGAAGGTAGGCATTGCATCCATTGAAAATAAGATGAGAGAGAATCGTTTACGGTGGTTTGGACATATTCGACGAAGGCCTAATGATGCTCCAGTTAGAAGGATTGAGAAATGGGAAAATATATTAGTTAAAAGAGGTCGGGTAGGCCTAAGAAGACTTGGATGGAGATGATAGAAAAGGATATAAATGCTTTGAACCTCACCGAGGACATGGCATTGGATAGAAATGATTGGAAGAGAAGGATTCATGTGGAAGACCTAGAATGATTTCCTTTTTTGGTTCATATCGCCGTCCCCAATTGTTTTGGGATGAAGGCGTAGTTGTTGTTGTTGTTGTTGTTGTTGAGTAAAAATAAATAATTGAGGTTTTATCCTAATTTTTTAGTATTATTTTTACTTAATTTAATATAAAGCAAGTAAAATTATTAGCTTGAGTGAAATTAAAGGTTCAAGAAGTTTTAAAACTTGAAATTTAATTCCACAATCTATTTGGATTTAAAATTTGGATTTGGATTTCAGTTAAATTTAGAATTCATTAGCGAAAGTAGTTGGATCTATTATTTAGATCTAGATCTCGAGTAGATCCAAAATTCATTATTGAAATTGGATGGTTTTGGTGCGTGGATCAAAATCTTGAAAGGATCAGAATTTCACTTTAGAATTTGGATATGATGTGAGTTTGATCCAAATAGAATTGAATCTAATATGGATTCAGAATCAAATAGGAAACATAGAACAAGGTTTTAATTAAATATTTTAAAATTTTAATATTAAGTAGTATATCTATTTCATAAATTACCTAAGACTAAAAGCTATTTTAATATTTTTTTGAAATCTAATCTAAGTCATTAATAGATAAAATAAACTAAAAAATATCATTTAATTTAAGAGAAGGAAGAAACACAATCAAGGAACATGGCCTCTCTGTCCCTTTTCATATTAAATGAGACACAAATTAAGGAGCTTCATATGCACTCCTCTCTCTCTCTTTTCCATAACCTCATCATTTGTGAAATTAAATAAAATACATAATAATAATAACCAATAAAGGCATTGGAAAAAGGAAGACACACCACACGAAAACGTGGTGTCTCTTCCTCTTCCTTTTGACATTAATGAGGTCCCTATAAATAGAGAGCCTAACACTCATGACCTATCTCTCTCATACCATTTTTTTTCTTTTTTTTTCTCTCTCTCAAACCCCATAAGGTCAAAGAAAGCATGTCATTGTTGGAGTTTTAGAGAACTTGTTGGAATAGTACACATGATCAAGTCTGTGTTCGGTCTCTAACCATACATAAAGATAGGATCCTTAGACCAAGAGGCGTGAGTATTATTGGGCCAGCATGTACATACTAGTTTCATTCTAATATGCAAATTATGAGTTTTCAACTTATATTATGAGCTTTCAACCTGTATTATGAGCTTTTAACCTTATTATGAGCTTTCAACCTGTATTATGGAGTTATAATATGTATTACAAGCTTTCAACCTATATTAAGGGTTTTCAACCTGTATTATGAGCTTTCAAATTATTTTATGAGTTTTTAACCTGTATTATTGACTTTTAATCTATTTTATGAGCTTTTAACCTATATTATGGGTTTTCAACATGTATTATGAGCTTTCAACTTATATTATGAGTTCTTAACTTGTATTACAAGCTTTCAACTTATATTATAAGTTTTTAACCTATATTACGAGCTTTCAACCTATATTATGAGCTTTTAACTTGTATTATGAGCTTTTAACTTGTATTATGAGTTTTTAACTTATGTTATGAGTTTTAACCTGTATTATGAGCTTTCAACCTGTATTATGAGCTTTCAACCTGTATTATGAGTTTTTAATCTATATTATAGGCTTTCAACCTATATTATAAACTTTCAACTTGTATTATGAGCTTTTAACTTATATTATACACTTTCAACCTTTATTATGAGCTTTCAACCTGTATTATAAAATTTTAACGTGTATTATGAGCTTTTAACCTATATTATGAGCTTTTGACATGTACTACAATCTTTGACTTATGTATACAAGTTTTTAATTAGTATTATGATCTTTTAATCTGTATTATGAGCTTTCAACTTATATTACAAACTTTCAACTTGTATTATAAGCTGTCAACATGTATTACGAGCTTTCAACCTATATTATGAGTTTTTAACTTGCATTATGAGCTTTTAACCTATTTTTTGAGCTTTCACCCTGTAATATGGGCTTTCAACTTGTATTATAAGCTTTAATCCGTATTATGAGCTTTTAACCTACATTATGAGTTTCAACCTGTATTACAAGTTTTCAACTTATATTATGGGGTTTCAACCTGTATTATGAGTGTTTAACATGTATTATGAACTTTTAACTTGTATAATAGGCTTTCAACCTGTATTATGAGATTTTAACTTGTATTATGAGCTTTTAACTTGTATTATGAACTTTTAACCTATTTTATAATATTTCAACCTATATTATAAGCTTTCAACTTGTATTATGAGTTTTCAAACTGTATTACTAGTTTTCAACCTATATTATAAGCTTTCAACTTGTATTATGAGCTTTTAACTTATATTATAGACTTTCAATCTGTATTATGAGCTTTCAACCTATATTATGAGCTTTCAACGTGTAGTATGAGATTTCAACATATATTACAAGCTTTCAATATATATTATGAGCTTTTACTTGTGTGTATGACCTTTCAACTTATATTACGAGCTCTTAACTTGTATTACAGACTTTCAACCTATATTATAAGCTTTCAACCTGTATTGTAAACTTTTAACATATATTATGGGCTTTTAACCTATATTATGAGCTTTCAACCTGTATTATATGCTTTCAACCTATATTATGAGTCGATCAACTCGATCTAATTCAGAAACAAACAAAGTCAGTCTATGGCTTTTCAAAACAACCAAGATAGAGGGTGGACCTCTATCTCGCCGCTCTCTTTCCCCCGACTGGATGACACCATCAACCAGGGTGGTTGCCGACGGCTGAGACAGAGGTGCTCACCCTCTGTCTCACCCTCTCTTTCCCTCGATGGGCGACGTCGGCAACCCCAATTTGCTAGCGATTGAGACAGAGGGTGCCCACCTTTTGTCCTTCCCTCTCTTTCCCATGGTGGCAACCCCAACAACCCTTAGGTGCCAGTGGTTGAGACAAAGGGTGCTCACCCTCTGTCTTGCCCTCTCTTTCTCTCGCTCAACTATGCCGATAATCACCATGGTTGTCGGTCAAGACAAAGGGTGTCCCCCCTCTATCTCATCTCTCTCTTGTCTGACTAAGGTCAACAACCACCATGGTTGATATTCCTCTCTCTCTCTCTCTCTTATTCATACAAAACAAGCAAGGAGGGAGAGTGGCTACCTGTTGGTCAGCTCTCCCTCAGTCGCACAGTGTTGTATCCCCTCAAGCTCTCTCTTTGTGAAATGGAGGAAAACCATAAAGAGATTGTAGGTTTAAATAAAACCCATGATGATTCTCATTTAAGGTGAGGTCTCCCTCTATCATGTGCTTACTTTTTCCAATAAGCTAGTGTGGTGCAACGGTCCTTCCTTATCGCCGTAAGCCTTTTTGTCGCTCTGTCACTAGCATAGAATGCTTTACAAATCCGCAACTCGCCAAGTTGGCCAGCCTAACAGCTAAATGTCGTGTACCAACACCTTTCCATGTACTGAATCATTTTTATTGGCCTTGCGCAACTGCCTAACGGAAGCTGATCAAGTGCATTTTCAAATGCGCATTCCATGTAGTTCATGTCGCTTAGTACATAGCCATCACATACCACCTATCACTTCTGAAAGAGACACAAACTTTACCTTACTCTTGTGTGTCATGAAGCATATTGCAACTCCATATGCACGACATAGCGAAACCTCACCACCAAAGGAAAAAGACCTTGTGGCCCCCAGTTCGAAGACTAGTTGATGATTGAACACCATAACAAAGAGCACCACCCAAACTCATTCGTCGGCGCCTAGGCATTCACTCGCCTAGCCCCAAGTCACCATACTCGGTTGAAATCACTTAATGTGATCCATGGAGAAATTAGCCCTAACCCACATTGTAAGACCCATAATTTTTCAGTATCTTTCTGAAAAAAAATCATGAGGCATTTCCGAGTAAAAATAGCATCTGAACCCGAAAAATGAATCAGATCGATTTGTATGAACCAGATATACTTAGGATATTCGTCGATTCACGAATATATGCTCAAACACTCTGTAAGCCATAACTTCCTACCTGAACGAAATCAAAGGATTCCTGCGAGCCAACTTTCTTAGTTACGTCAATACGAAGGGAATTGCGTACTCAAAATTTTTCAGAAAAAAATGCCAAAAAGTCTACATTTTTGCGGGACCCACGAGAATCTTGGTGGGACCCACGAGAATCTTTCCTCAGAAAATATCTGGAATATTCCTGGAATATTCCCAGAATATTCCATAGGATATTCCAAGGAATATTCCAAGCATATTCCAAAGAATATGCCAAAGCATATTCCTTTTTAAAAAGCATATTCCATGGAATATGTCTTTTAAAAAGCTATAAATAGGGGCCCTCCCCCTTTAAAAAAATCGACCCCCCCCTCCTCTTGCCTCCTCTTTCTCTCTCCTAAACCTCCCCTACCTAGCCCACCTAAGCCCACCTGACCTGGTCCGAGCCTGCCTGACCTGGTCTTAGCCAGCCTGACCTCGTCCTAACCCACCTGACCTAGGTCTGAACCTACTTGACCTAGTTCAAACCCAGTTGACTTGACTTAAACCTGGTTTGGTTTAAAGTCAAAGTCAAAGCCCTTTTTGGTCCAGATCTCGGTTTGGATTTCTGAACCCAGACTTAGCCTACTTGAGCTGAGTTCGAACCTTCTGAACCCAGTTGACTTGGACCGAACCCTGTTTGGTTCAAACTACTTAGGTTGAGTAACTTGACCTACTCTACCTCTTTCTCAACTAAGTCAGCTTCATCTGACTTAGTCTGACCTCTCGAAGGAAGGCTCGAAGCCAAAGAAGCAACCCAGAGCCGTTTCTTCCACGATTTGAAGTAAGTTCGCTTCGTTGATCCATCTCTCTCAAGTATTTGATTGTTTGTATATAGCATATACTTTCTGAAGTAGTATCTTGCTTTAGTTCTTGATTGAGCCCTTTTTGGACACTTCGGTGTTCACCCGCTCGTCTCGTAACTATCGTCGGATATATCTATGTTCAAATACGCAGTATATGCGTTTTAAAAATGGTATCTCGCCTTAGTTCTTGGTTGAGCTCTTCAGAACACTTCGGTGTTCACCCGCTCGCCTCGTAACTATCGTTGGATACGGATCTAGGTGTATATTTGCTGATTCTGTCGACGCGTCCTATATCGCACAGGCTATGTAATTTACCTTTGCCGTCGCGTCGTATGATTCCAAGGCTCCCTGTTTTCTGCACTTTCGATTATGTATTTACTTACGCCGTCGCGTCGAACGATGCCAAGGCTCCTGCTTTCTGCAATGTATTTACTTACGCTGTCGCGTCGAACGATGCCAAGGCTCCTGTTTTGTTATATATGTAGAATATTTCGTTCAATTACACACCCTGAACAATAGTATATACATTTCTTTACGTCATCGCTGTATAAAGCATAGGCTTCTGCTTATACTACATATATGGCGCGTAAATGAGCGTTCAAATGGAGATCAAACTCCAGATCGCCCATGCGATTCCCTTACCGCTCCTCGTTCAAGATTCTGCTTGACGAATGAAGCCCCTATTGGAAAGGCTTCGGTTTTTGGCAAAATGTTCTTTACGTAAAGACTAAGTCAATTACGTATGGCCTGGCTATGGGCCAGGATTCCTGCAACCTTGATGGATGCAAAGTACGTACAACGGTGCACATCCATTTCCCCGAATTAAGCGTGGCGATTTTCTACCAAAGAGGGGAGATGCCGCTGAAATGGATAAAAGAAACACACGCTTTCTCTGTAAAAGAGAGGAAGTGCTGCAAAAATTTCTAAAGAAGCTAAGAATAGCTCAAAAAGAACGTAGCAGGATACTCTGACATATAGCAGAGTGCTACCCAGTTCATGGAATGCCTTCTACAACGTAGAAGGGTTCGTCGCACCACTGCCGATAGAGCAGGGGAGGTGCTGACGAAATGGTTGGCAGAAGAGCTGCCGGAACCAATGGAACGGCATAATGATGTCCGTTGATGGAACGATGCCAGATCGACTTGTATCCCTGTGCCTGCAAGGACACCTTGCTCGTAAGGGCCGTCGAGCCAGAGTAGAGGTTGCGCCTTGAATAGGTTTGGACTCATTGCATAAAAATACGCCGAGTAGCCGATCTATTTAGATCGAGTCATATGCATGCTCATTGAGAACGGTTACGCAACCAGACTCGTAAGGGCCGAAGAGCCAGAGTGTGTTGTTTCCACCCAAAGAGGTGTGATGCTCGTGGTGGCCGAAGTGCCAAGAGCAGTGTTCTGCATGCATATGAATAAGACTTAAGGTCGCACATGCCCCGCGGTTGAAAATCGTGTTAGGGGTACCCCCTCAGTAATGATTGTGTTGGGGCAGACTGAATGGGGTGGGGTACATACTCCCGTAGTGCTAAGGCACGGGCTGCCTAAATGGCATGCAAATTCTGTCCAAGTAATTGTAAGACTGGCAGACCCCTTCAGGAATTATGCTCACTGTGGAATGACAGTGATGGTACAGCCTTGAGTGACGCGTATTTTACTTTGGACCTGATAGAGTCCACGATAGCCTCAGTCACTCATGGGTTTTGGGGTCGTGGTTATCCTTAAGATCTAAGGATTTAATCCAACTACTGCAAGTAGAGGATGCATCCGAATATGGGCCTAGTAGGGTTCTCCCAGTTGAAACACACTGCCCTACTATGGATAGGGTCAACAGGCCTCTGGGGTATCTAAAATACATAGAATAATCAATCCCCAGAACGTCGCGTTGATACCCGGACAATGCTTCGCCCGCGTACCAAGGGTGGAAGAGGTTAAATATCGAAACAATGCATTAGCTTAGGTTCAGCGATGCTTGAATGTATGCGTGGATGGCCGTTGTTGAGTCAGTCCTGCATAACCTTTGTGAAGGTGTCATGTTCGGTATACTACTGGACCGACTGGGCAAAGACCCATGTTGTATCCGCACGACTAAGCGAAGCTCGAGGAGCTGTCCTTAGATGCGTGGGATACGGATGTGCCAAGTATGAAGACTTGAGCTAGACATCACTTTGAGACCCGGAAGAGGTCAAGGCTAAGTCATGAAGACTTGAGCGAATGTTCAACTCATAGCCCTAAGGAGGCTCTTGCGATATACGCTAAGTCTTGGAGGCTTGAGCAACGTTATTAAGAACTGCGACCCTGAGTGATTATCGTATGTGCTTGAGTTGAATGGATGTATGACTGCTTGCTTATCAGACCATCAGTGGTTCTGACCCCGTTTAATGGGGATTTCAGGTGTTGGACCTGCGTGACGATATGCGGAGCAAGGCGGCATCGAGTTCCAGGGTTTCTCTAGACAAAGTTGTACTGCTTCATTTTATTGAACCTACACTGCTTTTCTAAGCAGTAGTGTTGTAATAAACATGTGGTTTTCGATAAAATGGAACACTTTGGTGGTCAATGAGTTGCTTGGCCACATACCTGCAACGTGCTTGGAGTTTTCTAAAACCGACGACTCATTATCGTCTTATTCCGCTGCTAAAAGCTTTTCTAAGTTCCGCTGCAAAGAAAAAAAAAGAAATTCATGAAAATTTTAACTTAGCTTTGTTTTGAAAATCCGGGGCGTTACACACATGCACCCCCGTGTATCCAACCGCTACGCGTGGGACCTTTGCAAGCTAAGAGGTCCTTAACCAAATCCCCAAAGGCAATGTTCTCTGATCCACTGACACTGCTTAACCAAACAACACTCTACGTCTGTGTCGCCACACAATGATATACTAACGACGATACCGATGCCTATTGCATGTCATGCTACCACCGCACGTCACCGATCAAGCGAACGCATACGGCGCATTCCTACACTCGATGCATTTTCTACTCAATAGAGCTCCGCACTGCACATATCCTATTCCGAAAGATCGGCTCGGGACACCCCCACTCTCCCCACTTCTACATATGTGGGGACACGAAGAGCCCATTATTCACCTTAAATGTGGGGCTCTTCACTCTGCAACTACTCCGTACTGGAAAGGAATAGACTCCAAAAGATATGGATTTTACATAAAGACGGATAAAAATGTAAGTCTTAAATTGGTGTGCTAGACGAGGAGAATGAGAATTAAAAAACATGTACAAATGACATTTTACCAGTTGGTCCATTAAGTGATCAGGTTCTTGATGAGGGTTCCTTCATCATAAAAAAAGACTATAATCTGTTCTCACTACAGTAGGAATAGTGCCAGTGAAAACCTTTACTGGCACAAACTTGCTTTAGAAGTAGCACTAGTTAATTCTCACCACTAATATATTTTAGTGACACATTTTACATTAGCTGGTTAAAAGGATTTTTACTGGTGCAAATTCTGTGCCAGTAAAAAAACTTTCCCTAGCGCAGCAAAAGGATTTTTACTGCGCCGTTTGTGTCAGTGAAAAGATTTTCACTGGCGCAAATCTGCCAGTGAAACTATTTTCACTGGTTTCACCTATAGAAACGTAGTTTTTATTGGCGCAGCATTGTGCCAATGAATTATGCTATTTGAAAAAAAATGGTAGAATAAAAGGCCCTAACAATTAGGTGCATGCATCCACAGTTAATCAGAGCTCATAAGCTGTTGAAAGAGAGAGAGAATAAAAGATAATCAGCAACATAGCTACCACCTTTCAAAAAGTGGAAAGAATATTGCACCACATCCCAACTAACAAATTAAAAATAAACACACTCTCTCTCGGCCCATCTAAGTTTTCCTTTTCTGTCTATTAGTACCTTGATTTGGAGTAGCAGAAACTTTACATATTGAATAACTTTCTAGCATTGTACTGATGTTCACCTATCGTTGTTTCCATATAGAATGAAAGTTAGAGGAAAGTTTAAAGATGAAATGTACTGAACTACCTTATTTCTTGCTATTTCTACATTGCATGTGCAAGAAGACATCATAGTTTTTTTATTGGAAAAAATCACAAAGAAACAAGGATTTGACAGAGAAGAAAAAGAAGGAAAAATTAAGCAAGAAATTTTATTGCAGGAAATAGAACCTCTTGGGAGCATTACTTTGGTGCCGTTTGGGACCAAGTTCTGCAATATCCGCAAGCGTTCATTATCCACTCTCTCCTTTTCTGCAAAACAATCAAAGAGCCCTATTAATATACCATCACTTTGTATAATGCTCTCTGCAACAAAATTCTGATAAATCATGCTCTATCTTCTCCAAGATTCTTTAAAAAAAGACTTCTAAGCAACTAAAATATAATTAGAATAATATTTTGGTCCAGAAACTAACAGAACAAGACTGGTCAACATCATCACGATAATGTGTCATCTGTTCTTGTTGTTGAGGCACATTATCTATGTACAATAACTATATAATCCTCTGGTTCTTCCATTCCTTCCAAAGAAAACAGACGAGTACAAAAGGTGAGCTCACCCTGGCATAAAGGCCTTGAGGATCAGTACCAGACGCTCTTCCTGCTCTGGTTTTTCCATTCAAGTTGAGGCAAACAGAGCTTGAAGTTGCTCCATTGCTCTTGGGACACAATTGAATCATCCTCTGTGGTGTTACTGCTTGAGGTTTGCAGGTTCAGACCAACATTGTCTTCTGCTTCATCACGTTTAACTTGTTGGTTCTTCTTGAGTTGGGTGTTCTTCCCACCCCTGTGCCTATTACCACATTGGATTTAGATCAATTAACTGAAATCAATCACTGAAATTCTATGTAGAACAAGTGTTAATTCAGTAGCCAATAGTCACATCATTCAAGCCGTCAGCTTTTTTCTTCTGATTGTCATAGGAACTGGGTGTCAAACCTTTAGCACCATCATCTATTTGCTGTGGTTTTCTTTTGGGTACTAAATTTTGATCTGAAAGAAAAGGGACACACATAGCACCTACTAAAATACAAGAAGAGGTCTAATGGGCAGTGTGTGTGTGTGTGTGTGTGTGTGTGTGAGAGAGAGAGAGAGAGAGAGAGAGAGAGAGAGAGAGAGAGAGGCTTGATGATCATTCACTTCTCTAAATACTTTTGACATGAAAGGTAACAAATACTGTTAACTTATAATCATTAGTAGTTAAAAGTTCATAAGAAAGCATTTCGCTCTTCATGCTCAATATAGCCAGTAAATCATATAGTCTGAATGCAACTGCCACAGATTATTCCCATATCATCAGCATAAATACGGTTTAACCAAGTAAAATGAATAACAAAGACAAAACAGTATCAAAGGTTTAACTAACTAAAATGAATACCCACCAGAGTTCCATCACATGAAGTGTACAAGTAAGCCAACAAAGGCATTGAAGCACATGATTCAAACACCAGATGTTTAATCCACTTTTTTCCTCCACCCATTGCACTATTGGTTTATGGTGATGATGTTGACCATCAAAGTTCCATCACATGAAGTGTACAAGTAAGCCAACAAAGGCATTGAAGCTTAAACCACTCATCATGTGTGAAAAGTGTTGCCCTCACTATCTTCATAAGCTGTGGTTCTTCAATACCAAGGCTCCTACCAATTGCATCCTACATCAAATCATTGAACTAAAATTCAGGTACCCACAAACTATCAGATTAAGTAAAATGAAAACTTAATCCTTGTCTTTTACCTGAAAATTATCACAGGTTAGGGAGAGAGAAAGAGAGACCTAAAGCGATGTTGCAAGGTTGGACAAAGAGATAGGTTTTGCATGAATTTCTTCCTTCGGTCTGAGCAATGTCATCAGAGTCTCTTTCAGTGGCTTCAGCAGAGCTGCATTATTTGCAGCAATTGGACCCAAGTAAGAGCATGCTACTCTGAGAGCATTAACATGCCCCCACAAAATGACCCATTCCACAGTCCATGTTTAATGAAGAATTTTCTCTCAAAGAATTACACTCAAGCTCCAGTGAACATGCTTTCATGGTTTGATAACAACCATGCATATTCAAGCCTGGAAGTGAGAAGTAAGCATGTTTCCAGTTAAAAGACTTCACATTTTCCATGCCCATAAGCAAGAGTTTCCAATGCTATAATTTACACTTTACCTGATGCTGATGTAACTCCAATATCCGGCAGTCCTCTGTAGACACAATACTCATAAACAAGTTTGTTAAGCATTGGAACATCCAGTTTCATCCGACACAGTTTGCCAAGCATTGGAACATCCAGCTAAAAGTATTGCAGTAAATCTCATTAATAACAATGAAAATCATGCAATAATACTACATCCTATTATCAAGGATATTTGTGACTGCTGAAAAGTTGAGCATAGACTCATTTAGCAAAGCAAATAGAATTATAGAACTACCTCTTCCTTATCAGGTCAAGCTAACCACAGAACATCGGTGAGTTAAGCAACATGTTTTGTATTTTTCACATTTTCAAAAGGAAGAGAACAATGGGACACAGAAAGCACCTACTGACACCCAAATTTAAGGTTTATCTGAAATTAAATGGACTATACATGAATTGCAGAAGCAGAAATGGCTAAAGGTTTTCTTTTTAACCTGAAAGACATGCTAGAAAACAAATTGACAAATGGAAAATCACGTATACAGCCACTACTGCTGCAATAGCTTGATGAAATGAAAATAATGCAACTGAATACAAGTAGAAATCTACAGTATTTGATTCAGTGAAGCATAACATGACTACCAGATGTATTTAACATGTATTAAAACATAATACCAACTAAAGTTATAAGGAATAATACCTTTTCAAACAAAATAATGAGGTTGTCCCTTACTGTTGAGCAGGGACTATCGACTGCAAGACTTCAGAAGTATCTGTAGATTATTACCAAATCCTCTCCCAAATATGAAGCTAATATAGCAAGCTGAAGAAAACATATACACATTAAAACTGAAAACATTATTTACTCAAAGCATGCATGCGTGTGAATAATCAAAGGAACCAAGAGAAAAGACCTGATGATGAGAGTTGCCGCTCCTAGGACACAGGGATGCTGCCTGCATATAGTAACTAGATGCCGCAACATAATCTTAGAGAAACACAAAAAGAGGATAAAAATACTGAAAATCGATAGGATTTAAAAAAGAGAGTCGGGGGTGGGGATAAAAAACAAAAAAACAAAAAAACAACCCTATTTTGGTCGATGATTTTGAGGGCAAGAAGAGGGAGAGAGTGGTTGCATAACAAGAGAGGGAGAAGGTGGTTGTAGTGCCTCCAATGGTTGCATAACAGGAGGGAGAGAGAGAGAGAGCGCAAAGAGGGAGGGTGCAAAGAGGGAAGGGCAGAGCCATTTTCTGGTGCACTACTTTGTTGCGCCAGAAAAAGAATCTTCACTAGCGCACTTTTATACTGCGCCAGAAAAAAACGAATTTTACTGGCGGTAAATACTTTGCCAGTAATTTCATTTTTCACTGGCGCTAAAAACAATAGCGCCAGTGAAAAATACTTTTACTGATGCACACTGTATTGCGCCAGTAAAGACCTGATTTCTTGTAGTGCATCCGGAACATGGACGTCACAAAGAAAAAAGAAATGGCACATCTAAGGTGATGGGCATCCCACCGTTAGTGGTTTAGATGTTCATCTTTGGATGAATGGCATCCAGATCACCCCTGACCTGATCCAGTCTCCGTACATTGTGAAACTGATCCATGTTGGTTGAAAGCTCAAACCAACTAATTGTCATTGAGCAGATTAGGCATAATTTAAGAGAGAAACAGCAATATGCATCATGACATTTAAAAATGTCATGATACTTTCTTTTGATTTCAAGTGCCATGATCTTGTCAAGATATTTATGTTCTTATCCACAAATCCTAGGAAAATTTGCCTTGGTGTTGTGTTCCATAATTTTTAGTTTCTTATTCTTTTTACTTGTCTTTTTAGGTTTGCCAATGTTTTGCAAATAAAAATGCAAAAATAAAAAAAAATGTTTTTTTTTTAAGTCAAGCTGGGGTTAGGCAGACCCCTACCACTTATACAATGATAACATTGTGATTCCAACTTGTGACATCCCAACACAAGGTGACGTGCACTGTCTGCTCCTATCAGACAAGGGGAGCCCCCATTGGTAAATTTTTTTTTTGAATGATTCACAATAATTTGGCGGCTGCTAGCCATTTGCTAGTCACTTTCAACTTTTTGTCACTATGGGGTATTTGAGTGTCACAAAAAAATCCCTCTTTTGTGGTGAAGGAGGCTTTTTCTGCAGGGCGCACATGAGGACACTATGGCGTACTCGCACAGAAAACATCAGAAAGGAAACTACCCCAAAAGCATGAAGGTTTCTACGCTACTCTTCCCCTGTCGGACTTGATTATGCTATAACTCAAACACCCACTATGAGTATGTTTGATGGCTTGTCTAGGATTGGAGGAAATGAACAAAAATGATGAAACAAAATATTGGTTTTGTTCGTTCAGTAACAATTGTACCATGTCCAATATTTGTTTGGACCAAATGTTGTGTTTCAAATATCGGTTGTTTGATGACGATGTGTGGACAGCTTGGACAAAACATAGATAATGGGTCAGATTACATCATATGACCCGATTCACCCACCATTTCACATGTTTATTATCGTCATTTTGGATCATATGACCCGATTAGTGTGCTATATGTGTAAACATCCTGTGTGTATCTTTTATTTTCCATTATATACATCAAGGTAAAAGTTTCTTCCATATTTTCAACCTTGCAATACCCAGCTATCGTTATGTGAAGTATAATTTGATTGGAATCAATGCCCTTCCTTTGCATCTCACTAAGGACTGTGGAGGCTGCTTCCATCTGCTCCTGATCTTCATCTAATCAAAGAACTCCTCAGCTCCATCGATCTTGCCGGAATTGCACAACCCATTGATCATATAATAAAACACTTGGTAGGCATGCTGGGTCATGTTTTCATCCGAGTAAATCTTGAATAAGAGGGAGAAAAACTTTTTATGTATCCTTTTTTTATGTTTATCATTATGTGCAAAACGTTTTCAATGTCATACTTTCTTTTCATTTCATCCGACTGGTACCATCCAAAACTGCAAACACGATCAAAAGCCCTTACTGCACCACTCAAAAGAAACCGATTGGAACCATCCAAAACTGGGAGAGAAAAGAAAAAGCAAACCATTCAGGCACAATCAAATAGATTCATACAGAATAAACCCCAAAACAATTAACTACATCAAAGCAGAGAGTCTGAATCAGGATTTTTATGAAGAAAAGTGGGAGAACGACAATAAAAAGAAAATGAAGGAAAAAAAAAGGGAGAAAAACAATGCGATCTCGTACTGATCGATTCAACTAATAACCCAAACAAAGGAATCGAAGCGTGAACTCTCACAAAGACAAAACGGGAGAACGAAATAGATCTGAGTCTGCTACAAATGACCGGTGAGCTCGCTCGGAGAGGGAAAGACCAGAAGGTCGTGGGAGAGATGGACGGCAGGGAGGCGGATCAAAAGAGCACTGAAAACCGTTGTGGGCGATCTGTATCTCGCTGCAAGCAGAAACTCAGCAGCTACTCGGAGCCACCGCCACCGCCTGGCTCCGGTGACGAACCGCCACAGTCATCATGGCCTCCGCCCGCTGCACACAGAGAGAGAGGGTCAGGCGCACCCGTCGAGAAAGTTTGTTTTTTTAAATCTGTTCTTCCCATCCCTGTTATTTTCGTAACAGGGGTGAGGGTGGAACAAGGCGTTCCGCGGGTCAGCCGCATCCAATGTTTGCCATAAAGTGATCTTTTTTGCCCTTTTCGTCTCGCACGATGCGATCAAACAAGGTCCAATCTGAACAACAGAAATTTGACCTACAACAGCATCCAACAACCAACCCACTAAAATTTTTGCTCCAATTATAAGCCATTGTAATAAGCCATTGTAGTTGTCTATGACATCATACTCAGAGAGAGGATGGCGGAACAGGTGCAATCACATTTAACACTCACTTTGAGTGTCCCGCTGCCCTCCATCTTTGGCTGACAGCCTGTCAATTGCGGGGCCCAACAACAAAAACAAATGGAAGGGTGCAGCAGCACGCTCAAAGTATGCAATGTGAGAGAGAGGAGGGTGCATGCCGTACACGTATGGATGATGTAAAAAAATCATGCATACACCTAAATCATGCAGCTACAACTAATCTCCTTTAGGGTGGAGTGCCTTAGAGTGTGTTTAATTGCTTGTCCAAGATGGGATGGAACACCAACAATTGTACTATGTTCATTGTTTGTTTCCACTGAAACAAAAAATTATATTCCTTGTGTCTAGCATTTGATTTTTTTATTGTGCGGCCAATTTGGATAAATATGGATAATGGGTTGGACAACTTTTTTTTTTTGCATTGTACGGCTCGATCCGTCCTAATTGTATGTGTTTTTTAATATGTTTAGCATGATTTTAGCCTCAGACATGAGCCTCGGATTAGATCTAAATCAAAAAATATTTAGAGAGAGAAAGAGTCGGAGGTAGACCCCCCTCCCCCAATGTTTTTCTTTTTTTAATTCGTGTCCCCCTTGTTCGTGTTCTCAATGTAACGGGGGTGGATTGGAATGGTAAATCACCATTCCATGGACGCGGCAGACGCGTGTTGCATGTATCCAGTATGTGATTAACATGGTATCCCATGCAACGCGTGGGATGCACGATCAAACATGCCCTTAGGAACCCCACATGCATGAAAAGGACTATGCACACATAAGAAATAATTGGACAGATTTTGGATAATGAGTTTAGATCCGGAACTTGACCCGACTCGAATAAGAAAGAACTGGTTTGATTTTGGAAATCAGTTCAGATCCGGAACTTGACCCGACTCGAATAAGAAAGAACTGGTTTGATTTTGGAAATCAGTTCAGATCCGGATCCTTATCCTACTCGAATCTCATAGTGAAGTTTTATTCTAGTTGCGATCTGAGCCAGGGTGAGCCGTTGCTTGTATATTTACAGCCACACTTTTGGGGTGCAACTCCTCTAGCTCACGCAAGTCCAGCCAAGCCTAAGTTCATAGAAGGCCGAGCTCACTGGTTCAAATAATTTTTTTTAACTATAAACTCTATTGGTGCTATTGGAAGCACAAAACTACCTAGTATAAATCACTTTTTTTCAAACTTTTTAGACTTTTTTTTTTGTTTATAGGTCAGATCTTATGAATGTTTCTACAAGGTCTACTCTATTTTAGTAGAAAATGAGTTTTAAATCATGTGATTATGACACGTAAGCTGGCTTTTCTAAAGGCTTCAAAAATCAATAAGCCCGCAATAAAATTTCACAACTCAAAAAGTTATATTTTGAGGTTGAAATAATATGTTCAAAGGTTTGATCCTTGACAAATAAACAAACTTGAAGACATCTATGTGGTTAGATTGACTAGATAATGCTTGGACTATGATATTCTATAGTTCTATTGAAGACACATAACTATTGAGTATAAATCACCTTTTTCGCATTCTTCAGATTTTTCTTTTTTGTAAATAATGTGATTTACAAGGTTTGTTTAGTAGAAAATGAGTTTTAAATCATGTGATTGTCACTTGTAAGCAGGTTTCTTAAAGGCATGTATTAACATTTTGCCACTCTAAAAAACATATTTTTAGATTGAAATAACATGATAGAAGGCTTGATCCATAGTAAACAAACCATGCTGAACTGGTCTGTGGTTAAATTGAGTCGATGAAGCTTGAAACTATGATTTTCAGCTCAATAATTCTATAGGTCAAGTTGTGGATCTGATTCAACAGGCCCAAACAAAGCTGCCCCAAGGAGGGTTGGCGTAGTGGGGTGAGGCCTTGGCTGCTAGATTCTCATTGGCGCCCCTCTACACAAGCCAATGCGTAGCGTAGGCCCTGGAGGCAGGGGTCATAACCTTGAAGTTTTACGCTTCCGGCACGATGACCATAGGTATGCAGGTTGAGCCAGCACGGTCAGGTCTTTGTACCATGTGCGGTTTCTTTGGGTTATAAAAAAAAAAAAAATGCCCAAACAGAGCTTGATGGAAGCCAAGCCACACATAGCTCAGTTCATTTACCAGCCCTAATCTGAGCCTTTGTGGTATTGAATGGTTTGAATCAACTAAAAATGAATGAAACTTATTGTTCTTATGTGGAAATAATAAAACGCCTAAGATTGAACCTGATTCTAGACCGATCGAAATAGTTTGATCATATTTTTTTCTGGATCCAATCTATATCAAGATAAACTCTGTCTGGATCTGAAAATATGAGTTGGATCCAGGGACCAGAGTTTAAATCTCTTACCCATCAGGGACCATTCAGGAGAGGGAGACAGAGAGAGAGAGCTGGTGGAGTTGAGCTTGACCTAGATCCACAGCTATCCATGGCGAGGGAACTGCTAACTGTCGATAGTATAATACTTTCTAACAGAAATCAGTAGGGACATGGATGCTGCTATTCCACAGCTATCCATGGTGAGACAACTGCTAACTATCGATAGTATCATACTGTTTAATGGAAATCATAGGTGCAAGCTTCTCCTGACTTATTTGGCGGATGGAATGTTTATGGCTTCTTACGAACACAATTTAGTCTGTGTTTTTCCAACATTAAAATTGTTTTTTTATTGTGAAACTTTAATGCATTATTGACCGTGGATTTTTTTTTTGAAGATCTTGAAAAACTTAAATATACATCACAATTATACAATAAAAAACATGGTTTTTACTAAATAAACTAAGATGTTGTTTACAGATCTTCATCACAACAAGATATTCAAAAAATTTTGGGAAAAAAAGTAGTGGAATTTACTGGATAATATGGTACTAACCAATTGCCAATATATTTTCTTAATTTTTTTATTATTTATTTGCTCTTTTCTTTTGCAAGTTTAATTTGTACAGTTTGGTTCTGGATCTGGATCTGGATCGAATGCCTAACGCATATCACACCCTTCCTCATGTGAATGGCAATGTAAGGCCCTCCATGTCCGTGATAACTGTCTGATATTCACGAGTTAGTAGCTAAGTTGGGGTGCAACTGGATCATCCTTAAGGACGTAAACGGTTTGGTTTCGGAATAGATGTGGCCAATACCAAATTTGACTAATCGGATGTTCCTTAAACAGATTCGGGTTCGGACTCTGATGATGAAAATCTCATGCCAAATCCGCTCTTTTACATGCAAACAGATTCAAATATCCATCAAATCTGGATTTATATATCAGATTCAGCAGCAACAAACCAAAAGCATATCCGCATCCGATTATTATAATCGGATATGGTTTCAACTTACCAACTCTGACTAAACAAAGTCAGATTTGGTAGGATATCAGATAAAATCTGATACATTGACATCCCTAATCATGCTATGTCAGACCACTGATCGGAATCCAACACCTAGTCTTGGATATGGATCTTAAAATAGATCTTAATGTATGATTAGATCTCATTCAAGTTCATCCAATCGGATCTTTTGGATTTGCATTGGCATTCTGATCACCGTTTTCTCCATCTACACTGCATTTGGATGTGAATCAAATATGATCCTATTTGTACCTTTCACATTCAAAAAAAGAAAAAAAAAGGGTCTTGTGTCCAGCCATTATCCCAAGATCATGTATTACCCTATAAAATTCAGATTATGATTTAACTCTATTTCATCTAATCATATTAAGATCCTGAACATTTTATATTTAAATTGAGATCAACCATGATCCAGACTGTATCCAATCCATTTAGATCCCTAGTGCTACCATAGTGACAAACTTTAAAAATGGCAAAATCTCGTTTTTCAAAAACTCGCAAGAATTTGAAAATTTTTCATAAATCTCACATTTTTTGGCAAAATCTCGACAATAAAAAATAAATAAAAAAATATAAAATTTATTTTTTAAGAAAATATTAATAAAAATTATTTTAAAAATAAAAATACATCATTTTTTCATGATAAATAGCCATTTAAAAAGTAAATATAGTGTTTAAATCATGGTATTTATATTTTTTCATAAATCTCACGCTATTTTGAAAATCTCAGGAGAAATTACCGTTTTAAACTTTCAGGCAAATTCTCGCGATATTATCGTGAGATTTTCATAAATCTCGTGATATTTGTCACTATGAGTGCTACCAACTAATGTCCGTCTTGTTTTGAGCACCATAGTCACAAACATCAGTCATTTTCTGAAAATTTTGCGATTTTGTTCCAAGATTTTCAAAATCCAATTTAATCCCCCCAAAAATGTGAATTTTTCAAAAAAAAAAGCCTATTTTGTCATGACATAAATATTTCTCATGTTTTTATATTTTTTATATATTTTATTATATGTTTTATGAATTTAAATACATTGATATTTTCCCAAGAAAAAAAATTAAATTTCTTTGCAAGATTCAACCTTTGAAAATTTGTTTATGGACTGAATCGATTTTCAAAAAGATTCAAAGAATAAGCTGATTCGGGCTAGAATCAATTCAAGCTGAACTGGTATATTAATTTTTTTTTAATTGAATTATAAAAAGATAAAAAAATAACAAAATTAAAAATAACACCCTGCCTTACATGACTATGTTGAGCACCACCATGCTCGACTACGCGCACAATGACATGACCCCGGAAAATTGAGAGCTTCAGTAAATGTTAATATCATTTAAAACAAGAGGGCTATTGTTTTTTAATTCAAATGGTAGGTCTTGACATCATCGCCATTAATCGCTAACCAAAAACTATGCACTACCATACCAAAATAATTTGAAATTATGTAAGCAAGGTGCTCATTGTTTTTATTGTACGATACCAAATTAATTAGTGACAAGTTTAAAAACCAGAAAATGGGACCTAAAAGTGACATTTATCACTTGAAAATTAGCAAACAACTGAATGAATTATGAGATCAGAGTTCTAAATTGCAATTTGGATTCCCAACATGATCCATTCAACTACTACTAAAAAATGGACAAATCAAAGGATGCCACATGTATCCAAAGATAAGACAACTAGTTATTAGAAAAGTATATATATCTAAAGTAAGGGGTTGGCCCACTGCCAGCTTATAGTGAAAGGTTTTTTCATGTTTTTCTCAAATATGTATCTTACATGCTTGATTTTAATGGAATGGGACTCTTGGATGTCCGATTCTAACATGTCAGCATTTTTCATAAAGTTTAAACAGAGATAAGTTATAATTTTAATAAATATTTAACCTAAAAAAAGCATGATTTTTCATTAAAAAAACATGATTTAAGTATAGTTTTCTGGCCAATTAACTCTACCGAATCTGCTGAATCAGATTTGCCAAAAATATATCAAAAACCACTGTTTGCTCGTTATAAACTCTTAACTTTGGTAGGCACCTATTCCTCACTTTATATATATATATATATATATATATATGATTTTTTTTTGTTGCAAATCTAACCTTGCATATGCATTGGATGTGGTCCATTTGCTAGGAATAGCTTGTTGGATCATCATAATAAGATCAAGAAATAAAAAAATTTATGCATAAATATTTATGAAAATTCCTTAAAAGATCTTTCTTATACATCATAATTGGATGATCCAAGAGTCTATTTCTACATCCGTATGGTGAAATTAAAAAAAAAAAAAACTATGAAAATCTTAGTTCACACCAGTAAACATATATCAATTACCACACACACACGTGTATATATATAAGTGAGTAATGCTCCCATGCTTAGGCAGCACTTACTCCCACCTATACGTGTAAGTTATATTTTCTTAATCAGACTTTTTAAATGCATTGAACATTTTTTATTTGATAGAATTCATGCTTTTTTAATACAAAATTAAGATTTTTTAAGTCTTTAAATTTTAGTACATTGTGGGCCATCGATTTTTTAGGATCTTAAAAAACCTGCATACAGGTCACATCCACATGATTTAAAATTTGTTTCTACTCAAAAAAGACATCTAGATAGTGTGTGTGTCTCTCTCTCTCTCTCTTTATATATATATATATATATATATATACCTGACCCATTCCTACCTGATGTGATTTTTTTGAAAATCTTACCTTACGGATGTGTTCTGCATGATTAATTCACTAGAAATTGACTCTTGAATCATGCATTTTGGATGAAAACAATGGTTTTAAGCCTCAAAAGTTTTAAAAAAGTGTAGGCCATTGATTTTGAAACCTTATAAAAACCTATCCACGCATTGGAATCAAATGATCCAAGACCCGATTCCTATGAAAACAAGCATGTAGAACACATCTTTAGGGTTAAAATTTTGAAAAAGCACAAAAGTTTTTGAAACCAACCCATCTGGTATGGGTCGAGCATATATGGCATCAGAGAGCTTCTCATTTTCTTATATATATATATATATATGGTTTGATTAAAAAAAAACTCAAGAATTTTAAAAAATTAATGCTTTCTTTAGGTGGGAGTAGGTACTCTCGGAGCACTTTTCGAGTCTTGGATTCAAGACAAAATTAAACCTATATATGTATGTGAAAAAGTGGTAGCTGTATGACCACTTTTCGACCATGACCAAAATGAACTGACATTGAGCTCAGTGCAAAAAGTGCCGCTAAAGGTTTGGACAGAAAAAATGACTTTTAGTGATGCTTTTTAATCATTGTTAAAGGGCATGACGGCTTCAAAAGTGCCTAAAAGTCAATTTTGATGTTGAGCTCAAGTTCATTTTGGTCATAATATATATAAAAGCCTTCTTCTTTCAATAGTTAGTTCGACGTATGTATGAATGTTATATTTGTTTAACACCGTGTATGATTATCCAAATGAAAAAACATCTCTAAACCCACCTGGTTTCTCGAAAACTGATGGTACTGCATAGCTTGTAGATTTTTTTCTTTGTGCATAAAAAAAATTAAAAACTTAGACAGTTTCAGCATCCAGCTGCAAAGTTTACTAGTTTTGGCAAGCTAAAAAAATATATCATTTTTCAACTTGAGATTATAATAATTTGAAACCCCATCATATATACGGCTAGTCTCATCCATAGTGACTAAATTAAAAAACTCTAAAATCTCAGCAGCCAAAAGACTAGTGAAAAAAAAGAAATTGTAATAAATCTCGTGTTTTCTTCAGTAAAATCTCGACCATAAAAAATATTTTTATAGATAAAATTAACATAAAAACAAAAGCATTCGTTTTTTTACTATAAATAGCCGATAAAAACATAAATATTGCATTTTAAATAAGATATTTATGAAAATATTGCTAGAAATTGCTCTTTTTACTTTGAGGTAATTTCTGGCCAGATTTGTCACTATGGTCACATCATCATAATCAAGTTCTCAATTGGTATTATTTTAAATGGCAATGACGTACAAATCGCGCTATACATCAATAAAATACGTAGGCAGTGACGGGAGGATCGATTGCCCGTCTAAAAGAATGATGCTTTCTTTTATAATTATATTCAGAAAATTTTAAAATGCCATTGACATCTCTAACCCTTAATGTTGGACAACGTTGGAGCATAGGTGTAGCAAAACTCAACTACTAATGTTGGGGCTAATGTTTGATACCCTGGTAGGTAAGGAATTTTTTAGTGAAAAAAAATGTAATATTTTTTATTTTTCTTATTTTTTTTGGTGTGTTCTACATATTATTAAGTTTAGTAGCAGCTAGTGCACGTCACCTTGTGTTAGGACGTTGCAGGTTCAAAATCCAATGCTATAGTTTAATTGGTAGGGGTCTGCCTAACCCCAGCTTGCCTTTCAAAATAAAAAAAAATGAACCTGACCTTTGAATCACGTTTTTCTGATGTATATGTCAAATTTTACAGTGGTTGAAAAATCAATTGCATACAATTTACCAAAATTTTCAAGCCTTCAAAAAACATATTTTTGCATTAAAAAACTATAATTAAGGGTCTATTCTTACTGTTGTGACTATAATGAATACATCCATGAGGCTAGATCCGGTCAAAACAGCATCCTCCTATAAGTTCCAACTAGAGGGTTCCTTAGCCACGAGGGTAGCAAATGCGCTCTCCTAACTTTGTGTGACCTAGGTGGGATGCATCGATGTTGTAAAAAGTAGCTGAATTTCTAGAGTGGGGACTCGGTTCAATTCAAGTCACACAAGGGGCAATCCTAAAGATAAAAAAAATTGTATAGGGAAGATTTACTTACCTGGATTTCACAAAATCCTTTTTGAAAACCGTTAGAAGATGTGGGGATTCCTGTGTCAAGCCCTTGTTGTTCTTTTTTCAAGAAAAAGATAAAGCGAGGGCAGGTCTTTTGATTTTCATAGTTCGACACTCACCACGACAGATTCACATATGCAAATAGATAAAATGTGAATAAGTATCAATGAACAAATGATATTAAATAAGAAAGAATAAATAAATTGATCTAGAAAATACCTTTTTCGGACTTTTTAGTCCGTTTAGTTCTTTTAGGTTCCTCCTTAGTTCAACAGTACCTTCGTGTAACCTCCTCCACGTTGGTATAGAAACTAAAGGTTCATGAGAGAAAGAGTTTGAGCACTGGTAGGGCTTAGTTAGAATCTTTCTCTAAGGCCAACACTCAGACAAAGAATTTCTATATCTTAGTTCTCTCCCAAGTTTCTCCTTTTTTAGCTCCCCCCGATCTAGGGGTCAGTTTCTATTTATAAAAATTCTGCGTGGAATATAGATCCAAGATTTTCTATATTTTAATCCAACCCAAATAGATTTATTCTTATCCTCATGTGGGATAAGACTCATCCAAAAGAGTCTCACATGAAATGCAATGGAGGTGTCTTAGTTTAACTGGGATAAACTTCTTTGAGAAGTTTATCGACTCATCAAATGGGACCGGATGATAAAGTTGGTTTGCCATTCGAGGTGGGACTGCACACTAAGTTTGTCGTCCAATGTCGAACTGCAGATTGGGTTTGTCGTATGGTGTGGAATCGTAAACAAAGTTTGTCATCTGGTGTGAGACCGCAAATTGTGTTTGTCAGCCAGTGTGGGACCATACACCACAAGAAAAATGCTACTTAGCGATGAAAATTAGCGACGGATTTTTTCCGTCGCCAATTTGCGACGGATTAGCCAGCGAAAACTATTTGTCGCTAACGTTTGAAATATTTGCAAAATTAGCGACGGAAATATCTTCGTCGCTAATTAGCGAGGGATTAGCGACAACATTTTTTCGTCGCCAAAACACTACAAAAAAATGCTAATTAGTGACGGAATTAGCGAGGGAATTTTTCCGTCGCTAATTAGCGACGAATTAGGGACAGAAAAATTCCCTCGCTAATTCCGTCGCTAATTTTCGTCCCACCTGAGGCGCGAAATTTTCCCTCCCTCCGTTCAAATTTTTTTCTCCCTTTGTTTTTCCCTCCCGTTCGATTTAAACCTGGAGCTTGCCGGAGTCGAAGAGAGTGGCGACGAAGAGGAGGCTGCTGTTGGGGAGCCACTGGAACTTGTCGGAGTCGCCGACGTCAGAACGCGCCGGTTCAACAACATAGGCGTTGTAGCGCATTATGAATGCCAAGCACAACACCACCCACTCCAAGCAAAATATGAGCATGGAAAGACCCCCGCGAGCTTGAGTGTCACCTCTGCGTCGTCTTCTCTGACGTACGACTTGAGGGACTGCAGGAAGTCTCCCGTCCGCGTGAAGATGAGCACCGACACCGACCCCTCGAATATGGCCATCAACACGGTTGACACCATGTGGGAGGTGTACCAGCGCGTGTGCGAGGCAGCGCTGGTGGCCGACGCGCAACCAAATGTGGCAGCAACGATGGTGGTCACGTGGAGGAGGAGGATGAAGAAGTCGTAGAGTGAAGGGAAGAGGCGGAGGGAGAGGGTGAGGAAGATGCAACTGGAGGCAGCACCGGTTCATCGTGATTGTTAGGGGAAGAGCGTCTCGATGCCGGAACGCGCCGGTTGTGCAAAAAAAATTGCTTCTTGCCAGAGAACACAACGAGCAAATTTTTTATTATTATTTTTTTTAAAATTTAACGACGGATTAGCGACGGATATGATCCATCGCTAATTTAAAATAGCGAAGGACTCGCGATGGATCATATTCGTCGCTAATCCGTCACAAATTAGCGACGGAATTAGCGGCAGATAAGTTCTGGCACTACTTAGCGTCAAAAAAATCGTGATGAAAGTTTTCTGTCGCTAATCTGACGCTAATCCGTCGCTAAACTGTTTAGCGACGAATTAGCGTCGGATTAGCGACGAATTTAGGTCGTCGCTAATCCACAGGTTTCTTGTAGTGATAGACTGGGTTTGTCGTCATATATGAAATGAGGTTTTTGGTTCTTTTTTGGAGGAGTTTTTTCTTCAAATCCCTATGTTTATCATTTTTATGGATTTTGTAAAAAATTGTGGTGTCTATAAATGTCTCTCTTTAACATTAATCAAATGCAATTTGATTTATAGCAAAAAAATAGACACCTAAGGGGACTGACCAATTTTGGCAACATTGGGATGTCGAGACCTTTTGTGGTCTCACCGAATGAGGTCAGACCAGTGTTGAGACAACTGGGTTGTCGAGATCGTTTGTGGTATCACTGAACGTGGACCTTTTATGGTCTCATCGAGCAAGGTTGTGACAACATCAGAGGAGGAATTGGGTTTTCAAGACCGTTTATAGTTTTGTCGAGCAAGGTTAGACTCATTTTTGGAAGATAAATTGGGTTTTTTGAGACCTTCTGTGGTCTCACCGAGCAAGGCCAGGCTAGTGTCAGAGGAAGAACTGGGTTTTTGAGACCATTTGTGGTATCATCGAGTGAGGTCAGGGTTGTTTTTGGAAGATGAACTAGGTTTTTCGAGACCTTGTGTGGTCTCATCGAGAGAGGTTAGGCTAGTTTTGAGATAACTAGGTTTTAGAGACCATTTATGATCTCATTGAACGAGGTCTGGCCAATGTAAGAGATGATGAACTAGACTATCAAGACTATGCTTAGTCTCATCAAATGAGGTTTGGCCGGTTAAAAAATGAATGGGTATTGATCTTAACTCAGAAGGAGGAGTTGGCAATTATGAGGATTGTTGTGCAGGTTGCACCATCTTATGAAGCATTATTCGTCTGTATTACTCTCTTGGTATGAACCTGCAAATGCTTTTGGAGAGAGAAAATGGTGTGCTTTAGACAAGGGTAGCACAAGATGTATATATCTCTACTTCATTCCTTTCAAGTTCATTTTGATTTTTGATGCCTTTATAATGGTTTTTCTTTTTCAAAATTTTTGTAAAGAACTTGTGGGGACAAATACAATAAGTTCTACACCTCTTGACAAAATAGTGAGTTCATGAACAGGGTAGAGCTGCTCCGGTAGGGACTGCCTTCGACACTTTCGGTAATGCTGGGTGCAGGTGCCCTTCCTTAGGATGATCAATTAGACACTTCCTACCCCAATGAAGGGAGTCAAGTACACTTTGGCCAGGTGGCTCCGAGTGGATAAGGGCAGAGGTCTCTGCCCATACTTCAGACGTAGGATTCTTGTGACTAGACTCTTGAGGAGTCCTTGATGCATGATGTAGAAAATGTGCTTTCATGATATGCAATGAGATTCATGATTTTTGTGAAAAGGTGGCTAGCTTATGGTGATGTGAACACAATAAATGATTGATCATTTTAGGTTCAAAGATTTTTGCTCCTCTCTCTTCTCCAAAAATTTAGGACCTTCTTGACAAGCTAATTTCTGCACTTTAGATTTTCCTCATCTTGGGTTGGTATAACGTAGGAATACTCAAATTCATTGAGACATTGCTCTTTTAATTTTGTCTTAACTTCAAGCGACTAGTTATATGGACATGAGATTAAGTCTCAAAGTATTCCTATTAGGTTTAATGGTCCTCACTAAAGCTTAAACTCTAAAGGGCTAGAGTTTGATGAAAACATGTTTAAATGCATTTTATGCCCCTAGGTAAGTTCCTTGGGGTCTTTCATTTACCTCAAAAGGAGCTTACTCTATACTTTTTTCATCCTTTAACCTCAGACCTGATAATCATAGGTCTTCTGACTACCCAGTCTAGGAGGAATCGACTATTTATCTAACTTTTTTTCTTCTGAATGTCATATGACCAGAGCAAGCTACCTCATTATAGATCGAGAGGTAAGTATTAGCTTTCTCATAATCCATACATTTTTCTTATTCCAACCTCTACCTTAAAAGTAGTTATATGATCGAAGCTTGCCACCATGCCATAAATTCAGAGGTGAGTATTGATTTTTCCTTTCTCTTTTTTTGTCTAACCTCTACCCCGAGGCAGTCTTATGACCATAGCCTGCCATCATGTCATAGACTCAGAATAAGTGTTAGCCTTTTTGCATTTTTCACTTGGTCTTCCTTTTCTTTTTTGTAAACTTTGCTGATGTTTTCCTTATCAAGATAAAAGAAAAGGCCTCTCATTGGATCAACCAATGAAGCAAATTAGTACCAAAGGTATTCAACACTTCAAATTGTTTTTTTGAGAGCTGGTTGCCTAGGTGGGCTTCCAAAAGATTTATATTTATGCATTGATGATAATCCCATGCCTTTATAATTCATTGTTATAGACTCATAGGCTAAAACCATTGGATTAGAGTACCTTAGCCTCACCATATTGCTACCTTATCTTTCTCTAAGACTTGAATGTCCTATGTGGTAGGTCTTTGTGTGTAGGGACAAACTTGAGGAGAAAGACTAGATTCATTTGAAGACAAGATTTCAAACCTTAAACGATCTCTCAGTCACATGCTTTGCATAATGATATTTTATCCCTATCCCATAATTGTTTAAGACAAGGTGAACTAGGTTGCTGAGGCTGTTTGGGTCTCGCTGAATGAGGTCGGATCAGTTTTGGAGCAATTATTTGTATGCTGGGCTATTAGAGGTCCCCTCTCATCTAATGAAGAAGGATTTTCTCACTTTCAATAAGAGACTTGAACTGTAATATCTTTTTTCTTAGTTTCATGCTTAGATTTAGACTCAATTGATTCATCTCCACATGATTTTTTATATAAAAGGTATCATTGAACATGTTGGAGAAAACAAAAACAGGGAGTTTGACAAAATCTTTCTTAACCTTGTCAAAAAGAATAGTATGCTCCTACAACAAAGAGGATAGCTTGGACCCTAGAAGAGCATAATCTTTTTTTTTTTTTGTTTTTTCTAATTTTTTAAAATTTAAAATGTTTTGATTTTTTTTGGATTTTCAAAACTTTTTATATTTTTATATATTTTTTTATTTTTTTATTTTTTTGGGTTTTCAAAAGATTATTTACATAATTGAGGTTTTGAAGGCTTACCTGAGGTTGTTGGATGATAACCCATGCAAGAGGTCTTTCCTCCTCCACAATTTCATAGATATGCTTAGGTTTGTTGCTGCCTTGCTTTGAGTGTATTGATTTTCCTTAGAAAGAAAGATGGATGAGTTCATATTGCTGCCCAATTTTTAAGGTTAAAGGCTCAACTCATAGAAAAAAGTGTCAATTTGGTGTCATCTGATGTAACCGGATCCTCCACTAAGCTGATGGTGGTGGTGCTCATTTTGAAGTGATCCTTCAAGACCCATATGAGCTCTTTCTTTCTCTTAAGCCCTTGTAGGCAAGTTTCTGGGTTCTCACTTTAGGCACTATCATGAGTGGTTCCCTTATGCCCTGATGTTTCTTGCCCAATTTTTTAAAAGGTTGATACCCCCATGTGTAACATGATTCTTTACCCATTAATGTACTTTAAAACTTGTTGGTATTACGGGTGACCCTTGAGATGAGAATAATTTATCTTTCCTTTATGCTTGAAAACCTTGGGCCGTTTGGAGTGGTCTATAACAACAATAATATCCACATCCTATAAAGAGTAAGAACTCAGCTCCCCCTCACCGTCATCACTTTTAAATAGACAACCCAATTTTTGAAAGGAAAAATTGGATCCATCAAAAATGTCATGTCAAACAATGTAAATCTTTCCGGTGGGTGGGTACAAACACTTGTATCCATTGCAGTGAATACTATATAAAAAAAAACACATTGCAAAGATTTTATATCAAACTTGTTTTTACAATAGGTGCACAAATAGGTAAAACATCAACTTCTAAATACACGTATGAAAACACAGTTGGGCTGCATACCATGGGGCTTAAAATAGGGACATTCATTTTTCAATGACGTAGGTAGACGGTTTATAAAAAAAAAATAGCATAATGCCTCCACAAAAAAATGTTTGAAAACATTGGTGTAAAAAAGCATAGTTAAGCTCAATTTTGTGACCGTTCTGTGTTTTCGTTCAGAAGCCCCATTTTGTTTGAGAGTCTTAGGAAACAAGAGTTGTCTTAATCCAAAAATCATCTAAATATTTGACAAAAGCATTGCTAATATACTTGCCTTCTCCATCAGATTGAATAATATTTTTGTCAAACTGTGTCTCAATAAGTTTATGAAAATGCTTAAAGCAATCAAGAAAATTGATTTTTCTTTTCATAGGATAAAACCAAGTAAATTGAGAAAAATCATCGATAAAAACAACATGATATTTATAATTTTTGCTTGACAAAACAAGCACAAGATCCCATATATCGAAATGAATTTTAGCAAGAGGTTCATGACTTGTATTTTCTAAAAGGAATCTTAGACGGTTTCCCAAGGTGGGAACTAGAATAAAAGAAGTCTTTATTATTGTTCTTAGAGAACTAAATAAGTTTTTTTTTTCTATAGGCGATGTATGGTACCGATGTTAGGATGCCCAAGACGCTTGTGCCACCTTTTTTCAATAGTTTTATGGAGCCGATTTGCAAAATGAGCCGAATGTCCTTGCTCTAATGTGTAGAGGCCTCCTTTCCTATTCCCCATTTCTACTACTTGTTTAGTTGCTCTATCCTTTATAACACAACCCGAAGCAGAAAACTCAAAAACATATGGTAGTTCTATAGTAAGTTGACTAATGGATAAAGGTTTATTTATTTATTTATGGTGCATATAATTTTTTTTCAAAGTAATAGGTGATGTCTTAGGATTGATTTGAGTCATCTGTATGAGAAAAGTTAAGCTTTTCTCTATTTCCCACCATGACATAATCCTGTCAATCATATCCTTTAAGATTAAACAACTTACCAATGTTATCTATCATATGGGTGCTGACACAGGTGTCAAAAAATGACTTTGAATATATCATATCAGCTACAAGTAAGGGCAGTAAGAGCTTGAGAGACTTCTTCAGATTGAAAGGCATGGTTAAATCGATTATAGTAGTTCAAAGCAAAATGATTCCTCTTGCTGCAAATTTGACAAATCACATTCTCATAATTTTTTCTCTTTGGGAATGCTTGGGCTCCCTTGATTGTAGGGATTAGGACGTTAGTTAGGATCTTGGCCTAATTTGACATTTTCTTTTGGTTCATTCTCATGTCCCTTGTTTGCATTATACTTTTGGTTTCTCCTTTTTTAGGGGTGTTTTGCTGAGCCTAAAAATAACTTTCTGAGAGCCATAAGTTTCTTTAATCTTATTTCTGACCTCATGGCTTTGAAGAAGGAGTATCACCTTCGTATATGAGGAAACATGGGGTGTAAATATGGTTATGACAAATGATTCATATCCATGCCGGAGCCCTTGAAGAAACCACAAAAATTTGTCTCTATCTTTGACATGCTTACCAATAGCAGAAATATCATCACATAGGTCCTTGAACTTGGTTATATAGTCTATGAGAAAATCATTACCTTTTTTTAATGAGGTTATCTGTTGCATTAAGTGAAACTCCCACTCTTGGGAGTCTTTCATAAAAGCATCAACTAGAGTGGTCCAAATTTCTCTGCACATTTCCAGTCCTACCACCAAACTGAGGACGCTCTCAGATAGTCCCTATGATCCATCTTCTAAGGAGGAGATCGTATCCTCACCAAGAGAGATAGGCTGGATTCACCACTTTTGAAGCACCAGGTGGAGATAAATCTCTAATGAGAAAACCATGGAGATCTTGACTTTCAACAAGTGCAAGAATTTGAGTTTTTCATAGCAAGAAGTTCATATGGTTTAGCTTCAGTGCCGTGAAGTTTGACATGCTAAGAGTAACTAGATAAGATATAAGAGAAGCTCCTGTGATGGAAGAGGAAGACATCATGGTAGAATACACAAGAGTAGAGAGAAAAGCGCGACTAGCCCTCACTAAAAAATAATGCTTTGATACCATAAATAAAAATAATAGAGAGAAGAAGAGCAAACACATGCAATTAATGTTGTTTAGTCGATGTGACCTACGTTCATGGTCCAAAATGCTCTCACACTTGTATTTTTATTTGTTCTCTCTCACACTTTATACAAATTGTAGTAAGCAAAATAAAAAACAAAAAGTTATAAGAGCGGAATAACTATATTTTTTATCCTTGATTATAGTTTTTTCCAAAATGGACATTCCAGCCTTCAAAACATGCATAATAGACTTAGATGTGTTTTGAACTTCCTCATTTAGAGCCATCCTCATGTTGACAGTGCTAGGCATGTTTTCCTCTTTAGTTCTCTTCAAAACCTGATTCTTATCTTGTGAAAGAGATCTTTCCTCATGGAGTTCACTCTTACCTTTAGCATCACATTGGGAGTTGTTCATGGGCACCTTCCTTTCCTTCAAAATCTTTATCTTTTCTTTGATCTAATCACAAAACCGTGTGAGCAGGATTCCTTCATAAATCCAAAACCATGTTAACCATTTTATTCTTCTTCTTTTCTTGACATGAATACAAAATCGTGTTTGCAGGATTCCTTCCTAAATCCAAAATTGTGTTAACCATTTCCTTATTTTTCTTTTCTTGACCAGAATACAAAACCGTGTGAGCATATTCTTATCTCGAAGACCTTCATTTCCTTGTTGAATGCCATTTTCAGTCTTTCCTTGTTCTTCCTTTCCTTGTTGAATCTGATTAGGAACAAAGTTGTCTTCTCCTTTCTTTCCTTGTTAAATCCAATCCGTGTGAGTAGAGTTGTCCTTACCTTTCTTTTTATGCTGAATCTGATCAGCAGCAAAGCTATCCTTAACTTCCTTGCTAAATCGATCCTTGATTCTTTCCTTGTGAATCCAAAATCGTTTTCAAGGATATGGTAGTAGTAATCTTATTAAAAAGTTCATACAATATCCCATTTTTTACATGTAATCAGATTCAAGTATCTATCAAATTCACATATTTATTGGATTTAGTAACAACAATTCAAAACCATATCAACATTCGATTATGAATGGATATCATTTTGGCTTACCAAATCTTACTAAATAGAGCTAGATTTGATTGGATATTGGATAAAATCTGATTCATTGGCATCCCTAAAATGCACTCATGATGAATCTGACATAGGATAGGATTCACATAACAGATGAAGATAAATAAAAAAAATTGTTACAGATTTTCCTAAAACAAAACATCTAAGGTTCATATTTCATTTGAAATTTTGGTTCAAAAGAAGGGAGTCTTGGGCGAGAGACGTGTATCTCAAATAGGGTTATAACTAGGTTGGATCTAAAAGTAAGACCCAAACCTAACCCAATCTCATTCGGGTTTGGGTTTAGGTACACCTAGAAACTATTGACCCATATGGGTTAATAGCTTCAGGTATGTGTCGGGTTGGGTATATTAGACTTAGAAATTTAATAGACTCATTTTGATTTGGGTCAGGATATGGTTGAGAAAAGTAAACACATTGGGTCTTAATGGGTTTTGGCTCCAGTTTAGGTCTTGATATAACTGGTTTTCTAGACCTAATTACTCACCAATAAAAAATATGTAAATTAATGAAATCAACTATTTATCAAAATTATATGATAAGAAATCAAAAGCTTGTTATCTATTCTCAATAATGTCAAAATCTGAATATATAAAGAATGTTTTCATGCCAACCAATCATTTCAAGTTGAAACAAAAAACCTAATGTGTGGACACCTTCCTTGTGAGTTTTTAAAAAATACAAAAGAAAAGCAAGGTTTTCCACTTTAATTTTTTTTGAAATGGATTCGAAATGAATCCAGATTTTGAGAAGGTATGGGGACCATTTTTCAAGGTAAAGAGCATTTCTACCTCTAACGAGCAAGGATCAACTGAACCAGAAATCCTCGATCTTCGTTTTGGGGTGACGGCGTTGGAGAGTTTCATACCTTCATAGTTAAGAGCTAAAAGAAAGTCAAGTTCGAAGGCAAAAACCACCAAAACTTAGAAAAATCATAAGAAACAACAAATATAAAAATGTTAAATCAATCTAAACTTTTTAAAAAATGCATAAAATAAATAAAATATGAAAAGAAATAGGAACCAAGTCTCACCTCGAGATTAGGTTGCCCTTTCTACGATGTTGATGAGTGCAGGAACACAAGCAACATGAGTTCCAAAGATAGGAGACTTGGGGATTTGGGTCCTAGACTAGGTACGATGTAAGCTTAGACTCGGCTAGTCGGCTAGGCTAAGTGGACTAGGTTAGTTAGCTAGGATAGGTTTGGGTTTGTCAGGATTTGGCCAAAGTAACAGTGCTAATGGATTTGAAGACTAAATACCAAAATAGGGAGGGATGACTTTCTATTTATAGTCTTTTTAGGCTGATCCAGAGACATTTTGTCATGCCTCGAAACTCCCGACCTAAGATTTTTACATAAAATTTTAAAAAAATTATTTCAAACGGAAAATAGGGTTTTTCAACTTGGTGTTCGGGTCAAACGATTTCAACAGGTGACAAGTAGAGGAAAAAAAACACTTTTCAGATATCAAAGCACATTCAAAGTTTCATAACAAAATTTTTACATTTATATGCATCAAAGTTTAAAAAATAGTTTTACAACTTCAAGAAGGCTTAAGATTCAAAATAATACAAAAAATATCCCAAGCTGGTCTTGAGATGCTGAAAGTTGTTGGTTCTGAATACTACCCTTGCCTTGCACCATCTCATGTTCATTGCTTACCTGAAATTTTATAATAATAAGGCCAGACTTATGACAACCTGGTTGGTATCTTATCAATTCCAAGTAAAAAGCATAACATTTAATATTTATAATACAATGTTCATAAATCTAGAGAGTCTGGTTTGTGTTATAATAGGTATGCAGTAGTATGATTATGATAAACTTATGTTTCGATATTTAACTCTCATTATGGGTAACCACAAGAGAAACTTCAAGTTAGCTAAGACCATACAAGGGTTTATTATGCTATGTGTTTTAATATCTTGTATGACTAACTGACTCTATGACTCTGCAGGGGGCAATTCAATAACTAGGAGAGACTGCATCTGTGAATGCGGATGCCACTTTAGATGTGTGTATGAATTATTCTTATCTTTCAATGTTGCTCTGGTGATTTTGGCCTTTCTGAGCACTTTGCCCATTTATGCGGATCTCGACTATCATATTTTTCATATACAACATGTTATGATAGGTTGTTATTATGCACTATAAGACATGAAATGTATGCATGAATATGTGAATGCTCATGGATGAACTTGTGGTTTAAGGAACCAATATGGTGTCATAAGTGCACAAATTCAATATGTTGCATGTGATTATGTTATGATGTATTTTAAGGTATGAAATACATGTATGCGCATATTTTTTAATGAGTTTGTGGTTTAATATAACCAATGTGGTACTATGAGCATACAAATATATTGTGTGGCATGTGTTGTTGATGTGCTATAAGGCATGAAAAATATGCATGCACATGAATCGCTCATGAATGAGCAAGAGGTTGATAAGAACTCATTCGGTGCTAAAATTACACCAAGTTGTAAAATGAATATACATGCACATAACATAAAGATACCTCAGAACAAATGTAGGAGTATAATTGCTCAAGGTTATCTTAGAGCAGCTGCATGGGTGTATACCGAGATCATTCTAAATGAATTATTAACATAAATGAATAAATAAACTGTGTAATTACCTTGAAACGGATGTGGGGTTATAATGCTCTTGCCAAAAAGACAATTTTAGCAAGTTACCACATAGCGGATGCGGGGGCATTTGGTCATGTTTGAAAACAGCCTCAAAGCGGATGTAGGGGTATGATTGATTGTGGTTACCTCAGAGCGGATGCACAGGGTGCATACTGGGGGCATTCTAAATGAATAAGCAAATAAACTGTGTAATTACCTTAGAGCATATGTGAGGGTAATCAGCCAAAAAAGGTCAAATATTGTATGACACATATAATAAAATATAATGAACCCTTGTTGAAATAAAAATACCAAATCACCCATTTAGACCGGGTTTACCATAGAGAGGATAGGTGGTACAAACTTTGTGGGATCATTATATGTTTTGAGAGAAGGATGTCTCATTTGGTCCTTAGTACTTAGAGTTAGGGACCAGACTACCAATGTATCCTATGTGGTATATCCATATCTTCTATAAAAGTTTAAGATGCATCATATTGTTGTTATGCTACCACTGGTGAAAATTTCTCTCAGTCATGAACCGCCCACAATAGGTGAGGCCCTCAAGTCATTAAAATATATAGCATAATAAATCTCTAAGTAGGCTCTCTGTTTTGAAATCTAGTCTTATGAGTACCCACATGGATACATTGCAAGAGATATAAAGACCTTACACTTAAGCATGTTTATTATGTGTGGAAATCTATAATGAAAACATGCCCTAATAATGCAAATGCAAAATTATTTGTATATGCATGTTTTAATAACAATGTTACATGGATTTGATTGTTAAACTTTTTTGGTTGAATGCACGAATTTCATAATGATAGATATTTTTTGGAATGCATTATGAAATGATTGTATTGCACATGTTTTAAATATTATGTGTTCTTAAGTATGCTTGTTCTGTAAATAAATGCATTGTTATTATGTTTCTACTGCGACTTGATGAGTCTAACCCTTATATTACCAATATTGAGGTAATTAGTAGGAAGTTGGAGCGATGGTGGGATGTTGTGGGTGGTGCTAAATTATCATACTTTAACCCACTCAAAATTTCTAACCAAAACTAAAATAAATGTTTTTCAATGTCTTTCTATTTTTTTATAACGGATTCTTGTCCTTTGTTGTCTCTTTCTCGAACTTAGTTATAATAAGCTATTAAATGCTAGCACTTGCACACAAGCTGACCCTCTAGTGTTTAGTCTGGTTAGAGCAATGCCATCAATAAGACCTTGTATAAAAAAAACATGTATTTTCAAGTTAAAATTATGGGACAGTATAATGACGCTCATACCATTGCTAATTTCAACCAATAAGCTTGGATAATTTCATATATAAAATAATTACCAAGAATATGGTTAATAATATTTCAAATATTCTTCAGCGCATTATTTTTACAAAACTAGAGGGCTTTCTTGGAAGGTTGTACTATTCAGGAAAGCATTCTTTTAGCACATGAGCATGTTGATAGTATGGCCCACACAACAAGGCTTGTCCTCATTAAATTTGTGTTAGCATCCTCCATGTTTATTGGATGACATGATTCGTTCTTCCAAGTTCAGTAATCGCTCAAATGGAAAAAATCATCAGATCTTTTTTGTGATATGACTCCAAATCGAGAAGGTATTGCCATCTTATGGCCTGAGACAAGGTTTGTAAACCTAGAGTAGGGTTGGGCATTAAAAAATTGGCAGATCACAATGCTGTCTGCCTAGCAAAAATTTGATGGTCTCTTATTCAGAACCATCAAAATTCCTGGGCTCACCTAGTAAAGCATAAATACATACAACATTCATCAGTGTGGTTCCCTCATTTATTTACCATAAAATCTCATGGTTGGCGAAGCGTCATTCATGGATTACAATTCATTCAGGAGGATCTCACATGGTAGGAAGGCAATGTAATGACCCCAACTCATACACCTTAAAAAGTGCAGATTTTTTTTCAAACCATTACAAAAATATTCTCAGAGACCCGAGGCCTTTACAGTTCTACTCACAATTGGATAACCAAACAAACCACCAAAGATCTTATATTTATCATCCAAACCATAGCAAGCCAAATTTTATTAAATAAGTAAGAATAGTGTCGAGACAATTGCATAAGAAGAATAAGAGTGCATGAACAATTAAATGTAAAGAAAAAGAAAAGAAAAGAAAAGAAAAGAAAAGAAAAGAAAAGAAAAGAAAAGAAAAGAAAAGTAGAGCCACGTTGTTCATCTGTGAAACTTTCTAGCAAACGTGTAGCACTCATAATTCTCCCCGAAGCGAGTCACTTCATTGATCCCCTGAGGCTGCAAAAACCATAAAAGTAGGGGTGCCAGAAATTTGAAGAATTCTATGTATGAATCCCTCTACTAAAATAAATAAGCATAAATAATACAGAAAAGAATTCATGCAATAATTTAGAAGAATACTATTGCAATAAGGATATGGTTCAGATAAACATTTAGAACATTCAACATGCATCATGATATAATATCATGCATTCAATCATACAGGGCAAGTAGAGAAGCAAGTAAATATGCATGATCTAATGCATAATAGGAAAATGCATGATGTCTGTGCACATGCATGAATACTTTATTATCTTTAATTAAGTTCTCTTATTATATGCATGCCTCTATTAAATGCATACAAATTTAAGTTCCTCTTTTTATTACTGTTGCCCGCGGATACACCAAACGAGTAAAATTTTCTGAGGTCAAGTAGGGTTCCCAAAGTAACTTAGAACACAAGTTGTATTTTATTACTAAATTCTAAACTTAGTCCTCGACTGAATCACCTTCGGAATATTAGACCTCCACATCTAATGTCGGGACACTAAGGACATCTACATCCAGTAGTGTCACTTTCTTGGTATACCAAAACAACAATTATGTCTACACACCACCCCAAGATAAAGTGTCAGACTCTTCCTAAAACCATGGCCAGGAGAAAAAACCTCAATATCAAGTTCAGAGGTAATCAATAATGCACACGAAGTTTTTGTATCCTCGTGGTCTCCCAAAATTGAAACTCTAAGATTCTCATTCTAACGATGGAAGATCTGAGAACGTATATTACACTATTCTTTTATCTTTATTTGATTATTATTAACTAATTCTTTAATTTACAATTCAGTATGCAAACAAAGGCACAAGCTTGCATATTTCCCTACGAGAACCATCATGGGACCACCACCCACAAAAAAACATAGAACAACGCAATATAGTGCAACAACATTAATGTGATTTTTGTGATGCATTTCAAATAAGTAAAAGATGAGTAAAACCAAAGCTCAAGGCTCATTAGGCCTACGATGATTCATTTTGATCACCGATGCACTATATGCAAAAACTATAACAATATGCCATATGTAAAATAAATCACATGCTTTTTAAATGCACATTCATATACGCAAATTTTAACTATGCGCATGAAACAAGTATGTTTATAAGCATGTTTTTATTTAATTCATAAGCTAATGACAAGTGCATGCTTTCATTTATTATACACATTCAAGTCAACTGCATGCTTCCATTCATTATGCATAATCATGTCAATTGCATACTTTCATTGCATACATATATTCACGTCAATGCATGTTTTCTTTGAGTATACATATCCATGTCAATGCATGTTTCCACTTATTAATCACACATGTGAACATTCGTGCAGCTACATACATATGTTTCCATATCAATTTAGGTAGGCATCTGCACATAAAACAACTATGCAATATTTCTTTACTTGAACCTAACATAATGTGCCTTAAACATACACCATATGTTACTCATGGGTATCTACAACTGAATGTATGCAATTGTATACCAGTCTAATTCAATTCCAATACAATCCTCCAAAAATTTAAATTTTTGCACAAGTGCACACATATGTAAAAACCCTCTTTTTTTTTTAAAGAAGTCTTAACACCCAGCTGACCCAATCGACTGGAGTCCAGATCAAGCCCAACTGGGCCTGACAGAAGGCTGCCAGGCCTGCGCCAGTCCAACTTTAGGCTGGCCCAACCAGATCAACTGAGACACTCGATTGGGTCTGGCAGACCATGCACAAATCTGACTCGGGTCTATGTATGTTCTACCAAGGTTTGGCAGTCAGCCGAGCCTCCCTCAGCTGGCTGCCAGCCGACCCAACCATCTTGCTGAAAAAAAACTTTTACTAAAAACTCTATTTTTTTAACAAGGTGCAGCCCCCAACCGAGCCCACTTGGTTGGGCCCTATAGTCCACCTCTTAGGCTTGACAAAACAGGCCAGCTGAACCCAGTTCAGCCGAACCTATCAGGCCTGGCTGAATTAGGTCAGTTTTGGCCAGGCTTAGCCCGTCGAATAGAGCTCGACTGGTCTGCCGGCCAGACCACAAGGCCTCAGTATAAGAGAAAGTTCATGATGATGCCACTGCCTATAATGGGCATATGCAAAAAAAATTCCAATAAAAATGTGTGTGTGTGTGCATAGCATATTCCTTGGCCCAAATATGCACACACACGCACCATCATATTCATGTAAAAACAAATAGAATGGTCATGCTTATGACGTTTTTTATGAACCATTGAGTCACTATAAAATATGTATGCATGCCATGGTCAAAGACTAATTATGCATTGTTTCATGACATACTAGTACAGATTATTGCTAAAGCATACATGCATAAACATATTTTTTTTCTTTTCTCACAACAATACATGCATTCAATGGCTCATGCGATGAACTGTCCATGGAGATCAAAACTAGCATGAAAGAAACACATATCAATCTATCATTACCATGAACTAGATTCTATTTTAGGATGAAAGAAGCATACATAGAAATTCATTTTGAAAGGATAAAAGAATCAAGAACCAATCCATGGAAATCAATTTTCATGATACAAGCGCATACAAGCCATTCTTATTATGAAATAAATTATGTTTTTGACATAAAAGAAACATACACAAAAAATTATTTTGAAAAGGGTGAATGAAATCGAAAACGAATCCATGGAAGAGGATCCATGAATCCACTTTCATGTATTATAGAGTAGGCATATAGATCTACTCATTTTTCATGGATTTACATCTAAATAATGCATGAAAAACCTATCTACAATTATTTTCCCACTTGATTTAATAGAGGAGACCCGTACCTTTGCAAGGATTGAACAATAATGAGGAATAAGGGTGAAAAAAGACTTGATTGGCTGGAGAAGAAGGTCCTCCTTCTTCCTTTCTTTTCCTCTTCTTCTCTTTCTTTTTCTCTCTCTCCTCTTTCCCTCTTTCTTTCTTTCTCTTTATATATATATATATATATATATATATATATATATATATATATATATATATATATATATATATATATATATATATATATATATATATATATATATATATATTGAGAGGGGCGTGATGCCCCCCTTCTCTAGCCCAATTAGATGGCTGGAGAAGGAGAGTTTCCAAAATTTAGAACTCTCTCCTCTCTTGTTTTCAAATTTTTAAAACTCCTCTATGTTGACTTTTTTTAAATTTGATATTTTTAAAAGTCTTTCTTAATCACTCTTAGGTAAGAATAAGGACTCTTTTAAGAAGTCCAAATCAACCCTAAAATAAATTTTCAGAATTAATAAAATTTAATTTAATAATTATTAATTATTTAATAATTAATTAAATATTTTTGAAATTCCAAAGTTAGTTTAATTACTTTAGGAGTCTTCCCAACTCCAGCTAGCTTTAATTTAAAGCTTTAAACTGAATTTAAAACTACATTTTTATTAGACATAGATTTGGGTCCAAATCCGAATCCAAAATCTAAATCTATATCCGAAATGAAATTAGATCATGATCTGGATCAAATCCAGATTAAAATGGGTCTTGAATAAGATCCAAATCCATATTAAATTGGATCATATGTATTGGATCCAATTCAATCCAACTTCGGATCCAGTTCAATAAATTGCTTATTTTTTTGGAAAAAAACGATTTTCGAGCCAATCAAAACTCGAATTCAAAAGAGTAAAATCGTTGCGCTTAGAATTCCAAGATGCATCCAATGACATATTATATGAATATCAAAATTTGAATTTTGCTTGAATTTAAAGGTAAAAAATAAAACTCTTTCTTACGCTTCGATTGGCTCATCTCGACCTTGTCGATGAAACCTCGGTCAAGCCCAGAGTCAAAAGCATCAGTTAAAAAAAATTGAGGTTCAAAGAATTTTCTTCCAGACTTAGCCAAATTTTTGAAAAACTAGAAAAATGACTAAGTGTAAAAATACATGATATTACATCCCTACTCCCTTAAAAGAATTTCATCCTCAAAATTAGAACGTACCGAAAAGGTGTGGGTAACACCAAAATCAAATATCATACGAGCCTAATGATCAACAACTAGGACAATACCTTCGATCAAATCAATCTGATCTCCCTGTGTGGTACCATAACAATATAAATGCTCTCGTTGGTCCTTTGTTGACCCTGATGCTCCTGATGCCTCTGTTGCTGCTTCAGTGACTGTTGTTGGCTTGTTCGAACAATACAGAGCAATGTGCTCAGGCTGCTGGCACTGGTAGCAAACGCTCTTAAACATCAGACAAAAGCCCAAATGATGTCTCTTGCCGCACTTGCGATATATTGACTGGGCCTTTCTCTGCTGTCGCCCCTCACGGGTCTGCTGCCTCTTGCCACCTTGCATCTTTCCACTTGCAGGTGGGATCTTCCTCGCTCCCCCCGAAGAACCACCACTGTTGCTGCCTCCATTCTGAAATCCATTTCTAGACCTCTCCCAGTCCTCCGTCAGTACTGTAGGAGACTCAATCGCATCGGCCAAGGTAGTAGGCCAGCTCATCAACACTCGAGTCCGTAGCCCATATTTCAGCCCGCACACAAACTTGGCCACTCTTGCCTTATCGTCAGCGAAAAGGTTCAGATAGTATCACTCCAGACTTTTGAATTTGGTGGCGAAATCCACCAAACTCATGCTTCCCTGAGTAAGCTCAAGGAATCGTTGTTGCATCTGCTCCTAAGTGTAGGAAGGGAAGTAGGTGTCCAGAAACTCCTCCTTAAATACCTCCCAAAGAATCATGTCCAAATTGGCATACTTCACCCTTCGTAGGGTGTCCCACCATTTCTTGGCATTGCCCTTCAAACGGTATGTGCCAAACACAATCTTCTTGTACTCGGGGACATGTAGGACATCAAACACCTGCTCAGTCTCCTCGACCCAGCTCTCAGATGCCTCTGGGGTCGGCCTTCCCTGAAAAAGTTGGCAGGTCCAACTTCAGGAACCTCTCGAAAGAAACACTACCTGTGTTTGAAACAACCTCGATGGGGGTGGACACAAGTAGCAGCTTGTGCCGCCTGCACCGTCTACCCCGCCTGCATCGTCATAGTCTCTGCCAACGTGTTGAGGATATTCATCATAAAATCCCTCTTCTCTTGCCAATCCGTGGGAGCATCAGAAGAAGTCAAAACACCCTTGAGTCGATACATCTAAAGCATAAAATTTTTGAAAAATTACACCCTGATTGATCCTACCTCCTTAGGATTGATCCCGCACAAAGACATTCATACAATCACACCAAGATTTTAATTCACCCAAAAGATAATTAAATTATAAATAAAATCAAGCATAAGAAATTTACATGATTAAATAAAAAGTATTAAATAACCTTATCAGTGAAGGAGACTGCTCTGGAGCATGAGGCATGACTTGCTGACACTTTAGGACAGGGCTCACTTACCAAAATTAAAAATTTTAATGCTAAGAAGATTATAAAAATGTAAGATTTTATAGTCACTCTGATACCAAATCTGTAACGACCATAACTCATACACCTTAAAAAGTATATATATATATATATTTAACCATTACAGAAATATTTCCAGAGATCTGGGCCTTTACAGTTCCACTTACATTTGGATAACCAAACAAACCACCAAGGATCTTACATTTATCATCCAAATCATAGTAAGCCAAATTTTATTAAATAAGTAAGAATAGTCTCAAGACAATTATATAAGAAGAATCATAGTGCATGAACAATTAAATATAAAGAAAAAGAAAAGAAAAGCAGTGCCACGTTGTCCATCTGTGAAGCTGTCTATCAAACATGTAGCACTCGTAGCTCTCCTAGAAGCGAGTCACTTCACTGATCCCCTAAGGCTGCAAAAACCATAAAAGTAAGGGTGTTAGAAATCCGAGGAATTCTGTGTACAAATCCCTCTAGTGAAATAAATGAGTATAAAGAATACAAAAAGAATTTATGCAATAATTTAGAGGAATACTATTACAATAAAGACATAGTTCAGATAAACATTTGGAACATTCAACATGCAACATGCAACATGATATAATATCATGCATTCAATCATACATGGCAAGTAGAGAAGCAAGAAAATATGCATGATCTAATGCATAACAGAAAAATGCATGATGTCTGTGCACATGCATGAATACTTTATTATCTTTGATCAAGTTCTCTTATTATATGCATGTCCCTATTAAATGCATACAAATTTAAATTTATCTTTTTACTACTGTTGCCCGCGGATACACCAAATGGGTAAAATTTTTCAAGGTCAAGTAGGGTTCCTAGGGTAACTTAGCACACAAGTTGCATTTTATTACTGAGTTCAAAACTTAACCCTCAATCAAATCACCTTCGAAACATTAGACCTCTACATCTAATATCGGAACACTAATGACCTCCACATCTGGTCTCTATTTTCTAAATAAATTGAGTCATCTTCAATCTATATTCTAGTTATTTCTCGGATCTTACTGGAATCAATTCCATTTTTATATATCTGACTTAATGGCCACGTTGTAATTTCGCCAAATAACATGCAAGTTAGTTTTCTCATGCCAAGCTAAACAAATTCCCACTTGCCTTATGCACTTAGCACATCACGACACACATTGAAATGGCTTCACAAAGAGTGCATGTATCACCTAGTATGCTTCTCGAGAGGTGTAAGCAGGATGAGAGTAGGGTATGCTCGTAAATTGTCATAGTTACACTCTTACACATGTTGCACCCACGTTAAAGTATGCCATGTATGCATGCAATGCTATAATTGCATAACTATGCCTCTCATGTGTATCATTAATGATTGTGGAATCATTTTGCTAAAAACACCACATGCATATGATCACTTGTGGTTCCATGCTAGGGTAGCGACACATTTCTAAATCCTCGATGAGGGCTCCCAAAAGTCATTTTTTTGGGGACTATGTGCATTGCTCGTAAGTGAGCTCATGAGGAGTTGTATGGTACCCCCTACAAATTAACAAACATGGTGTTATGGTCATCTTCATCGGCGACATGCTCCTCTTTAGCCGCATGAGGCTTGAGCACGTGAATGGGTGGGCAAAGACCACGTTCGTGTCACCCTGCGGGGGACACAAGGCAAGAATGCCTATACACCCCCAAGGGAGTTATGGTCCATTAAATGAGCCTAAATAAGATAAGACGCCCGATTATCCATTCACATGTCCCACCTTAGAGAGGGTGGTCGGTACAAACTTCGAGTGACAGGTCGTTACTACGACACGTTAAGGAGCAAAGGCATCCTTTTTGGCATCCAGTCACTCGAAGTTAGGGAGGTCGAGGTTACCTTTTGAGGTACCTCCACTACTGCAGTAGTGTGGATTGCAATCCATATCCATGCAAGGTCTTCTCTCAGCCAAGGGATGCCTGCACGAGATTACTTGGTATGTAGCTACACCGGTTATCACCTTAGAATTGAATAACAGACGTCGGGCACTCGTCTCATAGAATACAAGTTTTTCCTTAGCGTACCCGAAGGAGTAAACAAGAATAACTTAAATACTGACCAATCACATGCTGACCTTGCTTATTAGGTGCTCTTACTTCGTTACTTGGAAATTGTAACATGCGTACTTCTTACTTGTGGTTTTCCTTGCTATATGTATTGTGGATGCTTTACTTTGGCAGTTCTTGTTGTTCTAGCACTTGTAGCACGTCTTACATAAATGCTCACACGCACTTATGCTTTAATACATGACTTGACCAAGTTAATTGTAGTTGCTGTTTACCTTAATTTATGTCATAATTGCTACCTTGTCGCATGTTTTCTTGAAATGTCTTTTGTGAATGGATCATCTCACCACCTCGCAAGAGGACTGACCTTGTTTTATGGGGGTGCAGGTGTTGACTGCTAGTTGTGCGGTGATGACCGGTGTATCTCGGAGACTTGGGACCCACACTTGGACAGACGCGGTCTTGGTTTTGGTTTTGGGGAAAAGCCCTAGTTGTTGTGAGACATTTTGTATGAGAACATGACGTATATGTCTTTTTGGTCACAAAATTTTGTAAACTAATAGCATACTTTATATTAAGTCATTTGGTTCTCAAATTTGATTTATTCTTGTAACTCACCCAAAGTTTCAACTAAGTTTTCCATTCCTTTTCCCGTTTGCACAATGTTTAAAAAAAAAAAAGTTTTCTCTGAAAAACTTAGGATTTCCAAGGATGGAATTTTGGGGCGTTACAGGGCGTCACCCCCTCTCACCCTATATATATATATATATATATATATATATATATATATATATAAGAGAAAGTTAAAAGAAAGAAAGAAAGGAGGAAAAGAAAGAAAAAGAAAGAGAGGATGGAGGACCTTCTTCTCCAGCCAATCAAGTCTTTTTCCACCCTTATTCCTCATTATTGTTCAATAATACAAAGGTACGGGTCTCCTCTGTTAAATCTAGTAGGAAAATGAATGTAGATAGGTTTTCCATGCATAATTTAGATGTAAATCTATGAAAAAATGATTACATCCATATGCCTACTCTATAATACATGAAAGAGGATTCATGGATCCTCTTCCATGGATTCATTTTCGATTTCATTTACCCTTTTCAAAATAAATTTTTGTGTATGTTTCTTTTATGTCAAAAACATAATTTATTTCATAATAAGAATAGCTTGTATGCACTTGTATCATGAAAATTGATTTCCATGGATCGGTTCTTGATTCTTTTATCCTTTCAAAATGAATTTCTGTGTATGCTTCTTTCATCGTAAAATATAATCTAGTTCATGGTAATGATAGATTGATATGTGTTTCTTTCATGCTAGTTTTGATCTCCATGGACAGTCCATCACATGAGCCATTGAATGCATGTATTGTTGTGTGAAAAGAAAAAAAACTTGTTTATGCATGTATGCTTTAGCAATAATCTGTACAAGCATGCCATGAAACAATGCATATTTAGTTTTTGACCATGACCTGCATACATATTTTATAGTGACTCAATGGTTCATAAAAAACATCATAAGCATGACCATTCAATTTGTTTTTACATGAATATGATTGTGTGTGTGAATATGCTATGCACACGCACACATCTTTATTGGATTTTTTTTTCATATGCCCATTATAGGCAGTGGCATCATCATGAACTTCCTCTTATACTGGGGCCTTGTGGTCTGGCCGAAAAACCAGTCGAGCCCTGTTCAACGGGCAAAGCCTTGCCAGACCTGACCTAATTCAGCCAAGCCTCGTCAGGCTTGACAAGTCTGGCTGAACTGGGTTCAACTGGCCTATTTTTTCAAGCCCAAGAGGTGAATTGTAGGGCCCAATAGAGTGGGCTTGGTTGGGGTTGTACCTTATTAAAAAAATAGAACCTTTAATAAAACTTTTTTTTCAGCAAGATTGTTGGGTCGGCTGGCAGCCAGCTAAGGGAGGCTCGACTGACTGCCAAGCCCTGGTAGAACATGCATAAGCCCGAGTCGGGCCTGTGCATGGTCTGTCAGACCCAGCCAAGTGTCTCGGCTGGGCTGGCTGGGCCAGTCTAGGGTTGGCAACGCCTTGCAAGGCTTAGTCCAGCCTCTTGGCTGGACTGACACAGGCTTGGCAGCCTTCTGCCAGGCCCAACTAGGCCGGATCTGGAACGCAGCCGACTGGGTCGGCTGGGTGTTAAGACTTCTTTAAAAAAAAAGAGGGTTTTTACGTATGTGTGTACTTGTGCAAAAATTTAAATTTTGAGAGGGTTGCATTAGAATTGAATTAGACTGGTATACATTTGCATACATTTGGTTGTGCATACCCATGAGTAAAAGATGGTGTATGTTTAAGGTACGTTATGTTATGTTCAAACAAAGAAATATTGCATAGTTGTTTCATGTACAGGTGCCTACCTAAATTGACATGGAAACATATGTATGCAGTTGCACGAATGTTCACATGTGTGATTAATAAGTGAAAACATGCATTGACATGGATATGTACACTCAAATAAAGCATGCATTGACGCGAATATGTGTATGCAATGAAAGTAAGCAATTGACATGATTATGCATAATTAATGAAGCATGCAGTTGACTTGAATGCGTACATTAAATGAAAGCGTGCACTTGTCATTAGCTTATGAATTGAATAAAAACATGCTTATAAACATCCTTGTTTCATGCACATAATTAAAAATTTGCATATATGAATTTGCATTTAAAAAGCATGTGATTTATTTCATATATAGCATATTGTTATGGTTTTTGCATATGGTGCATCAGTGATCAAAATGAATCATCGTAGGTCTAGTGAGCCTTGAGCTTTGGTTTTGCTTCTCTTTTACTTATTTGAAATGCATTGCAAAAATCACATTAATGTTGTTGCATTGTATTGCATTGTTCTATGCTTTTCCACAGGCGATGGTCCCATGATGGTTCTCGCAGAAGAATATGTGAGTTTGTGTCTTTGTTAGCATGCTGAATTACAAATTAAAGAATTGTTAATAATAATCAAATAAAGATAAAAGAACAATGTAATATACGTTCTGAGATCTTCCGTCGTTAGAATGAGAATCTTAGAGTTTCGGTTTTGGGAGACCACAAGGATACAAAAACTCTGTGTGCATTATTGATTACTCATAAACCTGATATTGAGGTTCTTTCTTTTGGTCACAGTTTTAGGAATAGTTTTTCACTTTACCTAGGAGTGGTTTGTAGAGACAACTGTTGTTTTGGTATACCAAGAAAGTGGCAAAAAGGGAATATTTACATAATTTTGAAAAATTTGGGGTGTTCACAATGCCCAAGATCAATCCCTTTTCAAGCTTTAGGGACCCCATTTTCCTTTCTTTTGCAAAACCTCTGTCGGATTTATTGTGCAAGATCCGAAGGTTCCATCATGGTTTCTTCTTATGAGGATTCAATTCATTTTTCCGCCCGATCAGGTTAAGGGTACAAACCTGAGCCTCCTTTGATGAGGTATTTCATTTTCCGCCTGATCAGGATAAGGGTATAAACATGAGCCTCATTTGATGAGATATTTTATTTTCTGCTCTATCAGGTCAAGGATATAAACCTGGGCCTCATCTAATGAGGTATTTCATTTTTCGTCCAATCAGGTTAAGGGTACAAACCTGAGCCTCATCTAATGAGGTATTTCGTTTTCCACCCGATCAGGTTAAGGGTATAAACCTGAGCCTCATTTTGATGAGGTATTTCATTTTTCTGCCCAATCAGGTTAAGGGTACAAACCTGAGCCCCATGTGATGAGACATTTCATTCTTCAATCAGGTCAAGGGATAAAACCTGAGCTTCGTTTCCATATGAGGTATTTCCGTCCCATCCAGGATAAGAGCAAAACCTAAATTTCACTCCCGCAAAGTGGATCTTTCTTCTTCATTCTCCATTTCATAACTACCATCTTCAACAAGGCCAATTTTTTTTTATATACCCGGTCAGATCCTTCTAACTGGGGCATTTTATATAGCCCAAACTTGGTGTGTTTTTCTTTGCCACTAAGCTCGGCCAGAAGCCGGCTTAGTAGCAAAGACGAGCATCTATAAACACCCCAAATTTTCACTCATCTCCACCAACCATTGTGAACCATCCTTTTGGGATCATCAGAGGGCAAAATGGTCATTCTCTGAGCTTGAATTCTGCAAAACTCTAGATTTCATCCCCAATTCTCAAAATTTTCCTATTGTTTTGCTTAGAATCATCTCCAGTCACAAATTCTCAAAGTCTTATTCAAATCAAGAGATTGAGTCTCCAGTTCTTCATGCAGTCCCCTGAGACATGTCATTGCATATCATCGCATGAGCCTTTCATATCACTGCACGACACATCATGTCATTTAGAGGTCAAGAACTCCTGGTTTTCAAAACTCTCAATCCAGATTCGAGTTTTTAACTTTTCAAAATTGATTTCAAATCCCTGAGTTTTCAAAATTGCCAATTTCTCTCATTTTAACCCCCAGGACCCCGAATTACAAAAGTTTTCTCAGGAAAAACAATCTGGATAGTTTTCAAATATTGATTTTTAAAATATCGTCAGTTGGAAAGAAGGAGACAAAGCTTTAAATTTAGAGATTTTATTTCAACTTTTACAAAAAGACTTTTGAATTTCCTTACAAAATCTCTACATTTTTTATATTCTACCCTAAGGGGCCATCTCTCTTTTAAAAACTTTTGCAATTAAGCCAAATTTTGCTTTTGTATTTTCTAAATAGTCTAGTCTTATAAAATTTCCAAAAAAAGTTTTTATTTATACTTTTACTTTGGTCTTGCTTTTATATCAAATAAAGAAATGATGTGGGACCCACACATAGGTGGCGCCACATTAGAGCTTCCTGCAGAGAAAATCAAAATAAAACTTTATTTTCAAAAATTTTCTTTAAACCAGGCTGAGGTGGCACCACCCTGAAATACCCATCTTTACTCATTTTATTTCTTCACTAATTATTATTTAAAAAAAAAAGCCCTCAAATGGCACCGCCGCCGAACCCTATCCCAAAATGTTCACTTTACCAAAGTTTTAGGTAAATGAACTCAAAATTTTCAAGTAAAGAATTCGTCCCCCTCTGAAAACGACGAGTTTTCAAAAGTTTTCAAATTTTAGTTCTTAAGATTTTCAAACGATTTCAAAAGCCAGTTACGGAGCCTAAGAAAGCTCTGATTTTTTTGGTGAGCCTCCTCCAAAATCTTTAAATGAAACCCCTTTGATCGCCAAAGGGGACACCGACTCTCCCTATCAGATCTCTCTTGGTTCCCCTTTATCTTCCCCCTCTAACTCTCTTCTTCAGGACCGATTGAAGGAAGCCCTCCCTTCTACTGATTCACGACAGTCGGCTTCTTCCATCATCCATCAAGAGAATATTCAAAGAACAATCGAGGAGTGCGTGGTCCTCCTTTCCCCTTTTGAGGCATGGCCCACCATCGAAGGAGGCCCCTTTTCTGGCTGTCTTTCATTCTCCCCTCACGGTTTCTTACCCCCATTCTCCTTCAAAAGAAAGAGTGAGGAACTTCAGCGATTTTGCCAAGGGGAATCTTCGACTTCCTCTCCTCCCATCACACCACCCTTCTTCTTGCCCTCATTTCTTCCTTCTTCCAGTTTCCCCAACAAAGTCTTCAAGGAGCAGTCGAGGAGTGCACGGTTTTCCTTTTCCCCTTCCTTCTCTATTCCTTGATTCCTCTTCCGATTCGGTGGAAGGATTCGCTCTATCCCAACAATACACAAGGAAGCATCGTCTCCTTTGATACACGAAAATGACACTGTGGGTAGGAATTGTTTATCAATGTGGTTGTGGTTGAAAATTATCTTGACTGACATCATTCCAATGTGCTGTAATCGTCTGCTATCCTTCCATTAATTCCTGTTATACCATCAGTGTCCCAATCTCTTCATTTTGCATATCTACATTTCAAGTCTATATATATCTGCATTCTTGCCCATGTCATAGCATTATCTCCCCCACGCAACTCATATTCATCATTGTCTCACACGCCCTTCTCCCATACATATTGTATTTTATTATATAACATATGTTCTGCATAATGCAATTCAGTTTTATCCAACTTTTACTTTAGGCATTCAACATCTATGGTTTAATTCTTTTCTGGCAATTACTTATTCTTGTTTTTTCTTATTTCATCTGTATTTGTGCATTCACACTTTGATCTCTGCATTATCAGTAACTTTTATATATTCAACACTTATCACATGTCCAATGTGCATATATCCATTACTGCCTTCTTAACTTCTGCACATCTATTGTACACGTTTACCTGCATCCTCACCTTACTATTTCACCTCATTTTTAATATTTACACTATCATAGCTGTATCTCTATTGTGTTTAACACTCCCATCACCATGTTTCACCCTTAGCTTACACTGCATTCGCTTTATCCTCTGGTAGCTTCAGCATGACATCTTGTGCATAGGATCTAGTATAGAACCTTAGTTTATCTCTTGTACAATACCTACCATTTGAGTTTTCCACAACATATCAGGATGCATATCATAACACCTGTATATATATATATATATATATATATATATATATATATATATATATATATATATATATATATATATATATATATATATATATATATATATATATATATATATATATATATATATATATATATATTATACTGACAGCTACATATAGGCATTTGGGCACTTTTCTATGTATTCCATTCATGCTTTAGACATTAAATTGTGCATTTCTATTGTAACCTATACATAATTGTAGGTGTTTTAGCGTTAATATGAGATTTTCAAATTCTCTTTTGTATGTTGTATTTCTGGTGCTAAGTCAACTTTACAGGAAAAATATGGAAGATGCCAATCCTTCTCATTCTCATTTTTCTATTTTTTTGGTCATTTTACTTTATGTCAGCAATGTAATAATTAAGGGTAATTTTGGAATAAGATTTACTTTTACCGCTTAGACTAGGATGCATATCATATAGTTTCTTTTTGTAATATCCTGACCATGTGAATAATGCATTTTATTTGAAAATCACCATGGATGAACACAAATGGCACACACACCCGCTATTAAGGAGTTAGTAAACTCGGAGGATACCGTATTTATGACCCTAATAAGAATATAGACGAATCCTAGATTTACTATCTTCACATTAGCCACATTGAGCCTACACTATTAGGCTATCTTCAAAATCACATCATATTTCTATTTTGCAAAATATTGAGAAATTAAATCAATTAAATTCTAAACATGTCAACGGCCATAGTCGGAATATGTAAAGAGCTTACTTTGATTTAATACACATTTTCAAACAAATTCCTCAGAAAATTTTCTGGATATCTTTATCAAAGTGCATTCATCCATTCAAATCATTGGCATCATGAGATTACAGGCATTTCTCACGCTTTTCTCAAGAAAATTTCAGCCTAAGGAAATCGACTCACTCAAGAGACTCTGAAAATTTTCAAAGTTGGATTTTCCCAAACCAAGTTTTCCACGATTTTCTTGGAAAATATTATTTTCTCAGAATTCATTTTTTCAAAAAGAGTTTTCCATCATTTTCCAGACTCAAAATCAATTTTCAAATATTTCAAGGCTAAGATTCTAGGAATTTCAATTTCCTGAATTTTGATTTTCCTTCTCCAAAGAGCTTTCCCATAAAATTTCAATCATTTTCCAAAGAAAATTTTCAAAGTTGAAGTTTTCCTGACAAACATTTTCTCTTTCAATATTCACCTTTTCTCAATAATTCTTTCCATTTTCCCAGAATTTTCTCACATCCTCAGAAACTTTCTTATGATTTTTAAATCCTTTTATCAGAGTTTTCCTGAGAAATTGATTTCCATCTTTTGACTGAGAAAATTTTTCCCACTCCAAAGCATACATCATGTTTTCCCAACTTACATTTTACAAAGTTTCATAGCACATGCCTGCATTCTCTGTGCATTTAGGATGAAACACAATTTCGTTAATTTATCTAAGTCAAGCACATCTTTGGTCCTTGGTTCAATTACCTCCGGTAAAGGCACCAAGAACGGTCGAACTTCGTACCGACAGGTCAAGTTCCATTCTTCAGAATTTTTCTGCTATTTTCAAAACGGAGGCAAGTATTTCAAAATAATTTTCAAACTCTGGTCAAGTTTGACTCGCAGGGTTGTTTCCCCTCTCTCTCGCAGGGAAGGAAAAAATTTTGCGACGAAAACAATTATGAACCAAAATTTCTTACGTAAATGTTTGTGTATTATGAACCAATACATTTTGTCTTTTCTTACATAAATGCTTTTGAAATCATGAGCTTTTATATCTTGTCAAATTGTCTTTTTCATAAATGCTTGTAGGAAGTACAATTAATGCTTTTGAAATCATGAGCTATTATATCTTGTTAATTTGTCTTTTTTATAAATGCTTTGAGAAGTACAATGATTTGTTTCAAAAAAGTGTTTTTGAAATAATACAATATAAATAACAGTTCTTTTTATGAAAGCTTGTCTTTTTGTATATGAGTGACTTTGTATGATTTTAAAGCATATACTCTAATATGAAATATGCATGCTTCTAAAGGTTTTGTTACATATGACTCTAAAGAAGAAAAAATCTTCATCTTAAAGTAGCCGATCTTGTTGGAGAGAGTTTATGAATGTATGGCCCATCAAGCTTTTTCTTCAGAATAGTATGATTGCATCAAATTGTTGCACTTGATCAAGTTGTCTTCACTCTTCTTAAGTGAAATAACCTTGCATCAAATACACGTTAAATACATGGCAAATCATATCAAGTCATAATATAACATTTCATATATCATCATGTTAAGCATGAGCATATCATATTACATCACATATGCATCATCAAAATATAGTTTCTCAACATTCTCCCCCTTTTGATGATGACAATATATGCTCCCCCTGTCAATAAGCCATATACATTATGATGATTTAAATATTATACATGAAAAATGCATAAAAATTAGCAATCATAACAAGTATCAGAAATAATAACATAAAAAGTTTGTGTACACTTCATGTGTATGAGATAGAGAGTTAATCGTTTTTCTCCTATGTAGTTGAGGTAGGTTTTCTCTCCCCCTTTGCCATTGACAAAAAGGTGGGATCAGAGTAGGTAAGTTTAATATTACAGACCAATGAATTACATGAACTCATTCCAAAGATGACAGAGAATGCAGTTGTTTGAGGATGAAGTCTTGTCCGATCTTCAACAAGTGAAAAGCCTCGATTAAGGTAGCTTGATTCTGCATAAGAAGGTCTTGTGTCGTCTGGACATCCACTAGAACGGAGAACAAGTCAGAATGTGTTGTTTGCTCGGATCCTGGTTCATCGAATTCTTCTTCTTCATATGGTTGTTGTGGAGAATACCCTTGAACAAAAAAGTTAACATCAAAGACTTGAGTGGAGAAGGATGCTACCTCATCGTGAAGGGGTACATTAAAGTGTGGAAGAATTAATGAGATGAAATAACCAAAAGGAAGGAGGCGAAACATTCTAAAATTGATCATGTTTTCAAAAATAATAGACGACCAATTTATGGGTAGAGAGCAGAACATTGAATATAATAAAAGAGAAATTTCTTTGGCGACAAATCCTTGTGAATTGGATTTTGGAAAAATGTTGTAAAATAGGATGTGAGAGAGAAGTTTTGCATGTAGTTTGAGATTGTTGGAATGCCATGGAAGTTTGGTCGATTTAGTAGAGGTGAGGATTTTGCAAAGAACAGATCATTCAAGTGGTATTATGTTGGACAGTTCAATACTACAGGATGGGATGTGAAGAATGACATCTAGTGTATGAGTATTGAAGGAGAGGAGATGGCCACAAACCATAGTGGTAATGGTCTGATGGTCATTATCAACTGACATATTTGTGTAAAAAGAGTTTGATTAGGTCAGGATGATAGGTGGTGCAATTGGACGATCCTAGAATATAGGTAAAATCGTGTAGAGAGGTTTCAAGATCAAAGGAGGAAAATTCTTCAAAGGAAATCAACCTTTCGGGTTGAATTTGGAGAGAACTTACGTAGTTGTAATGTTGTATAAGATCTGGATATCGCAATTCAGAAGAATCAATTATATCAAAATCATTGAGGTAGGATTTTGAAGAGGAGGCCATTTCGAGTAACTAAGAGTGAGATAGAAAACTTAGAGTGGAGTTGACTAAATTGAGAGGAAAGAAAGTATTTTCGTGTGATGAAAGGCTTATCTCTTTAAATAGAAGGATGGTGTATATTTTAATAGCAACTTGATAGCTTATGAATGATAAGTGAAATAGATAAGATTTGGAATTTCGTAGCAAGGTACATTATTCGTGAATGACTATTTATGAAGAGTGAATTTTTGTAATTTTGTGGCAAGAGATATGTGTCACAGGCCTATTTCTTTCAATAGGCCAGCGCGACGCGACAGTCCCTCCTCACCGCCACAAGCCTACTTGTCAGCTCGCTTGCCGATTGCGGAAGCTTGTAATCAGAGTGCAAGAGAGCAAGAGAGAATTGAGGGAGAGAAATTGCAATCACAAAAAGCAATCACAACGAGGGTGAATAAAAGAAAGCTCAACGCATTTACTTCATTCACAATTTTGCCTACAGGCCATTACAGTTCAAGTATACGGGCTGCCCCTTTAGGGTATTGATTCACTTGAACCGGGCAGCTTACATCAGACTCAACAAAAGCAAAACAGACTCTAAGCGCAACTGTACATTGTAAGTCGCAAGGGAACATGCTCTCCCCTTCAAATCATGCGCCATCCTCGGCGCCATCTATTTCGTGGTAAGCCCTGACTTCAGCCGGGTAGCAGTTGTTCATTCAAAATGCAGACTCCCATGTTGGTTTTGTTGTTTCCTCCCACTGCACCAAGTATTTCTTCGCTTTCCCCAAGTAGTTGACCTTGTGGTGAAGGATCTGACTAAGGTGCTTCTCGACCCGTTGTGCTGCCGGGGCCCTCTGCATGATGGAAGCGCGTTGTGGCACACTACGTTCCGAGTCTCCATCATCTGGATGAAACTGCTTGAGGTTGCACACGTGGAACACTGAGTGCAGCTTGAAGTCTGGGGGCAACTCCAGCTTGTATGCCAGCTTGCCCACCTTCTTTGTGATGGTGAAGGGTCCCTCATACTTTCTGAGTAGTCCGCGGTGCCGCCCGCGGAAGATGCCTGTGCGACCAGGATATAACTTCACCAACACTTGGTCCCCAACTTGGAACCCTGCGGGCCGACGGTGTTTGTCCGCCCACTTCTTCATTCTCTTTGCCGCTTTGTGTAAGAATGCCTTTGCCAACTCATTCTGCTCGTGCCAGTCGCGAACAACTGATAGGCGAAGGATGACCTTCCCTTTTCTTGTGCGTCAAGAGTGTGCGGGGTCAGTGGTTGCTGCCCCGTGGCTATCTCAAATGGACTGTGGCCTGAAGACTTGCTCTTCTGCAGATTATAACAAAACTGTGCCACATCAATGAGCTTCACCCAATTTTTCTGATTGGCACTAACAAAGTGCCTAAGGTACTGCTCCAGTATCCCGTTGATGCGCTCTGTTTGCCCATTTGTCTACAGATGAAAGCTTGTTGAAAACAACAACTCAGAGCCAAGTAGCTGAAATACTTCACGCTAGAACTTGCCCGTGAAGCGAGCATCGCGATCACTCACAATGCTCTTTGGTATACCCCAGTGTTTCACCACATGCTTTACAAACAACTCTGCAGTCTTCTCTGCATGGCACTTCTTGGAAGCTAGGATGAAGGTGACATACTTTGAGAAACGATCCATCACAACCAAAATAGAACTGAGGCCCTCTACCTTTGGCAGACTAACAATAAAGTCCATGAAGATGCTATCCCAAGGACGTTCTAGAATTGGTAGAGGCTCAAGGAAACCAACAACCTTCTGGTTTGTCCCCTTATCTTGCTGGCAGATGAGGCATGTCCGCACATACCCCTCAACGTCGTCTCTCATCTGCGGCCAATAGTAGCCACGCTCAAGGAGTGCTAAGGTCCGCTCCTGACCAGGATGGCCGACTTATAGTGTATCATGGCACTCCTTAAGTAGCTCTCGGTGAAGGATTCCCCACCGCGGCACAAAGATGTGTCCCCCTTTTGTTACGAGGAGGCCATCCTGTAGCCAAAATCGCCAAGTCTTCCCTGCCTGCGCCAGAGAAACAAGGTGTTGTGCGGTCGGATCCTGCTGCGTACCTTCGCGAATGCGGCTCAACAATGTGCCCTCAAAATGTACTTCAGAAGGCTCTGTGCGCACAACTACCAGTTCAGCCCTACGGCTCAGGGCATCCGCCACAACATTGGTCTTTCCAACCTTGTACTCCAAGGCAAAGTCGAACTCAGCCAAAAACATCTGCCATCGAGCTTGTTTAGGCGTCAACTTCTTCTGCGTCTGGAAATAACTCGTGGCCACATTGTCCGTCTTGACGACAAACTCGACACCCAAAAGGTAGTGCCGCCAGGTCTTGAGGCAATACACAATGGTAGTCATCTCACGTTCATGCACTGTGTAACACCTCTTTGCATCTTTTAGCTTGCGACTCTCATATGCGATCAGATGGCCATCTTGCATAATAACTCCACCAATGGCAAAGTCTGAGGCATCCGTGTGGACTTCAAAGGGCCTCGAATGATCAGGTAGTCGCAACACTGGCTCCCTCACTAAGGCTTTCTTCAAGCCATTGAAGGTATCTTGGCACGCTCCTGTCCAGAGCCATACCCGATTCTTCTTTAACAAATCTGTGAGAGGCGCAACAATGAGAGAATAGCCTTCGATGAAACGCCGATAATAGTTTGCCAAACCGAGGAATGACCGCAATTCTGGCACTTTGCTTGGCGAAACCCGTTTCTAGATGGCCCTTATCTTCTGCCCATCCATACGTAGCACACCACGCCCCACAACGTGGCCAAGGAAGCTAATCTCCTCCTGCCCGAAGAGACACTTCTCTCGTTTGACACAGAGGTCATTCTCCTTCAGCACCTGAAACATTGTTCGCAAGTGCCTGACATGTTCCTCCATGTTGCTGTTGTAAACCACAATACCATCCAGGTAGACTACCACGAACTTGTCTAAGTAAGGGTAGAAGATCTGGTTCATTAAAGTCGTGAACGTGGCGGGAGCATTTGTCAGCCTGAATGACATTACTAAGAATTCATAAGCACCATAGCGGGTGACACAAGTTGTCTTCGGTTCATCACCCTCAGCAATCCTCACCTGCCAGTAACCCGATCGCAGATCTAGCTTGGAAAAGATACAGGCACTGCCTTGCTGATTGAACAAGTCTGCTATCAATGACAATGGGTACTTGTTCTTCATCGTGGCCTTGTTCAAAGCACGGTAATCCACACATAATCGTTTGGAGCCATCATGTTTCATCTAAAAGAGGATTGGGGCACCAAATGGGGCTTTTGATGGACGAACAATGCCTGCGTCCAACATCTCATCTAGCTGCCTGCGCAGTTCCTTTAGCTCAGCTGGCCCCATATGATATGGAACCATTGCGGGAGGCTTCATTTCCGAGGTCAACTCAATCTTGTGGTCGACCTCACGTCTTGGCGGAAGACGCTTTGGCAATTCCGGAGGCATCACCCACCGAAACTCCTCCAATAGTGGGGCTAAGGTCGGCGACACTGTCGTTTCTACCTTATCTTCTTCTGCACGCACTGCAACTAAGAATGTCTGCTCCCCATGCTTGACACCCTTCTTCAGTTGCATTGCCGATAACACTGAAGACTTGCCTTTCTGCGTAACACACTGCACTGTGTGGGATAGGTCTGACCCCATGATCGTCAACGTGTTAAACTTTGGCAGCATCATAACATTCTGGCTTCGCAAAAACTCCATACCCAGAATCACCTTGAAATCGTTCAGGGGCACCATAGTGAAGTTGGCTTTGCAGACCCAACTCCCCACTTGAGTAGTCACATCTCTTGCTTCACCAAGGATGAGCTTGGCCTCAGAATTTACTATTTTGGTGGTCCTCTGCTTTGACCCAGTTTTCAAGCTCAACCGCTCTGCATCTTTCTGCGAGACAAAGTTGTGGGTGGCCCCAGAGTCTATCATTGTTGAAGTAGACTTTCCATTCATAATGACTTCTACGTATATAAGTTCCTTACTGACCTGCATGTTCTTAGCCGCACAACTTCTAGCTGCGTTAATAGATCGCATGACCCCCATCCTTGGTTGCATTGCTTCAGTGTCACTGCATTCAGTATCGCTGCATTCTTCTTGTGCAACATTGGCTTGCCCGTCGTCCTTTACGAGGTGCTTTGGGCACTGCCTGACGATATGTCTATCACCGCAGAACCAACATGTCACAACTGCACCCTTGTTGTTGTTGTTATTCTTTGCGAAGTTCTGTTTCTTTTCGGATTAATGGCATGTCGATGCCTCACCATTATCATTGCGCTGCTCACCCTTCTTGCCTCCGTGGTCAGGCTTCTTCCCGACTTTGGTTGATGGGGTGAAAGGCTTACGCTGAGTGTCAACTAAGCGCTCGGCCGCCACATATGCATCTTCTAAAATATGGGGGTTGCTCCTTTCCACTTCAGACTGTGCCCATGGCTAAAGTCCCATAATGAACTAGTTAAGCATGTCGTCTTCTGACATGTTGGGTAACTCCAGGATAAGCTTATGGAATGTTCTGATATATTCTTGCAACGAACTAGAGTGTTTGAACTCATGAACCATCCGATATGCCTGTCTCTGCGCATTTATTGGGATGAAGTAGTTATGCAACTCCATTTTGAAGTCATCAAAGGTGTCTATCACACATTGACCCCTCTCCTTGTCATTGCGCTTCCGCCTCCACCAAGCGATAGCATCTCCATCAAGTAAGGCCGCTGCAGCCTTAATCCTCAGATCTTCAAGGGTCACATTCTGGATATCCAAGTAGTCGTTTACTTGGAACAAGAAGTTCTCAATGGCCTTGCTGTCACGAGAACCATTGAATTTTGTGGGTCTTGGCACATCAATCATTGATGGCCTCTCACCATTTCTGCCATTTAGATTCACTGTCCGCTGCAACGTACGGTTCTTCAACTGAAGCTCCCCTACTTCAGTCTGCAAATTGGCCACTGTAGTCGTCAACAAAGTGACCTGCCCCATTAACAAGGTGACCTGCTCTTGCAGGCTTGCCACCACATCATTCAGTCCATTGAATGATTCACATGCACGTGAAATCGCTTCCTCATGCGAAGTCACCTTTTCCACCAGCTTGTTAACAGTTGCAGCCAACTCTTCTTGGCCCCGAGGTGAACCCATCTCCTCAACTTCGGCAACTTCCTTGCCTTTGGTGTTGCGCAAGTTTTGATAAGGCGCCACAATGTCTTGCTCATAAATCACAGTCTGTCGACACCGACTCCAGAGTCCCTTCCCTAGTACGAGAACGGACTCTAGTACCACTTGTCACGGGCCTATTTCTTTCAATGGGCCAGCGCGGCATGATGGTCCCTCCTCACCGCCGCAAGCCTACTTGTCAGCTCGCTTGCCAGTCGCGGAAGCTTGTAATCAGAGTGTAAGAGAGCAAGAGAGAATTGAGGGAGAGAAATTGCAATCACAACGAGGGTGAACAAAAGAAAGCTCAACGCATTTACTTCATTCACAATTTTTCCCGCAGGCCATTACAATTCAAGTATACGGGCTGCCCCTTTGGGGTATTGATTCACCTGAACCGGGCAGCTTACATCAAACTCAACAAAAGCAAAACAGACTCTTAAGCGCAACTGTACACTATAAGTCGCAAGGGAACATATGTGACATAGAGTTAAATTCTAGTAGAGGAGAAGATTCATGATTTTGAAACAAGATGACAAGAGGAATTATTTCTCGTGAGAAAGAAAAGAACATAAGTCAAGAATGATCGATTGGAGTGTAAATATTGACATAAAGATAAGTCATGTCATCATGTTGTGTTAGATATGAGACATAAATGATTCAATTTTGGGCGTAAAAGAAGATGTTCAATAATGACCTAATAAAACAAGCAACAAGTTGAAATATAGGATATAGACATGGGTCGATACATTTGATTTGAGGCAAAATAAAGAAGATAGTCTAAATTCACATGAAAGATGTTTTGAGAAGAAGACAAAAGTGATTAAAGAGTGACATGAGATGAATGACATAAAGAAATGTCATGATTAACTTATTTTAATGTGGATAGCCCTTATAGATAGGCGTGAAAGGAGATAGGACATGGGGTAATCATGTGATGTGTACTTGAAAGAGATGAATGACATAAAGAGTTTGTCATGATTAAAATGATTTAATATTTATAGCTTATATGAGTATACATGAATTAGAAAGAGACATATTGTACTTGACATACATTATGTCATTGAATAGTGTGGGGAGAAGGAGATAAAAAAAATAACATGTAAAAACGCTGAGACATAAAGTAGAATAAATAAAAAATAGTATTCTGAGAGAGGATACCAAAAGTGGCAAGAAAAGCAAAAAAAAAAACAATAATTAGTTTCAAAAGGACACAATGCATGAATGATACAAAGTGAGTGACATGGGTGACAAGATAGAATGCAAAAAAATAAATATGAGTATAAAATATGGTTAAATAAGAATTCAAAAAAAAACCGTGAAGAAAAAGAAGTCAATAGTAAAATTATAGTTTAATATTTAACAAAAAGATGTGAACTCGTATAGGATGGTTTTACTATATCCTGGTTAGACACATATTAGATTAAGTAAATTTAAACAAGTTAATTACAACTTATAAATCACTTAATTTACAAATGCGTAATTCTCGTCTAATTCGTATAAAATCTTCATGCTTTAATGGTTTAGTAAAAATGTCAGCTAATTGCTGTTGCCTTGGCTGGAGGCAAACACCAGCTGAAACTCCTCTCGTAGTGGCTGAAAGAAGCAACTATGGTGGCTGCAATGCTGCAACCTTGCCGGAAGTACTTGAGAATGCTGGAGAGAGACCCTTGTTGTTGTTTCAATGGTGCTGGAACTGGAACTGGGGCTGTGTAAAGATGATAGAGGAAGAGAGAGATGGGAAGAGGTGAGAGAGATGGGAAGAGGCAGCCGTAGGTTTCTTTGTGCTTCTTTTTTTCTCCTTAACTTAGGGAAGATTATATCTTTCCCTAAGTTCTTAGTTTTAATTAGGGAAGGAAAGGGAAACAGCCTTTACGTAGCCTTTACGTCAATGGCTGGGCAAGAGAGGAAGGAAAGAAGGAAGAAAGAGAAGAAGGAAGAAAGGGAAGAAAAGAAAGGAAAGAAAGAAGAAAAAGAAAAGGAAAGAAAGGAAGAAGAAAGAGAAAGAGAAAAGGAAAAAGAAAAAGGAAATGAAGGAAGGGAGAGGGGCTTGAGGTTTGGGCGACCACCTTGTGGGTCCCACCTCTCTAAAACGCAAAATAAATAAAAAAAACAAAAATGAACAAATAAAAAGAAAATTGAAAGGAATAAAAGAATATATATATATTTTTAATAAAATAGAATTGTAAATGAATGGGCCATTTCAGAGCGGGTCCAAATTCCACTTTTGAAATTCATTTTGACGATTAGAGGGGTAAAATAGTCTTTTTAGAAAATTTCTAGACGAAACAAGCTATTTTTGGCAGTTTTTGAAACAAGCTCAGATTTTGAAGTTCAATACCTCGTTGGGAAGCAAATCCAATGTAGAATTTGAAAATTTAATTTTGAAAGAAATCCAGATTGTTTCTCTCGAGAAAATACTTTCAAATTTATTTTCAGGCGAAATGAGCTATTTTTGACAGTTTTTGAAACGAGCTCGGATTTTAAAGTTCAATACCTCATTGCGAAGCAAATCCAACATAGATTTTGAAAATTTGAGTTTGAAATAAATCCAGATTGTTTTTCTTGAGAAAATATTTCCAAATTTAGAATTCCGAGGGTAAAAATGTCAATTTTGGAAACCCGAGGTTTGAAATTGATTTATGAAAACTTTTAAAACTCAATCCGGATTGAAATTTATAAAACTGGAGTTCTGGACTTCGAAAATGGAATGAAATGTTATGAAATGCTGAGAAATAATATGAAATGATGAGAAATGACATGCGAAATGCAGACCCTGAATGAAGAGTTTTGAATTTTAAAACCTTGATTGGCAGCTATACCAGTTCAAAAAGCATAAAAACTGATAAAATTTGTGAAATGGTTGAAGAAATGGTTTTTGGGACTCTACTGGGTTAGAGTGACACTTAAAATTAGGGTTCGAGCTGGACTGAACTGAGATGAGCTAGATTGAGCTGGGTTTTAGAGTTTCAGAACTCAAGTGAACTGAACAGACACTGAGCTGGGTTTGAGCTAGAACAAAGGTCAGTAATACTGATATGAACTAAAATTGAAGCTCGAACACTAGCTTCACTGACTGGACTAAGCTCAATTTCCGCTAAACGAGCTAAAATGGGCTAAAATGGGCTCCTGGACACTTAGAAATGGTTTTGAACTAAAACTGGAGGGTTTGAAATCCTGATGAGCTCAAGTTAGACTCTGGGAAACATGACTGACTGTGAATGACTGACTCAGAGACAATTGGCTTGGATTTGAGTGAGAAATGAGCTCATTTCTAAAGAAATGATCCCATTTTGGCAGGAATTGTCAGAAATGAAAATGGTCTTCTCACTGTGAGCTCAGATGAGCTTGGAATGACTGATATTCTAAATGTTCTGAACTGACCAGTGAGCTTTGTTGACTTCGACTGACTACGGTCTGAGATGACCTAGGGGTAAAAAGGTAATTTTCCTAATAAAAGTGGGTAAAATAGTAATTTTCTAAAATTGACTCGGGGTTTGACTCCTACACTGACCTAACAGGGTTGGCATTGCACGAGAAGGGTTGTTTGAGAATGGATGATGAAAATTTGGGGTGTTTACAGATGCCTTTCTTTGCTACTAAGCCGACTTGAGGATGAGCTTAGTGGCAAAGAAAAACACACCAAATTTGGGCTATAAAAATGCCCCAGTTAGAAGGATCTGACTGGTTATGAAGATTAGCCCTGATGAAAATGGTAGATATGAAATGGAGAATAAAGAAGAAAGAATTTACCTCAAAAGAAGTGAGATTCAGGTTTTGCCCTTAACCTGGATGGGACGGGAAATACCTCGTGTAGAAACGAAGCTCAGGTTTGACCCTTAACCTGACCGAAAAATGAAATACCTCATCAAAATGAGGCTCAGGTTTAACCCTTAACCTGATCGGGAAATGAAATACCTCATCAAAATGAGGCTCAGGTTTAACCCTTAACCTGATCGGGAAACAAAATGGATTCTCGAAAGAAGAACCCATGATGGAACCTTTGGACTTCCGCACAATGAATCTGATAGGAGTTTTGCAAAAGGATGAAATTGGGGTCCCTAAAGCTTGAAAAGGGGTTTGATTTTTGGGCGCCTCATTGCTGAGACTAAATAACTTTTGAAATTGATGAACTTTTGCGAGAAAATTATTGGTGGCTTAACCTCAAGCCAAAATTGGACCGTCTATGGTGGGACAGTGGAGACACAGGGAAGTGTGTGAATCTAAGAGTCCATGCACTCAGATTATACCAACAGAAGGGAAGGAACCTTGAAAACTCCCGTTATCAAGTCCTTAAAATGGATAACAACTAATGTCAAGATGCGCCAAAGATGAACTTCAAACTCTTTCTTCACGCCAGAATAACTAGAAAATATTGTCAAAATGTTGAAAATTATTGTTGATTCGAAATAATTGAAAATGATGTACATCGTTTCGAAAATATTCCCTTTTTTCTACCTGAAGTATTACCTTCGACTGGGCTTAACTCCGTAGAATCAGGATTCGAATTCAAATTGCTTGCAATTGACTTTCTTTCAAGGAAGCTATCAATTTCCTTGATATGAACAGAAAAGAGAGTATTCTTGATATTGTGAAAGCAATTGGTGAAAGAATATTGATAATAGAATTTCACAAAATTAAAGAGGATCCTTGATAGATTTGGCAGTCTGATATCCTGGGATTCTTTTCTTATGATGATCTTTCTGCCCACTTTTTTTTTATTGGCAGAATTAGAGCTCTCTTGGATTTTTGGGGATTACATCATCCTTCATTTTGGAGATGTCCTGACTTTTCTCTCTCTTTTTTTTGGAAGAGTACGTCACAAACTCCTTCATCTCAAAGATGCTCTGATCCTTCTTCTTTTTTCTCAGGGATTATATTGGCAGTTATTGGCTCATTGATTGGAAATCTCTTGGTGATAGTAGAAATTAAATATCTTTTAGGGTTTGTCGGGAGGCTCATCGCAGTCGCCTTCATCTTGACGGTGCTCTAAACTTTCCTTGGAAGGATCCGTCACAAACTCCTTTATCTCGGAGATGATCCAAATCTTCTTTGGCCCCGGGGGTCTAACTCGCATAATTCGTCTTCATCTTGACGACAATTGAGAGATCCCTTTTGCAGATATTTAATTACAGCTTAGGTGATTGAGGAGATATGGAAATTGAATGGATTTTTCTGTATCACCCAGGATATTTCGACTGCTTTATTTTTCAAGAATGATCTTTAAAAATGTGTCATTGACTGCGATCAATACCGATCACTTATGGCTTTGCAACAACATTGAATTTCCTTTGCTGGCCATATCGAGGATTTATTCTTCATTCTTTTGGTTGGCCAATAGAAAGATCTTGAATTTTGAATCCTTTTTCGCGAAAGCTTTATCCTTTAGGAAGTAATACTGAAGGTATTCTAAGGTAATGCTTTTTTGCAATAAAGATTTTGAAATCAACAAATATTTAATGATAAATTGACAAAATTTTCTTGAAATCCTTTGTGAAAGAAATTGCTTGAGGTTTAATTGACACATCCATGACCAAATTGAGTCTTGAAAAGACTCGATAAAAGTTCAACTCGAAAGTTGGGTTTTATTTTGACTTACCAGCTCGAAAGCAGATTTGGGTTGACCAACCAACTCGAAAGCAGGATTTGTTGAATTACCAGCTCGAAAGCAGGATTTGTTGACCGACCGGCTCAAAAGCAGGATTTGTTGACCGACCAGCTCGAAAGTAGGATTTGTTGACCGACCGACTCGAAAGCAGGATTTGTTGATCGACCAGCTAGAAAGCAGGATTTGTTGACCGACCAGCTAGAAAGCAGGATTTGTTCACCGACCATCTCGAAAGCAGGATTTGTTGACCGACCGGCTCGAAAGCAGGATTTGTTGACCAACCAGCTAGAAAGCAGGATTTATTGACCGACTAGCTAGAAAGCAAGATTTGTTGACCGACCAGCTGTAAACACCCCAAATTTTCACCCTTATCCAGTGCTTATATTTCATGTGTCATTGCTTATCATTGCATGAATTCAGCATATCATTGCATTGCATAGAATAGCATTGCATGTCATTACATCTCATCTTCGAGATCCAACACTCCTGTTTTCAAAATATTCAATCCAGATTTGAGTTTTAAAACTTTTCTTTCAAAAATCAAATTTAAAACCTGGGTTTTTAATCAACATTGTGTCATTTGCCAACCCCCAGGACCTTATATTTTGAAGTATTTTCTCAGAAAACAATCTGGATTCATTTCAAACTTAATTTCAATTGATTTCAATTCTCAGATGAGACCCATTTAGGTGGTGTCGCTTCTGGATTCCTTCACTTATCAAAAATCTCAAAAATCTTAGAGTTCTAATTGGATCAGGACTCTTTTTCCAGAGTCTTAGTCGGATCAAAACTCTACTTTTCACTACCTTTTTACCTGTCTTTGAAGAAAACCTTTCAAAATTTGCTATTTTGGCCAAAATTTCAGAGTCCTAGTTGGATCAGGACTCTTCTTCAAGAGTCTAGTCGGATCAGGACTCTTCTTCGGAGTTTCAATTGGATTGGACTCTAATCTTTTACAACTATTTTATCTATTTTTAATCAAATCTTTTAAAATCTTTCAAAATGAGTCAAAAACTCAAAGTTTTAGTCAAAACAGGACTTTGTTCAGAGAGTCCTAGTTGGATCAGGACTCTGATCCTGATTTCAATTTTGAGAAAATCTTTCAAAAATCTTTCAATCTACCAAAACTATTACACTTTTATCAAAGAATTTCAAAATTCTGAGGTTTTATCTCAGAGTCCTGATCAAATCAGGACTCTACCCCAGAGTCCTGATCGAAGTAGGACTCTATCCAAAATTGATTTTCTCACTTCATTTTCACTAGTTTTAAAAAAGCTTTGCTTAAATTTCATCATTTACTTATCAGAAAACCAAATTTTTTTAGAGTTCTGATCGAATCAGGACTCTTTCTCAGAGTCCTAATCAGAACAGGACTCTGAACCAAAACTTCAATTTCATCCCATTTTTAACTGTTTTCCAAAATTCTCTCATTTGTTTTATCAGAAAATCCAAAAATCTGAGATTCCTAGTTCAATCAGGACTCTGTTCTCAGAGTCTCAGTTGAATCAGAACTCTGTTCTATTTCAATACTTGTCATTGTTTACATTGTTCTTTCGTCTGTTTTTCAGAAAATACCAAAAAAATCTAGAGTTTCAGTCCGATCAGAACTCTGTCCCAGAGTCCTAGTCCGGTCAGGAGTCTGTTTTGAAGTCTGTTTTTATTTCATTTTTATTGTTTTCAAAAGTTAGGTCATTTTACAGAGTCCAGTTAATTCAGGACTCTATTTTAGAGGTCGGTCGAGTTAGGAGTCTACCCCTGACTGTGTTTTTTTGACTTATTTCGTTAGTTTTTGATAAAATCTTTCGAAAACTCTTCCATTTGAATTCTAAAATCTAAAATCTCAGAATCCTAAGAGTTCAGGACTCTAACTCGGAGTTCCAGTTCGCTTGATACCCTATTTTCAAAGATCTTGAATTTCAAATACTGATTTTAACCCCTTTTCAAAACCATTTTTAGTGTTTATTTCAAAATTCTTCAAGACTCGATGCGGGCTCACTCAGTTGGCACCATATCCAGAGGAGTTATGACTTGGTTAGAACCCTATGCCATTTCAAAAATTCTAATTTTAAGATTGCTTTTGAAAATCCTTTTGAAAACTCCTTCAATTTCAAGTTTTAAAATCGCTTTTTGAAAAACTCAAGTAGGGCCCACTCGGGGTGGCGCCATATTCGAGTAAGTCAAGGCTAGACTAGGGTTAGTCAGTGTCTTGGTTAGTGTTAGGGGTTTAGAAGAGTTAATATCATTTTGAAAACCCATTTTGAAGTTTAGTTTTTAAAACTAGTGTTTTTAAAGGTTTTTAAAAAACCAAATGTGGAAGATGCCAAGTGGAATCACATTTGGGGGTTTTCTAGGGGCTAATTAGGGATTAATTAGAGTCCCACCTAGGCTATAATTCTCCAAAAAATTGTTGCTCCCTTTATTGGATTTATTAGAAAGAGTTCTAAAAAAATAAAACTCCTTAATTAACCCTAATTAAGGAGGTTTTGAAAACCTATAAATAGGGAACTTCAAGAGGTCAAAAGGAACTCTTTTTTCTCTCAAATTTTCGTGGCTTCTCTCTCCTCTATAGCACCTCCACCTTCCTCCATTGCAGATGCATCCCCAAGGTGAGTTTATTTAATATTATTTTATTATTATTTTATTAGCTTTTTTATGATTTTTCAATAGATTTCACCATGGAAACTCTTGTGCTCATGGATTTAACCATGGATTTCATCCAAGAACCCCAAAATCAATTCAAGAAGATGATCTAAATCTGTTTTTTGTGTTTTACAGGGATTTTAATCCATTAGAATCATTTATTGCATTATTTTTTATATTATTAACCAATAAAACATGTGATTTACCCTTTTAATGGGTTAAATCCATGCTTTTAAAGGTAACATCAAATTCCAGCCATTGATTCCCTGCATTTTATTTATTTATTTGTTTATCTATGTTTATTACATGTTTTCCAGCATAGAAATAATTTTTATTTTACTGTTTTATTGTTTATTTTATTATTTTTCATTAGTTAATGCATATTTTCTCAAGTTTCTTAGATTTCTGTGTGTTTTTAGTTTAGAACAGAAAAGAGTATGCTGTTTTAGATTGAAATATGTGTTGTTAATTTCTGGTTTTTTTATATATGATGAATGCATATGTGATTGAACTACTGTAAAAAAAACAGAGATTTTGGACTTCGGCAACCTTGACAGAAAAATCAGACACCAAATCGGGTTTTTAAAACTTTAAAATCGTTGTTAAAATCAGGAAGGTAACTTGCTGTGATGATATTTTTCTCATCCTATATCCGATTTTAGATCTGTAAAATGCCATGGATTCACATTGATTGGATCTGTCTACTGTGCAATTTTCAGAATTTTTGATTACTGTTTATTATTTTTCCTCTGTCAGAGACTCTGATTTTCAATTTAAAACTCGTTAGGGTTTACCAAAACCCTAATCAGACTTGTGTTGTTTATAAATCCCAAACCACAGATCCGATTCATGATCTGTAAAAAATGAGTATTGTTTTTTTTCTGTCAACGGTTCAGTATTAAAATCTCAGATATTTGAAATGAGTGCTTCTATTTATCCCGGAATTTTCAATTGAAAGTATCAGTTAGGACCAAAGTTAAAATCAATATATTCAAGTCCGGATTGTCGGATGGGTATCTCCCTGGTTTTAAAGGCTTTTTCATATCTGTAAAAAGTAAAAGTTTTGTTTTTCTGTCTATTTGGTCTCTGTAAAAGTTCATAGATTTCTATGGAAGTTTGACTCCTGGTTCGGGTCCTGGACTGAGACTGGTTGGTGAACTAGGTCAAAAATAGCATATTTTTAGGGTTTGATGCTATTTTCGGATTAATTTAATTCCAAAAAAATATTTTTATAATTCTAATTTGATATTAGAGTTATCACAAGTGCAGGTACCAATTTTAAGGATTTCTAGAATCCGTTTGATGCTTGAATGGTTTGAATTGCAAAATAGGGCACCCGAAGAATTTCAAAACACTGCAAAAATCACAAAATTTGTGATAATCTTGGATTTTCGTGTATAAGAATATATTTTTAGGGTTTAATCATATTCATAATCATATTAGGATGCTTTAGGTTTAATTTGATGCTCATTTGATTTCATTTAGTGCATAAAACCTAAGTTTTACCAAAATCTATTTCAAAAAAACCCTGATTTCAAGGCCATAGTCTTGCTATCGGGGGCAATTTGGTCATTTGACCTAAATTTCGAAATCACTAACCCTAATTTTCATATTTTTAATCATGTCATAGCATATTTAGTTTGATTTATTATCATTTGAACTTCAAAATTTGCATTTTATCAAAATATCTTTCTGAAAACCCTAATTTCAAGGCCAAAGTCTTGTTATTAGGGGTATTTTGGTCATTTTGACCCCAATTTCGAAATTTCATATCTTATCTTCCTTATTTATTCAATTTTATTTCATACTTTATCATTTTGATTTAATGGAATCATGGCAAAAAGGCTTATATCTAGCAAAATCCAACAATTTCCTGATATTGCTGGATAAATCTAGAAAAGCCAACATATCATCACTAACAAAGTTTTATAGTTTTGCAGGTACATTGAAGACTTTATTTTTCATGTATTTAAATTTCAATAGTGATGTAAACTAAATTAAACTTTGGAATAAGAATTTACATTTCCTGCTTAGCTTAGGCAGCATTGCATATAGTTTATTTTTTTAAATAATGTTAATGTGTGATGGATGATGATTCATGCATATTCAAACTCACTATGGTCTACACGAATGGCACATACACTAGCTTTTATGAAGTTTATAAACTTGGTGGAATTCGTATTTATGGCCATAGTCAGAATATGAATGATACCCAGATTTATGATCTTCACATTAGCCGCATTCAGCCTACACTCTTAGGCTAACTTCAAAATGCACTGCATTTCTCAAAAATACAAAGAGATTTTCTCAATTCCTCAAAATCATATTCATTTATTTCAATGCATTTGCCAATTCCAATTCAAATTTCAATTCAAAGAAGTTCATTTTCTCAAAAAAAATTTAAGTCTTATTTAAAATCAAAATATTGATTTGCCAATGATATTTCGAGTATTTCCCAAGTTCTAAATTCAATTTTCTAAGTTATATTTTCAATTTCAAAGTTTGAATTCAAAGAAATCAAATTTTCCAAGGCTATTTCACATTTCTCAAAATCGATTTTCACAAAATCCTTATATTTCTTCAGAAATCGATTTTCACTTTCTCAAATACAGTATCTCAATCATGATTCACGATTTTCAAAGAGTTTATTTTCCAAATATTTTCCAATCTTTGAAGCAAACATCATGTTTTCAAATATGCATTTTCAGAAAATTCATAGCACATGCCTGATTCTATGTGCATTTAGAAATTAGAATATGGTTTAGACAAGTTGAATAGAGCAAAGCAGTAGATTGATCCTTGGTTCAATTACCCCTGGTAAAGGCGCCAGGAACGGTTGAACCTCATACCGACAGGCGAGTCCCATTCTACGGAATTTTCCCGCATTTTAAAAACGGAGGCGAGTTATTTTCAAAAACTTTTTCAAAGGTCAGTTTGACCTGCAAAAGTTAAAAATTTTGCGATGATAACACCAGCTAGAAAGCAGGATTTGTTGACCGACCAGCTCAAAAGCAGGATTCGTTGACTGACCAGCTAGAAAGCAGGATTTGTTGACCGACCAGCTAGAAAGCAGGATTTATTGACCGACCAGCTCAAAAGCAGGATTTGTTGACTGATCAGCTCGAAAGCAGGATTTGTTGACTGACAAGCTCGAAAGCAGAATTTTGATTAAAAGATTGAATTTGATGAATTGAAATTGACTGACATTGATAAAGTTGTAACCCGAAGGCTTAGAAAGTGATAGATATTGATAAAGTTGTAACCCGAAGGTAAGAAAATGATTGATGTTGGTAAGATTGTAACCCGAAGGCTTGAATTTGGAAATTGATTAACCCGAAGGTCGAAATTAGAAATTAGTTTACTGAGAACGACATGGGTTCAATTGAGAACATTGGTTCTTTGGGAACAACATGGGTTCAATAAGGATTCAGCCTAAGAACTTGGATCAGAAGGACTTCAACCTACAAATTACAATTCTGAAAAATAGCAATCCAAAAGGGGTTCGACCTAAGGACTGTAAAGAATATTGGATCAGGAGGACTTCAACCTACCGATCAAATTTTTGGCAGTGGGATTAGTTTCAAAGGGTTTCAACCTAAGAACCACTGGGTTGAGAAGGACTTTTGGTTCGCAAAGGGGTTCAACCTATGAGCCATATTGGTTTGACAGACATTTAACCTACAAATCACATTGGTTCTACAGGGGTTCGACCTACAAACTATCAATTCCATAGGGATTTAACCTAAGGATCACATCGGTTATGCATGGGTTTGACCTACGAACGATCACTTCCATAGGGATTTAACCTAAGGATCACAGTATAAGAAGGAAGGATTCAATTTGTGAGCTTTGAATGGACCAGGTGCTAAACTGGGTTTTGAGGGAAGATTCGAATCAGAATTCAAATCTTCAAGGAAAAACTAAATGAATTGGGTTTTGAAAGAAAAATTCAAGTCGGAACTTGGATCTTCTAGACCAATTACTAAATTGTAGAAAAGTTTGAGTAGGAGTTCAAACCTTTAAAGAAAAGCCAAACGAATTGGATTTGGAAGAAAATTCGAGTCATTACAATAATTTTTCTAGACCGATTTCAGGCATTTGAATTAGATTTGGAAAAAAATTTGAGTCGGGACTCTAATTTTCTAGACCAATTCTAGGACATTTGAATTGGTTTTGGAAGAAAATTCGAGTTGGAACTCTAATTTTCTAGACCAATTCTAGGACATTTGAATTGGATTTGGAAGAAAATTTGAGTCGGAACTCTAATCTTCTAGACCAATTCTAGGACATTTGAATTGGATTTGGAAGACAATTTGAGTCGGAACTCTAATTTTGTAGACCAATTCTAGGACATTTGAATTGAATTTGGAAGAAAATTTGAGTCGGAACTCTAATCTTCTAGACCAATTCTAGGACATTTGAATTGGATTTGGAAGAAAATTTGAGTCGGAACTCTATTTTTTTAGACCAATTCTAGGACATTTGAATTGGATTTGGAAGAAAATTTGAGTCAGAACTCTAATTTTCTAGACCAATTCAGAAGAGAAAGAAATTCGAATTTCAACTCGAATCCCGGAGGAAAGAAAATTCGAGTCGGAACTTGAACCCCGCAAGAAGACTAGACCAGCATGGATTAGGTTTGAAAACATTAACCAGTAAAACCAGATTTAAAAAGTTTGACCAATAAAAATTGGATTTTGAAAGTCCTACCAATAACAATTGGATTTTAAAAGATGTACCAGTGTGAATACCGAATTTTGGAAATGAACCAGTATAAGTACTAGATTTTAAAAATGGATCAGTACAAATACTGTTTTTGGAAGAATTACCAGCACGAAAACTGGATTTTGAAGAATTATCAGTAGAAACACTAGATTTTGAAATTTTACCAGCACGAACACTGGATTTAGAAAATTTACCAGCACGAACACTGAATTTTAAAAATTTACCAGCACAAACACTGGATTTAGAAAATTTACCAGCACGAACACTGGCTTTTGAAAATCTTACCAGCACAAACACTAGATTTTTAAAAATTTACCCAACTGATTCTGATGAGAGATTTTCAGTCTTCATCCTCACGATGACTTAGACAACTGTCGGGGTCTCAGGATTTATCCCTTATCCTGAATGGGTAGTTCAGGTTTATCCCTTAACCTGAAGGGGAAGTGAATTTGATGCATATGGATGCAAATGAATGTGAATAAATGCATGCAAATGAATGCGAATGTATGCAAAATGATATAAATGAATACACATGTGTGCAAAATGAGAGATTTGTTTGATCCTGCCTACATACAGGATGTTTTGAAGACAATTTTCAAAATAATGCCCCAGTATAACAGGGAAAGAAGAATTTGACCATTATTGAAGAAAATATATTGAGGAATTACAAAGGATGGAATAGAGGATTTGAGTATAGAAAATTTTCAAATATTGAGCATTGATGGGGTCTGATAATTCCACACCATCGGCATTGATGAGCAGATATGAATTGCGGGGTAATGCTTCCTCGACAACATAGGGCCCTTCCCAATTCGACGACCATTTGCCACCTGGGCGGTGCTTGAGATAAGCCATGTATTTGAGCACTAGATCATTGACTCAGAATTTCCTTTCAATGACAAACTTTGCATATTGTCTGACTATCATTTGCCAATATGACTAATCATGTTCTGTTGCTCAGGGCCTTCTTTCATCGAGCAAATTAAGTTGTACCAGTTGCTGCTGCTGATACTGATCAAGCGGTAACTCCAGCAGTGATACGAACTCCAATATAGGTTTCTGAACATGTAGAGGCAGTACTACTTCAGTTTCGTAGACAAGTTCCGACAGAGTAGCATTAGTTGGAGTTTGAATGGTAGTTCTGTATGCTCACAATGCATCATGGATCTTCTCATGCCAGTCACGGTCTGTTTCCAAAGTTCGCTCCAGGATTCTAATCAGAATTTTATTGGTGGCCTCTGCCTGACCATTCCCTTGAGGATAATAGGGAGCAGAGAAATGATGCTGAATTCTGAACTTCAAGCAAAATGTCCTCATTCTCTCATTCTTGAAATGACTGCCATTGTCCGACACGATGTCGTGCGGTATGCCAAAATGACAAAGGATATTCTTGTGGATGAATGAGACCACATGTCGACCTTCTACTGTACGCAAGGTGATAGCTTCAACCCATTTAATGAAATATTCTGTTGCAGCAAGAAAATATTGGTAGCCGTTTGAAGCAGGAGTGATGGAGCCCACAACATCAAAGTCGCACATAGAAAATAGCCATGGAGAGATGGCGGTTTGCAAATATGTTGCTGGTGAATGAATAGAAGGTGCATGTATCTGGCATAGAGCACACTTCTTCAGAAAATGGTAGCAATCTTGCTACATAGTCTTCCAATAATATTTTGCCCGAATGATTTGCTTGATAAGAGTTTGGTAGCCGACGTGACCATCGCAAATGCCTTAGTGTACTTCCCGCATGACTTCTTTGGCTTCATCTTCATCTAGGCATCTTGCATATTTAGAACTGAATCTACTATGATAGAGGACATCGGCGAGCATAAAATATTGGGCAGACATGCGCCGAATCGCTCGTTGTTCTTGCCAATGATATTCTGAGAGAAGGAGACAAATGTCTTTTCCTTGAGGGGAGCCTTTCCAAGATCGTTTTCAACTTGCTCAGACATCATCTTGATTATCATCTTCTTGAACATTTGATATGCAGCGAGATCGATGCCATCCCCCTCAGTCTGACTCTGTCCTCTAACAGTTCTTGGAGAATTCATCTTTTTTTGCTTGATGCTTTAAAAGTCACTGATGCACTTGATATAGCAGTGTCTTCTTATCTGATCCGGACCACTTGGGAATACCGATACTCTCTGCAGAATGTGATGGATGATTAAATTTTGATGATGAAGATTCAGGATAGAAATGAATATAGGAAAAATATTTGATGAGAATTTGGTAGATAATTGAAAGAACATGCCATTACTAGGAATTGGGTCGCCGTTGGTGTCACGACAATTGTGTTGCCTTTCTTTGCGAGGAGAATGAACAACTGCAAATATGTCTTGTCACCTAGGCGAGGTCGTCAAACCATGATATAATGAAAATTGAAGGATTTTTTTTCTTTATCGAAGGAAAAATATGATTGCATCAATGGTAGATTTGAGAAAGAGGGGGCATATAGACAGTCTGCCACCACTCTCAATGATCAGCAGAGACACGAGGACCGGGGAAAAGAGTGAGAATGATGAAAGAATCTGAGTCATATCTGGCAAAATGGTATGTTCCGGACCACTGCGTTGGTGTAAGGTCGAACTCTGGCATGACTCCTGATAGCAGCTGCATCTCTATGTGCTTCTGTCTCTGAGAAAACTGTCGAACACACTGCTCTGGATGATAGTAAGCGTAGAAGAATGGACCAAGCAACTCGAATATCTTGCCATATGCATAGGTGTATTTGGGAGGTGATAACTCTCGATCAAAGTAGTCTCATACCACTTCTTCTTTCTGCAGATAATCGATCAGGAATCGGTACCGAGCAACTAAAAGGAGCTCCTTGCCGTTGAATCTGAACGAACTAGCTCTGGTCGGTACATGCTGAAGAAACCAAGACTGAAGTGCATAAGTACATCCTTCGACTAAGATGAACTCTCCAAGTGTGAAGCGGGTCAATCATCTGTATAGAAAAGCAAGCGCGACCATAGCTATCGAAAGACGGCTGTGTCGACTTTCCCATCTTCTCAAAAGTTGTACTATTCTGACATCCACATAATTTTGTCCATCTGAAAAGAAAGCAAGTCCCACAGTACACAGAACGATTGCATGCTGAATTCTCTCTCGAGCTGTCCTGGATAACGAGCTGACTTCTGCAAATTTTCCATACTGTCGGTAGATCTCGATCAGGCTCACGTATTCATTCCCGTTTTCTTCAATCAGTGGCCAGGACTTATGCTCTGTCATGCGAGCTAAAGCATCTTTAGGGTCCAGACCTTTGACATTGATAAAAAATTGTTGCTCCAATAGATCTCCAAGCTGACCTATTGGCTCGAGCAGTCCCATAATTTCTGAAAATTCGTCCATCAGTAGTGTCATCTCGCCCCACGGAAACCAGAATGTGCAAGTGTGCGGATTCCACCGCTCTGCCAGTGCATGGATCAAATTGTCATTAACTATCAACTTTCCCACTGCAGATGCCAGTTCCAACCCACAATCGCTCAAGTGGTCCGGAAACATACGGGAAAAGTTTTTGAACCAAGTGTAGTACCACCAGGGAAAGAAGGGTCCGGTGCTGAGAGCTCGATGCTCGGGAAGACTTTGTTGCACCTCGTAGGAGATGTGACCCTCAGGAAAAACAAAGTCGAGCTAACTGGATGCCATTGGACTGAAAAATAGAAAGATTGGAATTAGAATTTTGGAAAAATACAAGAATTTTGAAAATTGCAGGCAGGATAAAATAAAAAGCTGGAAACTCGAAGTCCAGAGGAACGAAAGAATGGAAAATCACCTGGAGTTTTGAAGAAAATGTGGATAATTTGGAAAAATCGTCCAGGCTTTTTGAGAAAAAAGAGATATTTCACAAAAGATGGAAAATGAAAAATTGTCTGATATTTTGGAAAAATTGGGAGAAATATGAGAAAATAAGATAAAAATGAATATCATACATTCAATCACAAACAATTATGCACATACAACAATCCCTAAGAAGCTGACTCTAAATGCATCAATTTTGAAAGAGCTTTAGGACCCTAATCCTGACTCTAGGCTCAGATCAACTGTGTTCAATCATGCTATGCCGATATACTCGAGCCGAGGCTCGATGTACGTGGCATAAAAATCCATCTCCGGTTCTAAACTTGTGTTTTCTCAACATTCTTGAGCGCCTGCTGATATACATTGGACTATGGCCCTTGGTACGTGGCAGGGGGGGGGGGCGTTAGCCCAAATAAGTGGCCCAGTTGTGAGGCTCTGTCCCAAACTATGGTTCTTAAAGAGAGCCCAGCAACGTGAAGACCGGGTAGACATAGGTGGGGTGGTTTTTGAAATATGATCACATGTAGGCAAACAGAGAGCTCTAAAACCTAAAGAGATAGAGTTTTTGAATTTTTTTTAAGAAGCAAGCATTGTTTTCATACAATTCCTAAATTGAGGAGTGTTGTATTTCAGACCTAAGTCTAAGTGAGCATGAATAATTCTCCTCAATATAGTCCTACCAAACCATGCCTAGTCTACATGCAATCCATGTCAGCTGGGTTCAAGTCTAGGCTCCTAGGTTCACATGATATCAAGAATTAAAGCTGACATTCCATAAAACATAATTTTGATAATTGAGCTAAGTTAAAGCACATAATTGATAAGACGAAGATAGGTCCCATCACGGTCCCCAAACCTGTTATCATCACAAAATTTCCCCCCCTCTCTGGCGAGAGAGAAACGAATTTCGCGAGTCAAACTCGAGCAAAGTTTTGGAAAATTGTTTTGAAAATGAACTCGCCTCCGTTTTGAAAATTTGCGGGAAAATTCTATAAAATGGGATCCGCCTGTCGGTACGAGGTTCAACCGTTCCTGGCGCCTTTACCAAGGGTAATTGAACCAAGGATCAAATATGCACTTTGACTAAGTTAAATTATCTAAATTATGCTCTATTTTTCCTAGAATGCACAAAGAATCAGGCTTGTGCTATGAAATTTTGAAAATAATGCAAGTTTGAGAAACATGATGTTTGCTTTGGAAAATTGAAATATGCTTGAAAATTGATTGGAAAAGTACTTGAAAATTGAATTCTTGGGAAAATCATTGAATTTCATTGGAAATCAGAAATTTGCATTAGAAAGTGATTTCTCAAGTAAATTTTAACTTTAGAAAATCGATTTTGAAATTGGGAATTGCTTTTCTGAGAAAATAGATTTGAGAATTCTGAGAAAATCTAAGAAATTCATTGGAAAATGACTTTTGAAATGAAAAATGGATTCTCAGGAAACTGGGTTCTCAGAAAAATGGGAAATCTGAGAAAATTGATTTTTTTGAAAACTTGAGACTTTGAAATTTGAGAATTTTAAAACATTGAAAAATCTTGGTTTGAACTTAGGAAATGCTTTGAAATCTCTTTTGAAAACTTAGGATTTTGAGAAAATCAGATGCTGAGAAAGACTTGGAAATTCTTGAGAAAACTGATTTTTCTGAAATTGAAATTGGAAAATGAATTTGCAATTTGAATAATATGAACAAATGAATATGAATTTGAAAGGGAATTTCAATTGAAGAATTGCGAAATCCTTTTAAAACTTTGAGAAATGCAGTGTATTTTGAAGTTAGCCTAAGAGTGTAGGCGGAATGTGGCTAATACGAAGATCATAAATCTAGGTCTCATTCGTATTCTGACTATGGCCAAAAAATAAAAATTCCACCAAGTTTATAAACTCCATAAGAGCTTGTGCATGTGCCATTCGTGTCAACCATGGTGAATTTGGAATAAATGTGCATGAATGATACATTCAAATATCAGAATTTGCATAAATGAAACTATATGCAATGCAGTCCTATTCTAAGCAGAAATGTAACTCTTATTCCAAATATTACATTGATTTTTACATTGAATTGAATAAAATAAAGAAATAAAGTAACTAAGCCTTCTTCTTGAACATTTCTGCAAAACTAGAAAACAGTGTTAGCACAAAAATGTAGGTTTTTCTGAATTTATCCAAAAATATGGGAAATTATCGGATATTATTCAGATATAAATCCAAATTCATACCCCCTTTGATATAAACATGATAAATAATGAATAAATTTCCAAAATAAACTTGAAAATTCGAAATTGGGATCAAAATGACTGAAATACCCCTAATGACCTTGAAATGAGGGTTTTCTGAAAGAAATTTTGTAAATTTTGGAATTTTGAAAATAAAATAAATCAAATACAATATGATGAAATATGATGATATGCTTGAAAACTTATGAAATTAGAAATTGAAATTTCAAAATTTAGGTCAAAACGACCAAAATACCCCTGATAACAAGACTATGGCCTTGAAACCAGGGTTTTTCGAAATAAATTTTGCAAAATTGAAAAATATGAGATGCAAATGAGATTAAAATTAACCCTAAAATGGTGAAAATATCATAAAATATCAAATTTAACATGATTTTCGCCTAATTTTTGCTTCTGAATTTAAAGATAAACTAACATGTAAATCAAATGAACTTGGAATTAAGCCAAATTTAGCATGGACACTTAAATTAACCCTAGAAACAGAATGAAACTCAAAAATCTATTTTTTTTTGTATTTTCTTAATATGGAAAATAGCTAAAATCCTAAGAAAATCAAAATTTTGCCTAAAATGTTGATTCTAAAGAGGATTTCAGATATCAAACTTCCATAAAAAATTCCCAAATTTTATGGGATGACAAAGGATAGTAAGGCAAGGATTTTTTCCTTTTACACTTTCTGGTTTTGACCTATGGTCGGAGCTGTATCACTCCGGCAAGTTGGATTGGAATCTGGCGACTCTAGGATTTGAGGGAAACAGACAGGTTTCGGTAGAAAATGTGGTAAAAATAGTAAAAAGATGGTAAAAAGGCTGAAACTGTGAAAAAATGTCCCTGACAGACAGGGGAAATTTTGGGATATTGAAATCTGTCAGACAGAAAATAAAATTTCGGGTAAAATACTGAAACAGTTCCAAAAATCTCCAAATTTTGGGAAATGACAGGAAAACATGTTAGGAACAACTTTTGTATTGAAAGTTTTTGCAGACGGGCTACGAATTGGAAAAACTCAATGCATTAGGGTCTGTCTATATCCTGACAAAGGAAAATCGAGATTTTCCCAGGGGTCTGGGAAATCCGATTTTTTACAAAGGTCAAAACTGCTTGGAAAAACCTCAAAATTTCCAGATTATTAGTAGATTCAATCATGAATCTACTGTGATTTTTGGAGAGCAATCTAGATCTCCCACGAGGGTGGTACCGGAGGTTCTTGTCTGCTAAAGCGCAAACTGGAAGTTCAAAAAGACAGAAAACCCGATGTAGGGTTTGATCGGTTTAGGTGGGTTCCAAAACCCGAATTGAATCAATTTTTTGGCATGATATCACAGACAAACGAACATGACTACCAAAAACACTTCAGAATTTATGAAAGAAAATTCATACATGAAATAATGATGGGATTGCGCATAAAATCGAAAACTTGTAAATTCTAAATGAAATGCTAACAAACCATACCATATGAATGAAACAACTATTTAATTAACAAAATGAAACTAAATGTAGTATGAAAACTACAGGGAAGATGATCAAAACAAAAAAATTTATCAGGGAGATGAGATATGTTTTTGGTATTGGTTGTTGCTAATAGGGGATCCGATCCATCTATCGGATGGATCACCCTATTCGTATAGCCCTAATATGACTCACCTTGATGTTGCTGGAACTATGGTGGTTATGGCACCAATGAAGGTGGCTGCAGTAACGTGGGTGGTGCTGAAGTTGGCGTAAGAAGGGGCTGCAAAGGATGGAGGTGTGCTGTTACAAGGGGGAAGTTGTTGCTGCCTTGGCTGGAGGTAAACACCAGCTGAAACTCCTCTCGTAGTGGCTGAAAGAAGCAACTATGGTGGCTGCAATGCTATAGCCTTGCCAGAAGTACTTGAGGATGCTGGAGAGAGACCCTTGTTGTTGTTTCAGTGGTGCTGGAACTGGGGCTGTGTAAAGATGATAGAGGAAGAGAGAGATGGGAAGAGGTGAGAGAGATGGGAAGAGGCAGCCGTAGGTTTCTTTGTGCTTCTTTTTTTCTCCTTAACTTAGGGAAGATTATATCTTTCCCTAAGTTCTTAGTTTTAATTAGGGAAGGAAAAGGAAACAACCTTTACGTCAATGGTTGGGCAAGAGAGGAAGGAAGGAAGGAAGAAAGATAAGAAGGAAGAAAGGGAAGAAAAGAAAGGAAAGAAAGAAGAAAAAGAAAAGGAAAGAAAGGGAAAGAGAAAAGGAAAAAGAAAAAGGAAAGGAAGGAAGGGAGAGGGGTTGGAGGTTTGGGCGTCCTTGATATGAGCAGAAAAGACAGAAACGAATTTCGCAAAACCTCCATCTTCTGTTATCATCGCAAAAATTTTCATCGCAAAATTTTTCCTGTTATCATCGCAAAATTTTTCCTGTTATTATCACGGTCGCCAAACCTGTTATCATCGCAAAATTTTTCCCCCTCTCTTGTAAGAGAGAAACAAATTTCGCGAGTCAAACTCGACCAAAGTTTTGAAAATTGTTTTGAAAATTACTCGCCTCCGTTTTGAAAATTTATGGGAAAATTCTGTGGAATGGGATCTGCCTGTCAGTACGAGGTTCAACCGTTCCTGGCGCCTTTACCAGAGGTAATTAAACCAAGGATCAATTATGTGCTTTAACTTGACTCAAATATCTAAATTATGCTCTATTTTTCTTAGAATGCACAAAGAATCAGGCTTATGCTATGAAATTTAGAAAACAATGCAAGTTTAAGAAAATATGATGTTTGCTTTGGAAAATATGCTTCGAAAATGATTGAAAAAGTACTTGAAAATTGAATTCTTGGGATAATTATTGAATTTCATTGGAAATCAGAAATTTGCATTGGAAAGTGATTTCTCAGGAAAATTTGAACTTTAGAAAATCAATTTTGAAATTTGGAATTGCCTTTCTGAGAAAATGGATTTAAGAATTCTGAGAAAATCTAAGAAATTCATTGGAAAAGAATTTTTGAGCTGGAAAATAGATTCTCAGGTAACTGGATTCTCAGGAAAATAGGAAATCTGAGAAAAATGATTTTTGAAAACTTGGGATTTTGAAATTTGAGAATTTTAAAACATTGGAAAATCTTGGTTTGAACTTAGGAAATGCTTTGAAATGTCATTTGAAAACTTAGAATTTTGAGAAAATCAGATCCTGAGAAAGACTTAGAAATTCTTGAGAAAACTGTTTTTTTTTTAAAATTTAAAATGGAAAATGAATTTGAAAATAATGCAATTTGAATGATATGAATGAATGAATATGAATTTGAAAAGGGAATTTCATTGAGGAATTGGAAAATCCTTTTGAAACTTTGAGAAATGCAGTGCATTTTTTTTTAAGTTAGCCTAAGTGTGTAGGCTGAATGTGGCTAATATGAAGATCATAAATCTTGGTTTTCTTCGTATTCTGACTATGGTCATAAATACGAATCCCACCGAGTTTATAAACTCCATAAGAGCTTGTGCAAGTGTCATTCGTGTCAACCATAGTGAATTTGAAATAAATGTGCATGAATCATACATTAAATATTGAAATTTGCAGAAATTAAACTATATGCAATGCAACCCTATTCTAAGCAGAAATGTAACTCTTATTCCAAATATTACATTTAATGTTACATTGAATTGAAATAAAAGAATAAAAAGCTAAGTCTTCTTCTTGAATGTTCCTGCAAAACTAGAAAACAATATTAGCACGAAAATATAGGTTTTTCTGAATTTATCCGAAAATATGAGAAATTATCGGATATTATTCAGATATAAACCCAAATTCATACCCCCTATGATATAAACATGATAAATAATGAATAAATTTTGAAAATAAACTTGAAAATTCGAAATTGGGGTCAAAATGACCAAAATACCACTCATGACCTTGAAATCAGGGTTTTCTAAAAGAAATTTTGTAAATTTTAGAATTTTGAAAATCAAATGAAATAAATCAAATAAAATATGATGAAATATGATGATATGCATGAAAATTTATGAAATTGGAATTTGAAATTTCGAAATTTAGGTCAAAATGACCAAAATACCCCCAATAACAAGACTATGGCCTTGAAACCAGGGTTTTCTGAAATAAATTTTGTAAAAATGGAAAATGTGAAATGCAAATGACATTGAAATTAACCCTAACATGATTCTACATGCTTATTTACATGAATAAAACCCCTAAAATGACGAAAATATCATAAAATATCAAATTTAACTTGATTTTTGCCTGATTTTCGCTTCTGAATTTAAAGATAAACTAACACATGGAGCAAATGAACTTGGAATTAAGCTAAATTTGGCATGGACACCTAGAATAACCCTAAAAACAGAATGGAGCTCGAAAATCTATTTTTTTGTATTTTTAAATAAAGAAATTTAAATAAAAACCCTAAATTTTGTGATTTTTGCCTAAAATGTTGATCCTAAAGGGGATTTCCGATACCAAACTTCCATAAAAATTTCTCAACTTTTATGGGGTGACAAAGGACAGTAAGGAAAAAAAAAATTCATTTTACACTTTCTGGTTTTGACCTATGGTCGGAGCTGTACAGTTCCGGCAAGTTGGATCGGAATCCGACGACTCTAGGATTTGGGGGAAATAGACAGGTTTCGGTAGAAAATGTGGGGAAAATAGCAGACAGATGGGAAAAAAGCTGAAACTGTGGGAAAATGTCCCTGACAGAATGGGGAAGATTTGATCTTTTTACATAACTGGGATTCGGGTTACAGATTGGGTGGACTTGGTGCATTAGGGTTTGTCTATACCCTGACGAAGGAAAATCGAGATTTTTCCAGGGGGTTGGGAAATCCGATTTTTGACAGAGGTCAAAACTAACTGGAAAAACCTCAAAATTTCCAGATCATCAGTAGATTCGATTATAAATCCACTGTGATTTTTGGAGGAAAGTCTGGATCTCCCATGGGGATGATTCCGGAGGCTTTTGTCTGCTAAAGCATAAACTGGAATTTCTGGAGGGTTCAAAACCCGAGTTTTATTTTTATTTAATCAATAAGGTTGCAAAACTCAAATCGACTCCAATTTTTGGCAGGATATCATAAACAAGCAAGGTATTCATAACAATTTTTTTTAGGATTTATTGATAAAGCAAATTGCATGAAATAAAGATACGATTGCGCATGAATTAGAAAACTACGAATATCAATACGAGTTAAAATTAACTGAACAAAACGATTATGAACCTATGAAATTAACTAAATGCAAAACCTATAAACACAAAAACCTATATGATGATGATGAGAAATAATGAAATCAAGGAGGTATGTTTGAAAAAAAAAATTGTTGTTGACTATTGGTGAGAAAGGATCCGATCCATAGATCGAACGGATCCTTTTCCTCAACGTAGCCTCATGACATAATACAACCAGAAATTAACCTATGGATTTAACTAAAAAAATAGGGATAAAAGGATGCTTTACCTTGGGATCTTGGTGCACGGTTGGAGATGTTGCTGCAAGTTGCTAAGAATTGAGGAAGATTGAAGAGGATGGCTGCTTTGAAGATGGCGATGCAGCTGCACTATTGGAGGGCTGGATGGTTTGGTTGCAAGGATGGACCGGCTGCAGGTGGTGGCATGCTGGAAGTGCTCCTGTAGAGGGGCTGTGTAGTGGCTGTATGATGGGCGTGGATGGCTGTAGTGCTGGCTGAAGATGCGACAAGGTGGGCTGCTAGAAAGCTGGTGCTGGTGGTGAGGATGATGCTTCGAAGCGGAGGCCGGCTGAAGCAAGGTGGAGGAGTTGGCTGCAACAAGGAGGGTGATGTGCCGGCTGAAGGAAGGAGCTCTGGTGGTGGCTTCAATGGCTGGGAGTTGCAGCCAAGGGGAGAGAGAGAGAGAGATGAGCCGTAGGTTTTTTTTTCTTTTTTGTTTTGTTCTCCCTAACTTAGGTCCTAATCACGGTCGACACCACAACTCCAACTAGAAAAAAGGTTGTTGCCGCCCCCTCCGAGCCTTTTCCAAGGTAAGAACTGTTTTACTTATTTCTTTTGATGGGTCCAAGAAAACATAAAAAAAAAATCATCCTGCCTTCCTTGTCAGATAATCTACCAAGTTCACAGGGAAGCTCATTACCAATTATGCATTACCTTGTTATATTCCTTCAAAAATATCTTTTTCTTCATGGTTGACGACCTCGCCTAGGTAACAAGGCATAATTTTCAGTTGTTTATTTTCTTTGCAAAGGAATGACAACACAATTGTCGTAATCCCAGCAATGACTCAATCCCTAGTAATGTGATACTCTTTCAATTGTCTACCAAAATTCTCAGCAAATATTCTCTTCCAATCAAAATCTCTTTCAAAAGTCTAATCATCAATTTTGCCCTGCAGAGAGCATTCGTGACATTCAATGGTTCAGACAAGGTCAGGGAAAAAAACTGCACCAGTTGAGGGCATCGCATATTCAACAGCTTCGGAAGAAGAAATGGATTCCCCGCACTCAGGCAAAAATCAAGAGCAGCAAGCAGATGATGGCATCGATTCTCAGATGTATGCCATGTTCAAAAAAATGATGAGCAAGATGCTGGCAGAGCAAGCTGAAGCCAATACAGAGCAAACCCATGTCAAGCAGAAGGCTGAGGGTCACACAATCAAGAAGCATGTAAAGATATCTAAAAAGCGTGTCCAGCATGAAGATACATCTGATAAAGAGGAATCAGTGGGAGACACGGATGAAGAAATTGAGACTCAGCAGATACTCCGCAAGTCTACTCAGGGGCAGGGGTCAGCCCATAGATTCAAAGATCAGTCTATCAGTGATTCTGACCAACCACAGTTCAGAGATATGGTCAGGATAGTTCGAGATCTGCAGGCCCGCGACAAGGGCAAAAGGATTTTCACAAGCGAAGATTTCTATGATGGTCTGGAAGGAGATGACAACCTAGAAGATCTCCCTCGTAAATTTGTCAAATTTGATGGGACTGGCAATCCCAAGGCTCACCTGACTATGTTCTTTGCAGAATGCAATAGTTTCAAGAGAGACAATCGCGCTTTGTTTAGATGCTTTCCTTGCAGTCTAGAGGGCACTGCCGCCAAATGGTATTCAAAGCACATCAATCCCATTGAGTTTAAGAAATTTGACAAGGTGGTTAATCTTTTCATTGAGCGATTCTTGTTCAATACTGAGGTGCTACCCACCCTTAATCATCTCTATAATCTGAAGCAGAAAGAGGATGAAAAGGCGAGAAATTTTATCCATAGATGGCGATCCACCTGCAATCAAATGAAGGATCCAATATCAGAAGGGCATGCATTGTCGGTCATCCTGAATAATTTCTCCCAACCTTTGAGAGGCCTGATCTCTACTTTCCCGGCACATCTTTCATCGAATTGACAGAACGAGCTGAATGGCTCGAGATAAGAATAGAGAATGAAGTATATGAGAGTCTTACACTCTTAAAGAGCAATTCAGATACCAAAAAGAAGTCAAACTTCACATTCTCTGCGAATGCCCCCGGCAACAGCAATGGCAAAAGCAAAAGGGGTGGCAGAAAGAACCACACCGGCGGATCAGGGAGTCTAAATTTCAGCAAAGATAATCATACAGGACAAGAGGACAGAATCAACAAGCAGAATGGCAGCCCTCCCTCGAGCATCCAACTAGAATTAAAACCCCAAGGGAGACCAAAGCATGACGGTTGGGGATACGACAACAATTTTAGTCCCTTAGAACAACCGCTCGAGCAAGTTCTGGAATACATGATAGCCAAATGGATGATTAGACTCCCCAAGATAGCAGATCCTCCTGTGACCATGGGAAGGTTTAAAGATCAATTCTGCAAGTTTCATCGGACAATGGGTCACGATACCGAGCATTGTTTCATCTTCAAGAATATCGTTTAAGACTGCATTGATAAGAATCTCCTCGTTGAAGATGAAAAGGAGGACTAACCATCCTGACTGATCTTTTTTCTCAAATCATTCAAGAAGCTAACAATGCTAGCATTTTCCCATTTCTCATCTTGCTTTCATTATTTTGAAGGGATAACGCAATCTCATTTGTCTTTCCTTGATTTGTCATCTTTCCTTCAATGCATTAATAAAATTATCAATTTTCCTCATAAACTTGATGTCACCGCTTATTCTCCTGCTCCACAAAAATGTTCTCGCATGAGGAATGACCCTCTTCAGAGTCTCTGAATCAATCAAAAGTCAGAAAGCATTCTTCAAATATCAATTACTTATCCTTTCATCCAACTTCTCACTCCCCAGTTATACTAGGGCATTATTTTGAAAATTGTCTTCAAAACATCCTGTATGCAGGCAGGATCAAACAAATCTCTCATTTTGCATTTACATGCATTCATTTACATCATTTTGCATACATTTTGCATACATTTGCATTCATTTGCATTTGCATGCATTCATTCGCATTCACTTACATCCATATGTATCAAATTCATTCTCCTTCAGATTAAGGGATAAACCTGAACTTCCCCTTCAGGTTAAGGGATAAACCTGAACTACCCATTCAGGATAAGGGATAAATCCTGAGACCCCGACAGTTGTCTAAGTCATCGTGAGGATGAAGACTGAAAATCTCTCATCAGAATCAGTTGGGTAAATTTTCAAAAATCCAGTGTTCGTGCTGGTAAGATTTTCAAAAGCTAGTGTTCGTGCTGGTAAATTTTCTAGATCCAGTGTTTGTGCTGGTAAATTTTCAAAATTCAGTGTTCGTGCTGGTAAATTTTCTAAATCCAGTGTTCGTGCTGGTAAAATTTCGAAATCCAGTGTTTGTACTGGTAATTCTTCAAAATCCAGTGTTCGTGCTGGTAATTCTTTCAAAAACAGTATTCGTACTGATCCATTTTTAAAATCCAGTACTTATACTGGTTCATTTCCAAAATCCGGTATTCACACTGGTACATCTTTCAAAATCCAATTGTTATTGGTCGGACTTTCAAAATCCAATTTTTATTGGTCAAACTTTCTAAAATCTGGTTTTACTGGTTAATGTTTTCAAACCTAATCCATGCTGGTCTAGTCTTCTTACGGGATTCAAGTTCCGACTCGAATTTTCTTTCCTCTGGGATTCGAGCTTCAACTCGAATTTCTTTCCCTTCTGAATTGGTCTAGAAGATTAGAGTTTCGACTCGAATTTTCTTCCAAATTCAATTCAAATGTCCTAGAATTGGTCTAGAAGATTAGAGTTCTGACTCAAATTTTCTTCCAAATCCAATTCAAATGCCTGGAATTGGTCTAGAAAATTAGAGTTCCGACTCGAATTTTCTTCCAAATCCAATTCAAATGCCTGGAATCGGTCTAGAAAATTAGAGTTCCGACTCGAATTTTCTTCCAAATCCAATTCGCTTGGCTTTCCTTTAAAGGTTTGAACTCCTACTCAAACCTTTCTACAATTTAGTAATTGGTCTAGAAGATCCATTTCTGACTTGAATTTTTCTTTCAAAACCCAATTCATTTAGTTTTTCCTTGAAGATTTGAATTTCGATTCAAATTTTCCCTCAAAACCCAGTTTAGCACCTGGTCCATTCAAATCTCACAAGTTGAATCCTTCCTTCTTAAACTATGGTCCTTAGGTTAAATCCCTATGGAAGTGATCGTTCGTAGGTCAAACCCCTGCAAAACCGATGTGATTCTTAGGTTAAATCCCTATGGAATTGATAGTTTGTAGGTCGACCCCCTGCGGAACCAATGTGATTTGTAGGTTGAATGCCTGTCAAACCAATATGCTCATAGGTTGAACCCCTTTGTGAACCAAATGTCCTTCTCAACCTAGTGGTTCTTAGGTTGAAACCCTTCGAAACTAATCCCACTGCCAAAAATTTGATCGGTAGGTTGAAGTCCTCCTGATCCAATATTCTTTACAGTCCTTAGGTCGAACCACTTTTGGATTGGTATTTTTCAGAATTGTGATTTGTAGGTTGAAGTCCTCCTGATCCAAGTTCTTAGGCTGAATCCCTATTGAACCCACGTCGTTCCCAGAGAACCCATGTCGTTCTCAATTGAACTCATGTTGTTCCCAAAGAACCAATGTCATTCTCAATTGAACCCATGTTGTTCCCAGTAAACTAATTTCTAATTTTGACCTTCGGGTCAATCAATTTCCAAATTCAAGCCTTCAGGTTACAATCTTACCAACATCAGTCATTTTCCTGCCTTCGGGTTATAACTTTATCAATATCTATCACTTTCTAAGCCTTCGGGTTACAACTTCATCAATGTTAGTCAATTTCAAATCATCAAATTCAATCTTTCAATCAAAATCTTGCTTTCTAGCTGATCGGTCAACAAATCCTGCTTTTGAGTTGGTCGGTCAACAAATTCTGCTTTCTAGCTGGTCGGTCAACAAATCCTGCTTTCTAGCTGGTCGGTCAACAAATCCTACTTTCGAGCCGGTCGGTCAACAAATCCTGCTTTCGAGCTGGTCGGTCAACAAATCCTGCTTTATAGCTGGTCGGTCAACAAATCCTGTTTTCTAGCTGGTCGGTCAACAAATCGTGCTTTCTATCTGGTCGGTCAACAAATCCTGCTTTCGAGCCGGTCGGTCAACAAATCCTGCTTTCTAGTTGGTCGGTCAACAAATCCTGCTTTCTAGCTGGTCGGTCAACAAATCCTGCTTTCGAGCTGGTCGGTCAACAAATCCTGCTTTCTAGCTGGTCGGTCAACAAATCCTGCTTTCTAGCTGGTCGGTCAACAAATTCTGCTTTCGAGCCGGTCGGTCAACAAATCCTGCTTTCGAGTTGGTCGGTCAACAAATCCTGCTTTCAAGTCGGTCGGTCAACAAATCCTGCTTTCGAGCTGGTCGGTCAACCCAAATCCTGCTTTCGAGCTGGTAAGTCAAAATAAAACCCAACTTTCGAGTTGATCTTTTACTGAGTCTTTTCAGGACACAATTTAGTCATGGATGTGTCAATTAGACCTCAAGCAATTTTTTTTCACCAAGGATGTCAAGAACATTTTTGTCAAATTGTCATTAAATATTTGTTGATTTTAAAATTTTTATTACACAAAAACATTACTTCAGAATACCTTCAGTATTACTTCCAAAAGGATAAAACTTTCACAAAAAAAGGATTCAAAATTCAAAATCTTTCTATTGGCCAACCAAAAGGATGAAGAATAAATCCTCGATATGACCAGCAAAGAAAATTCAATGTTGTTGCAAAGCCATAAGTGATCGGTATTGATCGCAGTCAATGGCACATTTTTAAAAATCATTCTTGGAAAATAAGGCAGTTGAAATATCCTGGATGATACATTAAAATCCATTCAATTGCCATATCTCCTCAATCACCTAAGCTGCAATTAAATATCTACAAGAGGGATCTCTCAATTGTCGTCAAGATGAAGATGAATTATGCGAGTTTAACCCCCAGGGCCAAAGAAGATTTGGATCATCTCCGAGATGAAGGAGTTTATGACGGGTCCTTCCAGGGAAAGTTCAGAGCACCGTCAAGATGAAGGCGACTGCGATGAGCCTCCTGACAAACCCTAAAGGATATTTAATTTCTGCTATCATCAAGAGATTGCCAACCAAAGAGCCAATAATTGTCAATGTAATCCCTGAGAGAAAAGAAGGATCAGAACATCTCTGAGATGAAGGAGTTTGTGACGTACCCTTCAAAAAAAAAAAGAGAGAGAGAAAAGTCAGGACATCTCCAAAATGAATGATGATGTAATCCCCAAAAACCCAAGAGAGCTCCAATTCTGCCCAAAAAAAAAAGAAGAAACAGTGGCAGAAAGATCATCATGAGAAAAGAATCCTAGGATATCAGACTGCCGA